>NC_072859.1:508241-1949907 GCF_028858705.1 Grus americana | reverse complement strand
CACTGAAATCACTATTCTAGTCTCTACTATCGAATCTTTACTTCGTTCATTTCTTACTTCCCAGAAAAAGCTATATGCCATTATATATCTGAAATCTTGTGAATAGTAAGATGAACCTAATGCATTCACAGTACTTTCTTTAAGATCAAACAATTTGAATAATAAATGGAGTAGATGAAAACAACAGGAGTTTTGATGACCAAGAATTTAGTCGATTCATCATGAATTCTGCTTCTCTTCAAATGAAATTTAACATTTACCATAAGAAAATCAAATTCATAGTGACAATAATGTATAACCTCTTTCTGATGAATTATTAATGACCTGAAAAAATTCACCAAGTCAATTCAATGAATAGTTCCACAAAAATTGTGTTGGCAAAAGTGAGGAAATGATGAGGATATAGGTAGGGATTAGCAACTACTTTATGCTTATCAAATTAAAGGCTAATAATGGTGAATAAAATCTTCTCAATGGCAGAACACATCATAAATTACTCAGAATCAAGAAAACTCTTCTTTATTATAATTAAGAACATCAGTCTATCATGTTTCTTAAAAATTACAATCTGGAAAATCATATTTACCCCAAGAAAAATCCCATTGATATTTCCTTAAGACAGCAATTATTTTCATGTTTAACCATATTTTTAAATTCTTTGAAAGCTGTGGCCATGTTTTGTATGCCTAAGTATGTGGTTGAACATTTGAAAAGTATGGACTTTGAAACAAGATCAGATCCTTGTGAAGAGCCTTGAAAGTGAAACTGTGGTCTAGGCCTTTAGCATGATGTCTGTGCTCCCTGCCTTCCCTTCTGAAGGTTTATGAGCATTGGGCAAATGCAAGATATTTAGGAGAGAATGATGACCGAGAATGGATCTGTAGAGTTGTGTGTTTCACAAGAACAAGTAACCACAGAACAAAGCATCAGTAAGAACAAAAAGGTCACTTTCTGTCCCTTTGTAGACTTTATTTGAACTTTACTATTGGGGAAAATATAATATCTTAATAAGCAAAAATCCTCAGTCAGTTTGTAAGAGTCTTGTCTACAATCACTTTAACAGGGCCAATTTAGATCTGTTAGATGGTAACCTCTCAGGCAACATCACACCATTATTTAAATATTAATTTTTGAAGGATAATTATATGTCAACAGTGAAATTATTAAAAAAAAAATAATCATTTTACTGGAGCATAGTTCAATTTGTTATAAATGCCTTTGTTCTACAAAAATACATCTTAGTGCCATTTAGATGTTTCTACTTCAGCTTCTTAAGGTTTGTCTTCCAACAAAAAATCTCTGTTGCATGCTGTTTTGATCACCTGCATAAAAGGGAGCATAATGGCGTACGCGCAGCAACGGATAGGAGTGTCAATAACTTAGTCACTCTGGTAGTCAGGTAATTTGGCAATAGGCATGTCACAGAATCCCAGAACCCCAGACTGGTAGGGGTTGGAAGGGACCTCTGGAGATCATCTAGTCCAACCCCCTGCCAGAGCAGGATCACCCAGAGCAGGTTGCACAGGATGGCGTCCAGGCGTGTTTGAATCTCTCCAGAGAAGGAGACTCCACAACCTCTCTGGGCAGCCTGTCCCAGGGCTCGGTCACCCTCAGAGGGAAGAAGTTTTTCCTCATGTTCAGATGGAACTTCCTGTGTTCCGGATTGTGCCCGTTGCCCCTTGTCCTGTCACTGGGCACCACTGAGAAGAGTCTGGCCCCTTCCTCTAGACACCCACCCTTTAGATATTTATAAGTGTTGATATTTATAAATATCTACATTACTACTTTAGTTTGGGTAAGTAATATGCTTTTAAGACAAATGTACTGATCAGCACCACTCACTGCCATGTTGCAGAGCAGTCTTAGAGTTGGATTTCATTCAGACGGAGCTAAACAGAAAAGTACAGTTCCTCCTCTAGAATATTCTCTTAAATCCTCTCCTATCCAATAACTGAACTGAAATCACTTAAACTTCATACTTTTTCCTGGCTTATCTCAAAAAGAGTGTCCTTTCCTCCTCCTTGCCCTGTTGTCTGCCTTACCTGCAGCTTTCTTCTCTTGATATTTTGTCTTTTCTGGGCTTCCATGGTTCTGTCCTTACCAGGTTTTCCTCCTACCTCACTAATGCCTTCGAGCATCTCTGTAAAGATCCTTAACTGTCACACTGTTTTGTTTTGGGTTTGGGTTTGGGTTTTTTTGTTGTTGTTTTTTGTTGTTTTTTTTCCCCCACTATCAGTGTTTATTTTGTCGATATCAAAATCTGCCATAAACAATAAAACAGGAAGAGATTCTGGTATATTTTGTGTCACAGCAAAATAATTATACCAATTTTTAGCTATTTAAAAATATTTGGGGGGAGAGAGGGGAAGATGAGTTATTTGAATTGGAAGATATTGAAGCTTTCTAGTAATATACTTATTTTGCTTACTGTTAGATTAAAAGTTTTTGTATAATGTAAAACAAATAGAAAATTCTGGATGTCTTTACTAAGGTTATAAACATGTCCCTGTGAAGAGCAGAAATTAACCTGAGGTTTTTCTGTGGGTCTCAGAAATTCAGGTCAGATCCTGATATTTTGAAGACAAAGCAAAATTAATGTAGAAAAAACAGAAGTGAAGATGGAACATGCAACTTCTTTTTCTGGCATTTTTGTTACTTCCAGTCTTGCTTCTGGAGAAAGACACACTCGTCCAAGTGCTTTATTACCTACTAGGCAAGATAGTGATTTTAATTGCATTTCTGGTCTTAGGTTCATGAGCAATATTGCAAAAACAAATGCCTTGCTCACTTTATCCAACTGGGGTTTTGGTATATTTTTCATTTGTTAGGTGGCATATTTTAAAACAAAGAAAGGGGGCAGAGGAAAAGGGATGCTGGTAGCAGTAGTATCAAAGCTCATATTCCAGATTTATCTTCAGGATTCAATTTAAGCAAAAAGATATGTATTCAGGTCTGGTCTCCTCTTTAAATTTTCCACATCAAAATGCATTTCAAAATCACAAAAGCTTAACATGTACCCTGAGATCACAGGGATCATTGGGAAGTCAAGCATGAAAGTAAATCTCACCCTAATCAGTTAATCCGTTTTGTCACATTATCATTGCAAATTTAAACAAACTTTTAATTAATTTGCAAAAAAAAAACCACTTAAAAGGTAATGAGTAGAAATTCTTTTTCTCGCATTTTTTAAAATTTTTATTTATTCATAACAATTTTCTGAGCAACTCTAAATGACCCTGCTTGAGCAGGAGGGTTGGACCAGATGAACTCTGTAGGTCCCTTCCAACCTCAAACATTCTATGATTCTGTGGTTCCTTCTTTTGTATCAATTTTAGATCACAAATTGCATTTCTTAGGTTGTCCATTAAACTGGAGAGGAACTAAGAATAAACATATCCAAAGCTGCCTCATATTTGTTCTTCTAATCCCTCTTAAAAAAAAAAAAAAAGAAAAAAGAAAAAAATCTTGGCACAATGTTGGTATAATTCAACGGCAGTTAAGTTGTTACATGTTCAGATTACATCCCATCAATCAAATTAAATCCTTGATTTCACAACACACCCAGGTTGGCAGCAATATTCTGCAAGGTGTACCAGCCTCTGCACTGCAGCAGGCCAACACACTTCTTTGTTGAGGTATGCTTGAACAGGATCAAGAAGCTCTTCTGGATGTAAAAAACACAGAACTGCTGGAAATTGGTTCTTTTAAAAAAAATTATATCACTTTCCTGGAGTAGTTCATAATGAGGCTCAATGTGCTAGATAGTATAAACTGAAGTGTGGGGATACACAAAGCTGACATTGTCACTGAAGTATGAGTAATGGTAACCTGTTGTTTTCTCAGGATTTCCCTTTGCTATTTCTTTCTGTCAATATTTCTCTCTCATGTATGTTCCCCTACCTTACAGGTAAGATGCACACATCTTATTTTATAACGGTATTGGATTACACAGATTTTGCTCTGTGGTGGATCTCATAGTTACACCAGTCCTGCAAATCCATAATGATACCAGAACTGTGGGAGCTGGGTTCCCTCTGTTGGGGTGAAGCTACTGAAACCTGGGGGCTAACACCGGATTGACACATAATTAGGGATTCCTCATGGCTGTGGATTGTAGAAGCCTAGGCTTATCTGTCAGTTTTTACTGTCATTGGGAAGCCATGCATCAAATTAGTAGCAGAGACTTTAAAAATGTGGTATTTGCTTTGGCAGAGCATTTGCAGATGGTTCTAGTCAATGGTGCCGTTGGCTCTGACTGTCGCAGGGAAGAGGTCACCTTTTATACTGTTGCAGCCTGTTATTTTTAATGGCAAGTAATGGAGCTATAAAATTGCCGAGTATATTTTATTATTAATTATGTTTTTAAAATATGCATAAAAATGAAAAAGGTACCTGTATTTGGCTCTCCACATACGTGATGTAGGTACCACAGGATATGAAGAATATTATAAATATAACTTGGATTACAGCAACATAAAAGATCACATCATTATCTGTACCAATGTTTTATGAGAAAGTAATGTGTGCATTACAGGGTGATGACGAATGATTTAATGTTCAGCACTGGACATGTCCCCTTGCATCACCCTTCCAGCATCAGTATGACTACAAATCCAAAGCTTCCTAGTCCTGTTCCTTTCTTCAATAATATTGCAGAAATGTCAAAATTCATACTACGCAATAACCTGTGCAGAAGTATATCCCGTAGCCTTTTAATAGCACGGAATTATTTCAATATGGTCTTCATGTGTTACAGAAATTGTTATGAAAGCTCAGACAGCATTAATTCCACCTGTTTTCCCTGCAGATGTGAGATTTATCCATTTCCAAGGATATCTCCCAGGACTGACAATCCCTAATACGAGGAGAGTATGTGATTAATGACAAAGTACTGAAGGAAAGCATATACCTCCAGTGAAAACATTTATGTATGGACCAGGAACACATAACCGTATCTTACAAACTGATCCTTGCTTATTTGCTTTAGCCTCTGTAAGTGGCATTACTGACTGCTCTCAAACTATTCAGAAGAAAGTGTCATACATGCACAACACTTTTCATACTGAAGTAAATGACACACAATAAGGACAGAATTTGGTATGATTTAGCTTCTGTTGAATGGTTTACAAAGAAATACTGTCAATTTTTATGATTATATTGCTGTTCTGAAGCATTTTAATTTTCATAGAAATTTCTTATTTTTGGAAGTTGAGTGATCTGCTTATGAAATACAATATTGTTCAAATTCTAAAATTAAAGGTTAGTGCCCTAGTTTCAGCTGGGACAGAGTTAATTTTCTTCCTAGCAGCTGCTGTAGCGCTGTGTTTTGGATTTGGGATGAGAATAGTGTTGACAACACTCTGATGTTTTTAGTTGCTGCCAAGCAGTCAAGGACTTTTCAGCCTTTCAGACTGCCCTGCTAATGAGAGGGTGGGGATGCCCAAGAAGCTGGGAGGGACACGGCCAGGAGAGCTGACCCAAACTGACCAGAGGGATATTCTGTACCATATGATGTCATAGTCCGTATATAACTGGGGGGTGGGCCAGGAGGCAGTTTGTCTTCAGAAGCATCTGAGCACTGGCTTCAGGTGGTGAGCAATTGTGCTGTGCATCACTTGTTTTGTTGATGATGATGATGATAATGATGATGATGACGATTGTCTTCCTCTTCTGTCCTATGAAACTGTCTTTAACTCAACCCACAAGTTTTGCCTTTTTTTCTTTTCCATTCTCTCTGCCATCCCACTGGTGGAGAGTGAGCGAATGGCTGTGTGGTTGTTTTACCTGTCTGCTGGGTTAAACCACGACAGTTAGGTAAAATCTGTGGATACATAAGATCGTGATATCTGTGGGAAAGAAAAAAAACCTACCAAACACAAAGGAGGATGATTTATGATAGCCTAATAATTTTTGAAAATATTTTTATTAATTGGCTGAAGAGAAGAATTCTCAAAGGGGATGGAGAGCAAATGCTCAAAGGAGATGTAGAGCAAGATGCCCTCCCACCCAAATCCCTCCTGAATTTGACGTAAGTGTGAAAAAGCATTCCTTGTCAAAAATGGCCTTTGTTGTCATACCAAACTCAAAATTGACAGGGACAGTAAACTGTGGATATCATTAGTGAGAAAAATGGTTAAACACTGTCATTCAAAAAAAAAAAAAACCTAGGAGAATTTAGAGCTGCTTACCATGCTTCAGTGTGGAAAGCCAAACCAGCCGTTTCAGTCACTGTACAGTATGTTTTGAGTCTGTGCAACCATGCTCAGAAAAGAACACACTATATTCAAACCTTGGCAGACTATTTAGATCTACTGTAAACATTTATGTGAGCATCAACTATTTTTCTGTTGTCTTAAATTGACAATATGACAAAAACTAAATGAAGGCAATAATTCTGGAAAATTACAGCTTTATAAAAATTCCACTGATTTGCAGAATTAGGGAAAGAGAAAATATATTCAGTGATGTCCACTTAATTTATTGTCACAGTGGAAAAAGAAGATTCTGGTTAATTATCTCCTCTGCAATACTATAACAGCTAGAGGAAGACACAACAAAGTCTAATGGAAGAAAGAAGAACAAGGCACAACCACACTCTAGCTAAACAAACAATGCAGAGCCTGGTAATGAAATGAGAGAGTCAGTCAGGATCCATACCTCCAAAGACCAGAGGCATTTAGATCTGAGTCTTTCCAGCACTTCTCTTTATACGTATCTTTATACCCACATGGAATAATTTTCCATATCTAATTTAGGATATAGAGATCTTTAGGATATAATTTTGTCCTCCAATGTTTTTAAAGCATATCAATGAAGGGAAATTACATTTCTTTTCTTTGTTCCTCTTCTCTTACCTATAATAACTCTGCATAAAATCCATGTAAACAAGCTGATTGCATGAAATACTGAACACCTCTAGTTCTATTTAACCCTCAAAGAACAGCATCAGGAGAGCACTGAGTTTAGTCGTATTCAAATTTTATTATTCTCATTCCTTTTTCATTTATATTAATACATTTATGAAGACAGAACATATATAACCTTAGCCTTTGTGAAATATAAACCTTGACTGTCTGAAATGTAACCTATTCCACCTTGCTGCTCACTCTCAGTGGTCACCCTCTCAAAAAAAAAAAAAAAAAAAAAATTCTCTATTGCCCCTGGAAACATTCATTTTCTTTCCTTTCCCACCTTCTGGTATAGCCCATGGCTACTA
This sequence comes from Grus americana, assembly GCF_028858705.1. Lineage (NCBI taxonomy): Eukaryota > Metazoa > Chordata > Aves > Gruiformes > Gruidae > Grus > Grus americana. The sequence goes on along the minus strand of NC_072859.1, from coordinate 1,942,691 downwards.
AATTGAGAAAAATTTCCATACTGCCAGGATACATCTGTCTGACTAGGGACACAGGATACAGCCTAGAGCTTATCTTGGGGGTTCTTAATACCATCTATTTTGTGTTGAGTGATGGTATGGGTTGTCTTGCCCTGGGAAACAAAGAAACAACAAACAAGGAAGCAAACAATGGACAATGGACAATGGACAGATTCCTGTGATACACTCAGTTAGTAAAAGTTGAGGTTTTCTACAATTTCTTTCACCAGCAGAAATGAGATGGAAATAAGTGGTTATTGCTAAGAGTTTTTAATAAGTCCTCCACAAATTTGATAAAAGGATAATTACAGAGCAGCCCCTGATACAGCAGTTGCTGACTACGGTAACACCACACCACGTTCCAAGGCATAACAGAGAGTAAGTCTTTGGCATCCTCCAGAAAACTTTTTTCCAAATTAACATTTTCCACATTTGCTAGGCTCTGCCAGAAATGTGGGAAAAGGTGCTGCCAGTGCATGTCCAAAAGCTGCAGAAAATTTTAGACAGTACCCATTTGCCATAAACCACCTTCTGTGTCTGGAAGGGGACAGGATTCTTTTGCCCACTCCTCCTGGCTCCTGGTGATGGGACACTGATCTATGATGATCATTTTAAAGGCGTCGTTACTCTGGATTTATGTCATAGTTCAACACAAGTTCCCTCAATTACACAAAATTTTTTTTTTTCTCTGCTGATTGCATTTAGAGTGAAATATTTAGCTTCTAGACAAGACTTTTCCCTTGACTGCAGGTAGCTGTAGGATTTGGGACCTGATGACGTGAACTCAGCAATTCGCTCACCTGGTGTCGTTCACCTGAGAAGAGGTGGAGTAGCATGGAGTCACCCAGGAGATTCATGAATATCAAAGTCTGTGTTGTGATAAAGGCAATGGCCTTGTACCTAAAGGCACCGTAAAGCTCTAGGCACACATAAGCTGTGGTGCAGCAGGCTATAAAAATGTTAGTGCTTTGTTCCAGGGTTAAACATCCTTTGGCATACTTCCATGAGACAGCAGCAGCGTCCCCAGCGTATCATGAGCCAGAGAAAAGAGGAAACTACAACTCATCTGGTTCTCTTACAACGGTAGTTTGGGAAGATTGCATTTATATTTCCGTATTTACACACAGAGAGTTTAAAAACTGGCATTTTGTGGGGATTTTTTTATGCACTCAGGCTGCAAAACAGTGTCCTCTTCTGCCTGTAATAATTAACTTATTTAGATATCTGTCAGCATTTATCCGAGAGCCTGGACAGTCTGAAGCTTCTTGCTTTTAAAGGAGGTTTATGTAATTTCAGAAAAGGTTGTTAACCCCCTGTTCAAAATGCCAGATGGCAGAGTATCACCAGTATCACCCCAGAGACCAGTTCAGACCTGGGATGCACCAGGTGCCCGCAATGGCTCTTTGTTCATCCCCGGGGTGCAGATGCCCTGGCAGGTTTCAGCAGAAGAGTGGCACAAGGAAAACAATAGTTTGATGCTAACCTGTCCAGAAATATGGGGGGAAAAAGCCCTTGAGGTTGGTATATTTGTGTTTTATCTTCCTGAAATATGCTACTAGAGTTCTGGAATTCTTGATACCAATGCACGAGACATTATCACAAGGCTTACACAAAGTGACTGTGAAACCAGTACTTTGCAATAGGCAATTAGTATTTGCATTTGCTCTGCCTTTTCATCAATTTTTCTGTAATCGGTACATAGACATTTATGCGTTTACGTCTGCAGTCAGAATGCTTTGCCAAGGAAAGCCAAGTCTTGGACAGCTAAATGAAGATGGTGGAGACTGCCTGTGCTGTGTTTATTTCTTGTTCAGTCTATTTTCTACATCATAGGTGGAAAACTGTTCTGGACATATTCTGTGTTAAGAGGTATTTTAGGAGTTTATTCATGCAATGTTAAGGATTTCTAGAGTATCTTATTATCTGAAGCCTGAACAAGATGACTAATTGTAATAGGGCAAAAACATTGCTAATGGGAAAAAAAAAAAAAAACAGCTTATTGCAGTGAAAAAAAAATATAGTCTCTGCTTCTTATCACAATTACTTTCCTTTTAGTCTGTCGTGATGTGGAGGGGACCTGCAACCTCTCTGAAAGTAAGAGCGGTGATCTAGTCACCTTGTTTCATATGTTTGCATGAAATGCCTCTGCATAGTGTCTGGCCGTGCAATTGCCATGCTGCAGAACACTTCTATACTATTGTACATTACACTGTTTCATTATAGTCATCTTTGGGTTCAAGGCAAGCGAATAATAATTATATCCTGACTCGTGCAATTTCAATTTATAGGTGTCAGAAGTCTCTGCATGGCTACGCAAGGGATAAGGTCTACGAGGATACAATCTGATTTAGCTTTACAATTGTTTTTCTCCTCCAGACAATTACAGTGAACACTGTATCATTGTGTCTACACGGTTGTGCATACTCTTAAAATAAGTTGTTTTTGCCAGATAAGTTGATAGTTGCAGTCAAGAGGTGAATATAAATGCATCTTTTCATTTTTGAGTCATATATCAGAGGACATAACCATAGTAAATACACAAATAGTGAAAAACCTGGTGAAGCACACAGAGAACCTGCAGCCATATCAGCCTGAAGAGATTAAATAGGTTTCTTTTTCTTTTTTTTTTTTTTTTTCAAATTCCAGTTCTCTCTCTGTGAGAATTGGTTTGATTGATTCACCTAAGATTAATTTATATTTGTGGCTTATCATTTTATACACTAAATGCACACTACGGTGAAGGACCTCTGACTCTTCAGGAGAAGCATGACTCTACTGTCTCGATCACATTTACCTGTTGCTTTTGACACCCTGGATTTCTCTGCTAGGACAGCCAATACTTTTCACAGTTATCACCTGCCAATCTGTTTCCCTTTTGCACTTTTCATCTGTTTTGGATGGAGTTATACTAGGATGTTAAAAATGTATCTCTGTAATAATGTAACACCACAAATTTTTTGGTTTAAAAAAAAAAAAGAGAGACTAAACATAAACTGGATCCAGGATGAGATAAAAATCAGGCTGTTAAATCCAAAGAGTAACATGAAATCAATCTATTTTATAATTAGGAAACAAAAGGAGGTAAAAACTGTCGCTTATTTGTTTTTTCACAAGCTCTGTTTTGGAGCCTGAATCTTTTGTGTGAAATTCCAGTCCACTCAGGAGGGTGGAGAGAGTCTCTGTCAGCCAGAGCTTTAGAGTTAACATCCTGCCAAAACTTGTTGATCTCTGACTATTTTCTATCTATCAGAACTGCTGTTGCTAAAAGCATAAGCAAGATACTGGAAATGAAGATAAAACTTATTTTCCATAATTTTGAAAACATCTTCATTATGAGATCATAGTTCTCTGAAACCTCATTGCATTTTTTCTTTATTTTATTTCAGATGTTACACGGGCCAAATACTATTAAATTGTCCGCATCATTTTATCTTCATGATTTTTTCTTTGAACTTAGAGGTAGATAGAAAAAAAAAAAAAAATCTTTACATTTGCTGTACCCACAGAACACTTTGATCACACTGCAGTTCACATAACACTGAGAGTGAATTGCGTTCTCTGTTTCTGTACACTGGATAGAGCGATACTGCTGTACAAATAGCATATTAAGTACAGACATGCATTGAGAAGCAGCAGCAATTAGCAAATGTGCTCACCTCAAAGTTTTACTAACCTGGTCTGCGTTGGATGTGACATGTGTGCACTTGTCTTCTTACTCAAGGAATCTATTTTTCTCACGCATTTCAGTCCAAATTCCCCCAAGTGCCAAGTTTACTATTTCATATAATGGCAAGAGACAGACAGAGCAGTGAGGCAAGTGTCACCTCATTGATTATACGCTTTGAATTAATTCATTCATCTCATTAGCAAACATACTTTTATCTTTGAATTTTTCCATCAGTTCTAGAAGTTATTTTTGCTGATTTCCCTGTAGTGCAGCTGCTCATGGTAACAGTATCAGATGCCTCATGATGAGTTTTTTTAATACTACCTACCTACTTTCTCTGGGATTCATGGTAAGATTAAATACCGTTATGTTTATAATTTCTTACAGAGTATTTTTTCTTGTTTAAAGTGGCAATTATAATGAAAAAGTAAGATATTCAGCAGCATAAAGATTTCAGTAATCAGCCAGTATAACTTGCTTTTGGTCATCTAGGTCTTTTGAAAATCTTCCCTAAGGTACTTGCTCAAGTAAAAGGAGCCCTACAAGGAAAAAGAAAATAGAAAACAAAAGATACTTTTCATCCAGTGACATCATTCACACTGCTAAGAGGGTGTAAACTCTATCTTGTTCAGGCTCCTTTTGCTGAAAGGCATTTACAGAAATTTTGCTACAAATGTTGATACTACATGAATATAAATGAATATAAATGAAGCCCCAGCCAGTGGCTGTCCTACTATGCCTGCCTACCAGCCTCACTGCTTCTCACTGTGATATGACTGATTTCTCTTAACTACTGTTTTTCAGTGCTTAATCCCCTATAATCAATGTGATGTTACACAGAAAGCACTTTGTTAGAGCTTTTAGGCAGATCCTAAAGATTCTAAGACTAATCCAAAATGGTAACAGCTATTAAACCTTCTTCTAAGGATAAAATGAAAGCAAGGGCTGACAGCGCTACCTGCTTCCATCCAGACTTGTCTGAATTTTGAAAAGACTTTGAAAATAAGCACTTGTGGTTTATTAACTAAATCATGCAGAAGCCATAGGAAACACCTTAGTGTTAATTATGATTTTTAGCAACATTTTACTGAATTTCACATGATTGGCAAAGTCAAAGTTATAGGTTACCTAGTTTATCTACAGATAATCTAAACCTCACATAAATATGCTGGGTTTTATAACTGAATGAGAAAAGTCAAGTACATTTACCAAGAAGTAATAAAAATCTTGAAAGCCAACCGATTGGTACCCCCCAAAATTATCTAAATTATCGTGGAATACTTCTAGAGTAAGTGTGTTACTTTTTGCACAACAAAGAACTGAACTGTGTCAAATGACCTAAACCATTCCAAATAAAAGAGCCATAACGGTAATTGCTGACGATGGAAAGGATGTTGCTTTATCTAGGAATGGCCACAAAATTTATGCAGGAAGCAGACACCATACTTCTGATAACCTTTCTAAACTGGTTAAGGTTGAATCAAGTGTTTGAAACACCACAACCTGTATTATGGTATCACCGATAAAGGATCGAGGAGGGGGTGGCTATTACAAAGCCATTGAACATCACCTGTGCGAACGGCTGATCCGAGCTGTTTGCTCCAGCAGACAATAAGCTGGCTGGGTGTTGGGCAAGTCTTGGCGCTGTCTCTTGTCACTCTGCAGGATGCTATCTTTTCTACTGACAGAGGTCAAGAGTACAAAGCGTATGCCAAAATGTAGCAATCAGAAGCAGGTGCTATGATGGTTTTTTGCCTCCAGAAGACATGAGGAAGGAAAATCCTATGGATAGGTTGAGTGGAGAGCACTAAGGTTTAATACTGCTATCTTGAAAATGTTCAGGATGGATTTTACCCCATAGGGTTGACTAGTAGCTGTGTGCTGTGAACACGGCATGGAACAGCCCGAGTGTAACCACGCGCTGCCTGGCTGAGCCATGGGGCACCTCCCAGCAAGCTGGCCAGGTTTTGCTGATGTGACAGCGTTTGAGAACCTCATCCAGCTCCAGTGAAATTGTCTTAGAATTCGAGCAGTTGCAGCCAATAAACCTGTTCAGGAGAGTAATAGTAGTAAAATTATTGAAACATAGGTGAAAAAAACCAGAAAGGGATCAAGATAATTTTTTTTCCTTTCAGCCAGTTCAGCAGCTGAGTTATTTGTAGATGTGTCAACTGAACTTTGCAAATGTCTCATATATGTAACTTTTATAAAAAAATCTGTATGTTTGCCCTAGCACATAGGCATAAAGAGTTTTTAGCAGTCTTGAAGAGATCAGAGGGGAAAAAAACCTGAGAGTATTTAGAATAGTAGGGAATTAGGTGTTTTGAGTGGTATTGAACATTGTCCATGCTCTCAGCCATTATCAGCACAAAGTTATTTAGCACAGGTGTTTATGTAATTGTGATACATTATGAAAACTAGCAGTGATAAATAGGCATCAAACATTTCTGCTTTTATATTTGAATATTCTGTTTTCAATATACTAGGTTGTAGTATGAAATACATACCATAACATAGCCATGTCAGAAGACCTGCTGATGGGTTTACAAGGCACATATTTCTTCATTTCCTCAGTTGCTGTATTACTGGATTTTGTAAGAGACAATTTAGTAAACAAAAACACTCCATGGATTTTTACACACTGAGTTCGAGCCAAAATGTTCCTCAGGCTATTGCAGTATTGGCAATGTTCCCTAAATGTGACTTGCAAACATGCAGCTGAAAACAATACAGATGTAAATGAGTGAAAATCTTGTAATTCTAGTTCCATAATACTTTTATCACTCAATTCAGATGCTCGTGGTTCATTAAAAGACACAAAAGAAGTGCCCTTTTTTTTTCAAATATGTATTATTCCTAAAATTCTTTCAGGCATTTGGGCACACCAGTTTTGGTCTACTTTATGAAACTATCACAGAAAATGTTACCTCAGTAAAAAGCTGTGAACTACAGCGTATGGGCTGATTAAAACCTACCATTACAAGTCAGTGATAAGCAGTATAGGGAACGTGTTCCAATCAAACGGCGGTGTATATACCCGGCACAGCTGCGGGGGATAGGAATGGCTTAGCTTAGTGTCAGAGGTCCTGTTCTGACATCAAATATAAGAGATTTTCCATAGCTCAGTGAGTAGGACCTATGCCGACCAAGAGGATCTTATTCTGTCTTAACAGTCGCCATAACAATATATTCACAATCATAAAGTTGTGAATGTATCTCCTTTTATCATCTGCTTAACTGCCCAAAGCAAGAAAGCCAAGGTGCTGGAGGCTTTTTATCACTGCAGCAGAACTCTGCTCTACCACTTGTAAGTGGCATGTAGTTGAATTTTGATAGGCTTTGTTTAGTTGGCACAAACTCTAGGCGGTATAAATCCCAATGGACTCAAAATCCTTCATTTATTTTACAAGAATTAGAACAGTTCATTTTCATATAGAACATTTGTTGTGTGGGAAAGATCCTTCAGCTGTTCAATGGTTACGTTCTTGCTTTTTCCAGCTGCTGATGAAACGTTACTGGAAAGGCAAGTTAATTAGCTTTAGCTGTACACTGTAGGAGAAGAAATGTAATCATAAATATTAATTCTGTTGATTTAATAGAAATGCCTTTTAAGAGCTATCCAGAAAAAAGAAGAGAAAACAGAGTTGCTAGTGGTGTCTACTCTTGTTCTCGCACAGCGCAGGGGACAAGTCTGTAGGCTGTTCTGGGGCACACTTTCCTCATGTGCAATCCTTTTGAAGCCATGCTCCTGGAGATAAGAGTTCAGTTCACGAGCAAAAACGATTGCTTTCCCTTGCCAGAGACAGATTGTGTGACAACATGGTGAGAGTATTCACCAAACCTGTTGAGCAGTTTTCAGTTCACAGACACTGCTCCAGAACTTCTTCCGCTGTTTTATTTTAAGTAGAGATTTTTAGATCAGGTTTTTGAACTGATCATTTCAGTTACAGCAAAATTTTCATCATGAATTCTCTCTGTTCTTAACTGATTTTCACTCATGATACTTAGACTTGTTGATGGATGACATTTAAATTATCTGCATGAGTTATTTGGTACACCTCTTAATAATTATTACCATGAATATTTTCAACAATTTTCCATAAACATTCTTGCAAACAGACATTTACATTCTCGAATGCATTTAAAAACTCATGGAAGAGTCACAAATATACTATTATTGAAATTACTTTTCTTCAAAAAATTATTGAAATTACTTTTTCTTCTTCATACGATTCTATGATTCTATGAAATGCCCCTGAGTAAATTTCATGGTGTTGGCTCAATTGGTTTGTCCATCTAGGTTCACTTATTTTTCTTGTAGTTCTGAAATGTAAAGATTATTGTTTCAAAGACATTATTGTGATGAGTACAGTAAACATAACTCACAGGAAGAAAAATCAGTGGTACAAGGCTAGACTATTTACACAAGCTGTAAATAAATTAAAGGCTGGTACAGCTATCAGAAATATACATATGGAAAAGATTAGCATAATAAGCAAAATTAAAGGTACAACCTCTTAAGACTGATCTCCCAAAGAAACAAAGTATCTTTAAGAAAACTATAGCAAATATATTGTTTAATTACCAGTTGCAGGAGAGGAAAGACAAGTTATGTATCAGCCTCTAGTATCAAGCTCTAGACAAGAACAGTGTATTGGGCAGTCATCATTTCCTCTGCTGCTGCAGCAACAGGGAAGTTACAGGGGGTGAAATTGGCTTCATTTTAGATAGGGAATAACAATTTGCAGCTCTTCAATGTTCATTTGTGAATTTACAGAATGAGCATCTGCTGGCAGAAGAGAGAGAACCACTTTATCTCTGGCAAAAACCCCCTAGATTTATGGTGTTCAACAGTCAGGTGGATTAAGAGCCAACATAAGCTACTTAGAATTATACTCAAAGTCTCCCAGTTGTTTCTGTTTCTTAAATACTCAACAAAATATAAAAGAGTATTAGTTGCTACTTTGGGAAGACATGGTGCTATTAAATCAATTAATACATAAAGAAATGTATAGACTTTAAAGCCCAGACCCTTAACATATTCTTTATGTATGGCTGCAGTCCTGCCCCTAATTTCTATCTGAAATTAATTCTCATGCCACATTTCTCTTGTCCATTTCTTGTTGTGTCAATCTTATTTTTCCTTAGTATTTACCCTGCTAATGTGTCTAGAGGAGAGAAATCATATCCTGGTCATTACCTTTATGTTGCTTAGATTTTCATTGAAAGGAAAGGTAATACTTTTTTTCTGATCATTTGACTAGAAAAAGGTGCCTATTTATTAAACAGGTCAATGAACTAATAATTGTACAACTATTGTATGGAAGACACTACTGTAAGTTGTCCAGTTCTGTAAACTGCTGTGGTGCAACAATGACTAGAAATAATGGATCAAGATGGAACCACTATTCCAAACCTCTGCCCTGCACATCTGAAAGCAAGTAGTCCTGAATGATATAGGTTATGATCAATAAACAGGATGTTTTTTCCAAAATGAAACAATTCCAAGACCTTTTCTTTTTAAGACTTAATATACTTTGGTTATAAATTGAGAGTGATGTACATCCTTTGTGTTAACTATATCCTCTTGTTTCCACCAAGGAAATCAATATGAAGTTATCCAAATATTTGCCCTCTGAAAAATCAGAGTAGGGGACTTTAACTATCAGAAATTCTTTCCTTTGAACAGGCTTTTATCTGAATCTAAGCTGGAGTTGCTTGTACATTCAGGATGCGGGGTCTGATACCTGAACTGAGTGTACACATCTTCTCTTTTCTGTGTTATCAATTCCTTGCACAACCAGTTGCCCACTGGAGAAGAAAACATGAGTGAAGAAGGAGAAAAGAGCTTGTTCTGTTTTTAGAATGAGATTTTTATATCAAAGTTCTACTTTTCCAGTGCACATAGGGTAGGTTTGTGGGATGAGATTGTTATGTTCTAGGGAACACTATTGTCTATTGAATATATCCTTCACATCATTGAAAAACTAAATAAATGATCAGGGAAATGCAAGAAGAGAAAGGAGACTTTCAAATAAAGCAGTAAATGCCCAGAGAATTGGATTCTGTCTGTGACTGTGCTATAACATTATATGAGATGCTAAGAAACTCACTTAGATGTTATGCCAGCAGTGAGTAATTGTGTCTTCCCATTCTTTAAGCGGTGAACTGAATGTTCTGAGATTTAAGAGTCTCATAGAGGAATCAACTTTTCCCATTAAGGATGTCTGAAGGACATTTCAAAATCTCATTGCTTCAGTGGGTACCTCCATGTAATGTTCTTAGAATACTTTCCTTAAGATGGATAGCACTTGGGATTCAACTAGGACCTTCTAGCTTTTTGCAGGAAAAAAAAAGCAAATAAAATGCTGCCTTAGTTATGTTGGTATCTTCAGTAATTATTTCTATTGTAATCTAGTAATTGTGTTTTCTCAGTACAAGGAGGGATTAACATCCTGTTAACAGGATTAATATTCCTGTTTCTTTTGTATACTTTCCCCCACATCTAATACCTTTTGAATACTTTAAAAAGACAACATTTTATGAGGTCATTGTTATTCAAAGTATAGGCTTGAGAAAAGTAAAATAAGTGCATTTATTTTTCTCCTGCCCTTTCCTCTGCATGTCTTCAGTGTTCAGAACCAAAACCAAGGGATTCATGTTCTATGCTTAACTGTACTACCACAGATGTTAATACGGATTTAAAGAGACTGTTTGGGTTTTGGGTTTTTTTTATACATATATATATATATAAAGCTTTAAATACACACTGCAAAAGTGAACCAATATATCAAATTTTTAGTGAATATATAACCGAGACTAAGATGGGAGGAATTTCTGTGGAATTGATAAGCAATCTAATATTAAATGCAATGGGACATGGGCCCTAACTGTATATTAAAGGTATCCTGAACATTCAGAGTGACTTCTTGCTTTTACAGATACCTCAGCGATGCTGCAAACTGTTCAGTGATGTAAGAAGCTCACAGCCACCCTTCCCAGGCTGGTGCCCATGGACCCAGGATCTCTGGTCAGACTGGGGGGTGCAGGTGCCAGCTGCCCATCTGCAGGTTCAACCAGTAACAAAGCTGAGCACATATTCCAGAGACACACTGACACATGGACCCCTCCACAGCTGGCATGGGCCTTCTGTCCCCCTGCTCCCCTGCCCACATCCCAGGCCCCCTTACCTGCTTCATGGGTCTCTTACTTGCTGGCTAGTCCAGCTTGATGCTTGCTAGCAAAACAGGAACTTGTCCCTCATGCACTCCTCATCTGCAAGTCCCCCCGGGTACCTTCACGGACTCCCCCCCCCACCTGATACCCCTGCCTGGACCCAAGTGCCCCACACTTGCTGGCTGGTCCATCTTGGAGTTTGCAGGTGAATACACACACATGCCTCACGCACACCTGGTTTGGGAGAGATACAGACCTTCACCCCCCCATCAGCCGGCACCAGGCACACAGGCTGTGACCCATGGTCCAGCCACCAGCGCTGAGCCCCTCACTGCCCTCACCCACGGCAGTCCCCCCAGCAGCTGGTTTTGGGGACTCACACTGTTCCCACCCCCATGGCTGGAGGTCCAGGACCCCCACTGGCCCCAGGGGCTGCCTGGGGACCCCAGTGGCTCCAGCAGCCGCCAGCAGAGGCCAGGGGCTCCTACACCCCCGGCCTGAGCCCCGTAGCTGCTGGCACCCCGTCCACTGCCGCTGTCCCCTCAGGAGCTGGCACCTGGGCCCTGCAGCACGTGTGCGAACACACACACACACACACACGCACACACACATAAGTAGAGAGGGAGATGGCCAGAGAGATAGTTAAGAAAGGGTTTAATAAGGAGATGCAGGGTGGCAGGACAGCCTGTGGTGACCAGGCGCAGGCCGCAGCCAGACTCGCGCCCTCACCAGCCCCGTCTCACGCCCCGCCGGCCCCTGTGACCCCCTTCTGCCTCCCTCCTTGCTCCCCCCGCTGCCCTTCCCCTGCACAGCCCCCACGGGTTGTACGGCTCTGTCCCTACCCGCAGCCCTCCAAGCCTGTGATCGGGTCCCCTCGTTCACCATCGCGCCCGTGGCAAAGTCCAAGCGGACCCTCCTGGGAGTGGTGCTGTAGTTTCTCCATGGCCCAGCGCTTAGTGCGAGTGGCGAGCTTTGCTTCTCGTCGTCGTTCTGCACCCTTGTTTTGTCAGGGCTGTGTCTCTGTATGTTTCCTTTCTAGTTTCTACCTTTTTTCCTTAGTTTCTCAGTTTACAAGGCCCTGGACCAGATAACCTCGCTGGAATAAACACTCTCACAGCCCTCATCAATTAGTGTGACTGACCAGGTTCTCATCTCTGCCTCCCTTATCATTTGTCGGTCAGGTTTGTGACCCTGCATGTTCCTGTTTATGGCTTCTTCCTTTTCTTATTTCCCTTCTTTTTGCATTGAAAATGGCCCTTGACCAGATACCCTTAAAGGAGCAGCACTCTGCTTCCATATACCCTTACACAAACAGCTTCAGTTGTGCTTTATTTCATGTTGTTATGGAAACAACATAAGCATAAGGCCTCCAGCATGAAACAAAACTTAGATACCAGTGGAAGAAAAAAGAATCATGTATTCATTACTATGTGTTTCTAGCATTTAATATGGAATGTTATCAACTGTCAAGATATCTGGAAGAACATTTCCAAGCCATGCTGGCAATGAGGATTTGCTTCCAACTTTCTCCTCAGCTGAAGTTCAGAAATTATTTGGCAGTCAACGGGCATTTTCAAAGCACTATTCCTGTGATCTCTTTGATTCCACTGTTAATCAGCAAATGTGCTTGAGCTTCTGTTGACATTGTGCTTTTGGGATAAGACCAGATTTGTAAATTACTAGTGTAGTTTTCAATTTAGGATTTTTGCTCATCCTTTGGAGCTACAGCAGACATCAGTAGAACCTCATGTAACTTACAGTGACAGGACCAGAGGCCATGGGCACAAACTGAAACACAGGAGGTTCCCTCTGAACATCAGGAAACTCTACTTTACTGTGAGGGTGACCGAGCACTGGCACAGGTTGCCCATGGAGGTTGTGGAGTCTCCATCCTTGGGGATATTCAAAAGCCATCTGGACATGGTCCTGGACAACTGGATCTGGGTAGCCCTGCTTGAGCAGAGGGGTTAGACCGGATGATCCCCAGAGGTCCCTGCCAACCTCAACCATTCTGTGATTCTGTGAAGACAGAAGCAGTCCCCTTTGCTAAGCCCTCTATGAGTTTAACAAGAAGGCTCACATCCCCAAGACTGCACAGTCTAGTTTTATTGCAGGAAGTCTAAGGTGAATTAGACATTTCATTACATTCTCAGGAGAAATCCAAGTAGCATGGTGTGTGTTCATTTTCACAGTCATTTTAGTAGGTTTCTAGCTGACACTAATTTCAAATTACTTGAATAATCTGGCTCATACAAATGAAATCCCAGGTTCATAGTAATGATCTTCGGTAGCAGATCATGTCTTCTCCAACCCCCACTCCCATTAATACTCAAATGTACACATACATTAGTGTGTACAAGTGAAAGTATGAGTACATGTCTTTTGGCCAGCAATCGAGGACGTAAAATTGCTACTTTTTTTTAAGATATGGTACATAAAATATCTTGGTAAAAATTCACTGTTCAGTGGGTAGATTTATCTATTTATTAATAGCTATACCAAAGCCATTAGAAAATGTAATGGGCTATTTAAACAGGGAAAGGATGAAAAAAAGAATGATGAGTGTATAGGTGTACGAAGATGAAATGTAAAGTATGTTAAATATTTGAATTAGTCATGGTTTAGTAATGTCAGACGGTTTTAAAACACAGATGATCAAGATATTTCTATTCCCTAGAATCTCTGGTATTTGAATTATATAGTCTAATTATTTTAATTGTATTTTTCTATAGCATATTGTAAAAGCAACAGTAAGCAGTTTTATTACCATAGGTACTTTACTCACAGCAGGGATTTTTTCCACCTAAATTGTCTGGGACCTTTTAAAACGGTTGATAGTTGTCTTAAATTAAAACAATCCATCACTATTGCAGTATACTAAGCCCCAATCCTTCAAATAAATTAATGCAAATATATGTTGTACCAAACATGCACATTTAGAGAAACTTATTTCCTCGATAATTTCATGCAGATTCTAAACCCCTACTCTTACACTGTCCTGTTGTTCTGATAACGTGCCTCCGCCACTGCAGCTGTGAACAGGGAACTCCCTAATGTCACTGTAATTATCTAACAGAGAAAGATTTCCTCCTACTCAATACCCTTTCCTTTTTCATTATCATTTGACTTTCTAAATTTTTCTTCAGCACTCTTTTGTTCATGTATCCTTATAACATATTCAAAAAAACCTGAAATATATTTTCCTAAAATATATTGAAAAAATAAGCAAATTAAAATAGCCCTTTGTAGTCAAATATTTTAAAATTTTATAGTGGCTGTATGCTTTCTTAGTGCACATGGTAGTTCCTTGTATCTAGTTCCTTATTGAACTGAGTGAGCAAGAGGCATACTTTTTTTTTCTTCTGAAAAATATGAAGATGAAGTGACTAATCATCTGTTATAGAAAATCCCAGCCTATCATTCTGACAATGTCTTTCTTAATTTTTCTGATATTCAGTAAATTTTATGTAATAAAATTCATAATGACACATGGGGGGGGGGGGGGAAGTTCTTTTGGCTTAAAAGAACAAGACCTGACCACAATCTTTCCTTTGTTTTGATATCTTAGGCATTTTAGGATCTTAAAAGAAATTAACAGTTGTTGCCTTATTTAATCAAATGCACTGCTCTTAAAGCATCCCAAGGGCCAGTTAAATCATTTTAGGATATGAACAGTCAAGCTATAGCAATCTCCACTCTGGTACTGAATAAAATACTTGCTGGCAAAACACAAGACTGTGTTTTGAACTGTTTGGTGCTGCTAGCTGAATATAAATATAAGTGGAATAATACCACTGGAAGGCTAAAAAAGCTCAGCAAAACAAAAGAAGAAACTCCAACTTATTCCTGGAAACACTGAAAATCAAAATATTTACTTTTTATATATAAAGTAATATATATATATTTTTATATATATATGTAATGTGCCATCTTGTATTCCTTTAAAAGTGCAATTGACCAACTCATGACACCATTTTTATTCCAGATCTGCAGTTCAAATCATTCTGAGTATTTCTGGCTGAAATGGACATTCTGTTAATAAAATACATCACAAGTGGAAAACACTTATCAAAGCCTCTACAAGAGGAGCCATTTCTGAAGTTTAAATCATAACTGCTTTTTGACAGTTTACCTACACTGTTAGTTAGCCATAACGTAAATAAGTGCATTCTTAGCAAGAAGAGTTAAACTTGCTTCATTAAATAATGTATTTATATTTGCACAACTTTTTTTTCCCTATGAATTCAGTATAAGTTGCTATTGTCTATATTTTACCCATTGGTAAGCATTGTTTTGTAAGATAAAGAAAATAACTTATTTGATAACACATTCCACCTACTGTAAATTTATCACAACAACACAGTTTGCAAATATATCCTCCCCCCCCCCCCCCTTCAAATTCAGGAACTAAACCTGCTTGAAATTACTATTACTTCCATAAAACCTTCTCTCTTATGTACTTAATTGCTTAATTGAATTAGTGAAATATCATGTCCTACTTATCTACATAAATATTAACAGAAACCTGTTTGACTTAGGAACATCCCATAAATGGAAACAGAATACGGGAAAGATAAATTTTTCCATTTCTGGACTAAAAATCTCCTGCTCCTGAAAGCCATCTGTTTTTTCCCAATTACATCATTTGGACTAATACTGGAGAAAAAGTACCACAAAAATAATGGAAGATACCATTTCCCTAGACAAATCTTTTTTAATTAGTTCAGATTCAGTCATGGGGTAACATATATGTTAAACAAAGAAGATATAAGTAAAAGACAAGCATTGTTTCTTGCTTTTCCTGTGAAAGCATATATTTTCAATATCAAAGAAAATCAGAAACATTTAAGAAGTATGTTGCTTGAAAAAAATCTTGTAGATGTTGACTGCAAAGCCCTAGATCAAAAGATAACATTGATGACAGCCATAGAGGCTTTTTGAAGAATGTAAAAGCTTAACAAAAATCTTCATCTGTTTCAATTAAAGAAAAGCATTTTTGCACCCCCCCCCAGAAGTGGAAATCTTCTGGAGGCTTTGCCTTCTGGCTTCTCAGAAAGAAGTAATTTTTATTAAAAAAAGACTTGACTCTGCCTACATATGGTTTCAACAGACCTTGCTTTATGTTTGATGTTGATAGAGGGTTTTCAGTATTAAACCCGATGGATTTTCTACAAATAAATTCTCAAGGATTAGAGTTGCTTTATTGCAGATCTATTTTCCGAGGCAAGCGGCAATCTAGAGATATGTCATTTATACTATTACAGACTTGCATTTCTACTGAAATGAATGGTGTTATTTTCTTAGATGATTTGTTTTGACAGTAGAAAAATCTATTTTAAAAGAGGAAGATTGTCAATACTATTGGTCAAAAGAGCTATCAACGCAGTTCCTTTTTCTCTATTTATTTATTTACAACTCCTAACTAAAGTTGAGCACATATGGATTTGCTAAGTGAAACACATAACAGTTATTCCACATTGGCTATGAAAGTCTGATCCAGAAGAAAGAAGAAACCAGCAGTGTGAAAGACATTTAGCACATACAGTCCTTTTCATCCATTGAGTTATCACCAAGAGTGATGTAGAAGCATAAGGAAATATTGATAATCTAAGATTTATCATTCCTAACTTGCAGAGGAATTTCAGTTTGCTCCATTTGCTATGTCGAGCTGCCTAAAATAACTCTCATGCCCACCACAGTCACCTCATGAGGCTTCAAATATCTTCTGATGTGCTGAGTAGGACTTGTGCAGCCAGCACTCTTACCTGCCCTCCGTTCTTTATAGATGACTGCTGGAGAAAGTGTAGTGGTAAAAGAAATTTGAGGAGGAAATACAACTTATCTGTGAAGCAGTTACCTGATCAAATACTAAGAAACAGAGCACCATCTGACTTCCATGTAGCCTTCTTAACCATTGACATATCCTACCCTTGTTCATATCAATTAATCTCTCATTTTTGCATCCAGCACAATATAAATTATCATCAATATATTCAAGAGAAATGTGAGGCAGTGATTTCCCTCTGATGATTTTTCGATAAAACACCCTTGATCTCTGTCTGTTGTGACATTTTCTGTGGTTTCTGGGCATGAGTGTCTTATGTTTCCTCTGACTCAGCTACAGGAAAAAAATCATCCCATCTTTTAGACTTTGACTCTTAAGAAGATGTGTTTCATTGAGCCAATATGTGGTCTCAGCTTTGTTCACACATTTAATTGCAATTATACAATCCTTGTACTTTGTTAATAGACTTAATTGGCTAGCAAGAGCAGCAGCTGTAATAAAATTATTTCTCAGGTCTATACTAGGAAAAATAGCGCTGCCTATTTGTTAGCAGAGTAGAAGACTCAGGAAGGTCGTGTGGCTTGAATAAGAGCAGAGCCATGAATGCTTCCTATGAAATTAGTTTATTGATTCACATCATTAGATTTTTGCTGTGAAGGATTTCCAGACAGAAATCATGTTGTGAAGCAAAGCTCACAGTCTTCACAGATGTGTTGAAAAGTATTTTGCAACATGGTTTTGTACTCGCTGTAAAATAACTTATTTTTTAAATTTTTTATTTTTTTCATTTCATCAAGTCATTATTAGTTTTACTATTAGAGTTCCCATTAAAACTAATAGTTTTATTTTTAATGAGTTAACTACAGATATCTGAATTGGTTTTGTTACATACACTATAGGAGAAATTACCTTAAAATCTGATCAGGCAATTGACTATATCTCCCCAGTCCTTGGCAGAGGAGCTCCACAAATGCATGGATGTTTTACTGGGATTGGTCAGAGCAACAGTTTTTAATTCCATGTCTCATATTTCTTCTGTAGAATATTAAAATGATTTTAAAAATATACTACTTTTTTTTTGAGAGAAAGAGGGTAATAATTGAACTAAGAAACAACACTGATATATATTAGGAAAAAAATCAAATTAATCACAGAAAGAATGCAAGTATAGAAAACACAAAAAGTCTTTCATTATGTGAAATGAAGAGCAATATTTTTCATCATAAAGCATTATTGTGCAACTTTCAAGAGACACTACACTATTCATACTTGTCATTGATCCATAACAAAATTGCCAGTAACTGCTGGATACTTGTCTTTGGGTTAATTTGGTCTTCTACAGAAAGAAAAATACTTCGCTCTTGGTTCCCTTTTTTTTTTTTTAATAGGGCAGTAGAACTTTTTGTAATAGGACACAGTAAATGCTTCTAACCATATTACCATTTATTGTCAATAAGGCATTTATCATTGTAATAGCCAGATGAGTATGTAATAACTCTCTATATCAGTGTTAAAGATCCCATTGATTAATTAGTAGAATTTTGTTATGGTAGAAGAAAGAAACATGGATTTTCTTTTAAAAAAATTAAATCCATATTTTTCTTCTGTTAAGTCTACCATATAATCATATAGATGGTAAACCAGTGTGAACCAGTCACATACTGTTGATCCAATGTAGCTTTTGCTCAGTATTTTTCTTCATGAAGGTAAGCATAGTAAATTAACTTGTAAGGGATCTGGGTTGTCATGGACTACTGCCAGTCCCCCAACAAAGTGATTTTGCAATGTGCTAAATTCCTTTTAGCTATGTTGCACTGTAGTCTGCAATGTAGATACATCAGTGGAAATAAATCCCTTTGCAACCAGTGGGAAAAAGCGGTGGTCACATTGGGGCATATGGAATGTTAAGTGACCATTTAAAAGAAAAAAAAATATAAAGATGCCATAGCATGTAGCAATTCCATCTCAGTAGCATCAATAAATTCTGGTAAATCTTTATGAATGCTGGTGCAGTGGTGCACAATCTTATTTTGTTTACATAGAAATTACTGAAGTACAATAGATATAGGATTACATAACTTCTGGGGGGGGGAAATCACATTTTGGAAGTAATTGTCCCCTCACACCTCAAAAGTTCCAAAGAGGACTCACTGCAGGAAATACTGGAAGATGGTATTTCAGAATTAAAATGTTATCCCTGGGTCTAAACAACTGGGAAATTGGAGTTCATGCTAGTTCTGTGGATGCTTCAGGCTCTGCAGCAGTGACTAGAAGTATCCACAATGAAGACCACTTTTGGTACCATAATCATGGGTCTGGGATGCTCCAGTATTAAGCAGCTCCAAAGTTTTGGGGTCTGCTCTTCCTGGAGTCCAAAACCATCAGCCATCTGAAGGCTGTGCTTGCCTTGTGGCACGTGGGCTCTGTGTTTGTTCCACATTATCAGTTCCAACTAAACAGCAAAAAATCTGACTGCCCTCAGGCTGCCTTCAGCCGACTCTGGATGGTGTTTAGCACTGTATGCAGACTTTCCCGCTTTTCTGGAAAATTGTGCGATATTTTTGCAGATCTTTGAGGTTCACAGATTTGGGGATGGAAGCCTCTGGTTTTTGCATAGAAGAAAAAGGGTACCTCTTTGACACTCTGGTCCATACAAAAAAATCAAGAGGGAAATGTCATAGTTTATATGGCTCTGAGTTTTTTTTCCTATTTTCAAAATGGACCATCTGGCTGAGGAGAAAGGAAGAAATTCAGAAATTTCAGTGTTTGCCCATGACTGATTCAACAACCCAGTAATTTCACAACTGCTGCATATTTATTACAGGCAGGCAGGCTGTGCTATCAAGGCAGTCCAGTCATGCAGCATCATTTAATATTTCTAAAACTGTGGGAGTACTCTTTCCTTCACAGTGCAGCGTGCCTTTTGGCCTAAAGATATAGCAACCATGTCACCGTGAGATACGCAATAGTTCATCAGTGTGAATTGCACTTCTGCTGTCATTCAGATTTGCAGCGATGGCGAGATGATAATATTTTTTCACAATGCTCTTTTTATTTTATTCCTTTCGGCAACACACAGTGCCAACTTGAACTGAATTACTAGATTAATAAATTATATTAATAAGACATGATATAGTAAAGCAGTCAATCACTTACCAGTCTGGAGGGAGCTTAAAAACAGAAAATTGCTTGCAGTTCTCAAATCATGTTCTTCTTGTTCAGAGATCTCTCCCCTCCTATTATAAAGCCAGGCACAGACGCACATCCTAAGTAGGAAAAGGCGTAACAAACTTAACAAACTCCTTAAGTGATTGCAACTATTTTCATCAAGTTCAAAGGAGCTTAAAAAATAAATTTATGGCTAGTTGCTACCAAATGGTAACATCCAATTCTGTTGCTCAGATCTGAAATGATTCCATCCATTAGTGGAATAATGTAGTATCATACCTCACATTATCAAAGACAAACCACTTGTTCTATAAAAGAAAAAAATTGTTTATAGAACTTCATAAAATTTTTCATTGCTTTATCTCTCTACATAAGATGACGTATATCAGTATTAAGCTGATTTCAGCTATGCTTACTTCTTATTCTCCTTCTCTAAAATCAAGGTAAAAACATGATTGAAAATTGTATTTATATGTTGATGTAGTGACATATAAAAAAACCAGTCACATTAGAGGATGTGTAACATGCATTATCATCTACCTCTCCTTCAGCTTACTGTTGCATTAGTCATATAATTGATGCATGTAATTTTCCCAACTCCTTAAAAATTATGAACCTCAGGAACTTTCAAATAGACATCCAGAAAAAAAAAAACCAAACCCAACAAAAATGTTTTGCCTCAAAATGTTTCTGTCCCAAGATAAATTGGAAGACCTTGCTCTGCCTTTTGGTATATAGTTTATGGTAGTGACCTCAATACTTTTCAATAACGTGTCCTAGAATTGCTAGGAAGACCCTGGGTTCCTCAATCTTCTTGTTTTCTGGTCCTGGAAATAAACTGAAAGGCTTTGTAGAAAATCTAAGACCAGGGTGGAGCACACTGACTGTAAATTAATCCTGTAGTTTGTGCCACTGTTTAAACTAAAAATAGGATTAAGGAAACATAAAAGCTGTCTCTCACAGCTGCACTCAGCAAATTCCGATAGACTGGGCCCAAAATAGAGAAAATAACCAAGAGGTCTAATCTAAAGTTGTACATATGTATTTGAATAATGATTTCCATCTGACAAGATTTTCATACCCATCTCATAAGGTTTCTCTCGGTTGAAAGCAATTTTTTAATGCTGAGTATTTCCTGTCACCTTTTTCTTACATATTTGTAGAAATTTTAAATGTAAATACTGATTTCACTGTGCTACAAAATATTTATAGTTTACAGAGCTTGAAAACAATTCCTTAACTACACTATATGTGTTTTAAACTCATTTTATATTGAGTGGTTATGTAGCGTGAGACATCTGTGATTTGCCATAAAGTTAGGAAGAAACATTCTTGTCCTGGACTTATTCCCTAGGGAATTCTTTTGACCTTGCTTGTTAACAGAAGGTTTGTAGCGAGATGCAAATGAATGTAAATCGTTAACTTTATGCCACACAGCATCAGGCAGCGTAATGGTCTTGTGTACATTGTAACACTCTGAAAAAACATAACACAAGCTATCATTTGCATTCTTTAATCTTAGATTCAGAATTTACTGCCTTCCATCTGTGAAATACGGCTCCAGCTATTGTATATGGGAGAAACGTGCCAGTGGTAATTAATGACAGGCTGTTTAATAAAATAATGAAATTCAAACCATAAAGTTCTGGTACACTTAAATAACTGTAGGAATGTTTTTCATTCACAGATTATGTTTGGTAGAGAGAGGAAAACCTCCAGTGATTTAGTGATGAAACTGGAGCTTTGCCCTGCTGTAAGCATTTCAGTGTGCTGTGGTGTACGTGGTGCTTGCTCCATGTGCCTTTCTAGTTGTGACATCTGATTGATTTCTTTTGCAATTGGGCATCAGGACTGCCACTTGCCTGAAGTTTAGTCCTTATTTAAAATACCCAAGTGGAAGATTTAAAATAGAGTTCCAGAAACTAGACTGAAGTAGCGTGTACCAGGAGCAGTTAAAATAAGTATCAGTTATGAGGGAACCATGGGTGCTGGCTCAGATCCATTCCTGCTACGTGCCCACAGAACAACTTTACATAAGCAGTTTAGTTGTCTAGCACATTAAATGATTATTGCTTCAATGAATACATTGGCGGGGGGCGGGGGGAGGGCAGGGGGGGAGAAGACTGACTTGTTAATTAGGTTCAGGGCTCAGTGGAGCTCCGTTAAGGCTTATTGCAAGAAAAGAAAATCAGCCATTTGCATGCCAACTTCCCAAAATATATAGAAACAAGAAGTCATCAGTATTTGGAAGAGCTTGTTCCAGATTCTGGTCCCATTCAATTAAGTCCTAAAGGAAACAGATTGAGTAGTTTTTGATTCTGGTGGGAGGAAACACACTTAATTCTAGTCTGTGGGTCCATGGCTTTTGGTGCTTGCATACTGCCAGGAAACCATCTAATCTGTTACTCTCTGCTGAGATTTCATTTCTGACTCTGAAATGTTGATGTACCTTTTTTTCTGGAAAAACAGTTTTCTATCCACTATCACTATGATGGCACTGCTAACCTCTTGATTCTTATGGATGATGCTGCCTTTCTAACATAATTGAACATACAGTCATATGTTTCTACAGACCTTTAGCCAAATGTTTACTAAATGAAAGGAAAAGTACTTTAGCCACAATAGGGCAAGTTCTTAATCCATTTTAAAAAACTGCATTACAGTTTGTCACGGTTTTACCCCAGGTGGCAACTCAGCCCCACACAGCTGCTTGCTCACTCCCCGCACTGTGGCTTGGGGGAGAGAATTGGAAGGGTAAAAGTGAGAAAACTGGTGCGTTGAGATAAAGACAGTTTAACAGGTAAAGCAAAAGCCGCACACACAAGCGAAGCAGAACAAGGCATTCATTCCCCACTTCCCATGGCAGGCAGGTGTTCAGCCATCCCCAGGAAAGCAGGGCTCCATCACCGTAACGGTGACTTGGGAAGGCAAACGCCATCACTCCAAACATCCCCCTCTTCCTTCTTCTTCCCCCAGCTTTACATGCTGAGCATGACGTCATACGGTATGGAACGTCCCTTTGGTCATTGGGGTCAGCTGTCCCGGCTGTGTCCCCTCCCAACTCCTTGTGCACCCCCAGCCATCCCGCTGGTGGGGTGGGCTGAGGAGCAGAACAGCCCTTGGCTCTGTGTAAGCACTGCTCAGCAGGAACGAAACCATCCCTGCGTTATCAGCACTGTGTGCAGCACAAAGCCACAGCACAGCCCCGTACCAGCTACTATGGAAAACATTAATTCTATGCCAGCCAATACCAGCACATGGTCTTAGATGTGTTATTTTTCTTTTGTATTTATATTAATATAAAGCAAAGCATTAATTGGCAATACTACTGTATTAGAGAGACTCATATTTGAAAGACCTAACACATTCAGCTAGAGTATTTCATATGCTAATATAAGGAAAAATAAAATAGTTTTTCAAAAAGAATGAAAACTTGACAAAAATTTCAGCTACACAGATCTAGGCAGGCTTCCTACAGTTTTCTTCTACGGTGGTAATCAGCCTCATAAGGAGGTCTGTAAAACTTTGGCAAGACAATGAGAGCACAGCTGAATCCAAACCGTGATAAATCACCAGGGATCTCATTGCAATGCTTATTATAGCTGTACAAAACGTGTCTGAGCACCTGAAAAATCAAATCAAGTCCTTGTGCATCCCAGGGGAAAAAAGCATCAAATGAAGCCCATAAATGGTAACTACACAGAGCAGCATCATATTCTGCTGTCAGAATACCTTTTTGGCTTCATAAAAAATCATATCTTTTTTCTTTGTTGGAAAATTTGTCATCTCACAAAAGGGTGACATCATATGAAGAAAAAAACAGTTAATGACTGGACTTTGTGTTACAGAAATCATGGAATCACAGAATCATAAAATCATTCAGGTTGGAAAAGACCTTTAAGATCACCAAGTCCAACCACAAGGGAAATCAGGCACAGGAAGCAAGGAAGAGTCTTCCTGACATGGCTTTGCCTCATAGGAGGAAATACGCTCGCAAACACTATGACTTCAGTTCCCATTCCTGGTGTTCTGTTTCAGACAAAGTTCTATTTCAGTTTAATCAGTTTCCTAAAGTAAGGAGCAAAGATCTGAGCTCTTCTTTTGCTTAGGCTGAGAGCACTGTGTGAAGATAAGGAGACAGCGAAATCAAATTATATACTCTACATTTCTTTCTACTTCCTGCATATTTTAAAAGCACTAACTTCAGTGGTGCTTTGTTGATCATAACAGCCAAAGATTGTCTATGGGGTATTTACACAAAATCGATATTTCAGACGAGCCCAGATTTTCAAGTGATGAGCACTCCCTATGGAAGCCAGGTTTTCAAAAGAAATCAGATTCTCATTTAGGCACCTAGGTAGGGACCAGCCTTCTGAAAGTGCTCAGCTCTCAGCAGCAACCACTACAATTCCATTAGAAAAATTTTCAAAGAGCTCTACAGCCTAAACATGAGCTCATCTGAACATGCAGGAGGAGACCACATCCCCCTTGTAATCAGTGGGGATTTTGCCACTCACTACAAATGAATCACTCCCTCAGAGGTATTGCATCCTTTAAACTAATTGTGGATGCTGACCTTTTTTATATCTTTGGGTTTGGTGCTTTTATCCGAAGGTTCTCCCAAATTTTATGAATGATTTTCATAATGATTCTCCATACTAGGAAAAGGAAAACAAACCTCTATAATAATCCTGAAGAGGCTGAGCTATGAAATCAACACAATTGTGTGCTGGGTTTCGCTGGGATAGAGTTAATGTTCTCCATAGTAGCTGGTACGGGGCTGTGCTGTGGCTTTGTGCTGCACACAGTGCTGATAACGCAGGGATGGTTTCGTTCCTGCTGAGCAGTGCTTACACAGAGCCAAGGGCTGTTCTGCTCCTCAGCCCACCCCACCAGCGGGATGGCTGGGGGTGCACAAGGAGTTGGGAGGGGACACAGCCGGGACAGCTGACCCCAATGACCAAAGGGACGTTCCATACCGTATGACGTCATGCTCAGCGCGTAAAGCTGGGGGAAGAAGAAGGAAGAGGGGGATGTTTGGAGTGATGGCGTTTGCCTTCCCAAGTCACCGTTACGGTGATGGAGTCCCGCTTTCCTGGGGATGGCTGAACACCTGCCTGCCATGGGAAGTGGGGAATGAATGCCTTGTTCTGCTTCGCTTGTGTGTGCGGCTTTTGCTTTACCTGTTAAACTGTCTTTATCTCAACGCACCAGTTTTCTCACTTTTACCCTTCCAATTCTCTCCCCCAAGCCACAGTGCGGGGAGTGAGTGAGCAGCTGTGTCGGGCTTAGTTGCTGGCTTAGGTTAAACCACAGCAGACCAATATAGGTTAAAATTAAATATTTAAGTAAATATTTATCATTTTTAAATGTGACTTCTTTTGCTGAATTCTGCTTTTGAAAGCTGCAGCATAAAGTCAGAAGAAACACGTTGCTTATCCAGAGTGCTGCCAATTTACAATATTATGACTTTCAACAGAATTGTGGTCTTTGAGGCTGCGTCTTCATGGAAAAAAGATGTTACATGAGGAAATAAAAGTTTTCCTTTTGCCTACAAAAACTCCCTGAGAGGAAGCTGGGGAAAAAAAAAAAAAAAAACAACAGACAAAAAAATCCCCCACCCCCAAACCCCAACAAAGATAACAACAACAAAAACGCAGAAAGAAGTATAGTAATTCTTTAGAGTACAAAGGGGAGGCAAAGACGACCCTGACTCATAGTTTCTGCTCCAAAGACTTGATATTTTGCATTTATTTAATTATTTTTTGAGAAAGGAAGCAATCATACTCAGCAGCAAGAAACAAGAGTTGTTCATATAACTGTGCAGGCAACTCATGTTCTTTCTCATAAAATGAATTTTTAATGTTGTGGGGTTTGGGTTTATTTTTGGTCATTGACCAACTCAGTGGGATGGATGAAGATGACCTCTGCTATAAGTGTAGATAGGCTGGTACCTACAGGTCTTGTGGATGGATTTTATTACCTTTGGAGTAAAACTGAACTGGGAAATTGAACTGAGGTATTCCTTTGCCTGGATTAGGAGTCTCACCATGAATGTAATAAATAAAAATACATAACTACATATTATAAAGAGACTGAGCACTGGTCCCAGAAGTAATATCTCATTGATGCAAGAGATAAGTAAAAATGTGTCGTTTACCTCTATCCTTTGTAAATATGGGTAAAAGGTTAACACCGGTTTACAGTTTAGAAGCTATAAATTCTGTTTACATGAGTTTACCATCCACTGCACCTCTGATTTCTCTTCAAGAGAGACTGTGGAGTGAAGGCGGGTGTCTAAGCCCTGGGTCAGGGGAGGTATTACACACATGATGTACAGTGAACCCCAGCTTTTTCCGTCTCTCCATAACATCTAGTCATTATGGCACTTACGTCTCTTGTTCGCTCGTAGTGGCTCTGGAAAGTCTTCCTCCAGCCTCCTCAACAGGGCATATCAAAAGAAAAACCATCCAGGAAAGGAGGAACCAGAGACTTTACAGCAACACACAGTGCTTTTTATTGCCTGGCTCTGGACAGATCCAGTGCTCATCGTGGGGCTGCCTTAGACATCATTTGGAGGCAGTTTGGGAAACTCTGGCATCCTGCACATTACATTGCACATTAAGGGCCAGGCATTGAGGTGCTACAATGCCTGTTTTCATGATACTTGGCAATTAAGCCTTTAATTGTTGCCAATTTACGCTAAACATATGGTGAGAAGAGGACCAAGAGTGGTGACTAGAGCATTAAAACTTGGGAAGACTTCACGGATACAAAAAGTATCAGTAGCAGAGCTCTACAGAAATAAACACAATATAGAAAAACCATCAGAAATATTTTCATTAGTATGATGTGACAATTTTGAGGAAAGATCATATATTAACAGTCCAAAATATAAAGAAAGAAAAACAGCGCAGAGTTGCACGAGACAAGTTGACAGAGGAAGGTGGAAGAAGCAGTTCTACTAAATGTGCTGAGAAGTCTTTATTCTTAAATTGAATTTGGAGTATATCCCAGGTACAAAACAGTGTTAGCCAGAGTGCTCCAGATGGATATTATCCTGAGCCAACAGCTAACCGTATCAATGCTTTTCATTGACTTTGGTGCCGCAGAATGAAATGGCAACAAAATGTCCAACATATGATTCCTTTTATTATTACTGATGCCATAAGTGATGCTTTCCCTGGACTATCAACACCTCATAATTAGTATTCACCACCATCAGTACTGTTTCCACCTGTCAAATTGTGAGTCTCGCTGATTAATTTGATATTTTAGCAATAAAGTAATCTCTGCTACCTGATTTAATCCATCCTCTTCTCTGTAGCTACTGCTTGATTCAGAAAAATTGAACCAGAGTGGAAATAGCTAAAGTTTTTAATCACAGTTAAAATTAAAATACTAATTTCTAGAACTAGAACCACCTACAGTATATATTATATTAATATAAATTCTTCAGTATGACAGAAAGAAATTACCAGGTGAGAAATCCAAAATGAGTAAAAGCTTGATGTGCAAACATGGAAGAAATATGGTCTGCATTAATGTGTGTTGCTGTAAAGACTCCTGGATTTTTCACAACTTTCTTAAAGGCAGAAAAATTCTCTAAAAAATCACAATGTCATTTCATTTACTATGATCCCAGGAGACATAGCTAGCAGGTAATTATTTTTTATAACTTTTTCTTTCCCACCCTAGAGCACTTTTTTGTATACACTGAATATATTTAACTCTTCATTATTCAGCAGCCATTCATCTTACCTATAATTAGTAGTTAAATATATGAAAAATACTGAACTGAATAGGAACTTTTAAAAATACACACAAGCTGCGGTATTATTCTGAATCCCTATTGGAAAAAATAAACAAGCAAAACTAAAACATATTCCGGATAAGTAAAATCAAATCCTGACTGACAACTTTTGTATCTGTTCAAGCAGATACAATTTTGAAATTACTGACATATTAAGTTTTCATCCACCTTGGAAAAAAAATGGATGTGTACTGAAAATGCTGACAAACCCCTTTTGATGGTGTTGCCATCAGATGCTGATATAATTAAGTCCCAGAATAAGGTACAGCATGTTAGTGATACAACCTGTCAGTAATTTTGCAATGATTTATGATCTGCAACTAACAAGAGAACACCAACAGGAAAAGCAATATTGCACACATTGTTAAGAGGAAACATTTTGCACTAAACTTTTAAAGGGAAATGTCATCATTAGGTTTTCTAGATGAAATCTTTTCAAAGATATTTAGGCACCTAGAGGTACAAATAGGTGTCTGCTATAATTCTAAAAGACTGTAGGCAACTTGGTACCACATTTTTTTAGTAAGTGTCAAATATCTATGAATATACTTCAAAAGTGATGCAGCAGAGAAACAACATAGATGTCAAATGCTTTTGTTTGTAGGTAAAATGAGTGTTGGTAACATCATTTCCACAAAAACAGTAAACAGTTAAATACAATTGAAAGGTGTCCACTTTGCTAAAACTAGCTCTCAGATAGCTCTATATAGTATGGTCTACTAGTAGGCAGACAACGTGATTTATGATACGTCAAGAAAAGACAGTAGTAATAATGAATAACTAAAGCCAAGGAGGCTCTTAGGGAAGATAACAATGTTTAAATACCTTATTATATTACATTGCCTGCAAGAAAATATGGTAGAAAATAATGTATAAATCACTTCAGGTAACCTTTAGTATGCTGCTTTTTTTTTTTTTTTTCCCCCTCCCTTCCTACTACAATTTCTCTTCTCCCACTAAATTCTGAAACATATTCTCATCTGCTGATTTAGGTCCCATTACACATTTCTAAATCGCATTTGTTTATGAAGTATGTTTCTATAAATACACATGTAGTCATTCCCGGTTTTCAGAAAACCTGTGGTGACCTGATATACTATTTAACTGAATGTGGGGAAAAAAAAAAAAAAATTATTTTATTGAAAAAAATTTCAGGGTAACATTGCTCATTTTATTGAGAAAATTAGCCTGTGAAAACAGCTGGATCATGAACTGATATTTAAAAGAGCAGATGACAGACAACTAGCTGGTGAAAGACTAGTCAGACAGCTGAGCAGATATGACACGTGTTGAGGAAGACTTCCTAATAACATTCCCAATAGGTGTTATACCACTCAATACGGTACAAGGAGCAAATAGTGATGTAGGTTCCAGTTATAGCTTCCACTTTGTCTGATGGTATTTGTACAATGAAAAGAGGCAATTTACAGCAAATAAGGTGCTTTTTTTCTGGTTGGGTGGTGTTGGGGTTTTTTAATAGAAAAATGAGATTATATCTTTTCTACGCTCCTTGCAAAGTGCAGCATACCAAATCCTGGTGCCTTCTGGATAAGCCACAGGAATACAATTTCTTTTAGAACACAACACTCTGCAGTTCCAGGGATGTCTTGGTGTGGATCCAGACAAAGCAGATTAAACTTTGCTCTAGATTTCCACTTCAGCTACTTTCATTTGGCCCAGTTATAAATAGTAACCTGAGGTCAGTTTGGGCTTTTTAGCAACATAGACCAGCTGTGATTCCGGTGACATAATTCCCTCATGTGCCACTTCTGATAAAACCTTTTGCCCAAAGGACAACTTAGGTCAGATGACATTTTTAGTATCAAAGGAAGCCACAGTAAGTTAATAGTTTCTTGATTCAGTATATTTTTACCATCAATCTGTTATTTGTGTCAAGAAACAGAATCAATGGATGCACAACAATTTAATTGTTCTGGTAAATATTCTGCAATTCAGCTCCAAGACAGGCACTGCTGTTTACGGCATTGCTTCTCTTCTCTTTCACCTTTTAAATCTTCATGATCTTATATTACATTAATTCTAATAGCCCATTCACACTGCTGATCTAACTGCATTCATTCTTGCTCTTCCTATTACTTGAGAATAAGTAAAACACAGGGAGGGTGGACATAATCTCTTATATTTAATAAGTTTTAAATGACCTTTCCTCTTTCGCCTCTTATTGTTGCCATACAAAATTCTGTAAGCAGTGAAAACATTCACTTCAGCTCCGTAATGTGCAAGGGGAAATTTCAGAGTAGTTACACTGCAAGCACACTTTTTGACCAGAAAGCAATTATATTACTGGGAATAAATAAAGTGTAATTATAATCTTGGTAATGTAACCTGGATTCTAATAGTTATTTTAAAAATTAAAATATCAAGTGGAAAATAATAAAGGCATCTGTCATATAAATATCATTCCAGTTCTGTGAATTGGAGCTACTTACAATAAAAACCCCCAAGCTTTCCATGATGTAACTACACTGTATCTTATATAAAACTACCGTGTAATTGAAATGAATTCATTAAATTTGTTTTAATGGCATTACACTTCAATGATTGTAATGAAAAATCTCATTCCTGCAAGGTCATGAACTTCCACTGTGAAGGGCAGCCTCCACCTTGGCAGCCTGCAGCCTGCAAGTATTTTAGACTTGAGGAAAATCATTAGTCCTGATTATACACTGACAGGGCTGTAAAAACAGAACATTTGATTAACACGGCAGTTGTACAAGTGTGAGCATTTTACAGCATGCTGCGTTTACATTTGTCGTCTCAAGTAATAAATTATTTCTCAGATTAAATTATTTGCACAAACCTGGGCCTTTCAGCTACTCTTTGTTAAGACTTATGTGAATAACGTATTCATTTTCTTAATATAGTTGCTAAAATATTCATTGTTTTAGAAAAAAGCGGATTCTGTTTTGCTTTTGGTCAAGAATTGTGATTGCATATTTGAATGCAGCAGACAAGAAGAACACACATTCTAGACATTAACCTGGGAAATAACTTGGAAAGAGTAGGACTAGAGAGGTGAAAATGACTTTAACAGAAATAGCATAACTGTTTTTCAGATTGTATACCTGTTGACATTTTCATCGCTCTTGGAAGAGTGATTTTCACTCTGAAGTTCAAGGTACTTTCATTTTCACAAGGATTTATGTACTCATATACATGTAACTTTTCGTTCTATAAAACTATTAGCTGTCTTCACTGGGAAAGAGGTATTTCAAGGATGCTCCGGGATCTCTGGGATTCCAGAACAGGGATCTGAAGATCTGATGAGGTGATACTCCTCATACTTTGGTTCTTTGCTTGCCTCCAGGTTTTGATTCAACTCGAGTGTGTGGTGGTTCCTGTAAGAGAATTAGTCTCGCATAGGGAAGACAATGCTGCTGACCTGCTGGTGCACAGAAGCTTGAAAAAAAAGTAGCAATTGTCCTTTGCAGTGGTTCTGTATTAATTTCTATAAATAAGCAGAAACATAGACTTTAATGAATATGTGAGGATCTAAATAATGCTGTGATCTTTCTAACTGTGCATTAAATCTGGAGCTACTTTGCTGAATTCATGAGTAACATTATTCATTTTTGTTAGCGTAACTAAAATTAAAACTTGATGCAAAAGGTTACTTTCTATCATTTCCCTAAAAAGTATAAAAAACTATCAATACACGAGATGCTGAGTTCTGTGCTGGTTTTGTTAAGGCTTTTAATTTATGCCTTGGTTTCCAACAGTTGGAAATCAAAATCCCTTTCTCCTAGGAAAGGATTACTACTCTGTCTTTATGCCATGCAAAGATAATGCTTCCACAGGACTTCAACAAACGAAACAATGTTGTTGGAGTAAGAACAGTGAGGATATTCCCAGCTCTGCCATTGATATTGTATCTTGTATGAAATCCTTATCTCTTTTTACCTCAGAACTGTAATTGTGTCCTCATTTCATTCTTTCCTCCACGCAACATATTGTTAACATGCCTGTCTGCAAATTAAAAGAACAGTTTAAACTGTGAAACTTTTGTTAATTTAAGAGCTGCACTTCTAAGAGTTCTGAGGGTTTGGCCTGCTTTGTAATTGAAATGTACCTCTCTCTCTGTATATATGTGTGTGTGTGTGTGTGTGTGTAAAAAACACAGTTGAATTATGAAGTCATGTTTTAAACTAATGGCCATGCAACTGTTCATTTCCTCTAATATCTACTGACATCCATTTAAACATTAGGTACTCATTTGATACAAAGGTAGAAATCTGATGTTTCTTTAAGAGTTCCACAGCAATGCAGTGCAGATTAACTTCACAACTTTGATTCAGGGTTAGCTGATCTCCAGCTATCTAGCAGAGGCGTGAAATGGCATCATCATCACAGAGTACTGCCAAATGGGTACATTATCTTCAGCGCATAAAGTGGTCATGATTTCAGTGAGTGTCTCAGCACATTTCAATGTATTTTCTTGCCTTGGGGAATAAGCCAGACCACCCAGAGCAGCAACAAATGTCCCTTAGCTGCCTCCCAGACAAGAACCAGGAAGCCAACCACATCAAGGGTGTGTGTGGCTATGGTGGAACCCCTTGCACCCCTCCAGGTGCATGCTGGATTACCTCTGAAATGCCTGTACACCAATGGACACAGCATGGGGAATAAACAGAAAGAACTAGAGATCTGTGTGTGGTCACAGGGCCATGATCTCATTGCAGTTACACAGACATGGTGGGATAGCTCGCATGACTGGAATGCTGTCAAGGATGGCTACATACTTTTGGGGAAAGGCAGGCCAGCAAGGCGAGGTAGTGGAGTTGCTCTTTATGTGAGAGAGCACCTGGAATGTATCGACCTCTGCCTGGGGGTGGATGAAGAATGAGTCGAGAGTTTATGGGTAAGGATTAAGGGGCAGGCTAATATGGGTGACACTGTTGTGGGTGTTTATTACAGGCCACCTGATCAGGAAGAAGTTGATGAGGCCTTCTACAGATGGCTGGAAGTAGCCTCATGATCACAGGCCCTGGTCCTCATGGGGGACTTCAACCACCCTGATATTTGCTGGAGAGGCCACACAACCAGGCACGCACAGTCCAGGAGGTTCCTGCAGAGCATTGATGACAACTTTTTGACGCAGCTGGTAGAGGAGCCCACAAAGAGAGGTGTGCTGCTGCACCTTGTACTAACAAACAAAGAAGGACTGGTTGAAGATCTGAAGGTTGAGGACAGTCTTGGCTGCAGTGACCATGAGATGGTGGAGTTCAGGATCCTGTGTGGAAGGAGCAGGCCAGTAAGTAGTATTACAGCCCTGGACTTCAGGAGAGCTAACTTTGGCCTCTTCAAAGACCTACTTGGGAGAATCCCATGGGTTAGGGCTCTAGAAGGTAGGGGGGTCCAAGAGAGCTGGTCAATATTCCAGCACCACTTCCTCCAAGCTCAGGATTGCTGTATCCCAAAGAGTAAGAAATCAAGCAAAGGAAGCAGGAGACCTGCATGGGTGACCTTCTGGAAAATCTTGAAGGAAAGAAGGAAGTTTGAGAAAAAGGAAGTTTATGGAGTGTGGAAAAAGGGACTGGCCACTTGGGAGGAATATAGGAATGTTGTCAGAATATGCAGGGATGGTATGAGGAAGGCTAAGGCCCACTTGGAATTTGTCAAGGGATGTCAAGGACAACAAGAAGGGCCTTTTCAAGTACATCAGCAGCAAAAGGAAGCCTAGGGAAAATGTGGGCTCACTGCTAAATGAGTTGGGTGCCCTAGTGACAGAGGATACAGAGAAGGTGGAATTACTGAATGCCTTCTTTGCTTCAGTCTTTACCGCTAAGGCCAGCCATCAGGAATCCCAGACCCTGGAGGTAGGAGAGAAAGTCTGGAGAAAGGAAGACTTTACCTTGGTTGAGAAAGATCGGGTTAGAGAACATCTAGGCAAACTCAACTTCTGCAAATCCATGGGCCCTGATGGGATGCACCCACGAGTGCTCAGGGAGATGGCAGATGTCAGTGCTAAGCCACTCTCCATCATCTTTGAAAGGTCATGGACAACATGAGAGGTGCCTGAGGACTGGAGGAAAGCCATTGTCACTCCAGTCTTCAAAAAGGGCAAGAAGGAGGACCCAGGAAACTACAGGCCAGTCAGCCTCAGCTCCATCCCTGGATAGGTGATGGAACAGCTCATTCTGGGGGTTATCAATAAACGTGTAGAGGAAAAGAAGGATATTGGGAGTGGTCAGCATGGATTCACCAAGGGCAAATCATGCCTGACCAATCTGTTGGCCTTCTATGACCGTATGTCTGGCTGGATGGATGAGGGGAGAGCAGTAGATTGTGTCTACCTTGACTTCAGCAAGGCTTTTGACACTGTCTCCCATAACATCCTCATAGGTAAGCTTAGGAAGTGTGGGTTGGATGAGTGGACAGTGATGTGGGTAGAAACCTGGCTGAATGGCAGAGCTCAGAAGGTTGTGATGAGCGGCACAGAGTCTAGTTGGAGGCCTGTAGTGGTGTGCCCCAAGGGTCAGTGCTTGATGCGGTCTTGTTCAACATATTCATCAATGACCTGGACAAGGGGACAGAGCTCACCCTCAGCAAGTTGGCTGATGATCCCAAACTGGGAGGAGTGGCCAACACACCAGAAGGCTGCGCTGTCATTCAGTGAGATCTGGACAGGCTGGAGAGCTGGGTGGAGAGGAACCTAATGAAGTTCAACAAAGGCAAGGGTAGGGTCCTGCACCCAGGGAGGAATAACCCCAGGCACCAGTACAGGTTAGGGGGTGACCTGCTGGGAAGCAGCGCTGTGGTGAAGGACCTGGGAGTCCTGGTGGACAAGTTATCCATGAGCCAGCAATGTGCCCCTGTGGCCAAGAAGGTCAATGGTACCTGGGGTGCATTGAGAAGAGTGTGGCCAGCAGGTAAAGGGTGGTTCTCCTCCCCCTCTACTCTGCCCTGGTGAGGCCACATCTGGAGTTCTGTGTCCAGTTCTGCGCTCCCCACTTCAAGACAGACAGGGAACTACTGGAGAGAGTCCAGAGGAGGGCTACAAGGATGATGAGGGGACTGGGGCATCTCTCGTATGAGGAAAGGCTGAGAGAGCTGGGGCTATTTAGCCTGGAGAGGAGAAGACTGAGAGGGGATCTGATCAATGCTTATAAATATCTAAAGGGTGGGTGTCTAGAGGAAGGGGCCAGACTCTTCTCAGTGGTGCCCAGTGACAGGACAAGGGGCAATGGGCACAATCCGGAACACAGGAAGTTCCATCTGAACATGAGGAAAAACTTCTTCCCTCTGAGGGTGACCGAGCCCTGGGACAGGCTGCCCAGAGAGGTTGTGGAGTCTCCTTCTCTGGAGAGATTCAAACACGCCTGGATGCCATCCTGTGCAACCTGCTCTGGGTGATCCTGCTCTGGCAGGGGGTTGGACTAGATGATCTCCAGAGGTCCCTTCCAACCCCCACCAGTCTGTGAATCTGTGATGCCGTGATTTTATAGCACCCTAAAAGAAACATAAAATTTCACATTAAACACCATTTTCACATAAAATCAATCACCAATTGTTTTCAGAGGGGCATAACCAGATAGCAATGCAACAACTTCATAATTGACATAAAACAAGTAGTCCATACGATGTAAATGTAGACATGAATGAAGTACTCTGTAAGGATGAAAAAATTAGAAGCTGGCAATAAGCCAAAACTCCTGAAAATCTTGTTATGGTTACTCTTGTAGAGATAACGACATATCTCATATCTCTCCTGGTTTCCCCTGTTACTTTCCTGATATTACTTTTCTTTCATTTGCCTCTCACCTTCCTAAACTTTTAGCTTTTGCATTATTAGCAATACAAATAGCACTTCCCAATATTCTCTTAAATACTTTCTTTTGTTTAACTTTTAATACAGCTGAGTTGTATTCTGGCTTAAAGTTTAAAAAACTCTGCAGTTTTGTAATGCATAAAAAAGGACAAAAATTCATGGATTATTCTGTCATATTTTTAATTCTGATTTACTTATGAATGCTTAGATAAAGTCTGTTGATGTCAATAGATATTCAATTTTGATCCCAACCTGAACTGCATAGAAAAGACTGTCTAGATTAAAAGTGAAGTTTTGATGCATCATTATGCTATGCAAGATCCATTGTTCAGGGAGGGTTTTATTCCAGTTACCTGTTCTTCATCCGCTTAATTCAAATTTCTTGCCATAATCAGTTTTAACGTAAGCCCTGAAGGCAAGAGATCTGACTGATGACAACCTGCATCAGTTGCTATAGGGTGCAAATGAATAATGTAGTATACATATAGCCAGTGGCTAGGATTTGTCACTAAGGCTTTGCAAACATGACCGTGTTTCACTTCACAGAAATTTCTTAGGGAGAAGTAACATTTTCGAGACCTTTTTCTCGATGGTGAAATTTCAGTGTGCCTTTCCCAGGACACGGCATATGTTTGTCAAAGTAGTAAGGTGTTATTCTGAATACAAAACTGCAAATTTCTGCAGTTTGCTACAACTAGAGCGTAACAATTTTGATGCAGATATAAGCTTTTTTTCTGAACAAATGCATCTGAAATTTAAATATGGTAATTACAATAGGAAGTTTTCTGAACATTAGAAAATGTTTTTACTCTAATTTCTACTTACCTTCTTGGGTTTTTTTCATGACATTCAGGTCTTGCTCAATTAACATGTAATCTCAGACATGTCAAATGTATGACTGTTCTAGTTTTTAGTTTAGTCCAATGCCCGATTCCCCTCACAGCACCCAGTCTTGCTGATTTTAACCTGTTCTTATACGTCTTATGTTAGTTTTTGGACACACTTACTGTTAAAAAAGGAAAAAGTACTGCTCAAGGAAAGAATTTTATAAGCAAATATATTTTTTAAATTCTATTCATTCTGCATCTACCTTTTATTCTTTGCTATTCCTTTTCCTGCCAATGCAAACTACTCAGACACAGGAGGACATACCCTGAAATCCCCATGAACACACACACGGTTATTGCACAGACATCAGGCATTCCTTAATTTCCTCATTCCATTTCAACATTGTGCATATCCTGAAGAATTTGGCTCTTTAACTGATTAACGTTTATCTGCCAAAAAATGTGGTAGAGTAATAACAATATAAGAAGATTGGCCTAATAATCTGCTATCAACAAATAATTGGGAGTCTCCTTAGCAACAAGAACCAAAATGTCTTGGCTATTCTTGATTCGATTGTTTGAAAATTAGTGACAATCCATTTTGTTCAAATAATTTACTTCTGTTTCTTGTATTTGCTGAAAGATAATGTGCAGCTCATAGAATAATTATAATTTGATTTAAAGAAAAAATCTAAAAGCCATCAGATAAGAAAAAATGTTTAGATTGGGGAAAACACTAAATGTTTACCATGACGTGTAATTGTGGATTTGGTGTAGCAATGGCTGATCTGGATACTTTCCATTTCCAATTTTAAGAATTGTCTCATCAAATGTGTCTCACTTAGGAATTCCATTTAATCTTGTACTGGGCAGTTACCATCAAGCTGTTTGTAAAGAAAAACATAAAATATATAATAGAAATGCCTAACTAGCTATTGAGAAGACTCTGAAGAACTTTTGTTCTGTATATTTATTCATTATTTAAGAAAGTACCTCTCATTCTCTAATAAAAAGGCATTTGCTAACATCTAACAGCTACAGGTTATTGCTATTTAATTCTGAAATAATTTTACAGCAAATGATCATATAAGATAAAATTACTATTATAAAAATATTTATTGCTCTCTATTAATAAATAGAGATCTATAGCAGCTTATGTGGGTTTTGCTACTCTTACTTATATTTAAAATTAGTATTACAATTTTTTAAATACATGTTTTACTTTCTTTCAGAGGGATTTGTTTTGGAAAATTGTCTAAGTGTCTTAGGAGTATACATCACAGTTATTAACTTTACTGAGACCTAAATTTTCTTTTTGTAAATGTCATGTAGATTTCAATCTACGTAGATAATATAAATGTTCTGTGATTGGTCCAGTAACAGTAGAGAACCTTTTAGCAATGATTCAAAAATTTGAAGGCATTTACTTGGTGGCTCTGAAGATGGAGAAAATACCATCTGTCTGTAAATAAGGTCAGAATTAGGGAGCCTTTCAAGAAAACTATGTGCCTGGAGTTTAAGAATCATTCATTATAAAAATCTTTGGGAACCCTTGTTTGGTACAACAAATTGACCTCATTCAGATAGCCTTCCTCCTTAGTAGATCTGACCATTAAGCAGAACAGAGAACTTGAGAGAGCTATGAAAAGGCAGTGAACAAAGATATTTCAATTCTCTGGTTACTGTCATGCTACCTCATGGGTACATGCTATCATACAGATTATAAACTCGATGTAGGAGTATTCGAGCCATGTCAATCCTTTTTGCTCGAGCTCTGGCTTACTATTAAAGAATGCTCTTTTTTCACCTGTGACACCTACATAGATGCTACATGTAAGATGCATTTGAGAAGGTTAGAATAAGAGACAAGCAATGGAATCTAAGGATGCTCCATGTGAGAGATGTGTCCTTTGTCTCATGGCTGCTGAAATCAGTAGTTAAGACTTTGGCTGAATTCCATATTATGTCTATAACAGCCTGTAACTTGTGGCAATGGTAAGTGCTTAAAGATACCCTAGCTATGCATATGTACAGGATGATTAAAAAAAATATATATATAACAGCACTGGAAATATATAATACAGAATTTCTTAATATGTTCAGTTCTGTCTTTTAAAGTATCTGTCTTAAGCAATTTAGTGCATCTCAATGACAAATTTTCCTGGTTTTGTTTTTGTTTTATTATACAATTTTTATTAGTTATTGTACTGTGTCCATAAACTCTACTCCTAGACAGAAGGAGACATAGTAAAACTGTCATATTCAATTGAAATATCACACTGTGATATAGCCACAACTATAAACGAAAGCATATCCAAAATGTTCCATATTTGAAAAGGTCAAGTTAGCAAAAGAGCAGTTCAGGAACAGATTTTATATCAGTGGACCTAATATAGCAATGACTGTCAAAACAAGAATCTAATCAAATAAAAAGTTTTAGGAAAGAGCCATATTAACTGAGTAAAGGTACAGATATTTCAGTTATTAAGTTCAATGGCATATGATATTATGCTGGTCTCTTCTTAACTGATTGCTTTCCTAGCTGGGTTGTGAAACAAAAGAAAAAACAAGCTCTTCCTAATTGTCTCGCGGCCTCTGTTTGTGTTTCCATAAAGATCCCTTTTCTGCAGTAAGACTTAACCATTACTTTTCTATTGTAGTTCAGAGAGTTTTTAACAACTTTTTGGAATCAGGTAAGAAGTGTGGTGACTCACTCTATCCAGAAAACTCTATGAGTGCCAAAGTAGTTATTCAAGTAACCTGTTTTCATACGAAAACTAGAATTCAAGGACATGTCTCAGCTTAATATCAATTTATAAAAAGGCTTTTTGCGTATTTTTTTTCATATTTCTAGGAATCATTATGTTTTGTATTTTACTAGAAAAATCACTAAGCTTGACATAAACCTAGCTGGATTTCTTGTTGTACAGAAAAGTTGCCTGTTTAGTTATTTGTATGTGGTAGTTTGTCTCTTAGTTGTTGTTGCTAGCTTGTTTTCTTCCTTGAGTTTTGGGTTGTTTGGGTTTTTTTTTTTTTTTTTGAGTTTTCTCCTTTCTAATTCTGTATTTTTGAAATGTGTAGGTCTTTGGTAGCTTTTTTTCAAGATAAAAGTAATTTTGATTTAAAACTTGCTATATGAAGATGTGATGTTTAAGTCTTCTTGATGGTTAACTTATCTGAAAATGTTTAAAGTGTTTTGTATATCTATTCCAATACTAGGACTGAAATTAAAGGAACTACTAATTTTATGAAGGAGTGTGCACCTCAGTTCATTTTAGTCCTAAGTACTTCAATTTTTAAACAGTTTGATAAGAATCACCTAAGTTAAAGAATGAATAGTTGCTGAACAATAAATATATGTGAACTGTCCTCAGAATTTTTCATGTTTCACAATATAAAGTTTATCTGCAAGGTTTCGAAAATAAACAATATGACACCATGACTTCTGTCCCATTTCTTGTTCTCTTCCCCCCTCCCCCCAAAAGATATAAAACACACTATATATAGCTATTTCCAAGCTATTAGTGTGTTAAGATATGAAATTGTGGTTAAATGTACATGGAAGGTAAAGCATTGAATGAAAATTAATAGGAAGGAAAATGAAAACTAAATGAAAGAAAACTGGACTGGGATGGACTGGACTGGACTGGAAGAAATGCTGAGCCCTGAGTTATTAAACAACTTAAGGTTCTTTCCAGAAGCTGTAGAAGACTTTCTTCAAGCATGGATATTAATATTTCAGGTCTTTGGATTTACACCACTTTGGATAGCTCTAATTCAAAATAATCCAGCCAGTCTGTTTCAAAAACTTTATATTATGGCTGGACTGGCCTTTAGCAAAACTGAAAAATGGCCATTAACTTGGCATAGGAAAAAGCTAAATGAACTCTCTTATCTACAGATGCAGTGAAGCATTGAAATGTAATCTGTACATTTCATTTTGAGTAGACAGGCTTCTCTCAGCTCTAACCTGTAAATTCAATTGTTGCCCGGCAGATTCTCTGTTCTCCGTTGTCCTACATCACTGTGTCAAACCCAGACAAAATAGTATTTCAGTGTTGACTTGCATTAACAGAAAAAAAAAGAGAAAAATTAAAATCTTTATAATAAAAATTTGTAGCAAAAAATTCTCTTAAATTGTTTGAAATCAGTTATTTTTAAAAGACTGGTATTATCTTTCATTTTCCTTCACTCACATGAATATGGACAGGACTCAGAGACTATGAAATGAGAATGTGAAATCCCGAATTTCAAAACTCAATTGATCAGCTGTTGAAGCATGACTTTCCTTTACGTGTGTTCCATTATGTACAAATTAAAGATATTTTATACCTAATTTGGTTTACCTTGATTAGAAAATATGTTTTCTGAGTTTTCATTGCTCATACAACTTTCACAGCATCTGGGGAGTTATATTAGGTTTGTGAATTTTACCGTTAAAATGCTAGTGAAAAATGGCAAAATATACAAATCTGTTGTAATCTAATGTGCCTTTGAAAGTCTGAGAATGACTGAGAGAATGATGAGCTTTCTCTTCTTCAGGCTAAGTAAACACAGATCCCTAAAGCTGCTCAAATTGTTTATTACTGATTGACGTCCCCTGCAACTATGATGAAAAGAGTCAGCTTACATGGTTGTAATAAAGTAAAAAATTGTTCTGGAGCAGTTACTTCTTTATTTATATTTAAAAATTTACTTCTATATACCCCAGGCTCCTGAGACAAGAGGGAAAGTTTAGAGCAAGGAAGACTTACACGTGGTGGAGGTGGACCAGGTTAAGGAGCACTTAACCAAAATAAACATACCTAAGCAGGAGCCTGACAGGTTGCACTCTGCAGGAGGTGTGTGGGAGCTGGCTGTCATTGTGAGACCAGTCTCAAGTATCTTTGAAAGGTCTCAGTGACTGGGACAGGTTCCTGAAGAGTAAATATCACTCCTATCTTCAAGAATGTCAAGAAAGAAGATCTGGGAAACTATAGGTTGGCCAGCCTCACCTCAGTCCCTGGGAAAGGGATGAAGAACATCTGCCTGCAAATTATTTTCAAACACATGAAGGACAAAAAGGTGATGGGGAGTAGTCAGCATGGATTTACAAAGGGGAAATCATGGTGACCACACTCATTGCCTTCTGTAATGAGATGACTAGGTTGGTGGATAAGAGGAGAGCAGTGGATGTTGTTTACCTCAACTTTAGTAAAGCCTTTGATACTATCTCCCATAACATCATCATAGACAAGTTGATAAAGTACTATTAGATAGGACAGTGAGGTGGATTGAAAACTGCCTGAACGGTCAAGTCCTGAAGGTTGTGATGAGTAGCACAAAGTCAGGTTGGAGGCAAGTCACTGGTGGTGTACCCCAGGAGTCGCTGGGGTCACTACTGTTCAACATCTTCATTAACGATCTGGTCACTGGGTTAGAGAACACCTGCAGCAAGTTCACAAGAATACAAGACTAGGAAGAGGGACTGATATACCAGATAGTTGTGCTGCCTTTCAGAGGGACTTTGACAGGCTGGAGAACGTTACAGAGAGAAACCTTATGAAGTTCAACAAAGAACAATGCAAAGTCCTGTACCTGGGGACAAATAACCCCAGGCATCAGTACAACATGGTGGCTGACCAGCTGGAAAGCAGCTTTGCCAAAATGGGCCTCAGAGTCTTGATGGGCAACAAGCTGACCAGCAAAGCACCCTAACAGCAAAAAAGACCAACAGTATCCTGGGCAGCACTAGGCAGAATGCTGCCAGCAGGTTGAGGGAGGTGATCCTTCCCCTCTGCTCAGCGCTGGTGAGGTTGCATCTGGAATTCTGTGTTCAGTTCTGGGCTCCCCAGTATGAGAAAGATAGACTTGTGGAATGAGTCCAGCATAAGATCACAGAGATGATTAACAGACTGGAGCACTTTCCATACGTGGAGAAGCTGAGAGAGCTATGCCTGTTCAGCCTGTAGAAAAGAAGGCTCAGGGGGCTCATCCAGGTTCATAAAAAGCTGATGGGGCATGAATGAAGAAAACGGAGCCAGACTCTTCTCAGCAGTGCCCACTAGAGGACAAGAAGGAATGGGCAC
Source organism: Grus americana (assembly GCF_028858705.1). Lineage (NCBI taxonomy): Eukaryota > Metazoa > Chordata > Aves > Gruiformes > Gruidae > Grus > Grus americana. Next base: position 1,900,380 of record NC_072859.1, on the reverse strand, counting down.
AAAATTAGATCTGTACACAAGAAAATTCTTTTTTACTGTGAGGACGGTCAAACACTGGAACAGGTTGTACAGACAGGTTGGGGAGATTCTGTGGAGACGTTCAAAACGTGACAGAATGTGGTCCTGGGCAGCCTGCTCTAGCTGATGCTGCCCGAGCTGGGGAAGCTGGACTAGATGATCTCCAGAGGTCCCTTCCAATCTAATTGATTTGGCAAGATATATAGATTATGTGTATGTAACATATTTAAATTTTATGTATAAATTAAAAAATATAACTTGTATGCGTGTGCACACATACTTTTTTTTTTTTTTTTCTTTTTTCTATGGTCAAATGTGCATATAATCCTAATAGGGATTCATAGCATAATGAATATGTCTGGCAATTACTAGTGATCTTACGAAGGTCCCACAGGAGACTTCCTTTGATTTCTGATAAACTCATTGACACTAATAGAGAGAAAACAAGTAGCACAAGACATTTGTGATCATTTCCAGGAACAATTAGCCAAAATCTACCAGCATTATAGACCTGTGGTTCCTTCTCACCAAATTTTCCAGATATTGATAATATCTGTAAATATAACGTGTCCACAATCTTTAAGCGAACTAGGTACCTTTCCCGCATTTTGAAATCTCAGTAAACCCCCCCTATATTTCCTTCCACCTAGTAATCTAAGGCAGCAAACTTCTTAGCATTTGCAAAGTGGATTTTTTATTCATCAAATAACAAATGTACTTTTAGATTTTTTCTTTTTTTTTTCTCTCTGTGCATGTCATGAGCATTTTCGTTTTCTTTGTTACTGTTAAATGCCTTTTATGATCGAATGTCATCTTTCTTTCTGTAGCACTTTTTTTCTCATATTTATTCAGTTTTTATTTTATTTCAATCTTTTTAAAATTATGGTTATTTTGCCCTCATTTCATTTCACAGTTCCTAACATGATGGAAAGAAGAGGCTTGTATATTGCTTCATATGCATTTTGTTCATTTAGAATTGCAAATACAATTTCCCAGCCTCCCACAATATGTGGCTGCTACAGTCATGGGTTTCATGATAGCATTTCATAGAACACATTTGCTGCTGCATACTCCTTATTTCTTTTTTATGTCTGTTCGTCTCTCATTCAAGGGAACCTGAATCATCTTGAAAATGTTTTTGGTTTTTTTTTCTTACACCCAGCATGTGTCTTCTTCCCTCTTTCATATTCAACTATTTCTATTTTTACAATATATTTTATTTATTAGTTTATTTAAAGATTTTGATCATTAGCCAATGAATTTTAGCCCATGAAAGGAGCACAGAAATGATGAAGTCTGAAGAGTTGCATCAGTTTATGTTTGCTTTGTCACTGCACTTCTTACAGTGAAGATCAAAGTCTTAAATTTATGTTCTTGCTAGAAAAATTAGAAGTTCTCTGTCTTCAGTATTAGGAGACCTATTTTCTTCCTCAATAGCTCTTCTCAGTTATTTTTGTCTTCTGGTGATCCACGATATCCCTCTTTCTCCACAGAAGTGGTGAAAATGCCTGTACCCTTAATTATATATAGCTTACAGGTCAAAAAGGCAAGGTGGTAAAATAACTTGGAAAAAAAAAAACAAAACCAAACCAAAAAACCTTGCTTCCTTAGTAGCACTTGATCATTACATCTATTATTTTTCTCTGCTCTTTCTATTGCTTATCTTTATCATTAACTGAGTTAGCCATTTTTCCCACATTTTTAGTCTGTTGTGTTTATTTATATACAGCCCCTAAAATTATGCAGATTATATTTTTTGTCAATGCCTTTCAAAGGAGACATAAAGTTGAGGCACCCGGGTTCTATAATGATAAGGTCAATAGAAGCAGCTAGGTAGAAAACAAAATTTAAATGATTGATTTAGTTGGTGAGAAAAGCTTGGAGGATAATGCCTTTCTATTAATATACCCAGATAATTGTTAGCAAATAATATGTTAGCAGAATCGTTATTAGCTTACAATCTCTTCCAGTCTATAAAAGGACATAAATCGGGGATATTGCTAAGAATAATAAGCATACTCTCTTAATGAAGTTTACCAGAAGTGCCTGGGATTCACAAAGCAGAGCAGCGTCCCTGTATTTGGCACTCGTGAGGCTGCACCTGGCACTGCATGGCCTGTTGCACATGAGGAACAAACTGAGACAGTCCAGCAGAGGATCAACAAAATGCTCCATGGTTGGAACATGTGAAGAATAAGGAGAACCTAACAGACTTGGGTTTGTGGGAGGAGAAGGATATGGGGCAGGAGGTGGTGCAAAACGTGCTGTCTTTAACCCCCTGATGGACGTTAGAGATGGAGCCAGACCCTGCTGAGATGTGCCCAGCAAAAGGGAGCGAGGCAACCAGCTGCAGCAAGGTGGAGGAGGATTTTCACCATGAAGGCGGTTCAGCACTGGCACAGGGTGCCCCAGGAGGCTGTGGGATCTCACTCCTTGGAGGTCTTTACAGCTCTAGGGAACAAGGCCCTGAGTGACCTCTGGATCTGGCTTTCTTTGAAAGTGGAGGTTGAACTAGAGAGATGCCCCTGAGGTCCCTGCCAACGGCATTTATTTTACAGTCCTAGTATGCTGCATAAGGCCTGCTAGGCATCTCAGAGCAGGTAGAATCATCTGCAACAGCTTTTGTGAAAGTGGAAGATTTTGGTAAAGGACCCGCCAGGGTGGAGTTCATCCCACCTCATTCCAGGCCCTGGTGTCTCTCCATAATGCTGAGGAGTCATGTTATATTTCAGTTCAGACCTTTCCTGTCAAAGTTACAAGCTTTTTATTTTTTTGCTAACTCATTCTCCAGACAATTTCTTAATACTTGACTTGTAGCACAACATTTCTGTGTGGTAATTTGCCAGTACACCATGGGAATCCTCATTTTTATATACTTGTGAAAAGATTGTTTACAGAGATGTTACAGTACTACAAGTAGTTAAAGGAACTTCGACCTTTCATATATAATTGGAAAATTAATTTTTCAGAGTTTTGCAGAAAGTTCACAGTCTTTTCAGTACACAGATAAGATGAAACTTGATCTGTTCCTGCTTCACCAGTAGAAAATAATTATATATCAGCAGAAAAGCAGTGAACTATAGCTGTATTTTTCAAACAAACAAGAGTGTCATTCATTCCCTTTCCTTTATATTCTTCATGCTATATTCAAGCAGTTGTTCTTTGATATGGTTCTTTGTATAAAAATGAAGCTGGTTATAGGAAACTCAGACTCTTAGGCATTTTAGAGCAATACAGATTACAAATCCTCACCCTATCTGGCTTATTTTCTTTAGAAGACTTTAGTCACCTACATTAATTAAATTAGTTCTGTAAGATTTGTGAAGTGTTTATAGTCTAAGAGAAAAGAGCCCTCTGACATTACAAACTTTCAAGAAACTTTTCAGTTGTTTCTTTCTGTTTGTATAGCTGTTGCAAGGCTATACAAACTACTTAGGCCTGATTAATTTCTATATCTTATATATAGATATATATATATATCACTTATCAAAACCACCTGGAGTCCAGGGCAACAAGTCAGAATCTCTTATCATGAAGACTGTGTTCCCAGGTATAGATGAAACATTCACAAAGAAATCACAACTCCTTTTCACCAAAATAGCATAATTTACATGTAGGTATTACCCTTTCTACTTTAAGCTATATTTTCCCAGGCTACTCCCTTAGGTTTGGGAAAGAGTGGCTGGAAAGCTGCCTGGTGGAAAAGGACCTGGGGGTGTCGGTTGACAGCCGGCTGAACATGAGCCAGCAGTGTGCCCAGGTGGCCAAGAAGGCCAACAGCATCCTGGCTTGTATCAGGAATAGTGTGGCCAGCAGGACCAGGGCAGGGACTGTACCATGTACTGGGCACTGGTGAGGCCGCACCTCGAGTGCCGTGTTCGGTTTTGGGCCCCTCACTACAAGAAGGATATTGAGGTGCTGGAGCATGTCCAGAGAAGGGCTGGTGAAAGGTCTAGAGACCCAGAGAAGGGTCAGCTGGTGAAGCTGGTGAAGGGTCTGGAGCACAAGTCTGATGAGGAGCGGCTGAGGGAACTGGGGGTGTTCAGCCTGGAGAAGAGGAGGCTGAGGGGAGACCTGATCGCTCTCTGCAACTACCTGACAGGAGGTTGTGGTGAGATGGGTGTTGGTCTCTTCTCCCAAGTAACAAGTGATAGGACAAGAGGAAATGGCCTCAAGTTGTGCCAGGGGAGGTTTAGATTGGAATCATTCCAACCTTAATGATTCTATGATATTAGGAAAAATTTCTTCACCAAAAGGTTTGTCAAGCACTGGAACAGGCTGCCCAGGGCAGTGGTTGAGTCACCATCCCTGGAGGTATTTAAAAGATGCGTAAATGTGGTGCTGAGGGACATGGTTTAGTGGTGGGCTTGGCAGTGCAACGTTAATGGTCGGACTTGATGAACTTAAAGGTCTTTTCCAGTCAAAACAATTCTGTAATTCTATGATTCTATGATCGTAAGTTTTCACCACAGTCTGATCACGGAGTCTAGGGCACACCCTTTTATGCAGTTGAGAATCTTTGGGGAAAAAAACAGTAGGTCTAATCACTGGCCTGAGCTTAAAATCAAACATCTTTATACATATATATATATACTGTTGACATGGATGTAGGATGTAGTAGGAGTAAACATATATATCTGTTGTGGTTATTGCTTAAGAAAGAATTTTGCATAGTTACATATTGTCATTGATTGTAATCATGTAATGACAATAATTTTTCCCTGAAATCTTTTGGAACAATTAAGGAAAATTAAAATAGAAAGTTGACATATTTGCTAATGAATTTTAAATCACTCTTAATGCAGACACTCTATTAGCAACACTATGGTAAAGAGAATGTGTGGGTTGGTTCTGAGGGGTCTGGAAGCATCTGCCAGCAGTAATAAATACCAAAAATAATGAAAGTTGTTTCTCCAAGTTCTAAATTCTACCTGCTCACCAAAAGGACATTTTTTTAGGTTTTTTTTCTTTTTTAAATCAGGCCTCAAACAAAAATTGGCATTTTTCTGTTCATGGAACTTTATCAGTGTATGCCTTATTTTGCAAGTTTAATGCGTGAGAAAGAGGAGGAGCTGTTCATGTTCAAGGAAAGTTCATATGAAAGCTCGAAACCTAAAGGGTAACAGGCCCTTTCAAGAGTGGGTGGAAAATTCTTTGTGTGTCTTGCAGATGGATGAAACTAATTTGCTCTCCAAATTTGTAAAATTAATAAAGTTTGTGTAATGTTTCCAGTAAAAAGTGTTAGACTATTGGCATTCCCCTAACTGGGGAAAACAAAAAATTTCCAGCAGTAAACTTAGCACATTCTCAAGAAAAAAAAAGGAATACTAAGTACCATCTTCAGTAGGAATCTACAGAGAAACTTTCTCTCGCCTCTCTATGTGTTCTGTAAACTTTCACAGTAAAGCTGCATTTGTATGCAGAGGTTTTTTAGCCTTTGTAATTAGACTATGCAAGTACCCTTTTGGTTCAATAAGTGTCATAGCAACCTACTATATTGTTTAAACACACGGGAGAAATCTGATAAAAATTTCCATCTGCAGTCTGCAAAATGTCAACACATATACTTGCATACAATATTTCACACATTTGATTTGCTCTGTTCATAGCTTTTATGACATCTGTTTCTTCAGTGGTGGACTACTGCAGTATTTTTTTCTTAAAATGCAACATAGCTGTGAAAGAAGTTTCCCAGAATATTAACACTCAATTAACTTCCACGGTATTTTTCTTTTTTTTTCTTTTCTTCTTTTTTTAAGTAATAAAATGCAGCTGATATTAATATGACCTGTTCTTCATCAGAAACTAAAACTAGAAGAACAAGTGGTATTTTACCATGCACTGTTTCAACTATCTTAACAAGATATAATTCAAAGAAAAATAAAATAAAACCCACAGACTAATGCATCCCTTGTCCTCAAAGCATGGTATCACAATGTCTTTTATTGTATTTATTGACAATGAAATATTAATTTCTAGCCTTGACTGTTTATTATCTCCTTGGCATGAGCTATTGAAATCTGGCCCTGCAGGATTCCCTTAGCCTATATATAAACTAGGAGCTAGGGTACACTTTCTAAAGTTCAGGATTCAGGTATGAGTCTTATCTATGCTAGTCTTTGGTGTGTTACTCCTCCCGAGGACAAGATACAATTTTTGCTAAATCCATTCCTCCATTTCTTAGGGTTTTTTGTGGTTTGGTTTTTTTTTTTTTTTTTTTCCTTATTTGATTTTTCCCCATAAGAAGGAAACCCAGATACTTGGGTAGAATTTCAGTTCTGTGCTTCACACTTTGATCAGGAGACCAGGACTGAAGGAGAGGCTTTGAATTTGCCTTTTCTTGACTAGATAATGATTCACACTAACCAGTTTCCCTCCTGATTTTCTGCCAGTTCTGGTGAAAATCATGCAATAAATCAGTAGCTAGTGATAAATTAAATTCATCATGCAATTTGGGCAGCCTTGCTTACATTCTGCCTACCAATCCATCTCCTGCAGAGCTACTTATGCCATTTCAGACTTTCCAACAGCTTCAAACACACATGGCAGTTTAAACGATATGCCAGATAAATAATTCATTGTTTCCCTCCTGAACCAGCCCATATGTGACAGTGGTCTGAGGTACAGGACAGAGAATATTCAGTTTTGTCATGATAACAAGATTAAGATCTCATGTTTTTGCAAGTCATCTGTAAGACCTTATGGATCCTTAGACCGCCAAAATGGCAGTAAAGGGTTAACTTGTCCATGAGGTATAAAATTTTCACCTTTTATCCTGGAAAATCGTGAGTTATAAGAGCTCGTCATCTGTAAGTTTGATTTTCAGACGGTCTCATGATTGAACCATTTCCTAAGTAGTCATGCTAGACCATATGTAGCATATGCAGATATTATAATGTCTAGTTATGGTTTATGAGTTTACTTGGCATACCTAAAGATGATCTGAAAACTTAATAATGCATCTCTCCAAAAAAGATCTGACCCAATCTTCATGTGTGTGCCACTGTGACAAAACCCCCTCACACTCAGAGTCACTGTGTTTTATCAGATTGCCTTTGAATGTTACCTTGGTTTGAGTAATAGTATTCATCTCTCTGGAGTAAGAGAAACAGTTTCTTAGCTCTAATTACATGCAACTATAACTAGATTCCTTTTAGTATTGCCTTACAATACAGCATCGGACGGAGAACCCGATTGCACTACCATTACACACCCAGGACATGGAAGACTGATTGAACCGCTGTTCATTGCCATGTTGTCATAGGTAAGGTCAGTAGGCAGTAGCAAGGCCACTGCCGCAGTGTATATAGATATACCCACAGTCCTTTTTTTCTTCCAGAATTCCATTTTTTTCAGAGATCACTGCAATTCCAATACAGTACAGATTTGATTTGCTTTTCAAAACCATGTCAAGAAAGTTAACTCAAGCCATAGTCCAGAAGTAGCTATACATTTGTCACTTTTTCATCTTACTTCTTTTGTGGTGAGGTATCGTTTAAATTAAATTTGGCATTTTGATTTTGACGTACCTCCTGATTCTACTCAGCAGCTTCAGGATAAATTAATAGCTGATATGGTAAAAAGCAAACTATCCAAACGGAGAGCATAAAACTTACATACATACTCTCATATTTTACTTCAAAACAATTAAAGATAAATTGGTGTGATTTATTTAGAATACCACAAATTTAATTCTGGTATTAATATACTCCCAAATTTGTCCTCTATTTACATTGCTTATGCAGAATACACTCAGTCTCCATTTCTTCTGAGTATAATTAAGGATGCTTCAAGATGGAAGTATATTGTGCCATCAATTTTAACAAGATTATAGACTTAAAATGGAACCCAGTTTTAAGAACAGGAAAGATTCCCAGTTTGCTTTCAAGCTTTTTTCTTATTTGGTTTGAGATGTATTAGAAAGATTATTATCACAAAACCCGAGTTTCAGCAGAAAGGTTATATTATAGAATAAAAGAAATATAGGACACTTCCTCAATATTAATGCCTTGTGCTTCATATCTCAATCTGATTTAATTTTCTGTAGATACTGCAGAAGCTTGAGCGAAATGCTAAATTCAGTGAAGTTAAGATGAATATCATTGTCAGTTGTGTACTTACTTAAAAAATTGCTTGGGGTGTTGAATGCACCCACTTGCATTGGAAAGTCACACAGATATGGGTTATTCTCAGAAACATAACCAGTAAATGCAAACCGAAAGAGGCGTTCTCTTCAATAAGAATAGGAAAACAAAGTCAAAGGTTCCTGTACGCAATAAAAGGCATTGCATCCCATTCTCTCGTTATTTTGTATACATTCAGACTTCATGTATGATGTACCCATATTAATTTGCAAGTGACACAAGAGTGTGTTTTTAACACTTACTCCTAAAGAATATTCAACTTGCTTATTATTTGTTTTCCTACCTCTGTGTCTAAAATAAGGTTGCTCAGCACAACACTTCATACACAGGAAGATAGTGACATCAGCTCCTGCAAGAAGCCATTTTAAGAAAGCATTGCACAAGTAACGAAATGGAAATAAAATGTCTTTTGGAAACCTGTATGATTCTACATTGATGCAGTAAATGAGGTGGGCATGAAAAAGTGTTCTAGATTGGAAAGTCTTCCTTTAAGCTTTCACTCAGACTAACTGACCACTAAATAATCACATCTGTAAAATTATATCTTTCTGGATTGAAGGAGGTGGAGTAGTTAAAATCTGTTGATACATAAGTTTAAATAAATTATGTGTTTCTGACAATTGATTTTTGCAGAAGGAAATGCCAACTTTGAGGGTGGGCTGTCATTAACCAAATTGCATGCTGGGTTTTTTTATAACTACCTTTCACAGAGTGTTAGGAAATTTCTTTTTGATTCCTAGGTCAATTTAGAGCCTTTCCTCTCATATTAGGAAAATAATAAAAATAAACCACTTTAAGTAATGGAAGGTGAAAAAAGCTTCCTGCCACTTTCTATTTTCACTATCTATCTCATAAACTCTCCTCCATTAAACCAGAAAAATAAAGACAAAAAAGGAAGTCCAGTTTTCCTCCTTCATATTGTTAAAATTTTCTTGCCTCAAAATATATAATGTGCAAAAAGAGTTATGGGGAAAATAATTAAGTAAATTTGAAGCCTTTCTGATGTTTTTTAGGTTCATGAACTGCTGCTACAGATGGCTGGGAATAGTTTCAGATACTCATTGTAGAATGGCCACGGATGCTTTAAGCAAAAAGCAATGTCTTTGAAAACCACGACAGAAAAAGACATCTTGATGTTGCATTCACAAGCAGAATTCAGCAAGGTCCATGTTCAGGAGGTCACGTTGGCATACCATTTCTGCAAGCATTGACAAATAATTCCTGTATTAACGGCCCTGTGCAGTTGAAACAGGATGCTGCAGTAGAGATGTAGGGTCTGGGGGGATGTGGAGCTGAGGACACAGCTGCGGGTAAACATGAGGTTGGATGCTCACCAAGCAGATTAGACAGATGGATAAATACAGCATGGAAAAGAGAACCAGACTTTGGGAGGGGCTAAGAGAAGCTTTCCAGGGAGGATCTTGGTACATATATATAACCTGATAGAAACCTGTTTCATCCAAAGTGAAGTGTAAAACATATGTAAAATGAGCCTCTTCATACCTACAACCCTGGGTAGCTCTGGAATGTGTTACAGTAGCTATTCCTTACATCCTGGTTTCTAAAAAACATGAAAAGTTTAATTATTAAAAAGATCAAGTTGTTATTTCAGTCAGGTAGGTTAGGAACAATTTTTTCTATGTATTTCACACTTTCCTTCCACATAACTCAATGAAGAGAATAAAAAAAAAAAAATTAAGAAGTCATCTGGGGTGAAATTGCCTCTTGTTCTTGCTTTTACAGTAGGAGTACTGTGCCCCTGGAGACGGGGAAAGCTGGAGGAAGAAAGGTACATTTAGGGTTTATAGCTGAACATGATCTAATGCAGCTCCTTTGGTGAAAAACTAAATGACAGAAATGAATAATGATGACCTGATATTTGTATCATAAGCAGCAAATTGCTACGAACACTGTAAAAAATTGGGACATTCATTATGCATTGGAAAATAACTATGGGGAACAGATTTGTGTGCATTTATTTTGCAGTTAACATATATAGGGAGGTTGGCATGTTGCATGCAATCCATCTGACATAGTGACTGTACTGTCACTTGCAGTGCATAAATAAAACAGCCCTCTCCTTAACTCAAGGTTCATACCCCAACAGCGAAAAGAGACCTCTGTTTTTTGATACAAGTCATCAGACTGTGTAAATCAGCTTATGTTTCCTATCACCAGCATTGATAAAGTTGGCTGACTTTAATCAAATGAATATTCATATCATTAATGCCAGCAGATCTGTAAAAAGAGGACTTGAAAAAAACCCTTAAGATTCCTCACAAGTACTGTGAGGAATACTGTACTAATTTCTAAAACTGCTAAAAAGTAATTACAGAATTCTAAAATAAATGGGGCTGGCAGGGAGATGAGGAGGACCTCCCCTGTTCCGAACAGAGTCAGCTCCAGAGCTAGCACACGTCGCTTGGGACCTTGTCCTCTAGAGCTGTGAAGACCTCCATGGGCTGCGATCCCTCCTCAGCTTGGACTAAGAAGGGTCCTGTATCCACAGACCATTTCTTCTTCCCAAGGGATGAGATAAGCTTCCCTAGACATCCCAAACATCACCTGGCTTAGGTAGGCTGCTCAGTGCAGTTTTGATTGTTGCTGGAAAAATGCTGATTTAGTACCTATTAAAAAAAGGACTTAAAAGTACAGCATTTGCCCTAGAAAAATGTGCATATATGCATTTTGTGAACGTATTTGACATTCAGCAAATAAATTCGGTCCTTTGACAGATCAATATTTGAATTCCTGTGGAATGAAGAGAGGTGCGATTTTGGGGTTTTGTGTCCTTTTTTTTTTTTTTTTCCTACAGGCTAAACTCAAAAGTATAGATAATTCATGAAGGTTTCTCATTGAAAGACCAAGTACAACAGACTTTGACAAAGGGAACAGATGTCAGCATGATATTCATCAAACATGTACTGAGGGCCATGTTTTGAATCCCAGTTTTATCTTAAGCACCAGGTCTCAAATTAACAGGACTGTTAATTTTTAATGCACTGTGCCAGTCAAAGGACCATTTCCTCATTGAGGAGAACAGCAAAAATCTACTAGCTGCTTCAGAGTGTGCTTCAGGAAGCCAGATAACATTTGGGTTTTCCTTCTTCCTATAGAGAAAGGAAAAAAATTAACAAATTACATTATGGTGTTGCATGAATGTATTAGGCATTGCATATCAGCCATGTGAGAGTCTTGTTCCAAGGGGTCTGCCTGGCACGCTGCATGCCTGGGCTTGCAAGCTGGACACCTGAGTTTTGGATGTCGCAAAGTTAAATCTGTTAAATAAAACTGTTTCTGAACTGTTAAAAAATAGGAGAAAAAAAAAAATGTTGAACTCCTTCCTTATAGCTGGACCTCTCCTTTGACCTTTATTAGAAGTGACCTTCATGCTCTTTAACAGACCAACCACTTCCAGCTGCAAGTAGTAGTGGAAAAGTTTGGTCTCTGATGAGCCCACCTGAACCATAGGTGAGAGTTCACTGGCACTGGCGAGCTCTGAGAATTTAATGTGGGTTTTTAAGAGATTTTCATAGGCCTTACTAGAACTGATCTCAGACAAAGGAACCATTTTTTTTTCTTGGGGCTGTCTTCCATTAAGCAAAAAAATAAAATAAAAGAAGTAGCAAACATATACATTTTGTCAATGATAAGCTTAAGTTTCTCACAAAACAACCAAAGTTATTGGTCCTGATTTTGTGTGCCTCCATATTTAGGAGCTCCATACAATGTATCATCTGAAACACCACAGCTCCTTAAGAAAATCAATATATAAGGCAGATATTGGCTCTAGTGAAGTAAAATCATAAAATGGCCTATAACGCTTACTTCAGTAAGAATGTCAGGAACTCAGTTGAGGTTATTTCTGAATTTTGAAGCTTTCTGTTGCTTTAGCAGTTTTAAAGTAAGAAACCAACCCGTATTATTTATGGTCAGAACCAAATTACATTAACAGTCCATAAATGTATGGCTTTCTGCCAGCTGTAATACCTTGTAACCTGACAGATATTCCTATGAAGGAAGCATTATTTGTGTTTATTTTTTGTTTAGTTTATTTTCTAAACAATCTTCAGGGGAATTTTTTTGTCTATTTTAATATAATATGCTATTATTTAAAAGAAAATTGACGTTCAGATTTTTAGTTTGCTAGCTCTACCTTTTTTTGATGTCTGTAATATATTTGTCTGAAATAAACATGAGCAACAGTGTTTATCCTTTTAAAATGGAAATAATACTAATTTAGAAAATGGTTTTGTGTATCTGGATCAGTCTTACATGTCACGAAAAGGTACTTGTATAACAAGGTGTTGAATAACAGCTTTATAATTACACATGATTATTACTAAATCTGGCCCCAAAATCATATCTGTGGTAAACCCCAGTGTTCTAAACTAATTCTGCTGCTGGTTAGGCTGTCCAAAAAGGAGTAATTTTTACAAGAAGAGTCTGGAGAAGAGTAGAAGTAATGTAAGAACGAGTGAGAAAGAAAACAAGACCCCAATTTCTATTCCATAAAGCCCCAGTGTCTGCTCCTTGCCTGTTCCTTACCACCCATCTCAGCCCCTCTTGCCACCTTGCCTTCCAAAGCCACGCTAACTGGAAGCCGAATATCTCGCCCTCCTGGTTGCCACCGTAGCGTTTAATTTTACCTGCACTGCTGCGAAGCCTTAAGCTATCTCTAGAACTGTTAGAGATGGGTTTAATCCCCATCGAGTCCGACAGCTTTAAGCACCATCCTTCATTGTAGAAACCTGAGGTATGTTTCTGTCAAAAAAGAAAGAGCAGAGCAATTTGTATGCATTGAACACGGAGGTTTTATGGATTTTTTTTTAATGTTTTCATGTTTGTTTTCTTTTTCCAGCTAATTAGATAAAAGAAGAATACTTGAAGGGAAAACCCCTTCAACATATTCTTCAAAAAGTATTTTATCACAGAATAACATAGCTTGGCTGCTTTTAAAACTACCTGCTGTTGAGCTCTCTTAAAGCAGTCCGTAGTCTGAGAAGAGAAACACAAATACCAGCAGTTTTTTTCAACTTACAATTGTATGCTTTATACGAAAATGTATCTAAAGATTCTGAAAGATCAAAAAAATCACAACAAAGTGGCATATCCATCCAAATCATAAAAAAGTTACATTATCAGTAGAAATAGATGAAATTGCTGAATTTCAATAAATGAAATCAATCATTTGTATCAGCAGAAGACAAGGTCAATTTTATTATGTTGATGGCGGTTAAGAAAACATATCCTTTTCAATAATATTCTCTGATAAGCTTTGCTGGTAATACCATTGCCAGTATATATATCGTTCCTATGTTATGCCATCATCTATATTTGTCTCAGTCTTTGCTATATAAAAGAAACAGTGGAATGGCAAAACCTTATCAGTCCTTTGAACTATTGACATGTGCTTTACTGTCGTACTTTTAACCTTTTCGATCACCTGCTATTAAGTTAGATGGCAGGCTACTCCAATTGCCTATGTATGTTCAGCCTTCATAAAATGTCAGTTCTGATAGAGAAATGAGAGGGTTTAAGGAAACTTCCAAAGCCAAATTTATTCTTCCACTTTATTATATGTAGCTATATATTATAATGCTTAGATGATATTTTTACACACTGTAAGATAGGAAATATTCGATTTTCCTTATTTCGCAGATAAATACTTGTATTACTTTGTATTAGTTACTGTACATTTATAAATGAGCAGCTCAGAATGATCAAAGCAGTCCATATGGATGACCAGATCCTGCCATCAGCCACACCAGAGCAGCTTTTCTGAAGCACATGGAATTAGCTGAGATTTACACAAGTATAACAGAATCAATTAACTTAGACCCCAGTTTTGAGATAGCTAATTGGAGAAATATATGCAGCGATAAAAAATGTTAATTATTGTGGAATAATGTACTGCAGAGAAATGGTTTCTTCCTTCATTCATTATTTTTATTTCCTTAGAGATCATTCCCTGGACTTTCTTTACCTTAATTACAGATTTTCAAGGCTGGTGCAATCAGCTTTAGAATTTATGTTTATCTATACTAGTCTTCTCATGTAGCATACTGTTACACTTATTAGATTGAAACTCAAAGAAAGAACTCTGTTTTCACTGATGTTATTCTATTTCCTGTCAGAGAATGTCCCTACAGTGGTTTGGTTTGGTTTGGTTTGGTTTTGCTTTAAAGGTATATGGTTTCTATAGAAAATCAAATTAAAAAAAAAATACAGAGAAAAGACAAGTCTGTAAGAAATTCCATATGAATGGGACTATTTTATCTGTTTTGAGTCACATATTGTAATCAAACCAGATAATATCTTTTTCCAAGACATGGTGAGGAATCGAATAAGTAAGGTTAAAAGGATAATGTCAAGATATTGGTTTTCTTTAAAATGTGTATATATATACACACATATAAGACTCTGTATTAGAACTACTAAAAGTAGGTATCGGACTCTATTTTCCGGTAATTGACACAGTAGCAATCAGGGTTTGACAAGATGGCAGAGCTATGTGTGAAAAGTAGTTATGTTATGAATTATTATTCATGTATTTGTTGACAGCTAGTAGTGTCCAATGAAGCTAGAGCCCTTAAAGAAAAATAATTCCAGTGCCGATAAATTAACTATCTAGTTCAGGAGGTAGCAGATTATCTTCGATGGGGTGTTGGACATCAGCTAGAATTAATGGGTTTTGGTGGCAATATTGACCTTCAGGATCTCCCAGAATATGCTCAATAAGTGCATAACTGGGTCTCACCAGAAAATCAAGGGCTGAGCTGACCCCCTCCAGTCTAGGTCAAATGGGAGAGGAAATAGTTGTGCTAGGACCAGACTGGTCAGAGGTAGAAATGTGACTTTCATGCCCTTCAGACGTCTTAAACAAAATTGACATGCATGCTAATGAGAAATTAGTCCTAAGGAGACTGTTAAGAGGACAGCAAATGAGAAAGACAAAGGTAAGGCACATTAAAGAAACAAGGTATAGGAAGATATTAAGAGGCAAAATCTCAGCTGGGCTCCTTCATGCCTGGCTTGCTGTAATATTCCTAAGGCTGAAAACCTTAAGATCCCAGTTCTTCAAAGAGGAGTCCCAGCCAAAGACCAAGGAGGGATGCTCATCCATAGTTTCTGAGCAGGAGAAAAGGATGAAGCTATGCCTGCACTGCACGGCCTGAAGGCGATTCCCCTTTCCCAGGGCTGGCTGTGCACCCTGCTTGCGTCCCTGCTCCAGATCTCTCACCAGTTAATGTAGCCCTTTCTGGCCTGTGCATCCAAACTGCTATGTTTCTCTCCAGGAAGATCCCAAGCAGAGCGTTTGACAGGCGAGAAATGTTGGGGTACGCCCCAGTGCTCCCCAGTCCGTGTGGGCACAGCCAGATGTGAAGAGTTGCCAGGAGCAAAACAGAGAGGACAAGATGCATACAGGGCAATGACGGCATACAGAAACGGCGGAAAATTAGTACTTCTAACTTGGAAATAAGCTGGGCCTACTTGGAAAGACAGTCTGATCGAGAAATGTGGTGGCATTTTCACAAATCTTTTCAAGTGTTGTGTTCCTCCTAGCCCATAAAACTTTCATTGCTTTGAAAAGCTGACTATTTCACAGATCCTCTGAGAGGATGGGCAGGCAACAAAGCCAATGGGGCATGTCTAGGTAAAACAAACAAACAAACAAACAAAACACAACAAAAAATGAAATAATTCAGCCCAAGAATCTGTTCCAAGTAGCAAAGAAAGCTACGTATGTTGTGAAACACCGAGTGACTCCTAGATAGCTCCACCTGAGGTTGTCTGTGTCGTGCCAGACCTGTAATTCAGATTTGCCAGAGGACAGGGAGAAAGCTCTTGCAAAGGATTACAGAGAAGAATTACACAGAATTACACAACCCAAATAACTTTAATTTTTAGTCATGTCACTCATAATGTCTCACTAAATTTGCAACCACCAATCTAAGGGAATTATTTTGCACCAAAAAAAGATTCAATTTCCACTGGACATTTCTCTTGAATTCTTCTTGTCATATTAAACCCCTAGCATTTTATAGAAGTTTTAGGAATATTGTTTAGAAATGGATTGTAAGTTTTATTTACTACCAGAAATTATTTCATCAATAATTAAAGTGATAGGTTTATAAAGCCTCTGTTATCTTTGTGGCTGGAGATATCAGTTCCTTCACAGATACTATAATTTCAGTATTTCAATTTGTTTATTTGCTCAGGTTTAGTAGTCTCTATTACTTTTCACATTAAAATAATTTGACATAGTTTAAGATAATTCCAATTGCCATAAAGGAAGAGAGCTTATGAATTATTAAAAATTGTTGACTGTTATTGTCTGAGTAACACAATTTCACAGATCAAATGTTTGCTTCAAATCTCAGACTGCCAAAAATGTTTTTTTAAATATGTCAACATTTTGATTTTGAAACTTAGAAGTTACATAGTGGGATACTAAACACAAATAGCTATGTACCTTTTCAGATAGACAGCCTCTTACTTCAGCTGCCTCAAGGTTGTTGGGTTTGTTCTGGCATTTTTTTTAAAGCAATAAAAACTGACTTGTTAATACAACCTGAGGTGGGTTAACCTTGGCTGTCTGTCAGGTGCCCACCAAGCTGCTCTCTCACTCCCCCTCCTCAGCAAGACGGGGGAGAAAATATGACAAAAATGCTTCTTCGTCTAGATAAGGACAGGGAGATCACTCACCAACTACCATCATGGGCAAACCAGGTTCAAATTGGGGAAGATTAATTTAATTTATCACCAATTAATAACAGAGTAAGATAGCGAGAATCAAACAAGCAAACAAAATTAAAGCACCTTCTCCCTCACTCCCCCCTTATTCCCAGGCTCACTTTCACTCCTGAGTCTTATACCTTCTCCCCTCCAACCCCTGAGGAGCACAGGGATTGCAGAATGGGGGTTGTAGTCAGACCTCAACAATTCCTGCGCTGCCACTCCTTCCTCCCCACGCTGTCCACCTGCTCCAACACGTCGTCCCTCCCACAGGATACAGTCACTCATGAACCTCTCCAATGTCAGTCCTTCCCAGCATGAAGTTCTTCAAGAACTGCTCCAGTGTGGGTCACCTCCATGGCTTACAGTTCTTCAGGAATGGACTGCTCCACAGTGGGTCCCCCATGAGCCACAGTTCCTGCCTGAAAACCTGCTCCCATGTGGGCCCTCTCCATGGGTTGCAGTTTCCTTCAGGCCATGTCCACCTGCTGTGGTGTGGGGTCCTTCTTGAGCTGCAGTGTGGATATCCACTCCATTGTAGTCCCCTGTGGGCTGCAGAGGGACAACCTGCATCACCATGGTCTTCACCGCAGGCTGCAGGTAGATCTCTGCTCCAGGGCCTGCAGCATGTCCTCCTCCTCCTTTTTGTAGTCTGCAGGACTGTTCCTCTCACATTTTCTTACCTCTCTCTCACAACTGCTACTCAGTGGTTTTTTTCCATTTCTTAAATATGTTATCACAGAGGCTCCACCAGCTCAGCTGCCCAGCAGTGGACCCAACTTGGAGACTGATGGAACCAGTCTCTTCTCAATGAAGCCACACCTGCTACCAAAACCTTGTCACGTAAATCCAGTACAGACCTTAAACTGGTGATCATGGAAAGGGTTTGGGGGCTTTTTTTCTCCCCAACATTTCCACATGTCTCATTCTTATCTTCTGCAGTTTTATCAAAGACAAACAAATTATTTATTCAAAACTGTCAATGAAAACAATCTTAAGATTAGAGGATACATTACGTAGAGATGGGTAGACAAGGAAATGGAGCAGAACATAGTTTAAGAAGCCTAAGGTGATATAAGAACTGTAACTGTACAACAAAAGATAACGTGTGATTATTGCACAGCAATAATTTCGTATAATGAGAGGAAGTGTTTCCATGAGCTAGAAACAGGGCACAATCCTTACACCTAGGATTTTCACAAGATATTAAACTGGTTTTAGTGTAAGATTTTACGAGCACAGTGTGATCACTATCTGGCAATAGTAGAGACAGACTTTTTATGGGCACTTCTGATTAGTCTCTTTTTTTTTATAGCCATTAAGTAATAGTACCATGTGGGAAAAAATATGACCAAGACAGTTGAAGGAAAATAAGAGTTCGAAGCCAGTTTTCTTTTTTTGCCCCTGAACATCTGATGAAACCAAAATGACTATCATCATACTGTGTATGTGACTCCGCATCTCACCCAAAAAACCTTTCAAGTAGTTTCAACTAGGTGTTTCATAGTGATGGAGCTTGCACAGCTCACCAAGTGCCAAGTGAAAATGGGATGGTTATTAGAGGAGGGAATCCTGTGCTCTCCATAAGCATTCCAATAACAGGATAAGCTTCAGAGTGTCTTCAGAACTTGCTAATTCAGAGAATAAAGACAACTACAGAAAAACTTTAAGTTTTTTAGTTTTGCCGGTCATGAAGCTTTTTAAAAAATCATTTTATCTTTTCAGATACACATGAAAAAAACAGCAAATTCCTTATTTTGTCTTCTACACACAAGACATTTTTCATTTCTCACAAAGCTGTGAGTCCCTTGGAGGAAATCTGCAGCATTGATCTAGAGTAGGTTAACAATAACGATTAAACTTATTGCTCATTAATCTGTGACAATATAAAAATAAAGTCTCAATCCCATGAGTAAGAAACAGCAAGGATTTCTGCTTTTTATTTAGAGACCTGAAAATATTTGGTATTTCTTTAGCTTAAGAACTGTTGAATAGTGAAAACCCAGGTTTCAACATCTTGCCATTTAAATTGTTGAGCGATTGATCTACAAGTGTTTCCCAAGTTAAAAATTATCATATCACGTACGGGTTTGAGACAATATGAGAATATTATTGATGGGGTTTTTATATTTAAGCAGTTTAGTGTCTTAAAAAGTGATGTGGGGCATCACATATTTGCTCTGGTGACGTGGTTTAGCCCCAGCCGGTAGCTGGGTGCCACGCACCACTCACTCACCCCTCCCCTGGCGGGCTGGGGAGGAGAATGGAAAAACAACGGCAAAGCCTCGAGGGTTGGGATAAGGGCAGTTCACTGGGACAGCAAGGGAGAGGGAAACAATCAACAACAGTGCTGATAACAGATATTCACAATGGGTGATAACAAAGAACAATTTACCGATCCGATGACCGACTGACCAAACGCTCAGCCTGTCCCGGAGCCACACCGAACCCGCCCCTGCCCGACTGGCCCCCTTTTATGGTGAGCATGATGTCACATGGTATGGAATAGCCCCCGGCCAGCTTGGCTCACCTGTCCTGGCTCCTTGTGAAATTAACTCTATCCTTGCCAGAACCAGGACATTATCCACCCCTTATTCCATACCATCTACGTCATGCCCAGATTATTTCACAGATCTCATTCCCTTAATTCTACGGGCTATCGCTCTAAAATGCCTGTCAAGTTCATTTAGTCCATGGCTTTTGGGTTCCATCTGCCATTACAGTCTCTCAGAGCAGGAGCAATGGTGCGTGCTACTGGATTGTTGCACGCTACATCCAGAGTTTTCACAGCCGGTGTATCTGGTGTGGTCCATGATCACAGTCTGGATGTCAAAGATGTGATTTTTAATGAAGTTCCTGGGCACCAGTTGAAGTCAGTTCTAGTTCCATCATCATGGCACTTTGTTCAGTTTCAAAGTCCATCCTTCATTAGTTTTGGGTGATTCTTATGGTCATACCATTGATACAGTATATAGCTATTAATATCATACAATTTGATTTATTGGCTATTTTCACCTAAAATCAAATCCCCTTGGGGTACACACCGGACTTCCCCATCTTTTCTCATCACCCACCAAGTGCACCCTGGTCCCTGAGCAAAAGCAATCCCACAGATGGGCTTGCCTTTGCCTGAAGCGGAGATAACCCAAACTGTTTTACCCAACATATTTTTCATGCACACTACAGGAACTTTATCCCCTTCTACTGGGCATGGAAGTTTTGATTGGGCAGGGCCAGCTCGATTGGCAGATCCCCTAGTGTTAACTAACCAGGTGGCCTTTGCTAAATGGGTGTCCCAGTGTTTGAGGGTCCCACCACCTATTGCTCTCAGGGTAGTTTTTAGCAGTCCATTGTACCTTTCAGTTTTCCCAGAGGCTGGTGCATGGTAGGGGATGTGATACACCCACTCAATACCATGCTCTTTGGCCCAGGTGTCTATGAGGTTGTTCCGAAAATGAGTCCCGTTGTCTGACTCAATTCTCTCTGGGGTGCCATGTCGCCACAGGACTTGCTTTTCAAGACCCAGGATGGTGTTCCAGGCAGTGGCATGGGGCACAGGATATGTTTCTAGCCATCCAGTGGTTGCTTCCACCATTGTAAGAATATAATGCTTGCCTTGGCGGGTTTGTGGGAGCATGATGTAGTCGATTTGCCATGCTTCCCCATATTTATATTTCAACCATCGGCCTCCGTACCACAGAGGCTTTACCCGCTTGGCTTGCTTGATGGCGGCGCATGTTTCACATTGATGGATGACCTGTGAGATGGCGTCCATGCTCAAGTCCACCCCTCGATCACAGGCCCATCTATATGTCGCATCTCTTCCTTGATGGCCTGAGGTGTCATGGGCCCAGCGAGCTATAAATAATTCACCTTTATGTTGCCAGTCCAAATCCACCTGAGCCACTTCAATCTTGGCAGCCTGATCCACCTGCTGGTTGTTCCGATGTTCCTCAGTGGCCCGACTCTTGGGTACGTGGGCATCTACATGACGTACCTTTACAACTAGCTTCTCTAGCCGGGCAGCAATATCTTGCCACAATGGGGCAGCCCAGATGGGTTTGCCTCTGCGTTGCCAGTTGTTTCGCTTCCACTGCTGTAACCACCCCCACAGGGCATTGGCCACCATCCATGAGTCAGTATAGAAGTACAGTGTTGGCCACTTTTCTCTTTCAGCAATATCTAAAGCCAGCTGGATGGCTTTCACCTCTGCAAACTGGCTCGATTCACCTTGTCCTTCAGCAGCTTCTGCAACTCGCCGTGTAGGACTCCATACAGCAGCCTTCCACCTTCGATGCTTTCCCACGATGCGGCAGGACCCATCAGTGAAGAGGGCATATGGTTTCTCATCTTCTGTTAGTTTATTATACGGTGGGGCTTCTTCAGCACGTGTCACCTCCTCCTCTGGCGACATTCCGAAATCTTTCCCTTCTGGCCAGTCTGTGATCACTTCCAGAATTCCTGGACGACTGGGGCTTCCTATTCGAGCCCACTGTGTGATCAGTGCAACCCACTTACTCCACGTAGCATCGGTTGTGTGTAGAAGGAGCCCTCTCTTTGAACATCCAGCCCAGCACTGGCAGTCGGGGTGCCAAGAGGAGCTGTGCTTCAGTGCCAATCACCTCTGAAGCAGCTCGAACCCCTTCATAGGCTGCCAATATCTCCTTTTCCGTTGGAGTGTAGCGGGCCTCAGATCCTCTGTATCCCCGACTCCAAAACCCCAGGGGTCGACCTCGAGTCTCCCCTGGTGCTTTCTGCCAGAGACTCCAGGTAGGGCCATTCTCCCCGGCTGCGGTGTACAACACATTTTTTACATCTGGTCCTGCCCGGACTGGCCCAAGAGCTACGGCATGAACTATTTCCTGTTTAATTTGTTCAAAAGCTTGTCGTTGCTCAGGGCCCCATTTAAAATCATTCTTCTTCCGGGTTACGTGGTTGAGAGGGCTTACTATTAGACTGTAATTCGGAATGTGCATTCTCCAGAAACCCACAACGCCTAAGAAGGCCTGTGTCTCCTTTTTGTTGGTTGGTGGAGACATGGCTGCTATTTTGTTGATAATATCCATTGGGATCTGATGCTGCCCATCATGCCACCTTATTCCTAAAAACTGGATTTCCTGCGCAGGCCCCTTCACCTTACTTCGTTTTATGGCAAAGCCAGCCTGCAGCAGGATTTGGATTATTTTCTTCCCTTTCTCAGAAACTTCCTCTGCTGAGTTGCCCCATACAATGATGTCATCAATGTATTGCAGGTGCTCTGGGGCTTCACCCTTTTCTAGTGCAGTCTGGATCAGTCCATGGCAAATGGTGGGGCTGTGTTTCCACCCCTGGGGCAGTCGATTCCAGGTGTACTGGACGCCCCTCCAAGTGAAGGCAAACTGTGGCCTGCACTGTGCTGCCAAAGGGATTGAGAAAAATGCATTAGCTATATCAATTGTGGCATACCATTTGGCTGCCTTTGACTCCAGTTCATATTGAAGCTCCAGCATGTCTGGCACAGCAGCACTCATTGGTGGTGTGACTTCATTCAGGCCACGATAGTCTACCGTCAGCCTCCACTCTCCATTGGACTTCCGCACTGGCCATATGGGACTGTTAAAGGGTGAGCGGGTTCTGCTGATCACTTCTTGGCTCTCCAGTTGACGAATTAGCTTGTGGATGGGAACCAGGGAGTCTCTGTTGGTGCGGTATTGCCGCCGGTGCACAGTTGTGGTAGCAATCGGCACCTGTTGCTCTTCAACCCTCAGCAACCCTACAACAGAAGGTTCCTCTGAGAGACCAGGCAAACTAGACAATGGTTCAATTTCCTCCACTTCCAAAGCAGCTATTCCAAAAGCCCACCGGTAGCCTTTTGGATCTTTGAAATACCCTTTCCGGAGGTAATCTATGCCCAGGATGCACGGAGCCTCTGGCCCAGTCACAACGGGGTGCTTTTGCCACTCATTCCCAGTTAGACTTACTTCAGCCTCCAACAGAGTCAACTGTTGGGATCCCCCCGTCACACCAGAAATAGATATCGGTTCCACCCCTTCATAGTTTGATGGCAGTAAGGTACACCGTGCACCAGTGTCCACTAGGGCTTTGTACTCTTGTGGGTCCGATGTGCCAGGCCATCGGATCCACACAGTCCAATAAACCCTATTGTCCCTTTCCTCCACCTGACTGGAGGCAGGGCCCCTCTAATCCTGCTCATCATAGTCACTATTCACCTCTTGCAAAAAGGACTTAGAAGTCCCTTCAAGAGGATCATAAGTACGATCGGTCCTTTCACTTGGTCTGGGGGGCTGCCGGGTGGAAACTGGAGCGGCATTCTTTCTGGAAGAGTCCCTTTTTACAGCTGTCTTGCCTTGTAGCTCATGTACTCGTGCCCGCAGGGTTGAGGTAGGCTTCCCATCCCATTTCCTCATGTCTTCTCCGTGGTCACGCAGATAAAACCACAGGATATCTCGTGGTGTGTATGCTCTATATCCCCTCTCTGGAGCAGAAAAACGCTTACTCCTAACAGCTGCAATACAGGTCTGTACAGGTGGGGAGTAAGATATATCCTCTTTGAGTTGCCGGACGTCCTGGGACAGTTTCTCCACAGCCGAGACAAGGGAGGAAGAAAGGCTCTCTTCATATTGCCGGAGTCGGCCAGCCACTTCGTCCACTGTGGGTGGCTCTTCACTTTTCCAGTCGATTACTGCCAGTGAGTTGGCATACGATGATGGTGCACTTCGTACAAATTTTCGCCACATGGGTCGGGTACACTGGACTTCATTGGGGTCTGTGGGCAACTGTGCATTGTCCAGATCATAATAAACCATGTCCCG
Organism: Grus americana; assembly: GCF_028858705.1. Classification (NCBI taxonomy): domain Eukaryota; kingdom Metazoa; phylum Chordata; class Aves; order Gruiformes; family Gruidae; genus Grus; species Grus americana. Next base: position 1,876,667 of record NC_072859.1, on the reverse strand, counting down.
CACAGTTAATTCCCTCAGATATTGGATACCTCTCTCCATAGTGGTCCACTTGCCTGGCCGACATACGACATCTTCACTGAAAGGATACCTTTCCCTCACACTTGACAGGAGTCGCCTCCAGAGGCTGAGCGCCTGTGCCTTCTTCCCAATTGCCTTGTCAATTCCCCCTTCCCTAGACAAGAAACCTAACTGCTTGGCCTCCCTGCCCTCCAGTTCCAGGCTACTGGCCCCGTTATCCCAGCAGCGGAGCAGCCAGGTAATAATGTGCTCCCCTGGAAGGTGGCTGAAATCTTTCCGCATATCTCGCAGCTCACTCAGGGACAGGGATCGGGTGATCACTTCTGGTTCTGGCTCTTCTTGTTCTCGTGATGGTCCCGATTCATCATCATCTTTCACTAAGCGAACCGATTTCCTTGTGTATTTCTTTTTGTGTATAGGGGCGACTGATACTGGTATGGGTTGATCTTTTGGCTCTGCTACAGTGCCTGTTGCAGGGGTTTGGGCAGCTGCGGGGCCTGTTGTGGGGGCTTGGGTAGCTGCGGGGCCTGTGGGTCTGCTCTCTCCCTCTGGGTGGTGCTGTCTACTCTCAAGCAGTGTTTGATAGATTGTGGCCAGGGCCCAGCACAGTGCAGTAAGTTGTGTCTCCTTAGAATCCCCACAGCATTTTCCTTTCAAATATTCTACCATTTTATCAGGGTCTTGCAGTTGTTCGGGAGTGAAGCTCCAAACCATTGGGGGTGAGAAGGTCTCTAGATACCCGCCCATACTCTCCCACATGCCATGCCAGCCCTGACCATTCAGCCTTGGGGAAGATCCTTGGGTGGTATTCTTGAAACAATTTTTGCTAACCCTGAACAGGAGTTGGAAAGCATGCAGGAGACATAGCAATAGGAATATACTGGCCTGAACATTCCAAGGGTATTCAAAATTCTCAAAAATTGTTGTAACCAACCAAAAGGGAAAAGGGGAGGTGAAAGAGTGAGAGAAGGTATCCCCCCCTGTCTTTCCCATAGATTGGGTGCAATTATTAATCAGTTCTGAAAGATACTGACCGAGGTACAGGCCTGACAGAAATGCTACGTACAAGTACCAGCTCAGACTCATGACCGTCGATGATATCTTATCATAAGTCATTATCACACAATACAACAACATGAGAACATAAACCCCTCTCCCAGAGATGATAAACAGCGCCGCAGGGATTACATAAACACGGGTTTACAAACCAGAGCCATGTGACCAAACAGAACATCATTATGACCAGCAACTGTTTCAATAACATTATAGATGCTTATAACAACTTTGTTGTTTCAAACTTGTCGTTATCACAACCCTTCGAGCCCCACGTTGGGTGCCCAAAAGGACTGACGTGGTTTAGCCCCTGCCGGTAGCTGGGTGCCACGCACCACTCACTCACCCCTCCCCCGGCGGGCTGGGGAGGAGAATGGAAAAACAACGGCAAAGCCTCGAGGGTTGGGATAAGGGCAGTTCACTGGGACAGCAAGGGAGAGGGAAACAATCAACAACAGTGCTGATAACAGATATTCACAATGGGTGATAACAAAGAACAATTTACCGATCCGATGACCGACTGACCAAACGCTCAGCCTGTCCCGGAGCCACACCGAACCCGCCCCTGCCCGACTAGCCCCCTTTTATGGTGAGCATGATGTCACATGGTATGGAATAGCCCCCGGCCAGCTTGGCTCACCTGTCCTGGCTCTTTGTGAAATTAACTCTATCCTTGCCAGAACCAGGACATCTGGGAAACAAGGGAAAAATATATTGAAGTTAGTTGTGTGCCATGACGCAGCTAGAGCCAGCAGACCCTCAAGGCCAGGAACTATGGAGATCCCCACAGGGCCATCTGGCCAGGGCCTGTCCCACCACCCCAGCCAAGGAACAGAGCAGCTGGTGGGGGCAGCCCCAGGCATCAGGCACCTCCGTGGTGATAAGGATGGGATGGGATGGGACAGGACATTGGCCCACAGGTTGGGCCTGGCTCAGCAGAATGCAGTAGAGTACAGCAGTGGTGGGGCTAGAGATGGACATCTTACAATGTCACTGGGATGGTACTGAGGTCCCAGTAGGGATGCCTTGAGGTTCTGACCCCATGAAGGGGGGCTGATGAGGCTGTGAGTGCCCTCAGGACTGAATAGCAAAGGTCCTTAAAAACTTTTCTAAAGCTAAAGAGCGTACCGAATTGAGTAGCCACAATTTAGCCACAATGTGACCTTTCTCCTCACACTTTCCCCCTGCTCTAGTGTGGGCTCTTCATGGGCTGCAGTCCTTCAGGATAAACCTGCTCCATCATGGATCATCCACAGGCCACAGTTCCTTCAGGAAATATCCACTTGCTCCTGCATGGTGTCCTCCAAGGGCTGCAGTATGGATCTCTGCTCCACCGTGGTTTCTCCAAGGGTTGCAGGGGAATCTCTGCTCTGGCACCTGCAGCACTTCCTCCCTTTTTCTTTCACCTAGATGTTGTAGGACTGTTTCTTACTTTTTTTTTCTCCTCAGTCCTCTGCCTGCCCAGCATTTTTGCCCTTTCTTAAATACCTTTTCCCAGAGACACCACCAGCGATGTTGATGGGCTCAGCTGTGGTGGGACCTTTGCAGAGCCAGCTGGACACTGGCTCAGGGCAGCCCTTGGCCTCTTCGCACAGAGGCACTCCCCTGCAGCCCCCCCACTACCAAAACGCAATTAATTGCCAAATACCCTCAGTATATGGGTCCAGTGGGGCAAAAGCACTTAAGTGCAGGCTGTTTATGTGGGAACAGTGGGAATACCTGCCCAGCCTTGCCATCAGCTTGACCTAGAAATGGGAACAGCAGCAAACAAAGAGGAGGAATCCCCTGAATCCTAAAGTCCAACACGTTTGATTTCTCCTGCCACCCACCAGTATTTGAGACTGCCTTTGCTTTTATCAGGAAATTAGTTCAGATTAGGTGGAAATTCTTCTGTTTTTTACTTAAATGCAAAACAAAAGAAATATAGTAATGCAGTAAAATTATTATGCATATTATAGGAATTTTGTGTAAAACATTAACGATGACAAATTCCAGCCAAGAGAACTCTAATTTACACAGAAGTCAGGTATTGAAATAAGTGGTACACGAGAAAGAGCTCTCAGGGGAGAGCGTAGCTAACCAGGATTTCAATTTCTGAAGTAAGTGTTCGACATAGCTTAGTTCTTAATTCTTGTATCTAGCCCCTAATTATTCCTTAACATTTATAATGAACATGTTTTCCTTAACACAGTTTCCAAATAAGTCAGCCTGCATCAAGTTGTCATTTTCCATCTCAACATGCTTTATAACTCAGTGTACCTGACAGTTTGATCTGATATGCCACATTTTACTCTCTCCATGAATACTAAATTTAAAAATTTTTTATTTGGGGAATCTTAGCTATGGTAACCACAGTTTTTAGAAAGTGAATAATTCACAGAAGTTATAAAATGATTCAGGCTTGGCTATCCCCCATACACATGCTGTGAACAATGTGGATCCTTTTCTTTCTCTCGATTGGTAGAACTGCAGCTATTGCTTATTTGGAGTGTATTCAAAAGAGCATCCTTTGTTAAAAAAAAAAATTCAAAAATCCAAAATAGGCAAAGAAGGGGCACTACTTGGTTTAAGAACGTAACTCCTCACAATACAATATGTGCTACTGTTAAGGCTGCTAACCTCGCCCCCTGATCCAAGACCGTGCTCCATACTTACTGCTCCTTGCAACCTTCTCTCTTCCATTTCTGTCAGTGACTCCAACGTACCACGCCCTGTATTACTTCTCTGCAACTACTTCTTTCTATCTATACTAATGTTATTGGATAGTGGCACATATAACTCTGTCGGCATTCTGGGATTAGGGTTTCATTCCCGTTTTCATTCAATCAGAAGCACAGAGGCAGTGAGATTTCAGAACTGGCTTCCCAATTCTATTAGATGAAATGAATAGCTCTTGAGAAAATTTTTTCTAAGTACAAACAGCAAGGTATGACGTGGAAAATAATGTTTATCCTTTATCATCTTTATACCACTACCTCTTTGACACACTCTGAGGCTCAAAGGTCATTATCGATAATTCCAGTTCTACTGCGTCCTGGGCAGATGCTTGCTTCTTAGAAGATGGTGTTTCTTTCTCTGCCTCGTAAAATTAATTTCCCCAGTAACCACGAGCAGAGATACAAGTGAAAAGCATGAAATTGACTGAGACTAAAACCAAGCTTATAGCTGCTTGTTTATCTACAATTATTAAAAATACTCATCAATACCAATAAAAGATGCTGGAGATGGAATTAGTTAATGGATACAAACTACATAACTAACCTTTCTCAGTCAAAAAAACGTTTTGTGAAGTTGTAATGGATTATTTCATCCTCTCATGAGATGACAGAGCTTTTTTTGACTCTTCTTCCTTCTGTATAACACTTTGAGAAGGTTATTACCGAAAAAGCCAAGAAAGTTGAAAAATCTACAATAGACCTTAGAGCACCAGATCTCCATGGACTCGTCTTTGCCAAACTTCTTCCGAACCCGCCTTCCACGCTTGGTCTACTTTAGAAGCTGTAACTAGGATAAAGCATTGCAGGGCCTAAGAAAGAAACGGCTCGAGGGCTCTATAGCTCCTGTGAGCACATAGTTAAGACTGAAGAGCAGCAGAAATCAGCAGACGAATTGCTGGAGCCCATCAAATCAAATATCACCTCTTGTTGCTATGGCTGCCCCCAGGCACAGGCAGTCTTTAAGGTCAGAAAATTTGTTCACCCCTAACTGTAGTATCCTACACAGCATGGAAATGTTAAGGGAAAGAAGAGTTGTATGATATTGGATGGAATTTCTCTGGCTGTAGTACCAGATTATTCTGATTGTTCTGGGCAGTTGTATCCAAAACACAGAGGAATAAAAAGGAAACGAAAATAAATCCCTTTCATCCAAAAGCCATAAGGCAAATAAGTTGCTGTGAAAGGCCTCCCTCACGCAAATCTTAATAATTTCTCCAATTATGTTTTCTATGTTTTGAATGAGACTGAAACATCCAAGCAGAATATCAAACATATAAAAATATATTTACTGCTTTAAAAATGCTGAAATGCATAGGATGGTGATCATTACATTGTGATCTTTCTTTGCACTATAAAAATAATTTTTAAAAAACCCAAAAGACGGAATAAACCATGAGCTGAGATGCATAGTAAAATGGACTATTCATCTTCAGTGGGCATCACCTTTATATGACCTGTTAGCTGGCTGTATCCTCACAAGAAATGGACTCCTGTATCTGGCAGAAATGGACGCGAGTTCCCTTGTGCTATCTCGACCACTTGGCTCTTTGGGTAGAAGTCAAGTTTCAGCCCCCTGGAGTGGAGGTAACTTCCCAGTTTTTTAGCACTCTTTCTTTGGAAGTCAGCAGATTGAGTTGCTCAGAGGAGAATCAGCTCTAGTTAAATCCTCTGTCAGTAGCAGCACTGCAATATCGTGTGCGGCTTTTTCAGTTAAGCAGATTGCAGCACTGATGGAAGATAATATGATTATCTTGGTTACATATTTCTTAGCAATAGTGAAGTCAGAAAGCAATGGCAGGAGAAAACTGGATAATAAGTGTAAATAATGGAAGATTCTTAAATATCAGGCATTCTTTAGATGAAATATTAATAATCAGAAGTCTCCAACAATGAATAAATGTGCTTGTTATTAAGTCCATTTTCTAAATGAAGCTTCTTATATTTGAGGATGCAGTTCACATTCTTTGGCTTTGATCAAACTTATCTCTTAGCAATTAAATTAACAGTGTCCTACTTTTTTGATTCTAAGTACTCTGAAACTTTTTATATTACAAAGAGGCTTGTTGACATCATAGCTCATGGGATTGTTTGTCTTACTCAATTACAGTAAAATAGGGTAGTTCTATCAGTACGACAGAGGATTATGCTTTCTCCACAGCAATGTACTGAGTGTACATTCATCATATCAGTATCATTAGATTTAGAGTATGCTTCTCAAAAGTATGGTTTTAGTATCGCATTACCGTTAAAACAAAGAATTATGAATTGTTTCCAAGTATACAGACTGAGCTATTCTGAACTAGCTTATCATGTGCACCTTCCCCAACCCAATGCTTTCCTTTTCCGTCTTCTATAAACTGTTCCTGTATATGAGCTAGAAGATAAAAATGCTGAAGGCTGAAAAAAATGCAGTTCCAGAGGAGTTTCAAGCAAATATTAGCAGTTGTTTGTACTGTTTTAGGTCTGTCTGGATTGTGGAGGTAGGGGTAAGAAGATTTCCATTAGCCTAAGCTTTAATACTCTTAAAGTCTCAGGAGTGATTCCAGCCCACTCAGACCTCAGAAATGTTTGAGTAGGACTGAGTCAGAAATACTACCTTCTTGTGGCCAATTCAAAGATGTTCAACTAATCTAAACATAAAGGTTTTGATGATGAACAAGGTTGTAAATAAATAAATTTCACTTTCAAATCACATTACCAATATTACAAAAACCTCTCAGGTTCTTAGGAGACGTAGATCAGCCAGAAGATGGTGATTTGATACGCTGCTCTGTCGGTAGCTTAAGAGATATGGTTACCCTTTTTTTTTTTTCTTTTTCTTTTTTTTAATAGCTGTTTCAGTAAGGATTGAATTACTTCACATTCACTCTAAGATACCAAGAGGAAAAAACCACGCTAATGGAGGCTACCTCAAGTTCGTATACAAGGTTTTCCAATGCAGAATTGTTGGTATGCCTGTATTCTGTGCCCTGCTCGCTATACTAAAACTGTTCCCAATGAAGCCACATGCTAACTTCTGTCCCTGCTCAAGGAATCCCACTGAATCCTGAAGGAAAACAAGGTATCTCGCACATCTGTGAACAGAGGCATGAGAGCTCAGGCAGAGTACTGGTCGTGGTGTAATACTGGACATGTCCCTAGATTTTCCACCAGAAGAGAAGAAATAAAGATGTCTATGGCCTGAGGAAAGGCTTCTGAGTGACTTTTAAGTCATGTCATTACAAAAATCCAAAATTTACAGTGATGCCTCTGCAGACATCCCAGACCTTAGAGGATAGATTGCCCAAGTCCATTTTACTTTACAATGTTTTTTTAATTTTTTTTTACCTGGACAAAGAAAAGCCCTAACAGGACAAAAAACGAGACACCAACCCATTAATGCTGGACAGAAGGAAAACACAGAAGATAAAATGTGTGGGGGGAAAAAAAAAAAGCTCAGTCTTCCTACTTTCATACAACTAGTGACTAGATACTTTGGGAAAACGCACGGGTTCTGACCATAAGCTCAGTCTATTTATTTTCTTATTGCTGTGTTATTACTCCATTATCAGTCTATTCCCTTATGATGACATTCAGGGTCCTACTTGTGAAGGTCAGGTCGTTGTCCTGAACAACCAGCACATGTTTCTTTTGGAACCATACTATTCTGGTTAGATCGGTTCATTACCTAAGGGTTGCTCTCAATTTTAAAGATCAGCCACCTGATCATCTTGTAACTGAGGCTGAGAAGGGAGAGAAATGAAATAGCAATGTCTTTAAGAGAATGCAATTACGTAAGTATTAAGGTCAGCCTACCTTTCCTTGACAAAGCATAAAATTGCTATTTGTTAGGAATTAGAAATCAGTAGAACCTTAATGAACAATGAATTTTCTTATAATTGAAAGCATCTCAGTTTTTGTTATCATTCATTCTTCTGTTACTTAATAAAAAATTGTCATTTTGAGCAACATGTCTAGTAAGGCTTATCTGGATGTTCAGATGAATTTAACAGAACTCATAGCAGAATTAAAACCAAGTGATTCAATGCAGAGACAATGTTATTCTTCAAAAGTATTAAAAAGAAAGAAAGAAAGAAAGAGACATTTAGAGTAACAGCCATCTCTCATTTATGCCTTTGAAAATCTCTCCCCAATACCCTGAAGTGCCATTTTAACAAACTGTTACATGTAATTAAGTACAATAAAGCAATGCGTTGAGTATTGCAGAAATCTTGACATTTCTCTTATGAAAATAATTAGCATGGAAATACTTCTAATACCAGAGTGATGCTAATTGCTTCCCAGTGGTAAATGTCAACTGTAGTCAGATAGTAGGAGGTCACAGAAGAGGAAGAGCACATTTCTCAGAGCAATTGACTCCCAACTCCTCTCCTTTCTGTTGTGTCCATGTCAATCTTTGCATATGCCCACAGATCAGGTGGAAAATATATCGGGGAGGTCCCTTGTTTCTTCTCAAACAGTTTTTCCATTCTGATCATTTGCCATAATACAAGGAGGTGCATAAACTCATATTTGTTACGGGTTGAGATAAGTTCTGGAGGATATTTTTTTTTTGAAACAATCCTCACCTTCACTATTTCAGACGTGGGGCTATTACAAGAAGCTCTTTCACTTGTCACAGTCAAGGCTCTTTGCAAGTTTAATCATGCTTGCCTCTTTGGTCTAAACGTCAGCTGAAATGCAGCCATTTCACAAAATAGCAAAAAAATGGGAAATGCCTAAATGTTCCCATATAGCCAAATCCTCTGAGTCTCTTATAATAAAAGATTGGTAGCAATTTCAGAAATCTCAGCTAAATTAAAGACAAATGAGAGCACAGAGAGCATGTGTGAGGCCACAATGTACACCTGTGTATGTTCTGGAATTTGAAGAGTGGATTTAACTTTTATGTTGACAAATAAGATTTCTTTTTAAACTACCTAAACTTGTAGACTGATTTCTAGCTTCAGAAATATAGCAACTGATATCACACTAGAACCATATTTCTTAAATCTACAATTGATTCAAGATTCTTATGAACTTTTTTGCCTAAGTTATTCTTTTCCCTTATCAGTGCATTGTTTTAAGAAAATAAGCCCTGTTTCTCAAAACAGATTACAGAGTTGAAAGAATATCATATAGTTTCTCCCAGCATTCTCTGTCTTTCATAATTATTCTTTATTCTGATGTTCACAATTAATTAACAGTATTCCTTCTTTTTTTTTTTAATAGAGAATTTATTTTTAAGCAATTCTATGCAATTTGCAGATCAGTCTGTGCTTTAATATCAGATTATAATATCCTCATCACTCTGAATTGTATCTTTATGGTGTCTTCACTGGATCTTTAATTCGATATACCATTCCTTATCAAAAAGTTAGTGTTTTCGTAAACCCTGGCCCATTACTATGTAATATTCCAAAAAAGCAAAAGTCTTAACAAAAATAAAAAATAGTTTGCTGATTTGGGGCTTCTTTTACTTATACTATTTGAACAATGAATCTTGTAAAAGGCATTATTTAATAAAATCAAGAAAAATAAGAATTGGTACTAAACTGCCATGTAAGTTTACTTCTCTAACCATATCAAGAGTAAGATGAGTTTCACGTGACTGATTGCCTCCACATCATGAGAGCCATGGGTCTGTGATCTGAGTACACCCGGAAAATGTCCTGGTTTTGTAATGCTATAACCTGTTACTGCTCTGTTCATACACCCAGCTCCAAAACGAGCACTGTACGTCTCCACGTCCATTAACGCGTGGGAGCGTGCTAGCTTATGCACGAGCATGCGCATAAAAGTGGTTGGCACGTGATACGCAGTTACCAGAGCACGACTGGAGAGTTTCCAATGTATATTGGCAATCTTTCTTCCTTTCTCATGTCACTTCTGCCCATCTCAGCTTTTCTGATGTCCAGGAGTGCCTGAACAACTGGGTACGTCCACGTGCTGCCAAACCGCTGCTTCTAGGAAGGGGATGCAGCTGACATATAATTAATATATTTCTGGGAACTGTAACTGCCATTAACGTACGCGGAACAGCCAGTCCTCAGCTGACATCATGCAGCTTTGTTTCATTCATGTCACTGGAATCATAGAGTTTCATCTTAAATCCTCTTGCGTATTTTAATTTTGTTCAGCAGATATTGTCTCAATCTTCATTAGTAAAACTGAAAAAAAAATGTAGTATATTGCCAATATTTTTTTCTTACGTATATATTTTCTCACAGTAAAAATGATGTTTTTCTGCTCACTAAACTCCTGCTTTCTTTGCAACACAAATCGATAAATGGCAGAACAAGCTAAACTTGTATTTATTAGCCTGATAATTTTGTTTTTATAAATATTTTAAAAGTATGTTCTCAGCAGATTTCAACACAACTCTTACAACTGAAATATGAAGTAAATTATGGGTTTTCCCCCACCCCTTATCCCCCCCTGCCCCAAGCTTGACATGTAGAAACAGAGATACAGTCATTTCTAGTCATTGCATATCTTTCTGTACTAAAGGAACTTATGTCCAAATACACATATATAAAATTAAGAATAATTATAATTTCATTACTGAAACTCTCTGTATCAAGGTAGTTACAAGAGCATATCTCATAATTTCCTGGCCTGTTGTAACACATCAACAGCTGTGGAAAACTGCTGTAAATCTCCTTCCAGCCAGATTCTCTATTTGCATGTTGTCCCATGTATAGCTTCCCACCACAAACGTTTCTAGTCACGTTTAGAGATGAGAGAAGCATTATTAGTAGCTGTAGAGACAACGGTACTGCAGGACTTGATATTTTAACCAAAGTCACTAGACAATAGGTGATAAAATTGCAAATAAACCAGATTTTTTCAGTCTCTTTTTCCCTGTTCCAGGCATTCAGACTGTCTTCCCACCATCTTCAGTGCACAGCTTTTGGGGAATGAATACGAATTAGTAATGAATACATTTGAGCTCTAATTCCGATTGCTTAATACCATAATATCCTTTTAACTTCCATTTCACAGCTACAGAGACTTTCTAACCTTACACTCCTCCTTTAAAGCTATGCTGAAAGTCAACCACTGTACATTTTCTTGCCAACCTTAGGCACCGAATTGGCTCCACATCACCTTGTAGACCAACAGCTAAACCAGCTTATCTGTTCAGTGTGCACAGTCTGTGAATGGAATTAAACAAAGCGTTTGTTAAAGCCTGACTCTGAATATATTTTCTGCTGTGAGTACACATGGCTGAAGGCTTACGGAAGACCTGTGATACAATATGCTTTTCAGCTGAGGTCATAGGTGGTGAGTGGAAGAACAAGCCAGAGGATTTGGTGTAGCTCACCAGAGTTGTACAGCAGCTCGCCATTCTTTTTGTACCCTCGTGCAATGATACAATAGTGCAGTAAGCCAATAACTGAAGATTTTTTTTTTTTTCTTATACGAAGGTACTGACATGTTGTTTGGAGGGAGTCTTGAAAACATTTGTAGTAGCATGAGCTTTCAAATTCTACTGCTGAAATTCCAGAACTGTGAAAGAGTGTTCCTTAAAATTAAAAGTGTTCTACTTTCAGTGCCTGATGGGTAGCAGAATTTAGCACTGAGAAAAATATCTTTCAACTCAGAAGCCTGGTAGTTCTGCAAAATAAAAAGCAGTTAGTTATTTCATAATTTTGAGCTAAAACCTTTCCTTTAAAAATATTTTACTTTCTGTGATTTAATTTCTTCTTCTCTCTTTTTAAAAATAGACTTATCTGCATTCATTCGTTCCTTCAAGACCTTGTTACAAAGAGACAGCTTCAATATTAAAAAAAAAAAAGAGTGAATTAGTTGAGTTGTAAATTAGCAGCAGAAATTAAATTTCACACTGTAATTCAGTCACAAATGCAATACTCAGTTTTGTGTGTGTTAAAATCCTTATTAGCATTTATGGAGAAAGAAAGTGATGTTTTGAATTTCAAGCAACATAAAGTTTTTTGTATATATTTTAAAAATCTTAGGCAATGCAAGAATTGCATTGAGGATTTGAAACTAGTTAAAGGGAAACAAAGAGCACATGAGTTATTGTGTTGACTGATTATTTGTAAAATGAAGAAAGAAGTACACCCTATAGTAGATGGGTCTGATCAGACATCAGACATGTTTTGACAAATTAGCACATACATATTTATTTAATAATTTTTTTTTTTTAATTAAAATCAAAGATTTCTTCATTTCTTCGTGAATTAGATAAGATACCTTAGAAGATATTTAGTCCAATCTCCAGCTCAAAGCAGGGGTAGCTCTGAGGTCAGACCATGCTGATCAGAGCTTGATCCACTTAGCTCTCAAAAACCTCCAAGGGTAGGAGGGGTGCAACTGAATCACAGAATCACACAAGGTTGAGGTTGGAAGGGACCTCTGGAGGTCATTTGGTTCAACCTCCCTGCTCCAGCAGGGCCACCTAGAGCCAGTTGCCCAGGACCATGTCCAGACAGCTCTTGAATACCTCCAAAGATGGAGACTCCACAACCTCCCTGGGCAACCTGTGCCACTGCTCAGTCACTCTCACAGTAAAAAAGTGTTTCCTGATGTTCAGAGGGAACCTCCTGTGTTTCAGTTTGTGCCCATTACCTCTGGTCCTGTCACTGGGCACCACTGAAAAGAGCCTGGCTCTGTCCTCTTTGCATCCTCTCTTCAGGTATTTACATACATTGAGCCTTCTCTTCTCCAGGCTGAACAGTCCCAGCTCTCTCAGCCTTTCCTCCCGGGAGAGATGCTCCAAACCCTTCATCATCTTGTGGCCCTTTGTTGGACTCTCTCCAGTTTGTCCATGTCTCTCTGGTACTGGGGAGCGCAGAACTGAACACAGGCCTTCAGGTGTGGCCTCACCAGTGCTGAGTAGAAGGGAAGGATCCCCTCCCTCGACCTGCTGGCAATGCCACTCCTAATGCAGCCCAGAATACCATCAGCCACCTTTGCTGCAAGGGCATACTGCTGGCTCACAGTCAACCTGTTGTCCACCAGGATTCCCAGGTCTTTTTCTGCCAAGCTGCGTTCCAGCTGGGTGGTCCCCAGCACATATTTGTGCCTGGGCTTGTTCCTCCCAGGTGCAGGACTTTGCATTTCTCTTTTTTGAATCTCATGAGGTTCCTGTCAGCCCATTTCTCCAGCCTGTTGAGATCCCTCTGGATGGCAGCACAACCTTCTAGCAGATCAGCCACTCCTCCCAGTTCTGTGTCACCTGCAGACTTGCTGAGGGTACAACATCTGCCCCATCATCCAGATCATTAATGAAGACGTTAAACAGGACTGGACTGGGGTACAGCAACAGTGACGGGCCTCCAACTAGACTGTGTGCCACTGATCACATCCTCTGAAGTCAGCTGTCTAGCGAGTTTTCAGACCACCTCAGTGTCTGCTTATCTCACCCATACTGCATCAGCTTCTCTAGAAGGGTCTTAACAAGAGAGAGCATCAAAAGGCTTACTGAAGTCTAGGCAGACAATATCCACCGCTCTTCCCTCATCTTCCAGTCATCTCTTCATCACCCTGGGCAGCCTGTGCCACCGCTCACCTGTCCTCACAGACATTTCAGTGCTCATAGAAATTCTGTATTTGAAAAGGCTTTTTTTGTTTGTTTTTTGAGAAGTGGCGATTCTAAATGCCCATACTGTCAACATATGCTTCAGTATTGGTTTCACGATTTAAAAAAAAAGGAGAAAAGAGGAAATGTTTGGGCATAATTTCAGGGTCAGTGACTACTGTAAAGACTAGCTACTTATAAACATTATCTTTCTCCTTCTGAATGCGTCCCTCATTAATGTAAAGTGATATCTAAAGCTGTGATCATCTCTAGAAAACATTACTTTATAATTTATATTCAGTTACACTGTCTTTTACAGCACATGATAATACAGCAGAAAGAGTAACACATAGGGTTATTTTAAACATACATCTTCCTCCAGGAGACACAGTCACCCAATTTAATTAACAGCTAATGTTTGTTTTTAGTGTTCTGAAGTTACTTGCAGCAACTTTAATAGCTAGTCTCCCCCTTCCTCCTGTCTGTATGAATTGCTGTCTTTCATAGACTGTAACGAACAAAAATAAATGTTATGGCATGTTTTCTTTAGGTAACTATTACCACCCAAGGACACATATTCACAGTAATTTAACGATTACATCTTTAAAATTACAGATTGATGTACACATATTAAAAAAGTGCTTCTAAAAGTCAGGATGAGTTTTCTTATATCAATGTAATGTCTCTAGACACAGTTATTCCAAAAAGAGCATTTGTGATCATAGCATCAAGATTTCCCTTAAGACTTCATATGATGTCATTTTACATGATACCTTTGAAATTACAGAAGGAGATAACTTCAGGTTCAAACTGCATTTTAATGTATTACTACCCTCCCAGTTATGCTGCAAATACTGGAATTTTTTTCAATAATAAATAATAAATAAATAAATATGTTATACTGAAAAGCTGTGCTTGCAGAATTCAGGTAATATTTCCATTACAGCACTAATAACAAAGACTCAGCTGATACACCAAGCATATTGTTTAGCTGGATGACATTTGAATTGACTAAGCAGAATGAATCAGAGTAACGAACAGGAAGCATGGTGGCCAAAATGAGATTCCGGCTTGTAATCTGCCTGCCGGATTTTTGGAAGGTCTTAGCCAGAAATCAAGAACCAGCCTTTTTAACCTGAAATAACCTCAGCAGCCTGGTCGGCAGTGATAAGATGGAAATGACAAAAGAGGTGCCAGAAAAAAATGAAACCTGTAAGAATTGAGCAGGAAAAAATATTTACTGAACATGATCCTGTGCAGTCCTTTGCGTCAGGGCTGTGAGTGCACTGACAAGTTCTGCAACATCTTCCCCGCACTCTCTCCTAAGGGCTTCGCTGTTGTGTCCAAGGTCAGCTCTGGTATGGCACCGCTGTGTAACTGCTACAACTGAACGCGTGAACATAGACTGGTATCGTGGGAGCATTTAGGAGAGTGATATATATTAAGCCAAACGGCAGAATTACAATTCACTAAACTAATTCATTAACCACACACTTTGTGTTAATAATTTGTTCTTGCACCTTATCACTACATACAGGAAACTGTTACAGTGAGTGTACAATGCTGTAGACTGCACTGGTGGCGGAGGTCCTTGATGCTCTTAGTCATTGGGATCGAGACGATCAGGCTTGTGAGCTTGTGATGAGACAGGTTGGAGATCACGCGGGCTGGTTTTTCTCATACATCTTTCCTCAGTCACCCTTCGTGTTTTACACTTCTCATCTCCACCCCGCCCCCCTCCCCAAAAGGGAATTCCATCTCCTGATACAGGTTATTTTGGTTTTGATTTCATCAGTCAGTCTTCTTGTGTATTTGGCAGAATGTCCTGCCCATTTAGAGTATTGTGCTTATGCTACTGTTCATTCCTCTGTCACTGGGATGCCTTCTATGTGCAACCACAGGCATCTCCGTTTGCCCCTTTGGTCACTGCATTGCTCACATACTTATGTAAAATTCTTAGACTTTGCACATGGCTATGCCATCACTGTTATCAAATGGTAAACTGAACACTGTTGCACTGTTGCAAGGTACACTATTTTAGCACACAGATTAGGTTTTAAGACAAATTCGTATTAAGTACATCCTAACTACTTTCCAATATATAAATTTGTAGGTGTCTCAGGTGTCTGCTTTGGCTAAATAACCTTGCATCAGGCTTCAGTGAGAATGGCTGCCTGAGAATTTGCTGGGAGAAGCCTCATCTTGGGCTTCTGCCCTTGACTCAGGAGCTGTGTTCAAACTGAGATCATTGACCTTGGTCCTTGCCTGAGCTACTCTGTAGGATGAGCTTCGCTTGCTTACTTTGACTTGCCAGCTTAGTCCTAGACATGCACCATCACTACAGACTTGTCTCCTGTTCTGGATTCTTGGGTGACTACGTTTATTGTCACTGGACCTGCTCTGCTCACTTGGGCTTGGTGCTACTGTACCCTAGTCCAGGGAGCATTGCCCTGTTGGCCTTCATATGAGATCCAAAGCTGGCTCTCCTTCCCTTGCACAAAACCTGCTCTAGTTCTTTGTTGACAGATTCAAATATTAGTTTAATCTAGAGTTTGATTTACCCACACTCCTACAGCACAATCATCCTCTGTTTCAAAGGACTCATGCTGGCAATGACAACATCCTTAATCAGTGATCTTATAGTAACAGAGCTAGAAACAAACTTGTTACAGATATAATTTAATGGAAAAACTTTTTTAAAAACATGAGTTGCTTGTTTTCCTACTGATAATACTGTGAAATTTTCTTCACCACTTGTTTAGTCTATATCTGATTCCCCATCCCAAAATATTATAGAATACAAGTTGTGGGCTAGAACTTCAGCTGTTGCCTATCAGACCAGTTGTTTCGTTTGAGCCATGCCAACATTCAGCAGCTGAGGATCTGATTGTATGGAGAAAGGCCCATACGGACGTGTAGACTTACCCAGACATTTGTGTTTTGACAGGCACCAAACAGAACACACCAGCTGAATATCCCAGATGTTCACCTTTTAAGAGTCAGTGTTCCCACCGTGAACTGTGGTAAGGGAAAATGACCAGCCCCTTTTGGGACTGTGTGCTTGAAGCTCTGTGGAGAAACTTGAAAAAACTTTTAATCACTGAAAACTTATTTTTGCCCACTGAAAAGTGATTTTGTAATCAGTTGAAGCTGTCATCTCTTTTACTGTGGGTAGAAATTGCAACAATAGTAGAATTAAATATTCAGGGATTTTCCCCTCTATATTATCCAAAAATTATTGCCCATGTCTTGAATACACGCTGTCTTACCTAGATGCTAGATAGAGATCATTGCATTTGGTTGGTTGGTTTTGGTTGAAAGGGCCCTCAGGAGGCAATCCAGTCCAAGCTCCTGGTTAATTGCATTTCTTGAGGTAGATATTTTCACAGACTCATAGAACAGAATAAATTTGGAAGGGACCTTCAAAGACCATCTAGTCCAACTGCCCTGCCATGGGCAGGGACATCTTTCACTAGATCAGGTTGCTCAAAGCTCCATCCAGACTGACCCTGAACACTTACAGTCATGGGGCATCCACAACTTCCCTCGGCACCCTGTTGCAGTGTCTCACACACTCATCAATTTCTTCCTTCTGCCCAATTTAAAGCTACCCTCTTTCAGTTTAAAATCAGTGGAAGGCAAAAGTCTCAATGACAGAGATTTAGTCCTCTCTTTGTCTCTTATCCCACCTGCTTGGATGAATGACTCTTCCTTATCTCTGTAGAGATTTTCTGAAATATAAAATTCAAGCTCAGTACCTGAAACAGAACGTGTGCATTAATTGTTTCTTCTTCTGACAGCAGAATTATGTCTCTGTGAAATGTACTATTTTGGAAATTGGACAGATTGCCATGATGATTTTCCATCCTCAATAAAGCTGGTTGAAAATGTTTACTGCTGCATTTATAGTACTTCTTCTGATTCTCCTCACAGAAAGACTTAGCAATTGTCATTTACATGTTTTGTAAACAAAGAGTAAACCCTAATCCAGGAGAAAATGCAGTTGTCAGATACCTTCAAAATACTTTATTAGTTTTTTGGAAGAAGTTTTGGAGATGTAAGCATGCGCATTCCAATGAGAATCATGCTACTCTAGAAACCACATCTCTCTTTAGTCCCAACCTTTCTGTTTACTAAATGTAGTGATTTAGGTGAAGAATGCCACTTCAGTCTGTGGATGCTCAAATTAATAAAAAAAATGACAAGCTGGCACTGGAGGACATTTTACCACCATGTAATGAAAGATGGCAAATCAAACAAAACATTAATACATCATTTTGAAGGTCACCATTGTATCTGCCCATTTTTCATAAAGACAGTGTATATGTGAGCAGAAAATTCAAATGACATCATCAGCAAAGCTTCTATTTAATTTATTCATTAATTCTTCCACAAAAGGTTCTTAGTAATAAATGGGCAATTGCATATATTATCTTGTATATATCAGTTGTATACAGCCATCACCTATAAATTGGCTATGTATCTGACTTGAATATTTAAAAGTTAAAAAGAAAATGAAATATATTCTCTCACAACTTGCTCTTAAACTTCTTCCACTGTCAACCTACACCTATTGTCTCTTTCTTATTCTTTGCTTAACAGGTATACTTCTCACATCATTGCCAACCAAGGTGTCGTGGTTTAACCCCAGCCAGTAACTGAGCACCATGCAGCCCCTCGGTCATCCTCCCTGCCTCAAGGGGATGGGGAGGAGAATGGAAAAAAACCTCATAGGGTGAGATAAAGACAGATTAATAGGATAACGAAGGAAGAGAATAATAATAGTAGTAATATCAACAACAGCAGCAACAAATAATAATAATTATTATTTAATAATCATAAACAACAACTGAGTGATGCACAAATGCAATTGCTCACCACATGCGAAAGGAAAAAACCCCAAAACCCGATGCCCAGTCTGTTTCCGAGCAGCGATCCCGCCTCCCGGCCAGCTCCCCCAGTTATGTACGGAGCGTGACGTTCTACGTCAGGGAACATCCCTTTGGCCAGCCTGGGCCAGCTGTCCTGGCTGTGCTCTCCAGCTTCTTCTGCACCTGGCAGGGCATGACAAGCTGAAAAGTCCTTGACTTAGTGTAGACACTACAACTGCCCAGCAACAACTACAAACATCAGTGTGTTACCAACATTATTCTCATACTAAATCCAAACCACAGCACTATACGGGCTACTAGAAAGAAAAATTAACTCTGTCTCAGCCGAAAGCAGGAGACTCTGTAAGAGATATATTTGCCAGTGTGGTAAAAATACAATCCAGGCAGAGGAGAAGGAGTGGGAAGGGTGGGTGGGGGGAAGTATGAGAAACAGCTCTACAAGCACCAAGGTGAAAAAAGGAAGGGAGGAGGTGCAGCAGGTGTTCTTGGAGCACAGATTCCCCTGCAGCCTGTGGGAGAGACTACATAAGAGCAGGTTCATCATGAAGGACTGCAGCCCGTGGGAAGGAAACATGCTGAAATAAGGGAAAAGTGTGCGGAGGAAGGGAGGCGAGAGGGGAGCTGTTGTGGACTGACCACAACCCCCCATTCCTCCTGTGCTGCTTGGGGTGGGGAAGAGTCAGGAATGAAGGAGTGATGTTGAGCTTGGGTGAAGCGGAGTGGGGAAGGTGTTGTTTTAATTTTGTCTTCATTACTACCCAAATCTATTTTAATTTATAATAAGTTAATTTCCCCAAGTTGAGTGCGTTTTGCCTCTGATGGTAATTTGCAAGTGATCTTCCTGTCTTGATCTCAACCCATCAGTTTTCAGGTCCCTGTTCTTCCTATTTTTCTCCCCTTGTCCCACTGAGAGGAGAGAATGAATGAGCAGCTAAGTGGTAGCTTGGTTCTTAGGCAAGGCTAACTCATCACATCAGCAAAAAAAAAAAAAAAAAAATTCTACTACAGCTTTGAAATAGCGGTGTTATCTGTGTTATTAGTGACTTAAGGGTGGGTTGGATGCAGGAACAGAACCACACTAGTCAGTGACATATAACCAAACATTCGTCTGCTAACCAGGATGGGCAGTGATTGATTTCTCTTCTGTGGTCTCATCGATCAAGGCCATGCTCTTGTCATTGAGGACCACCGACCCAGGGAAACAGGACACCCACTCCTGCTGGCAGTGACTGGCTTCCCAAGCTGAAAATGACTTACACTGTTTAACCAGGTGACAGACAAATCAAAAGTCATACTCTGGGTGTCTTGGATTTCTTTCTCTGGTGTTTGATTTTGTTGTCCTCACTGGGCACCACTGAGCTGGTAAAAATGTCGTAGTCCTGAGAAACAATGAGTCCAGTCTGGCTTGTAACAGTTCTTTAAATTTGTTTGAATTTAATTAGTTAAACATTAAATACCCTTTAAAACTCACAACTGTGTTTTAATTGAGAAAAATTTAACCATGCAAGTTTTTCTATCCTGGAACATGTGCCTGGTAAAGACTCTGAGACTTCATCTGACCCATCACAAGGCTACACGGTGTGGTAGGTAACCTTAGCCTTTCTGAAGTTGAGGGCCTGCCATTTGCTGTTCTGTAGTCTGCCTTTGGCTTGCAGCTCTGGTAACCTTTGTCTAATTTTTTTTGGCAGTGTTATTTCAAAGTCTCTGTGGAAATATTTTTCCCTTTTTGTTCTTGTGCTGTTGGTTTCGTGCTGTTGTTCTCATCACCTAGCATCTGCAAATCCTGATACGGTTGTTATAGTGTGTTTCCCTGAAAAGAATAAATTGCCTGAAAATCACTTCTTATTTTCTCCTCCTTTCCTTATCCAATAGTTTGCAACAAAGTCCTTTTTTTCCCTCTCCCAAAGAGGAAAATTTCACTATTAGAGTTGAGGTATGACATCATCTATGGGTGCTGCTAATAAAGCCTTGTGCATGTAAAGCAGTCTCAGCATCCTTTAGGAAAGAGCAGGTCCTCCTTCCTGGTCATACACGTCTCTGCAGAGCCCCGTAATTTTCCCAGGCAGCCTATCGCAATGCCTCACTAAACCAGCAGTTTGAATTCTTTCCCACTTTTCTTCTACCTCATTATGTTTTGCCCTGTTTGTTTTGTCCTGGCTCACAACAGAAATAGAAAACAACTTTTTTATTTCCATTTACAACAATAAGGGCTAGAAACTTACTTTATGTTTTAAGTGAAAGATCACATTTAAGACCTAAAAGAATAAACAAAAAAGCTTAGAATCATAGAATCACAGACTGGTTTGGGTAGGAAGGGACCTCACAGCCCATCCAGTCCCACCCCCTGCCATGGGCAGGGACACCCTCCACTAGCCCAGGTTGCCCAAAGCCCCATCCAACCTGGCCTTGAACACTGCCAGGGAGCCAGGGGCAGCCACAGCTTCTCTGGGCAACCTGTGCCAGGGCCTCAGCACCCTCACAGGGAAGGATTTCTGCCTCACATCTCATCTCCATCTCCCCTCTTTTAGCTTAAAGCTATTCCCCTTGTCCTGTCGCTCCCTGCCCTTGCAAACAGTCCCTTTCCAGCTTTCCTGTAGGGCCCCTTCAGGGACTGGAAGGCTTACAGAACTTACAATAAAATGTACCACATGCAAACTGATAACTCACTTTAAGTCTTTGACTTGAATTTTAATATCTGCAGTGTTAAGAGAACTATAGCTAAAGAATTTCTGAGCTTTATAGTAGCATCAATAAGATCAGAACCTAGCCAAGCTCAAGATAGGAAGATGAGAACCATCAGAAAGATGTTAATTACAATAGGAAATATTTTAATAACACACCATTTATCATTCTCTTTATACCCTAATTATATGAATTGTTACAAATAATATGACGTCATATATGGTCGCCTGGTAGATACTAATATTTTTAATAACATCATTCTTATAATACTACCAGCCCATTCTGATAACAAATTGACCTTATTGATTTAATTGATCAGACTAAACCCAGAGTTTCCATTTTAACAAAGCACTTAAACATACATGAAATTCCTTTCTTAATACCAAAAATACTTAAGTAAGTGCTTAAATTTTGCTGAAGATACTTGAATGAAACACAATTTAAAGTTACGTTAAACAGTGCATTAAGTTAAGCCTGTCTATTTGGTCCTTCATTGAATTAAAGCCAAAATAAATTAGAACAAGCCAGAAGCTTTGACAGTCTCCAAACAATATCACTTCTGCCATAGACACTCTCAGGGAAGAGGAAGCCCCATGTTTCAACAGGTTTACAAGTAGGCCAAGCTGCAGCACTGAACAAATGGGCTATAGAAAACAAGTCTGCCTTTACAGGGACATGGGTTATACAACTGTACTGCTATGGCTGTAGTTTTATCTTCCAACATTGAACGTTTCAGAGCAGAATTTCCAATGGCTGGTTAATATAGTGCAATATCTGGGATAACTATTCTAATAAACCTGAAGATTTGATGAAATTAAATCTTGACCCTTCATTGTAGCTTCAATAAGAAGTGATGAAGAACACAGGAACAAATTAAATTTGACTCTTTGGGGCAAAATTAATAAAACCAAAATTAATATCCTCCCTGGGGTAGTCGTCGTCTTTATCTCTCTGCCAATTCAGACTCCTAAATCTTTGTCTAATTGAGGCAAAACCTTTATCTGGAGTTTTTATGGGGTAGGAAAAAGAGAATGAGAATTTCATATTTAGAAATTATATTACATAAGGAGTAAAGTGACTTTGGATTCCCACATTTTCTGATTTATAAAGCATATAATTCTCTGAATCATTGAACTTCATAGGAAAAGCAAAACATTCTAAGTTAGTATAGTCATTGTCTCTCTGGGAAAGATGTTGTTTTGTTCAATATGCACATTTTTCTTAAACTTTTACAATAATAAAGCAAGGGTTTTCCTCATTTTCCAATTCTTTGTTGTATTGTCTTTTTATCTGGTATTTTTTTAATAAAGTTTCGGAATTTTACTGAGTATACAAGGTACGATATTAGCAGGGAACATAAACTGATACTGCCCTATGACTTGAACTGCAAAAATATACCAAATAACTGCAAATCTTGTTCAGAGTTTGCTAATATATTTTATTGACTCACAGAAAATAGACTTATACTAGGAAAAAAAAAAATTGCCCTCTTAGTCCAAAAGATAAAGTCTCCTGCTTGATGTAATGCCATAGCAGTTATACAGAGATGGGTAAGAAAGTACATACAACAAATCAGGACAAGCAGGAAAAGGGTGCACAGCTACCAAGACAGCTTTTAAAGTGAAGGTCTGCGAGTTGGTTCATTTTTAACTTTAATGGACTGAGGGCGGCAAGGGGAGTGAGAGAAAGCAAGCCTTGCTAGTTTAGGTCATTCAAAACTATGCGGTTCCTTTTGCACAAAAGAAAGAACATTAGGTTTGGCTCTGGAGATGTAGGTCTGAGAATTAAAAATTTTTTGAGTTCCTGTCTGAATGGAAGAGATAAGACAAATTTATTTGGTCTCTAGCAGACTCTCTAATCTTTTTCATATTGCTACCAAGTGATAGCTGAGTTGTGCTTGACTATATCTTCGTCCTGACTGGTAATGCCAGCCATCTTCTAGGACCATCTCCTGTAAGCTGTAACCTGAAGTTCTTAGTGCAGAAGATTGTCTGGACTTCTGTGTGCAAGATCTTGGGACTGCCACCTCAGCAGGGAAGATCTATTGAATATTGAACATAGTGACAATACCAATTAAGAACTTTGTGACAAAGTAATCACAATTGTGAAATCAGTATTAGTTTGTCATTTATCTCCTCAGCCCTAAGCAACTCCTGACAAATATTTTTAATTTCAAAATCTTCCACCAATTTTGTCAATGATTGTACACAAATATGCTTATGTGCTCTAATGGTTTTACATAAATGTCTTTGAAGTTCCTTATGGAAACTCCAGTGCAGTGCACTGAATATTGATCAAGCTGTCGATAGAACCATATATAGCAGACATAATTGGCACTCTGTAATGTAGTAGTAGTGCATAACAAAGCAGTGAGTTTCATTAATTCAAGGTTCTTTGCCATTGAGAATTATGTACTTTTTTTTTTTTTTTAGTTTTGTAAAGAGAGGTGGAAGCTTTATCTGTCAATTCAGTTTGAATAAAGTTTATATTGTTCACAGATTGCTGTTCCTTGATGATCCAGATTAAATTTATTGCCCATCTTCATCTATTTCATCAAGAAAGATGCCTTCACTGTCAATGCAGCTTATTGCCAGATGTGCTGGCATTCCTGATAGAGAAAACTAGGGTTAAAAAGGACATGCAAACTTATTTCTCTTCTCCTTCTGTTAAACATAATAGCTAGTTCAAGATACAGTGAATGGCAGGATGAGACAGGAAAAATTCTCAACTATTTATTCTGTAATACATAAAACAGTAGAACTGTTTACTTTGCAGTCTGTATCTTTTATTTTTTCTAACTATTAAGACTGAGTGAATATTTAGGGGAAACATAAAGGTATCAACAGAAGAATTTATTAGCAAAGTTCATGTTTGTTCTTTTGTCAGGAACATTGGTTTGACTGAAATGTAAATGTACGTAGTCTACTAGACTTACCATTCCCAGTTATTCATCACTGTTGCTTTCTGGCTCATGAGCATTTGCATCCCACTTTTCTGAAAGTATGGATAGAATAAATTAAAAACTTTTTATGAACTTTACTTTTTGTATTGTTAATTGTATATTTCCATGCAGGGGTGTGTGTATATATATGTGTGTGTGTGTGTATACATGTGCCCATATATATCTATATGTATAAATTTCCCTAGAATCTGTTATTTATTAAGAGTTCATAGGACATGGTATCTCATCTTAAGCTTCATAACACATTTTGTTTTGCCAAGAGCTTTGAATGTCTTTCCTGTCTAAATACCAGAATCTTTTTTGGCAGTAGAAATAGGGATGAAACACTTAAATGTTCATGTCATAAGATTATACACATAGTCATACAGCAGCAAATAATGATGAGTAGAAACGGACAGACCATTCTTACTGAATAAAGTTTTAACCAATTTAGACACTCACGTTTCCAAATTTTACCTTCTTTTCCAAACTCCTCATTATCAGTAAAGCTGGCAGAAAACTGGAACAAAAAAAAAAAAAAGAAAATGTTAGATGAATGGTTATTTTTAATATGTGGCCTCCTTAATCATTAACTGCTACCAATCACTCAAATCTTTGCCTACACAAATATTTAACGAATGCTATCCTCAGAAGACCTGAGCCATACATATTAGCTAAGTTGCTTGGGTCTTTTGCTCATGAATTTTTCTTTATGGGACACTGTAATTCATATTCGTACAAGAATATGAATTGAACAACAGAATCCATTATTTGCTGTTTGCCATCCATTATTTTTTTCTATTTTTTTTTTTTCAATTTTTTTTTTTCTACCAGAGTGGGTATTTGAAGGAGGTGAAGATTTAACTATTTTTCACTAGGGTATGTAATTTGAGCCAGGAAATATTAAGCATACTGAAGATATAATTGCATGTGCTCTCTACTAACCATCTAAAAAGAGATCTTTTCCATCCCAGGGTGGAAATGGATGTGCTCTGTGGTAAATGCTGTCCAGCCAGCTTTTGAGCAGGCTTAAAACTTAAACCAATTTGTAGTTTCCAGACTGAGCTTTCCATATATAGTTTTTATTAAAGGATTTCTCCCAATTCCAAAGGACTTTTCACTTTTCAAATTTTCAAATAAGTAATGTCTAATTAAGCTGTTACTCTCCTAGATAATTGTCTTTGGGATATATAATATACCATGTTGAAATGTGTTTTCGTTTTAAACTGAAAGAGTAGGAGTGAGTGAAAGTCATATTAATAATAAAAGTATCACTTACCATGCAACCTAAATTATACACTCATTTCTGTGGCTCCATAACTAAGCAGCAGGCTGAAGCCACTAGAGACTTTTTATCTTTTTGGAAAGATTTTGCACTTGTCAGGATATGCTGTAAAATGTCTGCACTATACAGAATTTACACTCTGCATTTTATATTTGAATGTCTCTGCTAAAAGGTGTGATCGCACTTACAATTA
Source organism: Grus americana (assembly GCF_028858705.1). Classification (NCBI taxonomy): domain Eukaryota; kingdom Metazoa; phylum Chordata; class Aves; order Gruiformes; family Gruidae; genus Grus; species Grus americana. Next base: position 1,851,360 of record NC_072859.1, on the reverse strand, counting down.
TATTCTCCACTTTTCTGAGCACACCTGTCTTGTCATACTTTTAGAAATGTCATACTCTGAAACCAGTAATGCAGAACATTTCAGATGATTCCTTTGTTATGAGAATGTATGTATTTATTATTGGAAATATTAGAAGATTTTTTTTTCCTTGTTTATAATGTTGAAATATTTTATATCTCTATGAACCTCTATAGCCATCAGTAAAATGAATATTTCCTCTTGGACAGCAAGCCCAAGTCATGACTAATGCAAATAGTAACACTACGATCAATTTTTACTGTATCATAAAATTGCTAAGACACAATTGGTCTCACTCATACACATTAAGATATTTTCTTCAACTTAAGTAATTTTGGTATACTGAAAGCCACTGTATGGGATCTTTTGAATGCATAGCGTTGAAGGACCATGAAGACTGGGAGACCTTTCTGTCTTCGAGACTTCTGAGATCTGCTAAACATATCACATTTAATATTGATGACTGTACCTCAAAAATATAAATTACTCCAGAAATTATTTTCAATTTCTTTCTTGGTTGCTATAACTTGAGCACTTAAGCTCTGCCTCTTTAAAGGGGTGAATTATGTTATTTTTACATATTATCTATTGTCTTTGTCCCAATATTCAGGAAAAACTCTCAAGCAAAGAGTTTATAGAAGGGGAAACCTGCAAAAGTGTATTTTAAAACATGGTATTTTCTGTTGGCATTTCTTAACCAAGTCCAGAACTTAGATGGCCAGGGTTTCTTCACCCTTTTAAAATACTCATTAAACTAAAAACACAACTATAGCTGATTAGTTACAACCATTTGCACTAGTTCATCTCAGATTTGTCACTATCTCATCAGGCTCCCCAAATTCCTTGTAATTCTAAAGAAAAATATATAAAAAAGATATTTGTTCATTAACAAGGCCTGCTATCTTCATTAGTCTTTATTCAGGGTTTAATATATTTGAAGGGAACTGTCACCTGTGCCTAGCATACAGATTTTCCTATTTTCTTTTCCCATATCTCTAACAAAGATTTAAAAAGAACACACTGTACAGTAGAATAAGTTGGAACATTGAAGCAAGTTTATTATATTTTGTGCATTTTATCTGTAGGTTTGAGCAAGTATTATACAGACAATAAAATTCAATACAACCACGATCACATTAGCTACTTTCAAAGGAACAAAACTTATCTCAATAAATGGAATTTCTGTAGTCCACCTGCACTCCAATATTACCTTGCTGAAAAAGGATGGAATATTTGGTAGCAGGAAAAGTAACCACATGCCAAAATACAGTCTAACCTCAGCACAAAGACCCTTTGGGACCTGGATGAAAATTTGTCATGGCATGCCCCACCATAGCAAGGCTTGATAATGTGCTTCAGCATAATGCTAATGCTAATACTAACACTAACACTCACGCTAAAGCAATACTTAATACTAATACTGAAACTAATAAAAGAAATAGAGGTGTAAAGCGAAAAGAAATATCCATTTGGGGCATTGAAATATGTCTGTAGAAACTGCTTTCTCTGTATTTAACACTGAAAAACATTTCTAAATGATGGAAAATGTTCTTATATTGTCCAAGTGGCTGGAAGCTGAATTGTCAGCAAGTGCCTTTAATGAGCTCGAGAGGATAACAGGATATCAAACACAAGTAAATATTATACTTTTGCTCTCATGAGGCTGTTTATGACTGGAGGAATATTTCTTCATGTTGCCATTGTTGTGGATGGGAAATCATTATACACAGAGCTTAATGCAATGCAGGTGCAGTGAAGGTTCAATGTCAAATGCTGCTGCTTGCAATTACCTCCTCTCTAAAAGCATTGGCCCGTGTTCCTTGTCTTTACCAGCTTGAAGCAGCTGAAGCTGAAATAAGGAAAAAAATAGAACATGAGTTAATTCTTCATACATTCCATGTGCTTGTATAGTATTTGTGTGTGTATAGTTATATATACATGCAAACACAGACACCTCTACGTACACACACAAACTCACAAACACACTTTCACATGAAAGAAAACTCAATAAAAGCTTCTTCTACCTGAGTACTGTCCTAAGACTTAATTTCTGAGAACATCTTACTACATTCTGAAATCTGACATATTGTGTAACTGGAAAGAAATGTTATTATTTTGTCATAGGTCATTCGGATTTAGGTGAATTTATCATAATACCCCCTATCCAGCAAAATATTTAAGCACAGAGGTAGTACTACTCAACTTGCTTCTTCTAAGATAAACTAAGCAAGTGCTTAGCTTGCATTTACAGGAATCTGTAAATAATTTCAATTGTCTAAACTATCATAAAGTCTTGGGGCTTGGTTCTGGCTTGCCTTAAATTCATGCTATCTAGCTCTGGATTAACCAGTTTTGTCACCTCCAAACCACAGATTTCCTATCAGAAATTACACCATATGCAGTGCCAGGAGGCTAACTCAGATTACCAAAAAACAATTTAAATTCCATTTCAGATGAAATTCATAAACGCCCTTGAAGTATAATTTCAGTAGCACTTGCATGAATATAACAGGAAAACATGTCTTGGTTAAAGGTTTATAACTATACATAGACAGAATCTTTACTGGATGGAAAGATTACTTGGGAGGGAGATAAGAAGGAGACAGTAATCAGCTGTAATAACAGCTCTTACCACCACTACTGCTTTTTCCTTATACATTCTTCCTTTGCACAAGCTGATTCCAACTCTGCTTTGCTTGCAGCTAGTACTGGAGCATCTGCTCTTTTTCCTGCCTTGCATTATTTGCTTGCTGTTCTAAAATGTTGTTTCCTGACATTTCAAAATAAATGTTTTTTTCTAGAGAGATAAGATGAAAATGTTTTGCTGGCAGCAGGTCCTGTTTCTTAACCGGTCCAGTCCTTACTATCTTTCTTCACTTTATTTTGCATCTGGTATTCCTTCTCAATATCTCTACTAAACTTCAGTTCATAGGAGACCAAAAAAAAAAAAAAAATCTATAGGTAGTCTTGCTGCCTTGTGCCTATTTGCTCTTTTCTATTCCATTCATGTTGTGTATAACACATAGGCTTTCAATAAAAAAATCTGAATGGAAGGATTTCCTTTTTCATATGTTTTAGTTGCCCTCTACTCAGTGGTAATTTTCTATAGAAACTCAATGAGTTCCCTTACTGGGAGCTACACCGCAAATTTCGAATGAGTTTCCATCCATGACAGAATGAAGATCAGAAAAAGAAAATTGCGGTTCAGTGGCTGAAGGATAGATTTCTATTTCATAGAGCCGTAGTCATAACTGGTGGCCACTTGGCCATTGCATGATAGATCTAACAGATGTGGAAACTGAATGGTTATTTCTTCTTTTCTGTTCTCCCAAAAGGACAAATTTGAAAGACATAGAAGCAGCATGGAAAGGTTGCTTGTGCCACAGTTGCTATTAGGAGAAGTGTTGTCATAATTGAGATATATCTCTGAGCACTAACATTTTCCTGAAGATTAATTGCATGTGAACATGAGCTCCAACCTGGCAGTGTAACTTGAAGCCACTGTGCAGTTGCCCTTTACTCAATCTCCTCACAAGCAGCACATATCTGATTATGTCTTATGAGTTAAGGGCAAGAGGCAGTTGTTTGGGCTGCTCTGCTTTGTTTTTAATCAAAGTTCACTGAGAATGTAGCCTTCTCTTGCTCATTTCAATATGCCTCTGACTCATCTTTCCATTTAGCTGGACCTCCTTCACTCTAAATTGTGCTACTTACTGTTGCTGGGCAACCCTGCACTGTCGCAGTGCTTCTACATTAAGCAATACCATCAGAAACTCTTTTCCTCTTACATTTTCTTTTTCACAAAGGAAAACAGTCACAACATAAAATGCATTATGCCTTAAGATAAGCAGGTTACCCTGGTGGACATGGAAAAGTTGCTTTGTATTCAATTCTAACTTCTTTCCGAATCTGCATTGGCATTTGATTGCCTAGCACTAACATCTCCCTGCAGGTTAGCTACGGGTCACCGCTGGGGACGATCTTTGGGGCAGGAAATTTGTGTTATAGCCAGCAGCCTACCCCGAGACAATTATGTTTACAGCCTTTGTGATAAACCATCATCAAAACTGGACAAAAGAAAGCTTTTGGCATTGTTTTTGATTTTTAGTCGTGCGACACATTGCGGAGTAATGCTAAAGGAAAATTTGCATCAATATTTACATATTTGTGTTAGTGTTAGAAATAACTGCAGTTATTAATATCCTGCAACCTCAGGCAAGTCTCCGTGCCTCAGACTGTTTGTTAACCGGGGAAGAAAGCAGAGATAGCCCTGAGGGATATAAGGGGAATAGGTACTGCTATTAGCTTGGGATATAGCTGCAAAGCCAGCTTCTGGTTGCCAGTTGTAGCTGGATCATGGCTCCTGTGGGCACTCCTACGGTGGCAGTGCCCAGCATCTACGCTATTTTTCAAGTAGTGGTACTAACACTGATTTTAGCTGACATCTAAACTCATCTTCCTGCAATTATAAATCTTGGATTAATTTTAATGTTTCCAGTAAATTGGTTAATCATTGTTTGACAGGAAAAATGACTACTCCCTTCTTTCATTATTCCAGAATGTTCTCACTCCAGTCTTTGCCACATCTCACATATATTTTTCTACAATATTTTCTACAACCTCTTAGATATGAAATATTTAATACTTTTTGAGTATATCCACAACATATTCCATTAGAAGTATTTTAAAATTTATAATGTTTCAACTATGCTGCAGTTTACAAGTATTCTATAGAGATAAGGATGTTACACCGTATGTAGTATAACAGAAAACCAGCCATATCTCCAATGAACACAATCCAATCCATTCTGCTATACAGTTCCATCTGAAAAACTGAAATAATCATTTTGTGAAGCAATTCAATAATCAATTTGTAGTGTAGTTTACTGCATGACTCATTGACCTTTTCTTTCTTGATCTTTAATTGAAAACGAACCCAGGCAACAGTGACTAAATAGTCCATCTGATAACTGGTTTCCTAAGAGGTCCGAAGAAGTTATCTTGTAAACATAATTTCAAAGTCCATAAACTCTAAGGAAAGACATGTATTTAGAAATTCTGAGCAGACCTGGCACTTGGGGAAAAAAAGGAAAAAATAGGTATGTTTGACATACAGATGAAGAATGAGAAATCAGTTCCCCTTAAACTGTTCTAACATAAAAAGCAACAATGGTATTCCTCTTTTCAAGCATATCCACACTTTGCAACATCTGCTAGAACTGTGCGAGGAAAGATTGATTTCATGTTATTTGAAAGTACAAATATTCCGGTTGTGATAATTTGTTATTTCCTGATCAACTGATTCAAATGAAACATGTTGCATAGTTCTGTCAGATTTATTACTAGTTGAATTTCATTAATTGAATTTGCTTGATGTGAGCCAAGTCTTGATTAAATCACTCTGTAAGAACAGAACAGGACTAGAATGGATTTTTATCTCTATATATGATACAGTATTTTGGTTACTTTGACTATTCTTTCAGTGTCTCCTGCTCTTAATATTGCTTGACCAAACAGGCCAGTGATATTTTCCTTCTCGTTAAGATTTAATTAACCTAGTAGTAGAAATCTAGTACCTGTTACGAATGTTTTGTTAGAACTCTAATTTTCTATCAGGAATTGTTTTTGGTGGTTTTTGTTTGTTGGTTTGGGGGTTTTGTTTGTGGGTTTATTTGTTTTTACAGTTGAAGAGTATGGGGAGGATCTTTCCGTGGCACAAATAGGCCAAGATGGATAAGATATTGCCAGCAGTTGGAGCCAAGAATAAAACAAAACATAGAAAGTACCAAGAAAATGGAAGAAAGTTGGGTTAAGAGAGTAAAATATGAATTTAGGAAAAGGGAGTCTCTACAAAGGGAAGCTTTTCAAATCATTCAAAAAAGGTTTAAATAAATATTTCAGTTAAAAACACTTACACGAAATCAACTTGCCTAACTGCTCCAAATACTAACTGCTGAATGAAGGAATGTCAAGTGGTTAGCGTGCTTTTCCAGAACAGGGAAATCCTGGCTTCGGTCTGCGACATGATCATCTGTTTCCTGTGTTTTAATCTGTCTGGTTCATTCTATAAAGGAAAGGTAGCAATACATATTTTCCCTCAAAAATACAAAATAAAATAAATATATTTAAGATCGTGAAGCTTTTAGGTACTGAATTTACAGGACTGTTATTTATAATGATACAGAGTCCAACATTTGCTGTCCAACTTGTACTGAGAGAAAGTAAAATGCCACTAATTTCAATAAGATTTTGGAATAAGAACATTTTTCCATGAATATGCATAAAGCAACAGTAATCTTTTGATTTTTCTTTTAATTTGGTTTGATATTCAATAGTTGTGAAATGTTTAATGAAAATAATAGATGGATATACATTTTTACTAGGCTTAACTTTTTATGTATCTTTGATGAGTGATTTTGAAATAAGCTCTCAAATATACAGCTAGGACTATTGCAATATTCTGTATGCAAACTGCAAATATAATAAGAATATCAATGATTAATTAACAAAAATAGAAAAAGACCAGTGAGGGAGGACTGTTAGAATAGGAAGCTAAGTAGGAATCAATGATTATGACCTGATTACATTCGTAATCAACACAGAAAAGTCAGTCTGTACTTGTAATATGATATAACTGTATTAGTTCTTCAGATAGGTTAGATTCCCACTTTCATGGAAAATTAGAAATTAAAATTATCAAAAGATTAAAAAAAAAATCTGAACTTTATTGAAACCATTAAAAACAACTTAGGAGACCTGGCTGTGTTTCTCAAGGGAAACTAATATGCTCTTGGTTTCTGTAAGATTTCATGCAAGTCAATATAGTTTCTTCATATACTATACTCCAAAATGTTATGTATTGTGAGTAAGCATCCCAGAAATTCACTGCAAGAAAAATTAAGAAACAATAGCACATCAGTGCTATACCTGTAGAATAGAGTAGTTCAGTTGAAAGGGACCTGCAGTGATCATCTAGTCCAACTGCAACTGTAGTAATCTGTGTAAGTAATTTCTATGCCATAAGCATTTCAGAAGACATAAGTTAAACTGTATATATTTGGGAAGAAACTGCAGCCTGCGAAGAGCTCACATTGGAGCAGGTTTATAGAGCAGGACTGCAGCCCAGGGGAAGGAGCCACACTTGAGCAAGGGAAAAGCGCGAGGAGGAAGGAGCAGCAGAGAGGAGCTGTTATGGACTGATTGCAACCCCCCATTCTCCACCACCCCTGCACTCCTTGGGGGGTACAAGAGCTGGGAGTGAAGGAGTGAAAGTCAGCCTGAGAAAGGGGGTGTGGGAGGAAGCTGATTTAGTTTTTATCTCTTTATCGCCATCCAATTCTATTTTTAATTGGTAATAAACTAGATTAATTTTCCCCAGGTCGCGTTGTTTTGCCCACGATGGTAACTGGTAAGCGATCTCCATGTTTTTATCTTGACTTATCAGCTTTTTCATCTTATTTTATCCCCTGTCCTGTTGGATGGGGTGGGAAGAGTAAGAGAGTGGCTGGGTGTGTGTCTGGCAGCTGGCCATGATCAACTCACCACAACTGCACAAAAATTCTCACAAACTTCATGTCTTCATTCCTAAAAGTCATACAATATCTCTCCTTTACTAATTACACATGAACCAATAGGGCTGAGTGACTCGGGAATAAACATAACCTGACAAGCCACTTGTAACACAGACAAAGCAAAATGGTGCTCAAGAACCGAAACCCACACAAGACCATAACATAAAGGGGACAAAACACGAGATTGTAGAAAGAAGTTGTATATTTTATTTCTCATTTGAATAAGGATACCACTGTGGAAAGATCATAAATTAATAAAATAACTTTAGATTGGTAGCGTATCAAAGAAGTTAACTGATGTCTGCTTCTGAAGTTTCTGTTTTGCACAATAACTTGCAGTAAAATTACTTCACATATGAAAAGCTTATTCACTTCAGTAAATGTCATACTCAATACAGTCATTTTCCAAATACTATTATATCATAAAATGTTACAGAAAATAATAAGGATGTTTTATAATTAGAACTATGCAGGATCACAATCTGAGATTACTCATTTGCTTGAGCATTCCCATACCACCAACTGTCTGTATGACATTTGAATGTCACAAAGCTTCATTTATTAATATTTGCACAGTAGTGTGGAATACTTGGATAATAGTTTGTACATTTGCACTGAGTTCTCATTAGATCCCATGTCAACCATAGATATACTCAGTCTCCTGCAGAGATTCACTGGCAACGTCTATAGAACTCTATTAACAGCTAATGTTCACCAATGAGTAGATTAAGGCTTTTAAGAGTAAGTAAGAAAGCAAAGAATAAAACATCTTAAACATTAATCCAAACACAAAATAGTGCCAAAAATACAGTGGTAATGACTTAATGACTTAAAAAGAAAAATTCTATGATGTCACAAGGTAGTACTCCCCTCTAATTTGATGAAGGCCAACAAAGTGAAGAGACCAGGTATAAAATAGGGAAGAAAAATGGCAACTTGCTAGTCATCATTCTTTGACATTACAGTTTGATGTTCTCAGCCTCAGTTAGCCATGCTTTAAGAAAGGTGATTGTGAAAGGGATACTAAATGGATGGTTACATGCCTAAAGTGGTGTTTCAGTACTAGTTTCTTATTCACCATTCAAAGCATTTGACACTGTCCCGCACAACATCCTTGTCTCTAAATTGGAGAGACATGGATTTGATGGATGGACCACTCGGTGGATAAGGAATTGGCTGGATGGTCGCACTCAAAGAGCGGCAGTCAACAGCTCAATGTCCAAGTGGAGAGCGGTGACGAGTGGTGTTCCTTAGGGGTCAGTACTGGGACTGGCACCTTTTAACATCTTTGTCGGCGACATGGACAGTGGGATCGAGTGCACCCTCAGCAAGTTTGCTGACGACACCCAGCTGTGTGGTGGGGTCGACATGCTGGAGGGAAGGGATGCCATCCGGAGGGACCTTGACAGGCTGGAGAGGTGGGCCTGTGCGAACCGCATGAAGTTCAACAAGGCCAAGTGCAAGGTCCTGCACATGGGTCGGCGCAATCCCAATCACTACAGGCTGGGTGGAGAATGGATGGAGAGCAGCCCTGAGGAGAAGGACTTGGGGGGTATTGATTGATGAGAAGCTCAACAGGAGCCGGCAGTGTGCACTGGCAGCCCAGAAAGCCAACTGTGTCCTGGGCTGCATCAAAAGAGGCGTGACCAGCAGGTCGAGGGAGGTGATCCTGCCCCGCTGCTCTGCTCTTGTGAGACCCCACCAGGAGTACAGTGTTCCCAATGCAAGCAAGACATAGACCTGTTGGAGCAAGTCCAGAGGAGGCCAGGAAGTTGCTCAGAGGGCTGGAGCACCTCTCCTATGGAGACAGGCTGAGAGAGTTGGGGTTGTTCAGCCTGGAGAAGAGAAGGCTGCGGGGAGACCTTAGAGCACCTTCCAGTCCCTAAAGGGGCTCCAGGAAAGCTGGAGAGGGACTGGTGACAAGGGCAGGGAGTGACAGGACAAGGGGAATGGCCTGAAGCTGCAGGAGGGGAGATGGAGATGGGATCTGAGGCAGAAATTCTTCCCTGTGAGGGTGCTGAGGCCCTGGCACAGGTTGCCCAGAGAAGCTGTGGCTGCCCCTGGCTCCCTGGCAGTGTTCAAGGCCAGGCTGGATGGGGCTTTGGGCAACCTGGGCTAGTGGAGGGTGTCCCTGCCCATGGCAGGGGTGTTGGAACTGGATGGGCTTTGAGGTCCCTTCCAACCCGAACCAGTCTGTGATTCTATGATGATTCTTGTGCATAAGAATCATTTTTTAAAGTACTAAAAGTGGGTTCTTTTTACATCTTAACCTTTTTTTAAAAAAAATATTCTAGTTGTTTTTATCAAGGTTTCACAGAATTTGTTCATGGAGTGAGTTGTAGGCTCTGGAGTGACATCGTTCAAGAGAAAAGAGAGAGAGGCAATAGCTTGGTTTATGCAACTGAATGCTGAGTCAGCTATCTTAAACTGAAGTCATTGAATGTGTTGGGATCAAATATCAATTCAATGGGTTTTGACAGACATGCATCTCTGTTTATGTATTGCAAGATGGAGAATTATATTTTTTTAAAAATTATTTTTCCTGGTTTTAATTTGTAAGCAGTTTTTTGCAACTTAAGAGGTCTTGGTTTCTTTGTTGGTTTTTTGTGGGTATTTTTCATGCCTTCATATCATGTATTTCCAGTGACGCTATTTCATGTGATACTTTACATGAAGATATTTCACATGAATATCTAAAAGCAGATTAATCCTTACAGTCTCCACTTGCCAATAGTAGTATATGCTTTGTCCATGCAACGCGGAAAAAAAAAGCATCAAACTAATGCTCTTATTCATCGATAGTTTATTAATGACAATCACTTCACATGGTTTTACTTTTTGAATTTTCCTTATTTATTTTTCTTACTCATGGTGTAAATCCACAGTCTTCCTCTTATTTTTTCACAGAAAATGTGGCTCATTTACATTGCCTTTTTTCTGATGCTTCCTATGACCAACTCTTCTGTATTAACATTTAACATGTTGCTGGAAATGTTTGTGTTAATTCAGGAAACTTTAAGGCTTCACCTCCCATGCTTTTTTTGTGAATTCGTATCACATTGAAAAATACCAACATAATGTAAAAAAGTGTTTTTGTTCTAATCTTTCCACTTTAACAAGAAAGCCCTAAGGTTTTTTTACTAGGTACAAGATCTGTATATATAACTTGTGCAATTTGACGCAATTTGTACATAGGTGCTTGAAAAAAATGACTACTACAAATAAAATAAATATTTGTTAGCAGGACTGAAAAGAGATGAAGAAAAGAAATGTTTTATATAAATCATGCATTTAAGAATTAAAGTACCATTTTCTTCTATGTATCTTGTTAAAAAGAGCATCATTCATTCATTAAACATTATAAAACAAATGAATTATTCCCTCGTGGATGTCCAGCTTAGCTCTTTCTAATGTCTCACTACAAATATATATTAAAATAATATTAAAACTCTCACAGGATCTTATTTTATTTCCAAGACACAGATTAAAATAATTAACTATATTTGAACTATTTTTTACATTCTGGCACTCTCTCAGACTTCAAATAGAATGAAATTTTTTATAGAGAAAGTATATCATGCCTGTTGTCTTCTGCATCATTTCACATGATGGAAAAACAGTTCCTTTAAAAGAAGAACCATTAGGAAATTGTTCCTGAAAAATCCCACCTTACAATGAGTAAAAATCTCTCAACTATGTTTGAGATAGAAAAATATCTGATAGATTTTTTTATTCAGAGATCTCATCAGAAAAATATTGATTTTTCAAACCAAAACAGAATTATTCTGAGGACTGAAATATATTAAATAAAACATATTGGCCAAGTCAAACTATTAATTCCTAAATACTAATCCCAGGAGTTATTTAATCTCTGATTTAACTTTTTAAAATAATTAAAATTGCTTTTGAATGAAGACAGAAAAATAGCCAATCTATAAAAAGAAAAGTTTCTCAGGTTTTTAAGGTCAAACTATTACTGGAATTTATAAAAATCCTTGCCATGATATTGTTCACAAAGTGCTATTTTATGAAGAAATTATTCTTCAGTGTACCAATCATTATGTAACAGTGCAAATTTTAGCATGTCTTGGATCACTGGTAACATTCTGGGACCTTAAAACCAGTTTAAAACCAGTCAAATGTAGCCCTCTGTATAGGGCTCTATACAACATAATTAAGTATGCCCTTTTAAACGTCATTTGGTTGTGGTATATATAGTACTATTACTTATTTTCTTGTATTTTCAGGATCTCAAAATTTGTGTTTTGACAACTAAAATTTCATGATTTGGAGTCATTAAGTGTTTCGGTCATTCATTCCTGAGATATCTAACCTTGTTTAAATCTGTAATAGTGACTTGCAAGAAAAATCACTTTTATGTAACATTAGTAAAGACCACGGCCATGCCACACAGAAAATGGAGGATATTAACAGTGGTGAATAAATGTTTATTAAAAACTGTTCTGCTTTACTACATAGAATCATATGTTGGCATCAGAAGGAAAGAAATCTGGAGACCTGGGGATATTAATGCTCTTTTTAGCCTGTAAAATGTACTGTAAGATCTAGCCCCATGTTTGGCTGTTCATATCTTCTTTTCAGAATTTATTATGAACATCTATTGTCAGCAGCTGAATTCCAGTGTTTGTAATCCCATCTGTTACTCACTTGCATTGCTGCTAGGATTATTTCCCAGGAATAAAGGGTCTTAGGGTAAATATCCATCTTCACAGTTTCAATATCTTCTGGCTTTAGACAGTATTTTTTACCTCTGTCACTTTTACTTTACAGATACTATAAAGGAGTTGGCATTTGCAGAGGTTAAAAGAGGCTCAGCAACAGAGAATAAGGTTCAGCGATCATGCGGAAGGCAGACACAGTTCAAGCCGTCCAACCAATAAACCCATCCACTCACATAGCCTTCAGCAGAACAGCGCTTGGGAGGGTGAAAATTAATGTGTCCTTTTATGCTCTTTTAAGACATAGGCTATTTTTTTCTACTGAGAAGTCATCCAAATGAAATTTTCTTCAGCTATGTATTAGTTTCTACTTGATGTTGACAAGATATGAAATCAAATGTTAATGTACAGGTAATGACTGAGAAATTATATGTTTACACTAATGGATTGCTGTTCATTAGCACACTCTAAGCACACATCCTCATCAATCACTGCATATTCATCACTTTTGCAAGTGCTCTGCTGATTCTCAAATGCATTCCTGTTCCTGTGTTTAAAGGCTTTTCAGGTGGTTTCCTGCCAGACCAGGGGTTTAGAGGGTTCAGGTTTTTGATTGTTTGTTTTACTTGTGTTCTGGCAAATCGCTCGCAGGGTTGAAATTGATATCAAATTGTGACATCATCTTGATAAATTCTTCTGAGCTGAGTACCAATACAAATTGCAATTTGCTTCTAACAGTTTATTCTAAAACTCTGCATTCTAATCTAGCTTTCTAAAATAGAATTTAAAAAAAAAATCAACAAAACAAAACAAATCTCCAACCAAAAACCCCAGGAACATCTATTTTAAATAATTTGTTTTAAAGATTTATTTATATTTTTTCTTCATTTATTTCTGCACTGGTAGCATCTGCCTGTACCCTTTTCCAAGGACCAGATAGCTGCTGAAGTCTACCATCACATGGATGCAACTGTTTTTAACATACCAAGTTCTTTGTTGACTCATTGTGGACAGATGAAATAACTAAATACTGGAGGTGGGTAACTGTCTGATAGCCAGCGGGAGAGCTAACCTGGTTATGTTGCAGGCAGATGAGTCAGGAATGCTGAAGTGCAGTTGGAACTGGGTTCCATGGACCACAATTTTAGTAAGGAACTAAACAGGCAAAGACGTTTGTGAATATTCTAGTTAAGAACAGGCAAATTCTACATATAGATCTCAAAGTAATCTACATGATGTTGGAAAAATGATCCTATTTCCTGACAATTTACAACTGATTTATAATTATGTGTGTGTGTGTTTGTGTTTCTCTCTTTGTGTATATGTATACTGTTATATTTTTACGTATTCTAACATCCATAATGGTTCTTTTGCATTGCCACTTAAGAAGCCAATAATTAAAGAGTAATTTCAGGTATTAAACTACCAGTGTTTTTGTTGCTGTGCATACTTCAGCTTACAAACCCCAATGAAGCCAAAGGAGGGACTCACTCTTACAAGTTTGTATCATCTTCCATTTTCCACTAGCGAAAAGAATTTACTGATAAAACATATAAAACAAAAATCTCAACATAGCCATCATATTTTTCCATTGAGCTCTTCCTGAGCAGGGTGCTTTTACCTAGCGAAAAAATAAACAGTAGAAGAAAAAAATGGGGTTTGGGTTTTTTTAACAATGTGAGTAATCCTATCCAAGATGTAAGGTGTATTCTTAGTCACTCTGAATGCATGAATTAGTATGACTTTCTAAAATTATCTGTTCTAATTCAGTCAGACAATACAGGCTTGATGGTTTAGAGTGCACTACAACTAGTTTTAATATTCATGTAATGCAAGAGATCTTACCAGACAGTGGAATGCTACTTGGTTTTTTTTAACCTATAAATCTATAAATTTCTTATTTGATTCACTTAAGATGCTTATGCAAACATGGCATATCTTCTACATTATTTGACTAATTCTTGCTCACACAGCTTATTCTGCCATACCTACATATTGTTTCTATATGCATGCAACATTTTTTTAACCCCTACAAGAACTTGCAGTAGTTGTCATACGGATGTTATTAAAGGACCTAGGAAGAGGAAGCCCAAGATAGTTGTGAAGAGACGTGTGCATGACAGCAGGACAAACAAATGGAAAAATCATAAAACCATGTGGTTTTTTTTTTTTTTGTTGCTGATTTTTGTTTTCTGGTTTTGGGGCTTTTGTTTGTGGGTTTTTTCCCTCTCTTTTTTTCTCCCCCCATAGTAAGCTGGAATTGGACAAAAGGAAAATGAAGACTTTTCACGTACTAGTTAGTAAACAATTTACAGGAGATGCAATCTGGTGTTTGAGTTATATTTAGACTGTGTCATTACTGATGGTATACATCATCAAAGCATGTGATTTCATGCAAAAGCAGCTTACTCAGGGGACAGGAGGCAGAAGGTGGAGTGTTTGCTGAAATGAGGATATCTGCATTCCTTATGCTTACTTTCTCTCTTTCTTCAGTAAGTAAATAGCGTGACTCCAGACAGGAAAACGAATGTGTGAAGAGAGGAGACAGATGGTAAGGCATTTTTAGTACTAATGATAGGAGCTTCTAGAAAATGCCACTTGGAGTGTGAATCACAAACTTCTTACATATATTACCTTTATTTTAGGGGAAAATAAAGAAACCCTACATTTCATACAGGAGTTTAAATAATTGTTATGTGGACATAAATTTGAGAGAAGCAGATAAATCCCTCAGTTCTTTACAATCCCATACACTTATAATATCTACTGTGAGAGACCACAGCTGATTTCAGTGGGGATTATGTGCTTATGGGGAAGTTAGGTACAGAATTGTCTGTGAGGATGTGGGACTCCATGCTGTATAAATGTTGTTACCAATGCAAATATTTCTTATGAACCTATTGCATATATTTTCTATGACATATGATGCGGAGGAATGAAGAAAATACTACTTAGCCACTCTGAGAAATAGTGATATCTTATGAATAATCTAGTGATATCTCTTGAACTAATGAGAATTCAGGTGAGAAGAACACTTTAAAACCTTATCCAACCTAATGAACATTAAAAATGCTACTACTGTTTTTAGGTTTTGTACTAAATATAAGGGGAGAGGTGTTTATTTCTAATATTTTAGTTGTTTGCCTGTTTAAATTAACATTTTGCTTACCATATTTAGTCCCAGAAGCAAGCACTGAAGGTTTTCTTCAAATGTTATAATCACAAAGAAAACATACTATGTTTATTTTTATTACATACAGTATATATAGATACAGATATATACCACAAATTCTTTCTCTGGTGTATGTCTGTTTCCATGTACTTTTATATATTATGCATCTCTGTATCCAGCTCTGGGGTCCCCAGGACAAGAAGGACCTGGAGCTGTTGGAGCGAGTCCAGAGGAGGCCACAGAGATGATCAGAGGGCTGGAGCACCTCTGCTATGGAGACAGGCTGAGAGAGTTGGGGTTGTTCAGCCTGGAGAAGAGAAGGCTGCGGGGAGACCTTAGAGCCCCTTCCAGTCCCTAAAGGGGCTCCAAGAAAGCTGGAGAGGGACTGGTGACAAGGGCAGGGAGTGACAGGACAAGGGGAATGGCCTGAAGCTGCAGGAGGGGAGATGGAGATGAGATGTGAGGCAGAAATCCTTCCCTGTGAGGGTGCTGAGGCCCTGGCACAGGTTGCCCAGAGAAGCTGTGGCTGCCCCTGGCTCCCTGGCAGTGTTCAAGGCCAGGTTGGATGGGGCTTTGGGCAACCTGGGCTAGTGGAGGGTGTCCCTGCCCATGGCAGGGGGTGGGACTGGATGGGCTGTGAGGTCCCTTCCAACCCGAACCACTCTGATTCTATGATTCATATGTACATTCTATGTATGTATATACTTATATAAATTTATCTACTGCATACATTACCAAATATTTGAAATAAATAATTGCAATAATTTCAATAAAAAACTGATTCTAGGTTTCATTATTTCTATCACTCCTAAAAACAGAATCACATTTTTACTGTCTGCTCAGAGTTACTAGGAAATCTGAGTTTAGTAAATTGAATGTGGGCATACTTTGCAATCTTATAGTTATAAAAATCAATATTTCTATTCTTCCATACATTCAGGTAGCAAAAAAAAAATAATAATCCTTATTCTTAAAGAAAACACCAAAGTTTAGGAACTACAGAGAAAAAAAAGCTATCTGGAAATCTCTCATAGAATGGATCCAACTCATTATCATAAAAAGATTTGTTAGATCTAATTTATTAAACTGTCTGCTTAGATATTCTCAGAGCACCTGAAATACTGGGGCTGTTTAGTGAAGATTAAAGGAGTCAGATTAATTTTTTTTCCTCTACTGTAATGTAATCCTTTGAGGAGCATGGTATTTCTGTTTGATGGCTGCATCAATTCAGGCATCCCAATTACATCATTGATTGATTTTACTTATTTTACACAGGAATAATCAACTTCTGAGCCAATCACTATGAGCTTGCTAAATTTGAAGTCAGACTTCACAGTGGATGCTGTACGTGACAGCCACTCACGTACTTCTTACAGCCAGAGAGAAAACAGGAGTTTGCTTGATTCTCTGTAGTTTCTGCACATCCAGTTTCATCCGAAGATAGAAGGTACTCCAGCATATCCAGATCAAGCTACTTGGTATCAAATGCTATGTCAAGCTTTTTGACTTCTTCTCTACATTGAGTCTGCTGTGGCACCTGGAGATACTTGAATTAGTTCCAATATAGGCAGCAGTCTAACGAGGAACTTCATGTAAGTTAATTTACCTTGGTTCCTGAATATTGAGTAGATTTAGTGGCTGAGGCAATTGCCTTTTCATTTATTATTATTTTCTTTTCTCTGGCAGTTTTGACCATTCCCAAGCATGGGCTGAAATACAAGCCTAGCTCTACACAGTATAAACAAACCTCTTGTCATTCAGTTAAAAAAAAAAAAAATCAGTCTTTTTTCCTATAAAAAATGTAATTGGGTGAAAAACTTGAGCCTGCTGAAGACAGTAACCAAATTCTTCTTGACAGCAGTAAGGGCAGGACTTTACTCACTGTCTTTTGATTCTTCTTCCTAGCAGCCTAGATCATTATGAGACCTGTTACCAGCCATGTTCACAGAAGATGCTGTCTGGTGACCTGACAGTCTTTGGAACCATATATATCCCTGCTGTTTTTCAAATCCAGAACTAAAAGCATTTTCCACTAAATCTCAAAAACATTGTAATATTAGAAAGTGATACAATCTTCTGAGGCAAAAGGACCTTTTAGAAAGTTAAGCATATCTGCTTAGGATATGCTTCTATATAGGTATATGTATAGGTATATATATAGGTAGCATTTATAAAGGTTACCTATATATTTATAAAGGTAGCCCTTTCTTTTTTACAGAGATATGGGAAAGGACGAAGTACAGGAAAGCAGAAAAGATCCAACAAACTAACTTTCCAGAAATCCCCAACATAAATCACTCCTTAATGAGTTCAAAGGCAACATTCCTCACTTTGACGAAGCTTTAAAATATACCCATACGTTTTCCCATATTCCCTGCACGCTCAATACTCCAAGGTTCAGAGCTGTGGCAAACAATGACAACAAAAAAATAGCAGAAGACCTTTATATATGGTTTTCTGACACGAAGCAAATGCAATTCAATGCTGACAAATGCATGGTGTAGGAGCTTGGTTGCCAATAGAATAACAAATAGAAAATGAATTAAGTGTACCAGACTGAGAAGACTGAAAGTCATCTTAGCATGTATAGACATGCTGGGTTTACAAACCCTTTGCCCTCTTCTTTCCATGTCTAGTGTCAATCTTTTTTATTATTATTTGGCTTTGTCCTCTTAAAATTCCTTTGACTTTCTTTCTTTCTTTCTTTCTTTCTTTCTCTTTCTTTCTTTCTTTCTTTCTTTCTTTCTTTCTTTCTTTCTTTCTTTCTTTCTTTCTTTCTTTCTTTCTTTCTTTCTTTCTTTCTTTCTTTCTTTCTTTCTTTCTTTCTTTCTTTCTTTCTTTCTTTCTTTCTTTCTTTCTTTCTTTCTTTCTTTCTTTCTTTCTTTCTTTCTTTCTTTCTTCAATGTGCCCTTTCCCTTTCATCGAATAGGTGCCCACAGGTTACATAATATATAGTCTGTCTCAGAGGCTGGTATAACCTGCCATAGTATGTTTGATAACCCACACATCACTGAAATTGAATATATTTTTAATGCAGTTTCACTCTAAAGGCAGGATTTAAAGATGGCCTTACAATATTCTGTGCTTCTATTTTTTACAGTGATGCAATACAGAATGTGGTCATATTACAAATAACAATATATATGAATTTATTTCAAATTGATCCTGTGTTCTCAAAGCCAACCTGTTTTTCTTCCTTCTCACATGTTATGACAAGCATTACATTTCCTTAAGCCACATCATCCCCTGTGTGGCACTTCTTCTCTTGCAATCTTTATTCAGACATGATTCAACATATAACTATCATATCTGCTGAATCAGGTCTATAAAAAGTTTTATATGTAATTCTGCTAATAATTCTTTTTAAATAAATGTAAAATGATAAATCATTATAAAAAAAAAAAAGAAATTTGAAAAGTTGCACATCCCTCTGATGACTATGCTACAATCTAGTGAACTCTGAGTTGTATAAAATTGTGTTTCAATCAATGCTATCCTTATATGAAATGCTTGCCTTAATAGAGATATTGCAACCAAATATATCACCTGATTAGGATATCCAGGTTTTGACAGTGAATCAGTGAATCATGAGGAAGTTTTGGCTGATATGTATTTTTAAGAGGTAAGGTTCGCCTTTCTAACATGTAGTTTATTTGCAAATAATATGCATGCCTGCAGATACTAACGGAAGCGAAATAATAACTCTTTAATTAATCTGCAATATTCCTTCCTTAATTAAAATTATTTATCAAACTCTGTTTTGTAAAGGTAAACTATCATCTTGTATAGTGCTTCTTTCTTTTTTTTGTTCTCCCTCAGCATATTTCCTGTTTTTTTCTTTTCCTGAGAAGAATTCCATCCATTAGACTGTGTTTTAAAAATAGAAAAAAAAAATACAGGTAGGTGGTTTATTTTCACAGTATATACATTAGGTGGTTTAATACAGATCCCGTGTTGGGTTTGGATAAAAACAAGAAAGTGGAGTTTTTTCTATAATTCTGTGCATTAGTCTCCAACTGTGAAACTGTAACTTTGACAGCATTTTTGAACCATCATAATGATATTCCATTTGATAATAATGAACTCTGTCAGATTTAATGGATATATAATTAATACTTAGATGATACTAATAGCACATCATGTTTGTAAATAGGGAGAATCTTTTGGAAACAACAAGCCATTTCAGCAGGAAAGTGGTAAGTTTAGCAGAGAAGTTCAAGATAACAAAACCTGATAGGTCATTACATTGTTTAACTGGAAGCCTGATGAATTTATTAATTTATTTTGAAATTATATTAAAGCAGAGAGATTTGTGTGGGTTTTGTAATGGTTTTACTTTGTTTTCCTGTCAATATAATGTATAAATACAAAATTAAGATTTTCTTTGAGATAAAATGTGCCAAAAGAATCCAATGCTTCTTTCTTTAAGTTCTGGCTTTACTTCTTAGAACTAAACTATTGCAATCCTCACTTGGTATATACACAAAATACACCACCAAAAACTGCATTGCACTTGTGTAAACCCATCGAGGAATAGTTTGCTTTGGGCTTTAAATGCTGAGTTTTCTACAGGAATAGCAAATGCATTTGGTGAAAACTTTGTAGCAAAACAAACTTTTGCAGAAAACAAGCCAAACAGTCATAAAGTTGAAGCTTGAATCTTCTGTCATATCACATCTTGACTGGTTAGAGTGGCATGTAGACATGAAAAAATATATTTTTCTTATAGTATGTTTATTGTGACATATAAAACTTTCCGGTCATGAGAAAAAATAATTATAAATTTTGGTTTTGCTCAGAAGAATAACATGGAAAATAATAAATCTTTCTCAAACTGATCCCAAGATATGATGGACAAAACATTGGAAATAAGACATGCAAATGCAAAGTTATTTTCTAAAAAAACCCCCACAAACTAACAACAAAAAAACCCCCAACAAACCAAAAAAATCTCCCAAAACTACTTAAATGTATAGATAGAAAAATGGATATATGAATTCTGGGAGGCTAGTATTGCATTTACCTACAGTGACTGTACCTTAATTTCTGCGTATATGTTTTTATTTTTACATGGAAAAATAGAATTTTATATACAAAGAATTTTAGTCTAAAAATCCCAATACTCAGTATATTTAATATTTGAAAATAATGTACTTCAATAATAATTAAATAATATTTAAATCCATAAACCTAAACCCAAAACATTACTAGTGATATCCAGAGAAGGCTAAACAATAACTGAAAAATGCCACACTGTAAAACGTCACATATGTCTTGAAAAAATAGCTATTTTGACAGTCTAGTATTATAAAAGAGAAAAAGTAGTCAGGACTTTTAATAATTTAAAAAAAAAAAAAAAGTTGATTCTTGAAGCTGACAGGATTTTTTAAATTGTTGCTTTCTCATTACCTACAACTAAAGGTAGCATTTTGATTGCCCCATAAAATAAAAGCTTCAAAGCCCTTATTTTGAAGTTTTTTTTCCTGATACTGGATGAAAATCACATCTGTACCTGACATTTTCCATGGAACTGGTATTTCAGATTTTGTCAAGCTTTTAACATTACAGTCATCAAATTTAATGTCATTTGTGACACTCGCATAAGAGTGACACTAAGTAAACACTGCAGAGTGAAGAATGGCATACTTTATTAAGAAAAGTGTTCTGTTAGTCGGGTGAGGCGGAAAACTTTCACTTCCATGAATGAGTTCCTTGCTTACTTTTTCCAGTAGTTAATCTCTTGCCAAAAGACTTGATAGATCTCATTTCAATACCTATCCAATGAAATTTTGTATCTTTTTCTTCGAAATTTCAAATAATCTTATTTTCAGAAATGGCTTGTATGTTCATATTTGATGGTTCATATTTATAGAACATGAAATAGCTACTTTACAACCACCTCTAAACTAAATGACATAGGTTTGGCTTCTTAAAACTTATGGCATGCTCTTCAGGAATTTTACACATCTGCTTCGGCAGGCCTTGGAATCGCTCTCATGAGCCACTTTTTCAACTTTATTTCTGAAGGGTGGGTTACCTAAAATGGAGATATTACTCCAGTAACAATCTGACTGGTTTCTCAAGGGAATACCACTTTCCTGTTGCTACTCAGTATCATTTGTACTCATAGTAATCAATATTTACATTAGCTCTTTAATTTCCTTCTGTGATTGTGTGAAGCTTGTATAGAGAAGCCAGTAACTGGACCAACCGGTTTTGATAAATTCTCTCCAAACTGAATTATTATAAAATTTTACCTTCTTCTTGGACACTAAAAATGTGCCTGATCTCTTTGGCATAGATAGAAGGACTCAACCGAGGTGACCCTTGGTGAAGTGGTACCAGGAATGGATCCCACTGTCTACACTGCAGACGCTACCCCTGCCACTAGTAATTCCCAAATGATGATTTACCATCTTCGACTAGTTTCCGAGCTGCATCTCTTAACTTCTTTTTACACTTTTCTGTGGGCATCAAACCAATTTTGATATTTAAACAAAGTAAACAAACCAATTTATAATCGAAAGCATAAAGCTTAGGTATTCATGCACTAACACACGTTAAAGTATGATTTTATATATATATATATACACACACACTGGGTAAGAGCTGTGTTATTCAAAACCATGTGATTGACATTCATGATGAAACTACTCATTATTTTTTTATACAGTGCATTCCATATTATTTGATTTTTTTTCTCTAATTAGCATCAAAGTAAGTGACTTAAAATTGACAGATATATTGTTTCCCTCCCACCCTTTTGAAATACTGTGTGACATTAACTTCCTACCCCTTCAGTTTCCTCAGTTTTCTAAGACTTCATAGCAATATTCATGAATGACAGAAATTTCTCCTTGGCTGAGCTTCTAATAACCTTGGATGCGAGTCATCCACAGATTTTGAAACATACACCTATCTCCTGTTTGGGTCTTGAGTACTGCAATTCAGCCTCATCCTGGAAAGTGGAATCTTGATATATTTACAGTATTAAGGACCACTATTCACTTTTTACTTTTTTTTTTTTTTTTTTTTTCTGGTAAGGTAGTACAATACTGGTTTTTTCCAGCTTTCTTGTTATACATTCCTACAAGTAGGGTTGAATCAAATCTTTAGAGCTGAACAGCCTTCAACTTTCTGCAAGTTAATCAATAACTACGCCAGATAGAAATCTGGACTACTTCTACTATTATATCAACAAGCATATGCTGTTTATTAAGTCTAACTGCAAGTTGATTTTAAAAGAAAATGGAAAAAAAAAAAAAAAAACCCAACAAAAACCCAACCAAAACAAAGCCCACAACAGTTGTTTATCAGTATATTTCTATTTTTCCCATTTTGGTTCCTATTTATTTTCAACCTATATTGTCTGTATCTGAATCCAGAAAGCTAAACCTGCAGATGCTGTTGCAAGCAAAGTATAGAGCAATATTCGGTGAGATAAGTAGCTCTTCTTAGGAGTCGTCACAAAAAACCTTTTCATTCCCTTGTTGCAAGAGAAACTGAGTCCAGGTCTCCATTCCAGCCTGATTTTACCTTTCGTTATCCTCTGTTTCCCTACAACTGAACAGATGCATTAAGTGCACTGATAAGGTCTGGTCTGACAAATAAGATTAAAGCAAAATGTACAGAAAACTCAATTCTGTGTCTTTCTGAGATACACAATGAGTACTTTTGGGTTGTCCCCATTGTGAACCAAAATATATACAGAAACCAGGTAGAAAGAGGAAAAATTATCAATTCAAGGAAAATGGGAAAAAATATCAAGTTTAATCTAATTCAAATATTATGAAGCTTGGAAC
The DNA here is from genome assembly GCF_028858705.1 of Grus americana. Taxonomy (NCBI): domain Eukaryota; kingdom Metazoa; phylum Chordata; class Aves; order Gruiformes; family Gruidae; genus Grus; species Grus americana. The sequence continues at coordinate 1,828,118 of NC_072859.1, read as the reverse complement.
TCAAACAGATAAGTATCTGGCATATGCTGTTATATTACATTGATCATTAAGGGAAACGGTCTGTGTGTTTTTGTTGTTTTGAAGAACTCTTTCCTAGATTTGTTGGAAATTGATTTCAACTTACAAACCAGATTTACAGAAGAGAACCTGATCTTACTTGTAGTGATAGTTAAAGCTTTGAACCAGTTCTTATGTTGTCCACCTGTGGACTTGCAGAAAATTTGTACTAAATCCTCAGGTTCCTAAAGAACTCTTGCATTCTAGAAGACAAAAATAAAAACCCAAAATCAAACCAAACCACCAAACCATCACACATAAAAAGCCTCCCACAGGATAACACTGTTAACTCTCATTAAAATACTAAGGATTATGGGTGCTCTGCTAGTTGGGATGAATCTATATCTTTTGCATTTTAAATCATTCTCCATCATAGTCAATGTAAGTTTTCTATTGAATTCAAATAACTTTGGTATCCTGCCAAAAATCTATGTGAAATTGGAACTAAAGGCTTGAGCTGAAAGAGCATCCATTTTTAATAAATAATGTTAACATATATATTTCAGAACTTAAAGTTTCTCATGTGCCACTGGGTAACCCTTAATTTTAATAACTCTTTTGTCATAGTAAGAACTTCAGGTGACGCTATGGTGCTTGCAAATGTTACCTAATGAAAATCAATTTGACACAACAATACATGGCAATAAGATGCTTTGAACTTCAATTGAATTAGTTCATTCAGAGACCTTTGAAAGGTTAGGTTATATTAGGAGATTGAAGTGGAATGACAATGCAGGAGTAAAAACATTGGTTCTGAAAAAGTAAAAAAAGACAGGCTCTCTGAAAGTACTGGTTAGCCTAATTCTATGAGAGGCCATGTAGCTATGGAAAATTACACTCACATACAGCTTGGTGCAGTCTTTATGATTCCCTATATTTCAATGAAAAAACATGACATTTGATAGCTGCCAAATTGGAACACTAACTACAAAAGTCATTTTTAGGGGTGTATGTTGTGGTGGTGAGTTGCAGTGATTAAATTGGCTTTATATCAGAAGGGAACAGCAAAAAGGACTTCCTATAGCAAAGTATATGTTAACCCAATTGGAAAGTAAAAGAATCTCAGAAAGTTTGGGTGGTGTTTTTGTTTTTGTTTTTGTTTTTAATACCATATTTTTGATGTGGTGTTTAATTTCATAGACATATGAAGTCTTTTAAATGGTGAGTTTACTTAATACTAAAAAGCGTTCATCTATGTCACAGAATCCTCGAAGAGCGGAGTTTGAAAGGCACCTCTGAATATCACCTAGACCAACCCTCCCACTGAATGGAGACTCCACAACCTCTCTGGACAATGTGTTTCCATGTTCAAACACCCTCACAGATTAAAAAAAACCCTTGCCAAACAAAAAAAAAAATTTCTTCTATTTAAATGGAATTTCCTGTGTTTCAGGTTCTGCTGATTGCTCCTTGTCGTGACACTGGGAACCACCGAGAAGAGTTCAGCTACTTCTGTACTGCCACCCTCCCATCAGGTATTCACACACATGGATAACACCCCCCCCAAGCATTTGCTTCCCAGCCTCTCCTTGTAAGACAGATGCTTCAAGCCCTTAAACATCTTTGAGGACCTTTGCCAGACTCTCTCCCGTATGTCTATGCCTCTCTCATACTGGGGAGCCCAGTTATGGACACTATTCCAGATGTGACCTCACCAGTGCTGAGCAGAGAGGAAGGATCACTTCCCTCAACCTGCTGGAAAAGCTCTGCCTAACGCCGCCCCAGAGGCTGTTGGCCTTCCTTGCTGTGAGGCCACATTGCTGGCTCACAGTCAGCTTGATGTCAGTGAGGACCCCCCAGGTCTTCTTCTGCCAAGCTGACTTCCAGATGGTCACCCTCCAGCCTGTTGGTGCCCAGGGTTATTCCTCCCCAGGTGGAGGATTTTGCATTTCCCTCTTTTGAACTGTATAAGATGGTTATTGGCCGATTTCTCTAGCCTGATGTGATCCCTCAGAATGGCAGCATACCCATCTGGTGTATCAGCCACTTGTTCCAGTTTTGTATCATCTGGGAACTTGCTGTGAACTTTTCTGTCATGTAGGTCATAAATGAAGATGTTGAAAAGTACTGGTCCCTGAAGTACTCCATCAGTGACTGGCCTCCAGTTGGACTTCATGTCCTTCAGAATCCTTTGAGACTGGCAATTTGGGCAGTTTACAGTCCATACCACTATCCAGTTACCCAGGCTGTACTTCATCAATTTGTCAGTCAGGATGTTATAAGAGACAGTGCCCAAAGCCTCACTAAAGTTGGGATAAGCAGCATCTACTGTTCTGACCTCATCCACCAAGCAAGTCATCTCATTGTAGGAGGCTTCTTCCAGCCCTTAGAAACCTCCTCTGCACATGGCTTTTCAAAGATAACTAAGAGCAGCCTTGCAATGACATCAACCAGCTCCCTCAGCACTCCTGGGTGTATCTCATCCGATCTCACAGATTTTGCATAAATGTTTAAATATTCCCTAACCTGATCTTTCTCCACCAAGAGTAAGTCTTCTTTAGTCCAGACATTCCCTCTTGTCTCAGGGGTCTGGGATTCCTGAAGGCAGGTTTTACCACAAAAGACCAAAGTGAAGAAACCATTGAGTACCTCTGCCCTTTTGATATCCTTTAGCACCAGGTCCCTACCCTCATTCAGGAGCGAACCAACATCTTCCCTAGTTTTTATCTTGTTGCTGATGTACCTGTGGAAGCCTTTCTTGTTGCCTTTCACGCCCCTCACCAGATTCAAGTCTGGGTAGGTTTTGGTTTTCCTAACCCCATCCCTGATAGCATCTCCATAATCCTTCCATGTAACCTGACCCAGCTTCCATCTATTATATGATTCCTTTTCATATTTTAGTTTTGTCAGGAGCTTCTTTTCATCCATGCAGGCCTCTTGCCATCTTTGCTCGATTTCCTGATTGTTGAGGTGGGCCATTCTTGAGCATGGAGGAGGAGATCCTCAAAAACCAATGACCTCAGCTGGACCCCTCTTCTCTCCAGAACTATCTCCTATGGGATTCTTCCAACCAGATCTCTGAACAGGCCTAAGCCTGCTTTTCTGAAGCCCAGGGTTGTGATTCTGCTTTTTGCCTTGTTCCATCCTCTCGGGATCCTGAACTTCACTGTCTCATGATGACTGCAGCTAAGGCTGCCCCTGACCATCACATCCACAAACAGTCCTTCCTTATTCAAATTTATGAGGTCCAGTAGAGTAACTCACCTCATTGGCTTCTTGATCACCTGTGTTATAAAGTTATCATTGATGTACTCCAGTAATCTGCTGTCCCTCCAGCAGACATTAGGATGGTCCCTCAGCACAACCTGAGTCCCCCAAGAGGACCAGGGCCTGTGAACATGATGCTTCTTTCAGCTGTCTAAAGAAGGCTTCAGGAAGATTATGAGAGCTTTCCCCATAATGCTGTCTGATGGGCACTTCCTTAATTATGGGCATACACTTGGGGTAACTCAATTTCAGACCGGTTTTGCTGATTACTAGGTCCTTCATGTTCACATCACACTCTTTCAATGCCTACATGGTCCACCACTTCCACCCTCGAAGGTTGCTCATTGTCTCTCTCCCTCATTGTTCCTACTTTGAAGCTCTACTTAACAGCTTGGACAGTGTGTTGGCAGATATGGTTTTGCTCCACTTAGTAAGGTGGATTGAGCCTCATCCAACCACTCCTAGATTTTCAAAGGGTATCATAGTTACATTATGGCCATCATCCATCAATACAATATTTAACTTTTTTAAAAAATAAGCTGTAGTATAACAGACCCCAGTAGTATGAGCTAAGAATAACTCATAAATCACATAGCCTTATCTGTTGTTTTAGCAGCAGTTACAGACCCAGTAAATTTCTGAAAGAAGAACTCTAATTGGAAACTACATGACTATTTGCTAGTAAAAACAATAATGAAAACAAACGCAAGGAAACAGTGTGTGAAATTGCTTCTGGTATTTCATCATTCAAATATATAATTTGAAATGATGAAGCTCCAAACAGAAGGAAGAGTTGCATGCTAAAGGGAGGAGCGAAGAGTTGTGGGAATAAGTAATAGATACAGGGTTTATATATAGATATGTGTGTGTGTGTGTATAAGTATTGAAGCTGTAATTAGAGTTACCCTGCTGAAGAGACCATGTATTACAGTTTCATGCAAGATGTTAATCTAAACTTGGGTACGGATGGTAGCTGTGGATACAGACAATTGTCTTAAGACTACACAGAAAATGATGGAGTTTGGATAAGCTGTGACCCCAGAATCCCGCCTGCAAATAGAGCAAATCCAAACCTTAAAGCTTGAAGCTGAAGGTTATGACATGATTTAATGTCAAATTCAGTAAGGTTATGACCTTATCTTCAAATGTGCTGACAACGAGCAGCTCCCATGAAAAGAAATGGGAGGACAAAGTCATTTTCTCTTCTTATGGTGTGCTGGGTTTGGCTGGCATAGAGTTAATGTTCTCCATAGTAGCTGGTACGGGGCTGTGCTGTGGCTTTGTGCTGCACACAGTGCTGATAACGCAGGGATGGTTTCGTTCCTGCTGAGCAGTGCTTACACAGAGCCAAGGGCTGTTCTGCTCCTCACACCACCCCACCAGCGGGATGGCTGGGGGTGCACAAGGAGTTGGGAGGGGACACAGCCGGGACAGCTGACCCCAATGACCAAAGGGACATTCCATACCGTATGACGTCATGCTTAGCGCGTAAAGCTGGGGGAAGAAGAAGGAAGGAGGGGACGTTCGGAGTGATGGCGTTTGCCTTCCCAAGTCACCGTTACGGTGATGGAGCCCTGCTTTCCTGGGGATGGCTGAACACCTGCCTGCCATGGGAAGTGGGGAATGAATGCCTTGTTCTGCTTCGCTTGTGTGCGCGGCTTTTGCTTTACCTGTTAAACTGTCTTTATCTCAACCCATGAGTTTTCTCACTTTTACCCTTCTGATTCTCTCCTCCGTCCCAATGTGGGGGGGAGTGAGCGAGCGGCTGCGTGGGGCTTGGTTACCAGCCAGGGTAAAACCATGACATATGGTCAGAATAATTACTCATTAGTAGTGTAAGATAATTTCCAAATACTGAGTTTGGCTACAGAATGATGTCATGGTGTGAAACAAAATAGACCATTCACTCTTTATTTATTTAAACTGCAACATTGCGTGGATCAAAGTATCTTCTAGAAATAGCTGGTAACTTGATCAGATAAAATTCTCTGTTTGTTTTAAACTACAGCCTTACACTGATCCTATTAATTGTTGACACCATTTTCCATATCAGACTTTCTTCAACATATACATAATTTTATTTCTACATCTGAAAAAGTCTGATGCTCAAAAAAAATACAGAAAAGAGAGGAAAGAATCCTTCTGTATAATAATAGGTAGCTAAATGCATAGAGTTTGTACTTAGTCATTAAACATGTAAGTTGTCAAAGGCTCTTTCAGAATTAAAGTAAAAGGAAAAAAAAGTATCAGGAAGATTTCACTGAGTAAAAAGGACAAATTAACAACAAAATCATAGAGGCTATCTGTGAGCATCTCCTTTGCTTTCATTCTTCTTTATTCAGTCTAGATCTGTGCCAAGAATTTTTTTTTTTTTTTTGGGGGGGGGGCAGGTGATAGAGTCATTCAAAATGGATTTATTCTCCTTTTTTTTTCAGAACAGAAAATACATCTGTAATTTTCATGCTGGAATTGAAACAGTAAATTCTACTTTTTTAACCTATTTCTTTTCTTAAACATATTACAAAAAAAAAAAAAAAGGTGATACAAATTACTTATCATTATATCATGAATTTATCTTTTGAACATAAAGGTCTTATCATTAATAATCCTGAAGTTACTTGTGAAACACTGAGAAAAGCCATTTTTCAAATGTACACAATTTTCCTATTTCCACTGTGTGTATTATTTCATTTCTGGGCTTTTAGAACTGCTGTACTAAAAGTTTCAAGCAACCAAATATGTCGTTCACATTTACTGTGTGACAAATTGGAATTATTCATATAATCAGATAAAACCTACAGAAAGTAGTTTCCTTTATTTTAGATAAGTAAAATCATAGAGAAACCATAAATAAGTTACTTCTAAAATTATTTTATCAAATTAATGCTATTCAGTCAGTACTAATGTCTATTGTGTTAATCATTTATCATCTGATAATAGCAGCAGTTTCTTAAAATGCCCAATGACTGAATTATCATATCGCTATACAAATTTACGAGTAGAATACTAGTAATTTTAGCAAGCCATAAATACAGACTGCTAGAAAACAAAATTCATCATTATATTTCCATGATTATCTGTTAAAATTTGTATTATGCATAGTTATAAATATACATAATTGTGTCCTCATTTTCATTTAAGCAAACAGAAGACTTTCACTGTCAAGGAAAGGTATTGTGACCCAATAATGGAAACTTTACAATGTTTATTGAGAGATGGCAATCAGGAGTTGTGCAAAGACAAACTCCTTTCTTGAATATGCATGAAAGTCATCTGAATATGGCACAAGTATCAGAAATTAACACTCGAATGGGAAAGGATTAGTCATCAGAACAGTAGTTCTGTCAGCCACAGAGATGTTCAGATCATAAGAAATTCTATGAGAGTTTATTTTTAAGTGAAAGAATATGTTTTGCTTTTGTGTATGTTAACAAAGATATGTGCAAGTTCAAGCCATCCCAAAACCACCCTACATCTGAGTAAGTACAGTCCCTGTGGGAATGAATGGATCTGGCAATAGTTTTGCCCACCTGCTGTAAGTGCAGCTCTCCTGAAAACAACTCAGTGAAAATTCCACCCATTATTCCAATGGCTCCAATCATTCCTTCATGAAGAAACTTCAGAAAGACAACCTAATTAAGTTTAATTAAGGGAAAAGAAGCCTTGGGCTTATCTGGTTCTTGGCTAAATGTTGTCTTGAGACCTGACGATGTGCATGTTGCCATGCGTTGATATTGTTTTCTGATAGGCTATCGTATCTCCAACTGTTTTGAGATAACTCCCTAACATCAAAGTCGTCTTTTCCTTTGGGGGTTGCAATCTTTAAAATTGGAGGCACTTTCAGAGTAATCAGTATCCCAATACAAAGTCTGCAGAGTGTCCAAAGGCTATGTTCTTCCAATTGACTGCATGACCCAGTTTGTAAATCAGTAACTCAGGAATCTGCTGGAAGCCTTTCCACAAGCCTAGCACCAACCAAGGAACAGGAGACAGCGTGCTTAGTTTACAGAGGCACAACTGAGCCAGACGTTGTAGCGGTTTACCAGTCCATAAATTATTCCAAACAGCAATAAAATCTGTAGGTCAATAGGACTGATTTTGTAAATTAATTTGGGTGGGGCAATACAGAACAAGAAATTTTATATATACATATACATACACACATGCACATATATGTATATACCAGAAACGCTCCTACCAGGAACAAAAATGTCTACAGAATAGAAAGGACTGTTCAAAGGAAAGCATTGCTTTTCCTGTGGAAAACTGTTAAAGGCAATCTGGGACACTGCAGGATTACAAAAATTGAAAAGCAACTGAATGCTTGTGGAAGGAGCTAAAGAAGGCATTGATGAGCCAGTCTGGAGCAAACACTGAGTTTGACAGACCTGAGTATAAACAGCTTTGCTCCGAGAGAGGCACATGACACTGGGAAAGGCAACAGAATTCAGAGCACTGCTAAAACTGCATTAGTATAAAAAAAAATTATTGGGTAGTTAATTTCCTCCAGCCAGCAGTCCATTTCCCTTTTGGAATAGTTAATTAGAATATTTTTGGTCCTTAGATACAGCTCAGCTAAATGCACGTAGTCTATCAGAAGAGTTCCAGTTTGATTAGAAAATAAAATAAAATGAATAAAGGCACAGCAGATGAGAAAGAACAAAAAGATGTGCTGAAATTGCAAGGCAGGATGAGAAATGAAAGTCCCAATGAACTGATGAGTGAACTCAAAGTGACTCAGACTAACATTTTAGGATTGTGACATTGTGACACCTTCCCACCTACAGCAGTCGTACAGCATCTGAGCACCCCCAGCTGCAGTGGGCTTCGAGATTGCTCTTTACACCTCAAGCTGGACAGTGGAGTCCTGCCAGTTTTCAGCTTAGGGAAGGAGGGGAGTACTTAAGAGAAGCTTTCGTAGGAAAGTATTGACTCACTCCATAAACAAAGAGGCAGAAGAACCAGCTCATGAATAATGCAGGACTCCACGAAAGCCTCTGCCTAGACCTCCTAACTATGGTAGTATAAGGACAAAAGGGCAGTGGTAATAAGAGAAGACACAATTGTTCATTTGATAATACTGTACTTGCTAAAACATTTGTGAGAAGGTAATAGAAGAGGTGGTTTGCAGTAAGGTTCTCAAAAGCCTTGGGGAAATAGCTGCTGAGATGGATTTACAGATGGAAGCCATGATATATTTAGAGCCCAGCACTCGGGAGCAGGAAAAAACCAAGATGGAAATCTCAGTAAGAACACAAGGACAGCCATAGAAACAGTCTGATGAAAGTTTATAAACAGTGGCCAAAACCTAGAAGCTTCAGAAACTGGGTAAGCCTAGGGAAAGCATATAGTGCAACTTCGTCGAGTACTCTCCCAACCTCCAGTGCTCTGCAGTGATTTCCTGAACAATTGGAAGAGATTTCTTTCAGTTATCTTCAAAAGGTTTATTTTTCATTTACTTCTTTAGATTTCCCTGTATAAAGTCTTAGCATCTATAAAATTCTAGGCCAAGGAATTGTACAGCTTAATCATGGTGCTGAACCTTCTCTTTTTGTATATTTATATATCTTCTAGCACCATTTCCTGTTCCTCAGTTTTTGTTTTAGCAGGGACAGTCAAGTATTGCTTTCTGTTTATCCTTTCTGTGACACTTGTTAGCCAGTAGACCTTCAGTATGTCTTCAGTAACCTTTTTTCCTTGATGAGGAGTCCTGATCTACTCAGTGGTTCTTCTTAGGGAGGTCATCCCATGCCTGTCATCCTTATCTTAATTTTTCTCCATTCTATTGCATTTGAGATAAGAGAATGAGAACTACAGACAAGATGCAACACTTGAGTATACAATTGTGTTGGGTTTGCGTGGCAAGGTTTTGGTAGCGGGGGGGGCTACAGGGGTGGCTTCTGTGAGAAGCTGCTAGAAGCTTCCCCTGTGTCTGACAGAGCCAATGCCAGCCGGCTCCAAGACAGGCCCGCCGCTGGCCAAGGCCAAGCCAATCAGCGCCTCTGTGATAACATATTTAAGAAGTAGAAAAACACTTGGAGAGAGAGCTTTTGCAGCCGGAGAGAGGAGTGAGAAGATGTAAGAAACTCTGCAGACACCCAGGTCAGTGCAGATGGAGGGGGAGGAGGAGCTCCAGGCGCCGGAGCAGAGATCCCCCTGCAGCCCGTGGTGAAGGCCATGGTGAAGCAGGCTGTCCCCCTGCAGCCCATGGAGGAAGGATGAGGGGGTGTAGAGATTCCACCTGCAGCCCATGGAGGACCCCACGCCGGAGCAGGTGGAGGCATCTGAAGGAGGCTGCGGCCCGTGGGAAGCCCATGCTGGAGCAAGTTCCAGGCCGGACCGGTGGACCCGTGAAGAGGGGAGCCCACGCCAGGGCAGGTTTGCTGGCAGGACTTGTGACTCCGTGGGGGACCCCACGCTGGAGCAGTTTGCTCCTGAAGGTCTGCACCCCGTGAGAGGGACTCCTCCATGCTGGAGCAGGGGAACGATGAGAGGAGTCCTCCCCCTGAGGATGAAGAAGCGGCAGAAACAATGTGTGATGAACTGACCATAACCCCCATTCCCCGTCCCCCTGTGCCGCTAAGGGGGGGTGGAGGTTGAAGCCGGGAGTGAAGTTGAGCCCGGGAAGATGGGAGGGGTGGGGGGAGGTGTTTTAAGAGTTGATTTTATTTTCTCATTCCTCTACTCTGTTTTGCTTAGTAATAAATTAGATGAATTCCCTCTCTAAGTTTGGTCTGTTTTGCTCGTGACGATAATTAGTGAGTGATCTCTCCCTGTCCTTATCTCGACCTACAAGCATTTCGTTGTGCCTTTTCTCCCCTGTTTGGTGAGTGAGGGGAGTGAGAGAGCGGCTCTGGTGGGCACCTGGCCCCCAGCCAGGCTCAACCCACCACAACAATTTTCATTATTTCCTAGATGATGTTGATGATTTTGTTCTATATGTCAATAGGATGTTAAATAAAAAATGTTGTGCTAAGTAAGAAATGTTTGGTTGATTGGTGGGTTGGTTGGTTGACACCAGCTCCAGTGCTAGTCCAAAAAGTTTTTCAGACATGTATAGGGAAATTGCCTAAAGATTCTTGAGGAATACTGCTGGAGAAGTTACTACCAAAGACAGGTATCTGCAGTAGGTAACTGTTATGGAGATCTATATAAGCTGACACATAACTGTACACTGGAGGAATCAACAGCTGAAGAGAACTTCTCAAAACCTCAACACAGATTTCTTCTTGCCTAGCATGTAAATTGGATTAAGAGATTATTTGGTGTCTGAGCACAAGGTCTCAAAGTTCTCTTTTTTAATTGACGTCTTCAAAGGAGAGCAAGGCAAACCCTCCATTACCTGCATGAACTGTTTTGAGAGTTGGTAGAATGAGGACACTGTGTACACCAAAAGGCGTTGCAGCTCTTCTCTGCCTTCCTGGACACTTAACTGTCTGTGCTCGTGCTCAGCTGTGTCTGTCTGTGCTCGTGCTCAGCTGTGTAACCGTGGACCAGGTCTGTACAACAATGACCTGGAGAGGCCCCACTCCCTGACAGGGACACGGGGTCTACCTGTGACATGGCCGCCTGGCAGACAGCACTCACCAGAAGATGTGTCAGCAGCAAGCAGGAGGGGTGGGGATCAGTAAATCTGAAAAGTCTAACAGGAACTGTTAATTACTTTTAGAAAGTGTATTTTTTTTACATACTTGAGTGCTTTCTGCCATAGCCCTGAATATGTCAGTCACATTTTTCTCCAAATGTGTATGAAATGAAATGTATTTTTCCTGGGTCACCCCTGATGCATCTTAAAAATAATAATAAACATAAATTACTTTTCTCAACCTAATATATGACGTTGAATTAAGAAACCATGTTTTTAAGATTAAATTTTGAAGAAATCCAAGAAAATGAGGATAGTAAAGGATGAATAACAGGTGACAAAATCTTATAAGAAAAACCTGCTTGACATGTCTTTGTATCCTGCTGATCTTATTCATTCAGACTGAAAAAACATAGTGATGCATGAAAGATATCAAGGAGGAAATTAATTCAGGAGGAAATTAATTCAGGTGTAAATTTTCAATAGCATCCTTGTGTTTACAAGATGTGGTTTTTTCCAAAAGTGACGTATAAATTTGTCATGTTAATATTTAAATTGAAGTTATGTTCCAAGATGATTATTCCCCCAATAATATTCTGATCCTCTTGTACTGCAATAATGGAGATATACGACAGTGTGCATACTGAATGAGTTTCATCTCTTCTTAACCATACGGACTGAATATATTTCCATCTCAATTTTCTTATAGAACAATCAAATAATGATTTGATAAAGCCTGAGTGCTGTTATTTCCTGTCTGAAAGCCACACCTGTTGGACTTCCGTAGGGCTCACAAGAGATGGAGACAAGAACAAGCAATCATTCCAAAGCTTAGCTTAGAAGACACCTTTTTTTTTTCACCTGGTGGACGTCTAGTTTAATTAAGGCAATATCAATTTTTTTATTTTGGGTCAATATGTAACAGCTTTGTGTTCTGGTGTTTGGTGTCCATTTCTTGCACGGGTAGTGACATTGCTACGGCTAATTAAAAACCATTAAACCAAGATGCTGATTAATGAATTAAATTCAAGGTTCCCCTGGATTTCCATGATGAATTTCCATGTTCAATGAGTTCCAGAAATTATTTATTTCTTAAATAAGTTAACCAACCAAAATCAGCATCAGAAAATCTAAGCCTCACTCATTAATTTCATTGTGTTATGTGAGGACAACCTAAGGTTCTTATACATTGATTAGTTTATGTGAAGTTTATGCTGCTCCAGCGCTGATTCAAGAAATGCAAATATGTCAGATCAGTTTTGTGGGGTTACTATTAATAAATAATACAGCTCGTTGCCAATCTTTTTCTCAAAAATGTGGCACGTTTACTGAAAGATTTAGAAGTCACCATGAACATGACTGGCATTGCATGACATTGAGACTTTTTGTTTTCTTTTGATGGTGGAGGTCAGAGATATCCAAGTTTCTGCATGTCTTGAGGCTGTTTTGCCTCAAAGAGAGACAGTGGCTGCTATATTTACCATGGCACCTCTGTCAGCCAGCTTAGCATAGCTGTAGCTGCTAAAGTACCGATTTTTCAACTCCAGTTGCATTGACTGGCAGAAAATTATGTAGGGGGCGTACATATTCTTCTTATATATTTATTAGATTTCTTACAATATCCGTGTCCCATTTTCAACTCCTGTATGTTTGGAAAACATCTTCAGACTGACCACCGTAACTTTTCAAAGAATGATGGTGAGTTAACAACTTCCATGCAGTGATTTACTGATATACAGTTATTACACTTAAATTCTCTTCAGTTTTGTTAAAGCCAAATTTCAGGTGTTTTGTTTCCCATTTTATAGCAGAAGGAACTGAATTAATGCAATAGCTATGTCTGTCTTATGGTTTTTTGTTTTATTTTGGGGTTTTTTTTTAAATTATTTCTATAAGCCACGATATAAAAAGGTGTGGGAAATCCAAACACTAATTTTGTCTCATTTCTAATAAATTACCTTCAGTAATATGTTACCTTCATTATAATGTTCATATGGTATTCTCAATATTAAGCTAAATACAGATAAGTCATATTCACCTTTATTTTAATAATACTTCTATCGAATGTGTCTGATTCTGGGTTCCTACGGGCATTATATTTAGTATGGAATATAACGCCCATAAAATTAATCTTCTGTGTAATGTTAAGAACAACAAGTCTCTATTGTTTAACAGTGCACCCATGGAGTTGCTTCTGGCGTTGCTGAATAGCAAAGTACTAATACTCTCTCTTTAAGTTCTTCCAAAGAAAAAGACTGTATTCATTTATAGACACACGAGTGCTCTATCTCCTGTGGAATGAAAAAAGATGGGAGAAAAATTCTTAACTTATTTTAGTATGCTACCAGTATTTCTGAAAATAAAAAGAGCACAGACTTAATTTAAACTTTATGTCAGTGTTAAATACATTATTAAGTGGAATCATTTTCTTAATGAATATAGCTTGTGTATTGACTCATTGGAACAATGTTCTAGACAATATTACACATGACATTTAAGACATTTAAAGGTGTATTGTTTCAGTCACGCAGTATCTGTTAAGAAAATCATATACATTGATATCCCGTCTCAGGAAAGAAATCAAACACTTTCTTCAATCTATATATGTACAAAGTGGATATATAATTCATATGTAATTCAAAAGAATTCAAAAGATGCCAAAGTTAAGCACATGCTTAAGCTATGAATAGATATGCTACATCTTTTCTACATAAGCACACTTTATTGAATCAAAGACTGAAGTAACATGCATGTAAAATCTGCTATTCTTTTTAATGGCAGTAAAAAAAGAAACTTTAAAAGTCAGATAAACATTTATATTGTTGTAATTGTTAGTTGTTTTGTTTCAAGGACTAGTTACACTCAATAAGCAAGGGGACAGGTTTGAATTAGACATTATTTCCAATATTATGCAGGATCTCAAGATTTTCTGGGCTTGCCTTGAACTTAATTGACTTTGTTTATTGCAACAAATGCCTAGTGATCAAATGACTATGGCTTTATAACTCTCTAAGCATAAGCTTTGTCAATGTCATCTGGGGAAATGATCTGACAAACACGGAGTCACTCTGAAGGACAACAATCCTTGATATCAGCTAAGCCGGGGGAAGCCAGCGTACAGCTCTCAAGTTTCAGCTTTGCATTAGTGGGAAAGAAGGAGACTGAGTTAAGAATATCTCAAAGCGATCCAAGTGGACCCAGGACTGAGGAAGAAGGCACTCCCACCGTCATGAACATCAGGCTCCTCTTGGCAAAGATATCAGGATGCTGACAGCTCATTATGCTTCCCTGCTCCTCTCTTCTTCTCCTGGAAGATGCCTGAAGTTTCAGCCTCAGGACCCAGAAGGATGCTGGAGGGATGAGCATCATCAGAATAAAGGTGTACATGTTGGGAGACTCTAATGTATAACAACTATAACTGTATAACTAATGAGGCCTCTCTGTACTGAGCTGGGCTAAGGGTATTTTTAGTATTATACGGGACAAAAAAATAACTATTTCTATTTAATTAGCTGGACTAACACTCAATTCTTACCTCCTAATGGAAGTTCCTTTTTGCCCATCACAGGATTGTGACAACGTGCAACTTGATTAGCAAAGTCATTTGGGCACATACCTATAATTTGGTGGGCAGAGTGATTCTGCAGAGAGCGTAGGCGAGAAGCGGTAGTGGCTTGATTCACACGGCATCAGAACCACCCCCCCTGTCCTTTATCGAACTACTTCAAAGTTACTTTCTATTACATACCCAGCAGTGATCAATGCTGACAGTAGGACATGTTTTTAGAAAATTTTAACATAAATAGGCCCAATGGGAAGAATGAGTATAGTGACTAAGGAGTCTATTGATTCAGTTCATTAGAAAATAAATAGAAAATTGAAAAGCATTCTGAGCAGTAAAGTTTGCCTGTTGGTAAGTGCAACGCTGTGTAATTTAAGAGCATTTTGTGATCAATAATGACACTGAGGATCACCATCCATCTTTATGTTTCTTGAATTTCAAGGCCGCATATCAGCTGATCATTCTTCAACTCCATTGCTCATTTCCTAAACCCATGGGTTTTCACAAAAACTAAAGGAAATTCAGATAAAATACTTAGCTCTAAGTCAGATTAATAATTGGTTTTCCAAGTAATATTTCAAGTGGCTTAGCAATTCCTATCAGCACAAGCAAAAGATTTCTGAAGAAATTAAATAAGCTATTAAATAAACAGCTCCTTGAAATAACTACAATCATATTCTAGAAAAGAATAGGGAATTCAGGAGAATTCACAGGGAGAAATATTAGAAATTCACACAAATTCACTCATTAAAAATTTTCCAAGCTTCTAGAAAGAACCTGCGTTAGGTATTTAGATGGCACCAACTACCTTTACTTTCCAAACTCTCAGAATCATTTTGACAGACAGCCAACATACCCCTCAGATATTCTCTGGTAGCTCATTTCTCTCAAATGCTGTAGGTGTTGAATTCTACACAGCTGAAGTGTGTACAACAAACAGCTAGGAAAAGTCTGCAAACAATGAATTATAGTATTCCAACCTTGATGTGGTAGGACATAAATCAAGAGCCATAGATCCTGCTGAAACAGCAATGTCCTTAACCTTGCTAAATTCCTGACGTGTAAATATGAAGACTTAACAATGTGGCCCTCAGAACAAGTTTCAGGGTCAAATATAACACCAAAATTATTCAGTCAGGAGGCAATTTTATATTCCCAAGAAATGGTACCATAAATGAGGAACTGCTATTTAGCAGGCAATGGGCCAAATAAAATCCATTTTGTTTTAAGCACCAAATGTTAGCAGACACTCAACATTTAACGTCTAATAAGTATCCTTCCAGACTAGAGACAGATTTATCTAAGTCATCATGAACTGTTTGATATACCTATTATATTTGGATGTCATCAGCATAAAGATAGTAATTAAGATCCTGCTTATAGAATAAATGACCCTACCGGGAGCACACACTGTGCATGTTAAATAGGATAATCGTGCTTTATAAAGTCTGTAGTGGGATTTCCAGACTTTATTAGTAAAGTACCCCAAATCTCGTAAAATAGAGTTTTAAGAAATAAAGAAAAATAACTGAAAAAAATTAACCATGATTTCATTTTGTTGCATAAGTAATGTGGAAAAGACTCTTACTATTCAATCTTATTGTGGCTCTAAGAAAACCTGCTGTGTATTATGTCAGGGTGTTGATTTTTTTTTTTAATTTATTTTATTATCTGCCAAAATGGGGTAGTTGTGTACACAAGAAATAGTGAAATCCTACTCCCTATTCATGTTGAATTAGTCAAAATTTCCAATGATGACATGGAGAGAGAGAGGAATTAGAAAAGGAATATGCATTATTCAGATTTATAAACTGCTTGTTTTGCAGCTCTACTTAGTTATTACCATCTAATTAATTATCCACTATATGAAAGGGGAGATTAAGCAGATAGCTTTCCTCTCAAAAAAATAATAAAAAAAAAAAGTCTGTTTAAAATCTTAAGTTTATCTTTCATTGACCTGTTGAAACTTGTTTATAGACTTTTCTACACACTATTGTTGATTATTTCACATGTACAAACTATTCAGCACTGGTTCATGTATCCCTAACCTTTAAAATTAGGAAAAAAAAAAAAAGAAAGAAATTCAGAGGAATAGATTCATTTATTCTACTCCCTTTTTAGGTTACGGGCGGTTTTTTGGTTTGCTGGAATTTGCATTCTTTTAATTAATTGCACTGGGAGCTGTGTGCAGAGGAGAGGGGATTTGGGAAAATGCTCATAAACAAGCAAGTAAAGCAAAAAGACTCAACCTGAAATATAGTATTAAACTTCTGAGTTCTGTTTTCTTTTCTGTGAGAAATATAACTGTGTAATGTATTCATCACTCAGTCTAACCTTTATATACTTACATGAATAAGAATGTATTTAGCCTGACAGCTTTTTTAGTTTTATATAGAAAAAAAAATAATTAAACTTTCATTGCAACTGAACAGAAATGTTCTTCCTGAATGCTCTTTCCTTCATAGTGGTGTCTATATATGAATCTGATAGAAAAACTGTATAAAATTGTGGCTTGTTTTGCACAGCATACAGAATTAATCAGATTTCTCACAGGTTTTTTTTAAATTATTTTTCACTGCTGCTGTGGCTGTTTTTATCAAAACCATGACAGTTCTTTAAAATTATGTTACATATAACAAAACATACCCCAAAAAGAAAAACTAAAGAAAAAAAAAAAGAGAATAATGAAACAAAGACAGAATGTAAATGGTCTTAGGTCAAAATTAAAATAACTTCTGAGGTGAAAGCAGGATGACACCTTTAACTGTCCTCACTTCACAGGAAAATTATTATCAAATACTCCAAAGCCTTTTTTGTTTGTTTCCCCAGAGAATATTAAAGATAAATATTATTTCTTTACTTTTTTATTTGTTGTTTGCTTTTGTTTGGATTTTTGTTTTCTTTCTTTCCCCTAAGGCTATATTGTGATTCATGATATCAACCAGAGTTATTGCCTTGCCAGGTCTCTCAGTATGAAAATCAGACAAATTCAAGTTGTTTCATACAACACAGCCTGGAAGTCTGTTTGTCCCTGTCCTTTTCCGATGTAGTAGTAAAAGTACACTAACAGAATTGTAGAAAGCTTTTGCAAATTCTTTTTTTCTGATGTTTCAAAAAATAATTCTGGTGAGAATTTTGGATTTTTTCTAAGATAAGAATTTAACTGAATTTGCTAATCTTAGCCTATTTCAGTAATGCAATTCTCAACCATTGACAACGCAAGCAGAACAAGGCAGATGATAGAGAATGGAGTTTATGTCTCCTTTGTACAGTAGAGATAACTGTTAAGAAAGTCCAGTTTTGACAGCAGTTTTTACTCAAACTGACTTTACTAAATACTTACTTTAGAATGGAACAGTAGCTCTGTTTAGAGAAATACCATGTTCCCTACATCCAATAAAAGACGTACATTGCTGTTAAATTGTTACAAAATTCTAATTGTTAAATATTTTCATGTAAGTTTGAGAAATGGAAACATAAACTATACATGCATAAAAAAATTGAGTTAAATTTAATATCATGTGCATATATGAGAATTATTCATAACCCTTACAGAATGCTGTCTTAAGACTCAGAGGACATGGGACAAATACATTTTTACTTCATCTTCATTCTCCTACAAACACAAGGGCAAACAACTATTTATGAACATAAGGAAATAGCTTAAATGAGCATGATTAAAGAAATAAATATAAATACACACAAAACTACTAATATTGTGTTTGATGGCAAAGATTAATTTCTCGCAAACAGCAAGAAACATTTTTTTCTCAGGCTTCAACATTGACAGGAGATAGCAAAATTTTTATATGAAACCTATTCCAGTACTGGTTGGTTGTGGGTTTTTTGAGAAAGAATTATAAGGATCAGAATCATGATTCTGTAATTCTGTGAAAAATATGCGTAAAATTGGTTATAAACACCGTACAGACTGCACGAAATAATAATTTTAACCATAGATTCTACCATAAATGCAGTTGATGTCCCAACTGAGAAACTGGACTCCAAGGCTCACAGATCATTCAGTATTCATGCATCACAAAAAATTAATATTATTGCTGATACCACACATTAGTTACATTGATCTGATGAAAGTACAAGATATTTCTCAGGTATAACTACAGAATTAAACTACTTTCATATTTCAGCATATGAACATGGTTAAATATTAAAATCTTAAGAAAACAACATTCTAGATGCTATGATAAGTTCTTTTTTTCAGAACAACAACAACAAAAAAAAATTACAATCTGGCCTCCTTCATGCAGTTTTCATGAGAAACACTTTGTTGTGATTTACTTATATAGAATCATAGAATCATAGAAGTTACTTCATTCCCTTATGCCTTTGCCAAGGAATATTTACAAAATTTGTCATAGTTTGAGAGATGAAAACATTCTCATCTTATGCTTTTAATAGCTACATTGCTATTTCAGCTTGGGAAAAAAATTAGATGAGTTACAGAAATTTCTTACTAAATTGAGAGTTAGTTTTACTGTCCAATACTACTCATACAAGACTTGATATTTTGTTTTTAAATACATGATCATCATACAAGAAATATGCTATCAGAATTTATGCATCATTCTTTTTTCATTTGATTTTATTTTAAGAGAGCATTTCAATGGGAATAAAGTAAGCTAGATTTCTCCCACAAGGAAATAATTGTATGGCCAAAATTGCCTTAGTGTGCTATTTCTTTACAGTACAAGGAATTTTCATGTTTTACATATGAACACAGTTTTTTGATTGGCCTCTTCAAACATAAATGCTCCTAGTAATAGCCCAAAATGGCCATTAACTCATTAATATTTATATAGTAAAGAGAGAAAGCAATTTTCACCTCAAAATTTATGATTTCATTATTGTCAATGTTTCATCAATTTTATAACACTTTTAAGATAAGATAACAATCTGTGTTCGGTTCTAAGCTGTCTTGGCATTGTATCAAGTTGACAGATAAATCAATATAATTGATAATCTGCTTTCTGGTGTAACTAAGTATCAAGTGGACCTTAAGACATCTGAGGAAAACTGATAGCTTTTTTATATTGTGAATTGCTTTACCTGTGTCACTACTGCACAGCAGAACTACGTTCTATGAAAAGTTATGTGTCATAAAAATTACCATTTTCACTTCAGTTATCAAGTGGTTATAATAATGAGAGCACTACCACGGCATCACGACAGGACAAAGAAATTAGTCCCTCCCCTTCAATATCTTTCTTTTTTTTTTTTTAATCCCTTCTTCTCTGGAAAGAAAAATCCATAAATTTCATGCAGTCCCCAGCACGGGACAACATGGAGATGAGGGTAGAAATGGTATGTATTCACCTTAGCTGAGTGGCATTCCAATTGCACATCTATTTCCACTGAAACAAATCATCTTCTCGTGCAGTTATCTTTGTCCCTTAAACATTTCTAAATTAGTGTGGACAACAAGAGCCAAGTCTCTCAAATATCCTGTCGGTGCTTGCTGACATGTACTGCCACTGGCACAAAAAAAAAGGCACCTTCTCACTCTAAATCTCCCTCCCCTAAAGAAATATTTAACCCAAGCCTCTCCGAAATGCACTGGCGTTGAATGATATGGCCAGAGGAGGTCCACTTACTATTTTATTGTAAGTGAACACTTAGACTTCTTACTCAGGAGCTGGTGCATCTGGGGTAAATTTTTCACTGCTTGATGAATTTCAAGCACGGGACTGCCACAGGAGTTCACCAGCCATTAGACTGCAGCTGATATCACTATGTATACGAGAATCCACTTAGCTCCTCCTCTTCCGAGGAAGTGATTATATTTTACCTAAAAAATAGACTCGCAGATGTAAAAATACAAATGGGAAGAAAAAAAACCCCAACAAACAAACAAACAAACAAACAAACAAAACCAAACAAAAGAGACCAGGACTGAGAATAAGCTTTCATTAGGAAGACTAAGTCCTGAGATTAAATTTTTACCTGTAGTGCTTTGTATATGTGATAATAGTTATAATCTAGTTAATATTAGCATGTGTCTGCTCCACGGCAAAGACATTTCTATAGGCAACTCGAGCTCTGTATCTCTATGTCTCTACATCTCTACCAGTTCTAGCCAGCATGCCTGTCTAAGATTATGAAGATTTGGACCTTTGTGTCCTTGGAGGAGTTCAGATTTATGTCACAGGTGTATACACACACACACACACACACACACACACACACACGTGAAAACTACATTTTGGAATCAGGGGCTTCTATTCTGCCCCAAACTCCCCTCAGGTGCTTAAGGTTTTTTGTAGATATTTTGGATGATTTTTGAAATTTTCCACTGGACACCTACTACATCATTATGTACATAATATATGCAGTATTTAAGGTTTCAGAAGGTTTGAGCCATACCTAATAAAACTTTCTTTAAGTGCTCAGACTTCTGGTGAATTCTTAATAAGTCAAATTCTCTTGGCTACTGGCTATTCTTACAAAAGGTTTTATAAATTTTATTTAGAAATTTTCTATAGCAGACACTTTTTTGGCTTTTCTAGGTTTTTCAAATTTGCATTCATCAGTAACGAAATTATTTCATTTGAAGTAAAATTTCCTGCAAAGCTTATAATATCTGTTCTTTGTAAGGACTTTAGCAACCTACCTAATCATATCAATGTAATGCTTTTCTGGTCAAGTGATAAATGATAAATCTGTGTAAACAACGTTGTTAGATGCTGTTTTCCTTCAAACTGATAAGATCAGGTTTATTGAAGTAATCTCTAGGGTTCTTGCTAGATTTACATTGCATTTCACAAGCTCATTCAATATTTTCCAAAACTCTTGCAATGTAAGCCATTTTTTTGATTTGTGTTTTCAAAGTGGTAGAATATATACATTTACTTTAATGAGAGAAATCACCAACTTGCAGGGACCAAAAACATTTCCCACAAATGGGCCTGTGAAGACCAACTCACTTTTTTTTTGACAAACAGCACACTGAATATTTAAAGGTTTTGTTTGTTTGTTTGTTTTAAGGACAGCAACACCATCACACAAAATCAAATAAAATATTTGACGGCTTTAGATAGAGAAAAGACAAAGAAGGTCTCAAAGAAAGATGTATAGGTGAGAAATATCTTACATTTTCCATTCTTTTATAATGAGCACTGGGCAAAATGAGTAAAAATAACTGACACAGAACGTTGGAGTTTTGAGCTTGGTAACTGATGAGATACTTCAAATCCTTTTGAAAACTAAAAAGGTTCAGGTTTTAAAAATACCTCAGAAAGAGAGTCTATTGAATTTGATTATAAGAAAATATATGTTCCAAACAATATTAATTTTTTTGTAAATTAGGTAAAATGTATTTTGACAAGACAGTATCTACAAAATTTATGAACAGTCTTATTTAGGGAAACTATGTCTTTTCGATATTTTCAGTGTTCCTTGAAGCTGCCATGAAAGCTGATAGTCATGCACCTGTCAAGCACGTTAAAAGCTTGATTTACTGGGATTTTCAAAGTACTTTTCGAATATATTCAAATAGATATCAGAAAACTCTGACATTACACATACCTGTGAATAGTTAACAGATCACTGAAGCCCACTTAACAGTTTTCTCAACAAGAGGCTATGAACACGTCTGACAGTACCTTCCATGTACAGGAACAGGTGCTGGTTTATAAGTAAGGTTTTGCCTATAACAAAAGTGTATTCAATTACCTGTACAATATTGTTTTATTTATTCTCTCAACTACCAGATGCAAAACATATATATATATATCTTTAACAGGAAGTCAAAGATGAAACCGTTTTTTTTCGTGTTATGTGTCTTACCTGTAATGTAGCTTTTCCAAGTCATTCAGACGTTAAGGATCACGACAGGAAGAAGTGTATTTCTGTACACCAACCGTTGCTGCAGTGCTTGGAAACTCCAAGCACAAACCAGAATCTTTTAATAGGTAACATTTTAATGGGTAACGTGGCCTTGCAGAAGGATCTAGACAGACAGGAGCATTGGGCAATTATCAATGGCATGAATTTTAACAAGAACAATTGCAGAAGTGGAGACAAAAGTGCTGATCTCTTCTCCTTGGTATCCAGTGACAGGATGTGTGGGAATGGCTCAAAGCTGTGTTGGGGACTCACAATCCTCTGCCTCTGAACTAGAACATTTCACTGATGCCGAATTCTCAATTCAAAATCAGTGCTCCAGCAAACCTGAAGCCAGCACCAAATAGTTAGCTCATGGAGACATAATGAAAGGGTTACGCATGTGACATCAAAAATATCAGACACAGCACGTTTTCTGGTCCAATTCTCTTAACTGTTCAGACTAAAGTCCCAGAAAAAGTGTGCAGCCATTGTTTGGATTGTATGCTTTTTTTGTGAAAGCCAGGATGCTCATCCAGGCATGAGAACAGAGTTTAGGCAAAGCTTCAATGTGAAATATTTTAACTCTGAGAAGCTGAATAATTAAAAGAAATCACTCTTATTGTGTCAATATCTACCCAGTAGCATGGACTATGCAACTGTGCAGATCCTTGCAAGCACTTCTATGTGTATTTAGTGATGATGGCTGCCCTTCCCTAAATCAAGATTTCAATTTTAAAAAGTTTAAATACCTAGTTTGCTAAAGCAAATCTTTCCTGGCATGTAACTGAAGTTTCAGAAAACCAGCATTGTTTCACTGTTCAGTATACTTAAATTAATAACATGCTGCATCTTTAGATTCTGCAGGATGTATCCCTCATCTTAACCAGCAAACCTGTAAAGGTATGTAAAGGTATGTAAAGGTATGGAAGACATATTGTCTAACCTCCTAATGAGGATTCTTGCAGTGCAAATCAAAAGTCTCTGAAAACTATAAGTGAATCATCTCTTGTAATGCTTTCTTCTCCTGAACTCCAAGTAGTGCTTTAAACTTCAATCTTCAATCTTTTTAAGTTTTTCCTTTTAGTATTAAAAAAGTCACATGTGACTATCTTAAACGAATATTGATAGTCTCTGAATAAAATCATCATGACTGGTTTTTGTCATGAAAACAAACAAGTACTTATTTCAGCAGCCTGTAACATTTACAGAATCCTAAAGGATGTCGGTTGTCATATATACTAATTAGACTCCAATATCGAAATCTTAGAGAGCACCTCATATCTCAAACAACATGAGCACCACGCTACCAAACCACTGGCAAAGTCAGATACTGACAATCCATTTGTTTCCATCACTGCCGAGAAGTGCTTACACAGAGCCAAGGGCTGTTCTGCTCCTCAGCCCACCCCACCAGCGGGATGGCTGGGGGTGCACAAGGAGTTGGGAGGGGACACAGCCGGGACAGCTGACCCCAATGACCAAAGGGATGTTCCATACCGTATGACGTCATGTTCAGCATGTAAAGCTGGGGGAAGAAGAAGGAAGAGGGGGATGTTTGGAGTGATGGCGTTTGCCTTCCCAAGTCACCGTTACGGTGATGGAGCCCTGCTTTCCTGGGGATGGCTGAACACCTGCCTGCCATGGGAAGTGGGGAATGAATGCCTTGTTCTGCTTCGCTTGTGTGTGCGGCTTTTGCTTTACCTGTTAAACTGTCTTTATCTCAACCCACGAGTTTTCTCACTTTTACCCCTCCGATTCTCTCCCCCATCCCACCAGCGGGGAGTGAGCGAGCGGCTGCGTGGGGCTGAGTTGCTGACTGGTGTTGCAAAGATCCTAATTTTCTATTCTAAATTTCACATACTACCATGCCAGTGTGTTCTTTTTAAAAAAGTTGCATATTAAACATAAACAAACCTGGTTTAACCTTATCAGTTTCTCTTAATTTCTCTAAGTTTAACTTATTTATGATTTGTTTTGAGACAAAAATGTAAATTGTGTTGATCGTTATAGCAGCTGCTTTATGTCACTTGCTGTCTTTAGTATCCTCACAGCATCTTACTCCAGTTGATTACTGCATTTTAACACTGCAGCCAATTCAAGAATAATGTAGAACTATAAGTGTCTTTCTATAAAAACTTAAAGAGGAAAAACTCAGTTTGTATACTCTTATGAAATCTTTTTCTTACCAATTTAAATAAATATCATGTATTCACAGTAAAAAATTTTCTCTCAAGCTCTTTGAAAAAAGCAGCTTCCACTGCTTGAATTTAGAATTTGTTTGAAAGATTCAAGATCTTTGTTTCAAGGGCTTACAGCATCTCAATAGTGTTATTTCTACTGTGGAATACCCTACTGCAGACAATAATATTGTCACATCAACCCATCACTTTTCTCATGAATGTCTGAAAAATTTAACCTCTCATAAAATGTGAATCACTTTTATTCACCCTAATATTCCTCTTTTGCATGTATTTGAAGCCTTCTATTGCTTTCCAGCTTTCTCAATTGTAGACAGTCAGATCAAAAAGTAATCCTAGGGAGCTAGAACCAGAAGCCAAGACTCCCTTGTCCTAACTGCTGTAATCATTAAACCATAGTCTGGTTCCCTTTTCCTTCCTGTCCTCACACTCTTGGTGGCACGGTGGTCTAGTTTCTCTCTACACAGATCACTTGATAGTTTGGTGACCATGTTTTTTTTTCTGAAGAGTAAGGTGCACATGGGTTTCAAAGCATCCAGATATCTTTTTCAGAAAATTGTAAACCACCATGGGCTATGTTTTTAGTGAACAGGACAGTGACTTTGTGTTGGACATGCCTTGAACATTGCTCTTCATGTTCATAGACAACGTGGACAAATCTTCCTGATGCCTGATTTGTAAAGGAATTTAGATCAGGGCTAACATGCATAGAAACCTGCATATAAGTAGACAGAGAAGTCTGCAATAAAAACCACAGGTGCCAAATTTATTTAGGCATGCAGTAGATTTTGTTACCGTTAGAGGAGGAAGTCTCTGGATCTCAGTTTTAAATACAGGTGCTAACATTCTGTCTAAGTCCAGCTTAAACCTGCAGTAATTCAACTCTATGGCCTTATTCCTGCTTCTACTTTTTATAGAACATCCAGTACACATAGTGCCCAAAATGATATGTCAAATAAAGAAGGAAGTGATATTTGGCTTTAATCTTAATTACTCAAGTTGTTTGCCAAGAGAATACTAGAGCAAAGTCAGCACAATACTATTCAATTGATATTAAAGATGTTTATTTTAATGAATTTATCTGAACTTTTTCTGGTTATCATTTGCCTTGTAGCCATCTGGAATCAGAAATTTATTTATATTAAATTACTTAATCACTGGGGTTTATTTGATTTCAGATTTGCTTCCTCCATTTCCACAAGGGAGTGTTATTTCTGCAGGAATTTCAGAGAGTGTATTAAGGTACGAATTATTTGGCAATTGGCATGTTCTTAATGATAAACCATTAGGGAACTCTTTTTCTCTTTTGAAGACATAATATTTGGGGGGGGAAAAATAAATCTGTTATCCCTCTTTCTTCGCTACTTTCTACAACAAGTTGAAGTTGTGGGTTCCTGACATCATTCTGTAGGACTGGTGTTTCCTTAAATGAAGGCCACCTTCACATACTGACCCATTTCTGCAAGCATTTTCCTTAAGAAATCTTTCTATTTAGTATTTCAAATTATCATTCCCTCTCAGAGATTCTGTAATTGTGTAACTAGCTGAAGGTTTTATGTCACACTGGAATTAACTGGTTTGTTGTCAGAAACAGGTAATCTATGAAATACATGATCCTTTTCAATGTAAGTGTTCTGTAGCGACAGAGTTGCCACCAGGTCTAGTGAAATATCACCTGATAAACAAATTCCTTCCTGTCTTAGTATAGTAAATGTTCTAGGGTCAAATCCTGACCCACCTACACAAATCTTGCTCACAAATGTATCCACTGGCTTAATGTTTAATAGGGCTACAAAAATCAGCTGTCACCAGCTTAATTGCTGTCAGAAAAATACAATTCAATTTTCATCTTCTGGTTCATTTAAGAGGGTCAGTGTTTACTATTTTTTTTGAAAAGTATTTATCAACAAGACAATGTGTCAGTAGTTTAATGTCCATTTCTAACAATGTGAATGCAGGATTTTTTTTTATTTTTTTTTTCTCCAAATGGGTTCCTAATTATGAATTCTGTCCAAAACCTATCTCTTTTAATGAGGTAAATGGATGACTCTCTGTCTTTATACATGTTCTTTTTTATAGCAGTAGGACAGAAGCTGGCTAGTATAGTTACCAAAACAGAAAAGTTTTTATTGTACTCTTCTGTTTTGAGTTATTTATAACATATGACACTGCTTTTTATAGCTGCCTTCCTATGGAAAAATATCTGTCTCATCTAGGACAAGTACAAACTCTTCAGCAATGAAGGTTTTCAAGAACTCAGCTGAAAAATGCAGCATGTTAGAGCTGGAAAGATGAACTCACTGGTTTGTATTAGACAAGGAGGAGGAGATACAGAAATTTAATTAGTTTCCATACACTGATGTCATTTTTAAGAGTCATCTAAACCACTGAATAGTCTCATACCTTCTTCCAGGTATTAATCATCCCAAGAGCACCTTAAAATTCAACTTTGGCATTAAATTTTATCAAGTAGCTTTTGTTTGTGACCTGAATTAACATCTAATGTTTGCTTCATTATACAGTTTTCTATAGTTTGTTAAAAGCTCAGCCAGGCATCTGTCTTAATTGATGTTACAGTGATTTGCATTGGAAGGTTTTCAGTAACAAATATTTCTCAGACAAGAATCCAGTATTAAGTCTATCAACTTTCACTGGTTTGCTAATAATATTAACTGTATAGGTCACCACATTATATATTTAACTCTATTTCAGTGGTTGATTCTGAAAAATTACATAAGTAATATTATTTTGAAAGTAATTTTGAAACAGTAGTACTCAAACCCAGTAGAACTCAGAATCTTTTCCTTTTACCTTGTCTATGATTAAGGAAGCAAATATATTTTTATGAAATTCATTTGTGTATGTTCTACCTTCAAATCTGTAAATAAAACTTGTATTATGAACATTAATTAAAGGAAGACATAGACCTGTAAGTGTGGGTCCAGAGGAGGGCCACAAAAATGATCAGTGGCAAGAACACCTTTCCTATGCAGAAAGGCTGAGAGAGTTGAGGTTCCTTCGCTTGGAGAAGAGAAGGCTCCAGGGAGACCTTAGAGCAGCCTTTCAATGTATAAAGGGGGCTTTAAGAAAGATGGAGAGAGACTTTTTACCAGGACCTGTACTGAAAGGACAAGGGGCAACAGTTTTAAACCAAAAGAAGGTAATTTAGATTGGAGGTAAGGAAGAAATTTTTTACAATGAGGATGGTGAGGGCCCTGGCACAGGTTGCCCAGAGAAGCTGTGGCTGCCCCTGGCTCCCTGGCAGTGTTCAAGGCCAGGTTGGATGGGGCTTTGGGCAACCTGGGCTAGTGGAGGGTGTCCCTGCCCATGGCAGGGGGTGGGACTGGATGGGCTGTGAGGTCCCTTCCAACCCAAACTGTTCTATGAATTATGTTTTCCATGGTAGCATCCACTAATTCCACCTGAAATCGGTTGTACTGTGAACATTACAGACAAAGGGTGTCCCAAATTATTTGTAACCTAATCAAATATGAAAAAAGAAAAAGATATTAAAAAGGAAGGTTTCTAATTTCATATTTTACAGCTGATGAACTGAGACAACCAAGAATTTCTTCCCTATTGAGATCTGACTTTACATTAACTGCCCTGAAGCAGAATATTGCTTGTTACAATTTCAGTGCACACAGTCCATGAATCTCATTTCTCTTATGCAATGCAGGCAATAAATCTGCCGTTTGAGTATTGTTGCGTATGTATTATACATGTGTAATTTAGATTCTTAAATGGTCACATTCAATAATGATGAATTAATAATTTATATGCAGTAACAGCAACCCAGACTACAGAAGCTAATGTCCAGAGAAATACATTTTGAATGTTGAACGTGCTTTGTCAAAATAAAAAAAAAATAATAATAAAATGCATTCCTCTATGTACTCATTACAGATTTTGTAATACAATATTTTTTTTGTAGAAATATAGTTCTACAGTCTTAATATCTGTCACTCTGTAAATGGTTACAGCACATTGAAAAGCTCCAAACTGTCACTGGTGATGTATTAATTGGTAGTTATCAACCTAATCCTGGTGTAATAAGAATTGAGAATTACCAAGAAATTATACTTTTTTGGGGGAGATGACTAAAGGTATTTTCCACCATTTTCACCAAAATAAGTACATCCAAGACTAACTGACATATTACTTTGATTTTCCAGGGGTCTAGTCATCTTGCAGTTTCTCCAGCATTCTGGGTACAGAAGAAACACAAGGCCTGCACAGAAAAGAAATGCAACTGAGAAATGCAACTCATACATTTTCCTCATAGTTTCTTGATAAGCAGTATTACCTTCTATAAATTGCAAAGTGCTTTACAGAGGAATTAAACGTTATCCTGGTTTACCAGAGAATGAAAAGTAAGGCACAGAAAGCAACTCATGCATCATTTTGTAGGCCAGAGACAGGACTAAAATGAAGTTTTTAGACTTTACCTCCACTTCTTTATGTAATTGTACCTGGCAGGTATCTCTTTCCTACTAAGGACAAAACTTGTACAATTTACATATGATTTGTATATAAATATGCAAAAATAAACGGTAGTCTTTACACAATGAAATCAAGCATACAATATATGGAAATAACTGAAAAGGAATTAATCAAAGTGTGAATTTGTCCACTCAAGGTGAATCAAGAAAAGATTAACAGGGTTTTTTTTTTTTCCTGTTATTACCTACCTACAATGAAAAAGGCACGTTAAAAATTTGAAAAAGACTTTTGAAACTCCCTTGTCCTATCTTTTCTGACTGGTATAGAAGAGAAACATTCTTAGACTCTGAGGTCTATTTACAGAACTGATTTAAGTATGGATTTTCAAAGATTTTTAAGAAACTACTAGGTGTTTAGGTTCTTAAATAGCTATGAAAAGGCTAGCTACGGCAGCTATGATTCTGACGCTGAGCAGCTTCCCTGTTAATCGTAATCCCAACCTGGAAGTGCAAGAGCACATAACTGCTCACAGGAGAACTTCGGTACTGAACAATTTCAACCAGGAAAGACAGAAATACCTCTCTGGGAAGGGCTCTTACAACACAACACCTAAGACCACTGAGCAAACATGAGGTGAGTACAAGCAGCTCTTGTAACTGATTCATTTAATCAGAGCAGATGGCTATTGCCATTACCTCATTACAGCTAATTAAGGAACATATAAAAGCTTGTCTTGCACTAAATGGAAAGAAATGAGCATGAGGGTAGATATGTAGCTAGCTGTAAGGTTAGGAGAATTCACAAATATAGTAATAATATTTCAAAGAAACTCTGAAGCTTTTTAATACATAATTTCTTTTCTTATACAAGTAGGGGAAAAAAGAGATTAGTCAAAATATGTAAAAGACTCCTTACTTGTTTGTTTTCACATTTAAGGTGCTTGAATGAGATCCCTTACACTTTGGGGTTCTATTTATTCTCTTCATACACATAAGAGAAAGCTGCATGTACTTTGCTTCTCTGTTCTTATCGATGTTTAGTGTTAATGTACTAGATCATTGAGCTTTCCTAATGTTTTTTCCATTCATTCTACTTGTTCAGCTGATTGATTTGTTAACAGCTTTTATCTTCTCAATGCAAAATGCTAGCTGGTCTATAAAAGCCAAGAATTGTGAAGTGGTTGGTTTTTCATGACTGCAACAAATCAGCTGTAAGCCAGTAATTTAGATCAGAAAATGTAAATACATCAACAACACTCAACTGCTGAAGTATTGTCCGCTGATATCAGGGGGAAGACTATTGACTGGAACAGGCTTTGGAGCAGACCTTTAGCAGGAAAGAAAAAGGGCAGAAATGGACTAGAGAAGAAAAAAATATATTAATAGCTTTATTTAGAATTGACTTTCTCTGTTAGGCTAAGCGTAAGTTCAACCTTCCTTTTTCTGGTCACATTTTTAAGTAGCATGATAATTCATATGAAAGGTCTAATGAGGGTTGTGCATATCTGAAGCTTAGAAGACTTACCGAGAAATTAAGTTATTGCAGAAGCTATAGAAAATGTTAAAAAGAACTCTAGTTCTTAAAAAAACCAACAACCAAACAAAAAGCCCACCCCCTCTCAGCTATAGTTGATATCTGCTGCAAACTGATGTTTGTAATCTTTGTCTGATTTAACATGTTATATTAAATACCATTTGCCAATAGATCTTTTTCCTGAGAACTGGAGGTGTACAGCTCAGCTTCGGCATTTTTTGACAAACACACAGGAAGGCATTCAACAAAATATTTGACTGAGAAAGTTTTTGAAACTATCTGTGGAATTTCAATGTGTGGAGGAAAAAAAAATTCTGAAGAAAATATTTAGAGCTTGGCTTTCTGGTTAAAGTGTTTTCTGAGTACGCAGAACAGAAGGAGCTAAGAGCCAAAGTAGGTGGTCTTACTAGTAATCTTACTCTAGCACTGTGCAGTTCTCTACCAGTCTACATGTTTATAAACTATCTGCCAAACGGGTAATGTGTTTTTTTCTCTCTTTGTACTTAATAACAAATTTAATTACAAAAGGACAGTTTATGCTTACTACCAAAGCTAACTTTTTTTTAAACAAATGAAAGCTGTCCTCTCCAAGAGTGACAGAAGGTTAATTTAGTTTTTGAAAGTATCTGTCAAATATACATGAGAAGCTAACTGTTGATACCCTTCAGGATTGTTTCAAATCATCCAATTTATGCTAAAAAGTTCAAAGAGACTTTATAGAAGGAATCTTGAGTGATGTGACTTTAGAAGCCTCAAGTCAAAACATTGATGAAGCACCAGAGATTTCACACCTCAAACCATCTGAGAAGAGACTTTGTCTTTGTTCCCTGCCATTGCAACTCAAAGGCTATGTCTGGTCAGACCAGGATCTTGAAGGTTTAACAGGAAAGGTAATAATTGCCTCTTGGTTTATAAAGGGTGAATAAACAACCAGAGATCCTTGTTGAGGAACATAGTAGTTTCTAATGCTGATACTTTTGAAGCTCATATGCCAGAAGTCTGCCTGGGATACAAGAAGATAGCCTTCTGGAGCATCTTTCTCAAAGATGTCTTTGTGTCTCTGATCATTTATAGTAGTATTTCTCTAAAAGAAACACAATTTTTAAATGGTACTGAACTGCCAAATTTAGGGATTGCTACAGATAACTGGGGGGGGGCGGGGGGGGGACCAAACCAAACCACAACCCAAACCAACCAAAACCCACCCAGTTCTACTAAAATTGACAGACTTCATGAAGCATGATTAATAGCTGGTTTTCTTCCTTGGTAAATTCTAACCTACAAAGGATGTCCTAATCCAAGAAAGTCATATCACTAAGAACTGGGTGGAAAAGTGCTTCTATCTGAAGAAAGCAATTTTTTAAACTTTACTGCATAGTAAATAAAGTAATTTTTAAAATAGTTCTAATCTTTTTTTCAGGAAGGAAACATGGCACTAAAGATTCTTTTCACATCTATTAATTGAAAATTCTTTATTTATCCAGGCTGAGATTAACCATTCTACAAAAGACATTTTTACCCTATTTTTGTCTAAATTTAAAGCTGCATGTTTCTAAAGAGTGACAGCACAGAAACATTCACCTTTGTAAACTCAAAATCTCTCTTATAACACAGTACTCTATGTCTTCTTACCTGGTAAACTTTGACTTTCTAGCTAAATGATCACATTAATCGCTTAATAGGCTTGCCATTGCTGTTATAAAAGTAGCTGAGGGTCATTTCAAAGACTTGCTTAATAAAAAGAAGTGAGTGCAATAGAAGTTGTAAACTAGTCTGGCCCATATGTCTTAAAGATATTTGATTACCTATTTAATTTTCAGCTCTTCTGTGACAGGAGGAGGCCATCCAGCAGGTGTACAAAACCAGAACTGATTTAATGTAGCCCACAGAAGAACTTTCATAGCGGACTCTTGGACCTGTGACAATCCACGATAGCAACAAAAGGTAGTAATTGCAGGGATTTGAAGAGACTGGTTTCAAGAGTGGGCAGATGGCTAGAGGAAAAAAGCTTTCTGAGGCTGCCTCACGCTGCTGTTGGGGCCCATTACGTTAAGCCTAAAAGGGGTTTTACAGCTGCTGAAAAGAAACTTCCAAGTGCTGGTGAGACATTTTGATGTTGAATCAGGCACCAGCAGATCACTGCTATGTGCTGAATTAGTGCCACTCTTAATTTCTAAGCAGAGCTATAACAAAGGAATCATTGCAGTGTATTCCACATGTGATGAATGGGGTGTTGCATACACTTTCTAACAGTATGTGCTGTTGCAGTACGTTGGGGTTAGGTAACCTATTTTACCACATCTCTACTGGCCAGTGTTGGCAAGAAGAGCAAGCTCTAGATGAGGCTATGCTGGTTATCGTCAGGGGTCGCTCAGTCTAGTAGCATGATAGACGTGAGGCCGCGGTGGCTCAGTGCCTCCAGCCGGAGCCTGCAGCAAGGAGCAGCAGGTTCCCCGCTGGTGCGTGCGCACAGGCATGACCAGCCAGCCACGCTGATCAACGCCGACAGAAAACTGCCTCAGCTGGCACTGATGTAAACACACAGCCCACTCACAGACAGCATGGATCGCCTGATCCTGTTACTGCCCTCTAAACGGTCAGCACCGCAGTCCACTGGTGGGATATACGTGCATGTGTACACAACCTGTACCACTGCAGACGCTCAGCTGACCCTGTACGCTCCCAGTTCCTAGCATGTGAACACATGGGCTTCCAGTGTTTGCTGCCACACTCTGGTTGCACTCAGACCTCCTGTCCCCCTCTGGCTGTTTCAGCTTGATGTTAACTAGCGCCCATGCCCATTCAGAATAGGGAGCGCCCACACAGAAAGCAGAAACAGAAATTTCTCAGCTATTTTCCCATGCTTGTTGTCCTCCACCCACCCATCCCCCAGTACATCCTGATCTTTCCATCTCCTTGCCTTCTGTTTTTCTGGGTATCCCATAATGTATTCTACATTCCCACAAAACCTGTAATACATCCCATAGCAAATTTTGTACAATCCCCAAATGCTGTTCACCTGCATCCCATATCAAACCCTGTTGGAAATAACCCCTTTGCGTCTGCAGCACATTTGGGGAGTTTCTCTGGTTGGCTCATCTTGGTGTGTTTCCCAGCAGTGACAAGGGACCTCCTCCCCAGGCAGCCCCAGAGGAGTGGAGAAAGGCGGTGATCCATTCGCACTGATTAAGTTCCAAGGGTTCCCCTGCCTGTCATTGTCCCTCTGATCCTTGCTGGGATTTATGTTTATGCTGATCAGCTTCCGATGATATAATGTAACAATTACATTTTGTTTCTGAAAGATGCGTACTTCCCATTTTTATACTCGGTCTTTAGTTGAAAGTCTTGTGAGATTTTACTGATGGACCATGGTGTAGCTTAAAATAAGTGGGGGAACAACATGGGGAGGGTAGAAGGAAAATAAAGTAACAGGATTGGAGCTAGTCAAATGTTTTTCATTAGAACTCTACCTTTTTTTAAGCTTATTTTGCAAAAGTTAGGGAAATAAAAATGAAATTGCTGATTTGTCTGTTTCTTTCTTGTCGTTCTTTTGAATCTCCAACACACTTAATATGTAGATGAATGTGAGAAACATTTACTCTGTTCACTGCTCAGTAAATTGTTCATAAGTTCTCAGTGCTACTGAAAACTCCTGGGAGAAAGGGCTGAAAGAGGCAGTCCTTTTCCAACCCTGCCAACCATAGATGTACACCCCCTGGAAGATGACGTGGATGAAATAAGATTTAAAAAAATCCAACTGATAGAAATAAAGAGAGATAATGCTTCTCTTGAAAACATCTAATCTCCCATTTTGCATGTGTTTGGGGGCTGGGGAGGGTTAGTGGAAATTATATGGCGTGGGTATGTGTGCATATTTTATACAGACTTATTGATTTTTCCCTAGTGCAGGAAAACTGGGATTATTAATCACAGTTCTGTGATTGTCTATTGTCACATTAGGCTTTTAAAAACATAATGTCATATTAGGCTTATTTAAAGTCTCTATGCATCTCTCATTCATTCTGGTGATCTGATGTCATGGCAGAAGCTTCCATTAGGTCGAAAACATAACTATGGAATTCTAGGAGTGGGGTGAGGCTGGGTCTTTCTGCCCAGTTACTACCAGATCAGCAGTTGTAACACCAGAGTACAATGTTATGTTTCAGCAATTCCATCTATCTGATATTCTGCTAACGCAAAGGCCCCTTCACCAGTTTGGCATCTCTGCCTTGCTGGATTAATGTCAATAAGATATCTCTCATTGTCAATGCCTATGCATCTCCAGCTCATTGAAGTATAACAAAGCAGAGGTTCTTAGGACATCATTGGCTTGGGAAGCAAAATGGTGGAGGAAGACAGTAGTGGCAAAATCCCAAGTAAGTTCTTTTGTCAGTTTTGAAGGATCATGAAATTATGGAATAATTGTATCTGCAGATGGCCTAGATTAACAGGCACTTGTCCCAAGTGAAAACAACTTTGTCATATTAAAATGCTTTCATTTTGAAGAAAACATCAAGTTGACTCATAAGTAATAGTGGGACACAAAGCCATTTGGGAAAGGGTAGTTTAAGAAGAAACCATTTCAGAAAAAAAAAAATATTTCCTCAGTTACTCATTTTGTCAAATTTGATGAATATTGAGTTATAACAGCCACACAGTTTCATGTTCAAACATTGTGATTACAAGAACAAATCACAGGATCGCTCATGGATCACGGCCACTGTAGAATTCATTCACTGTTTGTAGAATTCATTCATTCTGGAGGGCTCATAAATATTCAGCATACGGCAAACAGTGACTCTCCCTCATGACTACAGCACATTGATTTTTATATTTATGCCATAGATCCTTCTCAGCTTAAAGAGAATTTTTCCCCATTAGACTGTAAATAATTGATACGCCTATTGATTTTGTTTAATGTTTTAGAAGTTTTTCTGAATTTGTATATTTTATCATTGACTTAATGTAACAATGGGAACAACATGTTCTGACTAACATATGAGATTATTTAAGGGAAAATACTCTTCTCCCAGCACCTTTCAGATGTCTCATTACATGTATGCTTATTGAGGCAAGTACTGCTCCCTTTTTTGTCATACCTCTTACAAAGGCAAATGTTGCTTAAATCTCTTCCCTGACTTCCAACAAAGCTTGTGCATAACAAGAATTTTGCACTGAAAGCCAGCCAACTTTTGTGGTGATCAGTGGCACGAAGTCTAATTGGAGGCCAGTAACAAGTGCTGTACTCCAGGGATTAATAGTGGGTCTGATCTTGTTTAACATCTTCATTAATGATCTGGATGATGGGGCAGATGTTGTACCCTCAGCAAGTCTGCAGGTGACACAGAACTGGGAGGAGTGGCTGATCTGCTAGAAGGTTGTGCTGCCATCCAGAGGGATCTCAACAGGCTGGAGAAATGGGCTGACAGGTACTTCAACAAGGAGAAGTGCAAAGTCCTGCACCTGGGAGGAACAAGCCCAGGCACAAATATATGCTGGGGACCACCCAGCTGGAACGCAGCTTGGCAGAAAAAGACCTGGGAATCCTGGTGGACAACAGGTTGACTGTGAGCCAGCAGTATGCCCTTGCAGCAAAGGTGGCTGATGGTATTCTGGGCTGCATTAGGAGTGGCATTGCCAGCAGGTTGAGGGAGGGGATCTTTCCCTTCTACTCAGTACTGGTGAGGCCACACCTGAAGGCCTGTGTTCAGTTCTGCGCTCCCCAGTACCAGAGAGACATGGACAAACTGGAGAGAGTCCAACAAAGGGCCACAAGATGATGAAGGGTTTGGAGCATCTCTCCCGGGAGGAAAGGCTGAGAGAGCTGGGAGTGTTCAGCCTGGAGAAGAGAAGGCTCAATGTATGTAAATACCTGAAGAGAGGATGCAAAGAGGACAGAGCCAGGCTCTTTTCAGTGGTGCCCAGTGACAGGACCAGAGGTAATGGGCACAAACT
Source organism: Grus americana (assembly GCF_028858705.1). Classification (NCBI taxonomy): domain Eukaryota; kingdom Metazoa; phylum Chordata; class Aves; order Gruiformes; family Gruidae; genus Grus; species Grus americana. The sequence goes on along the minus strand of NC_072859.1, from coordinate 1,791,736 downwards.
GAAACACAGGGAGGTTCCCTCTGAACATCAGGAAACACTTTTTTACTGTGAGAGTGACTGAGCAGTGGCACAGGTTGCCCAGGGAGGTTGTGGAGTCCCCATCTTTGGAGGTATTCAAGAGCTGTCTGGACATGGTCCTGGGCAACTGGCTCTAGATGGCTCTTCTTGAGCAGGGGGGTGTTGACCCAGAAGACCTCCAGAGGCCACTTCCAATCTCAATCATTAGGTTGTTCTGTGTGGTTCTTTGAAGTAGAGAAAATGTATGAAATATTGTATTTAACCATTGGTTTCAGATGTAACTGTATACACCTGACGATTGTATTATCAAAGTGTCCTAAAATGTTGTGAACGCAAGCGAGCTCAGGACAGATGAGAGCTTTCCTTTGGCTTCCCACTTGCTCTTGACATAGGCTCTCTAGATATGTAATGGAGATCTTGCTTACTTAGCAGGCTGGATTTATTATCATATTAAGACCAGAGATGTGCATCACTTCTGAACGACTTTTTCCTAATTCTTCATTTCCTTTCATTATCAAGGTGGCCTGACTGGAAAACTTGAGACACTAGATTTCATTGTTCAGCCTGAACAAGACCCAAAGCATGTTTAGACACTTACACTCAGATTGCCAAGAACAAAAGGGAATGAGTATTTGTGAAGTTATCTATTTTCAGATTCTGAACATAACAGATGCCAGCAGATGATGACCAAAAATATGTTTTATGTAACAGGCTAAAACTGGAAGATGAAACTGCAAAGATAAAACTTGCAGAAAATAATTACCTGCATTTTTCTGTCTTCCCTTTTGAAAAGTATATCTTATAATATTTTCAGAAACTAACCTTGTAGATTACAGGAGGCTTTTCATACCTGTGCTTGATGTCCAAGATGTTACAGGTCTGTCTGGAGTAGAAGGGAGGAAGAGTTGTCAAGCATTGGAACAGGCTGCCCAGGGAAGTGGTTATGTCACGATCCCTGGAGGTATTTAGAAGATGTGTAGACGTGGTGCTTAAGAGACATGGTTTAGTGGTGTTAGGTTAATGGTTGGACTTGATTATCTTAAGATGGATATGATCTTTTCCAACCTAAATGATTCTATGATTCTATTCTACGATTCTCTTGACTATGTAGGTGACACCAGCAAAGCTACTTGATTAAAAATAAGTATTCCAGAAGGTAGTTCTTCAAGCATATCTACAATTAACCTGCTTTCATTGATATAACTGTTAAGGTAATAAACATTTTATTTCTGAGGAAACAGTCTGAAGTGCCTGTTTCAGTGATACAATACTTAAGGTTAGCCTGTCTTTGTTGTGCCTGATACAATAACAATCAAAGATAAGTAATTTCCTTTAATTATTCTACTGGTAGGGGCATCTACTGCTAAATGACATAATCGTCAATCCTCTGTTGCAGAAGTTCAGAATCAGATGGGAACATAAGTACATATATTATTGCTTGAGTACTAAAAAAAAAAAAAAACACCCAAAGAAAAAGCTGCTGGTCTGCAAGGAAACCTTATCCAAACCTTATCCAAACCGGATCCACATGATACTCTTTGATTTCAGAGCTTCTTAAAAATAAGACTAAAAAATGTGTGCTGTGCTTTAACTAAAATGTGGTTTAAATGTTCCATTTCTCCATTTTCAACTTACCTGTAACAACAACAGATCTAATTCTGCATCGATACAGGATGAGGTGGTTCACCTCATGTACTCAGAATAGCGTTCCCCAAACTAAATGCTCCAAGAATAATGACTAATGACACAGGGTCACATTTGTGATTCCATGTCTAAACAGTAATCTTTGTTCAGAGAGCACTTGTTTTTCAGACAGTATTCATTCTGTGCAGCAGAGAGTATTGTAACGCCTCTGCCCAGGTCCACACCAACTCATTTCTCAAAATCTTAGTAGTGTTGCTAGTTCGTAAACAGGTCAGTATTAACCTCCAAAGACAGCCAGATTCTCTCACCTTTTCTGCTCTTCCTTTCAACTTCAGGAAGACGGGTGAGTTACTGCCATGGACTTTTTGTGAGTAGCCTTCGTTCAAGGATGCGTTTGTCTTAACAGCCTAAACAACAACAAATTCCACGTGTTAGACAAGTGCTTTATTAGCTGGACACTGAACAATTTACATGATGCTGGATGTACCCCAACATCTTTCTGTGATCAAATTTCTCCTGTTCCCAAAACATGGCATTTTTATGCATACCTCCTACCTTTGAGTTCACATCAGTAAACTCATCTGTTTTCTCAGTTGCTGCTAAAAGTAGGAATGATGACTTGTGGAAGTTACTTTTCCCTCTATTTTTTAGGACAATAGGTTTGTGATTAGGTGAGACGTCAATGGATGACACATATATTTTGAACAGGTTGCTGTTACCAGGTTTATAACAATGTCACACCAATGTGTAAGAGGCAGTAATGAAGGAACAAGAATCCAACATACCAATCCGGCTTCTTTTCCCAAAGAACCCAACAGCTGAACAACTTAGAGGCCTTGTAACAGTCATCTCCAAACACTTAAGGTGAAAACCTTGGCAGCATCAAAAAGGTAGCTTTAATATGAAATGTACTCCTGGGTAAAAGTAATAAACTTCAAAAAAAGATTGATGCTTTAAAAAAATATCTCTATAATAGCAGACTACATGTCATTATCAGATTTGCTGTTTTCTGACTCTTTCTCCTTCATTTGAATAAAAAACTTTTTGAGAACAAAGCAAGGAAATACTTACTCTCCATTTTGTTCCCATTTTCCTTTTACATTTTCCTGAAATAGTGAATTGTTGTAGACTGACTTTCTTGCTTATTCACTGTACTGTTCTTCTCCAAACTCCCACTGCTATTGTATTGGTTTCAAATGTAAGGGTATACGCCTGCAAACTCCTACTGATGTATATTGGTTTATCATTTTGCTTGTAAAAAACAAAGTTTCACAGGTAGATCACAGCTCTTGGATTTGGCAGCATGGAAGCATTAATGCTTATATTCCAGGTATTGATTTGCTTGTGGGAAGGCAGTTATAGAAAGACAAAGGATAAAATGGAAAATTAAAGTGATCATAGGCAGAAAGGTGCCTTTGTTAGCAAGGAAGTATAATGAGTTTAATTAAAAAAAAAGTAGAGTAAAAAGTTAAAAAAGATTTGAGGAAATACTGAGGCAAAGTTATAGAGTATTAGTTCACAGATGTTGCTTGGGGGAAAAAAAAGGTCACTGTTATATAGATTAAATATCAATTTATGTAACTGAACATGGAAATATGCACCAGAAAAATAAAAATATACCTGCAGCAAATGAGGTTATATTTACAGGAAACAGGTATAAGTTTGTTTAGAATAAGGTCTACTTTTTTACTTTAAAAAATTATTCCCATACTAATTCTAAATTCTAACAAAAAAAATTGTAGCTCTCTAATTCCTGTTATAATATTGCAGTTCATTTCTACAGTTCAGATAAAATAGACTATCCAAGTGACTCATGATATTTTTTAGAACATGGTCACAATGTACTATGAAATAATGAGAACTGGTTTACAGCCAAGGAAAAGGAAAGTGGAGAATCATTTTAAACACAATTCAGAATCACTATCCTGATTGCAGGGCAGGGAAAAAAAAAATACCCTCTTTAGGTTGTGTCAGCATCAATTTAAACTGACACTGCAAAGCTAAGAATCCATCTGGGAAGATGGAAAAATAAGTGTCAGCAGTCCCTTTAGAACCGGACAAAAGCATGAAGCGCATTTCAGAGATACGGCTGATCATGACATATCCGTTGTAACACCGCTTTATGAAAGGATGAAAAATCCCACTTTCATGATTAACTTTTTGCTATCTTCTCTGGGTGGAGGGACAGTTACTCTACTATACCCTTGTACTAAGACGAGAAAGGAAAGTAAAAATGTGTTTCCCCCAGCAACGAGCAGATCTGGCCATGTCTGATTTATACTGAAATGCATTGAATAAGAACAGCCTCCACCACAAGAATGTTTTGCTGTGTGTACATCGGGTCTATAAGCAAACTCTCTTTATAATCAGCAGGTCACTGATGAATAGAGGTATTTCATTCTGCTTACAACTTATAATTAACATTTTATCATTTTCTATCAGCTTCTTATGCTCAAAGGTACTACCATGGGTATTTAAGTGATGAAGTTAGTTTGTCATAGTCCCTGCAGCCATGAACCCTTTTAATTGTTGAACCATGTGGAGAGACGATTGATGTGAAAAGGAAATCATAGTGGTAAACTATTGCACCTTAAACAGCTCCTTCCCATATATCACTCCATACACAAAAGCCCTCCAGATTAGCCTTGTTTAAATATTATTTGCATTTAAATTGCAGGATAGGTTATAGACTGTGTATTTTATGAACGAGGCTAAATGCTAAAACCAGCAGCTACATATTCTTTTAAGCAGCGAGATTCACTGGTGCACTTTGAAGGCACAGCTATAAGCAGACTGCAGAGTCAAGGACATAAGAGGAAAATCTCTTTTGATGTCTGTAAGGTTAGGGGCTAAGAGACGGTGCAGAAATGCAGTGACTCTGGGTTCTGAATTGTGAACAGAGGGAAGTATTTCCATGTTCTGAATAGTGCCTTTGTAAACGCATCTTCATTCGAGTATTGCACAGCCTTAATGGATTTTCTATACACTGAATTGTTTTGTTATTTTGCAGTTAAACTACAAAATGTTCTGCAGAATGGTAGTGTGGTAATAGAGTGCTACAATGTCACTTCCATCCATAGCTTAAGTAATGAAGACTCTAACTGTATATTGATGCTAAATACCATTGTTAGGAAGCCCAATTATATTTTTTTCCATGCTCGGTTTGAATAAGTGCAGCAGGTCAGTCATTTGGAATAACAAAACGGCTTCTTAGACTTTACCAGAAATAATTCATTATTCAGAAAAATCCACTGTTGATTTTCATTTTCCAAAAGGTGATTGAAAGTTTTATAAAAGAACACTTTTCTTCTCCGGGGCCTTTCAAAATTCAGAACCTATCTATTTAATAGAGTGCCAAGAACCTAAGATGTGCATTTCCCTTAGGAAAAAAAAAAATAAAATAAAATTCTCATGCATATGGTTATAAAATCGCAAACATAATTAAAATTTCTCTATATGGGTTAAAATCTGTGGGGTTTCACTTCATTGTGCAACGAGCTAACAAAATGCTTATTGAAATTTGTTAGAGAAGGGTATGGCAATGTTCTTAGGAGAGTAACAGTATCAAAGATCTCATTTGATATCAAAGTCGTCTGCCAATTCAGAGTATTATAGATGAGATCCTGGAAAACACTGTCTGACAAAGAATCTGGTCCTAATCCAGAAAATAATGAAAGAATGGAGTATCTGCGGTGGAAAAAAATAAAATCCAGTGGCAAAGGTGATTATGGAAAGACTTCTTCAGAAGAATGAAGCTCCGTTGCCAGTTTGCTTGCTGTGACTTTCAGGGCACTGGTAATCAGGAACAGAGCGTGGTAAATTACTCATTTGAGAAATATGAGATCTCTTTTCCGTGAAGTGAGAGAATCACTTATTTGAAATGTTCAGCTACAAAATCCTAATAACCCACGTTCAGCTCAACAGAGGTACTTCTACTACATCAGACACTTTAAGGGTAGAGATTACATTTTATGATGTGTTCACATACGTCATTGGGATGCTGGTCTTGATTACAGCCTCTAAGACAAACTGCTAAACAAAGAAATGAAGAGCAGCATAAATTACTTCTCCCTCTGCAATACACACAGTGGCTCCAGTGCACTGTGGCATGACTAACAGTGAAATATTTTCATGTTCTCATATTGTCCCTTGTCATTTCTCTATCTGTTAGCTTTCAACTGACTTAGGGCCTGAACCTTTTTCTATTCCCACACCTGATCTTGTCAGTTTGTAGTCACTGCCATAATTAAAATTAATTCATTCTGAACGCTTTGAAAATGTGAGGATCAAGCAGTGGGCATAGTACATCACAGAGCAGGGGAAGAGACCAGAGCCGGATTGGAGACCTGGTGGGACACTGAGGGAGCCAGGACGACCGCACTTAAAGCTGCTCTCCCCAGCTTCCTCCTACAGCAGCTGCCTTCACCCCGCATGCCGTGCCGCTCACGCTGGCTTTTCAGAGGCACAGAGCATCTGCAACAGGGTCTGCTCCCCCAGGCAAGCTGCACATGCCAAAAGCTGGTATTGACCTAGCAAATACGATTATTTGTGATTTCATTTGTATGTTTACAGTAGGTGGGGGGCATATTTTGAGCAATACATGTGAAATATTTGGATAACCGCTGAGACTCAGTTAGTGATTATTAATCCTGGTGCTAATTTCAAAAAGTGTCTGCTCTTTATTTGTATCTCAGAACAGCATCCCAAAATAATAGGTTATACATAAAGTCAAGGGCACTGAGTTCACTCATGCACCAGCTGCTCTCCCAAGTGGAATTCTTTACAAACAGCCAATAATCTGGTCTGCAGTAAGTTTACAGCATTTTTTTTTTTCTTAAACTAGAAGTGCTAGAGTCGTATATGAAACATATCTTCTGGTATTTCATTAAAGTTACTGACCTTGTGTCCAGGGGAATAATAAGCAGCCAGAAGGCTGCAAGAAATGCAAATAAAAATGATACATTGTTCTGGGACTGTTGTTTGTAATGCTACAACATTTTTAATTCTAGAATGCCATCGTTGGCTTTAGAATAGTAGTCTAAAGCTGAGAGTTACTGACACATACCCTCAGTCATAGCGAGTTTTTTAATGTACTTTTTTAACCAATTATCTAATGGTCTATAACAAGATGGTATGGAGTAGACATTCATATTGCCAAGTTTTAGACTCCTAGCATAGATACCTCAATTAAGAAGCTAGCATGTTAAAATAACACAACAGTTTCCTGCTCTGGTTTACACTATGGGGAAGTCTGTCTTTCTCCTGTTACTAGAAAAAGAACACAGAGTTGCTGTTAAAATTGGAAATAATTTTCTTCTTCTCTCTTTAATTATTTTCATTCTGTGGAACTTTAGACTTCATCTTTTGTAGGTGTTGGTCTCTTCTTCCAAGTAACAAGTGATAGGACACGAGGAAATGGCCTCAAGTTGCGCCAGGGGAGGTTTAGATTAGATATTAGGAAAAATTTCTTCACCGAAAGAGTGGTCAGGCATTGGAACAGGCTGCCCAGAGAGGTGGGGGAGTCACCATCCCTGGAGGTGTTCAAAAACCATGTGGATGTGGCACTTCGGGACATGGTTTAGTAGACATGGTGGTGCTGGGTCGATGGTTGGACTTGATGATCTTAGAGGTCTTTCCAACCTTAAAGATTCTATGATTCTATGATTTGTGCTGTGTATTTAAATGGGAACTTCCGTGTACCTTGAGAAGACTATAATGGCTGTTTTAAGTTCATTCCAGCACAGCATGTATTCAGGAACTGGCCCATTCTACAGCACAGGTAAGGCAAAACTGATTATTTTAATCCACAGTAATTGTCAAGAGCTTCTGTGGACTGTGCCAGTAGGTAAGAACAAGTGAGATTCCGAAGGTACCCACCACAGTGCCTTCTCCTGCCAAATGTTAATCTTCAGAGGAACCTCTCTTCTACGAATCTTCCAGTGATGACTCAAGACCCGTGCAGGACGGCTGTCTGCTCACAGAGCACTGCGTAGTCCCCGTGTCAGACTGCAGAACTCACCTCCAAACGTAAGTTAGTCTTAACACACAGTATTGTTTAAAAAATACTGTGTACCTGATTTTGAGATAGTACGATGAAGAAGCAACAAAAATGTTTCAAATATCTTCTAGGGAGGCCATATAAGCTACTGCCTAGGTAAGACACATTTTCTCTCCTTCGACTATATTATCATCTTAAGGAAAATGTTGCGCTGTTAGTGTTCTTAACAGTTGCGTTTGTTGCAGTAGAGTACATGAAAACTGTGCATGCAATCAGTTACAAGGAAGTACGCTAATTATTAGAGAATCACTTCTAAGGTTTTCCAAGTGGGATATTCTTGCCATCAAAACTACTTTCACTTTCAAACAGCAATATTATTTTTGACTGGATAAAGGGTCTAGATAATCAGGACGCAGGAAACTACAAAGGAAACTCCAGAAATCCCCTTCTGTATTTTCACAGCATCCATTACAAATGATTCCTGCCCTAATATGAGGCCTTTGGACTTCACCATGGTTAAAATATTTAATGATAATAAAGACAATAATATGGCTTGTAGCAACTGATGTAGGCAATATATTGCTAGATCAAGAGGAAACATCAAATAGGAAAACAGTATTCTGATTAGTATTATAATGAAAGAGAGAACGCTAATTTCATAAACTACTGAGATGTAGTACAATTAGCAGAAATGAACTGAAATTTTGATTTTACTTGTAAGCGCTTGAGAATGACAAAGCCCTTGAAGATGAAAAAGGCCATTAGGCTGAGAATGAAGGGCAAACCTGTCAGGGAGGGATGTTTTGTTCTGATGACTGCCCTATTCAGAGGTTTTTTTTTTTTTCTCTCTCTCTTTCCTCCAATTAATGGCAGAAATAGACTGCCGCATTAAAAGGCCACTGATCAGCCCCGCCTGTGCCCCCCAACACCCACCCCTGGGCCCCAAACCCCACGTCAGCCCCTCTGGGCTGTCCAGCAATGTTGCTGGTCTCCAGCCCCACCACCGCCCTGCCCTGCCTGGCCATGGACCTTCTGAGCCAGGTCCCAGCCCGCGCTGACATGCGCCGCGGCGCCGGGCGGCTGTCCCAGGGCTGCCCGGCCCGGTACTGCTCGCTGGGTCGCACCCACAGGCTGACATCCCGCCCTGCCCTCGGCTCGTCCCCGTGCACAGGCTCTGATGGGATCTGGACATAAAGACCCATTTATTTTTGGAAGTTGACAGCCACAGTCCGTATTTGGAAACGGTAACCAAATGCTTAATTTGCAGCTATTCCCACGGCCTGGCTGGACAACCGTCTGTACGTCCATCTGTGCGCTCCTCCGAGCAGCTGTGAGCATGCAACACACAAACCCTTCGAAGGTTACAGATTTTAGTCTCAGCACCTAATTAAAGTATGTTCAGAGGGTTTGATATCAAAGGCCATCACTATTTTATGTAGCCAGCTTTTCCTCTGCGTTGCTCTGATCGCTCTCTTTCCAAATGTCTTTGTTGTATATTTTTTAAATAGAGTTACGACCTTGCAAGTACTTATGCGAATTCTCTCACTAATGACATGACTGTAACGCGCTTTCTTTGGTAATCGCACGCTAACTGCAATATGCAGCTCGGCAGTATTTAACTCAGAAACATCTCAGCATATCTACTGCTACGTGTCAGTGAATGCCATTAAACTGTGTACACCTCTAATCATTCACCGGGACAATTGGTTTGCACACGTATACACAGGGAACATCTGTTCAAGATATGAAAATAGATTCTTTTAGGGATGCGTTTACAGAAACGGTGCAGGAATGAAAGGTCACATAAACTGTTATGTAAAATGCTATCTGTAGTATGCGTCAGCTAGTTAAAAAAAAGGTTGTGATTGAGAATGCCATTAAATATTAACTGTAAACCTATTGTAGCATAATCCTTTGCATTTCTAATTTACATTGAATCAAATAAGAAAAACTTATGTATTTATAATTACATTTGCAAGAATAGGCATGTCAAAAATTAGTATTACGATATAATGTAATGTCTTGCAATATATACTTACTACATATTATATATTATTAGATATTATAAAAGGACAAAAATTAACAGAAAAAAATGTATTTAATTATCATTGAGAAACCTTCTGAAGGACTCCCTGTAGCGGAATTCCTCTCGGTTTTGTTCTTCCACACATTCCCATGAAACCAATGCAAGGCAAAATGGAGTAAAAAGGATCAAACTTCATTTTAAGAGCCTGAAGAGATAATCAGCTGGAAACTTTGCGTTCTAGTGTTAGAATTCACTGTCCACAGAGAGACATGGGAGCGTGATAGTTTCAGTAATCTTAATGTGTTATTTTTTACATTTCCAGGTTCCTAGTTTATTGGTCCATCTATGCACACAGGATTAATTTCCCTGGAAGACAATAACTCATCCCTTCCAAATTTAGTATGTTGCTTGCTTTATCAAATGTAGTGTGTTTGCTTTTTTGATTTACAACATGTAACAACCAAACAAATGTCCTATTATGCATCACATTCAGAAGTGATAGACATTAGCAGCCCATTAGAACAAGTGAGTTCCACAGACATAAGTGCATTTAATCTATAATATGCTTAAAAGTACTGCCAAGTCACACAAAAAATAATTTTTGTTTTTATGAGGTTTGTGCTTTCTGTTTTACCCTCTGTTTTCAAATACAGAATCATTTCAAGAAATATCAGAGGACTTTTTTTAAGATACTTGCGCTGCTTCTTTATGATACCCTTCACTGACTGCTCTGATGAGTTCATAATGAACTTCCTTGCACATAGAGAGTAACATGGTAAAAGAGTATAATATATTATCATTATGAACTATTACTTCTGAGATAAGAAAAAATGAGAATTATCAGAATAGTGCTAAAAACTTTTAATTTGTAAGGAAAAACAAAACAAAACAGAACAAAACAAACCCCCCTGAACTCACAAACCAGGGAAGAATTAAAATATCAAAAGCTCCCAATACTTCACTTTTCCTTCATGAACTAAAAAGAGCAAGAGAATGATTGCTACAGCAATATTGGCACCTCCTCGTTCTGTCTATATTGTTATCACAGAAGCAAGTACAGGAGCAAAGACACTGATAATGGCAATGCTCATGTGAGAAGTGAACATATGGCAGGGGCAGTATGTGGCATATATCAGTTTTTCTTTGCCTCCTTTTGTATTTAAAACAAGAGAATGAGGTAACCAGTTTTTCTCAGTTATATTACACCAACATATTGCTATCCTCCCACTCCCCAAAATTATCAGCAGTCTACAGTTTTTCAGCTGCTGCTGTACACAAGTGTACTGTGAAAAAGAGAGGATAAAATGATCAAACATGCTAAGCTATTCCAATTTTTGCAGTGTTTTGCATAGTTCGTAAGACCAACACTTCATGAGAAAAGGAATTGCACTGATGATGGGCAGAAAAGCAGCAGCAAAGCAGCAAATGCCTAGAGATCCCCTGTTACCTCTTTCTACTTTTCTGTAGGTGTGATGACTTTGCAGGATTTGTCAACGTCTCTATGGGCTTGAGGAACTGACATGATACAGTTCCCTTGACACAGAATTTATCATCTTGTGGTTTCTTTAGTCAGTATAAGTAAGTTTTGGGTCACCCTTAAGTGCTTATATGACTAAAACCTCTAGACAGTTCCATTCTCTTGCCCAGAATATGTGATTTAGCAAGGTCTAAAACCAGACACTGCCATCAGTGGTGCTAGTACTAATGCCTGATTGTCTTCTTGAGTTGAGCCCGAAGATGTAGTGCTAGCAAGAGAAATTGTAGTCAGGGGTCTTACAGAAACAGCTCCCAGTATCCTTCTATGAGCATCACATGTCAAAATACCCTCTTCAAATCAATTTCATGGAATTATTCTAGCTCACAGAAATAACTTCATCAGTGGAATTTTTTTTTTTTTTAGTAATACCATATATATATAAATACATATCTATATATGCAAGCTCTTTTAAATAAAATAAGTCTTTTCTACTAAATGCCTAGTAAATTAAATTTCTCATCTGTGCATGTCAGCTGAATTCACGTATTAGGAAACACAAACTCACTACAGTAGCAGTTGCAGGAGCCCTGACTATACTGCAAATGAAGACGCTTGGAACTGTTGGTTGTGACATTGCTTCTAAAGTTTTAACCTTTATCTCACTACTTTATATCATGGGACATTTCAATGAACTGAGGATTTCTTTTTGGAAAAAGTGATGTGAGTGAATTCAGTTATACGGATGGTCATCATCAGGTGAAATGAGATGTCACATACAACCTCAGTTCTAACAAAGGAAGAAACAAAACAAAATTAATTTAATTGATCTAATAGAATTTTTCATATAGGATATCTGGAATTGTTCAGCTATATGGGTAAATATTTGAAAAACAGATGACACTGGTACATTAGATGTGTTCAGGACAATTTCCTGGCTTCGTTTGGATACTTGGTAATAGAACTCTATGCTGTAAAATAGGCTGACTCTGTCCTAGCTGAGTAATGATCCTCTGTCTGTGTGAACTCACAGTCAGTTTTCAGGACTTCCTTCGGGCTCATTTCTGAGGCCCTTACCACATTGGTAACAAGCAGTTCTACCAGTGTAACAGCATCAAGGATTGACTTCTTATGCCCAGAAAACTCTTCTGGAACTCTTTAAGTTTTTTTAGTATAAATGTAGCTTATATGTCTCTATGTGACTAGCATGTCCCTATGTCAAAAGTGAACAATGATGCGTTTACATGTGACTGTGCTACCGTAAGAACTAAAGTAGAATGTCAATGTTCTGGAAAACATCTGTGAACATAGGATCACAGAATCATAGAGTCATTTAGGTTGGAAAAGACCTTTAGGATCATCAAGTCCAACCATAAACCTGAGATGAACAAGTTGACCACTAAACCACATCCCTAAGCACCACATCTATGTGTCTTTTAAATACCTCCAGGGATGGGGACTCAACCACTTCCCTGGGCAGCCTGTTCCAGTGATTGACAACCCTTTCAGTGAAGAAATAGTTCCAAACATCCAATCTAAACCTCCCCTGGCACAACTTGAGGCCACTTTCTCTTGTCCTATCACTTGTTACTTGGGAGAAGAGACCAACACCCATCTCACCACAACCTCCTGTCAGGTAGTTGCAGAGAGCGATCAGGTCTCCCCTCAGCCTCCTCTTCTCCAGGCTGAACACCCCCAGTTCCCTCAGCCACTCCTCATCAGACTTGTGCTCCAGACCCTTCACCAGCTTCATTGTCCTCCTCTGGACATGCTCCAGCACCTCAATGTCCTTCTTGTAGTGAGGGGCCCAAAACTGAACACAGCACTCGAGGTGCGGCCTCACCAGTGCTGAGTACAGGGGGATGGTCACTGCCCTGGTCCTGCTGGCCACACCATTCCTGATACAAGCCAGGATGCTGTTGGCCTTCTTGGCCACCTGGGCACACTGCTGGCTCATGTTCTGCTGACTGTCAATCATTCAGCCAGCTGTCAACCAAAACAAATATAACAGCATTTAGGCCAAATCTTAAAATAACATAATTACGAACCAGTAAATATCTCTAGTACTAGTTCCTGAAATAAAATAAACATCAGTGTGCCAATTCCAGTAATTTTCGATTTCTAGAGAATTCACTTCAAGGACAGATCTTGACAAAATATTTTCAGGGCAAGCATGGTTGAAAATGTTTTCTAGTTACTGCAGTTTCTGGTTAAATTTCTGTTTCCAGTGACTTTCTCTTTGATATGTCTTTTTCCTACCTGTAAATTTTTTTTCAGTACTTCATTGGTGTGATCTTTGCTTTATTGCTGCTGTTGAGGAGCATTATTTTCTCCTGTATAGGTACTGATCCTTTAAATATTCTTTCTTCAGAAGAAATAAGCTTAAGAGGATTTTAGAGCCCTCAGCAAAAGCAACACTCACCAGTTACCAGGATAATGACTTTTTTGTCTACCCATTTGTGAACAACAATATTTCTGCATTTTTCTGGCTCATACAAATAACCCGCAAGGTTTAAGCAATGTATTTTATTTGTTATTGTTTTTGAGAGAGGGATAGAGTTGAATCTGTCCAAGCTTTAAAAAAGAGTTTTTTTCAAAAAAAATATCTTTACAAAGGGCCCTACCAATACATAGTGGGAGATAGTTTGTTTCATTATTGTTACCATTAGGGTAGTATTTTTGATCTTATGATTTGGGTTTTTTTCACGGGTATAAGAAGAAACACTATCCACGTGGATGTTTATTCCTTGTTGAGTCTAACAACTTGAAAAATTCCCGTATTGGAACATACGGAAAAAACAGAATTAGTATTTTTCTAAACCACTAGGAAAAATAATTCATTATAAGCTGGTCAGTTTTCTTATTAAGAAACAAAAATGATTTTCTTATGCATTTTCCAATCTCACCTGGAAGCTATGGAAGAGGGAATGGCTCATCAGAAATGGCACAGCATAAGATGTCAAGTTAATCAGGATGTAGTTAGTCAACAGTAGTGATCAAACACTTGCACCCAACTAATCAAACCCATAAATAAGTAATAAAACTAATAAAATTTATACTAAATAAATACTAATTCCACAAAATACTTTTGAGTCCTGGATAATAATTTCTGAGCTAGTTGCTAACTAGCTGTGTTTCTGTATGGCTGGGTAGTTGATTGACTCCTTGCTTTCCGAGTTTATTCCTCTCTTTTGCCTACAACATACTTATTTTTTCTCAGTGAACCTAACTATTTTCTGCCCTTCACCCTTTTTACTGTTTTTTCCCTGCTGTGATCAGTGCAATGCGGTGACAAGTCTCTCATGAGCAGTAGAGATGCCTTTCGCAGCAAAGGATTGGCACTGATAACATTTAAAAAGTTTCCTCATCTCAAATGGTCAAGACTGGTGTACCTTTTTTAACATGGCCCTGAAATGTTTTATCTCGTTAGTTCCATCCTGGATAATGGATTCTCTGTGAATAACTGTCACAGCAAGCAGCTCCAAGAAATGTGTATCTTAAATGTGTTTCTTTGATTTGTTAAAATTACTATTCTGCAACTGTTGCTTTTAATCTAAAAACACACACAGATAAAGAGAAGGTCATGATCAGCTTTGTTTCAAATCAAAGGAAATCATTACAGAAGCAGCCCTTCTAAAGATAATCAATCCCTTTGTGAATCAAGAACAAATTAGAAGCATGAACTGGAGAACTGAAATATAGAAAGAACTGATCGTAGCATCTTTGACAAGTTTGGAAACTACTGTAAGGCTGTAAGTGGTTCAGCTCCCGCTGCTACACAAGGTACGAGGTGTAAGGCGCCCCATCTCCACCTTCCAGCAGAAACCCTGCCCGCTCCCAGCAGCCTCACACGCCAGTTACCCCAGAAGTCACGCCTCTCTCCCAGTCATGTGGTCAGTTGTGATTGGCTGGCAGGATCTGCCACCCCACCCCCATCAGTGTACCCAGAGGTAGATCAGGCCCATATCCTACATACGCAAGGGACGCCATTTTGTTTTGTCCAACATTTTATGGCAGGGAGCTGCCATTTCGTTGAACATGATACTGCTCTGTGATTGGCTGATGGCCATTTCTGGACATTATCATACCATTGTGTTCTCAGGCAGCCCTGTGATTGGCTGCCCACTGCCTTTGGACCAGAAAGGGCTAAGATATAAAAATATATACATTTAAATACAATATATAAACAGATAAATTTATATATGTAGATAGATTTATATCTATAGATAGGTTTATATAAAATACGTGAATATGTAGAAATACATATATAGAAGAGTGTACCAATATGTACAAATATATACTATTTAACATTTAATATTAAATAGCAAGTATAAATATTAAATATATAATATAAACTATTTTATGTATACATAGAAATGCTAAGTTATAAATATATATACGTATATGCATGTATATTTTATATATATTTACAGAGCTATAGAAATTAAATATATATAAATATAAGAGCATAAGTATAAATTGGATAAAACTGTTTAATAAGAGCTAATGGAATAATTAAAGTTTAAATGTGAACAGAAAGTAATTAAACAAAAGTAAAATTCTGGGTTAGGATCCCCCACTTTAGCAGACTGCAGAACAAAACAAAATTATGCCCCCTTGAATTACAAGGATAGATGAAAATTAATTACTAGGGAAGAAATCAGATAATGGCTGTGATGATGTTGTGGTTTAACCCCAGTTGGTAACTAAGCACCACATAACCTTTGACTCACCCCTCTCCCCCAGTGGGATGGGGAGGAGAATGGATAAGAAACAAAATTCATGGGTTGAGATAAAGACAGTTTAATAGGGTAACAAAGGAACAGAATAATAACAATAATAACCACCACCAACACCACCAACAACTATATATATAAAAAAAAAAAAAAAAAAGTGATGCACAACTGCAGTTGCTCACCACATGCAAAAGGAAAAAAAAACCCCAAACCGAATGCCCAGTCTGTTTCCGAGCAGCGATATTAGAGGAGTCAGAGGGAACAAGTGAGTTTCCTGTGTCAGTGCAGAGGAAGAGAAGTGGAGGGTTTGTAAGGAAGACCAAAATCCTTAGAACTTTCTTCCTCCCTATGGTAAATACACAGTTGGGACAGAGGAAAATCTATTATTCCTGTTTCATACATAGACAACTGAAGCATGAAGGCACTAAGTGATTTGATGCAGATAGATTATGAATATGATTATGGGAGAGATGGGAAATGAAATCTAGGAGTATTCCTGGTTTTGTTAGATTTTGGGGTATTTTTCCTTCTCCTGTCAAAGAACATCCTATCCTATTTTCATATGTATTCTCTTCCTGCTTCTTATTTTATCTTTATAGTGTAAAGATCTTAGGATATAGATGATTTAAAACTTCCACACTGCTTTGCACAGCATGGCTCTGGTCTAGCAGCATCTTCTAGAAGCACGTTTCTAGATGCTATAGAATAAATCATAAATAACTAAAACACAATAAAAATGCAATAGAGAGCCTAAATAAAGTAATAAATTGCTGTCCAACCAGCTTTTTTAAAGCTGCAAACCTTCCCACTGGGACAAATAGTCAGGATCTAAAAAAAAGCGTTATTGCTTACAGAGTTGTGGAATCCTTCCGCTGACGATGTGTGTTCAGCATTCATTTAAAAAGTAAGCCAAACTACATCATAAATTTTTCAAGGAGACAATGGAAACATGGAATTTATGATCATTGACTCTTGCTGAAGGCTGATTCTGTAGATCTGTATTTGTCATTTCAACTGGCCAAAGTCATTTTTCAGTTTTTCATGGCTGGCTGAAGGGTTAGAGTGCCAATGGAAACATCACATCGAAATAGCGTATGTCAGAAATATTGTACAAGGAACTGGGAGCTGCTTCAACAGACTTTGTAAAATATTGCTGCTTCTTATACCGAACATAGGGGTGAGAGTATTTGCCTTTTGAGTCAATTGGCATGTTGTCTGAACTGGAACCATAGGGTTAGGCTGTGAGGGAATTTCAGTTTCTGTCAGCACATGTGAAGATTCTCTTTAAAGGCAGCGAGCTACTTGCATTGGCTTTTACTAAACAACAAATTAATTGACTATTTTAAAGGTCCTTGAATAGTAGGAAAGCATTGAATCACTCCTTTAGCTGTTCCACTGAAAAATATTTAATTCTTGTCCTCTGTTGAATTTATCTAAAGAAGGGTTATTAATTTTCTTTTCACTTACGCTTTGCTCAGGGAATATTCTCCACTGTTTTTCTCGCTTGAGCTATGCTTGAAGGTTTTGCCAGCATAAGTATGTCAAACAACAGTGTAGAAAATCATTTCCCTGTCAAGTGCATCTTTGCTAGAAAATAACAGTGTGAGTAGAGAATGTGACTAAAAAAAAGAGGGAATTTTTAATAGTTAACCAATTTTATGCAAGGAACTGGTATAAGCTATGCTAGCAAATACATCCCTTTGATGATCAGGTTTGTTGGTATGACAGTTAACAATCACTCTCTAATAAAATTAAGGCATCTTTTCTACACTTCTTAGGTCTCCTAACCAGTTGCTTGCATGTTATTTTGGGGTTTTTTGGCTTTGTTTGTTGTAATAAATTCAACTTGGTATTCATTTTTCATTTCAGTGTGAAGTGAGAGGATTGCATTTACAATAGAAAGAAGGCATTTGTGACAGATGTTCCTGCATTTCCTGGCCAGTTTGCTATACCTTTTCTGGTACTAGCAGTAGATTCGGTTTGTTACACTCTGGCTGCCTGGAAAAATGAGGTACAGATTTCCAACAGTGTCCCCTGGGCCTGAAGCACCTTGCCAAACACCCGTCGAATCAGTTATGATGCAAACGATGCTCAGACAGAAGTAAGCGATATGATACGGGAGGATATATTCAAGTTCAAATACAAGCACTGGAGCCAGTGGGAAGTGTGTGCATACTCCATGAGACCAGGATGACTCAGGGACTGAGATACCTGAAAATGGAAAAAAAATGTTCCTTCAGAGAAGTGGTATGAAGCCAAAGTGTGTTGGTGTTGAGATGCGGTAGATGTGGCTGACATGTGGTAAGATGTTGAGATCCTGTGGTAAAGTCCACATGTATTTTCAAAGTCCTGAATGAAGGAGAAACTAAATTAAGGCAGCAGGCTGAGGCATCAGTGATGTTGATATTAGTGATTAAAGCACTTATATGCAGCAGCCAAATGGAGAAAAGTTCTCTATTGATGGAACCTGGAAACGGCTCCTGTTGCAGACATCATGGATTATTGGATCTCTGTTCTCTTAAAAGGAGTCTAATAAAGTCAGAGACTTTCTACAGTGCTAGTATCTTAGTTTATATGTGTTCTGTTCAATGAAAATTTCATTGAATTTTGTTTACAGTGAGAGATCAATATTTACCTGGTACTACATTAGAAAAGTGCAGTTGTCCATACGTATTAAGCAAAGTGCTATCACTGTTGAACAGTACTCCATGCAAACAAATACTCCTTTTTTTTCTTTTTTTTTTTTTTTTTTTCCCCTGTAAGAGAAATTTGTTTTAGAATTTGTTCAGTATGGATTTGGTAAAGATCCTGATTTTGAAAAAAAAGCAGACTGGTACTACAATGAGAGAAACTGAGAAGCAGAAATTAAAATACTATAAAACCAGGTAACTTCAAGTTCCTCTTTTGCAGAACTATGAAATCAGGAATGGAACTCAAACACTTAACTTCAAAGACTACCTGGCATTTTAAACATCTTTGTGAACCATTTTGAATAAAGTCCGTATAATTTTTTTATAAAAATATAAATATTGTAACAGCAACAAAAAACATTATTCCTGTAAAAATAATCATTATGCAGCTAAAAAAGCCAATAGATAAGAAATAAGCAGGAGAGTCTAAATTAAGCAAAAGGCTTAGTTCCTTTACAGAAAAGAGCACTATGCCAAAACCTGTAAGTGTCTGGACTCACAAGGAGAATCTAGAACCTCTTACAACTTTTCTAGTATTTGGGCAGTGTCAGGACAAGTGATGTCCACTAATTTTTGATGTACCCAATGAGACTCAAGGGGTAGCTTTGAGCACAGGAATGGCTAATTTCTGGATTCTAATTTGTCTTAACATCAAATGTTTCCTCCTTGCCAGCAAGCAGGAAAGTTTGGTCTGCAGGTCTTCCCACTTTGCTTGCTGTAAGCTGGTTACACAGCGGCTGAAGTTAAAATGATAGGGCACCCACTCAGTGCACAAGGCTGGTCACGGTGTCACGGTGGTTCTACACTCCTATAGCACAAACCTTTCCCAGGAGGCACGGCTGTACGAGAAACACATAATAATTTGCAGTTATAATTTAGTAACTACTGCATCTGTTGTTCCTCTCATTACCTATGATCAGCTAATGAGTATATGAAATTAAACGGCAATACACATACGCATTACGCCTTTAACTTCTGAGTGCTAGGAAGGTTCATACATATTTTTGCAAAGATCTTGTAGATTCCTAGATGTCAACATAAGCATTAGTGTACAATTTTTTTTTGCCTTTTCATTTATAATTTTATTTAAACAAATTAATAGTGATTCTGTCAAATAAAGCTGAAGAGAACAAAACCAAAATAAGAAAACCCTCTGCTTGTACTTATTAGAGGGGAAAATGATAGGTTGTGTTTTGGTTTTTGTTTTGTTCTGGGTTTGTTTTGCTTTTTTTTTTTTTCTTTTTTAAATGACAGAAAGTTAAAAGAAACCTTCATTTTTTGTTCTTTTATTTTTTTTCTTACTTATTTAAATCCTTATTATGCTTTCCAGTAGAGACCAAGAGGTGAATTTGGAGAAGCATTTTCAAATCTTAAAATTAGTGGTGGTGTTTCTTCCCTCCAGAAATGTGCCTATTTCTATTTCACTACGCTGTCCCTTTGCAGGTAAGTGTTTATGACTTCCCTTGTCCATAAAATATTGTAATCTGTTGGCCAACCTCAAGCAGTTTTTAGCAGAAAGAGTATTAAATTATTGCTAAGATAGACAGAAAGACAGAAGACAGAAAATGAAGTACTGCCTTATCGAAGAAGACCACTGTATTAACACCAAAGACTCCATATAAAAGAATTATATCAGGGACTTTCGTCCTAATGAGTAAGTTTCACTCAGAGGTTACACTTGCTGTGGATACTGAGAAATCTAATCATAAAACACAAAGCCATAGGAAACTAAAACTTTGAGCATTGTAATATGAAAGAATTACTTGTATTATAACTGAAATGAGCATATTTGTTTTACTTTAAAAGAAAATTTTAATAAAAAATCTGAAATAAAACCCATTCTTTTTAAATGTGTCAAAAAGAAATCCTACTAAACAAACACATGCTAAAGTTAGAACTTTACCATTATAAATAAATAAGAACCTAACCAAATTCCACACTTTTCTTAAGTTTACTTTTGCAGACTATTTTCTTTCTTTAGTTTGAATGATGATGTTGTTTGTTTGTTTGTTTGTTTAAATAACCTATATTCTCTGTTCTCTGGATTGATTGCTTAAAGAAATCACGTGCTAAGGAATATACATAGTCAAAATAAGATTACTAAAAAATACCTCCACAAAGATTAGTGCTAGTGATCCTAAGAACAGAGACTAGAAGTGTTTCACAGAGGTTGCCGCAGCGGTTGAAGTGCATCCTGAACATCTCAGTAACCACGACTTTGCGGTTTGATCCTGTTGCGCTCCTGAAATCCTACACACGCATTAAACTCCAGAAAAAAATTGCTTTTCACTGATTATTCATGTTGCTTTGCTCTCATTTCTCTGGTTTCATAGGAGTGTTTATACCGTACTAAAATATCATTAAATGGATTTGATATATTTTGAAAAAACCACTGAAGTATTCATGAACTTAACCTGCATTCACACTAAATCTATTTCACCCTGCAAATCTGATGCTCAGGGAAAAACTTGAGTATATGGTATGCATCTGATCATTTGCATCTTTAAATTCTGAGCCTTTACAGTGAGCCATGGTTATTACATGCACATTCCATATTACTTTGAAAAATCACGACCCCAAGTGAGCCATTTATACCAGTGATTGGAATTCTAATTTCTTTGTTTTTCTGAAGAGACTATTTTGGTTTCTTTAGAAAGAGAAGAATGAGACAAAATATTTGAAGCATTAATTAACTGAGGCAGAAAAGTTAAGTGGGAGGCAGGAGACTGTCTCAGGTGAAAGCAGAGGATTTTGAATTATTTTTTACTCATTTCTGAGGAGAGATTTCTAAGCTACAAGCAGGAGAAAACATTCCATCTTTACTTTTTTAATATTAATTTCACCTTTTTTAAATATAATGAGAGTCTCTGCATACATTGTTGGGGAATTTTTTTTGTACCCCTTGAGGCAAATTAAACACATTTGTGTTGAACTATAAAAAAACCTCAAAAAACAGAAAACAACAACAAAAAACCCCAACAAAACCCCCCCAAACCCCAAAAAAACCCCGCCACCAAACAATGCATTGAACCGAGTACTTCCACCATAAGTGGCTCCACAAGGAGACTGCAAAGATGTGTCGCCAGCTGATTCCTTATGTCGGCTTGCACCATCCCCAGCCCCGTGAGCGGTGGCACGGGGTGCCTCAGCCCGGCCGCGGGTCCGTCCCCAGCCCAGCTCCGCTGCCCAGAGGTGGCCCCTGAGCGCACGTACTCCAGGTCGGCTGCAAGACAATGCCGAGGATGCTCCTTATCTCATCACCAAGGGAAACTTCACTCCCTTGCCCTCCATGCCAGGTCGTTCCTCACTCACAGAGCACCGCTGATGAGCAGTTACAATTTGAATGTCCCCTTCAACATAAAGGTCCAAAAAGATAAAGACCCCTCATATTTCTTACTAAAGGAACTTAACATTTTCTTCTGGAATTAAACATCTTTTTCATTTGTTTCCTTTCTTAACAAAATAACTTAACATTGAGTCAGTTAATAAATAACTATATATTATAGATAGCCTAACTTAGTGATATTAATTTTGTAAGCATGTACACTTTTTTCAATTCACAAAAAACTGATGTCACCTATTGTGCAGCATCCATCATTCTTACTATACCCTTATCAGTGTTCTAAAACAGGAAAGACAGTGTGGTTTCCATAAAATGCTGTTTATTTATATATTTTTCCTTGAGTTACTCATAAATCGTAGGTCATTAATTATAAAGAGAAAAAACTTTTTCAGACTTAAAATCTTATGACTGAAAAAACTAAAACAAAACAAATGAAAACAAACAAACACACAAAAAATATGCCAGTCATGCATCAATACAAATCCCCATGAAACCTTGAAGAATGGAAGCCCGACGGAAGAGTTAGGATACAGTCATGGAACACAGGGAAATGAATCAAAAAATACTGTGACTTTGTCTTTTAAGCACACTTAACTTGAAATATAGGAGGTGAAAATTATCTAAAGGTCTTAAAAAAAAAAAAAAGAAAAAGAAAAAATGACTGTATTGAATTCAGGGTCCATTGATTTTAGCCAGTGTGTGATGATCCAATCCCACTTAAAGTCAATGAAATGACTCCTATTGACTTCAGAATATTTTCAATCAGGCCTAAAGCATAATGCCCGCAAGTCTTGTTAACATAGAAGTGCATGATTTAATAAAATTGAAAGGTTCTCTCTTTATCAAGAAACCTAAAAATTAGGAATTCATTTTTATATACTTCAGGATATGTCTAAACCAAAACATATAGCGGCAGCTCTGCAAGGCAATACCCTAGGGTGTATTGAAAGCTACGACACAAACCGCACCAGCTACTGTAGATCACTTGTGCGTAGGAATGACAGACACTTCTCAGAATGGCATTTCACTCAAATTCTGGCTGGAAACTCAATTATTTTGGATTGGATGAGCTTTTTGCAAAATGAAACTACCATGGTTAGGTAGCTATGAATAAGTTGTGGTTTAAAATTGGGTATTTTTTTAGTATTCTATAATTTAATGATTTTTTTACATTACATGATAAAATAGTAATGGTGCATACTGTGACTTAATGGCATAGCATCATATAATGAGTCAAAAATATATTTTTTTAAAATAGCAAAAACTGCTGTTGCACTGACAGGAACGTCTTTTTGTATCAAGGTTTATCTGAAATACGTAATATATGAAATATATCACAATCTCATTCATTCATTCCAATACTGTTGTTATATTATTCTGATATTTCATTTTTAGTATCTTGTTACTTGCTGAACAATCACGAGAGAATATAAAATGTATATGCAAATTCAAACTGATGCTGTTTTGTTAAATGCTAATAATAGTGTTGGATCAAATACTTTGTATGAAGAAAGTAAACTACTTTTTTTTTTTTTTTTTTTTTAATGGAGGAGGAAATCAGCTAAATGGGATAGCAGGAAGAGCTTACCCTTGTGCTGATAATGCTCTTGCAATCCTGTGTTGAATCACAAAGGTTTTCTCTAGTTGATATGGGTAATAAGCCTAAACTGTGATTTATTTAGTCAGGACAAAGCTCATGAGTATCTAAATTGTAACTGTACCTCATGTCTTTAGAAGACTTGGCAAACAGGTTCACAAGCTACAGTTTCTCCCCAAGGGAGACTAGAGGGTTTATAATATAAAAGATGGGATTTCTGATGTGAATAGTTTCAATCTTTTTCTCTTGAAGATATGGATAATAAACCAAAAGAATGATTTATACAATATATTGAAGCCATTACTGCCTGAGGTTTCCATTCATTGTAGAGAGGGAGAGACTGGAGTACCACTGTGAAAGGATTGCTGCTGAGACACTGCTAGCTATGTTGCTCAGGAATAAAATCACCACAGACTTTTCGAGCCCTCCTTCAGGAGAAATTACATTTTAAGGTAGTATCAGAGAAATTCAACTTAGAAAGTAGACATGAATATTCTGCTGCTTGCTAATTGTTTTTGCATTTATTTTTGGCTACCTTACTGCCTTCTTACATCCAATGATATATATGCCATCACTAATGTTAACCTAAAAGATGTCAGTCTTAGACATCCAGAAAAATTGTAATTCTCCTGAAATTGAAGAAAAAATGTGATTCTTTGACCTGCTGGCTTTTTTTGTTCTCCTAGACACCTTTTGTAGTCTATTAGAGGAATAATTGCATAGCTAAAACAACCAAATGAGTTTTTCTCAATTAGTTATCCGTTGCACAGCACTTCTAAACCAAGTAGCCAAATTGACTGTGAACATAGGATTGACTGTAAATTGTTCCTAGATAAAAGTTTTTACATGTTAGGGATATGGACACCTTAAAAAGACAGTGTGGCCTTTCAACCTGAATAAATGTGTCCATTGTGGCTACTACAAGGAAACTACCAGCCTCCAGTTTAACCTTTATCTGTATTCTTAATCTGCACTCCAGTAACTATAAAGTTAGAACAGTCAAATGTACCCATCAGTCCTCCCTAAATGAGAATTGTTGACCACCTTTCTACTCTTTAAATACACAGGTAATGTCATTTTTTGCAACATTTCAAATTTATACCCAATTACAGCCTTTCAGCTGAAGCCTTCTCTTGATTTCCCAGCGTGTCAATGTACTATACCATTAGTCCAGTAAAAAAAAATTAAAGTGTCTAAATCTCAGTCTCCCCTATGAATTCCTCTGTTGCTGAGGATAGGAACTCTATATTATGTTATTCTCTAATAATAAAATCAGTTCACAAAATTTACATCTCCAACATTTCTTCTTTCTCTAAATCTGTGCAAACAGTATGGTTCTGGCTATACTTGTACCAGTAATGACCAAAAATTCAGTTTTACTGCTTGCACCATGGTAGTGCCTAAGGAAAGTGTTCATTCCATTTGCAGTGCTACTCTAGTCTTGTTTAAGGTTGAGCAATAATTTTTAGAGTGGATTCCTAATTTTGGTGGGAGCTGAGCCTTGATGCTGCCCATAATTTGGAGAATTCAGCAGCATTAGTGGTAGTTACAAATCCAGAGAGTTGCACCACACCTCCTCTCTCGCAGCTTGAGCTAGAAAAGATTTTGCCTCCCCTTTCCCACTCTGCCCCCATCCTGCCCCGCTACATGACACAGCCGATGCTGACCACATGCAAAATCACGAATTCCTAAAGAAACTGTGCCAGGAACAGCAAAATCTGACATGGGGCTGAGGGTGAAGGTGCAAATCTTTACAGGGTAGCAGCGGGGAGAAAGCACCTTTTTAAACACTAGGTAGGAAATCTATCTTGGAATCACTGGGATAAATAACTGTAAGAAAGCACTCTATTGTGTCTGCAGATAAACTTTGTTTTGGCTTCTGTGAGGCCTTTTAAATGTTCATCTAACTTTGGCAATCAAACACTGAAGGTGCAAGCGCAGTTTTTCACCAGGCATGTCAAGCTTCCCTTGTGTTGTTAGGAAACATTTCTTATGAACATTTTTTTAATTAGAAAAAGTTCAATAATTAATTTAGTGAGAGCTACCTAGGTTATTTGAAAGTCCTTAGAGGGACTATGAGATCATTAATTCTCTGTAACTTTCTTCTGCATATTTACTCTGGAAAGAAAACAATGGTATTTATAACAAACTTCAAAGGGAAAGGAAATTATCCACTTTTCCTGTCCATTGTGAAGAAAGTAGAAACATATGGCTTAAAACACAATATTTTCTTGCTACAATTTGATATTTAAACCACGTTCTGTTAGCTAATGTAAGAGTTGTGAAATGCTGAAATAAATTGTATGGGGGGGTTGTGGAGGTTCAATTACTAAAGTTTTGTGAGAACAAAGTAGACCACCATCTTCCAGGAACTGCATTTGGATAGTTAGTCCTGCCTTGCTGAAAGGAAATGGACTAAATGGTGTTCCAGCCAGCCCCATTTTCTGTGATTCTGAATGCGCTAGTAATTTTTTCTGATATTGTACAATGCACAAAAAATGTACAAGCAAGGAGATAAACCTTTATAGACAAGATACAAGGAGAAAAAAAATAATGGTTTATCCCTTGATTGTAGAATCATAGAGTCATTTAAGTTGGAAAAGATCTTTAAGATCATCAAGTCCAACCATCAACCTAACACTGCCAAGCCCACCACTAAACCATGTCCCTAAGCACCACATCTATGTATCTTTTAAATACCTCCAGGGATGGGGACTCAACCACTTCCCTGGGCAGCCTGTTCCAATGATTGACAACCCTTTCAGTGAAGAAATAGTTCCAAACATCCAATCTAAACCTCCCCTGGCACAACTTGAGGCCATTTCCTCTTGTCCTATCACTTGTTACTTGGGAGAAGAGACCAACACCCATCTCACCACAACCTCCTGTCAGGTAGTTGCAGAGAGCGATCAGGTCTCCCCTCAGCCTCCTCTTCTCCAGGCTAAACAGCCCCAGTTCCCTCAGCCACTCCTCATCAGACTTGTGCTCCAGACCCTGCACCACTTGGTTGGCCTTCTCTGGACACACTCCAGTACTTGAATGTCCTTCTTGTAGTGAGGGGCCCAAAACTGAATGCAGCACTTGAGGTGCGGCCTCACCAGTGCTGAGTACAGGGGGACAATCACTGCCCTGGTCCTGCTGGCCACACTATTCCTGATACAAGCCAGGATGCTGTTGGTTGTCTTCTCCACCTTGGGCACACTGCTGGCTCATGTTCAGCCGGCTGTTGAACAACACCCCCAGGTCCTTTTCTACCAGGCAGCTTCCCAGCCACTCTTCCCCAAGCCTGTAGCTTTGCCTGGGGTTGTTGTGACCCAAGGGCAGGACCCGGCACTGACCCTTGTTGAACCTCATACAGCTGGCCTCGGCCCATCGATCCAGCCCGTCCAGATCCCTCTGCAGAGCCTTCCTACCCTCCAGCAGATCAACACTCCTGCACAACTTGGTCTCATCTGTGAACTTACTGAGGGTGCACTTGATCCCTTTGTCCAGACCAGTGATAAAGATATTAAAGGGAACTGTCCCCAATATTGAGCCCTGGGGAACGCCGCTTGTGACTGGCCACCAACTGGATTTCACTCCATTCACCACAACTCTTTGGGCCTGGCCATCCAGCCAGTTTTTAGCCACCAAAGCGTTCACCCATCCAAGCTATGAGCAGCCAGTTTCTCCAGGAGAATGATGTGCGGAATGGCGTCAAAGGCTTTACTAAAGTCCAGGTAGACACATCCACAGCCTTTCCCTCATCCACCAGGCAGGTCACCTTGGCATAGAAGAAGACCAGGTCAGTCAAGCAAGACCTGCCTTTCAAAAACCCATGCTGACTGGGCCTGATCACCTGCTTGTCCTGTATGTGCTGCATGATGGCACTCAAGATGAACTGCTCCATAACCTTCCCTGGCACCGAGGGCAGACTGACAGGCCTGTAGGTCCCCAAATCCTCCTTCCAGCCATTCCTGTAGATGGGCATCACATTGGCTAATGTCCAGTCAACTGGGACCTCCCTGGTTACACAGGACTGCTGATAAACGATGGAAACTGGCTGGGTGAGCACTTCTGCCAGCTCCCTCAGTACCCTTGGGTGGATCACAAGGTGTGTCTAGGTGGTGTAGCAGGTCATTAACCATTATGGGGCTTCATTCTGCTCTCCATCCCTGTCTTCCAGCTCAGGGGGCTGGGTACCCCGAGAACAACTGATCCTACTGCTAAAGACTGAGGCAAAGAAAGTATTAAGTACCTCAGCCTTTTCCTCATCCTTTGCCACTGTGTTTCCCCGTGTATTCAATAAAGGATGGAGAATTTCCTGAGCCCTCCTTTTGTTGCTAATGTATTTACTGAAACTTTTTTTTTTATTGTCCTTTATGGCAGTAACCAGATTAAGTTCCAGTTTGGCTTTGCCCCTTCTAATTTTCTCCCTTCATAACCTCACAGCATCCTTGGTGTCCTCCTGAGCAGCCTGTACTGTCTTCCAAAGGCCATAAACTCTCCTTTTTTCCCTGATTTCCAGCCAAAGCTCTCTGTGTAGCCAGGCTGGTCTTCTTCCCCGCCAGCTCCTCTTTCAGCACGTGGGGACGTCCTGTTCCTGCGCCTTTAAGATGTCCTTCTTGCAGAGTGTCCAGCCTTCCTGGACTCCTTTGCCCTTCAGGACTGCCTCCCAAGGGACTCTGCCAACCAGGCTCCTAATCAGGCTACAGTCTGCCCTCCAGAGGTCCAAGGTAGCAGTTCTGCTGACCCCCCTCTGTGCTTCTCTGAGAATCAAAAACTCTATCTTTTCATGATCGCTGTGCCCAAGATGGCCTCCAACTCTCACAATGCCCACAAGTCCTTCTCTGTTTGCAAGCAACAGACCCAGTGGGTGCCTTAGTTAGCTCATTCACCAAGTGTGTCGGGAAGTTCTCTTCCACACACTCCAGGAACCTCTTAGACTGTTACTTCTCTGGTGTATTGTATTTCCAGCAGATGTCTGGTAAGTTAAAGTCCCCCATGAGAACAAGGGCTAGTGATGGTGAGACTTCTCACAGCTGCTTATAGAATATTTCATCTGCCTTTTCATCCTGATTGGATGATCTATAACAGCATTCCACCATGATATCTGCCTGGTTGGCCTTCCCACTGATTCTTACCCATAAACACTCAACCCTACTGTCACCATCGTCAAGGTCTAGACAATCAAACCACTCCATAACATGTGGGGCTACCCCACCCCCTCTCCTTCCTTGTCTATCCCTCCTGAACAGTTTGTAGCATCCATTGCATCTATGATTCTATACAAGGTGCCAAAAAAATTTGCTTATCCCTTGATGCATTTCATTAGAATAGCGATATGCTGTGTTTGCAATTGCAGACCGATTGAAGAATTAATGTATGTTGTCTTGCTGATTTTGGGTAAACCTTATCCCTCACAACAGATAAGTCTCAATATTTTTTTGGGGGGTGGGGTAGGGGGTGGTGGTGGTGCAAGTTACACGGGGTTTTTTTGTAATGTAGTGTGAGGTACTGTGTGTATTTAGAGCTTTTGAATGACCAAATTTTATTTAAAGCTTTTGAACCACCAGATCTTTCTTTCTGACAATATGATTTTGTATCCTTGGTACTAAAGTGTCAATATTTTTGTTCCATCATGCATTTGCATGTGTATGATGAGATCTGATGGGAATTTCTGTTCCCATAAAGGGGAGACAACTTGGAAGATTATTGATTCTTGGAGGATTGAAGTAACCCAAATTTTTAAGTACCGCGCTGTACTGTATTTATGCTTCTTAATGTTTCCTTGGTTTTCATCCAGCTCTGTTGAAACAGTTCATTCACTTGGGTTTTAGGGCATTATTTTTGCTTTGGTTATTGTTAAAATTTATTAGCCTTCCCTCATCGAACAGTGATAACGTTGTTATTTGTGAGAGTTAGAATTTATAAGCTGTTCTGGAGGAGACATTTATTGCCTTATGGGCTGCAAACTATAGTGGAGCTATTTCATATCTGAGTTTTCCAGGAGTGCTTATGGCCAGATTCTGGTATCAATGGCAACATCATAAATGTGAGGAAATGCTACTGGCCTTATGCTAATTCTGAGCGTGAAGCTGTTTTAGGACTGAGCTGAATTCCAGCCTAGGTTGTACATACAGTTGTCATTGAGCGAGGAACACACAGACCATTATCTCCCTCATCATCGGATGTTGAAACTTAACGAGTTTCAGATGCCGATTGATTTAATTTCTAAATGTTCCATGTGCTGCAGGTGCTTTTCAATGAATTTTTCTTTAGATACTTCTGTCAGTTGTATATACAAAAAGAAATAGAAAATCTGTGTCCTGTGAAGACACAGAGGGATAGTTTCTGAATATTTAACATACTGGTAAATTCTAAATATATTTTTGAACACACTATAATAAAGCTGATGTCTGCCTTCTATTGTATTTTTTTTTCTACTGATCATTTGTAAATTTAGGATTACAACCCACTCTGATTAATGGGACTAGCAAAAAAGAAACTATATTCCAGATGTAGTAATGTTGCCACTCCCAAAATTATTTTTTCTATTTATATATAATTTGCCAAATTTTGTTAAGATAAATTAAGAAAAAAATATAAGACAATCTTAGAATTGCACATAATTCTCAATCTGGGTCGTAAGTAACGAGTGGGGTTTTTTATATCTTAAATACTATTCTTTATCAATAAGCAAATATCTGAGCAGATTCCTGAGACTGCTCAGGTTCCTGTTAGAGTGAGTCTGAGCTAGAGCACTTCATTTACAGAGTGTTCATGAATGTCAGTGCCTTGAGCAGAAGTTGTTAGTAATTGCACAGTCATAGGAAAACAGCCACTAAAGTTCCACAGATCTTTAAAAACACCCCAACCCCCCCCCCCCCCCAAAAAAAAAAAAGGCTGTCACGAACTGTTATTTCTGCAAGGCTCTCTCTACTCCACAAGAATGTCACTACTTAAAAAACAGTTGCTTGCTTCTGACAGAGACCCTGAGATTATCTGGTAGACAATATGATAGCCCAGAGCTGTTCTTCTAGAACTACATGGTCTTGAAAGGAAACCTTGGTACAGCTTCAAATGGTAAGATTCTAGTACCTTCTGAACTCTTTTTTTTTTATATTACATCAAATAATTTCCCTCTTTTTATATATATATCTATATATATATATATATAAAATAGCTGAGAAGGGAATCATTTTACACTGTTTGTACTGTTTATAGTCCCCAAGCAATGAGATGCTGAGATGCTTTAAGGGATGCCTGTACCACTTTAATTCTCTGTGACTTCTCCAGAAGTAGACAGGACCTCAAAGAATGAAGCTCTAAATATTTTAAGAAATGCACACTCTTCTAATATTAATGGATAGTTTTCATTATGAATCAATAAGAAATTGCAAGGAAGTTCTTGCATTTCAGATCTGTTTGCCTCTCCTTTGTGGCAACTTTACAATGACTTGTATTGAATTACTGAGCTCCAACAGCCAACGGAACTAAATTACACCGTGGTAATCTTAGTATGCTGCATACAGGCAGCATACATGTATATTTTGCTATGACAAGGTGCAAAAGGTGCTGTGCTGGAACAACATGGCAGTGTTTCTGCCACTCAGCCATTCATTTGAACTCCTACAGCTGTTTTGTTACTAAACAATGAATGAAGTAATGAGGAGCCCTCCTGCTTGTTGGCCTGGCAGGAGAGCAGAGAGACTCAAATATGTTTAACAGCACAGAAAAAAAGAGTTAATCAGATACTTTTTTTGGTTGTTGGCAAGTGAGAGCTCCGTATTGACAAAATCACAATCAAGCATCAGGCAAACAATCATTGCATTCCCGTGTTCACAATGGAAGAAATTACAAAGTAATAACAGCATTATCAGCAGTGCTGTTAGAAAGCTTCATCACCATTATATACAGCCAGATTGTAATAGCTTGACTATTATAAAAGAGACTGTAGGAGAGAAAGGCAGCAGGTGCCTGTGCCCTGTGCTTGGAGAAGAGAGCACAAGTCGCCCATTCTCCCTGAAGCGAACACAGAGCTCATGAGGACCAGGCTCTTGCAATCACCGTCATGAACTTGCACGTGTCCACCAGTTTTGAGCAACGTTCAGTTTCTCCAATTGATTTTTATGCTAGATGGCCACTTCAAATACTCCAGAACCTCAAGAGGAGCTCGGTTGCGGAGGTCTCTCTGCAATGCTACAAATCCCCCAGTCACCAGAGCTGGTGATTACATTTAGTCTGAACTGGCAGCAAATTTGTGTGCTCCTGGTGCTAGTACAGTGCAGGTACAATATTCCTTTTTGCTTTTCTACCTGGTTGCAAAAGAGAATAAAAAGGGACTGCACTTTTCTGTGTTTTTTTCCCAGAATCAAACTGGTTCATGGTGGTGTTCCTCCTACACCATACACAATTCCTCCTGCAGGTGTGTAACCCAAGTTAGAGAAGCAACATTTTTCTCATAGTATTTTAATAGTGCAAAATGATTCCATTACGTATGCCTCTGGACTTCCTGGAAATGAAGCAGACATTAATTCAGAAAGATTAATTGAAACATTACCTCTGGCACCATTACAGGTACTTCAGCTCTTTATTGATTGGAGTTTGGCATTGACACCTAGCTTTCCCTGCAGGTGATGATGTAGAGCCTGTTCAGAAAATAAGAAAGATCTTGTTGCTACAAGAACAAGGAGTTACTGAGGTGAATGTACATGTGACACATACACTCTCTTAAATCTTCCCATGTAAGAGAGATCTGTCAGAGCTGTTATCATTCACCAAGGCTGGTCAGAAAGTTTTTCAGTAGAAAATTCCATTTCATTGAAAGCTGAATATCTCATGGACTTGTGCCTATTTTTACTTCCTTTCTCACTGAAAGTTTTAGGAAGTCCTAGTAAATCCACTGGTTGAGAAGAAGATGAAATGAAAACCAAACCTCTCTGAGCAAAAACTGTATGTTTGCAAAATTTTGGGGTTTTGAAAGCCTTTTATGGTTTAACATTTTCTCTGAAGTAGAATGAAAAAAGAATTTAAATCCTCACAAAACTGTATTTCTGGTCTCTGTTAACTATCTCTGTTATTCACATAGCTGTTGAATAGGATCTTCCTGCAGTCCTTTTTTAGCTGTTAGCTTTCAGATGTGAAAGCACGGATTGGTACAGACGATTTTATCTCAAACATTCAAGAAAGAATGAGGAAGAAGAGAGGAGGAGAGGAGGAGAAACAGGACATTTACCTAAAGGAAGAGAAGTAGAACAGCTGCATAAGACCGAGGTAGACGCTGCAGCTGAACTAGAGGCTAACACAGTCAAATTCAAGATTTAACAATGAAGCCAGGGAAATGGAAAAGCTCTAGAGGTGTTTGGAAGTTAATGATGCAGCATTGTAGTAAAGCCCAAATTAAATTCTCAGTTCTCATTGCAAAAACACATTAAAACTAAAGTACTGCGGGATAAGGCTGTCTCATGCTGCTTAGCGCATTACTCCTCCTGAGTGGTTTGTTGTGGTTTTTTTTCACTGCCAAGGAATGACAACATGTTGATTTTTTTTTCCTGCTCATACAGCTAACCAAAATTTTTCTTAGCACAAAGACAAAGGGTAGAGTTCTGAGTGACTAAAAATATGAAGTAAGTGTAGAAACTCTGATGCAAACAGTGAGGAAACTTGCATATAGAAGAATGTGTCAAATTATTTGCCATAACTCCCTGAAATCATGGACAGAAGAAAAAAAACCCAAAACACTAAAACCAAAAAACCCCAATAAAAAACCAAAACCACATAACCAAATCCCCCAACGACCCACAGTTCTTTTTTTGCAACATTCTCTTTAAATTTCAAGATTATAGTTTTATAGTCCATTTAATTGCTGTAGCTCTGTGCAGAAATGCTTTCTTTCCTTTGACCCATCTAATTTAGAGTTTCACTTAGGGTAGTTAGAAAACCCAAAGATTCATAATTATTCATTTCTGAAAGCAGGTAATTTTATAATTTTCCCCACAAAGTCCAGATCAGAAAGTATCTTAAGGGTAGGATTTGTGGTCTCCTCATGAGAAGAGATGCTTACAGCCAATGACATTAATACTTTTCTATCGAATGTTGCAAACATTAAATATTTAAAGTTCTTTCTCCCTTCATGCAAGAAGTACACATGCAAAAATGGAATTTCAGAAAAAGATTAAAAGAAATCCTTATTACACCTCGACTGATTTGAGAAACAACAATATATTTATAGCACCAATCTCTCAAGATATCCTAAAATACAGCAAGTTTACTGTTCTATCTCAGGTATTGCATCACATGTTCTTTAGTAAAGTAGTGTCTCAAGACAATAGTACCGACTCAAACAAATCATAAGACAGAACAATAAACCTGTCTTGTATCTTCCAGGGAACCAAAAAAATGTGAAAAAGAGAAAGAAATGTTCCAAATACAAAATATACTTGAGAGAACTTAAGAAAAAATATCTTACAATGATTAATAAGATTCTTTGCATAAATATATAATATATAATTCTTTATAACAAATTGCAAAGCTATTACATAATTACATTTGGTATAATAAACTCTTATTCTATAGATATCTCATACTTTACTTTTGTGCAGAATAAAGTAAGGACAGAAGTATCATAGACAGGGAAGACACAATTTATTTAGTGCCATACTCATTGCTGCTGTGAAAAATCTCCGCTAAAACAATTGTCCTTCTACAGCCATTGAGTACGTGCTGTACATTAACATTGATATAAGAATCATTTGTCACTTGAGTGAGTGGGCCTCAGCCGCACATATATATAAACCCTGTATTTCTCTCTTCCTCTCCCCTTTCAGCAAAAAGTTAATTATGGCTGACTATCCCCACCAAAGGTTTAATACATCGTCTGTTTGCAGGGATCCAGACCTCCCTGCGTGCTGCGTGGTCTGTGCCCAGGCTGTTCCCTGCACGCTGCAACACCTTAACGGGATTTGCCGTCTACAGCCTCACCCTGTACTTCTTGCCACTGAAAGAAAAACCTTTTAAAGTCTTATAACAGCCATAGTAACACATAGAAAATATTATTTTCATATCCATTAGGATAAAAAATACTAGTCGCCAACCACCAGCTACTTAGTACTATTTCAGGACTTCAAAGTCCTGTTGACTGAGACCCTGTGTTGAGTGTTAAAAAGAGCTAGCAATGATTACCTTATTTTTCATCTTGATTATTTATGCGATGACGTCTTTGTTTAATATATAATACAAGTTTTATTTTCAGCTTAAGAAATATTAACCTTCAACAGGTTCATTCAGTTTTATGTTCTGAGGGCCTTTTCACTGACAGCTGAAATACATTTTAACCACTGGGTTTTCTTTTCTTTTTAGATGCAATCTATATTATAAATTTGATGTACTGATATGGGAAGGTAATTGGTCTCGTATAGGTATCTTTCTTTGCCCAGGTTGCTTCTGAGAGTATGACTGGCCTATAACTCTGCATCATTATTTAGTAACCAAATGTAATGGCCAAAGCAGTTTGAGTCAGTGGAAGTTCT
This sequence comes from Grus americana, assembly GCF_028858705.1. Classification (NCBI taxonomy): domain Eukaryota; kingdom Metazoa; phylum Chordata; class Aves; order Gruiformes; family Gruidae; genus Grus; species Grus americana. Next base: position 1,756,700 of record NC_072859.1, on the reverse strand, counting down.
ACCAGGTTTACCTTAATCCTGCAGTGTTGTAAGGACAGAGGCTTAAGGTTTCAAAATGGAAGAAATGATCATGTTGTTTTGAACCATCTGCCACTGTACCCATGCAAATGAGTATGGAAGAAAAGAATATGTCCCTGTTTAAAAGTTTTCTCTGATTTTTATTTTTTCCTTCCTTCCTTCCTCCCTCCCTCCCTCCCTCCCTCCCCTCTCTCTCTCTTCCCTCCTCTGAGGCTGGCCAAGAGCTTATGCTTTATACCCTAAGTCTTCTATCATTTTGTGAATCATGTTGTATCATGCAAGTGAAAAGACTCTTTTTCCAGATTCAGTTTACTCAGGAAATAGTAAGCAATTACAGAATATCATCTCCATCAGAAAGGATTTTCACGTTGAGTAGGTTGGTAGAGAACATTCTAAACAAACCTTTACAACAAGAAATATTTCTGTAGAGAGTGAAACCACAGTCAGTCACAGAAAATGAAGAACTTTGACAGTTGAACCACAATACCTGTTCAGGAGCTTACAGAGGATTTCGGCAGTAATATATGATATAAGTCATGGCTTAACACTGACATGATGAAAATCAAGCGCGGACTGGGGGTGGACTAGTGTGATGTTTCAAAAACTTCCCTTGCAGCAGGGGCAGATGATCTGTAGACTGCTATAAGCTCTCCTCTATCTGTGGCTGGTAGTAACCCGTTATAAATCTGATGGTATTAAATGAGTAACTTGTGATTCTAAATATCTAAAGGGTGGGTGTCAAGAGGAAGGGGCCAGACTCTTTTCAGTGGTGCCCAGTGACAGGACAAGGGGCAACGGGCACAACCAGGAAGTTCCATCTGAACATGAGGAAAAACTTCTTCACTGTGAGGGTGACCGAGCCCTGGGACAGGCTGCCCAGAGAGGTTGTGGAGTCTCCTTCTCTGGAGAGATTCAAACACACCTGGATGCCATCCTGTGCGACCTGCTCTGGGTGATCCTGCTTCAGCGGGGAGGTTGGATGAGATGATCTCCAGAGGTCCCTTCCAACCCCCACCAGTCTGGGATTCTGTGATTCAAACGTTAAACAGAAATAGAAGCCATTCCCTGAGCTTCTGCTTAGATTTCTGTTTACCTACTAAAATTAAATTAATATTGGTTTCCCACGTGGGGATGCTGTTTTGCTGTGATATATACATAGCAATCTGGATTTACCCAAGCCTTGTTTAGATTTGCTAAAAATACAGCACCTAATTGGCAGTGTTGTTGCCTCTCTGCCTGGACAACCTATAGGAGAATTCAGATACTCTATTGTAAGCATGGAGATACCTACAGATCAGACAGGATACTGAGAGAAAGTAAATTGATCCTGAGAAGACATAATGCAAGAGATCAAAGCAATGGAGAATCAAGCTCTTTTCATCAAGCAAGGCTTAAAACATATAGGTATTTTAAAATGACAGTTAAAATGTTTCTGTTCTAGCAAGCACTGAATATATCTAACAGGAATAATTGTAAATAAACTCCACTATTGATATGGAAGAACAAGCTGAGTTTAGTTTCTGTCTTACGTATCACCAAGGAGTTTTACTTTCAGCAGAATTATTCTTGGCTTTATATCAGCTAAGAAGCAGTATATAGCTCCTCTCCTTTGAGCAGTATAAAATTGTATATATAACTCCAGTCTGGCCCCTATCTATAAGGATAGAATTTCATTGGCAAGGAAATAATGATGGAGAATTTGGAATTGGAAAGGGGAGAGAGAGGAGATTTGTTCTCACCAGCTGGTCACAGAGAAAGGTTGTTTTCTTGGGAATGTGAAAAAAATCTCCATTTGGCAGCAGAGCTGAAAAGGTGGTCACAAAATAAACAGTGCTGCTAACAGGAGCTGTCACCATGCTTAAGGCTGATGAGTAGTAATTAATGCAGATTCTTTCAAGCAAGACTTGCAGGCTCAAATGGTGCTTAGTGATTCATAGAGGAAGAGGAAAGTGAGAGAGAGAGAGACTCTCACTTTGAATTTGAATTTACTCCCTGTGAAAGTCTGAAAGTGACCGTGCCCAGGTCTCACAGCCTGCAGCAGCAACGAAGAAGTGAGACTGTGTTTGTTCATATTGAGGGAGGCTTTAAATACAAAAGCATTCACCATTAGAGGTGAACCTAATACATTTTTACTCTCTTACACACCTTCAGGTCTGAAGGTAACTTAGAAACTGATGGAAACTTTCAGTTCTCTGGCTCATTCCTTGGTATTCATAGTCCTCCTATGAAGATCACTGCAGGGTTTCATGAGTTAAAAATGTGTTCGTCTAAGAATGAATGACTGAGAAAAAGATGACAATGATGGAAAAGTACTAATTTAATGCCTTCCATTTAGTTCAAGTGCCAACTACCTGGAGAAATATATCTTAATAAGATGTAAGGTGTAAGAGGTAAGATACAGGGTATGATAGATATAGATATTTTATGTATGAGATCCATATGTCTTCTATCTTATGTAATTTGCAAATTATGTAATTCTCAAATTTTAGATGGAGGTGCACTGTGTAAGGCTGTGGCTCATTGTGTTCAAACAATCTGTCGTGCTGTAGAAAGGTTTATAAGCTTTGTAAGCACAATGCAAAAGACCACAAACGTCTTTGTTACTGTTTGTAGTGTTGATCCTTTCAACATATGGATACTGTAATTTCTAATGATCTAGAAACCAAAAAAAACCAAATATGTTTTAGATTACAGATGGGCTTTACAGTCTTCGTGCACAAATGTAGGTATCACATAAGTGGTTAAAACATAGTGCCACTGGTGTCAGGGGAGGGAACAGCTGAGCTCTGCCCAGATTCTTATTTAGCTCTTGTCAAGCTACAGCTATTCCAAGTGTAACTTCCTACCCATTCTCGTAACAGTTAAAAACAATGCAAACGCGCTGCTTCACCACACAGTTCGACTAGATGGAAAGTGCTCAGGCATGTCCCGCCTCTCAGATTCTTTGAACTTTTATCAATCTGGAAGATGAAAAGCGTGTCTCGTAAGGAAGTTCTGAATGAGATGCGGAGTTATTTTACATGATTCACCCTTCTCTTTGCTCAGGCACACATCTCCCATTGCAAAAAGCTTTCACACTGAAGTGTAATGCATTACAGTAAATAGTAGCCATGTCTGCGCTATCTGTAGGCTGTGTGTGATTTGACAGTAAGATTTAAGGAATGAGTATTTTCCAACTTAAATGATTCTATAATTCTACGATTCTATGACTAGGATTAAATTTTCTGGCAAAGTGGTGAATTATACCTCAATTTAGTAAACACTGACAATCCCAGATCTTTGTTCTCTGTATTGAAGTCAGATTGTACATTTCCTGATTTTAAAACTCTTTGAGGAAAACTAATTATTTATTGCCAATTGAAACCAATTTGGATAGTACAACACAAAGACAAATTAAAACAACAGCTTCCACCCCTCTCCACCCCTTCCTTCTTCCCAGGCACAACTTCACTCCTCCATTGCCAGCTCCTCTACCTGCCGGAGCAATGAAGGGGGAATGGGCAGCTGGGGGGTTGCAGTTGTCCCTAACAGTTCCCCTTGGCAGCTCTTTCCTCCTCCCACTTTTCCCCTGCTTCAGCAGGAGTCCTGTCCATGGGCTGCAGTCCTTCAGGGTAAACCCGCTCTGGCGTGGGGTCCTCTGCACAGGCTGCAGGTTGGGTATCTGCCCCCCCGTCATCTTGCCAGGGGCTGCAGGGGAATCTCTGCTCCTCCTCCTCCTCTTCCTCCTCCTCCTTCTCTCACCTGGGTGTTGCAGGGCCGTTTCTCACTCTTTCTTCCTCACTCTCACTTTATTTTAAAAATAATAATATGGTAGAATTACAATAACAAAAGAAATAGTTGTTCTATGTGGTGCAGATTAGATGCTCCATTTATATAATAATTAATTCTATATAAGGTTCTGTCCTAATTAGCACCAAGTATATATGAACTAAGACAAAAATGTTGCATATATTGACTGAAGAGTTTGCTCCAAAACCCGTATCTTCCCTCAAGGAGACATTAACGTGCTAAAATATAAAGAAAATTGGAATATAAAAATTAAAGTTCAGCCAAGGATAGAAGTAGTTTTTTGATTAGCTGTGAGCTTTCAAGTAAAAAAAATTCCCAGTAATCAGATATTAGCATAAATTACATATGTTTAGCATAATAACAAAAACAACGAGCAATTGAACCTCAGAATCAGACTTAAAAAACATGAGACTGCATTGTAAATTTGAGGACTTGGACTTGCTTAGTGTATTAGTTTTGATTTTTCAGCCACAGATATCAGTTGTACTCAGAGCAAGGACAGTGAGAAGATTTTTATCTGCCAGAGAAAGGGGAAACGTTACATATCAGAAACTTTGTTGGCTTTGGCAGGTTGGAAAACTTCAGATTTTTCTTTTAGCTCGAACCTGGTATGGAGCACACCATTTGGAAGGCTATTCCTTATTATATTCCGAATTATTTCCAGCCAAGCTTGACGACTAGAAACTTCTTGTGTGTGCATAGTGAAGATTCACTTAATGACAGCTTTCCAAGATCTGGACTTTAAAACATAAATCAGGTATCATCAGACTTCCAGTAAAATCCCTGAGTTGGCAAAACATCAGTACTTCCTAAATGAGTCAGTTCAGCCTGCCTGCTAACAGGGAGAATAGATATTTGCTACAGGGAAATAATAATAATAAAAAATAATACAATGAAAGAGAAAATAGCTAATCAAAATGGTGATTTATTTTATTTGCATGATCTGTTTGGCAAAATGTTAATTTATTTCCTTAAATAAACAGCAAGTAAAAATCACCCTCCCTCAAGCCACAAATTAGCCAAAGCGTTCATAGATCACTCTTGATCACTCTTGCTAATAGGCTTTTTCCGTGGAGTCCATTTCAACCAGTGTGCAAAGTGCAGCTCCTTACTCTCAGCTTAATGCATTTAATAAAACTTAATGAAACATTTGTAAACTTAATGAAGCACTCTGGAAATGAAAACAAAGGCAAGCCAATGTCCTTCTAGATGGAAACTAGGCCATCATACTAATACCGCTGGAATATCTGAAACTGTGCTAAGCTTTTAATGTGTCCTTTGGAGTTAATAGGGTAGACCAGAACTTCACTGAAAATCCTGTAACAGTAAATTTTTTTTTTTTTTTTTAATAGCATATCTGAAAGCTTCAGTCAGATATAGGTATCTACATCACAGTGTGTATTCTTAGTGATTTTCCAGACAAGTAGGAAGTGAAACTCTGCAGTAAGGTATTGCCTATGGTAGTAGCAGGTCACAAACTCTGTATTGAGTTTGCAAAGCCTTAGCACTGAGATTTATCAGGCGTTTCCTGAACTTTTCATGACTTGCTGGCAGTAGCTTTGGTTTTACTCAGTTTATCAGTAACAGTTTTATTTTTCCTAGCACCTAGTTGGCTATACCTGATTTGTTTTCCTTTTGCTTAACTTTCTATGATACAAACAGAGTTTTTATATAAATAGTATTAAGAACTAGTTATTTTGTGTAGCAGAATAATTTATCTCAACCCACCAGTTTTACCTATTTTGCTGTTTTCGATTCTCTCCTCCATCCCACTAGGGGTGGGAGTGGGTGAGCGAACGGCTGTGTGCTTGTTTTAGCTGCCTGCCAGCTTAAACCACGACAGCTCCACATCCTCATCCGAGCTGTAGATTGGGCAGATCTGAAAATATCAGGTACTGCCAAATGAATTTGTAGCTGTTTTGATCCACCATTGCACACACTTCTGTTGACTTCTCTGCAGTCCAGGATTGAAACCAATATTTTATATTCACAAATCATGGATCATGAGTCTTTCCACTGGGCCCTAAATTCTTGAAAAAGTAATGCCTGCAGCTTCTGGACTGCAGACTGACTGTCTAGTAAACAGATAGGCAGAAGGGAATGATACTGTTTGAGAAAGCCATCCAAAGTTTTGGGGGGTTTTTTGATCCAAAGAAAAAATTATGGATTCATTGGGATAATTGCATTTTGATTTTTGTTTGGGTTTTGGGGTCTTTGATATTTAGGATTGTTGAAGAAGGTTTGAACACTTAGTGGCTACTTCAGGTAGGATTCAGCTTTATCTTTGCATCCTTATGGTAAGATTTGGAGTGTATCAGTCTTTGACAATCCACACTTAAGCTTTCAATTCATTCTCCAGCCAGCATACTTTCACCAAAAATTTAAGGAAAGCTGTCTGTTTAATTGAGAGCAAAGGCCTTATCTGAGGACTCGTATGTTCCTTGTCATGTGTGCAGTAATGATTTGACAATTTTTCCGTTATTTTCTCAGGTAACAGACCACTGTATTCTTTCCCTCAGTTCTGAAATTTTCTTGGAATATGAGTATTTGCACAATGTTCGCACACTTGCTCTTTCTTCTTGTCCAGACGCAGAAGGGTCTTTACACATGGCCCTAATGAAGTTAGGTCCAGGGGAAGATGCCCACCTACAGCAAAGGCCAAGTCCTGATTTTAGCAGCTGCTCCTGCTCATGCAGGGGAAGGAGAAGATAATTTCTTCTGTGGAATTTTGTGATTTCCCAGGAAAACATACACTAGGAAAAATGTATCGCTGACCTATCCTTTTTCTTCATGTGTATTCTTCATGTTGACAGTACCTTGCACAAAACTTTCAGAGTTCTTCCTACAAACTTTCGAGATTTTTCGCAAATTGTGCCCATCACCTCTTTACCTTTCATCCTGCATTCTGGCAGACAGAGCTCCTTCATCATCTTTTATGCAGTCTTCCATTGAAAGGCTAGGATTAGATCTCTCCCTCAATTCTTCTCCTCTCTAGGCTGAACTTCAATTCTTTCAACCTTGTGAAGTTCTCCAACCCTCTAATCATCTTGGTGGCCCTCCTCCACTGGACCATCTTCAGTTATACAATATCTTTTTTGAACTGGGAAGACCTTGACACAGTATTCCAGCCCTAACATATTAGTAGTCCCTCTTCTTCTCCCTACTGGCTTTGACCTTTTGAGCACGAGCTGTTGACCCAATTGTCTGTCTCTTCCAGCAGAAAAGGAACTAATTCATTTCTCTCCACCCTCCATTGCTAGGACTCCATGTCTCTTCTCCATCTGTTTATTTCCAAGCAGGACAGCGGCTGTCATGGTGCCATGGATGCTAAGCTTTGAAGATGTCTTGTCTTAAGAGTCACTGCCCTCCCCCTGCCTGAGCCTTGCTTTTGGACATCCTATTCTGTACCCTGAGGCCTCAGCTCTTGCTCTTTCAGCATCACTGCTAGGACCCTATCGATTTCCTGCTCAACTTTCCATATGGAGCGTAATCCACTGACCTCCTCCTACATCCCTTCACCTGACAGCTCAGTGATTGAAGGCACATCTCCCACAGACAAGGTCCGTCCCCATCTCAGCTCCTGTGGGAGCACCAGGCACTTGCTGCAGCCCATCACCTGAATGACTAACTATATCTCCCCTCAGTATCTCCGTCTGGATTGATGCCTCTGATATACTAAGGACAGCCTAGGGGTTTGCTAGAGGAGCAACATCCTGTGTTGTGTCACCACGGTCTGAAATGATCACCAGTTTTCCTACCAGAACACCAGCACAGACCTTACTATCTCAAAGCAGCTCAAGCACCATCCTGGGACGTTCCTCCCTCCACCCCAAACTGGCAAGCAAACTGCTGTCTCTGTTGGCAGCCCCTGTTTGCAGCACTCCAGGTCATTGTGCTCCCTAAGTGCCAGTTAAATACTAATTAGGAGCCAGGCACAGGAGCTTTCCCTCACCAGTAGGTCCTTTCTTGCAAGACTATGAATCCCCCTAAACACCTCCCAAATGAAGTTCAATTCCCTGCAAGTGCCATTGCTGTTTTCCTAGCAAGTAGAAGCCAGACACAGATGCCTTCCACTGTATCTGACTGTACATGAAGTCTTGCACAGTCATATGGTGCAGCTTTACACTGTGAATTAGTGATTTTTTTTAAGGAGAAAGAAGATCTCATTCTTACCCCAGTGATAAATGTCTTAAGCTGAAGGGGTTTCATTCACAGCGTATCGCCTGTTCTCTAGTTGCCTCCTGCCTGCTAGTGCAGACATTGGAGAAGCAGGTATCCAAGACCTGATACTTATTTGAGCATTTTCAGATTCAAATTTTGGAATAAGCTCCAAAATTGTTTGATCAGAAAAGTTTTTCATTACTGTGAATGTGCAATAAGCTCTTGAATAAGATCAAGTGGGGCTGTAACAATATGGCTTACACATGTGGACATTTCATCCCATATTTTATAAAAAACAAGCCTCATTTGCAGTTGTCTAGGCAAGACATAAAAAGTGCCTACTCACAGTTTTATCCAGGTCTAATAGTCTCATTTCATGTCATCAAATTTATCCTCATGCTTCCTGACTTGGACGTGCATCACTTGAAGCATGCCTAGTTCAGACTAGTGATTTATGAGGCAGGCTGAGATCCCTGAATTTAATTTGATTTAGGGAAATTTCCCAGAACTTACCAGGGGAAACTCAGTTATAAATCCAAACATCATATTTCATAAGAATGTTTTACATTTTCTCCTAATGTTTCAAAATACATCCTTAAGACCAGATTCTGCAGTAGTCTTCACAATTAGGCTACATCACACCTTACTGAATTTCAGAACATTTTCTAAGGAAGCTTCCTGCATGATTATGCAGTGCCTAAATTGGCCCTTACTGTCTTCTTACTTCTTTTTTTTTTTAAATAACCACATATTTATGACTAGTTTTTTTCTTTTTTTTCCCCTCTCCTTCCTTCCTCCCTCCCCACTCCCCCCCCCCCCAAACACCCCCCCCCCTTACTTATATTGCAGATTTTCCTAGGGAATGGTGCTAGGCTCAACAGAGTTGGCATAAATAACAGCCTTGGGACTTCTGCCCATTTTTGTGCATGGCTTAGTTATTCACACTGTCCAACATTATACATCCCATCTAGGTTAGGAGCCTGGGATCTTTGGATAGTTGATGGACAGGTGTAGGCTATTAAGATGTCTGAATTTCCCTTCAGAGCTTTATTGCAAATAGAAGAAGCCTATGCTTCTACCTTAAAACCCTAATTTTAGATGCCTTAAGTTTTACCAGATGAATGACTCCATGAAAGTATGGATGGCTTCGGTGATCTGAAACATGTGTTCCCTTATATCAGTGTGACGAAGAGCTTGCTTACAAAGCAACTTCAGGTTCTCAAGAAGTGCTCGTTCCTAGAGTGCTTAGGTGGAAATGACATCTATTAACCTTAAAGTCAAATATCTGGACTTGGAGGGGGATTACTGCTCAGTGTATCTGATCTCTTTATATAATAGCTTTTCCCAACTTTATCAAAGACACTAAAAGTTGCCTCTTAAAGAGAAAAGTAACTAGGTAAGTTCAATGATTACATTTGTGTGTGTGTGTGTGTATAATCCAGCTATTTTAATAAATAATTGCATAAAAATATTTCAAATATATCTCAGATGAATTGAAGTGATAGAATTACTCTAATTCATTCTAATAAGAGAATATGACAGGGATTACATTGCTTTTTCATATGAAGGAAAAAATTTCTTATCAATATATTCCATTTAACCTAAGACTTATTAGAAATAACTCTGAAATTTTCAATCTAAGTCAGTTGCATTTGTTCTTTTTGCTCTGTTAACCTCTTAAAGCTGAGAAAAAATACATGAAAACAAATGCTTGGTAGTTTTCCATGTTTATAACTAAATTCTGGTTGGACAGAAACTTTAAGGTTTTCAGTGGTCCAGATAAAACTTTTAGGTAAGAATCTCCATTTTCTATTTTATGTTGACAAGTCAGCATTTTAAAATGCTTAGCAGCTCAGTCCTCTTCTTAACTTTATAGATCCAAATATAAAAAGATAGCTGTGGTGATATCTGATGTACTGCTGTTAAACAAGAACTTTCATATCTATTCCCCTCAAGAAATACTGATTTTGGTAGTGAAATCTTAAGCATTGGACAGAAATAGAGGAATTAAATTCATAGAATGTCACTGGAACAAAACCAGTTTAAAAAAATAAATAATTTTCAGATCACTGATACACTGTAGAATTACTCTCTAATCTATGGCATATCTTTTAAAAACACACTTATATGCACCAAAGCAATTTACGTTGTTACTAAACAATGTGATAAATTTGTTATACTTTTAGAATAGGATATGAACTGCTTTCAGCTTCTGCAAACAGAAACTGGCTGAATTAATTTTATTCATTGAGCAAGATGCATACAACATATGTCACCTCTCATCTCCTCCTGGAAATTTTCTTAACTACGTTTTATTACTTTTGGCTTGTTTTTGTTTAATGGTGAGGAAGGACTTACTTGGAAAATTTATAATTATACACAATACATATATTATCTAAAATTATTTGGCAATCTAACTCACATGATAATAATTTCCTTCATGTTACGGTGCCTTAATTTTGTAGGCAAAGGAGTTATGTCCTAATACATAGCTGATATACTGAATAACTGAAGTGGACGTGGGGGGGCTCAGTAAAAAGGGCATATGAAAGAAGATCTACGCATTTATAATATTAATTATCTTTTGTTGTTCTCTGATGCACAGTTAATGCTTAAAGTTTCTTCCCTGCTGAAAGAGAGCGAAAGATGTAAGGCAAGATTTTGTGTTCAAAACTAAGTGTGGTCAATTTTCATTTATGCTAGGCGATTGTACCTAATCTTTGCATTTCTGGTCTTCTGTTGCCCTCATCCCTATTGTATCTAAGTGGTCTTAGAGTGAGTTACGCACCTGTGAGGAGATCCCAAAGGGACTTCAAAGATTCTTTGTTCTTCCTCCTTTCCCCACAGAAGAATCATAGTTTGAGATGCACACACCTACATTTGTTTTAATCCTCCTCTTCTCTTTCCGCTTTCATGTCAGCTCAGAAATGACAAGAAGCCTGTTTTATAAAAGACAAAGCTCTCGTAATGTGTTTGAAAGGTGGGCACGCTCTGGATTAGGCCCTCTCAAGGGAGTGTTGTTTTCAGAGCAAAACCGTCTCTGCCTCCCCGGTGGCTTTGCCGTCTTTTCTGTTTGCTGCCTGTTGGAGAGGAGGTCGTAGGCAAACATACAATAACTAATGCAACTCTGCCCAGAGAGCAGGCAACCCTGCATCAGCTATTGTTACTGGCATTGTCTTTTAGCTGTATTTCTCTTTCATATATGCATTATGTTGGACTAAAATGTACCATAAAATAAAGAGGAATATGTAAGTGTGTTGACAAAAGTCACTGATAGTTTTAGATGCACATGACCGTCCAAGAAATAATCTGTAGGGAAGGAAAAAATTGCACCGTTTCTGGGAAGTAAAACTGTTTTCTTAATTATATCTCACACATTAATGTTGTTGGTTTGGTGAGGCCAGAAAGAAATTACGGCTCCTGCTCCTCCACACACTGGCTCCCAAAGCAGTGTAATCTGTGGTGTGGCCACTCTGCCAAATTTGCGAACCTAGAATGTCTCAGAAAGCCATACACTCCTCCATCACGTGGATAAATTGACATGATATACACTGTGCCCCAGGGTTATAGGTTGCTTAATAAATGATATCCGTATGCAGAAGAACATTAGATTACTAGGGTACATCTATAATAGATGTCTTGCGTAGAATATGAAGCTGAGTGGATAGACCCAAAGCCAGTCATGCAGCCCTACAAACTGTGTACGGCAGTCATAAAGCCGCGCTAGCTGTGCTGTCCAGGTCTCTCGTGTCACTGATTCTCATGAAAAAGGAGCCATGACATTTCTTGTTACCAAACCCCTACCACACCCAAGGTGATCTTGGTCTCTTTGTTTAAACTGCAATGGGACATTCCAGTTGTTGAAAAGCTTCATAAAATGAGATCCTGGTCCCCTCCCTTTCTCCACTTTTTCCACTCACACTCTAGCTACCTTGGCAGGAGCCCTGTTGCACCATCTAGACCATGCTCCTGTTCAAAAGGGTGACTGAGCGAGCACGAGCTGTAGTTCAGATTCGGTCATCCACCTGTCAAAGATTAACAATAGCTGCTGGATTGTAAAGGAGTGATCCTTCATGGTATCACATCTACCCATTTGCTGTCGCAGCTCTACTGCCATGCAGGACTCAAAGTTGAGATGTAGATCAGTAGAGTAGTGATCTGGGTGTTGATCTCTTTGCTTCCTTGATGCTCTGCTGTTTTGCTTTCTACCTGGAATACGTGTTGTTCTTTGGAGCAAATGACCTTTTGGCGACTGTAGCACCCTCCTTTATGTCTCTGTCCTCTCTCCTGCTCAAGCTGCCCGGCTGCTTACTCAGCCTGGGGAAAACTGACTTCTTTTGGATTTTACCTCTTGACCAACTTGAAGCATCTGCTGAATAAGCAGTGCAGTCAGCATATGCATGCTTTTGGAAACAAAAGCTCTTCCTCCAAATATTTGTACAGTTGTAACTGTTCTGTGGCAAAGGAAGAAACACCCTGAAATGCAACTACACCTCTCCCCACCTTCAGCCACTAGAATTTCAGCACATTTTCTTTCTGTCTGTATATTTTCAGTACAAAATGAGAGAAATTAGTTTATTCATCTTCATGATATTTTTAATACGATTCAATTCAGCCTCTGTATTCTGAATTGTATCACCCCGAGGTTTAGAACACTGTGGCAAACCTAATTCTGGTTTCTAGGCAGTGATAAGGTAGTCCATCCTTATTACAGTTTGTTCCTGCGATAGAACTTCTAGACATGAGTTTGGCTCCCAGCCTTCAGACATGATCTGAATTGTATTTGCTTGGAAAATAGCATTATAAGGGTTTTGTGTCAGATAACAGTTGCCTTCACTTAAGCAGGAAGGTTACCATGTTATAATTAATATCTGCCTGGTCAGTATTATAATTACAGCCACTAAAATTTGTTCTGAATATTGTTTTAGGTGCTTATGGTACAGTTCCATATATTACTATAATTTTCTTGGGGTTTTTTTCAGTTTATAATGTGAGGTAATAACAACATTGATGAATGCAAGGGGAAATGGACATCAAAAAACCCAGAGTTGGGATCTGATGTACAGCGTACACTAAATATTGTCTGCAATGACCAGATGGAAATGAGTGTACGTGGATGTAGCCACAGTTCTTTCTTCCCACAATTGCGTTCATATCTTATTACAAAATTTTATTATAGATCAAGTCCTTGACAGTTTCGACTTTTCCAGACTTCTCTTGTTTTTACAGACCCCAAAGTTCTTTTCAAGAATATAGAAAGATTTCAACTGGAAAAGTACCAAAAGGGAAATATTGTTGGACCCTGTTTGTAACTTGAGGACCAGTCAAATCCTGTGACTTTTTTTTTTTCACTATTCACTTTTTTTCTTTCTTTTTTTCCTTTTTTTTTTTCTTTTTTTTTCCTTTTATAGTTATCCTTATGGAATCCAGTTTTGGTAAACTAGAAACCCTCACTATTCCAAAATCCCGCAGGTTCCAAAATCTGAAACTAGTCCATGACTAGTAGGCTAAGAAAGTTATGTCATACTTTTAATGTGACACAAAGATACAGTAACGACAGGGGTTTTCCACTAGTCCAGTCAAATACACTTATTGTGTCGTATTATAATTAAATTATGTCTTGCTGAAGCTTCTTTTGGCTTCTTCTTATTTGTACATTCTATTCTGTACATACTTGGGCATGGTTAAGAACTTTCCGTGTCAGCAAAGAAAGATATTTAAAAAAAATAAAAAAGAAACAAACAAACAAACAACCCCAAAAGAAAAAATAGTCAAGGAGACAATATTTTAGGGAGGAGCATGAAAGGGAGGTGGTGGAGGGGTGGAATCTCAGATCATTTACCATGGTATATTTGTATTTTTCCCTAGTGAGGGGATAGCATAAGCAAATGCTTTATTTATCATTGCCCCACATTTCTATTGTAACTTTTACTTGCTATGAACAGAAGAGGATTCTTTTTCTTTTTGTTCATTTTATAACATCATAGTCTTTTGTTTATTTAAAAAGACTACACAAGGTACTGACTAGTAAAATCAAACTATCTAATTCTACAATTTATTACAGTTGCCAAAGACATACCAAAGGAAAGAATTGGAGATGAAAACAGGAATAGTAAGAATCTTAACTGAGAAGGTCTTATCAATACAAGAGCAAGCCAAAATTTTGACACATAGAAGAGGGGCTGAGATGCATTATTTATCAGCAAAAGAAAGCTGTAAGTAGAAAACAAACAGGAATTCATCTAGAGGTTGATCACAAGAAAAAATTGCTAATTGTAGTTCTGCAGGGCTTCCTAGTAGAGAAGTGTGGTGGTGAAATAGTAATCTTTATAAATAGTTGGTGAAACAGGAGAGACAGGAATCACTTAAAAAAACAAGAACATCCTCCTTGGCAGTAGGCTTTCTGAAGTGTTTCTGGCTTTGCATCTTATTTTGCTTACATAAAATTATGAAGCATTGCATTTCTTGTGCTACTGTGGTCTAGCTAGAAACGAAGTGAGGAGTGTAGCTTAAATTCAGACTAGGCTACAATTCAGAATTAAATTGTAATATAACTCAATTGAAATTATTAAAACCGAATTTAATGAAAATTAATTGAAGTCTAGCTGAATTAAAATTGTATATGAATTAAATATGGGTGTTTTCTTTCTGTATTTGCACCTAAAAAGGTAGTTTTATATGTAATTCTTTCCCATTTCAAAAAAACAAGTTGTTTTTTACGTCAGTGGCACAGATTCAGACTTAACATAAGGAAGTGCTGCTAAAAGACTTTGTATCCATTTCCTTCACTTTACCCTGTATTTATAAACAAGGACTTCTGACAGCCCAGCTGTTTGTGCTATTCTCTTGCAATAGGTAGCAAAACCTTCTTAAGCGTCCCAAGTTCTGCCATCTGAGATGTATTTTTTTCTGCTGAAATGTGTAAAATACCTCTGTAAGAGGGTATATTTTTTAAAACTCAAAAATCTTGCACTGAAAGGATATTTTCTGTATCAATGAAAAAAATATCCACACATTAAACAGTTACATTGCCAGAGAATTTGAATCCAATCAGCATGGATGGTATTTAGGCAAATAGTTCAAACCAGATAATTCTAGACAAATATTATCGTGTGTGTATTTGGGAGGAGGTAATGTATACATGTGCGTAAATCTTTCTAGAAATATGCAAAGCAAAGGATTATGGAGACTTTCAAAAAGTGCTTTGGCTGGAAAAGGTTGGGTTTTTTTGCAGTGTGAGTAATATCAGTTTCAAAGACAGTCTCTCACCTGTCTGCTATTGAGCTAATGCAACCTTTCACTGCTGCGCATCTCACAATGCTAACCTCCTGTCCATCCCAAAACACTCAATATTACCACTCTGGGAGTCTGTATGTCATGTTAAGCACCTTGAAAAGGGCATGCCTTAGGAAAGTCTCAGGTGTAGCAAGTAAAGCATCACTACAGTTGTCACTTCAGCTCAGCATGAACATTTAGATCCACATCCTCAGAATAAAATATTGTACGGCTGTGACTTTTCTACAGCTTGTCTTAAAACCTTGAGTCGCTATCTTCTCTTTACCTACACCTCCTGTGTTCAACACACACAAAAGCATATCAGGGTTACTACTTTTGTGTAAGAAAAAAGAATCCCACAGCATTTCTTTTTAATAACTGTTCAGCTACAAAATTTTATTGGTATCCTTCTATGTTCCCTCTAGAGGATGTAATGCACAAAAGCATTGCCACGGAACATATAAAATTACAAATGAAATTTATTGTAAAAAGTAGAATGTCTTCTAGACTGGTGTCAGTATTTATTTCATTCATAAACCAAAACTGCAGGTATAATATATTCATTGTCAGCAAGTTCATGTGTGTAAATTGCCATCCAACAGTATTGACTGATATAAGACAGATATTGAAAAGACAATTTAAATTTACTCTTCCAAACATAAACTGTTCCACAAAAGCACTGTAAAAACTCCTTCAAGGTTTTGTGTTGTGCTTCACATTTATGGTTAACTACATAATTTGGTTGTGTCATAATCCACTGTGTTTGGCAATTTGGCATTAAAGGCCTGCAAAGCAGATTGAATCCTCACCACTTCACTGGTAGACAGTTTGAGTCTATGACGGAGCAAGCAAGAGAAGAGGTCTAGACGACGTTGACCAGGTGGAGAGAGTTTATTTACACGATCCCGTATCTCTAACAACTGCAAAAGTGCTGAGTCCTGCGATCCCTGAGTGTAGGGGTAGTCCAGCTGCAAAATCAAGTCTCGAATTGCTTCTGGGTCAAAATGCATGCTGTAGCCAAACACTTGGATGTTATTAATTTTCATGTAGCCCAGATTTCTTGAGGGATCAATAAATTCCAGGGGTTCATAGTAGATGCTCTCATTGCCATTTGGACCGTTTGACTTTATTCGACTCCTCAAATAGATGTGTACAGTTTCAAAAAATGTCTTCCACTTGTTGCCCAGAGTCAGCGTCCAGTTATAACACTGAAGGGGTAAGTCCAGTTTAGTCCGCTCCCAGTCTGGGAAATTATTTTCATTCACAGGCATAAACCAGCTCTCAGAGTGGCTGCCCCCAAAAGGGTTGACGTAAACAGCAAGAACGGGCTCTAAGGTGCTGTTTTTAGTTAGGCAAATTTGAAGAGAGAGGCCCAGTATCATATGGACCAGGCTAGACTTGTACTTGTTACTCTTAAGAGTAAGGAGCATCCGCTTGCGCCAAGAAGGATCAAACCAGCTGTTAAGGCGCATGTCGTTGCTGATGAAAATGGCGTGGACCTCAATTCTCCGGTCTGTCTTCTGCAATAAATACTTCATTTCCAGGTCCTGAAGGTCAGTCTCGAACCCAATGTAGTGCTCTGTTGATTCTGCCACTTCGGGCTTGCAGAGCCCTTGGCTCAGCATGTAGCCCGCGTTGCAGCTCCCGCAGCGGGTGCGATTGTCAGGAGCACAGCTCAAGCACGCAGAGCCATCTCCAACTGTGCAGGGAAGGAACCCGTTGCAGGCAACTTGGTCATTAGGGCAGGTGCATGTGTGAGTCTCTTCCGAGAAGCTTCCCAGGAGGCCATTTTCATTGCAGTAGAGAAAGGACTGGATGCGGTTGAGCCAATAGTTGGAAGATCTGCAACGTTAAAAGAACTTATTTTAACACAAAGAGAGACCTGCACACAGTAAATACAACCTTGTTATTTTTTATCGGAAAGAGAAAAATAAAGCTGGTTTTAGTAGCATATTAAGGCACTAAAGTCAGATGACAGCATCTGCTGTCAGATAAATACATGTATAAATTGCCTTTTAACAATGCAAAATCACAAAAGAAAAGTTTCCTTATAAACTCACAGGCACAACAGGAACATTTGGTTCATGTGTTTGTTCTCTCTGCATCTCAGTCAAGGAAGGCTGACAGCCTTTTTTCTGTAACTGTCTTCAGATTAACATCCTATGCAGCTGAGATTATTTTTCCTCAGACTATTTGATCGGGCAGATACTTTGCATGTATCTATGTGTGTATAACTCTATACCAACTCTCTATTTCATGATGAAGATTTTTGTAAGCTTGTAAGCTTTCTCGTTATTTGCTGGAGCTGCTTTGATTTATAGACAGTGAGCCAAAATGCTTTTCTGGAATAGCAAATAGGACCCCGCCCCCCACTAAAATAGATTCAGTCTTAATTCTTCAGATGACTTCCAGCACAACAATGTCCCTACAGGAAGCCATGCATGAGCATGCTGTGTTTACTTTTCATCTTTGGAGATGAAATTAAAAGATCACTTTAATGTTTTTCTTGTCATCTCATTTTGGTTTCACTAGAAGCAACAGTTAATGTCCTACATCACACTGGGAAAACAGATACTGAAACCAACAGTTTAGGCTGATGAGGCACAGTCGCTCGAAGAAAGACGATGGGAACAACGGAGTTACATGCAGATAGTCAAGAGAAAAATTATCTTCTTTCTTTGTCTGTATTTTTCAGTTCTTATTAATCCTAGCAATGCACCGTTTAAAGAACTTATTTTGGCTGCTGCATAGTCAGCCCTATTGTTGCCACGTGAATGACGGTGGTTGTGCATTTTTTTCCCTTTTCGTTGCAATGTTTCAAAGAGAAAATGCAAGAGCCTCATTTACTGCTGACTTACTTTTAAAGTCACATCTGAATTTGTCTCAAGCATCGAATAGTTCAGAAATCTTAATTTTTTTGTTGCTTTTTTTTCCTGACTATAAAATAAATGCTACAACTAAAAATCTATGGCATCTCAAAGTCTGATTCTTTAGAAACATGAAAATAAAAATCAGTAAAATTACATTATTGTACACTCTGGTGACTTTGATTAATCTTTTTTTTTTTTTTTCTTCCTATTGTCTTTTTTTGGTTGAGGGTGGGTATTTTGGTTGTTTTGGGTTGGTGGGGTTTTTTTATACATATAGTCTATTAGTATTTTCTAGAAGTAAATATAATAACATCCATGACATGAATGCCTAAAGACCATTCTTCTTTGTGCTTATTGGAAATCAGCACTAAGCAAAAATATTTTGGCAAGTTCATTCCTTCATTTCCTGATTAAAAATCATAATATCCATTCTACACGCAAGGTCAATGTCACAATATCGAAGTTACTCCAAAACTGGGTAGAACGTTAAAGCTATTGCTCTCCCAGGTGGAATGGGAAGGTTTTGTATACTTTGTCTGGGTTGTTTGACAGCAGTCTGTACCTACTGAGCTTGCCCGGCAACTCACAGGAACTGCAGTTCAGGTGTGCTATGACCCTGTTTCCCATTACGGGATGAACTTTGCAGCCAGGCGATGTCTCACATGGTCTATCTTACTGCTACCAGCCCTATGATGCGTCACGGCAATCAAAACAGAGAAGATCCTTGTCCAAAGGAGCGAAACTAACCTTTCAAAGGTCTCTTGTTACAGCTTTTTCCTAACTCTTTATGCTTCTGTGCTTATTTAAGAACTGAGTTCCAAAAGCTGCTGGAGGTGAGATATAAAAGTCTGGATTTTTTTACTTTCCTGTAGAAATTTGGGTTATGCCATTTGCTTCACAATAGCCTTCATAAAGTTGTTACCTTATTTTGATTTGTTACCTTGGACAGATAACTGGGCAGATTTCAAGAATAAGTCATTTGCTTTTTAATCTCCAAGTTTTCTGTTTGTACTGTTGCTGCCAGTTGGTACCGCATGACCACTGTATCATGGTTAAGCACATTCAACAGCTGATAATGATCAGGTTTGTAAATGTAAATTTTAGCATCCTTTTTCACTTCTCTCACACAGAAGTCCACGCCTTTGAAAAGTTTTGTTATATGGAGTACATTTCCAGAAAATGTCATTTGGCATAGACCAACTCTGAGCTTACAGCTGTGGTTTTGAATTCATCTCAGTAGAGACTAAACATTTGAAGACTTACTGTAAAGATTTTCTGTGTATCACAGAGTGTCAGCTCACACAAAACGTCAACCATGCTACGTAGTTTCTAGCATCTAAGGATATGTTTGCATGATATATTCTACTCAGAAGAAAGCTAACTGTGCCTGAGCTCCAAAGCCAAACAGAGCCACATGACTATGCTAGTTTTTCAGCAGAAATTAGTAGCCTGGATGTGGCATTGTGTTAGTATGGACCAGAAATGTCTGTATGGCTCAGAGGTTAAGCATCTATCCTGGCTTGGAGCTCAGGCAGTGAGCTGTATTGGGTCTGGCTGAGATGGAGACAATTTTCCCCATAGCAGACCCACAGTGCTGTGCTGTGCACTGGTAGCCAGCAAGGTGTTGGTAACACACCAGTGAGCAGTGCTGGCTCAGCACCAAGGCTGTCTCTCCAACATTTTCACTCTCCCCACCAGCAGACTGAAGATCTTGGGAGGGGACACAGCCAGGACAGCTGACCCAGACTGACCAAAGGGATATTCCATACCATATGGCGTCTGCTCAGCCATAAAAAGCTGAGAGAAAGGAGGAGTAAGTGGGGGCATTTGTTATTTATGACATTTGTCTTCCAGAGCAACCGCTTCCTGGGAAGTGGTTGGACATCGCCTCCTGATGGGAAGTAGAGATTAAATCTTTTGGTTTCCCTTTGCTTCCATGCATGGTCTTTTGCTTTTGCTTTATTAAACTGCCTTTATCTTGAGTCAAAAGTTCTTTTCCATCTTATTTTTCTCCCATCCCTGTCCTGATCAGGAGGGGAGCAATAGAGTGGCTTGGTGGGCACCTGACATCCAGCCAAGGTCAACCCACCACAACTACACATCTTTTTTTTTGTGGAGCCTAATTTTGGATACTTTCTGATAGATTTTAATGACACGATTTTGGAATATTGCTTTATTGAGGTGTATTGGGTGTCACTGGCAAGGTTTTGACAGCAGGGGGGCAGGCACAGGAGAGCCCTCTGTGAGAAGAGGCCAGGAGGTGCCGCGTACTGGACAACAGCTGGTTCCAGACAGTTTCATCTGGTTCCAGTCAGCTGTTCTTATCTCAACTCACAAGCTTTTTTATCTTATTTCTTTCTCCCCTCCTATTGAAGAGGGTGAGTGAGAGCAGCTGGGTGGGCATCAGGCAACCAGCCTAGGTTAATCCACCCCATAAGGTAAGGGAGATAATTTGCAGCTTTAAATTGATCCATGCTATGTTTCATCTACTTTTTCTTCCTCCTAGGCCTAGTGGAAGGGATTATAGGTTTTTTTATATGTATTATATTACTATTTATTATTCTGCTTATTATTTGTCATTGAAATAAGTCAAAGGAACGCAAGGTGCACCAGGCAAAGACAGAAAGGGAGACTGTGGCTTTACTGCAGATTGATGAAGAGAAAGGAACTAGGAAAGTAGGGAAGCAATTCTCTTGGTCCATGGAGGTGATGGAAAGAGAGAGAGACCTGCTGAGGAAGATGTCATAGTTGGAAAAGGAGAATTTTCTATTGTTGGAATAAGCCTATCTAAACCAGAAAAAATTAATTTACTGGCAAAGGTTTATTTGGTTTTGGTTATTCACTGCTCCAGCCACACAGTCTTTTAAACATTTTTTTTCCTTATTAGTGATCTAATCTACTGTTTCCATTATTATGAGAAGCAAGATCTTTAATGTTACTTTTTTGTTCTTTTTATTTTTAATGAGCCTACCTTTCTTCTTTTTTTTTTGTTAAGGGATAGAAGCAGCAGCCTAAAAATCTGCATGAAATTACATAGCTGCACAATTACATAAGTTTATAACTTAGCATTTAGCTTATTAAAACAACTATATTTTTGATCATTAGAGATTGCAAGGGGACCAAGAACCTTAGAGGGAAGGAAGTTTTCTCCTTATTGCAAATAAAGTTCAAAACAATAACCTTCTAATACTTTTACCTTATTTGGATTTTTTTTGCCTGGTTTTAACCAGAGAGCTTTCAAGAAGTTCTACTTATACTTGTTTGTCATTGAACAGTTTACAAACATAAATTCTTTTTTAAATAATAAAATAAATTGCCTTAACTGTTGTTTTTTTTAAAAAAAAATTGTCATTAAGCAATACTGTTACTCTTCATAAATTTATTGCTTTCACTCAAGTAAATTAAGTAAACTAAGTGAAAGTACGTAAAATGTCAGCAATACCTACTTTATTTAAGCCACTCATCCTTAATTAGATAAATTCAAACTGGATTGTCATTCTGAAAGATTTCCTTTTCTCCTAGAAATAAAAGATCATTTAAAATTCCGGACCCTTCAGTCAAGGGGAAAGGCTTGGTTAGAAGCAGATGCCTCCCACAGGTCAACACCTGGCAGAACAGCTGGAGCAGTCAGATAGGCAGGGCTCAGGCTTTTACAGCCACTGGATCCTCTCTGAGGATGGATGGCAGCGGGGGAGAGACAGGATCTAACTGAAAATATTGGGTGACACCTTAGGCAACAAACTTGCTGACCTTGCGAGAAGGGCTTCAAGCAATGGTACCTTGGGGCTGGAGTCAAAATGGGGTCTAGGGAAAAAAGTCATCTGGGAAAAACGCTCCCACCAGAAAGTAGTACTACTAGGGACCCATCTCAGGTGCCTAGGCACAGATGCAAACAGTGTGGGAAACAGGCAGCAGACGTGCACAGTTACAATGCTGTGACTTCATTGGGAACACAGAGGTGTGGTGGGATTGTCCTGCGGTGCTTGTGATGGATGAATAGAGACTCTTTAATGAGAAGACGTGGGCAGGGGGAATAACTGCACTCCATAGAAAAGAGTAATTTGAACTAAAACTTTGCTATTGAGTGAGCAATGAACTGGTCAGGATGTTAAGGGCTGGAATGAGACAAGAGGCCAGCAATAGGGAAACTGTGGTCAGAATGTGCTACAGACCAGGAGATCAAGAAAAGGAAGTGGATGAAGCCTCCCTTAATCAACCGGAGGAAGCAACATGACCACAGATCTTGACCTTCATGGGGGACTTAAAAAATCCCAGCAGAGATGGTGTGTGGGGGGTAACATGACAGGACATGAACAAGCTAGGAAAATCTGCAGGATGGTCAAATCAAAAATCTCAAAGGAATTGAGGAAGGTAAGTAACAGAGTGGTTATCCTGGTCTTCAGGAGAGCAGCCTTTGTCTTGTTCAGGGAATTAGTAGGTTGGGTACCAGGTGAGGCTGCCCTAAAAGGTAAAACAGCCCAGGTGATGTGGTTGGTCTTCAAGAATGATGTCTTTATAACACAGTAGTCCATTTGGATGTGCAGAAGTTGAGCAGACACAGCAGGAGGCAGACTTGGATGCAAAGGAGACTCCGTCTGAGCTCAAATACCAAGAAGTCTACCTAAATTGAAAGTTGGGATAGGCTGCTTGGGAGAACTACAGAAACATGGCCTGGATATGCAGTGATTAAATTACGACATTTCAAAACAGCATGTTTTGAAATGAGTGAGTAATGTGAGTGACAATAAGAAGGACGTTACATGTACGTTTTCAGGAAGAGCTGGGCTGAGGAAAATAGAGACCTGCAGCTGAAGGAGAAAGGAGACCTGACAACAGAAATGATTAATGTATTTATTGTCTTCTTTGCCTTGCTCATATCTAACAAGATCTATTCTAAGGCAGAGGAATGCAAAATCTTGCACCTGGAACCAGAAAAACCCTTGGCACCAGTTCAGGCTGGGTATACTGCTTAGAAAACAGCTTTACAGGAAAGCACCTGAGATTCTAGCAGTATGAGGCTAACTGAACATGAGCTAGGACTATTGTCTTATGGCAAAGAAGATAAAGTGCA
The DNA here is from genome assembly GCF_028858705.1 of Grus americana. Classification (NCBI taxonomy): domain Eukaryota; kingdom Metazoa; phylum Chordata; class Aves; order Gruiformes; family Gruidae; genus Grus; species Grus americana. The sequence continues at coordinate 1,733,516 of NC_072859.1, read as the reverse complement.
TTAGTAGACCCAACAGGTCAAGGGCAGCAAATATTCCCCCATGTTTGGTACTTGCAAAATGGCATCTGGGACATTGTGTCTGGATTCAAATCACCTGTACAAGAGCGGTATCAACAGACTGGAGCAAGTCCAGTGAAGGGCCGCCGAGATGTTCACAGGGCTGGAGCACATAACATGAGGAGAGCCTGAAGGAACTGGATTTGTTTAGACCGAGGAACATAAAGGAGGATCTAAATGCTGACTCCAAATACCTTCTAGAAGGATGGGCCCAGATGCTTCTCCAAGGTGCACAGTGAAAGGACAAGAAACACTATGAAGGAGCTGTAGCAAAGCAATTTTGATTAGAGAAAAGGAAAAAAAACTTCATTGTAAGAATGGTCAAACACTATAAGAAGTTGATGAGTGAGAACTGGAATCTCCATCATTGGAGGTGTTAAAAACTTGATAGTCCTGACCAGACTTTGAAGGCAACCCTGGTTTGGGCAGATGACTTGCAAAGGTCCATTACAACCTAAATTATTCTATGATTCTATGATTTTGTTTTCATTTTACTCGTATGTAGAATTTTTAAATTACAAACAATATTATTAGGAGTATTAAAATCAGTACATAACTATACTGCTTTAGAGACTTTTATATACTTCTACAACTTCATAATTCATGTGCTGCCCTCCCTCAGTGCCTATTGCCAGTAGAAGTAGGGTGGATCTCTAATACCTAAGGGAGAAAAAGAACCTCTCTTCTGGATAATGTATCAGCCATCCAAGATTTTGCTACTTTTCCTGAGCTCATTATACAAGACCAACCCAGGCCAACAAAGACCATTGAGCTGTATAATAACCTCCACAAGGACCTCACCACAGGTTGACAGGAAACTTCACACAAATGACTGACATTCTAATTCAGTAATTACTCCTATATTATGCCATGTAGTTCTGAAAATATCATTAAAATGAAAAAATGTTCATGGAAAGGTAAAACATTAGTTAACTATCTTTTGGGAATTTAAAGGGATCCAGTTTTATTTTTCTCTTAGATAATTTTGCCATTGCCTCCAGACAATGGCAGAGTGTGGGAACAGTTTTGAAGCTCAGTGCACTTAGCATGAGACAAACAAAAATCTCACTTTTCTTCCAGGTAATAATTTTTTCACATAAGATTCAGCCAATGACAGTTATCACTTGATGCCATCCATTAGATTTCCTTTTTTTTATTACATTACGTCTAATTATTCTTTAATTTTCTATGTTAGTTGGCTGAACTAGTGCTTGATTGTCTATGTACTCTATGCAAACTTGAGTATACCACTGCTAATTCCTTTCTTATTATTCACCATTTGATATATTCATCATTTGACATATTCAAGATCCACTGCTTAGTCTGATACCAGAAAGAAAAATGCTTATTAACTCTGTCATAGGACTTAACTGTATTTTCCCACTATTTAATTTTTTTCAAAGTTGGCTTGATATGTGAAGTCTACAAAAGTCATTAAGAAAAACTCCTGTTTACTTTGATAGGGTCAGAAACTCTGACTTTAAGCTCCTCAAGTCAGGATTAAAGTTAATAAGAGGCTTTGCTCAAAATTTAGTATACTTTTATTCTTCTCTTCAGGTGTAATCAACTCTTTGTACTTCATTTCTCACCACATTGTTCTGTACACATTCCCAGTGTTCTTTTACCTTAAATCAATTTTATTTAATCATTTATATTCTCATTGTGTTAATGGGGGACTAGTGACAAAGGCTGCTTATCTTGAGCAGTTGCTTCTTGTTTATAGAAGTTAATAAATAAATTAAGACAATTAGCTTCTGAGGGAAGGTTGAAAGAGCTCTCCAATTATTCTTTTAATGACACTGCAAACATTACTATTTGATTTGGAAAATTATATTTACTGGCCTGATGTGTTACTTTTCCAAACATTGAGATATAAAACTTCTGACTTTCAAACCAGCAAAAATCTTCCTAGCTACTTCAATGAGTTTCAAATCAAAATGAATTGCCTGAAATATCTGTGCCTTCATCATTATGCAAAATTATGTGATAAGCTGTAATCAAAAGCTACTTTTGGTGAATCATACACTTGAAATCACAACTTTACAAATAAAGTAATATTTAATTTAATGAAATAAAATACTTGATAAGTGTAGGATACTTCTTATTATATAATTATCTAATCAATTACAGGTCCCTGGAAATTCTTTAGAAGGTTTTTAAGACTTCCTTTGTTTATTAACATAGAGTCATTGAAATTAACTTTTCAAAAGAAGCACAAAGTTATCCCAAAAGTGCTAAGTCCAGGATGGAATTTCTATGGAAACCCCAATATTCTTGACTGTCCTGTTAGGTGAATAGCTGTTGTTTTTATAGGAAGTAGACCATGAAGCCTCTGCTCTGACTTATGCAGAGTGGAACACCGAGCCAGATAACCCATACAAATCACACTCCTACCCTAGTTAAGACCCCTAAACTGGCTTTCCACTATTTTGAGGTTTCAATCTCAGCTTTAACTGCAAAGAGTTCCTAGTCACATGGACCACGTCTCTTGTGTGGATGGACATGTCCCTCCGTCCCTATTTCATTTGTTTGATCATATACATCAATATGAATATACTTAGTTGTGTGTGACAATATTCCACAAATTTTCTCATTTCTTAAAATTCACTGGGAAACAGATTGTTCATTAATTATGATTTAATAACAGCTCCAGCTCCACCTTCTTACATTCAACCCTTACATTCCACTATACTGCAAGAAGATGAGTCTGCTGTTGCTGGATGACGGGACTCTTGTGGGTGAACCTTCTGTTGCATAGGCTGCACTAAGCCGTTGACTACCGTGCTTTAAGCTAGAATGCTTACAGGGTAAAGAAAGCCTGCCATATAATCTCACATTTACACCATCATGATAAAAAATAGTGTAACCCTATGGAAGTTAATGTATCAGTTAACAACAGCCAAGTTTCTGATGAGAGTCGTCTCAGTGAGAAATATAAATCTTAAATGTTTTGGTAGGTGAAATAATTCTACATGAAGTTGCATTGCATTACCTCTTTATGAAATGCTCTCCAATTCTTATTTCTAAAGTGTATTTAAAATGTTTTACAATCTTTTTTTTTTGTTGCTGTTATGAAATAACTTTACTTACAAAAATATTAATTTATTTGAACAATAGAAGTTGCAAATTTAATCCAAAACATGTGTTTGCTCTTGTTCAATACACTGTAACATTAAATGTAAGAACAAAGCAGTATGGTCACCCTATATAATAGCTGCAGCAAGTATTTAATCATGATATGACACTTTTACCTCCTTCTCTGCCTCACTAAGTGCTTAACATCTGTTGTACATCAGATGGCTCAGTAGCAGATGATGAGTACTCAGCGAGGCAGATGCTAAGTAAAAAAATGAAGACAATTTAACAAGAAGTGTATAGGCAGTAAAATCCCCATTACCTATTTTTCCCTCCTTTGGAGGTTGAGTCCACCATAAATCTGTAAGACAGCAACATCAACACCAAATGCACTTACAGGTATCTCTAAAATGTCCTACTCCTGATCTTGTGGGATCACCTCTTGGGAAGGACAAACAAGACTCCAAGTACTTTGCTTCTGTGTTGTGATTCATAAGAAGAACATTAATTACTACCAAATTTTATAATGATCTTTATGTGAATACACTTTTTTGTCTGGGAATCAGGGTAAAACTGACTGTACAGTCACCAGAAGGCCAGTGAGCGGTTAGAAGAATTAATACTTTTAGTTTATTCAGCCTCACGAAATCAAAGCAGTGCTGTAACCATCACACAAATAAACATGCCTGAAATTATTTTACTGTGGCTCATGTTACAGGTGTGTCAGTGAGGCGCTCAACAACAGCTGCAAATCCGACTCAAAAAGATGAGAGACAGGAGCAGTGCAGCTGTTCTGCGTTCACATCTCACAACTTCGCAGCTGACTCCAGCCGCGCCAGGTACTTTAAAGCTGATCTGAACGTCTGAGGTGGCTGTGCGGCCTGTGGTGACGCCAAGGTAAGCATACTGTGGGGTAGAGCAGGAATATGGTGCTTTGCTAAATGTATATAAAGGGAAGAAAAGCCTCTGCCTGGAGGGATGACTTTGCTAAAAATCCCCTGTTAGCATACACAGAAAGGGTATTAATTAACTATGAATTTTTCATGGAAGTGTTGTTTCCGTATGCTAAAATTGCTTCCAGCATAGAAGTGGATGAGGAAACTAAAGAAATCTAGATTGGTATGAGCCTCCTCCGTGGTGGCTATACTACAGGAAAGGGATTGGATGAATCAGGAGGTCGATGCTGGGGTTAATAACGATCTAAACTGAATCTATGTTGATTTATGGAAGTAAAATTATTCTCCTCTGTTAATTACACTTAAGAAGAATCTTTGCAGATCCTCCAGCCCTTGTGCTGCCATTCTGCAGCTGTTTCCCACCCCCCCCACACCGTTCTTAAGGCTGGTGCTCTACATTTTAAAACCAATAATGCATGTCACTTTTAAATTCCAGATAGTCTTTGCATTATGAGAAGCGGAGGAATCAAGCCCTTATCTTAAATTATATAAAACTATCACACCTCATAGAACAAAACTGCCAGGATACATGCTGCAAGCACACGCTGCCGGCTCATGTTGAGCTTCTCATCAACCAACACCCCCAAGTCCTTCTCCTCAGGGCTGCTCTCAATCCCTTCATCCCCCAGCCTGTACTGATATTCGGTGTTGCCCTGATTGTTTCCCCACACTATTGCTAGCCTTTCCCTCCCAGCTGGATTTATTAGCTTTGAAAGAAGTTCACATTAATATAGCTTGGGCAATGGCCGCTTGAAGCTCTTTGCTCTGTGTTCAACTGCCCGTAAGGTACGTGTAAGAATGAATGAACTGAAGGGAGGGAACACTGGTTTAGAAAAAGAAGAAAAAATTGGATAGGATTTTGAAATTAAAATTTCTTGCACTGAATAATGTAAGACTGAAGTGTAAAAGTAGATAATTTAGGAGTGTCTTTGGATCATTAAAATAAATATAGCTATGAAGCACTCGTAGTATAGTTATGAGAACAGGACTTCATCAGAGTGCTTCTATATGTTGGCACGAACCTAATTTGAATTCTTAATCTGTAGGAGGAAGTGAGCCAGTAGGGGCTGGCTGCTAAGATCAGCTGGATTCCCTTGTCTACAGACATCCGAGGCCAAATGCACAAGTTCAAAGACAGTTTCAGATGTAGGTATGAACTGCATTTGCAACAATAACAAAATGTACTAGCAGCTCTACTTTGCAGTGGAAATTCTAGAATTAATATAAAAAGCAGACTTGATTGAAAGGTCTTCATATGTAATGCAGCAGATGACAAATCTATTGAAAAATGCATACAGATTACTGTGTGTTTTCATGTTGTACTTAGGATAGGAGGAAACAGCATCCGTGTTCTTGGAGTATTTTATTCAAAACAGGAGTAAAATAGAAAGTTCAGACACTGAAGATAACTTCTGAGCTGAAAGTTTTAAAATATTTTGCAGTATAATTAAAAATCATATGAAAACATAATTGATAAGGTGGCTCTAAACTACACTGAAAATGAAAAAAAAAAAAAACCAACCCACAAACAAAAAAACCCACAAAACTGTGCTGACAAAAGCATCCAAAGTTTTAACTGTGCTGAAGGGTAAATCTGGATACGGACAGAGATTTGGTGCCAGAAAAATCAGACATCAATTGTATGATTTTCTGGAATTAAACCTCATTACTACAGGTAAAATCATAGCCTCATCAACAGCCAGTAACAGAAAGGCAAGTCCATAATAACATCTGTGAAACTGGTACAATAGCAATATAGTTTCTTATTTTCCTACTGGTTTTGAAACAGGACCTCTATTCCTATTTTAGGCATTCTTATTTCCAGATACAAATAACTGAAATTAAAAAAAAAAAAAAAAAAAAAAAAGTCTGTTTATGTTCCTGCAAAAATTGCTACAGCTGTAATTACAGAGGTAGAGAAAATCTGGATTGTATTCCTGGCTCCTTCACCATCTTTCTGTATGACTATGACTATGGACAATTCACTTGCCCTTTTCCTTTGAAAATTATCTTATTTTTTTCCCACTGTTTGCCTATTTGGATTATATATTTAGTTGCTTCTAGATGCTACTGTAATATAAACAGCAATAATCTGTTATTTTCTTCTACTGTGTAGAATCAGAAGTATTATGCCAAAGCCAGAATCCCCCAGTAGAGAGTAATGGTTTTAATTAAAGAATACAAAACTCAGTTCTGCATTCATACCTTACTTATCATGATATTAAAAAAAAAATAAAGATTCTGAGCTCAGTATGCTTTTTTTATATCATGTTATAATAACTGAAAATAACTTAAAATAAATATAATTATGAGCAAACCCTTAAAGTTTTAATATAGACACAAAACACTTTACAGAAGAGAGGTTTGTTTTTTCTGCCATGATATGTTTGAATAGATTGTAATGACACCCTTAAATTTCTGAAGGAAAATTAAAGGCTGTCTAGAAAAGTTATATCATGCTGTTTTTAAAAACAGCATGCATTTCACTTAATAATGTATAATTCTTGTAATAAGATGTCACTTGTGTAATGGTCATAAATATGGAAAGTATTAATATAAATGACCACATGTATATAATATAATTTAGGAGACAGTATAGTAATAATGCTTATAAGCAAATATCAAGTAATTGCATCTCTTCTGACATTTTTGTCTTCTTTAAACAAACAAACACACAACCTGAAAAGCAATGTATAAGTTGATAGAAAGGTTGATGTCAACCAAAAAAAAAAAAAAATAATCTGCACATCGATCTGCAAAAAAAGGAAAATTAATATAGATAAGTGAGGGTGAGGAACCAAAGTCCCACCTTAGGAAGCTATGCAAATTTCTTTTGGAATATATACAAAGATAAAGTGATTTGCCTTATAGAACTATTATCTGTCCCCCACCAAGCGTTGAATGATTGCTGAGAAAAAAAGATCTACATATGCAATTCAGAATAATAATCTTTCTTGCACATTGCTGAAAGCTTTGTGCTTTCCACTCATCCATATAACTAGCTCACTCCCGTTAGAATAACCCACAGGAGCCACAAGCTGTTGTGATGTCAGTGGCGGAAGCCAGGATACGTAACACCTCTTGGTAACCCCTCCGACTTTCTTCTGGCAGAACCACGTGCAAATATGTAACAGTGATATGTACCGCCACTGACACTGCTTTGGAGTTCATGAACTCCTGTACAATACGTTGTAACTCTGTCAAAAGCTCAAAGTTGTTGGGAGATGTCGGATATATCCTTGAACTTTGCTCCAGATGCTGGAGTTTGGCAGTGGGGCGGTGTGCGAGTCCCCTCCCCCCGAGAAGAGTGTGCGAAGGGCAGTCAGCGATAAATCATACCCTGAAGAGGTGACAACTCTTCTTGCAGAGAAAGAACATACTCTGATACACTATTTATCTGGATATTCAATCTCATTCTATTGAGTGGATCCCCTCCTTGTTATTATGTGGGGTTTTATGCCATAACACTGAAGGGTAGAAGGAAAATCTCCCCATGCCAAATAGTTTTCTTAATACCTTGCGATTTTTATTTAAGGGAGTATAGTTAAAAAAAGAAAAAAGAAAACCCCCCACATTTTAGTCCCTTTTAAATTCGTCCTTAGTGAAACTAACATTGGAAGGAATTAATTTAAGGAGCCTGTCTTTCACAAATAATTTCTGAAAGTCAACATTAATAACCAAAAATGGATTGAAGCAGGCAAGATTTCCTTGTAGGGGAAAAAAAAAAAAATCTGTTAAAGAATATATTCTTCTGACAAACGACATGTAACATTTCAGAGCCTACAACAGCATATGGTTTAAGACATACTTAGCATTCTTAACACAGTTATTTTAAATATCTTTGATTATAAGCACTGTGGGATACTAAAGGCTCTAGAGGAACTCTATCATTAACAAGGTCTCTAGTATGCTTTCTATATATATCTATGTGTATATATATATAAGCACACACTCCTCCTTAATACCCTAGGCACCCTCTGAAAGATTTATCTGTCCTTTCTAGAAAGGCCAGATGTTCTCAGCTGGAGAAAGAATGAAAAAAAAGGAAAAAAAGAAAAAAAAAAAAAAAGCAGCTACAAAAATCCCCTGAAAAAAGCCCTTCCAAACCCAGTCTCAGGGGCTTGGACCAAGGGAACAAGGGTCATGATGGCGTTAGGGGAATGATGATGGTTCTAATTAATGGAAATGAACGGTAAAGTGAGATAAATTTGAATTTTTTACTGGAGACAGAGAAATGATAATAGGTTTCCCACATACAACAAGCAGTGTAAGACTGACTTAAAAAAAAAAAAAAAAGACCTATGCTCAATCATTGTGGTGTAACTTGCCGGTCACGACCCAAAACTTCAGATGCTTATGTCTAGCTGTTAAAATGTACATCTGTCAAATGGGGTTTCTGATATGAAATTTGTATTGAAACGCAAGCGGGCTGCTTATTTCTGGGGAGTTACCTGAAGGGAGATTGATGCACAAGCTGCAGAAATATACACCGCTATCCTCAGTTATTACAGAATGAAATGCCATGTACAGCCACTTGATGTATTTGGATGTCATATGCATTCATCCTGGAACCTATATATAGAATAAATAGTGCTCTGTTTTTTTTTCTTTTATCTTGTACAAAATTGTACAACTCCAGCAGTTCAATATCTTTGCACTTTTAACTACTTTGCTCAGAAAGTATGGTTAAAGTTTAAGACTGTGAATCAGGTCATGAAACATGAAGAATTTCATAGTGATAGTTTTTAAATAGTTAATTACTAGTGTAACATCACTACCAAGATGGCCCAAAACTCTTCTTCTCAAAACTCTACAAATGTTATTGTACTTTGTATTGTATTTATAATAAAAGTGACAACGGAAAAATCTTGAAGACATTGTCCGTACAGAAAATGCCAATTGCCTCAAGAGTCTTTGCCTTGAAGAGTTTTCAGTCAAAGTGCAAAACAGACAAAAGGAATAGAAATGGGATGTGGGATGTGCTCACACAGGTTTTAGAGATGTTTTGAGGGGGTGGTGACTGGAGGTGGATAACTGCAGAGCCACTAGCTAAAGTACAAGCCAGGATCTTTAATATTCCCTCTTTCCTGCAGAGGATTGCCTGCTGCGCACGATGAATACCTCTGAATAACAAGGAATAGCCACAAAAATAGCCCTAATGTCCTCAGGCAATCATATCATCCATTATTTCTCCTGTTTATCCGACACACAATCCATCTACGTGGGTTTCGGAGGTATCTTTCACATGCGTTTTGGTGGATAAGGCGACTTAGCATTTACATTAAAGGAGCACTTACAGGGACAGAGAGATCTTGGGGGGATCTTTTCCAGTCTGCTTACTATGGCAGTTCCATTCAATGCGTTAATGCCTTTTCCCTCGTCTGTAGCTGCCACCATTTTGTGGTGCTTTTGATTGACAGCAAAGGCAAGCGGGCTTGTCGCGGGGAAAGTAAGCGGGGCTCCAACACAAACACTCTCACCTTGATGAGTAATTACATTGCCTCTGCAACACAATCAGTCTCTGCTGGCAAACGGACTGAGAAGCCCAAATCCACACGTAATCCAGTGTTTTTCACAAGGCTGCTTACAGCTAGAATTGACATTACCAGAAAGTTAAAGAAAAATTGACCCTGCTCAAATCTTGCTTGTTTGTTTGATTTTGAAGTTAACCCTCAACAGCCAAACTCTCATTCACAGAAAAGCAAACTCTATGTGATATAAGGAGCGCAAATTAATGTTAGCCTTATATCTGGCAGGAGTTTTACAATCACCGCCACTTATTGCAATATAGTTCTGTCAAACATTATTATTATCCGAATGCTTATTACTCTCTTAATCTATTTAATTTACCTCATTATGGACTTGCTCCAAAAAAAAATGATGGTGTCAGTAAAAAGGACCTTTTTAGCTTCAGAGCATTCATGATCAACCACTTACATAGTCCTAATATTTTTAATACCAAACTGTAACCCTGTGAGAAACCACGTGCCGGCTGGAAGCTGCACCTCAATGATATAATTTTAAAAATGTTTAAGAAGAATATCACCTGTCCTTGCAAACAGTAGCATTTTGCAAATCATTCTTATTTATTCAAATATAACTTGACTGAATTCTTTTAATACTATCTAGCAGTTTCCACTGGCTGTTTTTAGTTTCCAAGGAAACAACGTCAATTAATATTTTTCACATAGGACTGAATTGCTGCATAGACTACCTGTCCACATATGGATACTTGAACTCTTAAATGAAATATCTACACCCTTAGCTCCAGAAATAAAGGATTTGTTGGGAACTATAGGACCATTTAATTTCCCAGGATCAAATAATTGAGGTGGGTGAGAAAACTTGAAACTCGAAGTGCCATGGCATAATCTCTAATGCATCCTACTATATCCCGCAGGTTGAGGATCGCAACAATTTCCCAACTTCTGTATGAAGAAGATATTAGGGTAAAAGTACCCATTACAAATAGAAGAGGAAAGGGTTATTCATCTCAGTCGCTGTGGGAGAAAGCCTTGTTTGCTTGCCAAGGGGGTTATTGCTTTTGGTACATACTGATCTGCAGTTTGATTGATTCTTTCTACTGACATTACTTAAAATTTCCTACTGAAGTTGAGCATGGCTGTCAAGGAGGATGTTTTATAGATCCTTTAGAGTTTGAACTGGTTAATATAGTTTATATTTTAGTCTTTTACAATGTGCACCATGAATAAATGACTATGATTTTAGCCGACTTGTATTCAGCTAAAGCATGTAAAACACAAACCCACTAGAACGAGTTTAAAAGCAACATCTGTAACGCCAAGACATCATCTCCCACCCCCAAATCAAGGTACTTATCCTTCAGGTAATCCTGAAGTCAAGTATTGTTCTCAAGTACATGAACAGAAGGCAGAAAGCAGTATGACTGAGTTCTGACAGGGTGCCTCGGGTAGCTAATTCGCGTGCCCTTTGCTGAAGCACGAAGCACGACTTAGAGTCAGGGAACTCCAGTTTAGGAACAGAGCCACTGGACTTTAGACAAAATGGAATCAAGGTGAAGAACAGATGCACAAAAACCCAAAATCCCTCTGCAGAAGTCTAGCTTAAGCAGCGTTGCATCAAAAAGAAAAATCATCTTTTCTCAACTCTCACGCTCTTCTGCTGAAAATTACCATTTTGTAATGTTGGAAAACAGTTTTTTATTTTCTTCTTGACTACTTTTTAATTTCTGTTTGTTTTTCATTTATGTAAGATTCCTTTGGAGTACAGAGTTACAATATCTTATATAAACACAGTGCTAATTATGAACACTTCACACATAACATCCTCTAAATGTCAGTGGGACGTTAATGATTATCAAGACGGTCCACAACCTTTTTTTTCTAGGAAAATTTGGCAAATATTGAGGAAAATATATCACTTACATTGTGCTGAGAAAGACCTTATTCTAGTTCTAGACCCAGAGCAGTTATGGAATAGCTTTCTTATTTGGGGAAAGGTGGAAGCAGTGTGTTGTGCTCACATCAGATAGAGGGAGATGAATAAAACATTATTTTTTCCTTCTTTTGCCCATGACTAGTTCAGATATTGGACATAGCTGCAATTCTTTTTCTCCTTGAGCAGAGATCTTTCTCAGAAATGATTGATGGATAAGACTTTTTGGCCCCGTAGTATACTCTACCAAGGACAAAGAGACCCAAAGCTACTTCTAAGGGTCATATGAAGTCATATCACAGTGAACTCAGAACTATCACTGCATTACATCTTTCATCCCCTTTCCTCATCAAATACCAACCTTAAAGCAAAACAGCAACAATAACAGCCGTTAAAAAAAAAACAAAACCCAAAACAAACAACAAACCACCCAAACCAACCAACCAAAAAACACGCCCAACCCAAAAAACACAAGAAAATAAAACATCCAAAGTTTAGAAGTGCAAACATTTGGGGTGGCCCCTAAGCCTAGAATGTATTGTATGATTCCACTGGGAGTCATCTTTTATTTATTTTTCTTTTCCTGCAACCAGTTCTTCATTCATTTGCACTGAAAATAGCTCATGAATTTCCCTTATCTCACTCTGTTTTATAGAGAATTTCAGACCATTCTAGTCTGCATTGAGCCATGTTGAATATATTAGTCATCTGTATAATAAGTTTTGAGAACCTTTGATACAACAGTGATTGAGCTCAGCCGTGGAAATAGGCAGCTTCTCTACTCAGAATCCACGACAATGTAAGTGATTTGTGAAGATGATGTTTCAGACACTACTCGTGATTCTCCTGTTTTGCTACTAGAGTTGTGTAGGCTCTGAGCAGTGAATCTAATTTAGTGCATGAGCAGCACCTGTTGTGTTCAGCATGACAATAACTTGCAAATACTTTTTTAGATGAGCATGCATACTACATTTACAGGCTCAGGAAGCCCTTTCCAATTAAAAACAGATTGTCCTTAATAGAATCTATAAATGTGAACTAGAGTATCTGTTCTATTTTCTTTTGCAAGTTTTTTTCCTTTGTAACAAGTTTACCCCAACTGTTTTCTTCTTTATTGTCCTGATAAGACAGCAAATTCCATTTCCTGCCATCTGTTGCTAAATTTGCAATTTTCCACAAGATCACTAGGTATATAGAGTAATTTTTTTTCTGTTTGTTACTTTAGAGAACTTACTATAGATAAAGTGACTGATCCGGTTTTGACTTGGCAAACACTACCCTGATGGTCTGATTAAAAAAAAAAAAAAAAAAAAAATTATTCTGCTCCTACATCATCTACATTGTGAGGGGATTTGTTGGTTAGAAAAAAAAATTATTCCCAATTTCATCTGTGTCTTCAAACTTACAGTCTATTTCTTTTGAGATGTTATAATTTCTAAAGCTTGGTTTTTATTCAACTTAAAAGTGGTCTATTGCATTTCCTATTAATTGCTTATGCATCTGGTTTTGATGGACCATTCCTTTAAATATCCAAGAATCTGTAGAGATAAACATAATTTTGCTGCAGCACTGTTATAGTCAGTATGTACCCAAGTGTAGGTATGTTTTCCGTTTCTGTTTTCTTTTATTCCTAAATCTCCACACAAATGCTTGTCAAACTTAGACCTCCTTGATGCTCTTTGGATGCTGAAAAAGATCATATGAAAATCTGTCCATGTGGATGGTACTGATAATTAAGAGATCTCAAAGGAAAAGCAGAAGCAGTGAATAGATGTTCTGCTTCATAAATAATTCAAAGTCGAGGGAGTTTTAGGAAGAAAATCATGGTCATATAAGAACATAGAGAGGTTCTCAAAGATGCATGCACAAATCTAAATTGGACATGGGATACTTATTAAGAAAAGATCCTCATAGTTTTGTTTCTGGTGCTGGGACTTCCGATAACCTCATTGCCATTTAAGTTTTCTCATTTGGGACTCCAAAAGAACCAGTCTCATTTGTTTTGTTTTCATATTGCATGTTTTCCACTTGCATTCTGAAGAAAACAAAGCTTACTTAGCACTATTTTCTATCAGTCCTGTCTACCATTCCTTCATTATTTCTGTCCACAAGTTTTGGAAGTGTTTTGTTTTACAAAATTTGACAAAGTGGCAGAAATATCCAAAACATTGTTCCTCCATGTTTTAGGAAAACAAGAAGATAACCCAAAGGATGGAGATCCTATTCAATTGCAGTGCAAGCCCAGATATTCCATGAATTCACATGGGAATTGAACAATGAGAGGCTAATTTATAGGGAAACAGGGCTTACTAGTTACTTACAGAACTATTTTCTTTTTGAATCATCTTTTTTTCAGGCAACAACTGCTTAAAAAATATGATTCCTGAAGAAGAAAAAAAAAAAAAAGGAACAGTCTGATAGATGCCTGATGTATTTTAAATTGCCTTTTTGTAAAAGTCACAGCTTTAACAGATCTTCTATGAACACTGAAGTCAGTCAAAAGCTGAAACCAGTCTCTCTGAAGTCATTAAGATATATCACCTTTCTCCCGGGTTAACGTGTTTATGACAAATGAAAAATGACCACAGGAAAACACTACTTACTGCTCATGTCAGTAGCCTGCTTGTTCTTCCATACAGTGTAACCAACATTTGGTATATTCAGAAACCCACCGGTACCGTGCACATCTATTTGTCGCAGGGTGCCAGGGTGACAGTCACACTCACAACTACAGTCAATACGCAAAGCTGAACCATTTCAAGGGGCACAGTCTTTGAGGATATCCTTGTTTTCCTAGTCATAGACGGTTCTCTAAAGCAGCATGTCAGGGTTTGAGCAACTGAAGTGAAAACTATTATTTAGACATATTTTTAAAAGCATAAACAACAAGACTAGTTTTGAACCGTAGAACAAAATTTCTTCATATGTGTTTACATTATTTATCATGAAGATGGTTTTGCTAAGCTTTGTATAATTGCATTATTCCTACTTGTTGTCAGGCAAAGTGCTATGTTACCTATTACTCTTCATTTCCTTCTGAACTGCTGAAATATTTCTTATAAAACTTAAGTTTCTCCTGGCAGGATCTATCCTTGTAAGAAACTGAGGAACACAAAAGTGACGCTGCAGTAATATGTTGAAAATACTAACTGTCTTCAGTGTTTAGCTTTAGTTTAAGTACACAGTCATTGCCTCACAAAGGTATACAATACCGTATGCTTACAAATAAATATCTGAACAAAGTTAATTTTCTATAGAAAATTACAGGTTTTAAAATATATTTAACATTTGCTCTTATTCATTTGCTGAAAGCTTAATGTATCCATGAAAAATTAAAAATTATTACAGGAAAGTAGTATCTGAGCTTATGTCAATAGGTGTTTGGTCTTTAAGCTACATACTGAAGAACATAGAGTTTAGAAATGTGCATTTAATTAGTATTATTCTTCTATTAAAAAGGAAAAAAAGAAGACATGAAATCCTAAATTTTAATTTATTTATTGTTAATTTTATTTGTACCTGTATCTGTTTGATACCTGCCAGAATGAGACCAAGTTGTTCTGTAGATCAATATGATTGATACTGCAGAAATCAAACTGAATCTTTTTCACTATGGATACCAATAAAATTAATCAAAATAAAGTGTTAATATTTCATAAATGTTAAACTTATACAGTCTTACATATAACAGAAAAAAAGGAATGGGAGAGAGCCTAAGCAATAAGAAATTTCTCTTCTTGTGGCTCAACTGGTCATAAATAATAACATCTTTGTAAAAAAGGCTATTAATCAAGGAAAATTTCACTTGTTATAAAAAGTATTTTAATTTGGATAGTCATTATAAAGGAGAACTTTTTCTCTTATGTCGTGAGATCAGTGGGTATCTTCCAGCTGACGCCAGCAGCCCATTAAGTGAACTGCCTTTCTGAGCGAGATTTCACATGACACATAGCAGCAACTCTAATTCCAGCTGAGTTTCAGCAGAATGTAGATGGTTGCAAATTTTTGTCTTGTAATTAGTGGGCAATAATAACTGTAAGTCAAGTACTCTTTTTATTCAGAGTTGTTATTACACCCTGACCTCTCTAACGCTGTTCAGGTTATTCACGTGCTTGTGCACAGGTCCCACCATGGATGCTGCTGCCAGTACCACAGACACTCTGGGGCATCTCTTCAGGCTCGGGCATGACGCTGAAAGAATACGTGCTTGAGCCTTGAAAGCACATAGTCACTTTCTTCACGCTGTAGTCATGGCTTTGCGGCTGATCCCTTCACTGTGAAGTGCAGGAACAATGGTGATGCTGGGGCTCGGAGCATCGGTGCCCAGCAGTCAGCTGCCAGCCTTGGCACACCCTTAACCTCTCCTCAGTCCACCTGGGCCACGGAAGTTAAGCAAATATTCTGTTCAGGTACTCCCTTGCTCAACCAAATCTTTACATCTCTTCCAATATTTGTATAATGACCCCAATGTCCCCTAAACACCCTTCCAGTGTTTTATACTCTTCATCCTCCTTGAAGGGTGAATTCCACAGAGGAAGACTGAGTTTCTATGCAGTATATTTCTTTTTGTAGGAACATGGGAGCTGTTAAGGCTCCAGTCATCATGTAACTATTCAGGAGTGCTATGCTACAATAATCTACTTTTATGAGAGTTTGGAAGGTGAATATAAAATAACATAATCCCCAGCTGTGCTGTTATGTGTAAAGCCATCCCATTAATCATACTCAGTTTTACTTTACAGCCTAAAAGTATGCAAAGTGTTACTGCTATTCAGGTGCCTTAATACTGGCAGTTGCACACCTTAACTGCATTTTAAAAGCTATCTTCTCAAGAAATTAAGCACTCAATCTTTTCCTTTCCTCCAGTGGAAATGTTAATTCAGCACCTTCTGATGTCAACAACATATGCAGAACAGCCCAGAAATCTGTGCAAGCAAATGAAACCTCAGAAGTATACCAGCTTCTGTACCTGAATATAAAGTGTTAACCACTTTTTAAAAAAAAGTTCAATGATTCTGTTTCTTTACAGATTATCTGAACTGATTTAGCATCTGTATTTTTCCATGAGGATACTGGGCACAAATAACAGCAAGCGTTTTACCTACAGCATTGCGGGGAGAGGGGATTAGATTATCTGGAGCTCAAAAGAATGAATCCATGCTAGTCTGATATTACCAATAAAGAAATTAAAATCTTATTAATGTCTGGGGGAGCTTGCAGACATAAGAGTGCAAACAAGTAAATACTCGAAACTGCTGACTTCTTTCCTGGAGCTGATAGCATTGATGTGATGTTGGATTTGAATTGTGATCAAGCAACTGAGTTCAGATCTAAAAAGGAATATGTAATAAGGTCAGGAAGAGAGGAAACTGCTGTAACTAGTTACTACTTTTTATCTGATAGATAGAAACTCCAATTTTCCACTTACTCATCAAGGCAATACCTCAGATCAGAACCAAGGAAATGCTGTGAAATAGAGCCTTTTCTTCCAAAGCGTGGAAAGTGCTATGACTCAAAGGGATTATTCTGTGGTGTATCCTCTTAAAACAAAGCTTCTCAGAGTGCAAAAGCAGAATCCACAGGTCAGGTGGATTTTTATAAAATTCCTGGGGGTGGATTTAAGAAACCATTTATTATTTTTTTTAATGAGTTTTGTGCATTTTAACTTGTATGCACAAGGAGTTTCTATTTGCTAATTCTGAAGGGAAGTTTTACGGTTTTGTTGAAGACAGAGTTCTGCAATTGTTCTCCTTAAGTTTATTCATTAAATTTCTGTAAATGTATGAGCATGATTTTGTGCGTCTAGTGTTGTATATTTTATATCGATGATTAGGGATTATGATTTCCAAACATTGCAAGTTATTTCTACTTATGTTCAATATCAAGGCTGGACATTTAAACTAGGCTTACATAAAAATTATGTGAATTTTACACACACCGAATATTGGTTCCACTTCACTATCACCTTCACACACAGGGTGGGAAGGATATAGCAAATGCTCTTGCAAACTTCAAAGGCGAAATAGATTGAAAGAGGTTTTTTGTAAAATACATTTGCAAGTTTGGGTGAGATGTGTGATCCCATGGACTGTGAGACCTGCATTGTCATCAATTTCACAACTGCATGGCACCATTCATCCGAACTTGTCTATAGAGCTCTATTACCAGACGACTGTCTGCCATTCAGCAAAAAGAAGAAACAGGCTCTGGAATCATTATTTGCCAAGATTCACAGGTGTCTCCTGTAGAAAACTTCTTTATAAAGCTTCACTCCTCTGTGTCGGACACTAATCTCTATTCAGTACAGAGAAATTTTGCCTTTCATAGACAGAGGGTCTATTTTTATCTTTGAAGTTAATCCAACTTCAAGTTGCAGCAACACTTAGAAGCACAGATGCAGATATTCTGTATAGACTTCCTTTTAAATATTCATGGATGGAAACCTGTTTCTCTACTTCATTCAAAGCTGAGGATTCTGGCTTTTATGAACTTTTGCTCATCTCTTAATCCACAAGTAAAATGTTTCTTCTCCAACACAGTTGGCATTATATCTAAATGTGGATATACATAGATAAGTAGTCTACATATGCAGCAGATGGTCAGCAGAAGAAATAAAAAATCACTTAATGTTGAACAACCTCATACCAGTGGCAAGATTCATTAAACTGTGGACTGGACTCAGCAAGATAGAAAATGCTACTCAAGTGTTTTGCAATGTATTGAGGGCTAAATTGATGAAACAGAAAGTCTGCATGCTGTCTTGGGATTTGCTACATTGGTCTCTACTCCGAGCTTATTTAACTGAAGTTTTGTAGAGAAACATTAGGGACAACAGAGTCAGCAGCTTAGCTATCCATTTCATGGTACCTTGCTCACATCTTGGACATATTTGCCAACCATCTCATTTATATTTATACTGTATCTTAGCCATCACTCCAGGAGTTATCTAAACCAGTAGTGCTTTCTGCGGATAATACACTGATGAAGCAATCTACACAGATGGTAAGCTTTCAACTTACATTAAAAAAATCATCAGTTATTGTTCCCATTTTTTTTCCAAAATTAAGGCAACTTTGTTCAGAAATGTGTGGAATAATATATGCATAGTTTCAAGGGCATGATGCCTTTGAATTCTTCTAAGGTCAATTAAAGATTTTTTTAGGATGTCTCTTAACTATCAGCCAGAAGTTTCTTACATTCAGAAGATTAAAAACAAACAAACAAACAAACAAACCCACCTAATAAAAGTTTAAGATAATGACCCTGATTTCATATTATATTGGAAATATCACTGTTTAAAATAAGGCAGGAGAGTTTTAGGAACTATAATGAACACAGTCTAAGCAATGCTGAGAGAGATTTCTAATTGCTGTTTTTTAGAAGGGTATGCATTTTTAAAAAGTTAATTTCTTTCAAAATTTCTTTTTTAATACAAAGTATTATACGCTAATTTTAATCGACGCAACAAATCCTGACATTTACTGCACTTTTATGCAATGAGAAGTTTGAATGCATATTGTAGTCATTCCTGTCATATGGGTAGAACAGGAATTATTCATCCAAGAATCTGAATGACCAAAAATCCAGATAATCAAAGGAAAATAAAAAATAAAAACCTTTGGTTTTGGGGTTTTTGTTTTTGTTTGTTTGGTTGGTTTTTTAAACTAAAACCTGGAGAAAATAAATTTTGTTGTAGATATGACTGCAGCTTCACAATGTTTAAAAAAAACTTGACTGTAGAGATTGCATTTATTTTTATCATTTCTTGAGTTTTGAATTAATACATCCATTCATTATTGAAAAGTAAGGAAAGAAAAGGTGATTCTGGGTAGAATTCAGAGAGGGTTTTAGTGTGGTTCAGGTCATCTTCTTTCTTTAATATCTTGACAATTGAGAGAAGTCAGTCATTAAAGATAATAAACCAAAACTATGTTAGAAAATTAACAAGTGTCACCTTCTGTCTGGAGTGCGAACGATTTTTATTACTCCTCCTCCTTGCAATACAGAAGTCCTTCATTTTATACTTATCATCTGTGGTTCCATATATGGGTTTCTAGAAAACTGATAATACTATGACTGTGATAATTTCCTGACAAATTAATTGGAATTGATGCCTTCTGCAGCTGTGCTGTATCATCTGCTACTTGAGGGATTTTTTTTAATGATCTGTGGTCATCAATTTTAAACTGTACTACTGATGGTATCTCTTTAGTGTGCCTTAGAGTCCAAAAAAGCAAGCACTAGATGGGTAAACAGATTATATGTTCTGAATCAGCACTTGCCCTCCAGCCACGTGGGACACATCACGTGGAATGCCAGGGTGTGATTTCTATGTTGTTTCCTCTCATGAATTCTGACACCTCCTTGTGGAAGAAAAACCTTCCTGCCATGTCCTTCGGTGAGGTGTGGGCTGAAGCCATAGGACACAGATGTCTCAGACATTTGACTTTGTCATTGGCTGTTATGCAGTTGTAGGATATGGAGACAACTGTTTTACTCCAAGATACTGCCCAAACTGAGAATGCGGAGGAAGGAAACTTGATAGAAAGGCAATCTTGCTTTCATTTCAGATGATGCTTTAAGGCCCTGATCTCCTTCACTTGTTGATGAAATAAAACTTCATTTGCATGAAGCTTTTGTGTTTCCCGCCTAAAAAAAAAAGACTTTAAAACTGATTTTTTTAAAGAATGTTACTGATAACACAGTGCTTTGTATTCATTCTCTGGTATATTTATGGCATTTCTTCAAAATAATATAAATATCTGGAAATAACTGGGGAAAAAATGCACAAATGTATGTCTATGCCTTTTGTACAATAACATCTTATGGAAAGTCTCAATAATAAAGAATTTTTTTTTTTTTCCGGAACCATATAAAACATATGACTTAAGTTTGTACATCAATAAGGTAATGAGTTCTTCACAGACTATAAACATCCATGGCAGTTAATGATTGCATTGAAAATTAACATTTCTAATGGGCAATTTCTGTCACTCGTATTTTCTACTCTCTTGCTAAGTAGTCTGAAAGCAACTTGGTCAACGTGAATAAGGAGAGCAGAATCCACTCTTGAAATTTTTCTAATTCTATTACCCAGAGTAAGAGATGATAATCTGCTGCTTATTAAATACTTGGAGTATCTTTTGAGATACAAAAATTATCCAAGTTCTACAGAGTCATACCGGAAACAAGGTTATACCTCGCCAGATATTGCCACATACCAGACATAAGCTGAACTGAAAACTCTGGAGTTAGTTTGTGTTAGCTGGGGTCTCCGAGTGCAGCCCTTGAGCTACATTAAGTTTGTAAGAAATCTGTCAGGAATGTAAATGTTCTGACAACACGGAATATGAGGTGAATACCTCAACGATAAAGCTTTTCCCTGGGTGACATCTGTCCACACAGCACACGTCACCACCACAACTGGCGCCCTTGCTGATGCTCTCAGCCGAAAAGCCAAGGGATAAACCACTACGGCGTGTATTATTTATCAGGGACTTGCTTTCACACCCTCCGGCTGCGATCCCTCCCAGTGCACGTTGAGATGTGTTGGCAAGACAGTGCAAGCCCGGGCCTGC
Organism: Grus americana; assembly: GCF_028858705.1. Taxonomy (NCBI): domain Eukaryota; kingdom Metazoa; phylum Chordata; class Aves; order Gruiformes; family Gruidae; genus Grus; species Grus americana. The sequence continues at coordinate 1,712,434 of NC_072859.1, read as the reverse complement.
TACCGATCCTGTCCCTCTGGGAGCACATCAGAGGGCCGGACGCTTCCGCGCTGTCTGCCTGGCACCTCTCTGGAGTGATAAATTCATTCAGAACCTGGGGGAGGCAGGAAGGGAGAAAGACAAGGAGAGGGGGAAAACGCAGTTTCTCGCTCATGTCATATCATTGCTGTCAGTAGAGATGTTGAGTTTGCTACTTGGTATTCTTTGAGGTAGATGAACTGTACATTGTCTTTACCAATCTATATATAGCTACATGCATTAGATACCGATATTGAATTCATAATTTGAATTTTTTAATTTTCCAGAGAGCTTTTTTTTGTTTCCAAAAACTAACTACTGCTTTATATAATTTCTTTCCTACTGTTTCTGTCCATAAATTGCTTTACCCTTGAAAATATCCATAGCAATTATGTGCAAGCTGAATTCTTATCTAGCAGTTCAATTTCAGAAAAATTAAATGTCTCCTTACCCTTACCCTTCAATATGCACCTTACTCTTTCTATTCATTTATTTTGCTCTAATCAAGAGCACATAAGAAAACATAGAGAATATATTACACCAAAAAATAATGTATTTTTGGTTTATAAAAGACATAATAGACTGTAAATAAGAAAGAATGACTGACTTTGAATGATCTGAAAGCTGATACACTAGAGTTATTTATTTTTTTGTGTTGCAAATGGAAGAACAACATAGTATGAAACAGCTATATCAAACTTGGAATAAGTCTTTTCATGATCATATCTGTACGTATTGGCCAGATAAGAAACTTGTTCCTAGAACTATGTCATTCCGAAGCACTTAAGACACAATGGGATTGGTGCATTCTGCATGTGGGAGGCAAAAGATTTTTATTTTTTTTAAAGGAACGAAAGAGTAGACATGAGACAATACGAACAATTCAGATGCAGGCTTACAGTACTTTTCAAAGCATTTTTAAAAAAAGAAAGGCTTGAAAACCCACCATCTGCAGGACTGAAACTATGCAATCTTGAAATTTATCTAAAGACCAAGTTATTATACGTCTTTAGCTAAGATGACCTGAGGCACAACCCTGAAGGTTAAGTTTGGCATTTGATGTCCCCTTGGAGACCTCATCTCTCGCCTTCTGAGTGAGCTAACAGTAAATTGCATATGACTTAACACAGGTGAGAAACATAAGAGTTGCTCGTATGTGTTCATTTCTATGTCAATGCATATCTCACACTTCTTTGACTGGTTTAATTGAGAAGTTTTTCTGATTCAGAGCCTGAAAACCTCATTTTCAGCGTGCTGACAGACATAACCTGACAAGTAGAGACCTCTTTGTCAAAGTGAGGCATCAGAGCGATGAAAGGTTTTACCTGAAATATGGATATGTATGGCAATATCCCCCCATCCCCCACAAGTCCAACAACCTTCATCTTCCCTTTTATTCTGCACTCATGTCAAACCTTTCTTGTACTTTGCATTAATACCACCTTCCCACAGAGGAGACACATTTTTACTTTAAATAGCACAGACCAGAAAAGCATTTTATGTTACCGCAATTCATCCCAGCCAGAGCTGAGGCTGGGGCCCCACTGTGACATGTGCTGTACAAACACGTAGCGAGAGACAGTCTGTGTATCACTCTGAAGAGACACAATAGACAACAGAGAGCGAGGGAAATGTGATATTGTCAGCCTATTGTCAGCCCTGTTGTACTATGGTGGGCACAGACAGAGGGACTTTGGGGACTCCACGGAGGAAGCCTGATGCTGGAGACCGACTACCATTCTTTCTTTTTTTTTCTTACTTAATAACTCATAGATGATAAAAGACATACCTTTATGGTATATTTTATACTCTTCTGGGTCAGATAAACCAATGTTCAGATACTCTCTTATTATACAGGTGAAATCTGGAAGATACTGCAACTTTCTGGACTTGGGGATAGCCTGAAGCCCAGTATGCTCCAAGATCCAATATCTCACTGCTGACCTTGCCTGGCCTCCAATTGCATTTGTGGTGTACATTATCATGACGCTTGAAGGTGTGTGTGGGTGCTATCTAGAGAGGATCATGGTCATCATGTCACATGTCATGACTACCAAGACAGATGGTCATCAGGCTAGGAGCAAACAGAAGCTGCCAAGCCCAGAAATGTGTGCAAGGATCTATCCACGTCAAGTAATTATTTTAAAGTGCAGGCTTGCACGCCTTGTGAGTCACCACAGTGTTGGCTCTGATGTTGTTTCTACAAGTGATTCGTGCGGATAGGTGGTTAAGATATCTTTAAATTTGGCCTGAGGGAAGGTCCTTTGTAGCAGTTTGGTCACAGCAAAAACCGAAAGTCCAAAAGCAAGCCCCTCAGTATTGTAGATCCTCACCGGGGATTAAATGTACTGAATACTGTATCTTTATAGCTGAAATTCTGCAGCAGCTTTTTCTTAATCTGCTCTTTTCTTTTTTAATACCACATGTCTATAAAATAAAATGCTATTTTAAGCTGCTTGTGTTTTATTTTCTTCAAATTTTCAGGCTTCAGTACTTATAGAACCAATTGCATTACAAAACTTGCCTGGGGAAGAAAAAAAAAAGGAAGTTTGGACATTTGGGAAACAGCAAGGGGGTTTGGTAGGTGGAAGGGACAGAGGCAATGTGTAGTAGAATGAGTGTTAGCAGATCTGAAAAAAAATGGATACTCTAGATACTCTTTCATAAGGGAGAAGGGGAAATCGACCCGAACTTTCCATTCTCAGAACTAGACTGTATGGGGGAAATTAGTCTTCCAGAGGAATATGGGATTTCTGTTCCTATCACCCTGTTACTCTCAGAAGAGAGCCCACAAGAAAGACATGGACACTGAAGTAGTTATTCTTCTCGAGTGCAATGATTTCCTTGAGTCATCATCTGCTGTTGCATTGCTGAATACTGTCTCCTTTGAGGTGGTGTCTGAATATATAGCAGTATGATATGATATATGGGCAATACATGGAATGAAGTCGCATCTCCCATGCCAATGTTTTGTCCTTTTAAAGTATGGACTGTTTGCCAGTGTGGCAGTACTCCAATAGTCGGTAGTGATGCAATAATCACATTTTAGTATTGCAAGACTCAGAACAAGGTGTAATACAATATCCTGAAATATTAAATTAACATCATATCATATCATACTATAATGGTATAACTGTTTTCATGTCAGATGATTCCTGCTGAGATTATTTTCATTTTTTTAACGGTTTACATCATGTGACAAAATGTAAAATATGATTGCTAAAGCACTACTATCAGGGTACGGCTGTACTGCTGAGTAGCCCATACTTTAAAAGCACAAAACATTGGCATGAGAGACGTGACTTCATTCCACATCTTGCACGTATGGTATTTCCAGAGCATGGAAGCTCTGTGATGTTAATATAACCTGTCTACTAGTTTCACAGCACTTTATGGTATCATGAAATTACTTCATTCTAATGTTGCTCTCCATCAAAAAAGTCAAAAGTGGAGTTGTGGGGAGGCTGGAAACATTTTCATGTTTAGCATGTGATCAAGAACAGCCTCTGTGAGTATGTAACGAAATGCTGCATCATTAGAAAACCAAATCTCCTTGAGAGAAAACATATTACAAGGACAGATGCTAAGAGCAGTCTGCCCCTACGTATATGCAGCTATTAAAATATGTGTGAAAACACGCATATACACAAGAGTTTATCTTAGCTTGTGATTGTTATCAGACCTATTATTTGCAGGCCTGTATATCATATTTTTATGTCTGTCACGTTGGTTTTAAATAACTCTAATCCCCAATCCAATTAAAGGTATCACCTCAAAGCGGATCATTTTATTTCCTTTGAGAAAAGATGCAGACTTATTATTCAGTTTAGGAAAGCAACCACTGCCAAACTGACCTTCATTTTATCTCACATACTTTCATCTTATCACCTTCCTTTTCTATGGTGTGCAACTTTCAGATGTGCACCTGGTGTGTTAGATCAAATCAAAGTTTCCACTGGAGAGACATTCCTTTACATTGAAACTTGCAAATCCATTTTTAACTCCCACATGCAACATCTTAATTGAAGCAGATCAAACAATTTTCTGGCATTTTTTATAATACAAAATGATGTGCAATCTAAGTACATTTTTCTTTGTTCTTTCTTGGAACAATTTTTGTTTAGAAATATCTCTATGATATGTTGTACTCTATTAAGAGGAGAAGACGCTCTAAAATCAGACAGAATATTGCTGTTTAGCACCTCTTGTTTGGAAGCATCATATACATTAGACCCAGTCCTTTCAGCTGAGCTTTTGTTGTCTTACACGGTTTTTCCATAACACCATTTTCATCTAGACTCGCTGTTCACCTTCATTCTAGCAGTCTGCTAAGTGACGTATAATTATATTTTTTCACTTATATCCAATGCCACAAATGTGCTTTGAAAAGAAAACTCTCTGTGTGAGGTACTGTGAAGCTTCCCTGTATTGAACTTTGTGGCTTCTTTGGTGGAAGATTTTTATCCCTCAGTAACTTTGTGCCCATGAATCAATTATAGCAAAGGTACCTAAAGTAGCTGATAACCAACTTTGGGATGTAAGGAACTAATCCTTTGTAACATCCTGAGGCCATGGGATTAACCTACACTATCTTTTTTGTGTGTGTTTCATTCTGAAGCATTCTGCAAAAAACAGGTTTCAAGGCCTCAGTATTCTGGTGGACTGTGCTACAGATAGTATAAAAAAGTCAGATATCTAAAACCTTTCTTTCTGTATATGGACTGAAGAGAAGACTAAGACACACGTCCCGCCTCTGAAGAGTTTTTGCAGTATTCAGGCCCTGTTGTGCTCCTAGGGTATGTGAATTTTTTGCTCTGTGAAATTCAAAAAGAAGAGAAAAATGAGAAAATGCAAATTCTTGACTCTTCCTTCTTTTATAGCTGCCTGTGGTGCATTCTGTGGGAAATTCCAGAACAAATTCTGGTTTTGAAAACCAGAATTCTTTCTGCAACTCTTCTGTTTGATGCAGCTATTCGCTGCCTCTGGTAACGAACTCCTTTTAAGGCTGCATTAGCTTCAGAGTACATTTCTTAAAAAAAAATCCTTTATGAAGATAAGGACATGCTTCAAACATAAGGCTGCCGAGAATGGCTTTCATTTCAGAAATAACGATTTTTAAATGTTAATTAAAAATTTTTTTTAAAAGTTATTAAGTAGTTTTGTCTATATTTGCCTTCAGCTTGCGTTACCAGAATAAGATCCTTTAAAAAACTGGTGAGATTTTTTTGTATAACCAACATCTTCACTGTAAATTATATGGTAATGTTCAGCATCCAGTCTTTTCAAAAATTCAAATACTGACATTTTATTCAAGATCACATGTTTTTCTCTGCAAGTGTTGTTCCTTGGTCTTTTAAAATTAAAATTCTTATTTCCTTCAGTTGCTCATAATCTTCAGTTGCAGTTTGTTGCAGCAGATTCCCATTTTGTTATTATGCCAAGGAAGACGTAATTTTTTCCACTGCCTTATTGTTCTATTTACATTACATTTCTCCTTTTAATATTTTTGTTTATGTCTTTATTAAATCACAAATTGTGCTGCTTATATTTGGCCTCAAGTGATGTATTTTCATTACAAAGTGATTTAAACTGCATACAAATAAGGTCCGTACGTATAGCAATATACTGTAATGAGTGCATTCACTCAAATGGATAACATTAGCCAAAGAACCAATTTGAATGACACAGAAAAGAACAAAATCAAGGGCTAAACTGGCACTTCTGAAGGAAGAAATGAAAGCTTTTCCCTGCCTTCAATGTCTTTCAGTAGTGCTCGGATATTAAATCCAATCACAGGATATCATTGATATTCTTATTGAAAAATGTTTGGGAAGGTGAAGATTCTCCTCTGCCAGCACAGTTTCTATTTCTTTTATGCTCTTAAGCATAGATATTCCAGTTTCCTCATTTTGGTTCCATAATTTGGGTGGACGTACGTGGCTGCTTACACTCAGCTCTGGTTCACATCAGGTGTTTAACTGACAGCAATTCATGGGTAGGATCAGGTCTTTTGTTCCTGGGATTTTCAGCTTCTCAGCATATAGTCATTATGTTTGAAAAGAAATCTTACTGTTAGATTAGCCAAAACAGAAACAAATCATTTTTCCCTCCGCATAACACAGTGACAAATGTATAACCACAACTTTGCTTGCTGCTTTACTTCTTCCCATTGCTCTATGTGAGCTACAGCATCCTGTGTGGACATCCCTATTGAGTAAAATTGATATTTCTTTATTCCCTCCACTTATTTTATCTTTGAAAAATGAGAAGATTCAACCCAAAGGTGACATTAACATGAGATTATGCATGCACAGATCTCATCTTTCAGTGCAGGTGTGAGTCACAATGCGCAGCCTAAGCCGTGAGGAGCCCTGCCCTTCGCTGCCTGTAGCAGGGCATCGCTTTCTCATCTTGTTTGAGAAAGGTGCTGCTGGAATCGAGACCTTGGACTAACTTAATGACGGTGTCAGTCCTTTTCTCAGGGTAGATAGACTAGACCACAGATACCCATATGTAAACCGCTTCCGAAGATTAACGATTGTTCTTTATACCTCATGGTCCTAATACAGAAATGTGCATGATGAGCTGAGGGCACACATGGTTTTATACCTCACGTTGATTCCTGCAAAGCAAAATGTATTGTGCCACTAGCGGTGTTTCCACAACCTTCCTGTGTAAAAACTGCAGCAAGAGCTGGCCATCTAGTGGAACAACAATTGCTGCATGTGGTGGACTCTGGCCAAGCAAATACAATGAATGAGCACATGACACTGCAAGTTTTTAAGGCTGATGTGTCAATGTAATGAGAACATATTAGGAATAATAACCTGAGCTTTCTGAAGCAGCAGAGCCTCAAATTCATGGAGGCAGTAGCTCACCTGGTAGCATTATTCCACAGAACATCAAGTTTCTTTTCCAGAGTGCATTATTTTTAATCTTGGATTTTTCTTTGTCTCTTGAAATTGAATGTTTTATCATTCCATCCCTACATACAATGTGGGAAAAGATTATCTACATAGCAATTTCTGTGCTCCTTGTTGGCTTTGAGTTTTCAGTTGGTGTTTTTCTTTGAACTCAGACAACCAGTACACTGATTCCAGAAAGTATATGGATTAATTCAGGTGAACTTTAAGTTACACTCAGCAGTACCATGACAGTTTCTAATGGAAATCTATGGACTTTTGATGTATCTTGGCATGATTTGACTTTCAGGAAAAGGAACAATGGTCTGTTTCATGTTAATGAAAGAAAGCTTAAAATCTGGGAAGAACATCTGGAACTTGAAAAGATTTGCAATGAACAGAATAAAATAAAAATAGTAATCCCATCTTCAGTGTACACCAAAGTGCTGTAGTAAATAAGACATTGTTCTAATCGCTAGCGTAGACTGAAAGAAAACTATTTATACATTATTCTAGCTGAAGAATATAAACTGTGTTTAAAAAGGGGACACAGGAACGCACTTTCTTTAACTTGCAAGTTAATTGACTCTTTTCTACTACGAACAATGACTCTAGGAGAGGATTCAATGGTATTTTGGTTCAAGGATTAGAAAATTAAAATTAAATGCAATTTACTCTTATGATTATTAAGTGGCTTGGCTCGTCAGGAAATATGGGAAAAGTTGCAAGCAATTCTGTCTAACTGATTAATTGAATCCCATTTAAAAAAAATCAAGCAAGAATTTGTTTCATGTTCAGTAACAAAATTTTGAGGCCAGAGAAAAGAGACAGGTATTTTCAGTAATGAATTATAACCTTGACCGTATGTAGGAGCTCCTTCAAGTGTGACGAAATGATTTCTGGCAGACTACATAGATAAATCCCTATAAAACTCAGTCTCATAGAAAGTTTTCATGAATTATATTAAACTTTTAGGACATACCTCCCAGCCTCATCAAAGACAAGACCAGCTCTCATTTTCAATATATTCCTTTAAAACTCCTTTGTATGTATCTTCTACTGACTTGTGAAATACAGTGTAAAATTAAACATTAGCACAGTTACTTCATTTTTGCTCACTGCCAGCATCATGACCTTTATTAAAAACTGAAGCATTATCTCTTTAATCTGCATCCAAAAAGGCGAGACCCATAAAATACAATTTAAAAAACCTATTTATATCTACATTAACTATCTAATTTCTCTTTCCATAATAAAATTCACCCTAAATTATCAATAGCAGAGCCCAAACACTAGTCTGAAGGAGTTGTTTGGAAAGCCTTTGGAAAGGATTACATTTTGTTCCAATTCCCCCTTCTTGTTTCTTTGGAGCCAAGAATATCATTGGCACATGAAAAATGTGGGTTTTCTTTTATTTCTGTCTTCTCTTAAACACAAGAAATTTTAGTGCTTGGGTTTGGTTCTGTTATTTCACTCACTTTCTGCTAAATGTCTTTTTTTACAGCCTGAGCAATAATTCACATTTCTCCATTGCATTACCTGCTATTCATTTGCGTGCTTACCTGTTAGCAGTTCTGTATTGAAAAATTCAGTACCTTGTTTGGATTAGATATACTCTCTTCACAAGAAGTGCCTGAATACTGTTCTGTCAATACCTGTGTTTTCTTTCTGCTCATTATCCATCTCTTCACCACTGATATTCCTTTATCCATTCTTGTATCTTGGTCTATCAGATTTTTTTTCTTAACAAGGTTTGGAAATTAAACCATTTTCTTTTGACCTTTTCCCCTCACTTCTCAGTTTAAAGCTCTTCTTATCAGCCATAAAAGCCTTGATGTCAGAAGGCAATTTTCCCAGATAGTCAGATGGAATCCAGTCTTTGAAAATGCTCTCTTTTAGCAGATGCATCCCACTGGCTAAGTATTCCCAAACCTGCCTTTAGCACTGATCTTTGAGTCATCTATTGATCATCATTATGTCATCATATGTCCAATCTCCCTCTGTACTGACTAAAAAAAAATTTAAGGCAGTCACTAAAATGGGAGGTAATTATCTTAAAAGTAAGTTATGATATTCCTAAGTTAGAGATGCATTGCAAAATCCAAATGTTATGAAAGTTTAGTACAACTCCCTGAAAACAGGCAAACTCATTTCTAGTAAAATATATTATTAACAAAAGAACTGTGAACTCACAAGTTCTGCATTTGAAAAAAAATAAATATCCTTCATATATAAAAAGGAGTGTTTTGATCAATCATTTCAATTGATCTTTGCTTCTTATATCTTAGTTCATCTGTACTTTATCATTGCCATTACCGATGGCAACCAAATATTACCCCAAAACCCTGTAGTGGTTATTTTGGAAGACCTGATTATTTTAAATTTTGGGAGGGGAAAAAAAAAAGTGAGGTTGGATTCTATTTCTTGTGTTTTAAAAAGCTCTGGTTTCCTGCTGAAGTCTTTCATGTTGAATCATCTCTTTGTCAGAATGCTCATTGAGGTCGTGCCCAAGAAACACAGGAGATGATGTCGAACTAGTGCAGTAACTGTATAATCCTTCTTCGTGGAATGTTTTCTAATCATGAAATGATCCCACAAGTGGAAAATACATTTTTGTTTCAAACAGCAGATCACAAAGCAAAGCACAATATGCAGAAAAGGGGGGCATGAGAGCCATAATGGCCATCTCCTCCTGAAAGAAAAGGCAGAAGGGCTAGCTAAGTGCCACCAAGAGGCAAACAGGAATTGATGGACCCTTAGCTTGCAATAGGAGAGCTGAAAGCAGGGGGGAGTAAAGTACCCCTGGCAGTTCTGGAACACTGAACCTAAACTAGATTTCTATAAATTTGACAGAGATTTGTGCTAAATGCAGGAGTCACTGGACCAGGCCCACAATGCTTGTGCTCAGAACAATAATGTCCTTAAAAGCTCGTTCATTTCAGATTCACTCTAGTGTCATTCCACTAATTTCAATAAAGCAATTTTCAATCAGCAATAAAGTATAACCACTTTATGTTAATATAGATTCGACTAGCTAGCTTTCAGGATCTCTCTGTTTCTAGGAAGGTCTAAAACACTTCCATTTTCTTTCCTTAGGCATCCTTTCAAACCTAATTCATATCTGACAAATGAGACAAGAAATCAATAGTATGTAGTATATACTGTATAATGACCTGGAAAGTTCTTAAAATAGCTGTGCTTGCTTCAGAATAGGTATTCAGTATTCGGTATACAATTATTTGGCACTGTTACACTTGGCCAAGTTCCACCGAAAATACGGTTCTGTAAAACAGAGGCAGACCAAATGGGATGAATCTGTGCGCTCACGTTATTTTTAAGTTGCTTCGCATAACACACAGTCATCTACAAATCAGGTTTTACTTTGACCTTTCCCATCATATTTAGGAAAACACGAATGGTGCAATATTGAAAGCTGGGACTGTTCAACGCCGACAAATATAAAGATTGTATACTGTGCGTGTATAATATGCTGCACACATCCCCACATCTATGCCCTCCAGGAGATTTTAGTGCAAGACAGCAGTTTGAGTTTCTCAGGTTTTCATAGGCTTTCTTACCTCTGCCTCGGCATGCGGATGAGTGGTTGTTTATGGCATCTCTTACTAAGGCCAAAAAGCTTGTGAACAGTTTTCTGTGCCTTGAGGAAGAGTTGTTTCATGCTGTTTTCTAGTTGCTCATAGCGGCGTTGAAAATTAGAATCCATTGTCCACAAATGCATTACAGTAGATGTGTTCAGGAAATAATTGATGGGCAGCCTTTTCATAAATAATTTGAATTCATCTGAAAAAAAATAAATTAATAAGCTTTAATTATGTAGTTATGGGTATTGTTGCAGCAAAAATTAACTTCTAATTTGTTTTTTCTTAACTAATTTTTTCAAACTTGAATTTTTCCAATTTTAGAATTGAACATTTTAACTCTTTCGAAGTAGAAAGGTAACTACATTTTTAGTGGTAACATTAGAATAAAGCCAGCAAAAGTCAATATTTATATTTTCATTAAATTGATGTTAAAAGGAAATACAAGCACTGTCATTATTTATCAACATGGAGACTATAAATACTAAATAAAAATCAGTGTTTCTTACCTTCAAATCTAGGATCTGAAAGTAAATACACATTTAAATATCAATGTATATTCACTCATTTGGTGGAGACAGGAAACTGTCTTAAAAGGAGTATATTCCAATATTTAGGAAATGCAAGTAAATATGATTTTACAGGCCAGCTCTCTTTTAGACATGTTATTTCACCTGAGACAAGCCACTAAGGGTCAGACTTTCAAAACTATTTAGAATTGAAATGGAGCCTTTCAAAGCATTTTACGGTACTTTGACACTTCAAAAATGTCTCCCATAACTTCCTTTTGACTCACGTCCCCATCTCCTAAGTGATAAAAATGACTTCTTAAATCACAGGATCACTGTTATTGTGAGCATCCTGTGCTTTGTCGTTTGTTCTGGTAGCTCAGTCCACATGAGATACATGGACTGAATCTTATTAACTGCATTTTATTAATCGGTGAGTCTATTTTCATAAGTAGGATAATTTACAAGTTGATTTATAAGTTTTGAACCTAAATAAACCTCCATTGAAGAGAGCTCTAATTACTGGGGAAAAAATGAGAAAATGAGTACCACACTTGAATGCACATGTTTATCCTTTTTCTTTCTTATTTCCATATATCAGAATGTTTTCCTGTCTGCCCTCCTGCCTGCTGCTATCCTCCCACCCTTCACAATCCATTTTTTTCTTTCAGCTTGTTCCTGCAGTAAAGTCACTTATCCCACTGTTTGGCTTTCACCCTGCCAGATGCTCCTTTTGGGTAGTCTACACTTCAGCAGACTATGTTAATGCAATGGTCCAGATGACTGAAGTAGCCTCCTGCTTAAAACTGGAGTTAATCATAATATTTAATGTTGTTATAATTTTAGGTTGCTCGTGGGAGAGGGTTGATTGGGGAAAATGCTCACACGAAAGAATACTCCATTACCATCGTTGTTTGCAAGTCTTTTGGTTTTAGCTTTAGTTTCATTTTAGCTTTTTTAACAACATTTTTATACAAAAAGGGGAAAAATATTTTCTTTTTTATGGACAGAGAGCAAAGATCTTTTCAGAATGAGCCAGAGTGACCTCATCCACATCCTGAGGGGCACGGGGCCATGATGAAATAGAACAGCCATATTTTGACATAGTATTTTCTGTGATGGATTAAGATTCATCAGAAGATAAGAGGCATTGAAAGGTTTTCTGGAAGGTAAAAAATGAAATGCAAGGGGCAAAGATGATGATTCTCTATTTAATAAAATGGTTTTAATAATTCATCTGGGACCTCCTTGGCAATGTGTTACTCATTTTCTCCTCATGCCTTCCTCTTTGGGTATTAGTTGTCCACTATTGTCCCCCTGAGGACAGCACTGATGCTCCTCTGCTGTCTCTGCCTACTAATTAAGGCACTGAGAAAAGGAACTGTTTCTTTGTTTTTTCAAGTATTTGGAGCCTCTTATCCTTTGCTTTTTCCCTTCCCTAATTTTGTCTGAGAAGTTGATTCTTTTCCTCTGTCCAAAAAAAGTAAGTATCTGTTCCTGGGTGTCCTCATTTTGGCTGAGACAGTGTGTTGGGTTTGCGTAGCAAGGTTTTGGTAGTGGGGGGGGGCTACAGGGGTGGCTTCTGTGAGAAGCTGCTAGAAGCTTCCCCTGTGTCTGATAGAGCCAATGCCAGCCGGCTCTAAGACGGGCCCGCCGCTGGCCAAGGCCAAGCCAATCAGCGCCTCTGTGATAACATAGTTAAGAAGAAAAAAAACAGTTAGAGAGAGCTTTTGCAGCCGGAGAGAGGAGTGAGAAGATGTGAGAAACTCTGCAGACACCAAGGTCAGTGCAGAAGGAGGGGCAGGAGGTGCTCCAGGCGCCGGAGCAGAGATCCCCCTGCAGCCCGTGGTGAAGGCCATGGTGAAGCAGGCTGTCCCCCTGCAGCCCATGGAGGAAGGATGAGGGGGTGTAGAGATTCCACCTGCAGCCCGTGGAGGACCCCACTCTGGAGCAGGTGGAGGCACCTGAAGGAGGCTGTGGCCCGTGGGAAGCCCATGCTGGAGCAAGTTCCAGGCCGGACCGGTGGACCCGTGAAGAGGGGAGCCCACGCCAGGGCAGGTTTGCTGGCAGGACTTGTGACCCCGTGGGGGACCCCACGCTGGAGCAGTTTGCTCCTGAAGGTCTGCACCCCGTGGGAGGGACTCCTCCATGCTGGAGCAGGGGAACGATGAGAGGAGTCCTCCCCCTGAGGATGAAGAAGCGGCAGAAACACCGTGAGATGAACTGACCATAACCCCCATTCCCCGTCCCCCTGTGCCGTTGAGGGGGGGAAGGTTGAAGCCGGGAGTGAAGTTGAGCCCGGGAAGATGGGAGGGGTGGGGGGAGGTGTTTTAAGAGTTGATTTTATTTTCTCATTCCTCTACTGTTTTGCCTAGTAATAAATTAGATGAATTCCCTAAGTTCGGTCTGTTTTGCTCGTGACGACAATTAGTGAGTGATCTCTCCCTGTCCTTATCTCGACCCACAAGCATTTCGTTGTGCCTTTTCTCCCCTGTTTAGTGAATGAGGGGAGTGAGAGAGCGGCTCTGGTGGGCACCTGGCCTCCAGCCAGGGTCAACCCACCACAGACAGTTAATTTTCTTTCTAGTAGCCTGTATAGTGCCATGGATTGGATTTAGTATGAGAATAATGTTGGTAACACACTGATGTTTGTAGTTGTTGCTGGGCAGTTGTAGTGTCTACACTAAGTCAAGGACTTTTCAGCTTGTCACGCCCTGCCAGGTGCAGAAGAAGCTGGAGAGCACAGCCAGGACAGCTGGCCCAGGCTGGCCAAAGGGATGTTCCCTGACGTAGAACGTCACGCTCCGTACATAACTGGGGGAGCTGGCCGGGAGGCAGGATTGCTGCTCGGAAACAGACTGGGCATCAGGATCTTTTTCCTTTTGCATGTGGTGAGCAACTGCATTTGTGCATCACTTGTTTTTTATATATATATATATAATTTTTTATTATAGTTATAATTTATACAATAATAAAAAATAACAGTTATTAATATATCAATAAGGTAATGATTATAACAATAATAATTTATTGTTATTATTCTCTTCCTTTGTTATCCTCTTAAACTGTCTTTATCTCAACCCTGAGTTTTTTCCCATTCTTGTCCCCACGCTCTCGTGGGGGCAGAGGGGTGAGCGAGCAGCTGCCTGGTGCTCAGTTACTGGCTGGGATTAAACCGTGACACTGGCTTTGTAGCTTAATAATTGAAATTAATAGGAGTATTTGATAAATTCTGCATTACCAGATGAGCATCTCTGTGAGTCTTATTGTAGTTTCGGGAAAATCAGTTCCCTGTTTTTCCCTTCCCAGGTGACAATTATGCCTTAGTCTCCTCACACTACACTTCCCAGTCCTTGCTTCCCTTCATGGCTTGTGCAGATGTTGTGGCAGAGGGTTACATCTGGCTTGGCTAGAACGCGCAGTCCCGTTGGCTTGGTAAAGCCTTCCAAGTCTAAAGACTGCATTTGCAAATTTAACAAACTGGTAGTAAAATAAATAAATAAATAATAATAATAATTAAAAAAATGAATAGGAGATAAGGTTAACCGAACTGTTACCAAGTATATCCTTTGGCAAAGCAGTTTGTATAAATCGGCCAAGCTCTACTGACTTGGGAGGAGTATACTAATACACCCGGGGAGGATCAGATCCGACGGCCACATTCCTGACTACCTGGTTTAATCGCTAACTCCTCATTTCCCTCCTGTTCTTCTGAGACACTGGTATATTTACTTAAACTCAGTTTCATGAAGCCAAAAATAAACCCAAATCCCTGGGGAGAGGATATACTCAGAATATGCCTTTTCAGTTTTCATATTGCTGTAATAACTTATTTAAGAAACATTGTCAATTTGCTGTCCTTTACACAATGGCAATAAGCTCTACAGCTAACAACTAATCGGATGCAGTGTTTAGAAGTGATAAGGAGGGTTTACACTGCTCAACTTGCAATGCAAAAACATTTCCAATAAGAAAATGCTTCTTTTTCTCCCTGTAATAAACATCATCTTTGACTAGCCCTGTGCCCTGTATGATCATGCTAATGAGCACTATAACACAGGTAAAAGAGAGACGGAGATAAAATGAGCAAGGTAACATAGTGCTTCTGCAAAAAAAAAAGGGAAGAAACGATAATGTGCTCATATCTTAAACAGACACATTTCATGATCTGTGAAACTACAACATGAACTCCTAACACTGAGAGATGATTAAACTATTACACTCTAATCAGCACACTGTACCAGCCACTCCTGAGCATTAACAGCCAGTATTAGAGTGCTGGGAGCCACAGACATTGATACTTTTAAAACATGATGCTTGATACCACATGTGATATGATTTCAGCACTTCCTCATTGGTTTTCAAACAGGTAGCACGTGCAATACCTTTTTTTTTTCATATTCTTAACTAATTGCAAATAGTGGGGAAAAATGTAAAACATTATATGCAGTGGTTGATCAAACAAGTTTGTTTAACTTTCTTTTTATGGCTGGTCGTGTCTGATTTTCACTTCCCCCTTTCTGCAGGGTAAATCTTCCTTGTATTAATGGTGCCTAGAGATTGAAACGGCATACCATATTTCAGTGGCAAAGAATGAATGTAAAATATCACAATGGGAGCAAACATTATTGCTGAAATCAGATGAAGATCAGACATATTTAGGCTGTGTGAAATACCTAGAGCTGCTTAGCTCGTAACTTGGATTCTCAGTGTTATTCAGTATCAGAGCAGGGCTCAATGCTGAATACAATGATTAACATTCTGCATACAGAGCTAGCAAAGACCAGAAAAATGCAGTAAGCCTGCGAAGGATTCGACAATGCTCTGCTACAAGGAAAAAAGGTGCCTGCTCTGTGTTGGAAAAGAACAGGACCCCTGATTTCTCTGCTACAAATATTTTGCATATCCCTGATATTTTGAATTACAAGATCTGTGCAAGACTATCACACCTACGAGACCACGGCACACTGTTTTCGTTTCAGCTGAGGCTGAGTGGATTTGGTTTTGGTTTTGGTTTTTTTCCAGGATATCAAAATGTCCTGTGTTAGCTTCTTTCCTACAATTCATTTTGGCGGATCTTTGGAGGCATCTGGAAGTCAACAGATTTATACCAGCTTGGGAATCCAGAACACCAGGTTAATAACGGTAACAACAGGCTAACATCTGACCACGCAGTGCAATGCTGGCAATATTAACATGCCACATAATATCACTGCACTTTCCTCTCCTATTTCCTTTAGATTAAACTGAGCAAGTCCATGACTGAGTTTTCAAACTGTGGTTCCTAAAATTTTCTTTTAAATTATATAGCCACTTTTTCCCTGATCAATATAACAGAGATTATTTCTAGTCTACGGGTGTTAGAATCAGAGTGATTTCATCTTCACAGCCCAAGACACACTCTGGGTAAAGGCAGAGAACAATCTCAGCTTCTGCAGTCAGGACAACATGAGTAGGAGGATAAAGCAGTAGCTTCTTTAAACCATAGTTTGTGTCTAGGGAGATCTCAGTAATGTGTTTTATGGAAAATAAAAATTCCTAAGTCCTCTGGTAAATAGGGAAATTCAAATTTGACATGGATTCCTAACAACGAAAAAAATACATGTAGGTTTTGTTTGTTTGTTTGCTTTTTCTGTTGGCTCTGTATTATGGCTGAAATGAATGGCAGCATACATGTACACGTGAAGCAATTAAGCAAGGGGACAATCTACGTGCAGTTTAGGAGAATGTAAAGTAAAACGCAGTTTGAAAATAACCTGCATTTGGTGATATGGTAAGAAAGACATTGTTTCACAACAAAGTAAACTAAAAGAAATTTCAGCCATCTTCTCTCAATCTCCAGAAATTACTATTTCTGGGAGCTGACGTTCCATGAAGTTTTATTCTGTTGTTTGATTTAATGTCATATTCTCATAAGCCCTTTTACCTAAAATGAAATAATTTAATCTTATGACATCAAAACCTGCAGTATCGGAAATTAAACCATAACATTTCCATAAATACATAAACCTGTCTAATTGTGGATTACATAGTCTAACCTAAACTTAATTATAATTTTTTTTACCAATATTCAGTTATATTTTCTGAGCAAAAGCAGTCTGACAACCACTGAAAAGATACTTTGCCTGGCCACTTTAAGGATCCTTTATTGACTGAAACATACTATTGACAATAGGCTTATATATAGTCTACATATTTTCTAAAATTAATAAGAATTTGGACTGTAGTGGTTTTTCCATTTAACAAAGCTCAGTAAAATTTTGTCTGTAGGAGAAAACCCCTTTTTACATCATATTATCATGTCAAAATCTAGCATTAGACAGCAATTGAAATGGGCTGTTTTGTCATTTCTCTAAATGATGCTTTAATGAAACATTTTTCTCCCTTATTTATCTAAGAATAACAATAAAACATCTTTGATAAACTTTGTAGTGAATAAAATGATGTATGTTCATTAGTGTGATTGACAGCATTTGTGACACTTCAGCATTGTCTGTAAAATCTGTGCATCTGTCTTTTGTACATATGTCCTCTATTTCTATCAAGCTCCCTAACTTGCTCTAAAGGTATAAAAAATCTGTCATCACAGTCTAGAAGTGTATAATACCTCATGTATAAACTGTTCTGCCTTGGCTCTAACAAAATGTTACACTGCGCTTAAGGCAAATTGACAAAAATCGACTACTCTTTAACAAGTCAGGGCGTGATACTGTGTGTCTGAACAAAAAAGTATGTAGTCTCACATGCTGGTCCAAATGAGAGCATTTCATACAATTTCAAAATTAGCTGAACTGAATTCATGTTCTACATTGCATTTCATCTTTTCTCATTCTTATAATGAGAATTACTTGCAAATGACCACTACTACTTTGGGATCGGATGTTAATTCAGGCTTGATGTGACCTTGGGCAGTCTCTAGTCCAACCTCTTGCTCCAAGCAGGTCATCTCTTACATCAGACCAGGTTGCTCAGTGTTTGGTCCAGTCAGCTCTTGGAAACTACTGTGGATGGAGACAGCACAGCCTCTAAGTTACCAAGACTCAGCTGCCCTTATGGAAAAAAAGTTTGTCCCTACCTCCAGCCTGAACTTCTCTTGTTTCAGTTTATGCCTGTTGTCTCTCACCATACAGAGCCTGGCTCTGTCTTCTTGATGCCCTCCTTGCAGACAAGGTGGCTGCTTTGAATCCCCTGAGGCCTCCATGCTCAAGACTGACCAAGCCCTCCTCCTGTGGCCTCTCCTCCCAGCGCATGCTCCAGCCCCAACCCCTCTGGGAACATCACTGACCACGTTCCAGTTTCCTGTACTGTGGAGCCCAAAACTGGATGCGGTATCCAAATGTGGTCTAACAAGTACTGAGGCTAATCCCCCCCTTGATCTCCTGGTCATGCTCCTGTTCGTACCACCCAGGATGCTGCTGCCCTTGGTGTTGTCAGGCTGCCACATGGTCCCCTCCACTCACTGCCAACAGGCCCCAGGACCTGTTCTGCAGAGCTGCTCTGAGCCAGTCAGGTCCAGCCTGGACTGCTGCTGGGGCTTTGCATTCCCAGGGCAGGGCTGAGAAAGTTGGGGTTGTTCAGCTGGAGAAGAAAAGGCTCTGGGGAGACCTTAGAGCCCCTTCCAGTACCTAAAGGGGCCTAAAAGAAAGGTGGAGAGGGGCTGTTGACAAGGGCAGGGAGTGACAGGACAAGGGGAATGGCTTTAACTGAAGGAGGTGAGATTTAGATTGGATATTAGGAAGAAATTCTTCACTATGAGGGTGGTGAGGCCCTGGTACAGGTTGCCCACCCCTGGAAGTGTTCAAGGTCAGGATGGATGGGGCTTTGGGCAACGTGGTCTAGTGGAGGGTGTCCCTGCCCATGGCAGGGGGGGTTGGAACTAGATGATCTTTAAGGTCCCTTCCAACCTAAACCAGTCTGTGATTCTACGATTTGTCCCTGTTGGACTTCATCAGGTTCCCGCTATCCCTTTCCACCAGCCTGTCTAGATCCCTCTGCATGGAAGTGCAGTTCTTGAGCATATCACCTGGTTTCTATCCCCCTCCCTCAAGTTGGTATCATCTGCAAACTTGATGAGTGTGCAGCTCATTGCCTCTTCCAAGTCATTGCTAAAGAAGGTAAACAGAGCAAGTCCTGGAATAGAACCTTGATGACCATTTGCCTGGTCTTCAGTGGGTCACACTACCCAGAGTGACCCACTAAACCTACACTCTGTCTCCCACAGTATTCTGGTACCCAACTTAAGATACAGTGGTCTGGACGGAAGGACAAATAGATGGGTAAAAATCCAGTTGCATGGCCAGATTCCATGTCTAGAGCCTTGTTAAAACTGAGGTAAATGGCATCCATTCCTGTCCGCTCATCCATAAATCAGCATTTTATCATAGATAGAATGAGGTGGGTCAGACATGATTTATAGTCACCACCTTCTTCCTCATGCCCCTGTTCTAGCTTAACTCTGTCTGGCTGCCAGATGCCCAACCAGCTGCTCTCTCACCCCCCTCCTCAACAGGACAGGGTGAGAAAATAAGATGAAAAAGCTCATGGGCTGAGATAAGGACAGGGAGATCACTTACCAATTACTGACTTGGGCAAAACTGACTCAACTTAGGGAAGATTAATTTATTGCCAATTAAAAATACAGTAAGATAGTGAGGAGAAAGAAAAAAAAAAAGACAAAACTAAACCCACATTCCCCCAGCCCTTCCTTCTTCCAAGGCTCAACTTCACTCCTTACATTCCCAACTCGTCTATGTCCTCTCCTCCACGAAGAGTGCAGGGGGATGGTGAATGGGGATTGCAGTCAGTTCATAAGACTTCATCTCTGCCACTACTTCCTCCTCATGCTGTTCCTCTACTCCAGTGTGGGATCCCTCCCACAGGACACCGTCCTTCATAAACTGCTCCAGCATGCATTCTTCCCACAGGGTACAGTCCTTCAGGAGCACACTGCTCCAGCATGGATCCCCCACAGGCAACAGGTCCTGCCAGAAAGCCTGCTCCTGCATGGGCTCCTCTCCACGGGCTGCAGCTTCCTGCAGGGCATCTCTGCCTGCTGTGGAGTGGGGTTCTCCTTGAGCTGCAGTGGGGATATCTGATCCACTATGGTCCTCCATGGGCTGCAGGGGGACAGCCTGCCTCACCATGGTCTTCTCAACAGGCTGCAGATGAATCTCTGCTCCGGCACTTGCAGCACCTCCTCCCCCTCCTTCTTCACCAATCTTGGTGTCTGCAGGGCTGTTTCTCTCACATTTTCTCCCTCCTCTCTCTCACAGCTGATGTGCAGTGGTTTTTACACTTTCTTAAATATGCTGTCACAGAGGCACCACCAGCGTTACTGATAGGGTCAGCTTTGGGCAGCGGTTGGTCTGTTTTGGAGCCGGCTGGCACTGGCTCTGTCCAACACAAAACAGGCCACCCCTGCAGCCCCCCGCTATCAAAACCTTGCCACATAAACAAAATACATCTCCAGAAACATGGTCCGAGAGGATTTTCCCAGGGACCAAAGTGAAGCTGATCAATCAGTAGTTCCCAGGATCATCCTTTCAGACTTTTTTGATGATTGGCATAATATTTACCTTTCTCCAGTCATCAGAGATCTTCCCCAGTCTCCATGATCTTTCAAAACTAACAGAGAGAGAGGCCTTACATGCATCATCCATCTCTCTCAAAACCCACAGATCCAGTCTGTTGAATCCCATGGATCAAGTTCTCTCAAATAACCCTTGATTCCACCATTACTCACTGCTGGTAGCTCCTCTCCCCCTTGACTCCCCTTACTAAGCTCAAGGACCTGGGATATTTGCTGGTGAAGACTGAGGGCAAAGAAGGCGTTGAGTACCTCTGCCTTATCTGTTTATGCTTAAACAAATAAATCACTAAATCACTCAACCTATTCAGCAGCGGGTCCACATTTCCTTCTTCAATCTTTTACCACTAAGGCAACTATAGAAGCTTTTCTTGTTGCCCTTGGCATCCCCTGCAAGTATTGGTTCTAGGTTTTCCTACCACCATCTCTAAATGTCTGGGCAACGTTTCTGAATTTTTCCTTGGTAGTTTGTCCCAGTTTGCACCCTCTGCATGTTACCTTTTTGCTTTGGAACTGTCATGAGTTCCTCATTTAACAAAGCTGGCTCCCCAGTATACCTACATATTTTCCTGAGTGTCAGGATGGATAGTTCTTAAGCTTGGAGGATGCTATCCTTAAAACCTGGCCAGCTGTCCAGAGCTCCTTTGTCTTCAGAGCTGCCTCACAGGGAATACCACCTACCAGTTCCCAGAATTAGGTGAAGACTGCTTTTGTGAAGCTCAGGTCTATATTCTGCTGCTCTCCTTACCCACTCTTTTCCAGATCCTAAACACCACTATTTCATGTCCTCTACAGCCGAGGTTGCCATTGATTATCCCATCCCCAAACAGTACTTAGTACTACTAGTACTTACTTAGCCCAGCTCTGTGTCCATCCAGTACCTATATCAAGATGTGATTCCTGACACCCTCCAAAAACCTGCTTGACTGCTTATGTCCCACAGTGTTGGCTTTTGAGCAGGTGTCAGGGAGGTTAAAGTTCCCCATGAGAAGCAGGGTCTGTGATCCAGATGTATCTTTGAGTTGCTTAAGAAAGGCTTCATCCACTTCCTCACGTTGACCAGGTGGTGTGTAACACACTCCCACCGCGATGTCAACCTTGCTGGCCTCTCCTCTGACCCTGACCCACAAGCTCTCCTCTCTGTTGTCCATCCCATAGCAGAGCTCCATATATCCAAACTACTCCTTTAACATAGAGTGCACCTACCCTCCTCATCGCGGCTGACTCTCTTTCCTGATGAACTTGTATCCATACTTCACAGTATCACAGTCAGGCAAGCTGTCCCACCCTGTCTCCACTATCCTAACAATGCTGTAGCTCTGTGACCTCATGCAGAGTTTTGATTCATTCTACTCATTTCAGAGGTCGAGTTCATTTGAATAGGAAAACCTGAGGTGGATTTTCATCATCTGCCCTGTCTTATCATTACTCTGTTACTGTCACCCTGCACTATGTATTCCTAAGAAAAATTTTTCCCTTTACTTAGTAGGATCAGGAAGACACCACATGGGCCTGAGTCATGTAGTCACTCCTGATACACTCCAGCTCTTCTCTGGCAGTATTGTTGGTCCTCAAATGGATGAGCAGCAAGGGATAATAGTATAAGATGAGCTAAATGAGCCTCAGCAGGCTCTCCTCAACTTATCAGATCAAAGTCCCCAGAAAACCTCCCCAGAGAGCAGGTCAGGTCAGCAGAGGGGGACGTCCATCTTCAAATGACATTACCCACCGCTTTTCAGTGCCTGCATGTGGGTCAGGCTTGGCCAGCTCTGATGACCCCCCAGGACACTGAACCTATTCTGCAGTCACAGATGTACAGGTGGAAAGGGAGCTGTCTTCCTGGTGCCAGAAGTCACAAGCCTCCTGTTTCCCCATCTTGACGGTCTGCATTTGCCCCTTGATGGAGTACGGACCCTGGGTGCCCAGCGCTGCAGCTGAGGGTTCAGGCGCTTGGCTCTGCAGGGTTTTTATGAAGACCCTATGTCTTTTCTTAATCTTCCCCAGTGCTTTGCAGAGGGAACACTATTCCCTCTCTGAGGAGCGATTCATGAGGTGTTCCAAAGGCAGGTGTCTGTAATAATGCCTTTCCAGATTCCTGCATGTCAGAGGAAAAACTACTTAAGGCACTTGAAACTTTACATGAAATGACAGATTTCAGCTGCAATTTCAGCTCAGCTGGGGTGTGGGTTTTTTTCTAAATAACCTATGTCCTTCTCTCTGCTAATCATTTGTCTACACCTGGTTTTAATATGACTCCAGCCTTCCTTTGGCGCAATTCATTCTAAGAGCAAGCCAAAATAAACAGATAGTGTTGCATAAGGAAAATGGCCAACAGTCAGAGCCAACAAGAAATATTCGGACCAAAAGCTTTCATTGGAAAACACTAAGGAAATATCTCTAGTAACTCCAGCAATCTATTTACCTACAGAAAAGATGACAAACAGCAGCAAAGCGAGCCATCCAACACCGCTCTGCCAATTTGCTTAACCTTTGTGCTCATTTCAGTGCTGGCCTTATCTGCTGATGCTGCAAATAACCCTACTATTTAATATAAATACTGGTTTATTTCTGTTATAGTTTAGAAGCTGGAAAGAAGACTACCAATTAATTTCACACAAAAGCTAAGGAAAGCTGCTAAAGCTATTCATTTCACAACAAAGAATGCTCTTAAGTAGAACTGTGCAGAGCATAAAAAATCCATTTTGTGAAAGGATTTTTAGCATTCCAAAATTAGAATGCAACCTAAATCTTTTGAAATTCTCTGAAATTCTCCGAATGCTTTAAATTTCTCTGAAATCCTCTAAAAGGAATGTTGCAAGGTTTTCTTTTTTTACTTTGCTTTGAATCAAAATACTTCACCCTGACAACATAATTTTTACATTTTTATGTCAACTTTTAATTTTGTATTATAACATAAAAGTTATAAAGACAGAAATGTCAAAATGAATAAAGATTTCAAAATGAATGTCAAAGTGCTTTATTGTCTTCTGTCAAAAACCCATCATTTTTCAATTATTGAAAGATTACTCCTATGCTGGTTTGTTGGTTGTTTGGGTTTTTTTTTTCAAAACAGATGCCTCAATATTTTGTAAAATTCTGCAGATAAAACTTTATCTCTGCTACACTTCACTGTCTTTTATGCTAAAACTGCAAGTTCTTCAGAGAGGAGCCTGTCTCATATCTTTATAGGGCGTTTAGCACAATAGACCCCAAATTTAATTGTTGCCATGTATTATTATTATTATTATTAATAATAATAATAATAATAATAATAATAATAAAAATAATAAATTTTCTTATGGCTCCAGGCAACTCCATCCCCCCTGGAGTCCTCCATGGTAGCTGCAATTAGTGTGAGGAGCAAGAGTTCGGGTAGAAAAGATCTCATAACAACAGTTTATCACACTTTTTAACGTAACTGTACTGTACATGAAAAACCTTCTACTCTGACAATGTGGCCATGGTATTACCATTCCTTTCCCATAACAATGCTTTTAATTGTAATCAGGGCAATAAATGTGCCAACAAGTCAAATACCAGTTTCAGCTGTAAATTGAAACCTTAAACCACAAAGCTGGTAGTCTGAGAGAATAAAAAGCAATAGGACCTACATTTCAAATGGTTGGATACGGTTACTGTTCAATAAAGTGCTGCCTCAATATTGTGTAGATATTATTAAAGAGATTTATAAAAGATATATGTTTTTTTTAAAATATCCCACCATGATTCAAAAGCCTGGAGAAAACAAAGTACTAAAATGAACATATATTTGCTTTTATGTTGCAATGAATTTTAGTTGTTCATGATGCATTACTTAATTTGTCAAAGAAGTAGCAGCTGTGTTCCAAGAAATTTAAGTTTGAAAATAAACCAATTCAAGGAAGCACAAGACTGCAGCTTGAAACAACCTTATTTCTTCACAGAAAAGACAGTAAAGCTGAATTCCCCCCACACCTCCACCTCACCTCCCCAGTCTAGGTTAAATCATTCAACTCTCCCTATAATTAAAACATTTGCTTCTCCAAAGCAAATTAACTCTCCTTTAAACTTTCTAAAGGACAAAAGAGAAGGAAGGAAATGTACATGCTCCGGAAGATATGGACTGCATATGAAGGAGGAGAGAAGCTCAGCACTTAACTTTGGACAGGCTATTTGAACTGGTACAGTCTGGCTGCTTTGTAAATCTCAGGGGAAACAAATTTTTACGATTCTTGCAGTGGGGTAGGTTTGTGAGATTTTTTCTGTTGGCTTTCTTTTTTTTTTCCCCAGTGAGGAAAGCTGCAGGGATAGCTCCTGTAAGGCTTTGCGAGCCGGAAAGAGCAGGGCTAAGTACCAGTGCGGGTGAAGGTGGAATTGATGGGGAACAGAGGTCCTCCGATTGTTCATCAATATATTGTTTCTGAGGAACTTTATGCAAATTTTACAATGCAACTGATTTTACATATATGATACCTAAGTTTATATATATAGTCATATATATATGTTTTATATATATAGTTAATGCAAGTAATGTGAACCTGTTACAGGAACAGGAAAGCACAGATGCTCCCCTCACAAGCTGTAGGACTCTCTTGGTGCCCAGATAAAGAGGAAAAAAATGCAGAGTCAAAACTGCTAGTAAAGATAGAATATTATCTGCAAATCATGGGTTAATTCTGATGTTTTACCAGGCAGGAGATAATAACCTTCCCTAGACTCTGCTGAGAGCTGAAAGCACTCACATTTCCTATAATCAGGAAGTGACTTGTTTCTTATTCTCAATCTAAATATGACCTTGCAGCAAGTTCACTTTTCAGAAACCAAAAAGCCAGACTCCAACAGCTGTCTCTGTAGATTCCAACATTTGAAGGACATTCCCTTCATCCTGTCAGTTTTTCTTTCAGGTTTGATTTTGGTTCATTAATCTTTTAAAAATGTTCATTTCACTACCCTTCAAATGGATGTTCGTTGGAATTCATTGTAAGCTTTCAAGAAAAAATTCTCAAAAATTTATCTATGAGTTATTTTGGATTCTGTTGTAAATATTTTGATCATTTCGACATGGTTTACAAGTATTTCTGCAGCTTGGATGTTCCAATTTCCATCTATTGCTAACTATTATTATCTTTCTATAGCACTACAAATGCACATAATGCATAGGACATAATTCTTATGCATAGATTTAGACATAACCTCTGTCACCCCAAAAGTTACCTTACTTATTCTTGGTCACGCTGGTAACTCCTGCAGTTTGAAAAGTGGGTGAGGTAAATAAACGTGTCATGTATCACAGAAGGATAGTTCAGGGAAAAGAATGAGCGAAACTGAAAAGCGTTCTTGGAAAACACATTGAAGTAAATAACCAGTGTTAAGCTGTTACAAGAGAAGATTTAAGAAGCTATGAATCAGAACAGACAACACTGCCCTAGAAGAAAAGAGAGGCCACAGAGTGACATCCCTCTTAATAAAGAAAGTCCAGCACTGCCAAGGCAGATTGGAATTCCACCAAGAATGAGTTTTTTTGTCACTGGCTTTGAAGGGAATTACATTATGTCCCGTACATGGTGGACATAAGTAGAATTATATTAGATCAAGCCTTCTGCTCCTCCTCTTATTACAATGTCATCACAACGTTTAAAGTGTCTGAGAATGCAATGCCATGTAAAACTTTAATCAGTTGATTTGCCAGGTGCTGTTTTAGCAGGACTCATATAATGCTTTTAGTTTTGGAACAGGGGCAATTATATTGATGGGACCTGATTGGCCGTACCTTCATTTTTGGATTAGGAGACGAACAATTTAGACACTGACTGAAGGAATTATGCACACCCCACCTGCTCATTTTATTAAAACAATGACACCTCCACAGGGGTGGGAGAGGTGGGGAGGGGCGTATTGGTCGCAGAAGGAATGACAGCTTGGTGTATCTGTTCATGCTATTGATTAAACTTCCTGACAACCACACAGGGAAGTTAATTACTGGGAGGCAAATTAACACCCTTGCAAGATAATAGAGAAAACAATAATTATATTAAGAACTCAGGGGGCTAAGTTTTCTTGGCCTTGAGCCTGAAGCTGTAAGCACCGTTTTAAAGAAAACCACCGCTCTACTGCTCAGGGGCAAATAGTTTGAACCATATTGATTGAAGTCTTTATTCTCAGTGATTAAAAAGCACCTTCAACTGCCAGTGAGTCTGTTCAGACTTTTCACAAGGAGTCTTTCAATTAAGATTTCAAATGAGACTCACTTTGCATTGCAATCGGTCTGTTCTGGTCAACAGAGAGAACGAGGGTGCTACCTGAATGACCTGTGCCGTCGCGCCTGGTGTGTACCGACTACAACGAGCTGGCACGGGCCCTTTGACGAGTACGTTCTCTCATCCTTCTGAATCAATGAAAACAAAGCTTTTTAGAGAGCAAGGTTAAATTCGTTGATTTTATAAATTGAAGAAATCCTCCAGTATTCAGTTTTAGTTCCAGATTTCATTTTTAAGCTTATGCTACGTGCATGCGAATTCAAAACGGAGTAACTGGAAACACAGTAATATGTCACTGGACTGTGGTGAGGACTTCTAGTGGAAACTGTCTTCACCACAAATGACACTGTGGGACTAAATTTACAGTCTGTGATGCCAAATCAAACCTAGTCATCTTGCTATGCTATTTTAGACTTGGAATCTCACCACAGAGTCTGAAAGTCAGTCTGGGCACTTTTCTTCCATCATAATTGCAAGAAGTTTATTCTGATCAGAGTGTACATATAGCAACATCTATGTTTAAACTGACATTTCCAAATTAAACCTGCAGTTACCTTCTGCCCTTTTACTCACTTTTAGTAATTTGGAGCAGGTGTAAATGAGACATTTGGTACATTAACTATGTTTTAAAATGTCTCTTTTAGAAGGCAGTTTCTCTCTTTTTCTAAATTTTTTTAATTTTTTTTTAAAATTTATTTTCCTCTTGTACTAGAATGATCATAGGGAACCCTACAAACACCAAGATGAATTTTACCTAGTGATTAAAAAGCAGCCTGAAAATTTTTAAAACAACATCACTGTAGTTTACACAAGAGTTATTTAGGGCATTGTTTAGATCTTAGGGTTGTCCTTACTGCCGGTAATAAGTGAGAAGGCTATAACCCAGGCTGATGTCTACATGATGAAGTCAATCAGTGGGCTTGGCAGCTGGGCAAAATTACCTTTTTACTTGTCAGCTAGGTGACTTTGATCTGAAGATAGTGAGAGGCAATAAAAAGGAGTCCCATGGTGCCAACTTTTGCAAAAGCAGTTTTTAGTAAGAATTTGCGCCAGAGGAATAGCAAAGTTCTGTGACTTATTGGGATGGCAAAGTTATATTAGATTTTTTTGACTAAATAGAGGGATTGTTAATGTTAAACATCACTAAATGCAGACTTGCTGTAGTTTTGCTGGAGTCATCCATCAGAAGGGACCTGACACGCTATAATCACAGCAATATTTTACAGGGCTTGTCTGACGGAGAGGAGGAGAAAGAATGAACCGCATGAGGGACACTGGTTGCTTTCCTTAGTGCACTGCTGGGAGATATTAATATAATTCATAATTAAGATGATTCTAGAACTTTAGCTGACAACAGTGTATGAAATGATGAAAAAGCTAGTACTTATCAGATGATGCAAACTTCTTTCCCCCAATTTTCCTGTGTCTTTATGCTGTGATTCACATTTGATCTTGGAGATTTGGATTTGTCATTGGCTCTCATCATCATAATGCATTCTGTCAACCAGACATCTAAGATTTCTGTCTTCAGCACTGGACAATCTATTTCAATTTATTTACATTATTTATTTATTATATTTTAACTTTAAATTTAATCTATTTAAATCTAAGTTAAAGATTTAATTTTATATTTTATTTAACTGACTTTTTTGTCTGCTTTGTTTAAGCTTTTTTTTTTTTTTTAGCAAATTAAATGTCTGATTACTCTGGCTATGTCTGTTATTTTTTAATTGTTACTTAAACTGACTGAAAGAAAAAAACTCAAGATATGTATTACTATGTGTTCAGCATCTAAGAGTCTCTATATGAAAGAATAATGACTGTGAAATTCTCTTTCCTGAGCAATAATAAGAGATTTGCATTGATTTTGAGTTTATACATGGTAACTTGCTATGGATGGATGTATTGACTGACTGTATGACTGTCGTACCCAGTCTCTGACTTTGGAAGAATCTTAGAATTCCTCCTTTACAGCCTCTTTATGGCCTCAGTAGTCATGAAGGCAAAAGTGCCCATCTGTAGAAAATTCATAAGGCTAGCAGAGAGTGTAAAGAATCTCCCTTGAGCATCTGCACTTCCACGTCGTACCAACTGTAATTTCCAGTCTTGATTTTACTGTATTTTCCCACGGCTTGCAGCCATTCACTGTGAGAATAGGGACCTTCATCCTTCTCAAGAAACAGTAGGACAGTTTTGAAGCCTGGAGTCAGCACATAGTGCCGTTTCATAAAGACATGTAGTGTGACCAAAATGGTTGGTCAATCTTTTGAGAAGTTGTGGCTCAGACGACTCAGATGTCTGTACAGCAAGACCACCACCGATCCCAGAACTGAAACATATTTTGTCTTTTAGTAATATTCAATAGTAAAAATATTGGCCAAGCTTGCATAAGAGTTTCAATTGATTAAGGTCTAGATTAAGTTCAGGAATGAGAGTACACTAATTCTTCACTTTTTCCAAGATCAGCTTTGGGCTTCTGTTGTGCTTGGTTTTAATAAAACAGATTTGCAGAACTGGGAAGTAGATATGCTTAGTGGAAAGAGCCTTTCTTGTTTCAAAGTTGGCATTTTACAGTATGCTCATATTTCATATGGGAACATAGGAACTGAAGGGAGACAGTTCTGAAGGCGTATCATCAAAATATGGTGGTTTTCCACAGTTTGCAATTTTGAAGGTGGACATATAACTTCATGACACTATTAAATGGATAATTCTATAAGTCTCACTGAAGATTATAGAATGGTGGAGATGATCTCTCCTATTACATTCTGTAGATTTTACATAAAAGCAATTATATAAGATGCAAATGCTACCCCCGAAAAAGGAATAAGATGCCTGAACTTCCTCATCTTCAGTATTACTAATATTTAATTCAGTAATAAGCGTATCATCTCCTCTATTAGAACCTGATTTCTTCAACCCTTTAAATCCAATTCTTTTATACAAGGGATTTTGGGAACATCATTAATTCAATCGTTATAAAGAAATGGAAAAACATAATTGAACTGAGGAAGCAGGACTCTAAAGTCTCAGAAGCAATCTATGCTGATGCAAACAAGAAAACTTCAGCAACTTTCTGTGTAATGCTATACATTAACTGAGGATTCAGATCTAATTTTTAGGTGAACCTTTCAAAACTGTGGATTTTTTTCAGATGATTTTAAGTCAGTACATGTAAAGGGTAACCAATGCTCAATAGCAAGACATCATAGAGTTATTAGGGAATTATGAAATGCATTAGGCATGAAGTCCAACTCCAGTGAATCCAGGGATTTAAGAAGAAATAGCTTGCAACAGCAATTCACTTCAGCTGGTACTTTGCAATCAAAGCAATGATGGAGGATGGATGCACAATGAAAAATAGTTTCAGCAACTATTAATGTGAAAGTTAGTATCAATTTACTTTGACTGTACTTATATCACTTGCGCTTTCTGTGATACTGGCATTTACCTTTTGAAATGTCTCTATAAAGCAGATACACAATTGACGGAAAAAATCAAACTTCACAGTTTGAGAAGAGAAGTTGGACTCTTAAAGCTGTAGAAGGATGTATTTCAAACTATGTACAGGATGACTTTTGATGTTTAATTATGCCTGTGAAGCTACATGTCTGGTAGCATAAACAGTTTTTGTGTTCAGTGGGCCAAGTTCTTCAAGGTCCTAGATGGCTCTGATCTATTTAATCTGATGTTGAACAGCTAAACACAGAAGTCAAATCTATGAAGTTAATGGACCACAAATGATTAAAATAAGCATATATTTCAGTGCTTCACTGAATCACCTTTAAGCCCAACTGTGACAGTAAAATTTCTGTCCAATTTGTTGCAGGCATGTTATTTCCTTCCATAGTATTTTGTATTTAAACTAAATGTTTGAAAGAATAAGTTTTCAATTCCAAAGCTACTTTGAAAATATACCTCATAATATCTGTTGCACACCTCGTCATCCCATGACTTTCAAGGAAATATTCCAAAAGAAATTTGTTGCCTTCAAGGGGAAAAAAAAAAATTAAAAAATCAACTGGTCAGCACTTGGGAAATATGCAAAGACAAGGCAGCAAGCTGCTATTGCATCTGAGCTATGTGAAAATAAACGCTTGGATGGAAGATTTTACTTTCATATTTCCAGGAGGTCTCATAAATGCTAGCGATAAAAAAAAAAAAAAAAGAAGATATTATGAAAATGCGCTTTTGCCATCTTTTATTGTTTGAGCAACTCTATCATCCATGACCTTATTTATTTTATTAGCCTTTTTAATTTAGAAAAATAAAATTAAGTTGCAACATAGACTGCTATAGATTTCTTTTAGATGTCACTGGGCAGACCACCTTAAAAGAAAATTGCTGTCATTTAAATTGTTTAAATGAAGTGGCCAGATTTCCGAAGGCACTCAGCAGCCAACCCCACCAGGATTATGGTATAGACAATGCATGATCATATTCTTATCCTCGCTGTCAGAATCCAGAGCCTGTGGGGTTTTTATGGGTTTTCATGCCTTTCATGTATTTTAGAGCAGTGTGTCATAATCTCTGTAAAATACTAAACTGCCAGCCATTGACAGAGTTGCATGTTAGAATTTGCTTCTTTGTACACTAAGTCTTACCAAGAGAGTCCAAAAAAACTTCCAAACCAGTGATGTGTAACAAGACAACGTAGTCACTAACACCATCTTCAATACCGCTGTAACCATAAGCTGTGAAAGTCCAACATACTTCAAAAATTTGAGAATTATTTCAAGGAATCTTTTGACTCTCTTTTTTGTGTGAAAATAATCAACACTTGAGTGCTTAGGTCAAAGTTTTTTCCTGAAATGGAAATATAAGGTTTACTGAGAGGATGAGGTAGGAGGAGGAGCTGGACAAGTCCATGCTCCTATTATCAGGGGCTGAAGGGGTACAGGAAAACTGGCAATATTAACACAACACCACATTGAAAAGGTGGGGTGGGCTACAGGCATACTAGAGAAGATCGCAGTGCTTTAATCTAACTAACGTAGGTTGCTTCCATATATTGGAATATACAGTGAAACTTAGTAGCTTGGGATAACAGCAGGTCAACCAGATTGTCTAGTTGCCCTTTTAGGCTACAGACTCCTGTGAAAGGCTACTTTCATGCACATTAAGAACGGGTAAATGAACCACTGCTTGATTCCATTAGAGGTGATATTTTTAGGCCACTTGTTAGATAAGAACACAGCTTCTTGGAATGATGTTCTCAGAGAGAACTTTGCTTACACATTAATTCAGCCAAAGGCCTCAAGAAACTAATGAAATTTGTTAATAAAGGTTGAACAGCTTTAGTACGGATTTTTGATAAGGAAACAGCTGCTCATTTGCAAGGGTAGTAGCTGAGTCTGGAGGCCACAAGATATGATAGAGAATAAGCAGATGGTTCAGAGTAAACAATTTAAAGTAGCTCTTGTAATTTCTTTGAGAACTTAGTATATATTCTGATATTAAGAGGTTATATGAAGCTCATTGAGTTAATAGTGATCAAGTGTGTATTGCTGGAGGGAAGCTAGAGAGATGAAAAAGGCAGCCAAATTTACTGGGAGATAAATAACACACTGCTTCATGTCCTCCTAAATGAGATTCAAGTAGTTAAAAGGTGCCAGAAGACCCTGAGTGAAATTAAATCTGCACATAACAATGACACATTCTGAACTGGAATATGTTTGGTCATCTAATCTATAATAATCATAGTTGCTCAAAAGAGAATTGTGACTACCAGCAAACCCAAATTGCAGACTAGGGTCCTCCTGTGTGAAAACCAGGAAAATTCCTTAATCACAGAGTAACAGAGTGGTTGAGGTGGGAAAGAACCTCTGGTCCAAACCCCTGCTCAAGCAGGGCCACCTAGACCCAGCTGACCTTGATCACATCCAGACAACTTTTGAATATCTCCAAAGAGGAAGACTCCACAACTTCCCTGGCCAACCTGTGCCAGCACTCTGTCACCTTCACAGTAAAAAAGTGTTTCCTGATATTCAGAGAGAATCTCCTGTGCTTCAGTTTGTGCCCATTGCCTCTGGTCCTGTCACTGGGCACCACCAAAAAGATCCTGACTCCATCTTCTTTGTGCCTTCCCTTCATGTATTTTTCTATATTGATAAGATCCCCCTGAGCCTTCTTTTCTCCAGGTTGAATAGTCCCAGCTCTCTCAGCTTTTCCTCATAAAAGAGATACTCCAAAACCTTCATCATCTTTGAGGACTCTCTCCAATATACCCATGTCTCTCTTGTACTGAGAAGCCCAGAGCTGGACGTAATACTCCAGGTGTGGCCTCACCAGTGCTGAGGAGAGGGGATGGATCCTCTTACTCAACCTGTTGACAACAGTCCTCCTAATGCAGCCCAGTTTATCATCAGCTGCCTTTGCTGCAAGGGCACACTGATGGCTCACGGTCAACCTAGAGTCCACCAGGACCCCCAGGTCCTTTTCTGCCAAGCTGCGTTCCAGCTGAGTGGCCCCCAGCATGACCTGGTGCCTGGTGCAGGACTCCTCAGGTGCAGGACTATGGATTTCTCCTTGATGAACTTCATGAGGTTCCTGATGTGGTACATGCTTTCATTTCACCCAACATTACCTTCATAGAACATGATCGCTCATTGTGGTTGGACATGTATGCATGGAGTGGTTATACTACATTATTACCTTTTTGCAGTTGTAATTGTAGTGTTGAGGACCTTTGACTTTTAACTAGGTACACACATTTTTCTTTTGCATCTCATGATTTAAAAGGTAAAACTTCCTAATTTGGAAGAGAGCAATAGGCTGTAGAGAAAACAATCCTGTTGCTTTTTTTTTTTCCTTTCCTTTTCTTTTCTTTATTTCTAGAAATTCAGATGGAGAGTTTCAAAGGCACAAGCTAAATCTAGGTACCCAATGATTTCAAATGGTATTTAGGCATTGAAGAACTGCCATTTTTTTCTTGAAAAAAATCTATTCCTCAGTTGTTTTATCTTGAACAGACAGAAGGAGAGATAACAATGAGAGTAAACAAATAATCTTAAATAGAATATTTAATTCTTCCTCTTTAGGCTAAATTCTGTCCACAGGTAATGTGCATGACCTCAAGTGAACCCAGTAAGGTTTACAGGTCTGTATTCGGGAACAAAATTTGTTTCTGGATTCAGACAACTATTTTGTTATATGTAAGGTAAGGAAGGGTATGGAAGGCAGAAAAGTTAGAAAATTAATACACTTGTATTTAGCTTCACTTGAATCTGGAGTTCATAGTGTCAAAGACTGGAATTCATTCATTCATTCATTCATTCCTCTGCAGTTAGCAGTAGACTGTATGGGCCAGTAGTTAGTGATCTGGATTATCCTGTCCCTTGTCTACTCAGACTAAATTACTAAATAATATGACCTTCTTTCACCCTACTCTTTTCTAGCTAATTTATTTTTATTATGAATTGATTAGAATAAAACAACATACTCTTATCTCAACAGCTGACTTCCACCAATTTAGACAAAGACTGAAGGATATATATCCCACATCAAAGTTGTAAAATACCTGTCTAAAACACTAGTTTTGTTTAATAAAGGGCATTTTTGTTCTTAGAACATGCTATTAACATTAATCAGACCACGCTGATATTTGTTAATACTGTTTTTCATAATTTAAATGTTGCACAAGCTGTAAATTTTTCAGAATATGTCTCAGCAATCGCTGCGAATAGAAATGTTTACAGACCACATGTGACAGTACTGGAAGAGCAGTTCAGATGGTAATATATGATTTATGTAGGAAGGTTGAATGGGCGATGACTAAGCTATCTGTCAAAATTTCACACGCTGACTTTTTTTCAACAAAGTACAGACCCATACACATGCAAGGTTACCTATCTCATCTTTCCATGAACATCTTTATGCACAACAGTTTATAAGTTAAAAGCAGATTTTCTAAGCTACCTTTGACATGTGGAAGTCATGCTTTGTATATTTATTAGATTAAAAAAAATATTTAAATAATTCAAGGGCTAAAGAGTGGGTGTGGCAGATAATCATGTTAATAATCTATATTTCACACCTTTAAGTAACCACACCTACTAGCAATTACCTAATTGACAGATGTATGTGAAGTTGCCATTTTAGTGATTCACACAGCGTGGCTAAAGAGCCTTTTTTAAAAGCATAGAATTTAACTCTTACCCATTTTTCCCCTGACATTCATGTCTCAGTCCTGAACATAGGACTATACGTGTAGCTGACAGCTACTCAAACCCAGAAGTAATTTGATGTTCCTCTACAGCTTGCTATGAGAATCCTCCACAGATTTGGATATGTGTGCTCTTTCAGCTTAACTGAAATTGCTGTTAAGTAGGTGCCATCAGATGACATTCTTCAGGCACTGAACAGCATCACATCCCATTCAAATAGGACAAAACACGGTAAACAGAACCGTGCCCTTCTGCAGAGTCAATAAGCTTATTCTTGTTTGCAAAGTACTCAGTGGTAGCATGACTCCATAAATGCTTAAAGATGTCAAAATAGTCATTAGGAAAATGCACTTTTACACATACAAAAACAGAAACATAAAATCATGCTTTTATAATCAGTGTGTGATCCTCCAAGGAGAAATATTGTAAGTTCTGGTGTCCTCATGCTAGAGTGAGACCAGAGCTGGGAAAGGGCCTGAGACCGTACAAACAGACTCAGATTTAGGCATCAGGTCTCACTAAAAGTTACTA
Source organism: Grus americana (assembly GCF_028858705.1). Classification (NCBI taxonomy): domain Eukaryota; kingdom Metazoa; phylum Chordata; class Aves; order Gruiformes; family Gruidae; genus Grus; species Grus americana. The sequence goes on along the minus strand of NC_072859.1, from coordinate 1,676,888 downwards.
CAACTGAAATTTTAATTGATATAGGGTCTTTTTAAATTCTCTAACCTTGAATTGAGAAATCAGTCTTTAACGATAAAGAAATAAATATAAAAAATGAATGTATACAATGTACTGTTCACAGTGAAGTATTGTACTGATATTTCTTCTCTCCCACACTCTTCCCATGACCACTGAATAGTCTTCCCTCTCTCTTCTACAGACTCATTCTTTTTCTCCAACACAGCTCTGTAAAAACTCTGATTTTTTTGCTTTTTCCTGCTTCTCCCTTATGTCCCTAATTTATTTTTTTTTTTTCTTGGTGATTTTTCCCAGGTCTGCTGAGCTCTCCTTACTTTTCCCACCATCTGGCTAGACAGCTGTTACCGATATCACTGAGTGAGTGAGCTGTGAAAACAGTTGTTCAGAAGCTGATTTTACCTGCAGTTCCCATTCTCTATGGGACTGGAAGTTCTGATGATCAGGACAGGTGAAATGATGTATGAAACAAACCTTGATGCTTTAAAGAAAACCAATGTGGCACAAACATGTTGTAGAGACAACATGGATAGGTCCAGTTTAAACAGAAATTATTTGAAGAAGGAAGTTGCCAACTACAAGGGGATGAAATGTTAATTACTTGGTAAATCAAGGGCTGGCTGTGCTCTCTGTGTCAGCTTCATGGTGCCACTGGAGGGACAGGATAAAGGGGAAGTACAGGAGAAACTTTGACCCAATACTGAAAAATGGATGTGAAATGAAGCAGCTGTTTCAGCTGCATTACAGAACAAAAATGCAGAGTACCCATATAAAGTGTATAACCTGACTTTGTTCCTCATTTGTTCTCCTTTCTGCCTCCTCCAGTACACTTCTTGCTCTATCAGGGACCAAGTCCTCACGGCTCTGGTCTCCACAAAGTATAGCAAATGAAGACTCAAACACAGCTGCCTAAATCCTGATATAATTACACAGACTGCTGATCATCATGACGTGAGGACAACACTTCCTATCAGAAAGTTATAATAATTAAGACTCAGATCCAGGATGCGTTGAAATATGTTTAGCTTTAGATGTACAAACCATTCTGGAGATTTCATATGGAGTCTGCTGTATAAATACTTTTTGTGAGATACAGCTAAACAGACAAAAATTTTATAAAACATCTCACCAGATTCTTCAAATTCACTGTTGTATGCATTCCAAGTCTCACTTATGCGGAGCAGATTTTCTTCCATGGCTTGAATGTCCATGTAGGGACAGTTGCACTCTGGGAATTTGGGACCACACTGGCACCAGCAGTCATTGTCCTTGCAGATGAACTCCCCCTCTGAATTGCAGGCGATATAGCTCAGAGCTGCCTGGACAAAATGTTCTTGCAGATACTCAGGCAGGATGACTTGAAGACCTGAAGGAAATAGAGTCAGTATTAAGTTATTAAATGCAGAGGAATGCTCGAGCCAAGAAGCTTCCCCAACTTATGTAACAGGCAAACAAACAAACAAAAAATATGAAAAAGGAAACTATATGGCTTTTTCTGGTCAATTTGCACATCTGTCTAGCATTTGCACTATGTCATATGTTTCCTTTCTTAACAATTCATTTCGGATATGTTCCTCAAGTTTCCCCCTCAGCATGGAACATCCATTCCAATAACTAGTAACCCGTGTTCCTCAGAGCATTTCCTGGCGTAATTAATTCTAGGGGAATTGTCAAAAACAGAAAGAAAGGATTACATCAACTTCTCCTTGTAAAGAATTGCTGAATGAACAGCCTGAGCAGTAAGAGCTTTGCAGTACAGAAGCATGCAGCTGAATTATAATCTTGGTACTAGCAGATAATGCAAATTTTGAGAGTGCTGATGAAGGGAAAGCAGCCCTGAAAGACAGAGTAAAGAGACAGAATGATTAGGAAAAGAGGTGTGAAGGTAAACATTTCCATTCTGTACTGGACTTGTTTTCCATGTTGCCTTTGACACAACAAGATATAGCTTGTCTGAATAACTCTGGTTATCTCTTCATGATTCTGTACAAACAAACTAAGAAGAATGGGGAAAATTGAGTTGGAGGCAATTTTAGAAAAATAAAATTCAGCTGATATTTCATTTCTTATAACATTGGTATTTAATTGCGAAGGGACAGTTTATTGGAAGTGATGGGTAAGAGTATAAAACCATGAGAAAGAAAATTAATTCTTAAATGTATGAAAGGTTTAGCATGGAGAAAGGGTGCAAAGTCTAGCTCCTATCGTGTTTCAAAAAAACTCCTGCTATGTCACAAATCCCTTTGCAAAATGTTGTCACACTGTGTGCCTTGCCGCAGCACGTCACATTGATGAATCTGGACCACAGAGCCGGTGAAGCAAAAATTCAGAATATTTGTGAATAGAAATTTAGACTTACTCATCTGAAAATTTTGAACATAGTTTACATGATCCCAATGATGGGAATGAGTATTTCATATAGAAACATTTTCACTAACTAGCTATCAGTCACTCTACCTACAACAGTAATCAACCAATCAAAAAGCCACTGCAAGGTACATTATTTTTTTATTATTATTATTTTTTGTTATTATTTTCTTTGGAAAAATAAACTCTCTGGAGCCAGTGGAGCTTATTTGCTGGCCAAGTAATTTCTCAGCATACAGACTGGTTATTTCTGATGTAGGTTTCTTTTACATAGGCATGTGGACAATTTCATAGACATCTATCCCTTATTTTTAGGTATATAAAAATGATGACTGTAACAGTAATTTCATAACCTTTCCGAGTCAAAAGTGATATCACAATTGCTAAAACCAGGTCTGTCCATGCTTTCTTCTAACTCATGTCAAAATTTGTAAAACACTGTTGGTACCTGAGTAAACTTTTCAATGTACTTCTATACTTGTGAAAAGCCTTGAAATTGTGAAAGGAAACGAAAGCCCAGAAAAACAAACTTGAGTCTTGTTCAGTTCTTCCATGACAAGTATGAAATAGTTTATGCAGTTCTGATAATATATTTCTCATAATGACAATCCAATAGCATGCGTCCAACCACTGTCTGAGGCATGCAAAGGTTATTTTACAAATTTTAACTGACAACCATTGTGCATATGCTGGAGACCATTAAAAATCATAAATTATTTCTAGAAACGTATCATTGCATCCCAGTGGAAATGACAAGTTCTTTTTTAAAAAATACACACTGTCTCTGAAATTATTGTATGATTTTATGGCTTTTAACTTATTCTGAGGAGAGAGAAAGGAAAGAGGAAAAAAAGCACATGGATGTTTTAAACGGGAAGATAATCTTTCTTATTAGTCAGCAACAACTTCACACTATATGTCCAATTGATTTATGAACCAATATGGAAAAAATTTAAAACTGGAAATAATTGTATAGCTACCTGTAATTGCAAATTAAGAACTGGATTCTTCTCTCATGGTATATACATAGAGGTACACCCAAGTATATAAATTATTGAGAATTTAGTCTTTTTTCATAGTAATAATAAGTTGCTCATGCTACATTTGTGTGACTGAAAAAAGCAATTAATAATGGCCTAATACCATAGAGGGTGAATTTTCAGAAATGTTTGTGTACCTAATATGAAGGTAGGGAAAAGCGTCTACTGGAATTAATTAGAAATTGTGTCTTTTTTATTCCTTTTCCTTCTCCCCCCCTCTTTTTTTCCTCTTTTTCTTTTCCTTTTCCTTTTCTTTTTCCTCTTTCAACATATATAATTACTATTATATCTCTGATGAGTGACATGCCTAACATTCCAAGTTTTCTTAAAATTCCCAAGAGGAGCCTTTGGACTCTTCATTATTTAGAGCCTTTGAAAATCTTTATGCTGCTCCTCCAGTGGCTCCAGCCATTTCAGTGGGACAGCTGCGTGAGGCAGAAGCTACTGCTCGGTCTGTGCAAAGCAGGCTGAGCACACTAAATGTCACTCCCTGCTTGGTGGAATCTGTGGGAATTCAGGCTGTTTAAACAGTGTGCAAGTGGTTGCTAAAGAGGGCTGTAAAATGTTAACGGCATTATTCAAATTATTTTCTGATGTGTACAGAAATTGTTTCCATTTCAAAGGCGACATGAGTTACTGACATTTCCTTCACTTTGTCTAGAACGTACTTATTGCGCACACACAAAAAAATTAGGAAAATGACCTTTTATGAGGTGGAAGAAAGAAAAACAAATAGTGTGATAAATGTCATCCTGTTCCAAAACAAATTAATGAAATTGCACCTACATACCTTGCAACTGAATCTTATTTTCAGGACTCTGAACCAGAACAGAGCTGACAGAATCTAGGTTGTCATAGTTACTGCAGCCAAGAGGACCAGTCCGCGTTTCTGTTACCTGATGGTAAGGGAATGGAAAAGCATTTGCTGCATTATTCAAAACAGACTGAGGAGTTCAGAAGCTCATTTCACAAAGTTTCTCTTTAGTTCAGCTGGTGGTACATTTCCAACTTAATTAAGGTGAAATAGCTCAATTTAATTATGAAAAGTATGACTGCAAATGTTTTACCAGTACCACAAACTTCAGGGAGCGCTATTTCTATTGCAGAGAATCCTTACAAATACTTTAGCCAGCCAACGGTCTAAAGACAATTTATTTCTTCATAGCTATGGGAATTAGAATGAGTTTAATAAACGTGGTTCATGAAAATGAGGACTCTGATTTTCACTGATGAAACTTGTGCACATGGCAAGTCCTTGTTGAAATCATGGAAAAAACTTTGACTTTTCCTGTGTAGCACAGCAGGATTCACAAGTAAAAACTTTTTATGAGCTGTATTTATAATGGTGGTAGCAGTGGGACATTTGTCATTGGGAAATACCTAAGATAAGTTTAGACATTAAACTCTAGATATCCTGCCTGTTGTAATCACCGAATCCATGACCGCAGAAACAAAATACAGCTAAATTTATCGAAACAGAATTGCCACAAGTAGAGCTCTGGCTTAACAGTTGAGGATTGTGTCTGGCAACAAGCAGTTATTTAAATGAGTAAATACATTTTAGTATTTAAGTAAAAAAGACAACAAGTGATTTATATGCTTCATGGAATATTATAGATAATTCTTAAGTGTCAACAAAATAATGATAAATTCTAATTTCTTTTTTAAATGTTATGCTAAGCAAAATAAAATAAAATAAAATAAAATAAAATAAAATAAAATAAAATAAAATTAAAGTTTAATGTAGCTTCTCAGAAGCACTGCAACTTTGGAAGCAATGCTGTGATGCCCAGAGGGCAGGCAGGCAGCTCCACTGCAAATAAGGCAGCACCTCAGTTTTTGGTTTGGGATTTTTTTTTTACCTCTATAGGGAGTCAAGGAAAAAACCTGAACCCTTAGGACAGATGAGTATACCATGATCTCACATTTTTTAAATCGAATCGAGTGGTGTTGAAAATTCATGGTTTTGTAGTTCCTTCTCCTTTTCCCTAAGACCAGGCAGAAAGAAGAAAGCCAAAGAGGAATAAAAGTAATACAAACAGAGCCATAGCAGGAAATCCTGGCCATGGGATATTGTCCCAGTCTCCTTTACTGCCAAAGTACAACCAATTCCTCTATCATACCCCCTCCCAAACTGCTCCCAGCCACCATCCTGGAACTTCTAAGCTCTCTTCCTCTTACCATCTCAGAGGTTGTGGCCAGATTTACCCTTATTTGGTGATTTGCCTCAGTTTTGAATACAATCACTGTTACTTCAGGTATTGTATTCAGCTCTGGATCTCCTGGAGAATAAGCCTAAATTATAGGTGAAGGAGCTCATTTCCAAAACACATACCTCCATTGAGCAGCAGACTGACATGCAAACAGACAAGTAACAAGAAAAAGCTTGATATTTTAACAATCTGTTTTGAAAAGAATATAAAGGTTTACTAAAATAATCCATGAATGTTCATGTTGCTTAGGACTGCCTGGCTCTCACAGTTTGTGCTACCACCAGCACGTGTGGGTGGCTGCAGCCGGATCATGTTATTCTTGAAGCCAATGAGGTTTCACATTTTCCAAGATCTCTTGCACTTTTGCAAAGTAAATACAAAATCTTAGGCTATTCCAAGGTCTTGGCATCTTTCCGTCACTTTGAACTAGTGTTCCTGAGAGTGGAGGAAGAGACCCTTTGCAATGCCAGCAGCCCGTGGAGAGGACACACAGAACTAGCTTCAGCCAAACCTGTTAGCAGAGTGCCAGCTGCACGAGGAAATGAGATGGAGTCAGGATGTCTCCTCCCTGCACATATTTAGCAGTCTTTAATATTTATGCCAGGGCCAGATTTACCACGTTTTTTGCTTAATCATCCCGAATCAGCACAAAGACTCTTGCACGGGCATCAGATTTGGCTTGGACATGGCCAGAATGACAATTTTGATTTACCTGTGATCCTTCAGTCCTCTTCCTCTCCCAACAAGTGGTCTAAAATTTCATTCTAAAATCTCATTTTTGCGTAGTACCCCCAGCCCATATACAGAATCCTGATCTGTTTATACAACAACAGAACCAGTCCTCTACATTAAATAAATCGCCAGAAGACAATAAAAGAGGGGTGAATGTTATGAATTTTATCCTAGTTCTGAAAGATTATGCCTAGCATTTATCTATGCAATTCTTTATTTAAAGATCCATCTATTTTAGTGTTGTTTTCTTTTGTATATTATCATTATCCTTTCCAACCATTTGTCTATAAGGCAGTGCACCTTCATAGAGTTATATGAAATGTATAACCTACAAAGCCAATTTTACAATTCCTATCCATTCTTATTATTCTTATGCCTCCTGAAATGACCATATAAGTAAGGTTAGTAAGTAGCTTTATAATTATTGTGTCCCTTTGTGTTCATGCATCTTCATTTGGATTAGGCAAGACATAGGTGGAGACTTCCACCATTTTGATTATGGGAGAGAGAGCACTTGGTGTGTTTAGGTGTGTCAAGAGGCAGAATGGGGAAAAATCATCATTAAATGGCTTTTTTGACTTTTAGAGACTGGTTATATAAACCCACGGATTCAAAAGAAAACGATATATATATGAAAAAACCTGAGCACGGTTAGATTTTAAGATGACTTACAGACATTCATGACTATTATAGGTAAGCAATAAAATATTGTTCTAATAACAGCAATAATAAATAATACTCCATAAATACAGCAATAAATAAGGACCTTTTCCAAACATTGTGTTTTCACTCAAATCTATATATTTGTATTATTCATTCTTTTACTTTTCCAAGTACCCTTGCCTTCCTCTGTCAACTCCTTTGCTCTGGCACTCTTAGTTTCTGCATAGAAAACACATTGCCAGAAGAAAATCAAAATGTACAGTCCCGATATGCAACAAAGAAAGACTAAAGCAGATGAAAATCATCCAAACTCCAAATTCCCATGGATGACACTTCTAGTCAGAGGTCAAAGTGATGTAGTTACATATGCTTTTTATACTCTGTACAAATCCTACTCAACAAAGATTGGAAATCAGAAGAAAACTTTGAGTAGTTGATAAATGAAAGCCTCCAATTTCTGTCAAGTTTTCTGATCGAATGCAAGGATTTAATTTTGGGGTAACTCATTTTGATAACAAAGGAGACTACAGAGGGAAAAAATAAGGTCCAAATGTATTAATTCTGGTTTGATCCAAGTGTTACTGAAATCGCTGATGATTTTACATTTTTTTGTTTCAGGAACAATAGAAACAAAATTGGAAGGGCAATGGCACTTCCTTCATTATCTTTCAAGCAGACAAGTGTGACTGTATTTAATCCCAAGATCACAGCTGAAAAGTATTTTTTTGTCTGAAAGTATACAATAAAAGATAAACCAAAAGAGGAGAGGGAAAGGTGAAGTGTAAATGCAGAGTATGCTAAGATGCTAGCGTAGTCCAGAGGTGATTGCACATGTGCGAAGAGCATCATAATCACGTGCTTGTTTTGCAAGAGCTAGACCTGCAGTCCATAAAGAACGCTAACTCACAAAGCAAAATACCGCAGAACAAAGTTATTTAATAACCAAAACTCCCCATGAACCAGTAACAAAATATGTGTGAAACCATCTGACATGAACCAGGCAGGCTATTCTCAAGTGCCTTGTTTTCAAAGATTATCACAGAACAGGTTTCCCTGGGCAGCAGGGTTTTCAGTTCCCAGAAATAAACTATAACATTTGGCATTAATGAGACAAATGCCTACAGTTTTCAGCCAGTTAAATCTCATAACCATGGTGATAACGACCCGATTATAAGTGCACTGAGAACATACCTCCTAGCACTTAAGCAGGGCTGAATTCTTGTGATATCAGTGGGTAGTATTTCCCTGGGAAACAGTGTGCTTTTTTTGTCCGTGATAATTAAGCCCACAGAAGGCTTTCCTAATAAAAGGGAAATATATTTCTGCAGAGATTTTGTTCCTGGTGCATCCTTTTAAATGCACGTAGCTAATATTCCTAACTATATGCCCGTGCAGGGGTGGTGTGCCGTCTTGCATAAAGGACTGTCCTCTTCAGCAAGACTCTTTAAAAATGTATTTGGCTTCTGAGGAAGATAACTAAGCCAACACAAAGGAGAATGAGACAATGCTAGTCACTTCAAAATAGGCAGCTGCATTCATATTCGTATAAACCTCTTTAATATTTTAAATATTAAAATAAAGATTTAGAGCAAACTCATCATATATACATGACTACTCAGGAAGAAGGTCTCTTCTGAACGATTGGTGCAGGCAGAAGAAAGGGCAAGAGCATGGAGCGGGGAGAATCCTGAAGTCTCCTGTACGACTCTCCTATCAACCTCACCTTCAGGACTTGTCTTACAGCCCATGTCCCCACACACTGTCATCCCTGCACATTCTGCAGTCAGTGCTCATTTCACCTAAAAAAAAGTTGATCAAATGAATAGGAACTAAATGTACTTTCTATTTAGAAGTGGATCTCCTGCCAACTTACTTTTCTTTTCCCCCAGGCTCGACAGTTTTTCACAAAAGCACCTTTCTTTCAGCACTTTCCTTTACCACACAATAGTTGCTGCTCTGCTGCCCTACTTGTGTCATTGAGCATATTAAAAGGCTCCCACTAATTAGTGTGTAATTAAAATAAATCAAATCTTCTGAATGTTTCAAGCACTGATACTTACTATGCTACCAGCTAGATGAACGTTTCTGAAGGAGGTACAGACAAACCAACGGCACCCACAATGTCAGGAGGTGGATTAATGTCTTCAATATTTTTTTTTTTTTTAACTGCCAGCATTCTAAACCTCTAATACCTCATAGGCACGTAACATTTTCAGCACATTTTCTAGCAACAGCATTGATAGCATAGGACTGACTTTTTAATTTGAAGAGCCCACTAACTCAGGAGACCTGGAATTGTTCCCATCATATTTTTCTGTCATCTGCTGTTGTAAAATGGAACAGGAACAGTAAACTTGATCTTTCTGCAAATGAAATAAATTGCAAAATTTCCATTAACTTCATTAGAAGTGGAATAATGACTTCTTTCAAGTTTTTGGGCAAGGAGATGACTTTCAATTTCACTGAATGCAGCAATAAAGGTTCCCAAGAGATCAGTGTAATCCCTCCATTCCCCCTCCTTTGTTTCTACACTCTCAGGAATTTACTGTGAACTAAATGACTACATTACAACAACAATGAAATTGAAATATATTATCCACACATAAAGTATTAAATACCTTGGAAATTAGAATATTCTAGGAATCAGAAATTAACTGAGACAATTTGAATTCTGCTCTGTTGTTACATTTGTTAAAAATACAATTTTTTTCAGGCTGTTTACATTCATCTGATAGGAAGCAATCACCTGTCTGTTCAAGTCTATTCCCCACTATCTCAGAGAACAATTTATTATCTGTAAATTCCAGGAGAAGCCACAAATACATTGAAACAAGTCTTTGATTCTATGCTGTGCCACAGGAAAATTAGACAAGCAACCAATACTGTCAGGAATGCCTCAGATCTGGACTAGCAGGAAACATATAAAGGTTGAACTAACTTCTAAAGATACTTGAGATAGGGGTCAGGTAGGGAGGAGGAAATGATTACTTCTTACGCTGTTCTCTAACGCCAGCTCTGCAGACTGTGCAACACTCCTGAGGCTATGGAAATTGAAAGTCAGGATTTATCCCAGCTGAAATCACTGGCAGCATTGACAGTTCTGGCATTGGAGCCACAATTTTCCCTTTTCAAGGACATTTTAAATCCACTGCATGTCAGATGTCGTGTTCCCGTGCATCCTTACGTAAAGCAACAGGGAAGTTTGCAGCAAATGAGGCTGCTGGCAAAGTGGTCGGGGCAGCGGTACCAGAGCCTTTATCTCCTGCACGTTCAGAAATCAAGGGTGCATCAGCCTCATACAGAGCATAAGGACAGACTTTGTCTCAGAAATAGCAAGTTATCTCCTTTAATTAATCTTGAAGAATAGATGAGAGTGAAGTTCTTTTATGGAGAATTAATAGACTTAGCAAAAAAACATAATAAAAGCTGAGTATTTTGGTTCAATTTACATTTAGATACTTCTGCTTGCCCACATCTTTCTTAAATGAATACTAATGTTATTTTTTCACAACTTTTATTGCCTAAAGAGACAGATGAGCAACGAACAATAAATGAAATCTATACATTTTGTTTAAAAGATAAAATTAGAAACAAACCAGCACAGATACAAATTAAAATAATATTTCATGTTAATAAAAATCTCAAGGTATCTGCAGAAAGCGGAAGCAGAGAAGCCTGCTGAAGTAAAGCCCAATTCCTGACCCTCCATCCTTTTCCAAACGTGACTCCATTACTATATAAAGGACAAAAAGCTCCAAGGAAATCTTGGGGTACGTACTGTAACGGGAGACCATCTACCTACATTTAGCCCAAGTGCAAAATCCCATGCAAGGACTTCCCAAGAGTATCAGGAATAGGATTTATGTCTTCATGGCTCAGTTCCAATATGCAATGCTGAGGCTACTGGGATTTTACACTGTGTCCCCATTAGTTTCAAGAAGAAGGCATGATTTGGCTATTTATAAGACTCACAGATATTATTAGTCATAATAATACTGCAGTTGAATGGAAAATCATTTTCTTAGGTTGGGAAAGTATGAATTAAAAAATATAATCCTCCCCGAATCACAATAAAAAGTTAAAATGCTCTTTTTCTTTGTGAAATGACAGGAACAAGAAAGTCTAGGTGCATATAAAAATTATCTTTGGATAATTTGGAAACATTTTACCTTTGATGTGGTCAATTTTAAAAATTATATATATATATATATTTTAAGAGAAAAAATAAGAATAACTTGTGCTAAAGAAAAAAAGTAAATGTTAAAGGTTAACATTAGGACATAAAAATAACATTTAAATGATTTAAAGTCTTTAAGCTCAAAAATCAAAGTGATAAGGGCAGGTTAATTAAGAACCAGATTTTCCATGGAGATCCTACCTATGATTATATATTTCTGTGCAATTCTAAAACTTAGTTGCAATATTGCTTTCGGTAGTATCTCTAAAACTGTACTAATTTAAGCTATTTCCTCCCCTGCAGTGCATGTAAACTCCTGGTTTATTTTTGCTGTCCATAGCACTACAGTCCCTAACACTCTGCTCCTCACTTACTGTGACATCTGCAGCAGGACATTTTGCATGTCCACTTTATTTTACCGTACTCCAGTCAAACTGCCCCTTATGGGGTTGTCATTCTAACCTCTCAAAAGAAATCACATTACTGTCCATAATGTGCATGTCTGCTGGCTTGCTGTCTGCCTAGGTCACATATATGTTTTTAGGGGTTTATTTTTAGGTTGCATCCTCATTACTTCCCACCCGTTTATTCCCTCTGGTAAATGATTGTAACACATTTGCCCTTTCTGTCTCATTGGTACTGCCAAATCTCAATTTATAGTTTTGCAAAACTCTCTTTTTTTATGCTACTGGTTTTTACATGTTTTTTCTGCAGATTTGGAGGCCTATCTACAGAGTTAAGAATTACAAATGATCTATAATTGTATCATCAAATCTCTATCAGATGTTCAAACTAAAGGGAAACACTTGGCTAAATTTGTTTCAGAAAAGAAAAGCAACTTTATACTGAAGCTTTAAATTTAATTTGATGTGAATACTTCCTCAGTGTAAGATGATTAGTTTAGGTATTTTGCTCTATAACTTTAATTATGCTGTTCCATTACTATTGTGTAGTTTAATCTGTGCTGAAAGCAAATCTTCACCTGTAAATCCCACAAATTTATGAAAAGACGTGGAAGAAACACCTGAGACTGGAATCTGATTCCAAATATTGCTGCACTAAATATGTATATCGTGCATAGTGCATGCCTACAGATGACATGATTCTTACTCAAAGCAGGCAAATAAGCTTGGCAAACCTGTTCACTGTATAAATTGTAAAAGACTTAGGATTCAGAAATCAAATCTCTGGCACTTACCTTTTAAACTAAATGTATATGTTGCTTGTTAAATATTATTTGGTAGGAAAAAGCGTCTTCAAATATTTATCTGCAATTGCACTTGAAGCTCCAGTCAAGGACCAACACCAAATCAGCTAAAGAATACTAAACCACAAAGGACTTAGTGTTGAATCTGTTCTGACGCATACATGTTTGCTGATGCTTTCTAAATCATTTAAGTGAATTACAGGAGCAATGCTCATAATCAAAGCTAATGTAAGCACTCAGGAACTCATTGCATGACTCGAGAGTGCTGGGTGCTTGCTTTGATAAATGAGCCACGGCTTCTATATCATCCGAGCAGTGCTGAGGACCTGACTTGTGAGCTTCTCACAAGATGTGGGAAATCCTAGCAGTATTTTGGCTCACTGTCATCCAGACTGCTTCTGAATTCACTGTAGTGCTGACAGTTAAGGAAACATTTCAGGGCTTGTCTGTAACAGTTTAAACCCCAGTGGTCAGAAAATAATAAAATTGGTCCTCATTTACCATGCTTAACCTTCATATGGAAAATACTCATAGCAAAAAAAGTCTCCCAGGTGTCCTTATTTCTACTCCAGCTGCTGGTCTGGAATGCAGAACCATCAACATTTGCAAGCTTGTTTCAGACAGAAGAAGTTGAGGAAGCACCCGGTAAGAATGACTGGGAAAGGAGGCAGTTTCTTTGGGATATTCGCTTTCTATTTTAGGTCAACTTGCTGCAAGCCCTAGGTAAGGGTAAATACACCAAACCTTAGGGTATATTTGATTAAGATACAAATATACACACAGTTTTACCTAGAAGTCTCTACTATGATCAAAACAATTTTTCTAATAATTAATTATATGCATATAATTAAAAATTACTTTTCAGATAACAATTTTTACAGAAAGCTTGCCACTGTGATAATCAGAACTATTCTAGATAAAAAAGAAAAATGATTGGGAAAGGCAAGGCTAGAGGAAAGAAACAAATTTGCAAGTGAAGAACCATATGAAAGAAAAATCTTTGGTTAAAAATAAACCATAAGCTCCTAATACGTTTACTAAAATAGAATAAATTCCCCTTTTTATTCCCTTTGAGACCAATTGTATTCCAGATAATCCCATTGCCTGTCTGCTATAGATCAGAGAGGAGGACTGAATCCAGGTTTCTCAATTCAGTCAAAATTTATTGGAAATGAGAGCTTGTAGTTGTGGTCTGTATACAGTCTGACCTTTCAGATTGGATCTGTCAAAATACACGGAAAAAAGATCATTTCTTTCACACCTAAGCCCTGTCAAATATGCACAAATCAAGTGGAGAACCCTGTAGCATAAGGAATGAGATAGGTTTGATTACACCCACACTTAAATATAGAAACTTTTAATGTCAAACACTCAAAAGTCTGAAGATTGTAGAAAATGCTTTTAGTGAGTGAGAACTGGGAATGTATAGGTACCAAACTATATTTTCATTATATCCCTTAAGGTTTTAATGAACACACAAAAACTGACAGAGAAGAAAAGAAAGAGTATCTCTCTGTCCATAATTGCTCATCACATCAGGAGGTGGAAACTTCAAATCAGAGTTCAAAGTTTTACTCAGAAGAACAAAAGTAAAACTGGAGTTATAAGTTTGCTGAGCTTGATTAAATAATCAAAATACACATATCTGCAAGCATATCAAATGGTACTCAAGTGTTTCTGTAAACTGACAGTAATAAAAAGCATTACAAAATTAAAACACAATTCAAGCAAAAAAAAAGCCATCTTGAGAGGCAGGAATTACAGCTGCCTGGGAAATTCCTATAGACATTCCAAGATCCTGTATTTTCATCCTCCCCAGTGTAAATCAACATTGTATTTAGTGGAACATTGCGGATTTGCACCATGGGGGTTTCCATGTTTTTGACAGGTGAAAATACCTCTGGCCCATGGCATTGAGCACATTTCATCAAACTCTGCTGTTGCACCTTAACTCATTCACCACCTATAAAGACTCATGAATGATCAAACTGACTGCTCTTTGGAAAGTTTTGGCTAATAACTGAGTGATTCTCAATATTGTTATTTCATGAACTAAACAAAAAGAGAATCTTTAATCTACTGAAGACTGCTCTTCGAATTAGGCTCCAGGGGCAACGTTACCCAGACAGACTGCTGTGCCTAGCTGGAAAATAGTTCAAATCATCCTGATTCATGGGAATAGAAAGATCTATGAAGTATCAAGGCCTGTTCATTAAGCTATACATGAATGTGTCCTACTATGGATCTTGCATTGATATAATTTTTTCAAAAAATGTTTAGAATATAGAAACTTGTCCAAGGGCTTGTTTTATTCATTTCTTTCTGTACCTGACATAGATGAGACAACACCTAGGGCAAAGAATGATGTATCATAAAGGCAAGTGCATTTCTTCAGCCAAAAAATAGAAAAAGAGACAGCTAGGGTTCCTATGAGCATGAGAATCTAGGGAAAGAGGGCAGTTCAGAGGAAAAAGGAGGAAACAAATGAAGAGAGTAGCACTTATTATCAGTACTGTGGAGTCCCATGGAAGTGGAAGGACTTTGTTCTGCTCAGAATTGAAAGAAACTCTACTACCTGCAGGTTTTGATGTGTTTCCATGTAGACTATCATGTACTTAGAAAATTTCTAGAGATATCTAAGTATCCATCTCCTTTCATGATATGGTAGGTGGAAAACCTTTTCACATGAGTTGTTTTTTTAATCCCAGGTCTTACACATGTAAACGTCTGGATTAAATTCATATATGTCACGGTGTTTGTTTTTCATGCCTTTTTACTTATTAGAACATTTAGGTTGTATGTGGTGCACAATTCTTTCCAAGCTATTACACTGTGATAGTAGTGTATAACTCTTCATATTGTACACTATGGACTTGCCAGCTTTCTATATTTTCATCAAGGAAGGACAGATCCTGCTCAGTGTAAACCAATACCAAAGTTGTTGATAAACTCAATTTAATTATCTTAAGTAACTTTCCTTATTGTCTTTTTAGCATTGTAATCTCCTGATGCTGTGGAGTTTAACAGGTGAAACGCCTTTCTCTTTTACTTCAAGAACAAAGAGTGTGATGCTTTACCCTTCTGTGTGTGCAATATACCAACTCCTTTCTACAGGATTATTTTTAATAGATTGGTCTTTATGACCAAATGAAAATTTTCAGGCATAATGCTTTGGTCCTCTTGCATATCCTAAATAAAAAAGAAAAAAAGCAGACCCACACATTTTATCATTATACTTTAACCAAGTATATAAATTGCTATGCTTGAAGGAACACAGAGTATTTATTTCTTATACTGATATGCGTGGCTGAGTAGTGCTGTGAATGTCGTATTTCAAACAGAGAAGCAGAGGAAGAATAAAGTCTACTTAAATACACTAAAATATGACAGCAAAAATATTGTAATGGTCCTCTTCAACCCATTTTCTCTATTATCCGCAACATTTTATCATCATTCATTTTTACACAATCAGGATTTCATGAAAAGTTGAAGGAAAAACATGGATTTTTTTTTTTTTTTTTTTTTCATTTTCAAGTCTCTAGTTACTCCTGGAGAAGATACAATTATATTTCCTTATAAATCTACATCCCAGGTAGGAGACTGCATGCCAATGTCCTCTATTTAGTGGCATTATTATAAATGTTGGAACATTATGAACTAGTCTAACTGTGACACTACAGTTCTTTTATGATTTTTTTTTTTAATTTTGTATTACTTTTAACAAAAATCAAAGGAAGAATACCCAAAGACCATGAAACGTATTAACTATTCCCTAGGAATGAGAGGGTAAATTTGGGTAATCTAGAGAGACATAACGAATACTAATTTCATAAATTAAGAAGATGATGTTTGAAGTTGAATGGAGAAAACCCTGATCTCAATGGTATCAATATGCATGTGAAGAAACTTCTCCGACTTCGGTGGAGTTTATTCATTGTATAAAGTCAGAATCTCACCATGCAAAATTAGAAACGCTTTTTATTTTGCATACTTGATTCAGCAATAAAATTTGTAGAACAGTGATGAAACTACAAACCTTTCAGACGTTAAAGGTCTGAAAACACTGTAGTAATCACACGATACTGTAGAAAGTCTCCTGGATGAATAATGAAATCTTTCTTAAACCCAGCTTTCTGCCACAGCATATACAGGCATTATAAGCATTATCTTGTTAGAGATTACATTATAGTTTTGCTGTCAGAAATGTAAATCCTGCTGAAACCCTAGAGGTAGAAATAATTTTGAGCTGCAGAAGACAGCAATGCTGCAACTCTCAGTTACCTATAAAGGATTCTCACATAAAGGAAATTTCAGGAGTGTTTTATACCATTAAATTAATAGATTGAAGAGGATGATTGCTGTTTGAATCATAATCTATAACAGCAAAACATGTGAAAATGTATTTTGGGTATAAATTCTATAGGAAAAATAATATGACCACTGACACCTTTCAACAGCCTTTTCTTATTCTCCAAGCTTATTTCTTCTGACTCTGAGTCTCTCTTACCCCGAGATATTCTTCCTAATCTGACCTTCATGTTCATACGTGTTGTTGATCCATGCTATCTGATATTTCTTAGGGTTCAGAGGTAGGGAAATGTTCTGCGATTTTTATAGTCCTTGCTTGACATTTTCTGCCCTGCTGACAGGCAATAGCTGTCAGTTGGAGAGTGGAGGACATGGAGAGTGCTGAAGTAAGTTTCTCAACCCATATACAAACCACTGCACAGCCAGAATAAGGGCCAAATTAAAATCCATAGAAATCTGAGTGCCTCCAAATTAGTGTTGGAGTGATCTGTTCTAACTGCATAGTTCAGTGTGTTCACTGTGGATGTCTCAATATTAAATCCCTTCTCCATTTTCTGGGTGTATTTACTTTAGTTTCTCTTTTTAAGGGGAAAAAAAAATGAAACATTTAAGGAACTGTAGTATGAATTGTTTATAGGGTTTTGACAACTGTGATGGCAAGTGTTGTATGAGTGCTGTTAAGGTCTCTTGTTTACATATGTATATTTATAATCTGCTTAGGGTTTGGCAGTCTATTTTCTTGGGGTATTTTTTATTCTTCTCTCTTGACTAAACTACATAATCGATATAACAAAGTCCTTCAGTTTGTTATGGTCTATCATGTCGTACGGCCTACCCCTTTTTGTGTGTGTGTGTGGTGGTTGGGTTTTTGTTTGGTTTTTTGTTTGGTTTTTTTTTTTTTAAAGTGAAGAATAGTTATCTAAAGTCTTTCCAAAATGCATATTCTAGCATTTCTATTATGTGCTATTTTGTTGCTTTGAAAGCATTTCATGCTGTGTTACCAACTAGCTGGCGATGTTATAACTTCTTGCACTCATTACCCCGCTATGCACATTGCTGAAAATATAATGAGACAGTGCAGTTTGTATGAGAGGCTGGTAAAACACATCCTTTTACGAGTGTCATGCTGCAGCTGCTGTGATGTATCATGTCAATTATGCTGCTGAGCATGCATTCTGAGAGTGTTTAGTAAAACACGTTATTTCATTAACTTGCTGGTCCTTCCCCCCCCCCTGCTTTTCTCTCACTCTCTGAAACAGTGAGGGCCAGATTCTCAAAGGAATTGTGCTATTTTACACCAGCTGAAGATCTGACCTCTACATTACCTTTTAGAGAAAGCAGCCCTGGAGTTTCAATTTAATTAAAACTCGTCTGTCCAAATGAATTAAAGTTGTTTTTAATATCGTCACCTTAAATTCTTGAATAAGATATGGAAATAAATGCCTAACCTTTACCCTTGCTGTATTATTAGAATTAGTTAACAGTCCACACATAGCAGTCACAAGATTTTGTTATACCTATGGCAAATTTCATCCAAAGACTTCCATCTCCCAGATATAAATGTATAAAACTTCAATTTTATAATGAGACAACCAGAACTCCTGTGCTGTGCAGTAGAACATGGTACAGAGACATCTTAGCTACCTGAAATTGTTCTCACTTCAGAAAAAGAAGGGATAGAGCTGTGGAAGTCCAGGACAGCTCCTGAGCAAATAAACCCTGTTGAGAAGCACAGTGTATTTGTCTGGACACAGCATTGTGGTCGTGTCCTGTGTCTCAAGTTTTATTGATGTCAGCACCACGTACTAGCTCATGGCCTCTGTGACGTGCTTTGTGGCATGGTATAGCCAGGTTCAAAGACCAGACTGTCAGCATTTTGATCCCAGCTGTCTAAACTTGCCTAGCCAAATCCACAGTTAAATTCAGATTACTGAAAGACCCTTAGGAGCCAGGTGATGCCCGAAATGTAACGGAAGCTAGATGCCTAACTGCAGGTCCCAGTTCCTCTGGTAAGACTAGATAATGACCAGAATTTAAATTTAAAAATCCATACCTAGCCATATTAATAGCGAGCTGATTTTCTGACGCTTTTAATAATCAGTGAGATTTTCAATGTAACTGCAAAAGTATTCAATTGTCACAAAAATTTTGTGGGAGTTTACCACATCAAGACAAAAATTTTGGAGCACAATTTCTATGTATTTCCTGAAAATCTTAATTTTTAACTCCTCTTTTGAAAAATTTCAAGCTTTGGTCTTGTATGAAGGTAGTCTGATCTCCCAAGGTGGTGAAGAACTTGGAAATTCATAATGGACCTGAACAATACCTGTCCTTGAAAATCTGTAATGTGGCTTTTCTGTGACATGCTTAAATAACATCACCATACCTACACGATGGGGAAGCCACAACTTTTTGAAAAGGGACAATAATTTCTGTCTTTTACTTCCCCAGGTTTCTTTAATTAAACTTACATTTACTATTTAATTTCTCCAATGGAGTCAACAAATATCTGATATTACAGGAGTTTCCAGCCCAATGTTTCTAACTGTGATTTTACAAATGAAAGCTCTAGCTGGGCACAATTTTTTGAGCTTCCCAACTTTTGGTCATTTATAAGGTTTCTCAGCTATACAGTCTTAAATCCTGTCTACAAACTGAATGGGAAAAATGAGGGCAAAAGGGTTCAGGATCTGGATTTCAAAAGCTTCAAAGATTTGGCTGTTTATACAAAACTGTGAAAACTATCTACATTTGGAATTTGCCAGAAATCTGACACAAGCACAAGGCTTTATAGCATTTCAGCATTTCTACTTTTGATTACAGCAATTACTTGAATCCATAGAAAAACACATTCAAGTATGAGGTGTGAAAGAAAAAAAATGAAACAGGCAAGCTTTTTCAGACAAAACAAAGAAACAAAAAAATGGTCTGCATTTCAGTCTGAGTTTTGAGCGAAAAACTAATTTCATTACACTTAAGTTTCCTCTCTAACAGCACACCATGAGTCATTCATGGGTTAATTATAGATAATCAGATATAGTTACCATTACAATAGAGCCCTGTTCTTATAAACTATGTGTAATCTAAAGTTTTCAGAGACAACAAAAGTGCGTAAATATCTCATAGCAAAAAAAAAAAAAAAAGTGGTTTGGAGGAAGAAAAAAGAAATTGCACAATAAAATTTAATTGAAATTAGAGGGCACATTCTCAAGGATGTTTATTCTTTCTCACTCAGATGGAATAAATGGGCTGTAATCTGGCTGTAAATAGCTGGTGGAAAATTCAATTTATGCATCTGTTCTTCTGTTGCCTCCTGTTGTTTTGTTGCACCATGGCTGTCCCACAGCTGTTTGGACCCAAAGATAACACCTACACTGTATTCACCTGCCCCGACTCCCTTGAAAGAAAATGTATTCTGGAATGGAAGAAGACACCCTCCAAAAGACGGCTACTGTAACAGCCTCACTTTATCAACCAGCAATGTTATACTTGCCTAACATAACTGTGTTTATCCTTTTGCAGAATGCAATGAGAGTATTCAACAGTATTTAATTTACCTTGTCACCAATGTGTTTCCTATGTGTTCTGCACAACTGTTTGGACTTAGTGCAGAAGTTCATTAGTGAGAGTGGTGGAATTACGGCTTCTAGCAAAGATAATTTGGGGTCATTTAGAATCACAGAATCATAGAATACTTTAGGTTGGAAAAGACCTTTAAGTTCATCAAGTGCAATCATTAACCTAGCACTGCCAAGTTCACCTAGTGGTGGATCATGTCCCTAAGCACCACATCCAGTTTCTGGAGGAGAATGCTGTGGGAAATGATGTCAAAGGCTTTACTAAAGTCCAGGTAGACACATCCACAGCCTTTCCCTCATCTACTAAGCAGGCCACCTTGTCATAGAAGGAGATCAGATCAGTCAAACAGGACCCGCCTTTCATAAACCCATGCTGACTGGGCCTGATCATGTGCTTGTCCTGTACATGCCATGTGAGGGCACTCAAGATGATCTGCCCCACAACCTTCCCCAGCACTGAGGTCAGACTGACAGGCCTGTAGTTCCCTGGATCCTCCTTCTGGCCCTTCTTGTAGATGGGAGTCACATCGGCTAACCTCCAGTCAACTGGGATCTCCCCAGTTAGCCAGGACTGCTGATAAATGATGGAAAGTGGCTTGGTGAGCACTTCCACCAGCTCCCTCAGTACCCTTGGGTGGATCCCATCTGGCCCTATAAACTTGTGTGTGTCTAAGTGGCATAGCAGGTCATTAACCATTTTCCTCTTGGATTATGGGAGCTTCATTCTGCTCCCTGTCCCGGTCTTCCAGCTCAGGGGGCTGAGTACCTGGAGAACAGCTGGTCTCTGATTGCCCTCAGACTTCTTGTTGCAACTTCATCACTGCCTACCTGAAAAATCAATAATGGACAATAATCCGAGGGCCGTTCCAGGGTAGGAAGCTTTCTTTTTACATCTTTAACCCAGGCCCCAGGAAGGCAGCAGACTTCCCTAAGGAGTGGGTCCACTCTGCATGTTGGGCCTTCTGTTCCTTTCAGAAGGGAGTCTCCTATGACAATGACCCATCTTTTTTTTCTTTACGGAAACAGCTTTGACGCAGAGCGCAGGAGTATACTGGCGGTTCACAGCTGCATGAGGCTCAGAAAGCAGAATGAAATCTACACATACTATGCACACCCTGTCCCATCTACCCACTATTGGAAATATCTCCTAATTCTTTCTTAGGAGTATGGGTGCACGATCTCAGGGTAGTACACCAAGGTCATTCCGCCACGGGACAATGACAGGTCATGTTGCCAGAGTCACAGTAGATGCTACAGTAACTTGTGACCTTCATGCATTGTTCACACTATCCATCCACCAGCAAAGGAAAGAGGTCAGTCATATGGATTAGGGTCATTGCATAGTCCTGGGTCTCAGGTCATTTCACCTTCCCCTGGGCCTCCGACTGTGGTTAGATCTTCAATAGGTGCAAATTAACATGGCTGTACAGAAGTGAGAGCAACACCAAGTTGGAAGAGCTGAGAATATTGCTCATTAAAGATACCACACAGGGAAAGAAAAACATTTGCTGACTGTATTTGTATTCTGCTTCCACGACCATACGGGATTTTATTAAACAAGAGGAGAGTGCACCCCGTCATCCTAACAGGGATGTTGTTAATAGGGAGAACTAACAGCCATCGGTGCATCTGAAGAGAAATTTTCATAGGAAAAAGCTTCTAAAATGAGCATGCAAAGGAAGTAATGTTGGATCTGTAATATTTCAAACACAACAGGATGTACATTCATGCAAATGTATATGCAAATTAGATGCAGCCCTCAGGCGCTTGGTGAGTTTCCAGTGAGGCCCTTGAGGCTGCAAACTGTTGATTTAGCATATAAGCCTAACCACTTACACTAAAATGCATGCATTAAAATAATATTGAAAGAATGTATGTATCAGGGACTTTTAAATAAGTTAAATATTGATATAGGCTCTGATTAGCTCCCATGGACACTTGATTTCCACTTGAAAATGTTGTAACGTGGTGATTTTACCTTTCTTAATGTAGAATAAACAATTTATTGTCTATGTGATTAATGCAAAGCCTCAATCAGTTGTACTCGTTATTTTTAAGGATAATTATGTCACAGCTAACAAACTTGATTACAAACAAATTGATTAACAAGCTTGATTCATCAAATACATCTCTCTCTTTCCCCATGCTGCATGTTAACAGATTTTGCTCTAAATGGTATTGTTTTTCACTAGACATATAAGAATTAAACATGAAGACTTTAATGTTAATTCTACTTCCCCCTTCTTAATGCTTTCTTTTCTTTGTGACATAACCTAGTTTTCTGATAGAAAAGCTTAATTATAAAACTTATCAAAATATTATCTTCCTGCATCAGTCCCACAAAATTATGTATCAAGACCTGTAAGAAAAAAGTCAGCTATCACATATCTCAATGAATTTGAATGAAGAATATAGGAATTGCTCAAGTATTAGTTGTTTTAATTATATAAGGGAGAAAAATGTTTCATTGTGTTGCTTTCCAAAGAGAAACTCTTAGAATCTGGGAAAACAGATATTTATTGCTGGTGACTTCCCCTTCCCCCCCCCCGAAGATTAATTGAGCTTGATCATTCTCACCTAGTATTGACCTAGTGTTGATTTGGCTTTGGAACTCAAGAGACTTAATGGATCCCTCTCCATGCCCCATCTGTAAAGACCTTAGACTTTAATCTGTTAAGGAAACGCTGGGTGGAGCAGCTGGAAGCATTAAGAACTGCCCAATAGTTTACAGTGTAAACTTTACACTGTTTACAGAGTGGGTTCACTCTCCTCCCTGGAGCAGTCCAGGAAGCAAAAGCACAGACCTGGGTGATGGTCACCCTGGTCCTCAGGTCCCCAAGGGTGTCACTTCTCCTGAATCAACCCTCAAGATGATCTGCTGGAACACAGAGATCTGACTCTGTGGATGAGGAACCAACCGAGAACTTATGGGTCAGGATTAAAGGGAGAGCAGGGGCAGGGGACACTATAGTTGGGGTCTGCTACAGGCCACCTTACCAGGAAGACCAAGCAGATGAGGCCCTCTATAGACAGATAGGAGCAGCCTCACATTTGCAAGCCCTGATCCTTATGGGAGACTTCAACCCTGATATCTGTTGGAGGGACAACACAGCAGGGCATAAGCAATCCAGGACGTTCCTGGAGTGCATCAGTGATAACTTCCTTCTCCAAGTGGTAGAGGACCCAACAAGGACAGGTGCCATTCTGGACTTTGATCTCACCAACAAGGAGGGGCTGGTAGGGGATGTGAAGCTCAAGGGCAGCCTTGGCTTCAGTGACCATGAAATGGTGGAGTTCAAGATCCTCAGGGCAGTGAGGAGGGCACACAGCAAGCTCACTGCCCTGAACTTCAGGAGAGCAGACCTTGGCCTCTTCATGGATGTGCTTGATAGAGTGCTATGGGACAAAGCCCTGGAGGGAAGAGGGGCCCAGGACAGCTGACTAATATTCAAGGGTCACCTCCTCCAAGCTCTGGACCAATGCATCCCAGCAAAGAGGAAGTCAGGCAAAACTGTCAGGAGGCCTGCATGGATGAACTGGGAGCTCATGGGTAAATTCAAACACAAAAAGGAAGTCTACAGAGGGTGGAAGAAGGGTGGATAACTTTGGAGGAATACAGAGAACTCGTTGAAGCAGACAAGGATCAAGTTAGGAAAGCTAAAGCTCTGATAGAATTAAATCTGGCCAAGGATGTCAAGCACAACAAGAAAAGCTTCTATAGGTACATCAGTGATAAAATGTAGGCCCCGTCTAGGATGCTATGGGAAACGTGGTTACCCAGGATATGGAGAAGTCTGAGGTAGTCAACAACTTTTTTGCCTCCGTCTTCACCAGCAAGTGCTCTAGCCACACCGCCCAAGTTGCAGAAGGCAAAGGCAGGAACTGGGAGAATGAAGAACTGCCCACTATCACCCACTGTAGGAGAAGACCAGGTTCAAGACCATCTAAGGAACATGAAGGTGCACAAGTCCATGGGACCTGATGGGGTGCACCCGCGGGTCCGGAGGGTACTGGCAGATGAAGTGGCTAAGCCACTCTCCATCACATTTGAGAAGTCACGGTAGTCCGGTGAAGTTCCCTCTGACTGGAAAAGGGGAAACATAACTCCCATTTTTAAAAAGGAAAACAAGGAAGACCCAGGGAACTACAGGCCAGTCAGTCCCACTTCGGTGCCCAGCAAGATCATGGAGCAGATCTTCCTGGAGACTATGCTCAGGCACATGGAAAATAAGGAGGTGATTGGTGACAGCCAACATGGCTTCGCTAAGGGCAAATCGTGCCTGACAAATTTGGTGGCCTTCTATGATGGGGTTACAGTGTTGGTGGGTAAGGGAAGAGCGACAGATGTCATCCACCTGAAATTATGCAAGGCGTTCGACACTGCAGGACATCCTTGTCTCTAAATTGGAGAGACATGGATTTGATGGATGGGCCACTCAGTGGATAAGGAATTGGCTGGATGGCCACAATCAAAGAGTGGTGGTCAATGGCTCAATGTCCAAGTGGAGAACAGTGAGGAGTGCCGTCCCTCAGGGGTTGGTACTGGAACCGGCACTGTTTAAGATCTTTGTCAGCGACATGGCCAGCAGGATCGAGTGCACCCTCAGCAAGTTTGCCGACAACACCAGGCTGTGTGGTGTGGAAATCTTTGCACGCAGTTTGATGGAAAGAGCCTAGTTTTAAAGGTTGCTGTACATCTACATAACAAACAATGAGATTAAGAAGATAAATCAGATCAGAGGCATGGTTAGTATGAAGGTCTGCAGCAAGACTGTGCAATCCGATGGACAGCCCTCAGCTGAGATTGGTCTCTGTGTCAGTTCTGCTACATTTTCAGCTGTGCTGCCTGAACAGCTAAACACCATCCTGCACCTGCAGATGGCCAGCTCTGAGCTGGGGTTAGCCGCCATGCCGCCAGCCCATGATGGATGGGACAGGAGTAATATCCTCCATTTACCAGCAGCCAAACTGAACAGGTGATGCCGAGCCACCAATTCTGGTTGTGTCCTTCTCACTGCAAAGGCCCTGGCGCTCCCAAGGAGGCAAATTTATATTTACTTGAGTAACAGTTAAGGTAGTTGGAAACTGCAGTTGGCTTCAGATGTTCTTTAATGAAGACCTTAGTTACCAATGGAAAGATCCAATGAACGGAATGGATTCTAAATCACATCTTACATTAAAAGCTTCATAATTAATGCATATTCAAATGCAAGTTAAAATTTTATTTCGTCTTCAATGCTGGAAACGGACTGAGAGACGTTATTTTGAATAAGCAACATTAGGCTACAGAGCTGCTCAAAAGAAGAGTCGTTGCTTTACATAATACCTGCTGGGGCACTGATCTTAGCCAAGCGTCCTCCAGTGCCTACACTGAGTGACCTACAGCAGTCAGTAGGCAGGGTGCTTTGACTGACAAACTGTACTGAAAGAAGTTCCTAACAGAAAATAAGATGTGCCTCTACAAAACTACAGAATCAAGAGCTCCGAGCTGTTCCAAAGGTCAGTAAAAAAAAAAAACAAAACCCAAAAAACAACAAAAAAAACCCCAAAACCAAAACAAACCCCAAAACAATAAAATTGTACAGGAGTGCAATAACGATGTTTGAAAAAAAAAAAAAAAAGGAAGAAGAAAAGAAGTATGAGGGAACTGTATGCACCCGTACACAAATATAAGTCTGTCTATAACTGCAGTTGCTGAGCACACAGGTAAAGGAGATTGTCTCAATGAACAAACAGTTCTATAAGGACCATCTCTATCATTCAAATTACGTATCGCTCACCAAGAGTAATATCTTTAGTGCATTAAACCCTCTTCTAAACTAGAATCTTCACTATCAGTTGAAGGCTTTGATTCCAGTAAAAAAAAGTTTAGAGCATTGTTTTGTCAACAAACCTTTTTACTAATCAAAACACATTTCTCCTGAGAAGCAGCAAGTGAATCTGGAAACGCATCTGCAGGTTGGTCCTAGAGGACTTCCCCTACCTTTATGGCGGTGGAGGCAATCTGGATGTGGTGGAGTCTGCGCAGCGTGCTGTCCCTGTCAATGAAGTAGGAGGCTGCGAGCTGGTGCAGGGTCTCCAGAGTCACCGCAGAGCTGTTGGTGCTGAGATCACTTCCTTCCGACCTCTTGCTCAGCTTCCGTTTGTCCACAAAAATTGTGAGTGACTCCTCTCCTGAGCAGGGAAACAGAAACCACAGCGTTCATCAGTGACATCTTCTGCAAGCCTCATTTGGCCAGAAATAAGGTGGCAAGTCAAAGTTTTACGTAGCTGTTGTCTAATGTTTAGATATCCCTCCCTGGTGGCGTATGCAGATACTTCAGTGCCTAAGCACATGGACAACAGATACTATTCTAGTATCTAGTATTCTATTGTTTTTTTTTTTTTTTTTTTTTTTTTTGTGCCCCATATTAATGACAACCATCCAATAGGACATATTTATGTCTAGAATGCAATGACACTGGGGATAAGGCTGCTATACAAATTCCCATTTGCAATATAGAGATACTCTGCAGACATTCAGTTTAAATCATGCATAAAATGTGTTTATTTCCAAGGTTGCTTTATACATTAATTTTTTAGTATTTAATGTTAGTGTAAAAGAAAATGAAACCAGTGTAATACCTGAGACTTTGTTTCCTTCTTTTAAGCAGTCTATCACACCTGATTTCACGGGAGAGATACCTTGTTACTTGTTATAAACAATCTTGTTATAAGCAAATCTGTGCTTTGTAATCAATTCAGAAATGCTAAGATGCCTGAAACTTGATATAACAGCTGTCTTACATCAAATTCATATAACCAAAAAGTATAAAAAATATATAATAAGAATGTTAATCAGTTTCTTTAAAAAAAGAGGAAACATAAATAACACTTTACTGACTCCCAAAGCAGAGGTGCTTTTCCAAAAGCAAAGAGAAGCTCCAGCAGTTTACGATTTCTCATTTCCTTTCTCTGTAGGATTATTGAAAATAAAACCAAAGCAAAATCTCACTTGTTTTCCTGAGTGAGTTATTGAGAACCATTCCAGAACAGACCTACAGATAATGTTAAATTTGTAGGGAATTTTCCATGTTTATTGTTTATTTCATGGATATTTTTTCCCTGCATTTCAGGCTAAGCAAGAATTCATTCATTTAGTAATATGTTTAGGCAAAACTCTAATTCAGAAAATGAATTAGAAAAATAATTTATTGACTCAGTATTTTCTTCTGTGCAACTTATGTCTGAAGTAGCTACAAAAATACTTTTCTCACTTCCTGAGCCTGTGTTTGGTAACTTGCATTCTTCAACATTAATCTCAAAAATAAATGATTAATATCATTATACCTGTATTTTAGGTGCTGAACAACTCCGCTTCCTTGTTCCTGGGAAGGAAGCTGCCCTGATAGGGTCTGACTCGCCACTTGTGCTAGTTTCATTGCTCGCCCATCTGCTGCAGTGGCATTTTGCCCATTCAGAGGATGGGATGCCAGCTTTGGATGAGTTTATGTGCCAAAAAGTAATAGCCGTAGAGGGATAATATGTAGGATGAAAACATGACATCATCTTTAAAGGGAGATAATCTTGGTGGTGAGCAATGCTAAATGAAGAACGCATGCATCCGTGCAGGAGACTGCATCTGTTGACAAATTTGACGCATAGCTACCTCGGCTTGCAAAATTCATTTGCGTTTGGAGAAAGAGGAGTGTGTTCATGTTAATCAATGTACCTTACGGTGTTTCCCAATCTCTTCACAAATTCAGAGGACAGTCAAGCCCTTCAGACATTACATAGGCAAAACTGCCATTATCTAGGAGCCTCTTATCTAATTAGACCTGCCGGGTTTGTCCAGTGTGTTCATTTCGTCCTGGAAGGGACAGCTGCTGCCCAGGACAGCTCGATACTCAGCTGGAGCCTACCTCAGTCTTCACCACTATATTTATACTTCTCCTCCTAGGGTTTTGTAATGGACTTTTTTTTTTTTTGGGGGCATGTGGTCATCAAAGCAGGGATTAATTGCCTGAACTCCGAAGAACAGGAATTAAAAACAGCCTCTGTAAGTAACAAGATTTCCCCATCCGGTTACCTAATCTTTCTGCTGTAATAAGTAGACATAGGTTCGCGTTATATTTAACTACCGCCAAAACCTCCTGCAAAGCAGACTAGGGTTGCTTGGCAGGGCAGGCGTGAGCACGTTCATTAGTGCAGAGTTGTGCACCGCATTTTGCTATGCTGTGCGGACACGTGGTGCGGGTCCTGTGGCCAGGTGGGACATTACTCACACTGTGCTGCATCCGTGCCAGCTGCCGTCAGTGGAGAACTGGAAAAGCACAGCAAAGTGTGATGACTTGTATTTTGAGAGAAATTTGCCGTCAAAACCTGGTCTAGGTTCCAGCACTGTTGGCATTCAACGATGCCCGCGCAATAAACCCTGCCTTTTCAAAACCTGCCTTGTGACTCTCGCCAGTACGAAAGATATTTCTGAAACGAAAAACAATAGAGTGGGCTGAGATTTGAGGCAGGGGCCAGGGGCTTTGTGCAGCTGTTCGTGGAGCTATAAGGACACAGTTGTAGCAGAGCAGGCAACGTCAGAAGTCAGAGGGGCAAATGCTGTACCAGTGACCAGTTCAGGCTGCGCAAATAAGGTGCAAAATTTCATGAGGAGATACATCTCCATTTTCTCCCTTTTTCCAAAGGTCTTAGCTAGTGTATTTAGATTAAAGTGACTTTTGCATGTTTGACTGCCTTTCCACAGAAAATATCTTATAATGAATTGTAACATAAACAAGCCCTTAGTGTCACAGAAAATCTCTGGAAAATAGAGAAAAAATAATTTTTTGAGGTTCTTTGTGTTTCATTATCCAGAATCTCCGCCCATCTTACTCTGGTGTAAACACTTTTGATTGATATATATTAGTTGTTAGTGGAGATGGTGGGACTGCTTCTATTTCAACAGAATTCTGGCAAGTTTTATTATTAAAACAGAGTTTGTTTATTTTTCCCCCATCAAAAACATTTGTTCTCTAGGAGGTAGAGAAAAGAACTGCAATGAAAACTCCAATTTAAAAAAAAAAAAAAAAAAACCAAACAAACCTTGAAAAAGGACATTGCTGTGTGTTGCATTGCTTGGTTTTGATCAGAAAATGTCAGGAGAATAACCTTTGAACCCCCTCGCAGTTATCACATCATCCTATCATCCCAGTCCTGCTTGATGCCGTGCCTGCCGTGGCAGTTGCTGGTGGGTGCGTTTTGGCAGGCAGGATCCCCCAGCATCCCCCGCCCCGCAGTCTCCGTCCCCACTCCCTGACAGACGCGTTTTGTTTTTCAGGCTCCGTAAGCGGGTTGAAATGATCTTGAATGTTTACTTTGACTCGGATCACATCAGACTACATGTCCCAAGGTTGAGCGAAGGCACGCAGCTGGGGTGATGGGGCCTTCAGTGTAAACACAGAGGAAGCTCTTTCTCCTCAAAAATCTCTGCACTGTGTCTGTCTGGCACCTCAAACAAGCGGGTCCCAGTTCATCACTGGTATTCTCAGGCACTACGCTAATACTGGGAGCAATCAGGTAGGTTTCAAAAATATTTGCTGCTCAAAAGGCATCCTACAGATTCCTAAAATTTTTAATCTGTCAGAGCTGATTTAGAACTTGCTAGAAAAAGTGGATTAAAACCCAGGGAACTCCCCCATACGTTGGTACTCAGGCATCCATGTCACTGCAGAGTTGTAACAGGGCTCCCTTTCACACCCAGAACTCGGCAGACTCATATTTTATTTGTGGAAGACAATATGATTTAATTTAGATTTTAATCTAAATTTAATTTTAATTTAATTTGGAGAAAATTAAACCCATGCCAAAAGAGATTCTTCTGTCACATTTGAAACATGGATGAATCTTGGTTTTTACTGGTGACAGTCTGCCACTATGAAACAGGCTAAGACGACATCCAAGCGTTAGCTAGAAAACAAATGTGATTTAGAAAGCTATTCAAGGTTATGAATTTTAAGAACTGAAAAGGATTAATGACAGTGAATACTAAGAAAACATGGTTATTCAGCCTCAGATCCGCACAGCTGTGCTTTCCGCAAGCTCTGAAAGCAGTATTCTCTCTATTTCACCAAATTCAAGAGTCAGTTAAGTTCAATTTTCAGGTTGAGAAGAAGTAGCATAAAAACATTTGGTAGTGCTCACAAAACAATGCCACATAATCTAATGATTGGTTCAAGAAATTAGCAGAGTGACTACGCTGATGCTTTACTACCATGTAGCTGCTGTCACTGACAGATACACAGCGGGGGGCAGGAGACGGACAGTCACGCTATAGACTGACCTTGGCACGATGTATACTAACCTCCCTGCAAGCCCTGGAATTTGCAAGCTTACAACTTGGCCTATATATTTTATTCTTTCTAGGTTTATGTGAACATATTTTCCAGGATTTGTATTTATAAGTTAAACTCTTGAGCTGAGAAAAATATTCTACGTGCTGTTTTTCAAAAAAATAGAGGTATGAAATAATATAGATAGATAGGAATTTAACTAGACTCATAACCCATCCATGGCCATTTAGATGTAAGACTCCTAAACAACAGTTTATAAATGTCATTCAGAAATTAGAAATTAATTTTGTGTGCATCTTAAGAACATCTTCAGGAATTATTTAAATAAAAAATGCAAATCAGCATCATTGACATGGTAGAATTGGAATAACGCTGCAACAACTGCAACTAAATATAACTGTCTATTGAAGGAGTAAACATATTTTGTTATACATAATAATACATATTCATGTTATTTAAATATTTAGTGCTATTTTCTGCCTCAATTATTGAGAGATTGTTTTCCTGTACCCACATCTTTGTAATGATGAAAGGATTATATACATTGATGTTTCATATTTTCATCTGTAGACTGGGTAGTGGTAGGAAAAAGTAGTGATCCAAGCAGCTCCCATCACTTCATGTCAGAAAGTGAGGAAACAGTAATAAAAGGAAAACACTCAAAGGCAGATATATCTGAGCATCATCCGCAGTTACCTACTTCAAGCTCTGTCTTCATACACATAGATATATCTTATAAAGATATAAAGGTCTTTGGCCTATGAACTCCTCAAAAGTTTCTGATTAAATAGAATATCTAGAATAGCTGTCATGCAGTACCGTAAAAAAATAAAATAAATAAATAAATTAAAGAATTGTTATGTCTTTGTTATAAAAGATATCTTAGTGCTCGTGGAAAATCTATTCATGTATGGTACACAGAATGTATCATCAGGGTTTTATCAGGTCATTTTTCCAAACTTAAACAGATGCTGATGGAAGTGTACAGGTTCAAAAACTATGTAAATTAACGCTAGGCCAGATGTGGTATCGTTTCTGTGGTTCCAGTGAATAACAGGGCACGTTAATTCCATACAAACCATCTGGTTTAGGATTTAAAATTTTTCTTCACTGGGTGGATGGGGAGAAAAAAAAGAAAATGTATTTCTGCTTTTTTTTCTTCCCTTTAGCATCCATAATCTTAAATTCTGGAATATTTACATACCCGGGTGGGGTGCTTGCAAGTCTGATGCTAAATTGTCAAATTTCTTTCTCCCATCAGCCATTTAGGACTGGACTCTCCCTCCCTTATTTGCCAAGACTTTGTATCTTACCTTGAAAGAAGTGTTACAGAAAACAAAGGTCATATCAGCAGTTAGTGTAAATGATCATAAATCCTTCAGAGTTCATTGAGATTCACTGGTTTACAGCATCTGAAGATTTCTCTGTACGCAGACTAATATACTGCTCAAGAGGAATATTAATCAGGGACAGAAAATCTGACCCTCTTTATTCAGCGCGTAGAATAGCGAAGGTGTAACTACCAAACCCACTTGGAGAGCTGTGATCAGTGGAGAGGAGAATGGCAAGAGGTTAAGCTGATCTGCTGGTGCCTGTTAAGATTGCCCGTTGTAAAGACAAAACTGCTTATTTTTTCTTTTTATTCTCAAAGCCTTCAACATAATCAAGGGATATTTCCTGACCCAGAGAGGTGAATGTATGTATTGATGGTTTTGGAATGAACGCTGAGCAATTATGACTGACAATAACAGCAAAAATAAATCAGTATCTACCTCAAACGTTTGAGATTACCATTTAGCCAATTGCCTAAAAATGTTCTAGTTTCATAAGAAGCATTGGCAACTGCCTGCAAATTTCTTTATTCAGACCAGTTACCGTGTTACCAGATGCAAGGAGGACTCGTTTTTGAAGTCCACTATCTTCATCTTGCGGAGCACCCAAATCAGACTCTCGTCACCCAAATGCCTGGGACAAGGGCCTGTTGTTTCAATGTAGCATGTTAGTTATCTGTAATTTCCTCATCGCCGAGTCTACAGCTTTGTGGAGCAGCCTTTACATCTATATGT
Organism: Grus americana; assembly: GCF_028858705.1. Taxonomy (NCBI): domain Eukaryota; kingdom Metazoa; phylum Chordata; class Aves; order Gruiformes; family Gruidae; genus Grus; species Grus americana. The sequence goes on along the minus strand of NC_072859.1, from coordinate 1,644,200 downwards.
AAGAACAGCATTAAAGTGAATGCCTTAAAATGGGATCCACTGATATTTTCATCCTCCTACATTTATTTCACAGTGGTGCCCTAGGCTTCACAATAACTTTGTTCTGAAGCTCACTGCTGCACACTTTTTTTTGTAAACCATTAAAGTGCCCATCAGCTAATGCTCTTTTATATGATTCAGCAAGCTGGACCCTCATTGCATCATGCTGTATGCAAGCAAAAGACAAAACTATAAATGCAGAATAAAAGGAGAAAAAGTAATACTGTGTATTGTCTCTGATTCAAAGGAGAATCTTTGCTTTTTGGGGCTGCTAGCTGAAAGCTGATAAAGAATTTAGAAATACATTTCATAGAGTCAGAAAATAATTTAGCCTGCAAGGGACTTCTGGCGGTCATCCAGTCCAATTCCCTGCTCAAAGCAAGTCTAATTAAATGAGATGCTCAGGGACTTGTCCAGTAGAGCCTTCTCTCACCTTCAAGGATGGAGCTCCCTTGTATGAGTCCTCCCTTGCCTTTCCCCTAAAGCTGTTCTAGTCGGTGCTGGCTGGGCTGTGTGAATTAGCAGCTTCGCTAACGCAGACAGGATCTGCCTTGTCCTAGAGGAGTGGAGGAAACTTCCTCACCTCCTAGTGATGGCCCAGCCCAACACAGCATCCCCATTTGTGCACAAAATTTAACAAAAATGAGCAGCCACAGCTGTCCTTTCTCTGCAGATTTGACTCCGCAGACAGTCAATGCAGAAGTTGTTACTCCTGTGCACAGGCACCCACTGCTCAATCCAGCGTTGTGCCGCAAGCACTGGATGACATGGGGTCCTTCTATCATGCAGCTTGAAGCTGCTCATTATGGACATTTGTTTTGTGTCACAAGAAGATAAAATTTCCATAAGAAACAGAAGCAATAAGAAATGTCATTTTCCACATTATCTTGTGGCAACAAGAAAAATAGAACTTCCCTAAGTTCTCGTTTCAGAATGCCCTTGAGGAGTATATTTCTGTGTTTGTGAATAAAGACTTGGGAACGTATCACAAACAACCATGTGCAAGAGTTCCCTTTATGGTCAAAAAGGGATATTCATGAAAGCCAAACGGTCACAGAGGCACACAAATCTTAACACAGGATCGTTCGTTTGCCAAGCTTTCCTTTATGTCCATGAATACAGATGATTGGGGATTCATTAGATAAAAGTACTATGCACACTCAGTTTGGTCTGTTTTTAAGGAGCTACATAAATGACAAAGCTTTCAGAATAAAACAATTTGTAATTAAAGGGAGAGTACGAATACATTATTGAAAGGAAAAAAAAATCTAATTACATGTTAATAAAGTGGGGACAAGCATCTCTGGGAATCCCCATTCAATCTAGCCCAAAAATGAGAACTAAGACATACAGAAAAGTATGGGGTTATTAGCTACCTCATGAAAGCATTCTTAGAAATTACTAATTCCCTGTAATTATTTTAATTGAACCAATTTTTCAAAGTATTCAGCACCCATCCAATGATAATGGAAGGCAGCAGGTGTGCCTGAAATCATGCCTAAAAATTAAGGCTAGGGACCTAAATCAAAACCCATCAAAGTTAATACAAAAACTCCCTTTGACTTCATTAAGCATTGACAGAGCCCAGAAGTCAACACCGTCTCCCCGTGGGTGGCACATTTTTGCAAGCATGTGGCAGTTACTGCGTTTTAGGGCCTTTGCGAGGTGGTCTGAAGAGGGATGAGAAAAGAGAGTATCCTTACTCCAGTTTCCCTGCAGCAAATCCTGAGGCTTTGGGGAGAATATTGAATGCCAAAGCTACAATTTTCAAATGTCTTCACAAGAACTACCTTTAAGTTTTAGTTTTTACTTAGGGCCATATTTCATAAAAGGTGTCAAGTCTGTAGCTCTTTTGTCATCAGTGTAATACTGGTGCTTTGCACTTTTAAAGAGCAGCTATTCTTCTGTTAGACTGTTTTCCCCGAGTTGTTAAGTCCAATTTCAACTTAAAAATGAATTTCATCATATGGCTGCTAATACTGAAAGTCATGCTAGTTAATAATTAGCAAATAGCTAATAGAACTAAAACGTATTTTTAGCATCGGATAATCCTTGCATTAGGATACTTGCTGCAGCCAAATCTTTAATTGTTATGCTTTACATTTTAAGAATTAGTTTTAGTTTTTCGGTTCAGATGTGCTATGTGCTGCATACACAAGAAAATATGTGGTCATTTATAAAAGTGTACTTTTTACATGGAAGAAATATACTAAGTAGTTAAAAGAAATTCTGGGAATTTTATTCCAGATTGCTGGTCAACATATGTACTTTGTTCTTATAATTCTTATGGTAATGGATTTGCTGTAGAAACACTTGTTCCCAAAATAATGATAGGAATTAGTTCTTTATTATTTTAAATAACTACAGCAAGACAGAAATTCACCTTGTTTCTAGAATGGTCTTTTTCAAAAGGGAGTTACTATGGGCCATTTCAGTTGTTATAGATTTCAGATATCAGCCAAAAGACAATAGGAAGGCTGTCATTTTCTGTAATATATGGTTAAAATTCAGTTATGAAATGTATTAAAGAGAACCATTCCTCAGGTGAATAAAGGATTTTGACAAGACTGTCCTGCTGGAAGGATACTCAATCACCAGAATTAACTTTAATATAATCACCCACCAAGGGATAAAACTGCATTTCTAAAATGTCAGTTCATTTTGTAATGCGTAGATGGGGAATCGCAGGTACTAATTATCTTTCCTTCGGAACAATTTATGCTCTCTCTTGAACATTAGGGCTCTCCACTGGATTTCTTCAATCCATTTGGTGACTAGATCCCAATTATACATAGGCTACCCTTTCCAAATTAGTCAGTAGGGATTTATGGCTGCAGATTCCATTAAGTTAATAGGAGTCACATGACAAAGCCTCATCATCATCATCCCATTTTGAAACTTTTACTTCCACTGGTTAGGTGGAGACTGGTCCTGAAAAGGGTAGAGTGACAATATAGGGACTTCCCAGCAGTCAAAGTCATTTAAAAGTCCCCTAGCTGAAAAGATTTGTTGGAAATAATTGTTACTGGCTTTCTTACTTCATCTCTGCAGTACTGTAATGGACTCAGATACTTGTGTCATTTGTTATTATGTAAATTGTTATAAAGGCCTCTTACAGAAGAAATGTCACTCCTTAATGACCTCTTTAGTGCAGAGAAACACCGCCAAAATACCAGGAGCACGCATACCAGGAACTCGGGAAAGTACCTCAGTCTTAGCAATGGGATTTCTTACCCTTTTGTCCCTAAAATTTTTTACACAGAGTCAATAAAGTGAAGTTTAACATCAGCAGAAGAAAGAGTCAAGAGGCTTGTAGACAGAACCTGTTCCTATGCTTCAAGGTCCAGCCCCGGAGAGTCGCCCAGCCCAGCTGCGCTGAGGAGCGACCACCGCAGTTTGACAGAGAAATCAGTTCTGACCAACACTGTTCAGTCACCGCAAACTCACGCACAATATTTCCAAGCATTAGCCCTACCTCCCAAGGTAGCTGATAGTAGGAAATGTGTCCCATATTTCTTGATAAGGTTTTCTGTGATCTGTTGAAGGGTCGGGCGGCGTCCGAGTAGCCTTATGTTACGGAAGAATTCAGGGGCAAGTGGCAGTGGGGAGCCAAGGAAATTTCTTCTTTCAACAGCAAGATTGTTTACTTTCCAGCGGCCAAACTCTCTGCAAAGCAAAACAATTCTCATTCAGAAATATGTCATTCAGACAAATGTTCTTCATTTGCAAACTACTCTGCTCTGCTGACTAGCTGGGGGCGACGAGCTGGGTATTACAACAGGCCTTGACAGTGATACTCTGTCATGTGTTATAGGCATAGGACAAGAAACGAGTGTTATTTATTAGAAGTGGAGACAGTACTCCATAACAAAATCATTGCTCAGAAAAAAATAAATAAAGAATAAGCCACTTAGGATGCTGCTGTTCCTATTGTTTATGTTTAGCCTCTGATGTGAATACGGCCCTAGAACAACCAGATTTGCTAGAAACTGAAACTAAATTGCTAAATTAGCAATTTCCCAAAATTTGGACCAAACGCAGCCAGTGTTTTCATTAGTACAAGGCAAATTTTAAATACATTCCAAGAAACAGCCCATGTTCTTTGCTTTTTGATAATAAGTCACCTAGGTACGTAGCTGGCCAATTTGAACAATTTAGAGAAACACTGTCACATTTGACCTTACTATGATATTTCCAGTTTGGTCTCCATTTTGAGGAAATATGCAGATATAGGTCCAATTCCTAAAACCAGATGACTTTTCAATTTCAGGAGCGATATAAATTAATTCAAAGACTTGTCCCCTTCCCCTCTCCAAAATAAATCAATGATAGCAGGGAAAACAAACAAGTCAATTACACAGCAATAAACACATCTTTTATTCATTTACTTACCAATTAAGATACCAGATAGAGTTATTAGTGGAAGGACTCATTGTCCTCAAAATCTAGCCAAGAGACACAGCATTTGCAATAACTTTGCTTTTGCAAGGTACGACAATATCTGGTTTAGTTACAGACTCGCGGACTGTGAGAATTAAGTCCAAGGGAACCTGTGGACTGTAGTTCAGCTACCACTTTGTGGAGTCATTCCTATAGCTATGCCAATTAAGATTTCCCTTAGATAAGATTGTGGAAAAGCAAACAGATTAGAGAGCTTGAAAGATCCTACTGAAGGTCCCAGCTAAATATAGTACAACATTCATTTACAAAATTAACACAGAAGGCAAAAATCAAGGATACAGCAAGCAAATAACGTTTGAGGGATACCTGAAACAAAGCAGTTGCCTGCAGCCGAATGACTATGGTGAGTGATGCAATACATAATCTACACTAGTATTTTTTAGTACTTTCAAGTCCATAAGTATTAGTAGAACCCAGATAAATACATTCTTGTACAGCCCTTCTACCTTCCAGCATCCTCCTGTTTCTCTTGCAGATCCAAAGTGTCTTATCCCCAGTCTAGATTAGATTTACACGCGTTTGGCGCAGCTCCTATGAACTGCCTTTCCTCTCAGACACATTCTTGCAGATGTCATTTTTTTTATTAAAAACAAATCGGAAGAATTGTAGTAGAAAGAGTTTTATGTAACTTACCTGAAATTTAATGTAATTTACTAGTCAAGAGCATGAGACTAAACAGATCCCCACAGCTTCTTAAAGAATCTGCACATCACCACTGCACTTAAATTAGTATTTGGAAATCGCTGTTTGATAGGTGTGGGCTTTTTTCGACTTAGTTGTCAGGTTTTAAAGTTTTGTCTCACAAATTTACTTTCCTTTTAAGAAGCTATAAAACCAGTAACCTCTTTTTTCAACCTTTATGGAACAACTGCATATTTCTAGAAAGAGATGAGAAAAATTACACACAAACATTTTTTGTCTCTAAAATGAAAAAATATTCATTGCACATATTGACCACATTAACGCGAGTTCTAAAAACAGTGAATTACCCTGCACTGTAAATTTAATTTTCAAGCAAAAGAAAAAAAGAAATAAGAAAAAAAAAATTCTGTGCTTTCTGGGCATATTTGAGTGGGGTTTTTCATTTGAATACATCAGAAAATATAGGTCAATTATAGTTCCTGAAGAGACCATCAAGACAGAATTGCTTTGACAGCAAGAAAAGAATACAAGCTTTGTAATTTAAAATATTCATTTTATACTTTGATTAAATCTTTTCTTCTAAACTTGCTATCAGACCAATTGTCCATATCAAAGCTGAGGTTCAAACACAAGAATAACAGAAAAGTTGCAATTCTTATAAAAGCTAGTTTGCTGCTACTCTTCATTCCATTTTCATTGTCAGAGATTTTAAGGACAGAGAAGACCACCATAATCCCCTCATCTGCCCCCGTTTTAATGAAGTCAAAGGAATATCACCAAATGGTTCTTGCTGCCTATGTCAGAGGGTTTGTGACTGCAGAAGAAGCTATCTTCCAGAAAAACATCTCATCCTCACTTAAAAGCTGATGCTGAAAATTTTTCAGAATTTCTCAACACTCTGTTGTAATATTTAACTACAGAGAGTGCATTTCATTTTCAGTTTGAACATTGCCAACTTCGGTTTCCAATTTTTGTAGCTTTTAATGCCTGTCAGGCAGATTAAATTTTTTTCTAAATATTAGGTACGTTCTGTGTAACTGATTACAGCTCTTGTCTGAATCTCCTCTTAACCCTGGGCTAAGCTGCTTGCCTTCTTTTGTGTTCCTTTGTGAACTGTGGTTTTAGATGATATGTCTCGCAGCTCTTCTCCAGAAGTGGCAAATGATTTCTTGGAAGAGTAAAAGTAGAAATAATGGCCTCATCCATACCAAATTCAGAAATATTTCCAGGTTGAGATCCTCCTGTTCTACTACAAGTCATTTATCTACTAAATCCAGGGACTGAGTTATTCTAGCCCTAGGAGAATTTTTTTTTTTTTTTGGCTTAGTTAAGCAAACTTGAGTTCCTTCCACAGTTTTTGCTACGGAAAGATTGTTTTGCTGTATCTTATGCTATATCAGAAAGAGGAAGTAGGCTAACGATTTTGTAAAAGTTTTGGCATTCTTTTTTGATTCGGAGCACATCAATGGAAACAATTATTAGTGCATCAAGTAATCATCTTTTGAAATTCACTGCTGAGGAAACTGTGGGAGCAGAATATGGAAGCTGAATTATTTTTACAAAGATGCCAGTTTTATAACTCTGCCACAGACTGAGCTGGAGCTTTTAAACAACTTAAAACACAGATTTCATATTTTTCTGAAGTCTTTCTTAAATGAAGTGATTTGGAATATGAAGAAATGAAGACCTAAACCCTCCAGGACAGACAAGAGAAAACTTCTCTGAAGATAAACGAGGGACACAGAACAGCAAAAGTGAGCTGCCTGGCTGCAGGAGCAGTGATACCTACACACGGACAAGCAAGAAGTGACTAGCAGCTTCTCCAGCTGGAAAAATGAGGAAAGACTGAAACCCTCAGAATTAACTGGGTTTAGGAGAGCAAAGTGTAGGAGCAGGGAAATCTGGGCTGGAGTTCTCAGCTGAGGTGTTTGCTCTGCATTACTTCTGGCACGTTGAGTGAGGAGGCTTTCACAAACACTCTCTGGGTACATGACGGTCACTAGTAGCTGCTATCCTGAAATCAGAGCTAATTTATCTTTTCAGAAATTTCACTCAAGTAAAATCATATCCTTATGGTCCTTTTATATGACTTATGTAAATATGTATATTTAGATACCTATACATGTAAGTTCCCTTTCTTCTCTTGATTTCACCTTGCAACCAGTGGTATATTCTCTCCTGTTTCCTTCTCCCCTCTCTTATCACACAGTAAAGCTCAAACTTGATTTACCTGTTTGTCTTGCAGTCATTCTCTCTAACACAAACTCTCCAGCCCTCAATGAATTTTTTTACCAAATGTGCATTGTTCTCCTTTGAAAATCATGTTCCTGTCCACTGCCAAAGGCAGACTAGCAGACCTGACAGAGTTATGTTCTTCTTAGTAGAGAAAGTACTGCCCTCCAAAGTCACCGGAGTACCATTCATCAGAGGAACACCTCCCACAGAAGAGCATAGCATCAGAGCTGGCTGCCAGTCAAGAAAACCAATTATGCACTAAATACAGACACTAGAAGTATTAGAAGCTTATTCTTTCCTCTTCTTCCTCTTCTTCTACTGTGTAAGAGCCAAGACTAGCAGCTGTCATGGTGCTGTCAAGAAGCTAAGATTTAATAGCAGGTGGTACCCCCTGCGCTGGCCATCTATTTCCATCCTGAACAATATGTTAACCATTGGATAGAGTTCTCTAATGCTCAGGGCAAAGCCTGCTGTTGAGAAGGATGATGGCTTTGAGTTCCTGGGCTTGTACAAGAGAGAGGAAATAAGTCAGTCTGGCTCCTAGGATGAAGCCTGTAATGGAACTGCATTAGTATCATAGGTAGTGCCAGAGGCCATGGGCAGCATTCTCTCCATCTTCCTACATATCAGAACTGTGGATTTGTATGTCCTACCAAAAATCTGTTTCCTGGCTGGTTGGCTAACACACACGCAAGAGCCCTGAAGCCCAGTAGTGCCAATTCTGACCAGCTGTACTGCATGCATGCCACAGCCTCTGTCTGCTGAATGGGGTCTCCTGCCATTTGTTCTACTTAGAGAACGCAAGGTTGAAGAATGATCAGTCAGGAAGTCAGTGTGGGTTGAAAACAAGCACAGTTTAAAATACAGTTTTTATTTCAACACTATTTCTTGTATTGTTTCCTACTATTTCTTATATGTTGCTATGCTATGACATCCAGAGTGATGTTTAATCTAAGAATAATGTTCTGACATGAAACACCCCTTAGTAGAGTATTGTACAAGTCGTGCACATGTTTTCATCTTGAAAGAAGCTTAAACTGCAAGTAGATCTGAAAGTAATTCTAGGGCAGCAGGCCAACAAGGGCTGTCAATGTCTCTTTTGAATTTCAAGCCATAGCTTTTTTTCAAATGTGTATATAAATTATACATTTTCTTCTGCCACTGCACTCATTTCAATACATTTTAAATCGTATGGTATGGGGAGATATAGGGAAAGCTCTATATAAAACACCTAGTTGAAAGAAATTTTAAAAAAAAAGCCATTGTACTCTAAACTTGGAGTGTGTAGAAGATTTGAAATGGGAATATAATCTTGGCTATTGCAGGTGATTAAGTCAGAGCCTATGAAGAGATTTACAGTGAGTCTGATGGATTCTTCTTAACCACAACAGTCTCTCCTAAGGTCAGCCAAACACAAAACGGAGCCCAAGCAAAATTAGCAACATTAGGCTTCATTGTAAGTAACTTAGGTGTTTTATAAACCAGTGTAAGTACCGGTAAGCATAAATATCAGTGAATAGTAGTGTGGCGTAGTCTGGAAAGCACTCTTGGAATATGAATTTTGCATCACTTTTAATACTATAGAACTATTCTGTGTTCCTTTCTCTTAATGTCTTCTAAATGAGACAGTTTGAGCCTTGGATGGTGAGAAGGTGACTGCTTCAAATGGGCTGGAATGACAGTGGGATTCTGCAGCCAATGTTTACCATGCAGCTGCAAGTTAATCTGTTGGCAGAATAGCTCTATGGGAGAATATATGGTGGTTTTTTCCACTTACTTTCTTTAAAGGCCTGAGGATTTCTTAATGCCGGAGGCCATAGCATGAATAAGGCCAAGATGATATAAACTGAAACTACTACCATGTTAAAGTTCAGAAGAAATGTTATAATACTCGTGATTTGCATCATGCACTGATCTGTGACTGGGGCTCATGTAAGCTGCCAGCTGCAGAGACACAAACCAAAGACAAGCTCAACTGTCTGGCTCTGACAGGGGTCATAACACCTTCAGCCACATCTCCTCTGTCCTGTGCAATGCAAAAACTATGTATAGCTATAGCTCTTGGGGGAAATTGTACACAGGTTAATTCCTCTATAAGAGACAGGCTCAGAGTGAATTGTACATGCACCACCTGGCCCCAACTACACCACGTTCCTGCAGACTTCATAAAAGAGGATCCCACAGCAGCAATATCTCATTATCTTGCAGCTACCTACCAGCAGTTATACAACAGTAACACATAAGTATGGAAAATATTTGCTAGCAGAAAAAAATGGTAAAAAAAAATTGCTTTTAAAGAGAAGATTCACTTAGATGTGGACAGAATCAGAATCAGGTAATAAGCAAGGCTGTGTTGTTCACAGATTGTCAGGTGAAAAAATTCTCAATACCAGCACAGGTCATAGAACATTAAATGTTTATTAAAATCAGTTAAGTGATGGAGAATCTGCCACAACCTTTACTAAATGTTTGTTACAGTTGATTTTTACTATTCAAGGTGAAGAAGAAGGGAATTAGTCATATATTGACTAAGCAGCCTTCTGAAAATATCAGCCTTGCATAGAAACCTGATAATAGGGACAAACACTGAAATATGGGCAAAGTAAACATAGAATCATAGAATCATAGAATGGTTTGGGTGGGAAGGGACCTCAAAGCCCATCCAGTCCCACCCCCTGCCATGGGCAGGGATACCCTCCACTAGCCCAGGTTGCCCAAAGCCCCATCCAACCTGGCCTTGAACACTGCCAGGGAGCCAGGGGCAGCCACAGCTTCTCTGGGCAACCTGTGCCAGGGCCTCACCACCCTCACAGGGAAGGATTTCTTTCTAACATCTAATCTAAATCGACCCTCCTTCAGCTTCAGGCCATTCCCCTTGTCCTGTCACTCCCTGCCCTTGTCACCAGTCCCTCTCCAGCTTTCCTGTAGCCCCTTCAGGGACTGGAAGGCCGCAATAACAGCTTCCCTTGACGGGAAGAAGAAGCAGGGCCTGATAGCATGGAATAAATCTTATCAATGTCTCTTAAAACTGTCAATTATCCAGACATGGTGATTAAAAAGAAAAAAATTCAAGATATAATAAGCTCCTTTTAAACATATTTGCCATTGCTGAAATGGAAAATATTTCTTCATTAACCATATCTTCATAATTGTCTGGCATTTTCTCAAACTCAAAACAAATCTGTGCTAAACATATATCTATTTTCCATATTATTGTTTGTATTTATACTGTTTTTCACCTTATAATGAATAAGCACTATCATTAGGATTTCTTTTTATCTTAATATGCTATTCCTTTGAAACATTTTAGTACTATTTTTGCCTTTTTATGCCTTTTTCATCTTATCAGTTTCCCAGCACTTGAAATTCTACTTCCAGACCTAGAATTCATTAGTATCAGCTTCACTATCTTCTTGCATTATGCATATGAAATATGCATAAATCTATGAACAAATTTTAATAAAAAATGTATACATTATATACCTAGAATGTATGCAAATGTATTTCTTTTTATGACTACTTATAGCCAGATTATTTTCCTAGCTACTGTGACATAAATGATTTGAAACATCTCGCCTGTCTTGAACATAGAAGGGTTTACTACACAAGAAGAACAACAGTGGCTCTCCTTTTGTCCATGTCTGATAGACATTTAGCCTTTGTAACATACGTACCAAAAAATTCCTCCTCTTATGAAATCTGAGAGGGAATTGTTTCTGTATCTTGTCCTGTGGCTTTGTGTTTGCCTTTTACCTATAGTTTGTGCTATACTTCCAAACACACTTGTGAACTTTCATTCAGAGTCTCACTGTTCACATATTCAGCTGTACCTATATTCATGCAAAGGTATTTGCACAAAAGTAATAATCTCCTTTACCTCCTGCCTCAGAAGAAGCTCAGTCACCCAAGCAGTATGTGGTAATAATATGAAGAAATGCACCTGCTAGGAATACGTTGTGAATTACACAAAAGATGAACAGCAAGAACAGGTGGAGTACAAACACTTCCAAACTGACACGTGTTGGTATGAACTGTCCATCTACTAGTGAGGAACTGGTGAATTAGCATGTAAAATTGTGCCAGTTTCACAGACAAGGATTACATTCCAAGCAAATAATTCATTAGCTCTACGTATGATAATAAGATAATAACAAAGAGCAGAGGGGAAAGGGAGAATTCCTAGTAAAACCTACCCTTGCCTCTACTACTTCTGAAATGGAGAAAGACTGGGATACTTGGGTAAGCAGAACATAGATTTCACAGCTTTTTTATGTTTGGGGGGTTTGATTATTTAGATGCACTCTGGCCAGTAGCTATTCTTTTCTGTGTTAATGGCAATAATATGGATTTACAGCCTGCTAGGTAAGATGGTGGCCTCTTTGGAGTCACAAGTAGTTGTCTATCAAATTAATTATGCAAAGTTTATGTATTTATTCTTCCCTGCAGGAAGTTCAGTAGTGATTTCATGGTTTGGCACATGTCCGAGAGGGACAAGATGACTGCTCATTCTCCCCTTGACAGTGTCAAGAATGTCTCCAACACCTCCTACCTGCATTGCTCAGACTAATCCAGCCTTCCACAGTCTCAGCAAGCTCAAAACATCCTTTTTCCCTGTTCACATCTGCCCATAGGCACTATTTATTGTCTAGGCAACAGGTTTCATAAAATGGTGCATTTGCTTAGACTTGCAGAAGAAGAATGAAATCCAAAAAATTCTGACTTGAAGATTCTTGTGTTTCTTTCAATTTATTTTCAACCATTATGAAAGTTCATGTCTAAATTTAAATGTGATGAAAAGGTATGGATTTAAATATTATAAATGTGGTATAAAACCTGTTTCCTATGTTTTCCACAACGCACTGATTACCTTCACTCTGTCTCCCAGAATATTTTCAGAGAAGCAGGTATTTTATCTATAGCTAAAGCAGTAGCTAACTTTTAAAATGGAGAAGTCTGCCTTGGAGAAAATAATTTGTTACAATAAGGAAAAGACTTATGAGAAGGAGAAGCAGTCTCTTTTTCTAACAATAAAGGCCAATAGATGCCATGGTCCTGTTCCTGTAGTTGACCGTACGTGAACAAAACCTAACGACTCTGGAATTTTATAAGAAAATAAAACTCATAAGTCTCTGGAGCTCTCACTGAGAACAGACTTCACAGATTTGGCTGTACCTGTCGCTGCTTCAAAATCAACAAGAAAATCAGTCTTCCTCCTTCTCTTCTTGTCCTGACTCAAATATAAAAAAATGGAAACAGATTTCTTGTAAGGTAAGGAAGAAAGTTGAATCTGTGGAAGTGTTTTAGTGCATGAATCAACACCAGGGAATACAGTTTGTGAAGACTGAATCAGCATAAAGATCTGTTGGAGAAAATAAAACACAGTAGAGGATTAATTGATTCAGTGTTGGTAGATATTCCCAGATGAATCACAGGGGAAACACAAACTGCTAAAATTCTTTGTCATTATATGCTACAGTTCATAATCTCAAAGTCTTTGAAACACCTTTTATTACTATTTTTATAATTTATGTTACAGAACGAAAAAATTTATCTCTTGTACTGGGCAAGAGAGACATACAGACAAAACAAAACTGGATAAATAATTTAAAATGTAAAGGCCCTGCTTCTTATTCACCCTACTTCTCATCTGGAAAACTGAGGCATGGTAGGGCTAAGGGTACAGAGCACCGTGAGCCCGCATGGTCTCCGTCGGTCCCGTGCTCGGAGCAGACCAGAAAGCTTTATGACTTGGTTAGTGTGGCAGAGAATATGAGCCCTTAAACCCTTGGAAAACTGCTTGTTTGTTTGTTTGTTTGCTTGCTTGCTTGTTTGTTTTTGGGATGTTACTGAAGTTCAGTATTGCCTTAGGCTCGGTGCCATGGAAATGCCAAATTCCTGCCTACTAAAACCAAAAGCTGATGTTGCTCCTGCCTGGAACTGGGAGAAGGTACCTTAAATGAATGGCCTCAAACAAAATGTGTATTCTCAATACATTCTCAATATATTCTCAAACAAATAGTGATCCAAAGCCTTATGTACCGAGCTATACATAATGTCTAGAAATGTTCCTTTTCCAGTAAGAATGTTGTATAAACTTAAATCATCTTCTATAGTGTAGATTATTTGGCTCATTTTCTATACAATTTACAAATTTATCCTTCCAAATAAGAGCCTTTTTGTCTCCCACTTACTTCTGCACCACTCTTGCGGTGTGCATGCCAGAAGTACTATTTACAGCTCTGACAGATGACGGTTACCTAACCTGCACGTGAATTTACTAAGGCAGTTGTTTCTACCAACACTCTGGGATGAGTCCGGCTTTACACAAGTGTAAATCTCGCAGACATAGAGCTAAACGCTGTTTTGATATTGTGAAACATAACAGCTATGCTATTGCTGTTTGTAGCATTTCAAATTGTTGAAAGCAGTAGAATGTAAACCAAAAATATTTTCTGAAAATACTTTGGTGTGTTATCTGTTTGTTTATTGCTTAGCTCTTGGGGGAACGTGCTGCTGATCTTCTTTGCATCTAAATGTTATCCTCCTATCGAAATGTTGTTTTACTGGAAATTCTCAGATCTCGACTTGCACACAAAAAACAAAGCCAAGGACTATTATTCAGCATATAAAACATTTTCAATTTTATTTTCCACCACAACGAAAGTTGCTTCTGTTTTGGCACAACTATTTGTATTAATTCCCAAATAAATTTTGAGCTTTGGTTTATTAAAAATGGTCCTGGTGTTAACTTTTTGTTCCAGTGGTGCAAATCGCAAATATCTCTAAAGAACCAGTAGAATGACAACAGTGAGCTGAACAGAGACTCGGGGCAATAAACTTGTTGGTATAGTTCCAGAACACAAAGCCAGACGTTTCTTAACTAAACAAAAGTGCTGAATAGGAGTTGAGTTACTAATTTCTGTAACAGAAAATATTAAGCATTAAATGCATTCTCTGAAAGAATAAAGCCTATATACTTGTGACGTTTAATTTTACTTTCAGTCCTTCTTGAACGACATGGATGTAGAGATTATGCAAGGTGGAGAAACAAACTTGGAAACAAAACTTTCAGGACTCTAGGACTTGTATAAAACTGGCTAGGTCAGCTTGTAATACACCTTATAATACATATGTTGGAGACTTTGTGTGCAACTAGGTCTATTCTGAAGCTCAGACTACATTAAAAACTGCTGAATAAGATACTTAATCCCTCTTATAGAGTCCAAATATGAGCTTTTTTGAGAAGCTTCGAATAGAATGAAGCTCTGTTTTGAACTTTACTATTGCAAAATATATGTATTGAGAATGCATTATTATAAATTTCTCTGCATCTGCATTCATTTCATTATCCCTCACAGCACCTTTGTAGAAGAGGTCTGAGAGAGAAAAATACAAATGATTGTGGAAAATTTCAAATGGGATATAAGCACCAGTGGGAGATAAAAATATTATTTATAATGTCATAGAATTATCATATACACCATAAATTTTACTTATAATACCATGAATAGTGACACAGATTGGGAAGGAATGAGACTTTATGCACCTGACAGAGGCTGGAACAAGACCTGCAGGAGATGGACATATTTTGCAAACAGCCAAGAGAAGCGATGTATGGCACATCCTCACAAACGTTTAGCTATTATGCTCATGGTTACTCTGCTTTTATACTGACATGGTTGAGCAAAAGCCTGTTCTGTATTGCTGGTATCTGCATTAACAATGTCATCACTGTGCTTGAGCTAGCAGCAGCAGCAGCAGCAGCAATGGTGTTAGCGTGAATGAAGTGCCACCTGAGCGCAGCTGTAATGGTAGGTCATGTCTGGTCGGTTTGCTGTGGTCAGAAGCATTCTCCTCCTTCTCTTCTCTTCTCTTCTCTTCTCTTCTCTTCTCTTCTCTTCTCTTCTCTTCTCTTCTCTTCTCTTCTCTTCTCTTCTCTTCTGCTCTGCTCTGCTCTGCTCTGCTCTGCTCTGCTCTCTTTCATGAAACAGGAATTTTAACATATTTGGGAGGCAGTGTAAACTATGCAGGCCAGTTGCAATAAAGAGGAGATGTAATTATTGAATTAAAATTAGCAAAAATACAAGTATTTATCTTCTAGATATATTTCAATTTGAAGTTGATTAGCCAATCATTTTGGATTATTAACCACAGTATAGCAACTGTGCTTAGGACCCCGTTGTTCTGGCTGCTATTCTGCACCAAGCTTAAGATAATGAGAAACTACATGAAAGTTACAGTATTTTCCTAGAAATGTTGCTTAGGAGGAAACAGACTGCATCATGGCTGTACAGATCTAGAAACAGAGCCAAGATTAAGTGGCTTTCCACGCCATATGCCCAGCAGTCATGATGGCATTTTTGTCCAAATTCTTTGTATAAGGAGCAATGCCGGGCAATTACTGGGGATTCTGTTTTGGCCACAGCCTTAACCTTAGCTATTAATGTCTTGGCCAGAACGATTTCCATCCTATTGTAGAACCCACCAGCTTTGCAATGCTGCCATGAAAAAATACCAGTGCACCTCTACAGTGTGTGCTGCTTCTCATAAATTGAAATTACATGTTAAATATAGTCCAGTATTTTATATATAATAAGAATATGTTACACAAAATGAAAGAGGTGTGAGGATAAATGAAGTAATCTATATCATAGTTATGAACAATGGCAGTGCTTTACTACAAATCTGTTCAAGTAGAAGCCTGTGATGAGTTACAAAATCTTGCCCGTCTGGATTGCCAGCTTGAGTACAGTTCCATGTGGCAACAAAGCAAACATTTTTACCCTCTGATGGTTGTCTAGTGGCCAGTGTGAACGGAACTCCAACTCCAGTTCCAAGGATAAATATATATATTCATAAACATATTACAAGAGGAAGCTAATCAGCATATTCATAAATATTCTCACTGAAAACAATGCAGCAAACAGATAATACCAGGGCTTGCTCTTCCTGCCTCAGAAAATGTAAGCAGTGGAAAAAAAGACAGGATCGTTGAAAATCTTCTTTCACCAAGCTAAATGCCACGTTCATGCCGCCTGTGCATTGAGTTGGCTTGGCACAAAGCCGTTCCGAAACAGCCTGCTGCATTAGCATGAAACTCACACAGCCATCGACATCCATCGGTGTGGTCATCTTCGCTGAGATAGACCTACTGTGGTGCAGACAGTAGTGATTCTTGATGTGTCTTGGAAAAGGTTAGAGAGAGTTATTGTACCATATGTGTGGAGCAATTTGCTTCACCCTTGAATCTGGGACCAGCTGAAAGCATGCCAGAAATGGCAATAAATTAGGAGTAGAAAATGAGTAAACAGCTGAACAGCACAGGAACAGAAACCTCCCTTCCATAAGACTCCTTGCCTTACTTTCCTTGTAAGAAGTTGTTCACACACAACCAAAGCTACAAAACCACAACCTCCCTATCTCCCCTACACATCAGTTTTACTTTTCTACCGAGTAGGAAGAGACAGAGGTAGACATTTCTCTTGATTTTCTGGCAAGAGTTCAAGCACTGCGTCATGAGGTTTAAACAAATGCTCAGACAGATAGAATAGAATTATCCTCTTGATTACTCCTGCTTTTTGCTCATCTTACACCTGACAGTTCTGTGTGGCTGAGATTTAACTCCCCTGACCATAGGGTCACCTTAGAGTGGTGAATAACCTTCTCTTCTGCAGGGGTCACAGACATCCACATCCAGGGGTGGTCTTTAGCAAAGGTGACATCACCCCACTGAAACCAAGCTAGAAAAAGTAGAAAAGCAGGTTTCAGAGAGAAATGTGGATGTCCCACAAGGTCACCGGGTTTCCTCAGATATACTCCTGGAATTTAGAAGAGATGTTACATAGAACCTGTATACTGTTTCCTCTTTGGGGATAATCCAAGGTTGTCTTCATGAAGGCTCCTCACTGAGATGTCATCTCCCTTGCCATGGCTGGGCTGCGGGGAAGTACACACTGACACAGAAACCTAGCCAGAATTCCAGCCTGCCTTCATGGGTCTTTTTTTTTTTTCCCAAGGAAATCAAGGCACAGGTAGAATACACGGACACCTTGGTCCGAATGTGGCTAAGACCAAAAAAATGCCCTCAGTATGACAAATTAGGAAGCACTCTTGTACCCAGCAACTCTGATTCATAGTCATGAATCCTTGCATCCTTTCAGGAGAAACTTGACCCAGCAGCAGCTGCACAGAGAGGAACAAACACTTTCTTCACCTCTTTAACCTAAATAAGATCACAAAATTCAATGCCAAATGGAAACTATTTAAATGCTAATAGGGACAGCAGGTGATTTCATTTTCTCTCTGATTTTTCCTTGAAACAGAAATAAAAAGAGTTGCAGAAATCCAAGCCTTTAAAAAAAAAAAAAAAAAGCAAGCTTGATTTTGTTGTAACTGTTGTTCCTATGAGGTATTGCTGTATCATGTGAAAATTAATGCAATTACTGAAATTGGAGGAAATTACAGGAAAAATATGCTCACATCTTTACATCCATGTCATACTAAAGTTAATTTACTGAACCAATGAGAAGTTGAAAGTAGTTAAAGTGGTAATAAATCACTTTTCACACACATAGTAATTTCTAATCTGTTTGTTCTCTTTCTGGTTAATAGTTTAGTATACTTTGGCTACTCTGAGAAAAATATATATCATAATACTTAAGAAACACCCAAATTTTGGTTTTGTAGTGGAATTTTTGTAGCATTCTGTATATATAAATGGCACTTTTATAACATAAATAAAGATAAAAGGCTTTTGCAGAGAATAATTTAAGACCTAACTGCAGGGTTCTACAATCTTCTCCTTTGCCACGGGAATTCTGTAGCTGCAGTAATCACCATGAAATGCAAAAACTATGTGCTATGCATCAGCCAGGAGTCTTTCATGCTGCAATTTGATCTATTAGTATCCATCTACAGCCCCAATAAATTATGAAGTTTTTGTGCCTCTTTCCATAGGAAGAGTCATTACAGTTGTTTGTCGGAATGTAGGAGTAGGACCTAAATCCCTTTCAAAGGGTATGTTGTTAGTGGTACATTATCCAGTTAGAAAGCTTTTATATGTGGGATCCTACAGAAATTATCCTGAACCTAGTTCTTTTTAAAATTTTTATTCTTGAGTAGGATGACAGGAAGTATATTCATAAAATATGCAGATGATACTTAGCTGAGGGTTATGGTTGGTGGGTTTTTTTTAAGATTTATAGAAACATGAGAAATGATTGAAAATAAAAAAAGATAGAATGTGATAAAAAGCAGGATACTATGCTTACAAAAAGACAAAGGACATAGAAAATAAATAATTAGGCAAGCAGAAATATGGTAAAACAGAATAGATTAAAAAAATCTAACCAAATCTGCTTGGATTTTCACCGCAAACATGGCAAATTCTTATATGAAACAAGAACATGACAAGAAAATAGCTATGTCTCTTTCCAGATTTCTGCGAAGATTTCAATGAGAAAAGTGCTCCCAAAGAAAGTTAAAAAAAAAAAAAAATCTGTTTAAATTGTTTTGAATACATCGAGGAGATAAAAAAAGTAAAAGAAACTCCTTATTAGAAAAAGTTGGACATTTTGGTTTTTTTCAAGAGAATACAAGCTTCCGGAGGACATGACAACAGACTTCTGATATGAAATGTTATTCAGAAACAGGAGGTGAACAATTGCTCACCTAGGGAAAAAAAAAAGCTTTATTTGGGGCAAAGAAGGCTGAACAAGAGGTCTCAGCCGTACATTTCTGTGAATTCAGTACTGTAAATCTGAGTAAAACTATCGTGCTGACTAATGCTGTCACACAACTTACTACATTCCTGTTCTGCTGACATCCACCTACTCTCTCTTGTTTCCTACTTCGATTGCAAGCAGTTGCAGCATTGCAAGCATTTTGAGGGCACCTTCAGTGCAATGTCTGGACATACTCTGATATAGGGCGGTCTTGATCTGTTGGCAACTCCCAGTGCTCAAATTAATAATAGGAGCAGTTATTGCGCTGTCCCTACACAACAGTTCCTGAAAAGAGCATAGAAACGTTATCATTGAAGGAAAACAAAGAACTGTCAGAAAAGAATTGGGTTTACTTACGTGTATGCAGGGTAAGGATTTGCTACAAGTTGATATGAGAATATGAAATAAAAGAAATTTTAAAGTGTTAATTATAATTGTTATTTTTCATAAAGGATTGATCATGTAATGGGTGATGCAGCATGCAGGGAGCATTATTCTGGAGTGCCAGAGTGGAGCTGTAGTCTAGAGCTCTGCAGTCAAGAACATTGTTTTGACTGAAAATGTCAGATATGCAGTATTTACTAGCTGTTTCAGTATTTCAGTACATTTACTATACTTACATAAAATAGTTTGTTTCAGTGATATTAAAAAATAATCTTGAAATATTTTTAATTAACATTTTTTGAGATTAATATTTTTCCAAACCTGATACATTTTGACTCAGAGACACCAATAAGATGTCACTTTAATT
Organism: Grus americana; assembly: GCF_028858705.1. Classification (NCBI taxonomy): domain Eukaryota; kingdom Metazoa; phylum Chordata; class Aves; order Gruiformes; family Gruidae; genus Grus; species Grus americana. The sequence continues at coordinate 1,624,349 of NC_072859.1, read as the reverse complement.
ACACAGAAATTGTGTCATTAAAAGTAATATAATGAAATTTTTATCCTCATGGGGTTAAAAATAAGAAAAAATCATATATATATACACACGTATATAAAAATGAAGATTCTGGGCCCACTTTTAGAGAGCTGAGTTATCATTTCATCTCACATCCAGGAAGATGAGAGAAAAAAATAAGTATATTCCTACAAATAGCAATAGTCAGAAAGAAAAATTGCCACTTGTTTCTGAAACCATGAAATTATTTCTTTTTTGAAGTCACAGAAAGAGGAAAACTTGGTCCTGTCTATAACATCAGGTATATATGTTGTCCTTCACACATGGCCTTGCACTTACAAAATAGTCAGTTATTCCTGTGTGATTTAAGGGAAACCTCACAACAGAAAACTTAATTTGCATTAAGTGGTTTTCTCCTTTGGCTCTTACTTGGGTTACGTTGTTGCATTCTTCTAGTACATTTTTCAGTAATTGCTTGAAGCATGACCATGGAAAGTACTAATTTTGTTTACATGACTGCTACAAACTACAGTGCTGTCTTGACAACTGATAGTGATTATACAAGTCATAAATATTCCTCCAAAAATGTAAATTATTATGAAAACCCATGAGCATTATTTCAGGCGAACGCTCTGAGAACAGGTGATTCTTTAGAAGCTGATGTCCTCAGTGGGAAGGAAACCAGAAAGAGAGATGTCTCAAACTGGAGGAGAATTATTTATTAGGAAATTGTATTTCCAGACTTTCTACAGAACAGCTGTGGGTCTTTAATAAACTACAGTTGTAGCGATATCCTGCCCTTTCAGTCCCACAGTCAGTAATTCAAATGTGCCTGTAACTCAGAGATGATAGCTGCCCTGACAGCTGGAGATAGGGTGACAAATAGCTCTTCCAGTGGAGACATTGACATAATTGAAATGTGCTGCCAGGGGAGAACAAAAGAGAGAGCGTGGATAAGCAGCTGCAAAATCCACGTGAAGGGTACAGTCCTTCCACTGCTCTGCTTTTACTAGCGCAGCAGTTTTAGACTGTTCAGGTCAGCTGCGATAATTGTGATCCCCTAACGGGATTGCCGTCACGCTGGAAACGGAGTGGATTGATCTTTCATTAAACATTTACAAAGCCTACATGCTAGCTGTAGAAGATGAAACGTGAAAACATCGTAGATGTGCTGAAGTTTACAGGAACATCTTGCTTTAGATCTTTTGTGACAATAACTTGAGAAAATGTAACTACAGTGATATTTTAAGATTCCATTTATCTTAAATAACCTTCAGATTTTTTATCAAAATATTTTTCTACTCTATTTGTTCAGCCAACAACTGGGATGCAAATGGTTTTGTACAGCGGACAAGGGCTGGCACTGAAAACCAGATCTGTAAGAGATCTTACCTCATTTCCATGGGTGACTAAGCGTGCTTTTTATAGGTTTTTTATATCCTTATACCTTTACACAGTAGCAGAATAAATATTTTCATTTTTTCTAGCAAGTATTTTGGGATACAAAAAAAAGGTGACTAATCAGTATGTACCGGACCTTATGATGTTTGAGAAGAGGCTTTAGTGATTTTAAGAGCAAAATGTGTTTCAACGCGGTCATATAGCCATTGCGAATCGTGCTTCTTTAAACATAGAGAATAACCTCTTTGAGCCTCAGTTTTCCCATCCGGAAAATGATAGGTATCGAGACGTTTATTCCTTACACATGGAATTCATAATAGTTCTGTTTGTAAAATATTATTCAAAGCACAATTCTGTGACACTCTAATCAGAAATATCTACACAGGGAATATAATTAATGCCTTTCTTCAATACAGGAAGAGTAAGATTTTGTAAGAAACTGCTCAGCAAGAACATAACCTCGTAAATAAAAAATACGAATATTTGCAGAAGAACCTATTCATGCCCAATTTTTTTCCTCTCTCTCTTCTCTAGAATTCAAGATAGTGAGATCTTACATCTCACTACCTTAAAGACAAATTTGGGGTTGCCAATATTTTTTTTCTCTTTTTGGCCAGTCATGGTCACTCTTTATTAGATTGACAATAGCACACGCGTAGAAATTCCGTACCCTTCACCCCAATCATATTGCAAAATGCACTTTCATGTGATGGGCACAACAAAGTACAGAGTGACCCAAAGCCTCTGTCTAGGGACCAGCAAGAATAGAGCTAATACTTTAGCTCTGATTAGAAGACAACCACAGCTGCATACAGACCTAATCTGTTGAGGGAAGCGTGTCTGGAGCCAGGTGGGAGAAATTAGGAATTTCCCCAGGGCACTTAAAGAGCATTATGCTTGGGGAAGGGCTGTTTTTAAATGACCATGTGTTTTGAGGTGAGGGGAATGACCTATAGGGGGTGAGTGAAGAAAGAAAGAAAGAAAGAAAGAAAGAAAGAAAGAAAGAAAGAAAGAAAGAAAGAAAGAAAGAAAGAAAGAAAGAAAGAAAGAAAGAAAGAAAGAAAGAAAGAAAGAAAGAAAGAAAGAAAGAAAGAGGATGCTTAGGAAGGCATTTTAAGCACCTCTTCCAACTTTGCATTCTTTCTGCAAAAATAATTTTAAATTAGGATGGGGATAATTTTTGAACTTTGTAGAATAGTTAGTGGGAAGGTTCTGTGTTTGCCCTTGTATTTCTAAGGGGCCTCATTGCATTTCCATGTGGCAGTGGAGCTTCACTAGCTCTAAGCAATCATTGCTGTCCCTAACAGCCGTAGCTTGTTTGTTCTCCTTGAGACCCTCAAGTTGCAATTATCTGCATTTCTGTTCAGATGTACTGAGACCTGTGAGCTGCACTCAGTCAGATAATGAGACAGGAATATAGACCTGCTAGCATAATTTTTTCTATCAAGATAATAACTGTGGCACCATGGGATGATCTAAGACTTACATTTATAACTATTCAAAAATGTGCCAATAGTCAAAATTGACAAGATTCAGGTGTATTTAGTTTCATAGGCAAATAGGCTGTATCACTTATACAAGCCTTAAACATTATTGGGAAGGTGAAAATTAGTATGGGCAGATGGATCAGTTGGTTTTAACATCTTTGCATCAAGCTGTCAGTCAAATTGCTGACGGCAGCAAAGTTATATTATTCACAGCGTCAGAGTTGAGATTAGAGTGCATGCTTGATTTTGTTATATTTTTACAATTGTATACACCAATCATCCTAAACTGCAGCTGTATCTGTCGTAGCTAAATCATCCCAAATGAAAATGAATCTTTCAAACAGACTTGATGCAAGACAGACGGAATAAGGGGACAGCAGTATGACCCTTTGCCTGCTGAAAACCTTCTGGTTTCTACCTACCCTTTACTGCAGCAGGTCTTTCACCTCAATACCTGTCAAAGCCAACATAACTGCTTTGTACCTTGCGCTTGTTGGCTGAACGCTCATACCCAAACCTGGAACGCTTCTGTGACAAGTTTATTGACAACATAAGATAAAAAATCTTGGATATTTTATGAGCTTCTATGATAACTTTAGCTTCTCTTTTGATAAAACACAAACACGAACAATGGCAAAAACCTGAAACACACTGCAGAGCTGCATGAAAGATTGTAAAACAGCAAACTTGCTTTTACCTGAAGGGAGTTAATTTGCACATATCTTACCTTAATCAAGATAAATCAAAGAATAGAGACATTCTATGGAAATAACCACTTCTGGAAATCCTAATGTGCCAAAACCTAAACTAAACTAAAATAATGGAAACAGTGGATTTTGCAAAAATCTAGAATAATTTTGCTAGTGTGAAAGGAGATAAATTTAATGATTAAATTTAAAAACAGAATAATTTTAATTTAAGGTAGAATCTGGTCTTCTCGGCTTCAGTAAGGAGTAAATATGCTATGTGTCTGTAATTGTCTTTCTCCTTTCCATCTCCCACCTGGCCTTTGACTTAATTGAATAAAGACTATAAAAAATTGCAAATGCTCATCTTCCTTTTTATCTATACCTAGACATTTGAATATCTAACTTCTCCCTGAGGTGTCTTTACAAGGATGAGCCATCAAAATACCTTCAATAGCTCAAATAAACCAGTAATCTTCTAAATAAAAGTTGGGAAGCACAACTAATGAAGTAAATAAAGATTACTGTGAAGCAGTTCAGAAGTGGCTAGGGAATGAGAAGTGAATAGCTTTTGTTCTGCACCTGCTGTAGGTATGTAAATTTGCCATGAGCCACTGGAGGCCTCCTAGCACTGGGAGGTGTCCTCGATAATGAGACAGTTGTTGTTGTTTATACCAACATCAAAGAAAGACTACTTTCTGGGCTTATCCAGTGTCTAATAAACATACTTCAGGACATTGGTACTGTGCAAGATTATTTTGAGCCTTAGGATTCAAGACCCTCTGATTCTGTTAACGTGTGGCTGTGACACTACATAACGATATGTAAAGGCAAAGTTATCCAACGTTGATGAAATGTCAGCAGCTGAAACGTTTTGGTACCGAATGGACATCAGTCACTACAGAAAAGTGAATCTATAAGTGCCTATTTATTAATCTGCAGTAGGTATAAATAGGTGTATATCTATATTTAAGTTTTCTATAGGATATGTAAGAGATGTACACTGATCATACATACATAAACCCCCCTGCATTAAGCACAAATAATACCATCAGTGAGCTCTGTGGATAGTCCTACTGTCTCTATAAGTAAATCAAAAACTACAAACTGTCAGAAAAGTTGAAAGTCCCATGATGTTAAGAGTATCTTATCTACTTTATTTAGAGATCTTCACAGAGGAAAGAAGTTAGTAGATGCAAAGTATTTTTCATATCAAGTTCAGTCACTTAGCAAATCAGTGAATATTAAATTACACAACCATATTAGTCTTCAGTATAACTGGGAATTTCAATTCTGACCTTCCTCTCACATCCCCAATTTTTTTTTTTTAATTTTAATCAATTTATCATTTATAATAGCAATATCTCATGCTTTTCAGGAGTAGAATGAAAAGTATCTCAAGAAAGGTTTGCCTTTATAACAGGGGAGATACAAATAAGTGAAGTGACCAAGTCCTAAAATTATAGAAGTGAATGGTAAAATGGACCCTAAGTTTAATGATGTCTACTATAAGTCTACTCTATAAAAGCTCAATACAAAGCCCACTGAAGTAAATGAAGACACAGTCAGAAAATAAATCCATAAGCCGCAAAGATTTTTAAACGCTATTTCTATTCTTCGGGTTTTAAAATTGATTTAAACCTATATTTGTGTAAATTATTCACAATCAATGTCTGATCAATTTGAATTCTTTTGGTTCACAGCATGTCCATTAGCAAATTATTTTTTGTAGCTTATTCAATATTTGAATGTAGTGAGAGTATTTGCTGTATTTTTTGTACTGGGGATAATTCATTGTATCTACTTGCACCATACCCAGAGTGCCAGTTAACTGTGATGGCTACATGAATCTTCTTTGATTGGATTAATATAACTGATAAGCAAGCGGATGTATAGGTGAACTGAATCACATGAGAACGTGCTGATCTGTCCATTTCAAACTGTATCTGTGGCTTTGGGAAGAGAACAATGTAAACGGAAATATTTCTTTTCCAAAATTGTGCGAGGAAATGGATACTAATGTTTACCTGGTATACACACAGAAAGAAGATTATTCACTCCAATCAAAACCATAAAGTTACAGCATCTGCAACATTCAAAGGAGAGGCTATCTGAACAGGCCATCCCATTACAAATTCTGAATCTGAAAAACTAGCTTATGTATTTGGTATCAAATTGTTCTAAAAGAATTGGATCAATATAAAGTTACAAAGGCCAGAAATCCAGATGGTGTGGATTTCGGTCAACTAAAATTAGCTTCATTGGTTTTGGCTCGCTTATCTATTCCTGTTGATATATGCAAATTTATGGAGAACTGGACAACAGCCAAAGTCATACCCCATTCATTACAGATGTGACTCCATTTTTTCCAGTTAAAGGATATTATACTAGAAGATCTTTTTTATCTAAAGTATATAAGAAATTTTATTTTAGCCAACAGTTTGATTTTCTGTGATGAAAATAGTATATCTGCTTGTTAATCAAGTTTCAGAATAGAAATATTCAATTTTTACTTTTTCAATCAAATCTCAGATGACTTTAACAGAATAACTAATGACCTTTTAATTCCAGTCTGAATATATCAGCCTTGAAGGTTTCAGATATGATTAATTCTCCCTTGTTATTTATATTTTAGCAGTATCCCGCTACCCTAAGCTACATTATCAATGTTTGTTATATAAATTACATACCACAGCAAGTTGCAACTAAAATTCATGTAGTCTTCTATTACTAGACTAATAACTAAAAGTTAAATATTTTGCTGCCTTATTTTACCAATATTGTGCCACTACCATGTGATGATACATTATGCGTCTACAATATATATGTGAATGATAAGAAATTGTCGTGTCCCCCCCCCAAAAAAAAAAAGTCTTACTGATGTTAAATAAAATACATTCCCAAATGAATATGTCCATATCCTAAACTACTCTGAGGACGTGTGACCGTCAATATTGCCCACTGATTGCTAGTGTACAGTGCAGGTTTTAAGGCCTCTAGCAAGCAAGTTGAAAGATACATTTCAAGTACAGTGATCATGGGTTTTACCTTACAGATCTATATTTATTTCCAGCTGTACTAGGTCAGGATCAAAGGCAAAAAGGCAGAACTAAAAATGCTTGAAGTTCAAAGTGTGGGTACGTTGATTCATAAAGGTCATTGTCAGTTAATCTATATGTTTCTCCATTGCAATCTGATCTGTGGTTTGTTAGAAGTATTTCCCAATTCTACTCACACCTCTTCTTAGCAGTATCGTAAGTAAATAAAAGTGAGAAGAGTTTGGTCAGAATGTCCTCTGGAAGCTCCCTGACAATGAGCAAACCTGCTAGCAAGGTAAAACAAGAATGTGGAGTCTTCACTGAGTTTAATTTTGTATGGAACAATGAATTTTCATATGCTCTAACACAGAGCATTCACAACGGTTTTGTTTTGAGGGAAGGACTTACAAAGTTGTTGACTTGTAATTTCTGAGCTAAAGTTGGCCAACAACTTCTGAACAGTAAAGGACAGCCAGTTCAAAGCTGGATGTAAACGGAAAAAATGCTGCCAGTTTTATTTTGACATTAAAAAGGGGAAAAATAAAACCCTTCAAGTTGTCATTAAAGTATAGATGACTAAATACATTAGTCACAGCTGTTTACATTAGGCTTAAATTGCAAAGGTGATGTAACATTTAGGCAACAGTGAAGTAAACTCAATCGTGTCCACCTCATACCACGTTTATATTACCTGCATGTTCTGTACATACATCTTTTTTATTATTCTGTAAATTCAACTTAGAAAGTGAATACAAAATTCAGAATGAGCTTAATGTAGCAAAAATCCATTTGTGAAGGCAATTCTTTCGCCAGGTATTACAATCTGATATGATCAATTACCTTCGTGTCTATTCTTTAAGTTAGAAATTCAAACTGTACACGACATGTATCATAGGAGATTACACTGTAATCTAAATGCTGATGCTGAAATGATACCCAGCTCAGGACGGTAAATGAGATGTGGTATGTCAGTAGATCTGTCCTAAAAAACATTTTAAATTAATACAAAATTTCAGACCCAGCACAGAGACTACAAAGAAGAGCGAAGAAGCAAAATGTACATATAACCAGTGTTGTTTGAAGCTGAAATAAGAGGGGCATCGTCTTCTACCTTCATCACTATTTTCTAAGATTTTTCTCTGCATTAGAAAGTGATTACAGATGAATTTCTAAAACTAGTGCCTCTTGCAGTTCATTCCTCTGCATTCCCTGAGTGCACAGTTGACACATGGTGGCAAATATTACCCTCTGTTACACTTCAATGGAACTTCTGTCTCTTTTCCCCAGTGCCCAATTTACAGCGGAGAAGCAGCTAATAGCAATCACCTTCCTCCAAGTGCTCTGTTTATCATTTCCCTGTTTCTATGCTTGATAGCTTCCCTGTGAGGAGGCACAAGACATTTCCGTCTTCTTTCATGTACATTTTCCTGCTATTTCATTATCATCTGCTAAATAGCATTGCAGCAAATACTTGAATGTATTGTCTGGGATAACAATGACTACACAACTGAGAAAGTGCTGAGATTGCTGCATATGCAGCAACTGTGTCATTGCTTCAATGTTAGCTTGTCCTCCCCTGGGTTTGTTTTGCTCTCTTTGCGTATCTTGTTGCGATAGTTCTGGTTTGGCAAAAAAACTTCTCTTAATTATTGCATTTCTGAAATATTTGTACCTTGATGAAGGCATTGAAGAGATTCTTGCTCTCTCTCAGCATTAAGACTTGTGTGTTATTTCTTCAGTCCCCACTTGCCATCTGCATTGAGGCAATTACACGCACACCTCTGACAAAATTAACCGTTCTCCACAGGTAAAAGGCTTGGATTTATCAAGCAAGGAAATTCACTTTAAATCCTCGTACCTTTTATCACCACACAAGCACGGGCACACAGAGTGCTCACAATAGCCAATTCTCAGTCCTTCCCAGGAGCTGCTCTCAGGGGGCAGGAGGAAGGTCTCATCTCCAAAGCAATTCAACCTTTTCCGTGTAGGGTGATAATCTTAGTCAGGTTTTCTGTAGCTGAAAGTCTTACTTTTCTCCATTTGCTCTCAGTCAGCTTTCATGGTGAGGAATTACTTTTCTCATTATAATCACTAGCTTTTCTTCATAAGATATTGCACAGCTCGGAAATTACTTTGAGTGTGCCCTTCCCCCGTTTTACCAATCAGTTGGCATGGTGACACAACAGCTGCTACAAATCACAGGAAAGATGCTTAACGGGTACATTTTAGAGAAAAGTTCATGCTGAAGAAACCACTAAATTTGCAATCATAGCACTTGTTCTTTGGGTGGCTGTGCTCTTACGGCTGTAGCTAAGGGAAAAATATTTTGGAAGTGTCGCAATTAATGTAGAACAAGTTCGTGTTGAGAAACAAGCTATGATGTGATCTGACGCATTTACATTCTATGCACAAGGTGATTCTTGGCTTCATAATCCGAGATGGAGCCCACACAGGTCAGCATCACGCAGATCCAGTGACACCAAGGTGCAGCTGAAGATGCTGCCTCAGCTTTGAAATTCTTTGGCCTTCCATACCGTTATGACTTCTCCAGCACTCAAATCTGTGAAAGTTTAGAGTTAAGCTCATCATGTAGAACTGTAATATTCACTCTTTCTAAGGCGGTTGCAGCTCTGGAAATCACTAGATGACAGTTCACTGAATTAAGCTGTAACGCCTATGACAATCCTGTATGATGGAATCAGAGATAGGTCCCCCTCTCCTCCTCCCGTCCTGCTCAAGAGCAGATGGAGATCGGCCAAAATACGCTGCCAATGCTTCCTACTACTGCCTTTTTTGGATTGTTTAGGATTTAAGGATGGTATTTTTGCTAGATAATTGTTTTATCAGACCTTGTAACTTGCCTTATCAAACCTTCTATCATGTGTAATGGTCCTATGTGCACTTCTTTAGAAGATCACTTTTCATGCATCCCCTGGGTCCCATTTGGAAATTCCCAGTGGCATCTTAGGATCACAGCCAATTGTATTCATTCTTTTTACTAGGATTTTTTTTTTCCCCCAGTATCCTGCTTTTTCAGACTCTCACTTATTTCCTGATTTGTGTTAACAACATCAAACAGGTCTAACGGGTCTTTTCCTCAGGCCCCTCCCTTCCCCTGGTAGCAGATATTTCTTTAGAGAGAGGTTTATGGACCATTTGGATTTGCAGCCAAGACTTAACAAATCTTCAAAAATTAAACTGAAATTCTTGATGTTTGCTTTTTCAAAAAGAGGCAAGTGACTCTCTTTAAAATTACTGATGCTCCTTTAACTGGTGATGTGCTTGAATTTGATCCTGGATGTTCCCGTTTTCTGCTTAGAACACACTTTTTGCAGATGAACAGCATTCCCATTAAAATGAGGTTTTCAACAGAAATGCTGACATAGTGCAGCAGAAAAGCTAGTGCCGTTGAAATTATGCAGGATTTAATAACCAGAAAAGTAAGCAAGAACAGAAAACCTCAAGATATTCAGGTGGGATATACTCTTTCATACAAATTATGTTGTTCTTATATTTGTGACCACTCTCCTTGTGCAGTGATGAGATGCTTTTTGGTTTTAGCTTTTGCTTTTTTGGAAATGTTTTACTGGATCCCAGGAAATGTGTCACCAAGTTCAGTCACTTAGCAAATCAGTGAGTATTAAATTAGACAACCATATTACTCTTCAGTAAAACTGGGAGACTCAATTCTGACTTCCTCTCACATCCTCAACTTACTTTTTAAAAACAAACAAAAAAAATAATCAATTTAGCATTTATAACAGCAGTATCTCATGCTTTTCAGGAGTTAGACTAAACAGTATTTCAAGAAAGGATTACCTTTATAACAGGGGAGATACAAATAAATGAAGTGACCAAGGCTGTTCAATTGACAGACACGGAAGTGGACCCAGGTCTCCCGTACCCGTTTGTGATGCTCTCCTAGCTAGCACTTACTTCTTCTTTTAACTCATAAAAGTTAAGATGGTGAAAGTGCTAATATGAATAGATTTTAATTTTACTTTCACCGTAAGGTTATATACATGTATATGTATTTACATATATTCTTGGCATGTTATATATGTATTCATACACGTTCTTGGAGGAAAAAGTCAACTAAATAATGCTTTCCAAAAAGAGATTTTTCTCTCCTTCTCCTTTTTTTATTTTAAAAAGCATTATATCTGGGAAAAGCATCTAGTAATTCCACCATTGCTGATGCTTATTCAACAACTAAAAATGAAAATAGAGAACACAAATATGCATTCCATGTTTGCAGAGCTGTTGTGGTTTCCACAATGTCTACTGGGGAAAACCTCGCTTGGTGTTTTCATGATATTGAACATAAGTAGCACGGCTTCACTGTGGAAACCCTGATCAATCTAGACAGCCAAATCCATCAGTTCCTAATACCCCATGTATCCATGAGAGATACAAGGTGATTTCTAGCCTCATAAAATTCAATAGTAATTCTAACAAGATCTGCAGTTAGTTTAAAAATACACAGTGTAATAAAAGTGTTCAAAACAACACATTAAAGAAATTATATTCAGAGATGAAGTGCATCTGAATCTGAAGTGTATCTACCTCCTGACTCTTCCTTGTCAGTTCCCCTCAGGGCAGTTTACAAAGGAGTTGGGAAGCACTAGCCCCATTTTAAAGGTGCCGCCCATACTTAAAATGTTCAAAATCATCCACATGGCCAGCAATACAGCTCTTTCCCTGCCTGGCCCTATGATCACCTACTTCAAACAAGGGATAATGCAAGCTAGACCAGTTGCTGATTTTTCTGTAACCAATGACAGGGAAGCAAAACTAGCAATGAGAAAACACAAAAAGAGCTGTAACAGTTGCTTTTGGCTTTATTTTTTTTTTTCCTCCCACTGCTCAAATACCTATGCTATAGCTGGTGAAGGGCAGGTAAATGGTAAAATGTGACCACTGTTTCCTTGGTCATGATATTCTGCCTCCTTGGGCTGTGTCAGGAGTGCAGCCTAGGCTACCGTCCATCCGCTGGGCTTGGGAGTGTCGCGTGTGTGTGCACGTGTACGCACAGGTTATGTTCAGCCATAACAATTGCATAGCTATAAGAGAGGGAAAAGATCATTCCAGAATAATATCTGCAGAATTTTTTATTTTATAGAAGAATGTCTACTTTCAGAGTCCTTCAAAATTTTGAAATGTTTGGAATAAGAGCTGGACTCTCTGTAACTCTCCAGAGAAACAGAAAGCTTTTAGACATCTTATATGATTCTTAACACTAGTATTTTTAATATCATTATTGTTGTTATGTGATGCGTATGTTTCAGAGATGTTCTAGGCTGTGACCTATGTTGATATTTGTTGTTGATCAATCAGAGCTTGAAAAGCTTCTGCTACTCTGAAAAAGCTGAAACTCAGAACTGGTGGGAGGGAGAAGGGAGAGAGTGGAAACCGAGAAGGAAAGTTGAATTAACGAAGATGAAGCGATGGCAGGAACTCAGTGCTTGGACCACAATGCGTATTTTCCCCCATCTACTTGGTCTTTCCCTTTCTGTGCTGGCAGTTTGAGCTTCCAGGTAAGGTTATGGGCAAAACAGAAATAATCTTCTTAAATAGAAATACTCACTGAGTATTTCTGGAGTGGCAGGATGCATTTGCTGGGTGAAGCATCAGTAGAGCCTGCTTAGTCCTGCTTTGCTGTCCTAAGCACCAACTAGATAACAGAAATCGAAATGAGTGCTCACTTTGTACTTCCAATAATATTTTGATTCTGATTTCCTTGAAGGAAAGGAGGATGCTCCATGTACATGTGTAAAAATAACCTGACTAGCAAGAGCATCAATGATTGTGAAGTGATCTTCCAAAACATTTAGTTCCAGTAATGAGATTAATACTCCAGGAATGGTCATAAACATCTGCAAGACTTACTGAAAGGCTCAAATCCATCAGTCTTCCATCTCTATTCCTTTAAGCTTTGTCACAGGTTTTCCTGCCATTTTTAAACTTCCATGCTACAGAGGGCACATCAGCAGAGATGCCTCCTTACAGAGTGTCTCAACTTCAGACTGGTATGCCTCCTTAGTAAAAATTAAATGTTTGGCGTTATGACTTCACAGCAAAAGCCAAGGGGGAGGAAGTGGGTAATTTCTGCTGTGTGGCAATAATAAACCATTTTCTTTGTAATCACCCGAATCAGTTATTTTGCTTAGCTTCTTCAGCACTCTTTTTCCCAGCTGTGCTGTGGCTGAATGACAGTGTGTCACTTTGGAGAATGTGTCTGCCCAATTATGAATTCTGTTCAGTTTTGTGAACACTGTTTGTAATTGCAATAACCACAGTGGATTAAATCAGCCTTTTTTTTTTTTTTTTGTGTGTGTGTGTGTGTGTGCACGCAAAATTGCAACGCATTGTGGGGACACAGTCTGAAAGACTGTGACAAAGAAATCAAATTTTATCAACACGGAATGATTCTTCCCAGCTTGAATAATGGTGCTACTGACAGCAGGGCTTTTGATTGAAATGGATGTAGACAAAAAACTAAACCAAGCCTGTCCTGTCCTGAGATACCCAGAGTCCTCCAAGTCCCACCTCACCCAGTGACTTGGAGAACTGATTTACACCACTTGGCCAATAAAGCATGGGAGCTTTGCTTTTTAGCCTGCAACATGATGTGGAAATACTTTGAACCAGCAAATGCTGTACACAAGCATTAAAAATAAAATACTTTCATAGATTTCAACATGATACTACAGAAAATGCCTTAAATGACTTTTAGCAGCCTTTATCAACTCTGGGGTCTGTGAAAACAAAGATATTGCAGTAGTGGGCACCTTTTATAAAAACTGTCCTGTTTATGAGAAGCAGTATCGGTGCACAGCATGAGTGACTCCACATTGAGTAAGCCAAAGTGCTGCCTGACTATATGTCAGCTGAGTCTCTGGAATACCAAAAGACTAGAAATGTGGTTGTCCCCTATTTACAAAGGTGTTTACTTACACGGTACATTGATGTCAGACTGCATGGTATGATGAGCTGACTGAACCAGGCTATCCTACCAGAGTACCTTCCACCTCGCATTCAGTCAGGTTTAGTCTCAGGAAGCCAAGACAATTAATGGAGAAAAATCATGCACGTGGCAATGCAGTCCTGTGCATGTCTTCCTTTCAGCACTATCATGCATTTATTAAGCAGTATGATGTCAGTTATAGGATAGTTTCAGGCACTAATTACTAGTTCCAAGATATAGTCAGGCTGTGATTTTTTTTCTGCTGAGTTCAGTGAGCTTTGGATTCCATCCCACATCAGCAATTTGGGTCTCTTAGTGTGAAAATTAAATGCATTCAAAAACCAGTGTTAAAACTAAGAGCATTTAATGGCTGTCAAAGCTGTATACAAAAATACAAACTGGCCAAAGCACAGGTACAAAGATGTTAACCATCTGGACAGCTTTCATGTTTCAACTACACGTTCCTCAGGTTTGGGATTTGGCATTTCATTTTTTCTGAGCTTACAGCAAGGCACAAGGCACCTGAGCAGAATTCACGTTTGGAATTTTTCAAAGGTCCGGACCTCTTTTATAGGGCCTCAAGTTCAACATCTTTTACTTGTTGAAATATTGCCAAAACCAGCCTTTGTGAGACTTAGCTTACTATGTCTGCATGAAGGTACAGGACTGCACAAGGGGATCAGCGCTGCTTTAATGCTTTAGCCAAAGCTAAAGTCTTGTCAGTTCAGTAACTCAAGAGTTCATGCTTGTTGATCTGATAGCCTAAGGAAACAGGTTGCCAGGAGACCAGTATTCCAGGTTCATTAGCTTGCTGGTCAAAATTCAAGGCAAAAGTTGCTGTGGTAGTTGAATATTTCTGATGTTCACATATGACAGTACTAGGGATTTGTGAAGTTACTGCTTATAAGCTCCGGTTCATTGCAAAACCCCCTGTGATCAGTCTCTCTGCAATGTCAGGTATATTTTAATACCAAGGAAGACTAATGTGTATCCTTGGCAGTCTGCACCAATGTCAAGGCGGAGGTCTCTGGGATGTCTCCAGGTTCTTGGCATGCTGGACTGAGGTGACGGCACAGGACTGCACTGAATTCCTGGCTCAGCCCTCCTCTTGATCGGATGATAAGTGTACACAGGTTTCTAAGAGGTCAAGGGAAGGGTATCTATAGATTGCTGGGATGATGGGGAACTTTTTGAAAGCTAATGGCTCAACAAGTACAGATGAAAGGTAACAAACCACAAGCCCTGGTAAGCTCATTAATCCAAGGATGTCCGTGCGGGAATTCAGTGTCAGGAAGCTCAAAGCCTTTGCCTTTCTGGGCTGATCTTGAAGGTTCAATTTCTGGCTTTCAAACTGTTGATTGTACAATCTCTCTGAGGTTACATTTGAGTCTTTTTGATCAGATGTTTGGGCATTTTGAGGTCATTAACTCTTCAGCATTGATATGACAGAACGAGGTTGGGGGAGCCTGTGTATCCAGCTTTTTCTGCCGTTACCAAAGTATGTATTTTTTGTAGAATCACTGGGATATCACATTTAACAGCATGGTCTAATAATGCGCTTCAGTATCATTGTCATGTAAATCAGGATATATAGGACAAGTGGAGGTTGGTTTTTTCCCAGTTTTAAATCAATTTGTCTTCTATTTGCTGTATATGGCTAGTGATTGAAATTAGATATAATATGATCAGTATTTTACTGGCTTCATGAATTTTTCTTAAGCAAAAGACAGCAACTTTTGGTTAATAACCTTCGGAGACACATTTTTTCAGTTTCCTGACTGCAGCCTGTACTGAAGTTTGGTATAGTGCAAGGCTGAGCATGGGGTGAGGGGAAATGAATCTCCTGAGTTGTCACACCCAGTCAGAGCTGTGAAGATCTAATTCAGCAGAGGATTACAGAGAAAACACGACAAACATGTAAAAACAGAGAGACTTTGGAAATATTTTTGAATGGAAAAAAGATTTACATTTAGAGTCTGAATAAAAAGCTGTCCTTTGCTTTCAGTATATTGTTCCTTTGAAATCACTCATAACATCTTCTTGCTAATAGGTAAAAACTGGCATTAAAATTCCTGGTGTGCAGTCAGGAAGATTTAAACATACTGTAACAAAGCTGAAAATAGAAGTAGATTTATCAAAATATTTTCTGACAAGTGCAGCAATATGCAAAAAAAAAAAAAGGGAAAAAAATATTAAAATTGAATATTGTAATTCTCTATTTTTCTTCTAGCTTTATGGGTCTTTTAACTTGAGATATTCAAAGAGTCCAGAGAATTAGGGATGTGGCGTTAATGTATGCAGGTAGAGGATGGAGTCCTAACCTGAGATTTGGGTAACTGAACAGACCCTGGGAAATTACCAGGCACGACGTGGGAGGTTGCTGGATGTAACAAATAACCCAGCGAGAAGAGGACAGAAGTTACAGATAGTGCTGTTAGGAACGGCCAGGTTTTACAGGTGTTTAATGGGGTTTATGTGAGAGAAAGCCACATTTTACAAATATTTGGAGGGGAGGACTGGGGTGAGGAGACAGTCTGAACGGCCAGCAGCACCTCGGGAACTGTACAGGGTTGCCTAGGAAATGCTATCAGAAATACCAAATTTGCGTGCTGATGTAGAAAAAAATAACTTCTACGGGGAAAAAGTAACTAGGGGCATGCCATTTATTTAGGAGGAGCCCATGGCAGAGAATGAGATGACAGGAGTTGGGGGAAGAACTAACACGGAGAGCTGGTGGGAAGGGGGTAGAAAAGGAGCCCGTGTGGGTCTGCGTGAGCGGCTGTGCTCACACTGTGCACACGTGTGTGCATCTGCACCCCTGGTGCTCAGCTGCTCAGCCAGCTGGAGGGCTAGTAAGGAGGAAAGGAACCTCCCCTGCGACCTGAAGCCCACTGGTTTTGGCTACCCAGGATTCCCACAGAATTTCAATAGACTGAGATTTCATTCAAAACGTTTTGAAATTTTACAACGTTAATCAGAATGTTAGGAAAACGGTACCTTCTGATATTTGTCTGGTGATTTTTCATAAAGAAGCTAAAATTAAAACATATGCTTTATCATATTTAGAAAAGACTTAAGCTCCCTCTGCTTTTTAAAGTAGAACACTGAAATCCCTTTATAACCTGAGCAGATTGCATATAAGGTCAATTTTTCTCTGATTACTACTCTGTTTCCCTAGGCGCATAAACAATTATTCCTCAATCCTTTTACAAGTTTTATAGGAGCTTAGTTGTACAAATAATTACTCAGTCACCCATGTGAAAGGTGCTACAGGTTTTACAAACAGAAAAAAAGAATCCAGGGAGATTAAAAGCAAGCATCAAACAGAAACAAAAAGCTTTTTAGTTTGAGCTTTTTTTACAGTTTGAGGAGTAGGGGCATTTTTTTTCTTCAATATGTAAAAAGAACAGAATATGTAAGCTTTGATTAACCTATGTTTACTGTAGCAACAATACCAAATTTTACTACAAATGTATTATTTTAGGTTTGGTTTTAAATAGAAACAACCCCTTGCACCTGATTAAATCTGGTATTAAATGGTGATTTAAACAATGTTACTTCTCTGACCCTTCATACATATAATCGCACAGCATTCCTCCCCATTTGCTCTTCTTTTTTCCCAAAATTTTAGGTATTTTTCTATTATAAAGATTACTTTTATTAAAAATTAAGGATTATCTATTAAGATATCTCTGTTTTCTGATTTGCTCTCTTGATTATGGGGGGTTTTTTTATTGCATGAACTTATTCTCCAGATCCAGCAACGTTACAATTTATTACTTTGGGTCCACTTTCCTCCCAAGCACTCTTTCTTCTCTGTGTGCACTATTTCACATTTTGCTCCCTTTCTTCTTCCTGCCTGTCCCTCCGCTGACGTGAACTTTCCCATTCCCGAGGTGAGGATAAAGCTGCTCCAGGCAAAATGGACAGAGATAATTATATTTGCAAACGGCGTAAATGGGCCATCTGACAGGACGTTTGCCCCAAACCCCACAATGTTCAGGAGGAAGACAGTCGGGTTAAGCAGTAACCGGACGTTGCGTAACCACCACCTGGGCTGGTGCTCCACCAGCACCCAGCTCGTGGGTTGTCACTCAGGGATGTCATCGCTCACATCTTTGTGACTCCTGGGGGACGGGGCAGGTTTGTGTTTGCTCGTGTCAGATTACAGCTCTGGGGATCACTTGTAGAAGTACACCTGGAAATTAAAGGTGTGTATTTACTGCCTGTAGGCAGCTAGCAGTGCGGTTTACCCATTGTGGTACCAATATTGATCCTGAATATATCCTGACAGTTAATTGTTTAACATCAATAAAATATTTCAATTCCGATTTGATTTAAATCTCATGAAACCACTATTTCTTTGCAACAGGTACCTGTGCCATGGATGCACAGAAGCAGGTGTTCTGAAGCCCATGGGATTGTTACACAGGGTAAAGCTGGATGTGTGACAGGTATATTTTATAATAAAATATTTATTTTTTAAAAAATCAGTATTACAGCTAGTGGAGAATCTTTCTCCCATGATTTTTTCTTCCTCTCCTCATCCAACTAATTATTTTATCTTCTAAGACTGTGGATTTTTTTTTTCTTTTTTTTTTTCCCCTAATGGAAGGCTAGTACTTCTTGTGGACGAATAGACATGGATTTTTGTCAATGGGGTTTTTTTTCAGATTTTCTACAGCTAATCCTCCTCATTTTACGGCTTTTCTTTGTGTTCTGTAAAATATCTTGTCCCTTTTGGATCTGCCTCAGCCTTCTCATAACACTAGAGGAAGTGTACTATACTATCAAATTTAGCTCGGAAGACAGGACCTCTTTCTAAACCACTTCAAATTTCAGGAACTGATTTATAATTCTTATGTTATTCAGTATTTTACCCCCATGTGCCTTTTCTGTGCTTTACTTCGTAACCTCATGATGTAGAAAAGGGATTTGTTATCTTCTTTGTTCAAGCAGTACATAAAACAGCAGCCACAACTCTACTCCACTTACTACATTCATTTTTACTACTGTCATTCGAAAATGTCAGGAGCCAGAGATCTAAATAGTCTGAGGACTAAATGAACAATTTGTTTGTAATACAAATAAATGTTTCCAGACTGCTAGACAACTTCCAGCACCTGCATTACATACTTTCCAGTGTGTGACCTTGACAGATCAGGCATCAGCTTCTTCTCAAAAGGAAAAAAAACAAGGGAAGAAGGAAGGGGATGGAGTGTGATATTGCATCTTTATCTGAAAATGTATTTCCATGTTTTCAGCCAACTGAATGGAGGATGGCAGAATGAAGAGTCCGCGACAGCAAGAAAATTAAAAGCAATCTGTAGGTCATACTGGGCGCATTTTAAGATTACTTTCCAGGGGTGCATAAGGCATACCTCAAAGGCAGTGAAAATAATTTTTTCAATTTGTTAGGGTTTGTTATGGGGTTTTTTTTAGGTGGCAGCTGAAAATGCCATGGTCACATGGGTGCCTAAAATGCAGCATGAAACATGGCTTCTTTCCGCCAGGTACAGAGCTGCAGACACACTGCACGCCGAGTGGCCCCCAGAGAAGATGCGGCTGTGGGAAGGCACACCTTGCGTGTAGCTCAGAGTGCAGAGAGGGTGGCTGAAGGTTTCAAAATGAAAGAAGACTTTGTGGTTTGCATTAAGGCTGATGATTTAAGAAACTCCAGTATCATAACTCCTGTCACTGAAATTACACCAGGAAGGTGAATAAGCACAACAAGACAGGCAGGAGCGTTAAACAGCTGCATAATTGCACACCTATGGAAATTACTTCAGCTACAATTGTTGAGTCCATGAAAAGGAGGACAGACTCTTATAGCAGGATCAAATGGGAGCCTGCATGAATAAAAATGCACAGGAAGAAAATTTATCCTACAAGCAAGAAATAAGATCAGAAATTTATAACTCCACATACAAATAAACAGAAGAAGAATGACATAACTCTTTGAAGAGTAGGAGAACCTATTGCAAGCTACACGATTATCATCAAGCCAGTCACCTGGACCAGAAAATGGTCACATTTTTACATGACCTCAAGCCTCAGCATTGTCTGTATTATCTCCTCATCTAAATCGCCTGTCGTGTGCATCCAAAATGCTGACTCAAGGCTGGAGTTGGCCATTTGGGGCACCTACTGTTGGGAAGCCGGGGCTGAATCCGAGTACAGCTACCAAGGGCAGTATGCTTTTTTTCCTAAACTTCCAGATTTGTCTTGCCTGAAGCTGAAGAATGATACCTGTTGCGACTCATTGCTGTTTCCTCAAAGCAAAAGGCCAGCTTTATCCCTGTATTGTTGTCAGCTCAAGAATTTTTGAGGACTGGAAGGAAAGGAACTGTTTGTTGGTTTGGGGGTTTTGGGTTGTTGGGTTTTTTTTGTTTGTTTGTTTGTTTTTTAAGGGGGGAGATGTTTGATAATGAGAGAGAGGGGAAAAAGAGGGAATAGAACAGACCATATAGAAAGATGAATTATAATCTTTTTAAACAAAAAATTAAAATATTCTCACATACATGTCTCACAGAAACTTTTTGTCCACTCTCCTTTGAGAGATCATGAAACACTCACACACGTGTTAGCAATGGTGGGGGGAGCTGCAGGAGTGGTGTCTATGAGAGGAGACCAGGAGCTGCCACGTGCTGGGCAGCTGGTCCCACTGTTTCCAGCTGGCTCCACAATGTCCCCAACACAGCCATAGCTGAGGCCATCAGTGACGCTAGTGACTCTTTTGGGAAACCACAAAAAAGGCAAAACATTGCACAACAGAGTGGGGAAAAAGGTGTGAGAAACAGCCCTGCAGACACCAAGGTCAAAAGAGAATGAGTGGAGGAGGTGCTCCAGGTGTCAGAGCAGAGATTCCCCTGCAGCCCATGGAGACACCCCGGTGGAGCAGGTATTTTCCTGAAGCCCATGGAGGAGACCAAGCTGGAGCAGACAGATATCCACACTACAACCCATGGGAAGGACCCATGCTGAAGTGGAGGAAAAGCGTGAGGAGGAAGGAGCAGCAAAGAGGAGCTGTTACGGACTGACCACAATCCCCCATCCTGCATCATCGCTGCACTGCTTAGGTATGGAGGAGTTAGAGGAGCTGGGAGTGAAGGTGTCAAGTTGAGTCTGGGAAAAGGGAGGTTGAGGGGATAGTGGTTTAGGTTTTTTTCTCTGTTTTTCACTATTTTAGTTGTCAATAAATTAAATTAATTTTCCCTGTCTTGCTCATGAAGGTAATTGATAAATGATCTCTCTGTCTTTTTCTCAACTCATGAGTTTTTTTCACCTTATTCTCACCCCCATTCTGTTGAGGAGGGGGAGTGTGAGAGCAGGTGGGTGGAAGCTGGAAGCTGCCTAAGGTCAACCCACCGCAACACAAAAAACCCCAAAGTTTTATAGTGAGAGTTTAACATTGAGTGTTTAAGAGCACCACAAATTCCTGCCTTTCCTAATCCTTCCTGCTTTTTTATACACCCCTTTCTTACCTAGAAGAGGTTTTAGTGCCCCTAATTTATGTTTTCTTGCATTGCATTTCAGTGAATTTCATTGATTCGCCTCGTTCTCAGATATTGTAACCACACAACATCCTTGCTTTGCTCATCGAATTTTTTTATTGGCACTTTCTGTTGTCATTTAACCTTTGTGTCCTTTTTCTTGTACAGACTGCTATAGAGATGGAGGGGAAGAAAAAGAAAAAAAAAAAGCCGAGCTCACAAAATTCTGAGTGTTGGCAATTTCCATCAATGCAATACAGAGTGGAGAAAGCTCAGCTTCAAAGCAAGGGTTCCTCGCTAACACGACAAGCAATGTTTTACCTACCAAAATCTACAACAGAGAATGAAAACATTTTATTTTCAGCTCCCTCTCCCCCTTTTTTCTTCCTTCCAGCACTCATTGCAATGTGAAAATTCATGTAGCTTTGTCTTCTCCCAGCTGCAGTGCCAAATGAAAAAGATTCTCAACATCAAGCCAAAGAGGCGCAAGAAGAATGTATTTTTTTCCAATCCATGAGATGGAAGCACAGTGGGAGACTACATGTTTCCTTTAGTTCTAGCAATAAGGAAACCAAAATTTTAACATCAGAAATCTCTGATGAGTTTCTCATAATTTCTAAGAAAACACCCAACACATCTAGTTTTCTAAATTTCTAGCTTACTCATCTTTGGTACTTACCATGACATTAGGGATTAAATTAATAAATAATAACAATTAATAATAATTAATAATAATCATCAATAATAATGATTGACTTGCAGTACAGAAAAATATATTTAAATTCAAATTTTATAAAGAATGTATTACATAAATGCAATGTAATTTCTAGATGTGTGATTTCCTAATTGTGAAATTACATAACACAGCTGGCCTTATAAAATTTTATTATAGTGCACACCACTCACAGAAAAAAAAAAAAAAACCTATGGGAGCTTCAAAAAAGACTTACTATGTAAAAGAATAAGAAGGTTGCATTATACTACCTCACTCCTGATAAGTGCAAGGGACTGCTCTGTTCTCATGAATTGCTACTTGAAATAATAATCTTTTACTTAAGACTTTACAAGCTGGTTTTGTGGGAAGGTTTATAAAAAGGACAATACCTACAGGTGATTTAGTAAACACAAGGAACTCTTAGGAAATAAAGGCAGTATTTTCAGCTGAAAGTTATTAAAAAGGTGCATTAGAGGGTAAAAATATATTAAAAAAAGTATTATAGCTGTGGAAGTGTCTCTAAATAATTAGTTTATATTGTGTTCTGTGAGATATTAGCCTTTGGAAAGTTTAGCACAATCATGTCTGCAGAGAATACAGTAAAGAAAATACAGCAGTAAAGAAATCCTTTTGTGTATACATCACCTATAGAAATACCTTCCAAGAAGCCACAAGGTCTAAAGACAAGCTTGGTAATTTCTTACTGTTTAAGCTGTAAATAATTAGCTCTCTGTATGCTGAAATGTTTACTACTAGCATTAAATGTCAGCATCTCCATTAACCTTGTATCTTCCCTGTCAGGGTTGCGTACAGTTTTGCTGCAGGGGAAATAAGGCAACTAACAGAAAATCTGGTATGTGTCTTTTTTTTTTTTTTTTTTAAAGCTATTTGTTTTCTATGAGGTCAAAATTATCAATTTTTTAGTCAATCACATATGTGGACATGTAATTAAAGTATAAAGATATAGTTGAGTGACCCTGACGCTGTACTTGATCATGGCACACAAAAAGAAAAAAAAAAATTGAGCAAAGCACTTCAGCTACAGCAAGTTGAACTTCTCATTAAATTGATAGCTCCTATCATTTTCAAGGCATAAGCCACACAAAATTTATCTCGGTCACTAAAACAGATACAGAGGCTAGAAATCTTCAGACTTGCCTGCCCCAAGAAAAGGCAAGTTCATGCTTAGCCTTCGTTTTAAAAAGCTTCAAGTTCAGAATTCCCCAGTTTATGTTAGCAGTAGGGGTGCTATAGGGGATTTTGGGAATCGGCCATTCCTGGAATAGGAAATCAGAAACTCCCAAAAATGGTCAAACTAATGGGTATGAACACCTCTCTATCCAGCTCTATAGTTGCACGTAAATTAAAAGCAAGCAAGTAGTTATAAATTTAGTAAATGTAACCATTCTGAATGGCCATCATTGCACCTCTTGACTTGAGAGCTGGAACAAATCTAAGTTTATTCTTATTTCTCTCTGCACTAGCGACAAAAATGAACTGTTTAATTTCTGATATGATTTCCTGGTTTGCAGAAATTCCCTTGATCAGTGGGTGACTGGTCCTGAAAGTTGCTGGTTTCCAGGCGTAACCCAAATACCACAGCACGCGTCGGCAGTCAGGCGTCCTCCAAGACTGCTCTTACTGCATGACAGACAGTAACTTTTCCCAGGCGACCTCCCTAAATCAGACGACCTGCCACTCTTCTTCCACATCACCTCAGGAGATGACAGAAGCTTCTTTCCCAGAACTGGTTATTACAAATCTTCTCCTCCCTTTTACAGTTCCATGGCATTTGTGTTTCACCTGAGCACTCCACCGATGCCCATCACTGTGCCGTCTGCTGGTCTGTCTTTCTCTGAAGTGATAATGAAGGAACAAAGTCTTATAAAAGGCTGTGGGTGACATTTGCTTTTCACTAGTGGCACCATGGCAGCTTTAATTTTATTCTGGCATTGAGTGAGTGTTGCCAATTGTTGGCAGAGTACCGTTAATGGTTTATAAAATATTCTTTTAATTGATGAAATGCACCCAGAGGCCTCCTGGGGAAAATAAGCAAGCTTGTATTTGTATGCAAGTAAACCTAAAACTGTTGCTATTAAAAACCAGAATGTCAGCTAAAATATCCTAGTCACTTATAGCAAAGCACTTTTCAAACACTATACTGACTCTAAACTTATGTGCTTCATCCCCTGAGTAGGATAAGGGACTACAAAAGTGACATTAATTTTATTTTCATTCTGAGGTCTGGGGTTGACATGATTGCTCCCTAGATCAACTACGTCCTCATAGACATTTACATTTAAGCATTTGTAAGTACAAATTTCTCCAAAGGGTCATGGCCAAGCCAAGATAGATTATTTTCATGAATAATTCTTGTGAGCTATGGTATCAAATGCTTTACTAAGTTCAGATATTAATCTAATGCATTCTACTGTTCTCCCCAGAATATGGAAATTAGAGTCAGTGGTTCAGAAAATTCCTCAGTGAGGCTGGAGGTCCTTGTGGCTGAAGCTATGAAATATAATATGTCTTTTGCTTCAAGGATGGATGGATCAATGAATAAAAATGGGATAAGTAGCCTACATCTTTTCAAAACTCCTGGAGGGGTGGGAAGCCTTATTTACAGAGTGTGTGTGTGTGCGCGCGCGTGTGTGTGCGTGTGTGTGTGTGTGAATTTGCTTGCACACACTCTGGTTAGACAAATCTGCATCAAAGCACAAGGCATAATGTGAATGAGATACATGTTGGATTCAGACATTATAAACCGTTTGGGATGGTTGCTGAGACCATTTCCTTTGCGCAGTATCTTCTAGAATTTAACTGTGGGGCTGAACTCAGTGGAAGGCCCCCAGATTTAGAGCAAAATCAACCTTGAAAAATCCCCATTCTTATACCAGGGCCAGATTGCAGCTGAGATTTGCACATAAGTATGCAAAAATAGAAGGGCTTTTTGCTTGAACCATCAAAAGAGAGCTCTAGCATGACTGAGGAGTAAAGTCAGGTTCTCTCCTTGCAAACTTGCAAGCATTAGTTTCCCAAAAGTGCAGAGAACGGATATGGATGAAGGTAAGGTTCTGCTCCCTTATTTATGTATGGATCAAGGTTTGCTGTTAGCATCGTACTACTAAATTCAGTAGTGCCATTATCGGAACAATGTCTGCAAACTTCACTTGTATCACAAGACTCCGGTCTGCTAAACGTTCTGTAAAAACAGAACTAAACCCATCCTTTAATCCACAAGGATAGCACAGGGTACTCAACTAGCTCCAAGACAAATTTTAATAATATTAATTGGAAACCTGACTGCAGGCTTATGTCTCTTAATCTCTTGTATCCCCCTCTCCCCTTCAACGGCTTCCCACAGGATATCTAAACAATGTACCCCTCCATGGCAAACTACCGCAGCTCTTAAATTCTCTTATCTGGGGTTTATTTTGCATGTCTAATTCAACAGAAGAGCAACCACTCTATCACTCAAAGCCTGTTCAGGTATTGTAAGATTCTGATTTTACTTCCAAGCTGTCATCTTTTACTGCCCTTGAGACAGGACAATGTTTGTGAGAAAATCTGCTTTTCTGAAAAGGGATCTTAGGGAAATGCTTGTTCCCAATATGCTACATTAGTGTCACATATGGCTTGCTTGAATGCACATGTATTTGCATTCCTGGAAATGAATTCACATACCGTACTAAAGTGGAATTATATCTCTTATAACTGAAGACCATTTAAACACGTCCAAAGAAACACTGCTTGTGAATAATCTCATTCCCAGACTTTTGCAATTCTTGCTCAGAATTCTAAAGTTAAAGGGAAACAAATAGTTGTGGGGGTTTTTTTTAATATGTTAGAATTTAATTAAAATTGCATCACTGAAAGTTGTTTTAAATATTAGACTCTCTTGTTTCAATTGCAGGCAGTCTTTTCTCCATTTTGAATTTCAGTCTAGATCTAATTCTTTAAAATCAACGTGGATTCATTTTCCTTTTTTCAAACAAGGATTACGTAGAGCAGTATCAAACATATATATCTCTGTGTTAAAAATAATGGGATTCCAGTTTCTTTTCCTAATGAAGATCAGAAACTCACTAGCTTCCTCCTCCACCCCCAGGACCATTTCCATTAATATAACCCCAAGTCTTCTGTTATTAGAAACAAAGGCAAAAGCAAAGTTCAAAGAAAGTCACAATCTATGAACAGTCAGGGGAGATGAAGACTCTGGTGACAAGACACAAAGCAGATGAAAATTAGAAAGAAGGGCAGTAGAAACAGAGGTAGCAAATTTTTGTACTGAGAAATAAAATCAGCTTTGATGTGGGCAGTGAGGAAGGAAGGTGGTGGAAGTAGAAATGAACAAGACTAGTGGAGGCAAAGATGACAAAATCCATAGCAGAAATTTGACATCATAAAAAAATCTGGCTTTCCACTCATCTCTTATCACATTCAATTAACATGGCTGCTGTTGGGGAATTTTCATAAAACCCCCTTGAGGTTAATTAAACACACGTTTGTGCTTAAATCCATAAAAAAAATATTAATGAGCAAGACATTGGGCAGAGTCCTACCACGGTAAGTGGCTCCACAAGGAGACTGCAAAGATGTGTCGCCAGCTGATTCCTTATGTCGGCTTGCACCATCCCCAGCCCCGTGAGCGGTGGCACGGGGTGCCTCAGCCCGGCCGCGGGTCCGTCCCCAGCCCAGCTCCGCTGCCCAGAGGTGGCCCCTGAGCGCACGTACTCCAGGTTGGCTGCAAGACAATGCTGAGGATGCTCCTTATCTCATCACCAAGGGAAACTTCACTCCCTTGCCCTCCATGCCAGGTCGTTCCTCACTCACAGAGCACCACTGCTGAGCAGTTACAATTTGAATGTCCCGTTCAGTGTAAAATAGTGAATTATTATATATATCATATCATATCGTATCACTATATATTCTGCAATATATTTTAATCCTGTCTTATTTGTATGCATCGGGGAGTTTTCTAGGAAGTAAGCAGAACTTACCCTTGCTCAAAAAACTTCAAAAGCTCATGTGGGTTGCTTCAACAACTTAAAACTAAAGTACTAATACTCTCACGCATGTATACATTTTGATGGTATTTCCACAGTGTTTGCATTCCACAAGCACTGTTAGCACTGATGTAATACCTTCTGTTTCACAGATGAACAAAACCAGCTCTGGCCAGTTATTCAAGATCAAGCTGAAAGTAATTATCTCAGACAATAAGGGAATACTGTGAAAGTTCTGTGCAAGTGTGACTTGAATAAAACATGGTACACAGTGATGAGGAACCAAAAGCTGTTCTTGGCTAAGCCAGCTGGACAAGTCTTTGAACTTCAGAAATTCTCCTTTTAGAGAAACACTTTCTGATTGTATCCTAAACTCCAGATCTGTATCTCTGCACTCATACACACTCTAACTAATTTTAAATGGGCTGAAACACTTTTATCCTGTCAAAAGCATCAGCTCAGTCTGTGTTCATGACATTCAAACTTTGAAAGTGCATACTCAATAATGCTGCATTGTGCAGGAGAGAAGAAATATTTCATGGTGACTGTAAAAATATGCTTTTAATTTTCAATTGTAAGAAACTAATGCTTCATTACTGTATTTCATTTCAATGCAGATTGTAACGCTCAGTCAAAAAATGACTACACAGATTTGCAACACCTACCTTGAAACAGTTAAGGGCCCTTGTTATTTTTTGGAAGCCCATAGTTTTGATGTGTGTGTTTCTTCTAGCAAAATGTTTACAGTGGTAGCATTTCTATACACCAGATTGTTCCGTAAACATTGCAGGCTAGTTCTGCTCCTGTCTGTGGAAGTGAAAACAGCTTTTCAACTCAACTAGATCAACTCCGTAACAAATAACTTGGTAATTACAGCGTGCATTCCATCACACTTGTAAACAATGAAAAAATATTTCGGATTTTGGTGGGCGTGTGTGTGTTGACAGAAATGCGTGGTAGGGAGGATTAGACTAAACTGAAGTTTTCTGTCTCTTTCAACGAACCACAATATTAAAATAAAGCAGAATATTTGGGATCAGCTTCTTTTACATTCCGTTTCAATTCCCTTGCACCATTTCAGCTGGAAGCAGAAGAAAGCTGCAAAACGTGTTTCCTTAAACAGCATAATCTAGCACGAAACCGCTGCTTGTAGCCCCTCCGTTGACTGGGGCAGGGGGTTTGAAAAAGGCGGTATGGAAGATGCCGTGGTCTGACCCTGCTCCAAAGCCCCACCTCAGGGTCAGCCGCAGCTCGGGCTCTCGTGCCATATTTCTATGGTGTGCACAAAGGTGAGAACAGACCTTTCCCATTACAGGGTTATAATTGTGCTTTGGACTGCAAGGCGATACTCAATTGTATAATTTCTCAGGAATGTGGATCATACTTCAGCCAAACTAGGTATTAGAACTGGATTCTTCCTTTTCTTGTGACCAGTCTTTACTGTGGACTCAAGTTCTCAATATACAAATTGATTTTTTTTACAAAAGTAACCTTCAGCTTCAAGAGGTGAGTCGTGTGTTTTTGGAGAGAGACCAAATACCGGAATGGAGGTGCCCAGGGTCAAGAAAAAGATATGACAAGTGCCAATGACTCACTGTAGGAATTCAAGAATGACAAAATGTGGGGAAAAAGGCTGTTGTCGCTCTGTGCACCATCCCCTGTGCGTACCACAGGGCACCAAAGCCCATAATCCCTCCTTTCCACTTCAAAGGTCTGCAAACCTTTGCCTCAGCTGTAGCAGTCAATATTGTGATCAGTTTGCTACAGATGTGTTTGAAAGAGGTTCAGAATTGAAAGACATGTATTCACCAGGAGACACGGTAGCACTTCAGAGACCTTTTAATACTACGCTGCTAATACTCCATCATAGTATAGCATCGACAGCAAACCTGTTCATCGAAATGTTCTTTTAAAGAGAGCTTGTTCTAAACTTGTGCCTTCACTACTCTTAAGCATGTCTTCTTTGAATGATGGTGCTTAAATTAAGTCTTTAATTGTATGTCCCCTTTTTATGTGGGGAAATTTTTCTTTAGCTGTCAGTTTATAGGTATTACATATATTTTTGTTTATTTCACTGGCTGTGCATCAGCTTTCAAAATCTATGGTGTTTCAGAAAAAGCTGTGAAGCAAGTATTAAATGAAATGGCAGAATTTAAAAATTATTTACCTATGTATAGCCTCCCATACACATGGTTCCTGCTGTGAATCTTGTCTCTCCTGCCAGAGCTCCCCTCCTGTTTTTCCTCTCCTCTGAGTAAGCATATGATAATGTATAGCCCCGTATTTGAAACAGACTAATAATACTGCTGTAGAATAACATTTGTTCAGCCCAGTTTTCTGGAATTAGTGACCCAAAATGACTATATCACATTTAGCTGGAAACACCAAGATGAGAAATGCTTAGAATTTTCTTGTTTTCTGTTTCCTAGACAATTATTAATTCAGTTTTGAACTATATAATCTCACAAAAAAAGTTATCCACCATTTTGGGGAACTGCGGGCATTTTTCAGGGCATGGCTCTGAAATTATATTCATGACACGTAAAACACGTTCCCTGCATTCAGGAAGAACAAATGGTATGCAAACTTCAAGGCACTGTTCATGTCGTTACAGACACTGGCAACGCTAGAAAATGTACTAACATATTAAATCACATAATCTCTTACCTGTGTCTAAGAAATACAAATCCATAATGGAGTAAAGGATGGAAGTTCCATTAATGAGCTGCTAAACCGGTATGGATGTCAGCAATATCACCTGTTCATGTGCTAGTTAGTGCTCCCAAATGCTAATGTAATGCTAAAGTTTCACATACTGGTACACGTAATTGTACAGTAAAACAGCCTCTTGATTCCCTATGAATGTGCATCACAACACTACATTTTTGCATAAGGCATTAAGATTAATACCATTAATAGCATTAGTAGCACAAGATTAATAGCATATGCCATGTTACTGAAAAATTACACTGTCACATGCAGCAACTTCTTTGTTTACAGCATACTATGACGGCAGAATACGTGGTAAGTGCTGGAAAGAATGCTTCCATTTAACAAAGCTTAGCTAACGTTACCCTAACTCCTTCTGAATTTGTTGTTGCAGGCTTCTTTCCTTCTGCACAAAACCTTTGTGTTTTAATAGTAACAAGTCACTATCTGGATTTCAGATAAGGACGAAAACGAAGAAGTTGTCCCAGGACTATGTAATTAGCAAGGCTGTTGGTGGCTTATGCTAACAATCTAATTCAGAAAGCAATATTTAGTGAAAGCAATAGTCCATAGCCCCATGGGTAGCTCTGTACAGGAACATCCAACGCTGTGTTGAAGTCCAAGCCCAAGGTGGCACCTCTAGAGCTGGATCAGCAGCCAGGACTCAGGCATGTCAAGTGGTGAGAGTGATGTCCTGTCCCTTTGGGTCCAAGGTGACTGGTTGAACTGGACTGGAGGATCTGTGGCCTTGGCAGGCATGAGTGTGAAATGTGTGAGCAACTGAGGATAGAAATCTGAGAGCAGAAATCACTATCCCCATGCTATTCCAATCCCACTAAGCAGATTAATTTTAGAATTTGTGACACCGAGTGATGAGGTTCTGTTCTAGTGGTTACCCCATGCTAAATTCCCCCATGACAGTTCATGTCGAAGTTCCTATTTCAAGGTGGAAGGGAAATAGAAATGAAAAAATGATAGAAGTCAAACTGATGCAAGTCCAAAGCTGTCAGTTCTGGCAAACATTTCGTGGCTATCCAACCTTCAGATAGAAATGAAAACCAAAAAAAAGCAACTGATCTGTGTCGCCTCAAACTGTCTTGAGAACTAAGTCCTTTATATTCCTTATGTTACCCTATGGGATGGAGTTCTTTTTGCTTTTTAGCTAATTTTAGCAATAAACAATTTCATTTATATCAAGTATAGTACTGCCTGTCAACCATTGCCTACCCCTTTATAAGGCCTTCCTCATGGTACCCTATTTGCCAAAGTGATACGAGGATGACTGCATGAAGGACTGAGAGATACTGTATTAATGGGCACATTTTGAATTTCTATCATAAATAGAACATTTGGGTTTGAATTATTAAAAGATTTAGACAGTCATTCTTTAAGTCGGTGTAGTAGCTAGTAGCTGTGGAGGGAATGCTGGAGGGCACAAACACAACTTCAGGGACTAATTCTTCATTTCTATACCCCATTACAAGGCAAAGATGTAAAAACACCACTAACAGCTGTTAAGCTAACTCAAAAGTATCGGTGAACATGAACTCAGTCCTAAACGTGACACTTCTGCTAATGAAAGAACAACTTATTTTCCCTCATAGCTGAGCACTTGGTTTCTGCAATGTAATAATGATAGGGTTCCCAGCCATGCTGAAGCTTGGTGTTTTTACAATGTACTTTTCCCTCTCTTTAAAAGAAAAAAAGGAAGACAACTTCATTCAGACAAGTAATTCTCTGAAGACATATGCCATCTTTAGAGTTTTACCTTCAAGGTCTTAACAACTGTTTGATTTTGAGATCATACTGTGTATAGAAGGTTAATTCAGTGACACTAGAACAAGAATGGAAAGTGGCAAAGTCAGAAATATACTTGAGAGAAGACTTGACATGCTTTAATGGAGAAAAATATGCTACTCTTGAAAACACTGCTGTTTTTACAGGATTTTTTTCTCTTTTTGAAATAATTTGTTGTTAAAGTTTTACCTTCAGAGTCTGAATAGTAATATAAAATAGCCACACCTATATACAGACAGTAACTAATATTTCTCTCTCTTAATAGTGTAATTGTATTTGAGATACATAATTACAATACGTGAGTTCTGAGATAGCAGCAGTGTGAATTTTAACTGGATTGTCAGCAGATAACTGTGTGTCTGAACAGAGTTCCAAAGCACACAAAAAAGGCATTCAGTAATTAAGCACAATCAAAAAGTGAGCAGAGCCTTTAACTTTGATTTAATCTGCTTCCCAAGCTTTCAGACAAGTTCTCTCTAGCAGAAAAGGCAAGAAAGAATTATTTCATTAAAATAATCCTTGTCCATCCCATCAGCTATGTTTTTGTTTTCTTGTAGTGAATGAAATCTGCTGCCTCCAATTCATTAGCATTTGGATGTTTTTCAAGCTGGAAGGACCCATCTGGTACAAAATATATAACTGCTGATGGTACTCAACATACTGATATACCCAACCTTACGATATCCTCAGCAGCTCTGAAGATATGTCAAATTTTATCCATAAAATCTCATTGCCTAAGTTAAACGTTGATCAGTCACTAGTCAGGAACTCATTGCCCATGGAGCTGGGTGCTTCAGATGTATCAGCAATATCTATTAGTCCCTGAGGCAACAGAACATACTTGATTGTACCAAAAACCCACCAAAAGGTATAACATAACCAAGTGTTGCTAATCTCAACCGTAAATTGGAGCACAGTTCTGCTGGAGTCAGGTGCATGGCTGGAAAGCAAAGTTGGAGAATGGGACAGACCTATGTAGGAGGCCATTTACAAGCACCATCTGACTGAAAAGCCACTCTCAGCTACTTTCCTCCCACAAGTAAAATCTGTGAACAGATTATAAACATCTCAGTGCAAATCACTTCTGAGAACCAAGCAGACTCCAAATACGTCAGAGGAGTATTTCAGCACTGTCTCCTCCCCAGTCAAGGTGATGGCAATGGCAATCAAAACTGACAATATTACTTCAGCAGCTGACCCCACTAGCTTAAGCAATGTAAGGTCCTAACCACAGGTGGCCAGCCTCAAGGACCCGCTACACTAAAGCCATAGAATTAAACTCTATTAGAGTCTACCAGGATGCCAGGGCTCTTAACAGTCAATCCAAAAATACTGAGAATGTATCCTAAAGCAAATGTATCATACCCACAGAGACAACAATTCAAACTGAATGTAATTAGAGCAAGTCTGGAATCCATATAGATTTTAGTAAGTTTGCACTTACTTAAGTTGGAAAAAAATGGTGTTCAGTCTATAACCTATTTACATTTTACATCGTGTCAGTAACTTCAGCTTGCTTTTAATCCAGACCAGGATAGTTTTCCCACACAAACACATGTATTGACCTTCCTCACTTCTGCTGAAGTCTTAAACAATCATGAGACCACTCAATGTGTGTCTGTGTTTACTGCAGAAATAGATGCTACTGTATATATTTCAAACCTGACTGAATCAGATGGTATTCATAGAGCATCCAACTGAAGAATATGCGTTTCAAAGAGAAGGGGCAAGTTTTCTATAGCTATTTCACCAATGTGAAATACACGTGTCTCTTGGTACTGATTTTGGCTGGGATAGAGTTAATGTTCTCCATAGTATCTGGTACGGGGCTGTGCTGTGGCTTTGTGCTGCACACAGTGCTGATAACGCAGGGATGGTTTCGTTCCTGCTGAGCAGTGCTTACACAGAGCCAAGGGCTGTTCTGCTCCTCAGCCCACCCCACCAGCGGGATGGCTGGGGGTGCACAAGGAGTTGGGAGGGGACACAGCCGGGACAGCTGACCCCAGTGACCAAAGGGATGTTCCAGACCATATGATGTCATGCTCAGCATGTAAAGCTGGGGGAAGAAGAAGGAAGAGGGGGATGTTTGGAGTGATGGCGTTTGCCTTCCCAAGTCACCGTTACGGTGATGGAGCCCTGCTTTCCTGGGGATGGCTGAACACCTGCCTGCCATGGGAAGTGGGGAATGAATGCCTTGTTCTGCTTTGCTGGTGTGTGCAGCTTTTGCTTTAGCTGTTTTCTCCCCCATCCCACTGAGGGGGGTGAGTGAGCAAGCAGCTGCATTGGGCTCAGCTGCCTACCAGGGTTAACCCACGACACTCTTGTAATAATATTTCCTCTTACTATGGAAACATGCTGTACTTCAGCTTACAATGGACCTTGGTACCTCCTCACAGGGGTACTTCGATCAATTCTCCTGCACAGACAGACACCAGCTTGAGCAAGGAGTAGGGGGGCAGATTTCAGAGGTGTAGGGGGTAGTCTTAATTTCATTAAACCTGTTATTCAGCTTGCTATGGATAGTTTTATACAAAGGAAAGTGTTTTTCTCTCCATTCTGTTGCCTTCAAGTATGTACACGTAAAGCTGTAGAAATGTATTTACTGTTTACATCAGGGCTTCTGTGTTGAAGATTTGGGGTTTATTCTGATTCTTCTTACTCTTTCTTGTCATGTAGAAACATGGTAAACACTTCCTGGTGCTTTTTTCCGCTGTTGTTCAAAAACGTAACACCTATTGCATGTGTCTCAGTAGAGTCTTGATTTAAGTACCATAGGTATCTGTAGGTGGAAGAGATACCCATGAAATGTATAATTATTTGTTATGAATTAGGGTATCAGAATTTAGCTCTAAACAGAAAATAGAACTTGAATTTCTGGGATGGTACACACATTAAAAAAAAAAAAAAAGGAATATGTGTGTCATTTTGTAAGGATTTATGATAGAACATGTGAGCACAAGAAAATCTGCCTAGAATTTTAGGTTTCTTTTTTTTTTATATTTTATATATATATTATATATATATTTTTATTAATAGTGGATGAATATATATTTATGCTATCGCACTTCCAAGTGATCATACCCTCTGCAAGTTCATGATTTAGTCTTGAATAAATCCCCGATATATCCCCGATGTGTCCCCAATCACAATCTCTAAGAGAAAGCTAAACCAAACCCTGTTTTTTTAAAAAACCTGTTTTATTCTGCAATTTTTATGGTCCAATATTAAAATAAAAGAGCTATTGAAATGAAAATAATTATATCTATTCATTTTAGGAAGCTTTCTGTGAAAATTACAGCCTTTCCATGTCAATTTTGAGGGTATCATTAGTGTTTTGGAAATTCAGTTGCATCAATGATTTTGTTTTAAAGATAAGTGGAGTCCTGAAGGGTTGTTTATAAACATTTTTTCTAGATTATTTTATGACCTTGTGGATTCATTGTTTAAGCCCCAGATATCTGACAAAGCTTTGCAACTCATTTTCTGCTTGCCTTTTCAGGTGTATCATCCAGGACCTTCAGGAGAGCACGTCTATCCCTCATTATCCTTGGAAACTGAAATCTGATGAAACAGAAATGACACCAAAAAGTATGATTTCTCTCTTTTATCTTTACTTTAATTACAGATTTGTGTGAAGTCGTGTCACTTTCCTGTAAGTTACCTGAAGGCTTGAATTGCTGATTTTGTTGTTCTTAGCTCAGACTTTTGGAATTCATATTAAGGTAAGAAAAGATTTTCTTAATCTCTGTGTTGGTAGTGAACCAGTCGTGTGCAGCTTCCAGTATCTGTATTTTATTTAGCTTTTCTTACTAATCTAAAGCTTGATCAGCATTCCTACATATACAAATTTACATCCATTTGTTGCTATCCTATTACTCCAAATTAACCATTTTCCCCAAACTGCTGATGACACGAAAGAGTGCCCAAATACTGAAGTAAGAATTATTCCTAGCAAGCAATGATGCAAACCTGTCCTTCAAATAAAATTGTTCTTATTGCTTGCAAAACTACAGAATGTTTCGTCAATGTAAACAGGCTGTCTACATATTCTTCAAAGGAACACGTCTAAATCAGCTGATGGCATGCAAGCCACAGTGCACCGTTCCTTACAGAAGTATACATCATGCTTGGAGACGGCCGTCTGGGTCCCTGCTCGGCGTATATTCACGTCACCGGTTTAAAGGTTATCATTTTCCTTAGTGAACTGAGGAGAGGGAATTGTGTCGGTAAAGCATTAAATTCAGCATATGGCCTATGGGAGTTCGGTTTTTTTAGTCCCTCAGGAGCTTTTATGTGACCTTTGATAAATACCTCTGTGCTGCATTGCAGCCATCTAAGAAACAGGCGTGATAAATGTGTCTTTTTCCAACTTGCTTTTTGCTGTTATTCGTTCAGCTACTAAGCACTCTCAGACTGTGTCCTGCTGTAGGAAGCATTGGGCATGCACAGGAAAGGGATATTAGGTTCTACAGTGATGTAAATGCTGGTAGCTATGACATGCAAAAAATGCAACAGAAAAAAATATGACTCAGGTAATGCAACACAGCTGCAAAACCATGGATATGAGACCAGTTTTAGCATTAATGTCTTGCTTCAGGACAAAAAGGTTGCTTCTCACTAAGATGCAGGAGCTTTGTCTTAAGAAATTAGGAATTTCACAGTTTAGAAATGGCAACAGGTATGACCGGTAAAAATCTGTGATCTCCTTTCTTGCACTGAAAACTAGAGTAACGTGCTGGCTAACCTGTTTGGCACACTCTAAAAGATCTATTTTTAGCACAAGTGATTATCATTCTCAATGCTGGACACTGATAATTTATGAAATAAAGGATCATGCCCAATGAAGTGCACACAATACAAAACCAAAAACTGAGGAAATGCGAGGTTCAAGCTCAGCTGAAGATTCTAGTTCAGGAAAGGATCTTTTAATAATCTGTCTGGAACTTGCATTTCAAGAATCCTTTGCAACAAAGCAATCTTCATATAATAACTGCTTACAGGTCATCACAGCAAGCTCCTTAAGTTCCGCAGATTTCCATCTCTGGTGTTAACTCTCCAGTGTGTCCTTAAATACTTGTAAAGCTTTTGGAAAGGCTTTGAATACAGGCTTAGACTAAGCTCTCATATAAGTGCATTTACAGGAGATGCTGGTGTTTTCCTAAAAGCACGAGCAGCCTTTAGTATCTATCTTTTGTGCATGTTAGCACACTGCAGTAATTACTTAAATATATATATATATATATGGTATAAATAAATAACGTTGTATATATCTGAGTAAATGTTCCTTCTCTAAATATGTGAAGTTTTTTTATACAGGTCTCAGACTTGTGCCCTCTGTTCTCTGGTCAAAAAAATTAACTTTATCAAATCATCAGAAATGCTATGGATCAAGCTGCCTTCCTCGGTTCTGCATTTATTGCGCTATTGCCAATCCACATGATTTTCTTCCCCTTTTCTTCTTGCCTGCCTCTATGAACTATTTCTTCTTACATCTCTCTGAATATTATGTTTTCTCTGAGTGCAGAAGATGCCTTAATAGCCTTATCACCAGCATTTTTTGGTGTAGGACAAATGGCTTTTTAGAAGGTTAAACTATAGGAAACATATAACAGCAAATAATAGGGGGAAAAATTAGAAATTATTTCAAGGGAAACTACCTGCTGGATCCAAATTCTCATCTTCTGCTATGCTAAAATGGCATCTTTCAGGAAACCACCCTGACCTCCCATTAGCTGTGAAGGGACAGACACCATGGGAACACTCATTTCCAGGAAATATAGCAAATTTTTAAAGTGCATTCCTTTAGGTATGAGCTAACACACTCTTTTGATCACTTGTTAATATCTTGCTTCATGTGTTAAGCTCACTTATCTTACCTGGATTTATCAAACTTTTCATTATTTTTCTTCTATGCAGGCTGTCCATCAGAGTTGCATTTCCTCAAGTAACTCTGCCAATGCAGTTTGGCTAACTATCTGGTAGTACTAAAAGCTAATAAATCTCTTCAGGAGGACAGGCAGCCCTGAGAATGCTCTGAATTTAAAGTCTGATTTATGTCCTCGGCTTAGCAGAAAGATCCTCTCTGTAAGAACAACAGCTCCAACACCTAAGTAGAGCTGAAAATTCTTGAAGTGGCAAAATATTACCTAAGTCTGGGCTGAAGTTTAACTCTGGGTAATAAATCACATCTGGGCACTGTCTGAGAACCTAAACCTTAACTGGCCTGTCTCTTACTTTAGGCTTTGAAAGCTGATCTAACTGCCAATTAGATTTCTCTTCCCTGAGTAAAATAAAATTGCTGTTTGGAGTGAGTTTTCATATTGGTCCACTGCAAAAATAATTTAAATTATTGGAAGGCTAGAAATCAATAAAATAATGTGTCAGTGAATAAAAACCCATTAAGGAAGGAGAAACCCATTTCTAAACGCTTTTTTTTTTTTTCCTAAAATCTTTTTAGATAGTGTGATAAAAAAGTGATTGTAGTAGGTTTAGAAATATTTTGTTGCACAAGTCTTTCCTTCTCCAGATCTGGACCATGTTTGAGCATCAAAGACAGAATCTTTATAATTCCATGTGTGTTTTTTGAAAGAAGTCTCAAGTGCCTGGATTATACTGGCTGGAAGGCCGAGCCCAGAGAGTTGTGGTGAATGGAGTTAAATCCAGTTGGCAGAAGGTCACAAGTGGCGCTCCTCAGTATTGGGACAGTTCCCTTTATCAATGATCGAGACAAAGGGATCGAGTGCACCCTCAGTAAGTTTGCCGACGACACCAAGTTGTGCAGGAGTGTTGATCTGCTGGAGGGTAGGAAGGCTCTGCAGAGGGATCTGGACAGGCTGGATCGATGGGCTGAGGACAACTATATGAGGTTCAACAAGGCTCAGTGCCGGGTCCTGCACTTGGGTCACAACAACCCCAGGCAACGCTACAGGCTTGGGGAAGAGTGGCTGGAAAGCTGCCCGGCAGAAAAGGACCTGGGGGTGTTGGTCCACAGTCAGCTGAACATGAGCCAGCAGTGTGCCCAGGTGGCCAAGGCGGCCAACAGTACCCTGGCTTGTATCAGGAATGGTGTGGCCAGCAGGACCAGGGCAGCAATTGTCCTCCTGTACTCAGCACTGGTGAGGCCGCACCTCGAGTGCTGTGTTCAGTTTTGGGCCCCTCACTACAAGAAGGACATTGAGGTGCTGGAGCATGTCCAGAGAAGGACAATGAAGTGGTGAAGGGTGTGGATCACAAGTCTGATGAGGAGCAGCTGAGGGAACTGGGGGTGTTCAGCCTGGAGAAGAGGAGGCTGAGGGGAGACCTGATCGCTCTCTGCAACTACCTGAAAGGAGGTTACGGTGAGGTGGGTTTTGGTTTCTGCTCCCAAGTAACAAGCGATGGGATGAGACGAAATGGCCTCAAGTTGCACCAGGGGAGGTTTAGATTGGATATTAGGAAAAAATTCTTCACCGAAAGAGTGGTCAAGCATTGGAACAGGCTGCCCAGAGAGGTGGTGGAGTCACTGTCCCTGGAGGTGTTCAAAAACCATGTAGACGTGGCACTTCAGGACATGGTTTAGTAGACATGGTGGTGTTGGTTTGATGGTTGGACTTGATGATCTTAGAGGTCTTTTCCAACCTTAAAGATTCTATGACTCTATGATTTGATGGACTCACAGAGAAATTTAGGTTGAGAGGAACCTCTGGGGTTGGTTAGTCCAAACCCCTGCTGAAAGCAGATCCCATTAGGTCAGGCTGCTCAGGACTTTTCCAGTTGAGCTTTAATGAATTTTATCCAGTCAAATTTCAAATATCAAATTTAATGACTTTTGTCCAGTCAAATTTCAAATACCAAATTTTGAGAAGGGAGATATTCATATTTTCACTTTGTGGACAACATATTCTGTTGCTTATCCGCTCTCACTGTGTTTTTTATCTTCTACGCCCAATTGAAATTTCTCTTGATACAACTTTTGATCCTTTCCTTGTGGTATTTTGACATGCCTCTGCCCCGCTCTGTCCTCTCTGTACCCACAGGCAACGCGTTCAGTTATGAGTGTAAGACCAGGCAACGTCAGATAGCTATGGTTCCTCATCCTGCGGCTTTTCCACTTCCGTTCCACAGTGTACTGTACATACCATAGCTACTGCACTCGCATACCTGCCTTGTGAGAGCCAGTAACAAGGGTAAGCCAGGACCCAGCTCTACCTGGGAAAAGAGGCGACAGTCCCCCAGTAATTTCCAGCCGCTCAGGAGGGAATATCTCCAGTCTTACCATTTTTCTAACGATGTTTTCCCTTCTGTGCTGCAGATCACTGGCTTCTAGCTTCTAGCTAGCAAGCAATATGTTTCCATAACCAGAATAAGCTGGCAACAGCAGGACAATAAGAATAAATGTTGATTTTTTTAAATTTTTTTTCTGATATCTTGTTCCCTCTCAGGTATGGTTACTTACGGGACTGTGGCCAGCAGTAAACGCTGCTGGTTTTCTTGCTTTTGGGGAGAGTTTAGAGCACAGTAGAGACAGAGGTTCCAAAATTTATCACATGGAGACTTGTCCAATGTACTGAAGAGGCATGGCTTATGCAGGAAATAAAACCATTATGCCACTATTATATGTATTATTTTAACATCTAAATGGATTTAGTCTGTTTTGTCTGTATGAGGATTTTAGATATTTATGAAAAATGATTTCTTTCCGTAGCAGGATTTCTAAAGCTCAGACTTCTTGCACTCTCTGACACATAGTATCCTTTCTGTTGATGGAATATGAGATTTAAAATAAGCTATATGTCTAACATTGTTCTTTAAACTTTGATGAATGTTATGCTTATTCCTAAATTTATGAGAAAATGAAAAACTTTTGTAGTTACAGAACAGAAAACAGAAAATAGTTTTCTCATTTTAATAACTTGAATTAAATTTTTCTATGTACTATAATTTAAAAAATCATGAACAGGAATAGATACACTAGCAAGTAATAAATCAGCCTTGCCATTCTTCTGTTATTACTAACCATGACTGAATATTATAGATTTATGTTCTGGTAATTCATCACTTTCCGTCCATTATCCTGTGGATAATTTGTTGTGTTTATAATAACAGATTCTCAAACTCATTATATTACATCTTCAGATACTAGAAAGTGTATAAAATTGAAGGTAAAAAAAAATCCTGAATATGCAATCCACTGCTTCAGTAAAATATGGATACAAAGTTACAATTTTTTAATTTCAGAGGTAATAAAGCAGTATTTACCTGCCGCATCAGAATGAGGGATGATGGTTAAAGCATCTGTCACGACAGCTAGAAGCAAATTAAGGAGCAGAGATCAGCTAAAAACTACGAGCCCAGTCTCCTAATGGCTGCTGCTTCGGTTTTTGTTAAACACATTAGTTCTATTTGGCATCTTTTTGTTATGTGAAAAACTAGTCAGCTTTATTATCTAATAGCAATTTACAAATATTTCACATATTGTTGTGTTTTGTGTTTTGAGAAGGCTGTTCTTGCCAGTCTAGCTGACGAGTCTCTAGCTAGCCTGTATTACTTAAACCGCAGAGTCACGTTTGTGACCAGTGTCACCAGAGCAGGCGATGGACAAGACTGATTTCTCTGCTCGTCATCAAAAGCAAAAAGACAGTTCAAGTCTAAAGGACTGGTAATTGATAGAATTGTTTCCACTTTGACATGTGGGACACAGGGAAAATAGAGTTTCTCACTAACAGCCTCATCAGCTGTTTCATGAAAGTGGACTGACTATTTTTTGGTTGTTCATGGTGGCATGAACTTCTTCAGACAGTCACACTGAAGGTAGTGATCCAGACCTTGTTGCACCATTGTCTTGGATTTATCTGTCTTTTATTTGTCTCTTATTGTCTTTTAGTTAATCTATCTCATAGCTTGACTTATGTTATATATTACATAATAAACATTGGATTTTTATAAGATTATTATTATAACATTGGTAGCTAATCCCATTAGGGCTTAAAAATATTTTTTAAAAAAATAATTCATTTACTAATTTTGTTTTTAAAATAAAAATATTGTCATTAATATACTCTGAAACCATTAAAATGAGAAATGTATGCTAGAATGAATGCTTTAATGAAACACATTAAAAATGTGCACAGGAGTTTTTAAACAATTCTAAGACATGACTTAGGACTTGGAGTCTTTCTAGTGCTTTCTAGATGCCTCATTCTGAACAAAGTGTTGGATGGTGTATTTCTCTCTTTGGAAGTGGAGCAGCAAGATATGTTCAAAGTGTGTATAACTACACTCTAGACCATGTTGGATTTTTAGGATATTTAGGACATGTTCATTGCAGGTTCATCAATTACTGAGTGATCTTTGGTACTTTTTATACTACTGTACTTAGGTACAAATATTTTAAATGTTGTCTTATCTATGAAAATGTAATCAGAATATATATTCTCCCATGTACACTTGATTGTATTGTAAGGCTTGTCCTTTTTGCTGAAATGTTTTTCCATAACAAAAGGCAAAGAGCAGAAGCTTGAGTACGTAGGTGCAATTCTGTTTGAGTCACATCCCAAACTGAGGAACTCAGTGTGTGACTTTTCCCAAGTTCAGGCCTTTCATACCTTAAATCCCAGTTCCATTTTTTTTTAGGTAGGTGTAAATAAGTTGTAGCTTTCCTCCATATTACAGTTGTGACAAGCAGACATGTTCAAACACAAAATCAAAGCAGTCTAACTAAACAAGGTGCTGGGAAGCAATTCATCAGCTGGTAGAACTTGCTTTGTGACTAAATGAGCACTGGCCATGCTTTGAGCATCAAAAAAGGTAGAGGCATCTGAAAAAAAGCAATTTTTCCCAGAGATATGTCTCCTGATGAAAATCCTGCAGTCTCACAGTTGCAAATGGAGATGAGAATGTGTTTCTCCAAAGGTAGATTTCTTTAAAATTTCATGCAGATAAATGGCATGTATGCCTAATGATACTGAAAGATACACATTTCAAACCAGGATACAAAAGCAATTCTAACAGCAGGGCACCACGTGGCTGACAGGCGCACAGACCCTTAATACCCACTCATGAGATGGAAATGGAGAGAGCCTGAGAAACCAGACACTCAGAACCCCATATGGAAAAGGGTATGTCCAAAATTTTAAGCATAAAATGCAATAAGTAAATTTTAAAAAGCAATTCTATTAATGCAAAAAAAAAAAAAAAAAAAGGTCGTTGATAACCACGGTAAGAAAATTTCGAATCTTGTAAAGCAAAAGCCATTTTATACTTTAATTCTGAATCCTACCTCCAAATGATCAGTCGTAGGTTATGAAAGGCTATGAAAGAAATCCTGACCAGCTTACCCAAGCTTCAGAGACTACCTGGGACTACCCTGTCCAAAAGGCTTCAAGGCATCTTCTGATGACAAAACCTCTAAACGAATACAAGTTCAGTACATGGCCTTTATGGTGATATTTGCAATATTTTTTTTTTATTTTTGCAATCAGTCAGTTTTCATTTCTCTGTGTAACATAAATTTTTCCAGTGGGAGGATTTTGCAAGACTTGGGCACAATTTTGAGTATGGAAATCTAATGGAGGTCGGCAACAAACTATGCACCTGCTAACATATTCGTCATGAAAGCTTAATGCAAAACTCATTACAGATAGGTGAACCAGAGAGGCTTCCCTCCTTCTATACAGGTATAACTAGCACTGTGGATAATCCATGAATGAAAGACTAAAGAAAAGACCTGAGAAAAATTAAGCAGTCTGATGTGCACTCTACAAAAATTGGAAAAAATAAGTATATTCCTACCAAAAAAAAAAAAGGGCAAATAAATGCAAAAATATTCAGAGACTTCACTGCTGAAAAATAACATAAAGTGTTAAACTCTTGCTAAGTATTTATGATTTATTTTTTCTTATAAGATAGTGCATTAAAAAAAAAAGTGTATTTATTTTTTTAATGAACAGATACTGATTGTGTCAGTAGGATCATAGGATCACAGGCTAGAAGGGACCTCAGGACATCTCCAGTCCAAATTCCTGCCCAAAACGGGCAGCTCTGAGGTCAGACCAGGCTACCCAGAGCTTTATCCAGCTGAGTGGTGAGAACCATCAAGGATGGAGATAGCAGTTTTATCTGCTTTATTCTCCTGAATTATTGTGAGGCTATAAAGAAGCATTTTTCCCAGACAAATTTCCAGTCGCAGGATGAATCAAAAGAATTCAGTGGGCCATGCCTGAAGCAAGGTCCTACTCACTGTGTTTCAGGGTATCAAATCTGGCTCTCAAGGACAGCCAGAGACGTTATCTTAGTAATTGAAATTATATCCAGTGAAAAATGTATAGAAAGTAAGAAATTCTTTCCAAATGAGTCCATGAAAAAGAAAAATTATTTGCAATGAAGAGTGGGCAGCGAAACCCTTGGAAGTGTTTGTGGAACTAGATACCTATGAGCTGAAGATATAAAAATGAAAAATATGTTGTAAAAGCAGACCAACTGCCGTAAAAAAATAAATGCTTAGGGGAAACAAGAGCTTCAATTCTGCTAAGGATATTTACAGTTCATGCAGGCAGAAAGCAAAAGTATAGGAATGTCCTCTAAAAATTATTTAACGACAATAAATGTCCGCAGACACAGATTTTTTGTTGCTAGAAATAATTAAAACTTTTTTTTTTTCTTTTTTGGAGGGAGACCTTGGAAAGGACTTTAAAGATGATCTAGTCCCACCCCCTGCCATGGGCAGGGACACCCTCCACTAGCCCAGGTTGCCCAAAGCCCCATCCAACCTGGCCTTGAACACTGCCAGGGAGCCAGGGGCAGCCACAGCTTCTCTGGGCACCCTGTGCCAGGGCCTCACCACTCTCACAGGGAAGGATTTCTGCCTCACATCTCATCTCCATTTACCTTTTTTTTAGTTTAAAACCATTACCCCTTGTCCTATCACCACATGCCCTTGTAAAAAGCCCCTCTCCAGCTTTCAGCTTTTCATGATCAGCACAGCAAAGTACCACTGCGTGGTTACAGACACAGAAAAGGGGACAGGCTCCGTGAACCTGCCTTCCAAGCTGCAGTTATCTGGAATACCTCCCCCAAGCAGATGAATATTAGCTACTGGGGGGGGGGCTAGTGTTTATTAGTTTATCAAAATAGAAATGAGCTTAAAAACTGAAAAAGGAGCTAGTATAGGGCCTGATATTGAAATAAAAGCTTACTGCCATCAGTGCTTCTTGTGAAAAACTAGCTTGTTGTCTGGAGCTCAGGAGAAGTATAGGTAGAAAAAGATAATGAATTTGAATAACGTGAGACTAATGTCAGCTCATTGAAAATCCTCCTTTTCATTGCATTAT
Source organism: Grus americana (assembly GCF_028858705.1). Taxonomy (NCBI): domain Eukaryota; kingdom Metazoa; phylum Chordata; class Aves; order Gruiformes; family Gruidae; genus Grus; species Grus americana. The sequence goes on along the minus strand of NC_072859.1, from coordinate 1,579,746 downwards.
GACACAAGTAGATTGCATGCTACTTTAAAACCTTGGAAGTAGTTAAGTTGTGCTTATCTATCTTCTGATTGCATTTCCTCCAGGACGACTTTACACTGGCTTATTATTTTAACATCAAGAATACCATGTCAGTCCAGCCTACGCAGGCACACACTGTGATATTGTTCAAATTCAGAAAGAGATGTTAGTTACACTTGCCAACAAAACAGAATCCCTGCAATGTTCAAATTCATCCTGAAACATAATGATATCTTTCCGCAGGAGACTAAGCAGTCGCTTGAGCCCAGACCTGCCTTCAGAGGCAAGCGAGCCCCCAGGAGTGGGCTTTAGCTGAGTGTCAGGGACCCCAAGCTGAACAGAGCTTTGAGGCTGATCTGCGTTGACCTCTCCTTCATATGAACTACCCCAAAAGACTGGAAGTCCTGCTCCTAATAGTCAGATAAAGATTTAAGAAATTAATAAATAAAATTAACCCCTCCAACTTTTAAAATATGCAAAGCTGAAAGCAACTGGAATAGGTGAGACAGAAATTAAAAATTAATTTATACATTGCTTTATATCTGGCTGCTCCTGGCTTCAATTTTACCAATTCAACAGGTATGCATTGAAGCACTGAGCTCTATCCCTTCAGAAATTTCCCAGGACCTGCAAGGGATTTCCCTCACCCCCACAGCCTGTCCATCTCCTTCATGCTTCTACTTTCCCACCATCGCTCACCTGTTTGCTCCCTCTGAAAGCAGCTCTGCCCTAGCTTTCTCAATCTCTTCCTCACCCCTAAGAGTTCAGCTCATCTCTTCCTTTCATAAAAACATAACACAAAGAGGGGGAGTGGAGGGGTGGGGAATAAAAAAAAAAGAAAATTCAAATTCGTCATCATCATCACAATCTTGGCTATCTTTTACAAAGAGCCCAAATGTCATTCTTCTTACAGGTGCAGTAGGATGAAACACAGTATTCATATATAGAAAAATGTTTCCTAATTGGGGAAAAAAAAAAAAAAGTAAGTAGGAAACCTACTTAATAATATTCTTTCTAGAGATAACACCAGTTTTAATTTTTCTTGACTGGGATCACCGATATGACTCTAAGGACTCTGGACTTTAAACCACGGTAGACTCTAGTAAAATCAAACATTGAAGTCTATCTCAAAAATAATAATAAAAAATCCTTATAATTAGTCTTCACAATAAAACACCCAAAATCTGTTTAACGTATCATTGGAAATCTAAAGGCAGAACAAACAAATTTGTAACCAACCATTAAAGCAGAAAAGTGTATAAAAAAAGTCTTCTGTTTCCAAATATAAAAATATTAATCAAGAAACACTGGAGCTTAATAGGTCCAACCATAAAGTATAGAAATAAAGTCTTGTCAATTCAGGTGGGATGGTAAGTGCTATATTTGCCTCATGGAAGATCTGAGATGCATTCAAGAAGGACTTCTGTATTAATGAGAACCCCACTAAAGTCTGTGCTGTCACCTGAGTGCACAGAAATGGAACCGGTGGTGATGAGCGACACGGGAAGAAATCTCAGTGCCAGCGCGGGTCTCTGGTTACCGTGCTGGAGGGTTCAGGCAGCAGCCAAAAAGCAGAAGGAAAGAAAACCCTTCAAAATTAATCAATTAGTTCCCCCTAACCAAAGCCTAGTATTTCAGAAGAAGAGAATATTTGTGACCAAAGCTTTTACTGATGAAAGCATTTCTGACTTTATTCTACTCCCTGCAAAATCCTGTATAATTCACTCAAGCAAAATGCTCATACTCTGAGGCATTCAGCTGCTTCTACAGAACAAGTTCTAGCAGGTGAATTCGGTCCTAATGAGTTCATCAAATATCAGTTTGATGCATAGTGCTATAACACTCCATAACAGCATGTGACAGGAGAGGTTTGCTGCTACAGAGAACTAACATGTGCTTTTCATACCTTTTTACCACAGAGAACCAAACATGATTCAGCCATTTATTAGCAAAGACAAAGTAGGATTCAGACCTCTGGGGCCAGAGGACTTGATGCGTCACCACTTCCAGCCCCGTCTCCCTGAAGCCCTAATGCATTTCCAAATCTATTTCCTTTTTTTACTGTATTCTACTATACCTTAACTCCCATGAACAGAAATATGTTGCTGAAATTCATCGAAAAATGCCAGCACAGGCTCTTCACTTCCAAAGATATGATCCAGCTAATTTTAAAAGGTCTTCAGTACCAAAAAAAAAAAAAAAAAAAAAAAAAAAGAGTTATCTTTCATCCTGTGCAAATGACAGGCTACACGACATGGTGTGTAGAAAGGCATTCACTAGGATTTCAGAATTTATTTAAGCTCCATGAGTTTATTATTAAGGTCACACAAACTGTGGAAAGACATTTGTTTGCAAAGATGGAGCATGAAAGACTATCACAACATGTCAAAAACTCGTTTTGCACTATTACCAATATTGGATATTCAAGATTATTCTTCAAAGAACATAGTTTCTTTTCTGAAAATAAAAATTACTTCATTAAGGAGAGTACAATTAAAATACAATTGTTTTCAATAACATTGAATTTAGCTGATAATTGGTTTTTGCATAGTTTTTCTAACTGCTAATTCTCTTTCCAAGTAATAATATCTGTATACCCATAAACACCAAAACCAGAAGCCTTTGAATTTGTATCATCACAAAACAAACTGTTTTCTCTTATCAGCACATTTTAAATCATAAACCTAAGGGGTTTTTTGTTAATACTCTAGTTCTATAATATCACCCATTTGTTACTATAGGGAGAAAGATTAAACCATAAAAATAACTGAAGTCTACCAGAGGATGAAGAAATTAAAAATATAATGCAATTAAATGAAAGGTGAAACAGTCCTTCCAGGTTTTGTATTTTACATCCCTATTGTCCACTGTTCAGTAATTTCTACTCTTTGTTTTATCTTACCAGGAATACATTTTGTATTGTATACTATAGCTGTATATAATACCTTTTCTTTAACCTACTTTCATCTAAAAATATTTCCATTTTTATAAAGAGCTGTCTCTGCAATCATACGGCTTTGTCACAGCTATAACTTGTCCTGCAGCAGAGTACAACCTAATGTACACTGTACAGTGATTTTACTGGATCTGTAAAGAGGAAACGGATGTTTTCTATTTTTTTTTTAATCTATCTAAATCAAAACCAGTTTCTAAATCAAAACAAGGGAGGAAAATACGTCTGCTGGTCAATAACATTAGGTTTAATACTTTACCACTGAAATTATTTTTTCTCTGAATTGAACAAACAAGGGAAAGTTTTTCATAATTATGTATGTGGTATATATTTGTTTGATATAGTGACAGAGCTCTTATTTTGATGTGATTGAATTAACCTAAATATTGAACAAACATGCACAACAATGTCCTTGATTTTAATAAAATCTTGTACAGTTTTTGTAAGTTCAGTCTTCTAATATTGTTTTATTTCAAATAACTAACACACATTTCTCCTATCTATAGATGCACTGTGCTGGTAGTTATTGTTATAGAAAGATGATATCAGGGTGAACAAATCTATCAATATTAATAAGTATTGAAAACATTGCTGTCTTGACACCAGCATAAAATGTGCTAATAAAGAATTTTGGAAGTGCTAGACTGAATTTCCTTTTAGAAAAACAAAAAATCATGTCTTTGAAAGTATAGCCAATAAGCCAAAGTTACTCATTTGCCTAAAGATAAATCCCAAGTTATCTGAAATGCTGTAGGATCACACAAAATACTGCTGAGAATATCCTCAGGTAGGTGACTGAAAGCCAGATCCTCCAGAATATTCTTGTAAATTCCCTGATCTCCGGCATTGACACTGATATCCACAGCTGGTGGAACACAGGCTGTCACGTGGCACCACTGAGCACATCTGAAGTAGCTAAGAGCTCAGTTCACAAATTGGTGAATGATTGTATTACCCAGGAAGCCAGACCCAAAGTCCGTAGACTCTCTTTCCTACTTGATAAATGTAAACATTTTATTTGTTTTCATTGCAGGAACATCTAGAAATCTTCACTACGACTGAGGGAGGTGTTGCAGTGGCTTAGGCTGGTTAAGTGTGGGTTGCTGCTGGAAAGGGAGGAAAGGATGTCTTGTCTTCTCCTGCCTGGTGAGGCTGGCAGTGATGTTGCAGAAGTGCTCAGATCATACAGGGCAAGCAGCACAAATGCAACTGCTGAGCAGAAAGGAAGGGCGAAAACGTTTCTTTCAGCAGGTTAAGCAGCATCCTTCATCGACATGTTTGGCACAGCCAAGGTGGAGCCCACTGTCTCACTTTTGCAGCCCAGCATGTCGTTTACCGGGGCACCAAGAGTCAGATCACTCATCTATTTCCCTTCTCTTTCATTATTCTTCTTCTGGGACTAATTTTCTTTCATTAGCTTGGCTAAATGATAAATCTGATCTCTTTTCTGACAGAATAATGTATGTTTGAATAATAACAATAAAAAGTGGTTTATTCTTTGCTGTTGATGAATGCTTTGATCTCTAAGGTGGGCTTAGCATGCGGTGTGAGGTGGTCCACAGGAGCCTCATTAGCCTCGTTTGATTGCTGCTGAGAGACTGAGATGAAGTTAGAGACAGCTCATGGCCTCCATCTTCTCTCACACTCATTTGATATGAACTGATACGGTTCACGTTTCAGAGCAGATTGATGGTTGCCATGCATTCATCTCTTGGTTTATGTGGTCTTCCTTAACAAGATATTCTACACGTACTACAAGATATTCTACACATACTACAAGATATACTGCAAATACTATAACAACACCCAAGATACTACACTTTCTCCTGTGTCGACATTAAAAGGAAAAGGGAAAGAAAAGGGAAAAGGAGAGAAAATCTCCAGTCTAGTGCTTTAAAAGAAAAAAAAAAAAAAAAGGAAAAAACATCTTTCTCTGCTTTGTTAATTTGAAATATCAAGAGATTCTTTTTCTCCCCTTCTATACTAGGGACAATTTAAGCTTATAACCCTCTTATGTGTTATTATTTTAAGTAATTTATATTATAAACTAAATTTATTTTAATAACTGTTCTTTACAGATTGCCTGGGTTTGACTCAAGCTAATTTAATGATACAGGCAGTGATGATTCTATTATGGGATGGTACACCGAAATGTGAAGAAAAGAGACAAAAAGAAAAAAGAGAGCACCTAGACACAGCCACCATTTTTTTTGGCTCAGAAAGGACACTGTTAAAAGGTTTCGCTGCTTGATTTTGTGTTTTCCTCCACTGGAACTAATGCAACTAAAATAAGTAAACATTTGGACTTTGATTAATACGGAATAACAATTTTCATTTGTGTAGTGCCTTTTTAACTCCAAAATAGCATTAAGCTCTTAGACAAACTTTAACGTATAGGCAGGCTCCACAGATGAATCACTTCATCCACAGCTGGAGCGGAACCGCTGCTGATGTGAAATATGAGAGGCATTTAGCAGCTCATGGCAGCACAGTCGGGCACAGGCAAGGAACTGAAGGATACCTTCTCCATCCAAAGCTGAAGGGAAAACAGACTTTGTGAATGGAAAGTGATCCAGGCTTTGGGGCACACCCCCCTTTCCTTCTTGGCCTTTTGACCAGACCCTCGGACAGACTATGGGTTGTGCGTCTCGCAGTCATGTGTGATTACTGCTATAGGTGGATGTTTTTCAACTATGTAAGCCCTTTTTCTCTGTATCTATAATAAGAAATAACTGAAGTTTTTGCAACTATTAGAGAAATAGTTCAATGCTACTGATTTGTATCAAATATGTTGTTCTGATGTGGCTTTTTGATAACTTTGTTCACATTGAGTGAGGTGCTGAATTGTACAGCTTTGTCCCAGACACCAGTTCCCGTCAGAGCATCCAGCCCACTGGAGAACTACATTTTCTCACCACGATACCTCTTCCCTCTGCCCGCCGGGGAGCCGGTGCTCCCTGTCGGCACATGGAAGCAGCAGGCTGCACAGGCCTCTTCCCAGGAGCGGCAGCTGCGGCTGCCTTTTGCCCAGGAGGGCAGATGCTTCCTTCATTGCTTCCATTTCAGGTGCTTCCATCTCTGCAGGTACACAGGGGCCTTTCGCGCTCGAGTCCAACGTGTCAGCTTGTGCTCTTTGGTCTGAATGCAGAGGGAAGTTATTAAAACACATTTTGTTTAACTTCTTAAGCGTGCTTGAGTGGCAGGAGTTTAAAGAAATGGCGGTTGCATGGCCCCAGGACTTTTTTCGTATGTCCTGCCACTGTGATGCAAATAGCATAAGAGCCTAAGAAGACACGGTGCAGCTGGGCATGTTAAGAGGCATGACGCTCAGTGGTTTAATAAAGACCCGGTTCTATTACTGGCACCAAAGGCAAGGTCAATGCAGGAAACACTCTCTCTCTGAATCACAACCTACTTCTTCCTCCTCGTTTTAATGAGAAAACACACTATGTCTTACACTAAAAGCGACACCTTGCACTGCATCTCATGTTACTTTTTCCAACAGTAGATATATTTATATGGTTCCTGGCCGTAGTTGCAGAAAACAGGCTTTGATTTCTTATCATGTCTGCTGTTCGTTAACTATTTCGTAAACAAACACCTACAAGCCAACACCTGGAAACTAAAAAAATGTTTTAAAAAGTCTAATGTTACATATTTATATCCTGCACTCTACCCCAGCCAGTCTTTCTGGCCTCACAAAGGCACAGAGAAATGCACAAACAGTTCTGAAAGACACAAAATACAATGGGCTTGGAAGATACTTCCAAAGCAGAGAGTATTTTATAGACAACACGCTACTTTGAACTGCCATAATGTCCTGAAGTATATGAAGTTTTATATAGAAAAGCAGCAACTAAAGCTATACCTGCCCAGAAAGTGTAATGTGACATTATATAATTGTTCAGAGTTTTGAGCAGTTCATATGGAAAAAGGCTGGTCAAAATCCCTTTCCAGGGAATGGGAGGGTGATCTAGACGCAGAAGAGTCACAGTCAGCTGACATCTCATACAAAAATGCTGTTACTGTGGTTATACATCTATCTAGTTATATATTTGCTGCATTCCATTTCCTTGCTTTACCTATTGCTCCTAAACGTGCCTTGGAATGGGTGGCACTAAGGTCGACTGAAATTGTTACTAACAAAAGCAACATAGCTAACTATCATATGACTGATTTACAGCCTGCCACTGTCAAGTGTAAGACAACGAAGAAAAAGGCAGGTCACAAAAACAGCCTTTCCATAAGGCACTTGAAATCTCTAAGTATTCCAGCTAAAGCAATCTGAGTAACAAAGAGCAAAAATAACAAATGTTATTTGCAGTGTAATAACTTTGGGATGAAGGCATGGGGCGAGCTTCAATGGGCAAAGTTCTTGAATGCTGTAGACAGCGATCATCTCTAAGAGAACTGCAAGGCGAGTGGCTTTAGGTGAGCCTGCCGCGTTCTTTGTGTTGGATGTGTCTGGCTAACCTCAGAGGTGTTCACGGTATCATGGAAAAGGAGGATGGTGCAGAATATTCACAGAATCGGAGATTCAGAGAAGTGCTGCAGCTTGCAAGTTAAGCAAAAACTTCTGCCACAATACCAAGCTTCATTATTCCTTGCACAATAGAGGGGACTTGAAAATAAAGTGAAAATAAAAAAAAAAGCTAATGAAAACTTACTGTAGCAAGAGTCATTAACTGCTTAAATAAATGCAGTTTCTAAGATTATTACATTAGAATAAGTGCCGGTTTTACTGACTTGAAAATGTGTGGAGCTGCCGCAAACTACTGCTGCATCCTCATAAAAGATAAGGGGAGAGGGATTTTATAGGCTCACAATTATGTTTACCAGAGGCTAGAAAAAGGAAAATGTGCTGGTCAGATAAAAAATTATGTATGTATCTTTGGGGTGAAGTAAAGGAATCATCTGATATGAAGATGAGAAATAGAAAGCCTGTTCAAATTCATCTACTGCAAATATCCTTATTCATCAGTTTATTTATTTCCATTTTTTATGGAACGATACTGATAATTACCCAAAGACTCTGTCAAAAAGACAGAGATGTTTGTTTTCACTTATGAGACCTTTTTTTTTTGTGTAATGAGGTGATAGACCACTTTTCTTCCTTTCACCCTGTGGGGTTCTGCAAGATGAGAGATCTTTGCTCTAGTCTAAAAATACTTTTCAATATACCAAGTGAATCACAGAATCCCAGACTGGTGGGGGTTGGAAGGGACCTCTGGAGATCATCTAGTCCAACCCCCTGCCAGAGCAGGATCACCCAGAGCAGGTCACACAGGATGGCATCCAGGCGTGTTTGAATCTCTCCAGAGAAGGAGACTCCACAACCTCTCTGGGCAGCCTGTCCCAGGGCTCGGTCACCCTCAGAGGGAAGAAGTTTTTCCTCATGTTCAGGTGGAACTTCCTGTGTTCCGGCTTGTGACCGTCGCCCCTTGTCCTGTCAATGGGCACCACTGAGAAGAGTCTGGCCCCTTCCTCTTGACATCCACCCTTCAGATATTTATAAGCATTGATAAGATCCCCTCTCAGCCTTCTCTTCTCCAGGCTAACCAGCCCCAGCTCTCGCAGCCTTTCCTCACACCAGAGATGCTCCAGGCCTCTCATCATCCTCGCAGCCCTCCACTGGACTCTCCCCAGTAGTTCCCTGTCTGTCTTGAAGTGGGGAGCGCAGAACTGGACACACAACTCCAGATGTGGCCTCAGCAGGGCAGAGTAGAGGGGGAGGAGAACCTCCCTCGACCTGCTGGCCACACTCTTCTGAATGCACCCCAGGTACCATTGGCCTTCTTGGCCACGAGGGCACACTGCTGGTCATGGATAACTTGACACTGTTTAGTTATGGCCATGCGCAGAGTGTCTTGTTAGAGTGCTAAGGGTCCGCTTTTCACCTTTCTCCACCATGTCCCACCTATAAAAGTTCTAGGTGTGTTTTCCTCCTACTGTCTCCCAAAAGGCCTGGATCAGACATCTCAGACAGAAAGGGTAGAGCTGCAGCTTTACTTGGTATCTGATTAGCTTTCAACAAACTCTTAGAGGGACCTGTTTATTGCATAATTCTCAGAAGGTGCAATAAATGGAATGGAAAAATAATGGAAAAACAATGAATTTATTTAGGGTGGTGATGAGCTGCAAGTCTGAGATTAAAGAACGTAACCTATTACACCATTTCTCAATTTCTACTGAAAAAAAACCCCAAGGAAACATCATATGAATTTCTTTGCTTGACTGGGGAGAATTATTACAGAACTGTGACAATACTCTGTAAAAGCCAATTTGAATATGTTTTTAATCATGACCTCCTTGCCAGGTGCAAAACTACTTTAAATGAAGGTGAGATGTCCAAGGCAAATGGTGTTTTATATTTTCAGTAAGCTTCATTGCTCTGTGCAGCACAGCTTGGAAACCAAAGGAAGTCTAAAGCCTGTAAACAACTTTTCTTCTCACTTAAAATCTGTATATTTTCCTCTTGCCACCCAAATAAAATATTAAACTGGGCTAGAGAGGACAGATATCAAATTCTAAAGCATCAGAGGAAAAGAAAGGGTAAAAGGAGGGATTACTGCATGGAAGAAAAATGAAAAGCTGGTTTCTAGAGAAAGTATGCGAAAGTTACCAGTCGAACAGTGGAAGCCAAATGCTTTATTCATATATTAATTTTTCCAAGGTCAAGTGGCTCTTTTAACATACCTACAGCTGTGTCACAAGGCAGCCTGAATGAAATTCAATACTGTTAAAAGGTTTGCAGCTGATGATGATTCAAAATCAAAATATTTTACCTGTGAAATATTCTCCTGAACATTGCAGGCCGATAGTCACTTTATTTGCTTTTTTCCTAGTGAGGCTAAAACTGTAAGGTGCACCTCACCTCAGATAGACTGCAATTTTAAAACCAGCACTATTTGACTAAGAAATAAAATAATTTCTGTTTTCTGATTCTTTAATTCCAGTTTTTCAATACGCGCCCTGAATTATCTCTGGCTGGGATTCTTACAGGGACAGAACACCTTTTCTGAATTGAAGACGACTTCAATCGTAGTCTCTTCTCTTGGCCCCCGAAGTGCCGCTCTCGTCAGCACCACTGAAGCACAGCAACACAACCCAGAGGAGGAAGTCTGCATGTGTGCCTGAGTTTTGTTTGGGGGTTTAGGTTTTGGGTTTTTTTTTTTTAATTAGAGGGATTTTGTAAGTCGAGTCTGTCATTTTGAAAAGTTCCAAATGAGCTGAATAAAATAAATAAATGGACAATAAATGTATCACATTAATATTAGGACAAAAAAAAAAAAAAAAAAAAAGTAGTAAACTACAGGTGTTAGAAATCCCTTAAATATCTATCCCCGTCCAGAAGTTGCCTTTGGAGAAACGGGCTCATAGCTTAGTTATGCATGATTTTGAGGCTGCCTCTATAATGAATTTATAGATCTCCTCCTACTTTATTTACATTTTCCTCCTGGTACCCTCTTTGTCTCCCGCCACACATCTCAGTGCAACTGTATGGAAATGGCCGTGGTGTAACGGGCTGTGGTTTCAGTGTTTTCTGTATCTCACCTCCAGCTGTGGCAGAGTGGATGGTTCACAGATGGGTGGATTAACATCCACAAAGCATCTGGCAGGGGATGCAAGCCTGTGAGGTGTTCAGCTTCACTGGAAGCTGAAGGCGTTCAGCACTCAACCAATAACCCTTAACTGTGCAGTGCTTTACCATGGAAGCAAATTTCTTCATTGCCCTGTTGGTTACTGGTTTAAAAACCAAAAGATGAACACTAGCAGCCTTGGCAAGTCTATGTTAGAAAATGTACAGCTGTCAATGCTGGTCACAGAAATATCCACACTCTTTTGCAATCTAGATAAAATATTTCTCCTTCTACTCTCCTGTGACAGCATATTCCACAGATTTAGTTGTATGTTATCACCAGGACTTTTTAAATACCCTGCCTTCTTTGTTTCATTGAAGGGCTTGCGCTTCCACCATATAAACATGTGGGGCGGGCCAGGGACTTCAGCAACATGTCCCCACCAAAGGGAAAGGGGCAGGATTCACTGGTGGAGCTGCACCTTCTGTGCCGGGGAAGTACCTGCGGCATTTTCCACGCTCAGTAAAGCAGCCAGTACTGTTCCTGCCTTCCTTCCGATTTTTGTCTTCTATCCTATGCCTCAGAGCCATGCAGACACGTTATTGTACAGAATGGTTTCATCGGTTTGGGCAAGCAGAGACAACAGAGAAGAGAGAATATCACAAGGCCACTCCCCGGTGGAGACATTACATTTTTCAATTTGGGGGAACACTGCTGTTTTTCAGATGAAGTATTAACTTCCCAAGAAATTGCTGGGTCATATTTTCTTTACCTTTCCCTTGTCTTGTCTCCTGACTCTATGAAATCTCACACACGTGACTAAATTGATGCTGCAAGTATCCCCTTGGCGACAGCAAAGGGCATGAGGTCTCAGCTTGTGCAAAACTACAGCTCTCATTTACAAATGCAGGAGATGGAATATGTGTATATTCAGTGAGATCATTGTGTACCATTTGAATAATAATCTGACTGATGACAACATGCAAAATAGTAACCAACTGACATTTTGATAATGACACAAGCAAGTGCTTTGCTTTGGAGAAAACGCTTGATTTCCCAAAGATAAATTTGGCATCAAAATTGAGGTTTAGTTGACTCATTTTTAAAAGAGGGTTTCAAATTGCATGGCATAGAAATGTGGGACTAATTCAGTCTTTATAAACAGTCTGTATAAACTGTCACAATGCAATTTTTTTCACAATATTATGTTAAACCCATATACTAAGTTTTAACCGGCATCACAGGGCACAGGAAAATATACTAGTCTTTTAAAACATACCTTCTTGCAGTTGTTCAGTGTAGTTTCTTCATATTATACAAGACTATTTGCAGGAAATTTCCTGGAGAAGGAAGATATACCTTCTACATATTTTTTTTTTTTTATTTCTTTCTCTATTCACTGTTGGTACCGCTGTTGTCTCATGGTATTGCAAGGGTCAAGTGGATTTGTCTGCACCATAAATGAGACTGGAAAGGTACTGAGACCTGGTTTACTATACATCTGCTACTAAGCCTACAGGCAATCTGGCTTGCCTACTGAGTAAAACTAGAAATTCAATTTTCACTCTTCATTTACAACTTAAATCTTATACAGCTACAAATTACCTGAGAAGGATGTGATCGCAGGGGGCTGCGAAGACACGTGTTTGCCTGGCACTGACTTCTCAGTTTGGTTCAGGATCTAAACCCAGAAATTTCAGTTGTGCTGGTTCGGCTGATAAGGGTTTATTACTGCTTAGGATGTGAACCATGATGGAAGGTGCTGAGAAAATAGGAACAGGGCCTGATCAACAGCAGCAGGGAATATTATGTGGATACAAGGTAGAATGTCTCTGGTGAGGCACAAATATTTGCTATGCCTGTGGCAGGATTTGTCCCAGGGTACCACTGCAGTATGGAAAGAAAAATGGGCAGGCTTTGATGATTTTGCAGTAGTAATGACACTAGCTGTGCATGGTCCCATTACAGCTCTTCTGGAGGAATTACCAGAGGGAGAGTGTTCTTTCCCCTGTCCAAACAGAAACAGCTTCACTTTAATCTTAGAACATTCAGCTTTCCAAAGGCATTAGAGAAGTTTCCTAGCCAAAATCTCATAAAGAAGTGATGGTGCAGTGGGACAAGAGAGAAAGTCCTCTAATGGATTAATAACTTGCTAAAATAGGAAACAAAACTAGGGAAAAAAATGATGGGTTGTGCACAAGGGAGAAGATTACCATTGTGTCCCACATGGATCTCTCTTGTCTAGCATATTCCTAAGCCATCTGGAAAATGGGGTGAGTAATGAAGTGAAAAAGTCAAAATTCAACATTTTAAAAATGTAGTAAGAATCTTCAGCTGAACTGAATAATTGCTCTTTGGATTGTTGGTTAACAAATACTTTTTTATATTTGAACTGTCCAGTCCAGTATTTGAAAACTATTTCTAACATGGGAGAATATTTTCTTACACAGCTCCATTTCTGCACATCTGCTAGGTTTGCTGAAGAAATAGTGAAATTGTGATGGCAGTTCCAAAGCTCACTTGCCAGTCCTTTCCACCTTCCTAAGGTACTACCCTACTATCTTACATCTCATGCACATTCTAAGTCAGAGGGATAGTAACTCTTCAGGCTTGCAACTCATTTTTCAAAAAAAAGAAACACCTTTTCTCAAATCTATATAGCAAGTAATTTTATACTTGTAAATGCAAGGAAACAGAGAAACAAAGGATTTTTTTTCCCCTTTCACTGCCTATCTCCAAAGTTGTTGAATCCCTGCATTGCAAAATCTTGGTCCTTGGTGTCCAGGTAAATCAATGAGAGAAACTTTGGTAATACCCCAAAGCTGTGCCTGTTGCACCTCTGTCCAGTGAATAACGAACAAAATCAATATTGCTTTTGCACTTGTTCTTCTGTGATATACAAGAACACTTTTTAACCTCTAGCACTCTACAAAGTTCATCTTGCAACTCCAGCATTTGCAAAGAAAGGTATCTGAATCCTAGAATGACTTTATGATTGTTGTCATCACCTTGGCTAGGTATAACAAACAGGTATTCAAAAGGTGAACACAGTGAAAGCACTGGATGTGCTTAAATGGATGTTAACATTTGTGTTGGCTATAGTACTTCGTACATATTTGTTGATTCCTGTATTTTAACACACCAAAATAAAAACACATGAGGGCAGCTTCCAGTTGTCTCAAACTGTCTCCAATGTTTCAGATGAAAAAAGTGGGCATCAGATAATCCCTATATAGTGCTCAAGTACTTCTAGTGACAAATGCAGAGTAAATACTGGAGGGAACGTAACTGCAATGCACTGTATAAAAAGATATGGAAGGTGCAGCAGATGCTCTCATTGTGTGGACTGTCCCCTCATTTCTAGTGACATGGTGATGAGCTATGGGCAAGATGCGTCCTTGTTTCAGAGATTCGTATATTCATGTGTTTTAAGGCCAGAAGGGACTGCTGAGTTCATTTGATCTGACCTACTACAGTGTAGGGCAGTGAATTCTGCCTCTTAATTTGTCCATTAGAGAGAAAGATTCCTCCTTCCTGCACAAGTGAATTATATTACCCCAGGAGCTGTGGCTGAACAGCAGTCTCTCTCTTAAGTACAGCCAATCATGCGTTAAGCGCTCTGGATCTAACTCTTACTTGCCGTGCCAACAGCTACGGAAAACAGTGACGAAGTCCTATAAACACCTACAAATTCTTAAGTGTATTATGTGACCAGGTGACATTGGAAACTAATGCTTATTGGATAATCCACAGTAACCTTTTATTCCTTTCAGATTCCAACTTCTGGGATAAACCTTCCTTCTTCCCCGTTAGTCCAGGGAAAACTCTTATCAGACTTTTCTGATATCTGTATTTCCTCTGTGACCCTGCACTTTATCATCTTCAGCCGCAAGAAATTTATCCAGGGATCTGTGTGGAGCTGTCTTTGAACTACAAGTCACCTGCAGCTCACATCTCACCATCGCTCCTTCACAAAGCCAGATCCTACTTCTTCATGGGTGAAAGGATTGGAAAATTTCTCCTAAAATCTTCCATCCATCACTTTTTTTCCTTCTACAAATACCAAACAACACCTTGAAGTAGAAATCAAACCTACAATACACATTATAACATACTTACAATACACCGAAAATTGGAACAGTGCTACGGTACCGATAACGAAACCATGCAACGTTGTTATGATTGCAAAAGTTAAATTCTTCCCTTTGTGCTAACAGAAGTGAAACTTGTTAATCATAAACACAATTTATAATCATTATTACTGCCTCCTACTATGATTTTCATTTCTGGAGGATTCAGCTGAGGAGATACACATAAACACATACAGGAAACAATCCCCTTTACACCTATATAAAGATTAAAAAAGAAGGCGTGCCCCTTGTTAGCTTAATGATCATCTGCTCATGTTTGAGAAAATATTATGGACATTATCATTATACAGATAATTAATAATAAGGCAAATTATTTTGATTACAATTATATCTTATTACCCAGAGAGCTCAGCTTAGGAAGACACATTGTGATCTAAATGGGAAAGGTCAAGCAGGTTCAGATTCAGCAGAAGTGGTATTCAGTTAATCTCCACGCCCCCCTACCCTTGCTGTACCACCTGGACACATTTACGTGTATTTATTCTGGCAGACTCCTGTGAGGCAGGAAAGTGGTTTATCTGCTGGAAAAGCAGACTAAAGGATTTGTGCATGGTCACACAGTGGATGTATCGGGAAAAAGGGATTTGGGCATAGGTTTTCTAAGTTGCAAAAAGCACCCTAAACTCTAGACTCTTCATCTATTTTAAACAAAAGCATATCAGATTAGTCATCCATATTTTCTTAGGTAGCGGTCAGTTCTGAATCCCTTAATGAGATACATAAATCAGCACTTTTCTAGAACTTAATGAGGAAAGACCAGAGCCTGCTCTTAAACCCACAGGGCTAAAT
Organism: Grus americana; assembly: GCF_028858705.1. Taxonomy (NCBI): domain Eukaryota; kingdom Metazoa; phylum Chordata; class Aves; order Gruiformes; family Gruidae; genus Grus; species Grus americana. Next base: position 1,564,255 of record NC_072859.1, on the reverse strand, counting down.
CTCCCAGAATACATTCACATACCACTACCTATTTTTTTCAGCTCATAAAGCAGATATATTTGAGCTATACATAAGGAAAATACAACAGAATATTCTTTCTCTGCAATAAATGAACAATGAAGCTGGACAAGGGTTTTTCTGCATTTAAATACTTTTCAATGGGGAAATGCTCTTGATGAGTTAGAAATATAGCCAAAGTATGTGTCTTCCTCACAGAGTTTCATTTTCCCTTTTTTTCATGAAAAGCTGTGTCTTTAAATAGTGAGGAGTGTTGTTCATTGGGTTTTGGGGAAGGTGGGGAGAAGTTCCTCCACGTTCAGCCAAAACTTAAAAAGGTCTCACTTGAAAACAGCATCATGGAACTGCATGAAAGATTCAGTCCACTCACCTCATACTCTGTTTCCTCTGGCGATGAACACACTACCTCTCCCATGACGCAGCTACAGTCATAGCACTGTACTGAACTGATCATCAAACATCTCTGCAGCATTTTATGGGTGGCACAGCTAATAAGCAATCTCACTCCAAAGAGGAAAAAGGAGGGGAAAAAACACCATACCTATTGCCATCCCAAAGCTGGTTTTGTTTCCATTCTTACTAAAAATTTGACATTTGACAAAAAAAATACTCTCTGAACACTTCTAATTCTAATCAGTACATTTTCAGTAGCTCAGCAACATTTTAAGAGTCATAGAATTGTAGGCTCAAGGACTGCAAGGGACCTCAGGAGGTCTGTAGTCAAACCTCCTGCTCAAAGCAGGTTCAACCCTGAAGTCAGACAAGGATGGAGACTGCACAGTCTGTCTGGGTGACCTCTTCAATTCTTAACTGTCCTCATGGAGAAAAAGTTTCTCCTTACATACAATCTGCACCACTCTTGTTTTGATTTATTTCTGTCTCTTGCACTCTTATCACACATTTGTTTCTGTTGAACTCCATTGGGTTCTTCTAGCCTGCTCCTTCAGCTTCTCCATGTCCCTCCAGATGGCAGCTCTGCCTTTAAGCTGTCAAATGGTTCCACTTCCTCCCAGCTTAGTGTCATCTGCAAATCTGACAAGACTGCACTCTTTCTCATCCTCCATGTCATTGATAGAGAGATTAAACAGGGCAGGTCCCATGGTAGACCCCTGTTATATTCTGCTTGTTAATGGGCTCCAGGTGGAGTAAGACCAATTAACCATGACATCCTGACACCAATCATTCAACCTGTTTCTGTTACTCATCTGATTGTCCTCCCATCCAGATTGTAATATCAAAAGTTGTATTCAAGCATATTGTGGAAGACTATGACAAAAGCTTTACTAAAGCTGAGGTAAATGACATTCAACGTTCTCCCCATTCACTAATCCAGTCACTTCCTTAGCGGACAATCACAGTGGTCAGGCATGATTTATCCTTGGTCAACTCACACTGTTCCCAGCCACTTTCTTCTTCCTCATGTACCCAGATACAAGCTCCTAAAGGTCTCACTCCATGAGACCATGGACCATAGCAAAGCTGATCAGTTTCTCAGATCATTCTTTTGGTCTTTTTGAAGATGGTTGCAACATTTGCTTCTCCAGTCACCATGGATCTTCCCCAATCTCCATGATCTTTCAAAGACAGCAAAAAGGGGCCTTACAAGGACATCATCCAGCCCTCTTGGCACTCCTGGATGCCTGCTAGGTCCCATGGGCTTGCATGGGTAAAGTTGTCTCATGTAATCCCTTGCTCAACCCTCATTCTCAGCTCATAGGTCTTCTTCCTCTTGAACCTCTTCACTCAGTTTAGGGACACAGAAAACCTTGTTGGTAGCAACAGGGCAATGAAAGCATTGGATACCTCTGCCTCGCTGTGCCTCTGTCTCTAAATCACCTGTTCATTCAGCAATGGGCCCAAATTTTCCTTGTTCAGCATTTTGTTGCTTACATAACTGTATGAGCTCTTTTCGTTGCCCTTCTTGTCCCTTGCAAGTCTCAACTCCAGTTAAGCTTTAGTTTTCCTAACACTACCACTGCATGTTCAAGAAAGTTTCTAAGTTTCTCTGTCGTAGCCTGTCCCTGTTTCCACCTCCTGTATAATGCCTGTTTGCTTTAAATCTGTCATGAGTTCCCTGCTTAGCCAAGCTGGTCCCCTGACATATCTACTTATTCTCCTGAGTGTGCTTAGAGGATGCTATCCTTGCAGCCTTGCCTTTACTTCAACAACTGTCTCAAACAAAAGACTTTGATCAGAGACTCAGATGAGAAGCCATCAGAAAACACTAACTCCATCATGTCATGCTAATGTCATACTGTTGATGAAGAAATAATGGAAAAATGAGTGTGCAGCTCATACAAAATCATCATTTTCACAGTATTTGTGGGTTTTTCCTCCCAAATATCACCATAATTACCTCATTTGCAGTAACAACTTGGAAGATTATATCACTGAGTAGTGCTGATACTAGCTTGTGCAAGAACAGTCAGAGAAAGTGTGTTAATATTTCAACATTACAAAGAATTAATTGCAAAATGCTTTGTTAAGATGAAGGAAACTTTCATCATTTAAGTCTTAAAATCACTTTCATATTGCATTGGTATAGAACTTTAGAAAGAAAAGGGAAGAGCTTGAATGTTTTGGTTTTTTGGGGTTTTTTGGTTTTTTTTTTCCTTTTCTATCTAGATATTAATATAAAGGGTTACTTGGTTGGTGTGATTTTTTATTCTTAAATAAATCAAACTGTAGGATTTCATTTAACAAAATGAAAATCTGAACTAAAACAAACAGGTGGATGATTGTTCTCTCCAGAGGGTAGCTGAAATTAGGATTTTAATTACTTTTTCATCAGAATTGTGACTACTTTCCACAATCTAAATCTCTACAGAATCACAAAACATCTTTTATATACCTGTTAACTTTTGCAAGTCATTACACCATATTAAATTCACACATTCTAATGTTTTTATAATGAAGTAGATAATTCCGAAAGCTACCATGAAGAGCTATGGAAAAAATATTTAGAAGAGATTTATGTTTAGATCATGCAGAAGTATTTAGTCCTCGACAACTCACTGATTTAAATAGGTGCCTAAATGAAATTCGAATGCCAAAAATAATTTTGAGATAATTTTTAAGTGCTTTCAAAAGTAAATCTTGTGAACATTAAACGATACTGAGAATCCGTGTTTCAGATGATGAACTGTTATTTAGCTGCACAATCTAGATCATTAATAAAAGTGCTTTAAAATGGCAGTATATCATCTTTGTTTGTGGTTACAGCTGAATCAGAACTGCTGGTTTTTGACATGGCATGACACCAACAAAACATGCATTGCCATTGCCAGAGCAATAACTGGTTTTGAGAATATATTAAAAAACCCCAGCATTTCTGCAGGCACTAATCTAACTTTCAGGAGAGGTAAACATATTGAAATTAAAAACACGAGTAACTACTATGTAGGTGTGGATGAGACGAGTTGTGGTGGGAGGAAGTGGCATGTTTTGTCCGTTCAGGCCCTAAGAGACGCACCGTAGGAGATGTTTAAATCTCATCTGTCGGTGCAGACTTCCCCACTCAAAGCAGGTTTAAGGCTGCAAGAGGCTTTCAGTGAACTTTATCATGCGTGACGGGAAGGTGAGTGGCTGCATCCAAATGCGGGTTTTTTTCACCCAGCAAAAGAGATGTTGAGAAGTGTAACGATTTAGGAATGCTAGGTGAGGCCCTTACAAGAGCAGCTCCTGTTCTGAAAAACTGTTGGTTTAGCGCTCTCTGCTTAAAGCCAGCTTTTGTAAGGAAACTGAAGTGATAAGAAGCAGACAGGAAAAAAGATTGCTCTAGCAGAGAAGATAGATGGAAAACCAAAGGCTGTCTAGGGGCTGACCTGGCCTTTCACCTCTCGTTGCTAGGAGGTTTGGGAGATCTGTAGCATATGTGACTGGGAAAGGCCAGATGGGCAAGCAAATCTAAGAGCCGTGCTCAAAGGGGTCCCTCTGCTCAACGTGCTCTATTTTCATCCAAGGTTTGCAGTTTGAAAGAGATGCTCACTAATTGGAGTAATAGCCTGAACAGCTTTTTAATTACATATACCAACACACCAGAATTTTTGAAGAAATTTTTTTTTTCCCCTCCAAGGATACCCTGTGACTGCTCCAAAACTGTCAAATATAGATATAAATACCAGAGTACTAGTAGGTGAGAAAGGAGCCCCAAAGCACTGAAGAAATCCTGCACAGTTTATCTTATAGACATGCTAGTAGCTTCCTGACAACTTGGCTTCAACTTCAATTTTCTTTCTCCCAGAGCCAAGTACCATATGCTAACTGTTACAGTGAAATTACACTTATCCCACAAGTCTGCAACAGAGATGCTATATTTAAATTCAGCTGTTAGGTGAAAGTATGTTTTATAAAAACTCTAGGAAGCTGTATCCAGATGGTTACAAAGAAGAATCTATATCTAGGGATTTTGGGGAGGATAACAGGTTACAGCAGCATTACTTCTGAATTTGGGGCTATCTAGTGGCTATTCCCTTTCCTTTAAGGTAGAACTAAAAACACTGCATAATGCAGTTTTCAGCATACTCCATCGTTACTATTTTGGCAGAAATAAATTATTAATAAACTTGGTTTCTTTGGGATTTTCTGTAAGTATTTCTGCCTGCATATTATGAATCTCAACTTCTTGCTTGAAATTAACCTCATGAACTAAAGAGAAATGTTAATCCATTTATTTCAGCTTTTTGTCAGTATAACTTTACTTTTAAATGGCAGAAAGACGCTGGGGGAATGATCTTTAACTGTCGGAATTATCAGCATTGAATATTTGACATTCTGAATTCGATCATTTCCAGCATCAGAGCCTGTTCCAAAAGGGAAAGATGGCAGTCAGGGAGCCGATTCTGTTTTTCAGATTTCCAAAGGAAATGTCAGCCCTGACAGTACCTAAAGCAGTTCAGCAAAGCTGCGACACTGGCACAGTGTAGGTGTCTTCTGGTTTTGGAGGAAACGCTTCGGAGTAGCTGAGGGTATTTATGAATTAGTGCTGCCAAGTTCCTCAGTCTGGCTAATGACTGACTAACCTTGCAAAAGAGTTTCAGAGACTGGGAACAGTCAACCACAGGAAAACCTGCAATTGCACAGTTCACTCTTTATATAAGGGAGACATCTGAACTCCAGCATTATGCTACTGATATGACATCATGTAGTGTCCTTCTACAAGTCTCTTTTAAAACAAAGAGATATGAATCAAGACTATTTTATGAAATACTGCCAGAGCAGTAACTTCCCCCAGTAAGCTCACATTTCTGCTGGTTTTGTTTAACAATGCTGTTGATGATGTCATAATGATTGCATGAAGCTATTAGTCTAAGTTCATGTAAAGTACCCTGCAAAATTACATCTCTTTATACACATCTGTGCACATGAATAAGTGATGCGAACATATGCATACATGCTTACTACAAGGGTATTTCATGAATATCAGCTCATTTCAGAAAAGTCTAGAGCTTTTTTACATTTACATAACAGGATGTTCTCAAAGCCCACATAAAGCATCCTGCAAAGCAAGAATGATGAAAAATTGCATTATGCAGGTACACACACGTATACACTCAAATTAAAGCGGCAAATGAATTTCAGAACAAGTACATCGTAAAATATTCTGATTGGGATGCTGTCAGTATGCTTCTCCCAGGGAAAATCATGAAAGGCTGTCAATGCACAGTGAAGTAACATCATGTCAAAAAAATAAAGTCAAACTTCTAAAGCTTGATTGAACTGACCAACATTTCTATTTGATCTGGTTACTCCCCAGCACGGCACCAATGTCGCACCAATCAAACAACAAAGCTACGGGTTTTCCTCACATGTTTTTAGCAAGTCTGGCAGGCCTCAGTTCTTTTCTCCCCAAAAGGATCTGATCTGCAAAATTCAGTTTAAGAAAGCTCAAGATATATCTTTTATGATTTGATGAGCAGACTTGTTCACTAGGGCTCACAGATTTCTGCCCTGAATCCAGGTGAGCGTGTAGGCTTGGCATTTGACGAGAGATGAAGGTGCGTACTGTGACTTGTACTGGTGCCTGGGTTCCTGCCTTGCTCCAGGGCTGAGGTCATCTGCACCCAGCCATCTCTTGTCACTGGCTGTTTTCCTGATCTACACCAGTTCTGGGCTGACACTGTGACGTTCATGCGTAGAGCAGAACAAGAGAGGGTTGGGGTGTGCAACAGCACAGGGTCAGTGCCACTCAGTCCCTGCCAGCTGAGGCTTCTCCACTAATCCGTCTCGGTTAATGAGACATAGCAGGTTGGCAGAGCACTTTTTTATTACCCACATTGGACTTCTGAGACACATCCTGTGCAAAGTAGTACAAGCGTCCTTGTATCTACTTATGCTCCGGTGTCAGGCAAGCTACAAATTTGCCACTAATGTATGTGGTTATTTCGCTATGCTATGGATTCAGCTCTGCTTTAATTTACAAACGAGTATCCACGCAACGAATAGCCCGATTCACTTTTACTCAGTCTAGGAACAGAGATCTACTTTTTAATGACAATTACACCCAATCAGTGGTTTCAGCAGAAGAAAAATGTACCATATGGGGAAATTTTAACGTGGGACTTCCAATCAGGCTACTAGGGAAGAGAGACATTACCATCCACAGTCCCACCTATTACTAATTCAGCTGAATCCAGCTCTAGGCACCATTGCATAAACGAAAAGCTTAAAAAACCCCCATCTGAACTCATATTTGCCAACATATAAAGAAAAAAATCATTACACTGTCTTTTAGCCGTCACTATTCTTGGATTTTAATCCCTCTTTCCCATGTGGCAATTTTTTCTAGAGAACAGAGCAAGATGTGCATGACTTTCTCCTGACTCTGTGCTCTCGCCCTGTCAATGCAGAATGCTGCCTCCCGCCTAGCTACAGGGTGCACTAAGAGACCACTGCCCTAATACATACACATAACAGGGAGCTAAAGGGCGCACAGATTTGGTAAGTAGGTAACAGTAAAATTTCAGCCAAAATGTTTCTCTCCTCTCAGAAATAATTCTTGATGTGTTCAGAACATTTGACAAGTAAACTGGTCCCTAAAAGAAAGTGCACAACCAAAGAACCCAGCACAGAGATGGTTAAGTGTTTTGTGGGGTTTTTTATAAAAGAAAATAAAGGCAAACTATAACAATCAAAGCAGATAAGTGGACTGAACTGTTCACAACCATTCAGTATTTTTTCCTTTACCCTGGCGAAAAGTTTTCAGCAGATTGCTCTGTAGACACCTGCTCACCCATGGATTTGCAAGAGCATTAACTTCTTCACAAAAGGCCAGTAGGAAAAGTAAACAGGGAATGAACATACCAGCCCACAGCCACAAAATGTTGCCTTGGCTAATGCAGTGGTATCAGCTGGCACGTATATATACTTTACAGTGCCAAAACTGCTTTCTTGTGGTTTTGTTTTTTTCCTGTTAAGTTACCAAAATGTATTTCATATTTATTCAGGTAGACCACCATAAGCTACCAGGTCACACCTTTCAAGAGCAGTTCATTTATAATGGGGTACGCTGTTAGGAACCAGAACGAACAGGAATCCTCCTACTTTCTTCCATGTCTGACATTGGGTCAAGACACGTTTTTGCAAGTAAATCAAGTAGTTCACTGTGAGCACCATTGTCAGAAGCCAACGCCAATGGCTCAGAGGCCTAGGAAAGGTGGAGGGGAATGTTATGTCCTAATTCCATAACAAAAGGTGGCTAACAGCAACACAGAAAGTAACATGTTAGAAACTTATAAAAGAAAATTTGTTGGTTTTATCTGAGTGATATAATGTCATTCGCTGCCACAACAGGTGGCAAAAATTACTCAAGGCAGGATGACATAAGCTATATGAAGTGATGATTCACCAGTACACCTCATATTATGCAAAAATACACAATAAAAATAATTTTCAGTTCAATTATAGCTTTCTTATATGAGCTTGTCGCCTGTAATTTTTTCCCCAATTCTGTTTAAAGACCTCTTAATTTCATTATTCTATATAAATGCTATTGTTCTGCAAACCCTTTCATGCTCCCTAATCTTCAAATCCATAGTATTAGGTCACTTCCTGTGAGTAATTCATACCCATGTATAAAACTCTTCTACCTCAGAAAACCATCAAGGTTTCCTCCTGATAGACTGAGCTTTTTTATGTTTGTAGCCTCACATCATTATTTATGTTATTCCTCTATCATTCTCTGTCCCAAAGTTTTTGCAATCAGGATCTGAACCTACTAATCCAAACTGCTACGCATAGTCTTATTAAACACAACATAATTGTTAGACTACTAATGACAGTGGAACCGTACTAGTTATTAATTTGAAAACTGGTGAGCCATTTTCTTCAGTACAGCTCTCAGCCTTCTTAGGTACCTAAATAAACAAATGTCACATCAAGGACTAAAGTCTTGAAAATATGAGGCTCTTTTGAGATTCTGGTTCTGAATGCTAATGCTAAGCTGTATAGAAAATTTCAACAAACATTGACTAGTGAGAAAAAAAATAGTACTTAAACAGCATATTTAATTGATATGGCATTAGCTTCAATGATATTTAGAGAACATCAAAGACAGAACATATCTGTATCATGAGGAATGAAGTAAAATTGGAACTTCAGCAGAATGATCAAATTTAATTCAATGAGCAACAATGGTTAGGATAACAAAATATTCTAGGCAGCAAGTTTACTCATCCTCTTAACTTTATTTGTGTAGCCTGAAATTGGATTCCATAGAAATGCAAAGTTTTTCAGATTGCTGAGATCCGAACCTTTATCTTTCCCTGCAGGCTATTTGTATTAATCTGCTTTTCTTTGAAGCACAGAGCTGTTAAACTGTTAAAGCTCATTTAAAATGTGGCTATATTTCTATCAATGGACCCAGATAGTTGAATTATAGATTTTAATTATGCTTTTTATACTTTGGAGATGCTTACTTAGAAATATGTCTAGCAAAAGTATGCAATTAAAGAGCCTTTATTGCTGCTGATCAGTGAATTGTGTCTATATTGACAGCAAGAGACGGCTTAGCATTTAGAAGAGTTTACATGGGCCACTTTTTATTAGTGATTAATATGAAACTCAGGGTCAGCTTTGTTTCCCTACCTTTACTAGTATATTGTCATGAAATCAAAGCAGAGCAAAAGATGTGAAAATGTGAAACTCCTTATGGTTTAAGAGTGAGATAGAAGAATATTTCATACTTGAGTAGCATCCACCCTAAAAAACCAGTGAAATACATAAGTGGAAAATTAGAGTTTATGCTTACAATTTTATCTGCTATACATCTGACATGTCTGGCTAACTTTTCCAGTTTAGTAAAACCAGAATAGGACAGTTACCATCGCGCAATATTCAATCACTTTTCCCAATGAACCAATGCATGAATAAAAGCCCCTTCACCAACTGCAAGTGTTGCAGCTATAGTTAGCATGGTGTCAAGACTGTGAATCTTTAAACAGAAAAGGCAATGCCAATTATAGCTGGTGGAGGGAATCTGCTTCTGCTGTCCATTGCATGCTGCAGCTATGGGATGTCTACAGCTCCGGGGGAAAGAAAATCAAACCAAACCAAACCAAACCATAACAAAAAAACCACAAACAGTAGGAAAAAGCATTGCAGTAAAATGGTAAAGGTGAACTCCGTTTGCTTTTCAGGGAATTATTGAATAGCAAGCAGCAGTGTATTACTCTATACTTTGCCACATTTTGAATAAAATAATCATCTTGTACCGTTGAATACCCCTGGCAATAGAGTGGAGAGAGATATAGAATAAAGCTAATCCTTTCACAAATACCACCAACTTGACAAGATTTACGCAGCAGAAGTGACATAAGCATGTTAGAGAAGACCAGGAAATAGGAGGTGTTTATAATACATAGTTGTGTTCTTTCCTGAAATTGCCAATTCTAGCTTATCAGCATAAAAAAAAAAAAAAATGGTTGAAAACAGAAATTATTACAAAGTATTTCAGAGGAAGCACACTGTGTTTCCTATCTGCCTCAAAACTGGGTTCCAAAATCTGCATGCACCTGCTTACACATATTCTCAAAGTTATATTTCTTTTGGGTGAAAAGTTAATTATGTCATTGACTTCAGTGAAACTGGTGGTTTAGAATATTATTTGGTATGAAAAAGGTGTTTAAACAACCTGGAAAGATCTTAGAGAATTGTAACAAACCAGAAGAATGTAACTGCTTAGTGGTACATTGTGCAGCATTTGTACCTGCTCCAGACAATGTTGTTATCATTTCACACTATGTTTGGGCAAACATAACTGGGACTAAGCTTCTCCTCTGACACAGAAGTCACCTTCCAATGTTTCAGTTTCCTGTGTAAAGTATTTTGGTTTCCAACACACTATGGATAGTCCATAGAGCAACAGGTTGAGAACAGCAACCAAGATTGAAAAACATTGGGCAGGATTTTTTCCTCTATATTCAGGGTTATTATGGGAGTGGCATTAGGACTCTTAGTTATTGGTGTTTAGAGTTCTTCCCAGGGGAGAAAAAAAAAAAAAAAAAAAAAAAAGATGGAAAATTATTGATGGCTCAGTAACTAGTGGGGTAGCTATCACATTTATGTATTGTATTCATTAGTAGGTGAAGATCTCATACAAAATAAATGTGTAATCCTTGAACACATTAGTTGTGAAGGCCACCTTCTGCTTCTGTCTGACAGGAGTGTGACCGTTCCTCATTTCACAGCAAGAGAATTAAATCTCCATACCACTGTTCCAAATCCCACCATTTGTTATCAGTGATAAAAACATCTTTCTTTATGTCAGAAAGGAGTTAAATAAATCCAAATCCTAATCCTTTTGCTGGATTAGTCTCAGCATCAAGTCCAGAGTGGACACATTTATACTTTTATATATTTTCCTCTGTGTATGCCTGTCTACTTACAATGAAGATCAACATACCATTTCATGCTAGTCTAAACCCAGAAATTTCTGTAGTCAGTCAGTTCAGACCCTTTGCTTTAACCACAAATGGATTACTTCATCTGAGATAGCGAGTTTACTATCCCCGAAGACTAATTTACAGGTAACTCCATGTCATTTTTGCATAACATTGTAACAGAGATAGTGTGGTCCTGATTTTTGGGACCTAGTAACAGCCAAAGGGTAAATAACTAGAGGGGCTTTGCCCAAGGCATCTGTAATGTGAAGTCTTTCATTCTGCTCCATTATTGCATTTCAGCATTGATTAAGAAGTATTACCTACCCTTGTGACAGGAGAATACTGATTATTTTTTTTCAGCAAAGCACAAAAAATAGCAACTGTATTTTATTCTGGGTTATATACTGTAAGCCACCTTCCACTGAACATTTTCCTAAGACCCAACAGGTGAGACACTCAGTGACATATCTCATGAAATTATAAACTGACGAGAATTATATTGATTAATAGTATTAAGGTGCAGAGGAAAATTGTTCATGTTGTCTGAGTGCCTGAATGGTGAAATCCACGCAGCTTCTCACAGTCATTCCTAGAATCACAGAATCATAGAATGGTTTCGGTTGGGAAGCACTTTAAAGCCCATCCAGTTCCACCCCCCCTGCCATGGGCAGGGACACCCTCCACTAGCCCAGGTTGCCCAAAGCCCCATCCAACCTGGCCTTGAACACTGCCAGGGAGCCAGGGGCAGCCACAGCTTCTCTGGGCAATCCGTGCCAATGCTTCACCTCCTTCATCATAAAAAATTTCTTCCTTATATCTAATATAAATCCACCTCTTTTGCTTTAAAACCATTGCTTCTTGTCCTGTCACTATAGGCCTTGGCAAAAAGTCTCTTGCCATATTTCTTATAAGCCACAATAAGGTGTCCCTGGAGCCTTCTCTTCTCCAGGCTGAACCACCCCAACTCTCTCAGCCTGTCCTCATAGGAGAGGCGCTCCAGGATCATTTTCATGGCCCTCCTCTGGACCAGCTCCAACAGGTCCATGTCTTCTGCTGAGAGCTCCAGAGTTGGATGCAATACTCCAGGTGGGGTCTCACAAGAGCAGAGAGGGGGAAAATCACCTTGTTGCTTTGATCTGGTAAGAGCAAATAATTCTATGAATGTAATATGTCCCAGCAGCAACACTGGGAGTAATAGTGACATCCTTCCATAAGAAAATAGTAAAATATAATACAGATTTTGGATGCAATATCCAATACCCAAAACTTAAAAAAAAAACCCCAAACACGAAACCCCACAAACTTTTACAAAACATAAAGCTGTTCTTACTGTATCGTCTCATTCATCTATGCCCTGTGCATTTTGTGGTCTACTTCTGTGAACTGTTTATAGTGCTGTTAGACATCTCTATGCACCATAGGTCATTAGACAATCCCTACAGCAAAAATGATGAGCAAGCATTAAATCCATGTTCCATCTTTCTAATTAGAAACAAATGTATATGAGGGGGAGGAGGGAAAATGATAATTGTGTATTTAAAAAAAAATTAAGTTCAGCCTATGTTGCTAAGACACTACTTGTCAAGAATACAAATGTCCCAGCTCCTGAAAAATTAAACACCACCTGCCATGGAGTTAATCCTTCCCTACTACAAAACAAGGCCACATATATCCTGTGGAGCAAATATACTTTGCCATGTGCTCTGCTGTTCTTAGCCCTCAGTTGGGCCAAGCTGTCTAGGTGTCCTTCCCAAGAGCAAGGAATACAATGGGTCTCTGGAGATGGGACATGGTCCTGAGCTTCCTGTTACAAATCTGGCCATGAAGAGCCAGCCTGTAATACCTTCCAGGTGTTGTCAAAATCTCACCTCAGTAGACTGGTGCATTTTCAAGTCAGTGGCTTTAGTGATCCTCATCAGCCAAGAATGCAACCTTTCTCATTTGGGTCAATTCTACATTTGAAGTAGCCTGGTTTCTTAAAAACTGGAAGCTATGCAACTCCTTGGTGGTAGTAGATATAGGTGGGTGTCACAGGCATGTGGCCATAATCTCTTCCAAATAATTTAGGAACTCACTGTCCAACTTCAAACAAATTTCACCAATTTCTAGACATGTTAAACCATAAATCACTTCAAAACTCTTTTCACATTTTATGACTCTAAGTGGGAAAAATAATGTCATCACAAGGGCACACCTGAGAATGACCCCACAGAGCTGAATGTGAGTGCAAAAGAGTGACCTCTTATAAATGCCTTGACTGCAAGACAAGCTCCAGTCAGACCCAGCTGTCAACCAGAAGACGTAGGAAAACAATCTGTATTCATTATGGCACGCAGAGAACAGCTGGTTCCCTGTAATTACCCCGTGGGTATTAAGCTCAAGCTATTTTCCTCTTGCCCTGCACTCAGCAGATAGCGTTAGCAAGCCATCGCTCCAGTGGCCTCTCCAAACCTGGGACTGGTGCCATCATTTTCCTTTGTTGTCTGTCTTTAAGGGATGTTACTTCACCTTCTGAAACTACTGTTTTGTTAGCACCTTTCAGGAAGAGCTCACATCAAAACAGAGAAGAAAAGCACAAGCTTTTTTTCAGCACAGTTCGGAAATGCAGATTTCACAGGGATAAAGCCACCTCATATGAGGTAGACGCTGTCTTCAGACACAGCTATCAGCCACATGTCCATTCAGTGACGTGAAACTGGACCTCCCTCTGTTCCACCCCACCCTCTCTCTCAAAAGTTCTGTTCCCTGGCTATTCTGAGATATAACTGCCAAATTTATATAACTAAAATCGAGATTTTCCTACTGGTTTATTCTAATTATTATGACAGAACCAATACTTCTCAGGGAGAGATTAATATTAACTCATGCATATCAACTGTACGTGGGAATTTCCAAAGATTCAAACTGAATTAGAAACTGGAGTCGTGTGACCTCAGTTTTTGTTGTGTAGAAACTTGCTAAATCTCACTTTGTATTAGCATAAATACCAAATGACGACTGGTTTATTGCTGTCAACAATGATATAAAGTCTTGCGAACCCACTCTTGGTTGGAATTTTCATGTTTTAACTGTAAAGACAAGAGAAATAGGATGAAATAAGTGTGACATATATAAAATTTTGTCTCCCAATAAGTATAGAATAGATATGGGGAGACATTTTTTAAAAGTAGAAGCACACTTATTTTTGTTTCATTTAAATGTCCTACTTCACAAACCTTTTAAATTTAAACATTAAAGTTAATTGTCTTTACATTCCAATAAATTACTGTGGCTAAAATTCCTTTGTGAGTTATTCATATTCTATCAATTTCATTGTCTGGGAAAATGACTATCACGCTCAAAATTTTTTTAACTGTTTGTTTGTTTGTTTGTTTGTTTGATGTGTTTTGTTTGTTTTGTCTCTCATAACAGAAAAGATGAGTGTCAGGGGACTTGATATATTGTACTGATATCTAACACTCCTTGATGGTTTTCGTACCAAGGACACGCATACCCAAGTCACACAGAACTTCAATGTCAGAACCGGTAAACAAGCACATATTTGCTTGTGCTCATCCAGGCCAAGGAGACAGCAGTAAAAATAGACATAACCACTACTTCTTCAGGCAAAATTCTAAATAAACAGATGGACCTTCAAATCAACCATATGAGAAATAGTTTCACTGAAAGGAAAAGCAAATTTCAGAGGCAACTCTATTAAAAATGTCTTTCAGATACTATTCAGTCCCTGACACCAAAAAAAGAAAAAAAAAAAAAAAAGTGAAAAGTCAAAGGTGTCTAAGCAAGAAAGCAGTCCTTGAGGTAATTAGCAATGAGATAGAGGCTCACAAGCATTTTAAGAACCATATGAAAGAACTGATCAGGATCCATTTTGTGTGTTGTACTCACACGCTGTTAGTCATAACTTGGGCATACGGCTTGGGCACTGAACTCAGCATGAACTTCTTTCAGATTCCTTGAAAGTTAGGAGTTAGGCACAACTTGTAATGTTCTTCAAACAGATATATTGACAGGTCTTATCTGAGAGTTTACTGTCCAAGCATGAGCACATGTTGGATCCAAAAGTGAAGATAGGGGTGGAAAATCTATGGCATATAGATTTTATTTGACGTTACCACACAAGGAATCTGTGGAAAACTGGGAGTTAAATATAGAGCTTCCGTAGCCACAAACATGTGTATATACATTTTCAATGCAAACATAGAAAAACTATACCCTGTTGAGGCTAATTTCATTAACTATATCCAGAATCGTATGGAAAGACAGAGAAAAGAGCTGGAGCAAAGTCATACTAGCCCCTGTATGAAAGAGAAGGTTCATGTGAATGCGTTTCAGTTACAGATTCTCAGATGTCTTTTATCGTAGCCACAGCTAAAGTTTAATGTAAGTGGCATAATCCAGAGTTGACCAAAAGCATGGGAAAATGCAGCAAGATCTGACAGAATGCTTCTGAAAGAGACATTTTAATACAAGGATCTAATGAAGAGAGATCTTTTGGCATTGCCAGCGTTACAGAGAATTTCTGGACCTCTTATTGACCGGGAGCTGTCCATAGTAAACTTCATGAATGTGTTGGTCAAGGCTGTTATTCAGATACCTGACTGTAGAAGATGTAGGTGTTTCTTTCTAATAAACAGTATTGTCTCACTGCAAAAATGTGAAGTAATAAACTCATTTATTTTCACTCATCCATACCTCTATATTTACGTATGTGTATGTGCACACACATATATAGACATACACGCACGTACACACATAGATGTGTATAAACACACGTGCATTCATATTGACATCTATTCACTCTGACAGTAATCACAAATATTTGGGTTCTAGAAATTAGGAAATGAACAAGCACCATAGACTGCATGTTTTCTATTTCTTCTAATTTATTGAGTCTTGTGGTTTACTACCAAAAGCATCATTAGCTATTTAATAAAGGAAAAATGGCAATGAACAGTTATTTGTAACAAGAGAGCTCACTACAGGTACTTCATTTTTAATCAGTTGAAATTATTATTTTTTAATTTATTTTGCATGGCTAAATATGTGAAACGTAGACAAAAGATTTTATTCTGTTTATTAATGTGGTTTATCAGATTGGTTTTGCTTTATGTTATGTTTAGAATTTAGTTTTATTTTTATAACCTGTAGCTAGTATTTTATATAAGTGGCTAAAGATGTGGTTTAAATAAAATGCAATTAGATGTAAATAGACAAAAAAATGTGTTGCCTCTGTTTACTTTCGATTAATAGAACATATTTATCAGTAGGCAAAGCTGATATTGTATTTGAGTTCCCAGTAAAACATCTGAGGCTACTACTAGCAGTCAGGGTATAAGTTAAAAATCCCTACTTGCTAAATTTTAAGAACAGTGAGAATATAGTTCAGAATTAGTTAAAATGCAAATATTTATTTTCAGTTAATCAATTGCATTTCCTCAGGTCTCAGATTCTGCTGACCTTTCAGAATATTTGGCAGAATATGTCTAATGCTTCTGATTTTAAACTATGTTACTCATATAAGTCAAAACCTGTATATGTGGTTTTCCCTTGAGAAATTAATATTCATTACTTAAAGCCAGATGCTATTTCTTCTATGCATGTGAGACCTGCATGCACAACTTCTAAATTGCTACTGGGCTTCATGTGTGCAGTTTTCAGAGCTCTCTATATATCAAGTTGTCTGGTCAGTAAAAAGATCTGCTCTTCTCAAGCTGCATAAATAAAGCAGAAATTGAGAGTATCAGAAGATGAATTGAGATATGGAGCCATTAATGACCTTAAGAACACTATTATCCATAACAATCATATTGGGATTCTAGGGAGAATTGAGCAACGAGACATTAGTTTGAAGTATTGCGTTTCTTCACAAGGGTCTCTGTTGGAATGAATCTGGAGCTACACAACAAAAATTCACAACTAGCATAATGACTAGTAAAACCTATACACTTAATCAATCAGAGCTAGAAGGCAACGAAGATTTGAGTTCTGAGATATTGACCATGACCTTAAGTCAATGATAGCAGAAGAAAATGACAAAAATTCTTGAGTGAGCACATTTGTTGCTAGTTGTTCTTTTTCTGTATGGAAATGGTACAAATACCATTCTATATTAAAAAAAAAATCAAAAATCATATATTCCAATCAATACTACTGTATTTCTATACAGAAAAGGTTTCTGTGCTATTCAGTTCTTTTCTCTATGTAAGATATAACATGCCACCCATTTAGACTTGACATGTGGATGAAAAGAAAAATCTGAAAGCCATTCTGTTTGGAGATGACTACTGACCTAGCAGCAGTAAGGAAAAATAACAATACAAGGCTTAAAATGAAAGGACAGAAAACTCCATTCAAGTAATAAAAAAACCTTTTTTTTTTTTTTCAGTAACCAACAGAAATTTTCATCATTGTTTTTCCTCTTTATGAAAGTCATCTTGAAATCCTCTACGCCTTGAATACCAGTGATAGTACTAGTAGGGATATTTAAACAAAAATGAAAAGGGCAAATGAAAGAACAAAGAACCTGCTAACCAAAAATCTTCAAGGGATTAATGAAAATGACCTGATTTCATGCCCAAGATTCTGGCAGACTATCCTGCTGACTGAAGAATGAATCTATTATTAGTGTTAAACAGCTTTTATACTACTCCAGTGATTGCATGAAACCATTAAGTTACAGCCTCTATTACCCTAATTTTTTTAGGGCAACTTAAATGATTTATGAACTTACTAACTGAAATGATGACACACCTAAATAAATGTTCTTTGTTCTAGGGAAACATATCAGTGGGAGGTTTGATCTAATGATTATCCTTAAAATAGTTAAAATACTAGAATCTGAAAGTGACTATATTCTGGAAATGGATTATAGTGATATTTACAAAAAATGAGATTCACTCTCTTCCTTGCCATTTGAGTTTCCTTGGGATCTTTGATTAAATCCGCCAAATAAGAAGAAATACAAAGAGAGATTGTCAAAACACAGGGTCCTGCAGTGTACTATAAAAAAAAAAAATACAGAAGGCAGTCTTGGCATCAATATTCTCTTTTGTTGCCAAGCTGAAACACGCTTGTGTTCTTGTCAAACAAACTGACTCCTGAGAACAGCCCTAATCCTGCTGGCCTAGCCAGCACCGATCCTGAGCGCCCTTCCCAGTGCTAGCACTGGTCTGTCTCACCGAGAGAAATTCTACCCTGGTTTTGAAACCCGGTGGTTTAATACTGAGCCGACAAAATGGAGGGGATATGGGGTAGGTCTGACCCTGGGCAGTGGCAAAACAGCTTAGAGGCTTTTGAATGCTTAGGATTAGGCTCACTGATAAATTTCTTGTTGTTCACTGAGATTTCTGCAAGATTCTGTAGGAAGCCAGCATCTCTTAAAAACATGCTATTTCATCAGGGTCTGGTCATGGTTTTCCCAAGACCTTCAAAGATGGACTGCGGGCTGACGTTGTGGATCAGTGTCCGAAGTAAGCTTGATTTCCCCTGTGCTCTTGAGTGACAAGTGCTAGCCCTTCACCTAGAGCAGATGAGTTCTCTGCTCTGCTGCCTCACATATGTAACAGAGCTGGAAAGAGAGAGACATTCTGAGAATCAGAACTCCCTACATCTCTTTGGTCCTTCCTGCCCACCTCTGAGCCCCTCACGTCTGTCTGCCCTTCTTACTGGGCCACAAGTGCCCCCCAGAGATCAGACTCTTTTATCATTGCCCTTGGAGATATCTTTTATCATTGCCTGTGGAAATATTCCTACCTGGGGCTGACCTCTTGCATAACTGGGGTTGTGGGTACAGACCTAAATAGGTGCCCGGTCCTTATCTCCTGCACCTCTGGTATCTCTGGTGTCCATCTGAGGGGCCCCTTAAGCTCCCAGTGCCAAAGGAGGTAGCCCATATCTTGTAGCTATAGGAAGATCAGTGAAAGACTCCTTGGCCTCTGTGAACATCCATTCCATGTACTTGTCAACCCCTTGAGATTACTGGCAAACTAAACTAGGCTCTGGTTATAATTCATCTGAAAACTTTTTTTTAAAGTTTTCTGTTATGTATACACAACCCCTCAGTTTAAATTATCTGTTCCTTTTTTTCCACCTTTTCACAAGCATGTGAATCGCACGGATAAATAGATCAAGAAACTAATATAATTTTGATAATAGGAATTGCTATTTGTAAAGCATCAGTACCTGATATGTGTTTAGGCCCTAAAGATAAAACAAAAATGCTTTCGTATAAAGGAGATTTGCATTTGAAACAAATGGCTGGAAATGAGATGATTTTGGAGAACATTGTCCGGGTATTGCTAGACCTGGAAATACGGTCATTTAAAGATTTTATTTTGCTCAGGTATGTACTTACGCAAACATTTTCACCAAAGCCAGTTATTTAACTTGCGTCATGTCTTTGTTATGCCAAGCTAACTGAACTAGGAAAGGTTGTTAAAGTATATCACAATCAGAAATGAAATTCATTGACATTTTTCAGATCCAGACATTCTTTTAAAATATCCTACTTTTTTGTTGTTGTTGCTTTGTTTGGTGGCTTTTTTGTTTGTTTGTTTGGTTTGTTTTTTTTTTTTACTTTAACTAAACTATTCTTCCACTGTAGGAAACTATTGCTGTTTGATTCCTCAGGGCCAAAATCAGCATAATTTTGTTCTGTGTACCTCTACTGCTTGTAATAATGAGGCCACTGTACTGGACTACAAATAATATTTTTTCCAGTGGAAATCTATCAACTAAGAATCCCAGAAACTCTCTTTGAGTTGCTCTTCTCTGTTCCCAGCCTATGAGCCACTGGATTTAAAGACGACTTTGTGCATTCTGTGGTATAGCCTTTTGTAAACACTCTGAGAATGATGATCCATCCGATTGCTGTACCTTTTATCCACCAGGTTGAATGGAAAATTCCCTAAAGCAAGCTCACCAATTATAATGCAGGCCAGAAGCAATTTACTGATACAGTGAATTTCTGGAAAAGGCAGACAGAACTGTTCTTGTTATTTATTCCCTATTGAAACGGCAGTTGTAGAAGATAAACTTGTTTGCTCTTTGGTGCATTTATAATCCCAGTTCTCAGCTGCCCAGCAGTGACACTGTGCGTGCAATTCAATGCCCAAGGAAACAAAAGCTCTGAGGAGTTGAAGGCAATGGTCGGCCAGTCTGCTGAACTACCTGTTGAAAGGACCTCACTGTTACTGGCTGCAGCCCACTTCTTTCCTCAAGTTCTCCAGTACTAATTTGCCTCATTCCTTTCTTTGACACATCCTGTTCCCCGCATCCGTCACCACCTGCCTCACCTTTCGTGGGGTTGTATGTGATGTTTTGTGTTAAGGAAACCGAGGTACATGGCTGAGAAATGAGCTCCTGTCTTAGTTTCCAAAGAAACAGTCTTATTTAAAAAAGGCAGCAGTTCTGATGCTTGCAGTACCAAACGGGCCCTTCCAAAAAATTGTCAGTGATGATGGGTGCTGGAGCGTGATCAAATGTATAGGAAATAACAGCACCAAGAAATGCCACACCATTGGTTCCTTAGACTTTTGAAAGGGATGACGGCAGACATCTCTTTTCAGCCCTCCATTTCACTAAACGTTTGTGTTGGAGGAAATTGTTGAAGACGTTTTATTAATTTTTCTCAATGCCTTAGAATTCCTAAATTACCAGTTCAAAGCAATCTTGGGAAGAGCACAAGGAAATGTCATTCCAAACTGTAGACTGGGGTGAAAATTGCAAATCAGGGCGTGTTGATGTGTACATCCACAACTGAACCCCCCAGCTTTTTTATTCACGCTGTCTGTCAGGCGTATATGTATGTGAAGAAGTCTAGTGATAGCTGTGGGAAAAAAAATCTTGATAGGGAATAAAAAACACAACCGACTTTAAAGTTGGCTTTACCTAACTTCACATACAAGCGTTAAAATATATTAGTGAGTGTTCTACTACAGTCTCCAGTCTTGCTCACTTTACCCTATAGGTTCTGGTACGAGAGGATTCAGAAGATATGAGAGGAACCCAATATGTCCTAAAACAAAATAATCTTCAATTTGATAGCATTATTTTCTAATCTTTTTTTTTTTTTTTGGTTGTTCATGAACAAACACAATCCCTTTAAAAAGAACCTCTAAAGGAACACTTCTTAAGCCACTTCATGCTGCACAGAGCTAATCAGTTCTTTAGGAAATTCTTTTTTTTTTTTTCTTTTCCCTTTTGCAGACTAGTATTCTACACTTGTTAGGGATAGCTATCTCAATGGTTACTAAAATCTAGTCCACTGTCATAAGCACTGCATCTTATAACCCTTTCCCCCTATTCATAGCACTGGTAAGATTTCGTAACTTAGTATGTTACAGAACTATTTTACTCTAATGATTAGAAACCTGTTTTAAATTGTCAATCTAAATATATTCATAGCCAGTTTATACCAATTTGGTTTTATGACAGAGATGGCTTTTGGTTTAAATAGTTTGTCTCACTTTATGATCTGTAAATTGACAGAATTGTATCCTCTTTCAGCTCTCCCTTTTTTCCTTTTTTTCTTTTTTTCTTTTCTTTTCTTTTTTTTTCCCTAAATGTGCCAAACATTTCCGCCTTAAAAGCAAATGCTAGGCTCTTCCTTCTCCTGATTTTTCACATCTGTTTTAGATTTTAAATAATTTTGCTTGAACAAAACTACACGATATCCCTGAGGAGATGTCCTCAGGACCTTATTTGATAACATGAATACTTCCCTATCTCTGTAGAAAATACCTCTTCTGATACAATGTCGGTTCTTTGCATAATTTCACAATCACTCTTTCCATCCTGGTAACCTCTCATCTCATTCTGTTTGGATTTAAATTCCTTTGTCTGGGTAGCTGATTTACATAAGAGGCACAGTACTCTCTTTGTGTATTAAATAACAAATTATAAACTCAGTTTTCCTTGCCAAAATATTTACTGATATTAACTACAGGACTCACCTTCCATAAAATATCATCACAGCATTCCCACTAATTTAGAGGTTTTCAGCAGCCATCCAGGTGCTTTCCTGGCCTTTCTCTTCATAGATCAGTGGCACTGAATGCCACCAAAAACTGTGGCAATTATTACATTTCCTATAGGAGGATATTTCCTTCAAAGAATTATAGGGAATACCTGACTGCCACATAATCAACGGAACCAGCCCACCACTCCCAACTTATAACAACGTTGGTAACGCCAGTTGCAATTATTTAGTGTTCTGCAATACTCGATTAAAATATTATCACATATATATATTTACCTCTTTCAACTTTGTCCTATAATATTGAAAGCTCCTTTCCTTGGGCAGCTAAGTACTACACTGAATCAGCTTGTTTGCCCATGGACATAACTGATCTTTAAAGTATAGATTAAATTGGGGTGACAGTAGATTTTTCTACTGCTACCCTCCCATATTTTATGTATCAGTTGTTTTTATCACACGGTGGTTTTATGCTCTGAAGGCTAGATAGGGAGATAGGGCAAAGTGTAACTTTTATCTTTAAAAACATATTATGCTTAAGTTAAGACTTCTCATCAGAAATTGGGCTCAGTTAATAAGTGTGGTCCTCAGTGCCAACCTTTGGCTTCATCTCAACAATTTATAACAGATTCATGGTCAGATGAACACTTGTTTACAGTGACTGGGGAGTGGGGATACAAAGCAGTTGCTTTTTTGCCCCTTTGGCATACAAACAGTTAGGGGGAAAATAGAAATGTGAGCAGAGTCCATGTAGTGATAATTTTTTCTTAATGTTTTAGTCTAAAAGTTGGACTACGTGTGTTTTAAATGCAAATAGGTTATATAATGTAAGAACTGAGAAAAATAAAGCTACTGGACATCATGGAAAATAACTGTTATATACGATTAGGTGAAACTAAACTTTAAAATCAGTCTGCCTCCTGCCATGCAAATGACAGCACAAGATTGTTTTACTCAATAACTGAGAAATAACGACAATGTTTCCATCGAGTTCCAAGTAATCTTCATTTTAACATTCTTTGTTGTTTTCTTTAATATATGCTTTTCCAGTTATCTGTCCTATTATCTTGATGTTAATCATTCTATATCTTTCATGGGCCTGCAGTACTTGACCTCGATCCCATTCAAATCAGTGTCAAACAACAGTGTAGGATAAAGGCCTTCATCTCTGACACTTCAGTTTCTATATAAATGTGCATTACTCAATTTAACCAAAAGAGAATAATACGTATTTTCTGCTTTTTAATAAGATCTTGATTATAACAGGGGATGCTGTTTTGAAATTAAGAAAAAAAGAAAGAAGTTGGGAAGTTAATGATGTAATTGAGATTTTATTTTTTTCTACGCCATTACTGCCTCTCCTGAGACTGTCAAAGGAGGGGAAAAAATAATGGGAATCAAAATACCATCCTAGTTGCTGCATAATTATTCTGTCATTGGAAAACAAAAGTCATACAGCAGTGTCCCACTGAAATCTCCTCCAACACATTTTAAAGTACTACATGCAGCATCTGCAACTCACTACTGGTTTTATGTTATTTTTACTGAGACTTTATGTTATTTTTACTGAGACCACTGAATTGCTGTTAATTGTAAACACCTAGTCCCAGTGTCAGGTTGGTCATCCTGGGTTAGTTCCCACAGGTAGCAGTAATTGTTAGGGTTTTAGAGAGAGATACAATGGGTCATCTTCTGTGTATGGCTTGGATGCCATTGGTCTGGAGACATGGAAAGAGAGCTGCCACTTCATCATCCCATCAGTTCTTTTGGAGCCAACTCCTTCCCCAAAAGAGAAGCACACGTTTAGGTAATCTGCAGCTACTTGCCACATTTGTGGCATTAAAAAAAAAAAAAAAAAAAAAAAAAAAAAGAGAAAGTCTTCAGTAATTTTCTGTCTGATCCCACTGTGCTACCAACATCCTACCAGAAAGGACTCAAAATAGGACACAACCTGCACAGCCTCCCACCCTATAGAATCATAGAATCTTAAGGTTGGAAAAGACCTCTAAGATCTTCAAGTTCAACCATCAACCCAACACCACCATGTCTACTAAACCATGTCCCGAAGTGCCACATCTAGAGATTTCACTCTTTTAAATATTTCACTCTTCTTGAGCCCCATGGATTTTGACCTGGCAAGGACATTAAAATGAAGGGAGATGACTTTCCTTCCCCTTTGCTATTAAAATGTCAGGTCTCAGGTGTGGACTTTAAGGGCTGAAGTGAAAGAGCAAAGGGAAAGGAGACCCTTCTGGTAGCACTGTTTGGAGTGGCACCTTTCGCTCTTGTTAGTGTGACACAGGTCTGTGTTTTCCCCTTCCCTTCTGGAGAGCCATACGAATCAGGACCACGTCCCTGAGGGATTGTTTTCATTAGGTAAAAGATAGGAGAGGGAATGAACAGACCAATTAGACTCCAGATCCTTTAGCCTGGCAAAGCTCATAGAAAAGCAACAGGGATTAAATTTACAGTGTGCGGTTCGTAACAAGGTCACCGTGTTCTGCACTACTTGCTAATGGGACCATATTTTACAAGGAAACTTTGTAGTAAGGTTTGTATTTGCGGGACTAAATCAAAAAATGCAGCTTTTCTTTTGACTCAGGTAGCTTGTGCCTCTTTCGACTTCCCGGCTCATTTCTCGAAGGAAATAGGCAGAAGATAGAAATAAACACGCAAAACACTTTCTGTGGGATTGTGTAAACTAAAGTCAATTGAAACCTATGCACAAACCCAAATAAATATTAGAGATATGATCACAGATCTATAAAACTTAACAATGTTTCTGTAATGATGGCTGAGAGGAGACAAATTCTCAAAGACCTGATTGAAACAGCTGAAATGAAATACAATTCCATCTTTCATGTTTTTAGCAAGATAATTTTGGTTCAGTGTTGACTAATATAGAATAATAGGAATAAAATATGCTGCTTCAGTCTCTGCATTATTGGCTTTACATTATTGGTCCTGACAGCTGGCTTTTAAAATGCAGTAAATATTGGGCAACGCTGTTCTGTTAAGACAAGCCACTTCATCAAGCATATTTCCAAATCACACTTTATTTTCAAAATGTGTTTAATTTCTCTATATATGGCAAAGCAGCTCACTGCAAAATTGACCTGCAACAGAGTGCCCTCTACTGCATGTATTTAGGAAAGGAAAATAAAGCCAAGTTCCTTAAAAATAAAATCTTTACGGACTGAAACCAGCAGTTTTGTCACTGGCTACTGGCCATTGAACTAAAGGATGGTATATTCTTATAGGCATATATCACTCTTACCTTCTTCTAAAGAGCTGGATACCACTAGGGAATGATACTTTAAAAGAGATAGGAAATTTGCACAAACTGCTTTATGGTTTTAAATGAAATCAGCGTGTGTCTTTCCATACCAATATGGTCTGTGTTTATAGGTTGGAGAGTTATTAGGGAAGTCAGAAATCTGTCCTGTATTGCCCTGCTGCCACCCCTTTCTCTTTGCTGCCAGGAGGGATCTATAACAATCTGAAGTGGAAAAGTCTCTCTGCTTATAGATCTGTTTTCTCAGTCCTTAATCTCTCATGTCCCCTCATTTCTTCCCTGCTTTCTATTTGCCATTAGGTCATGACTATTAAACTGAACTCTCCTTTTCATTCCCATGTCCACGATAAACCTATGTTATGGAGTGATACCTCTTGCAAACAATTAAGAAGGTATTTCACCAGTGCAGTCTCAAGAGCGGAAACCGACAGGTTACAAATCTATCATGAAAGCAATTCTACAGCAATGCACAAATTCTCAAGCAGACCTATATTTTTTAAGTCTTCCTCTGTTTTTCCTCCCTCCTGCCCCCCCCGTCCCGCCCTGCCCCGTCCCGCTTCAGTCTGAATTGGGCCAGCCTGACACTGAGCTTTGTGATGGACCAAACACCCGCAGCTTCTGTAAAAACTCCCAGTGGCTCTTACTGCTCAGTCCCTCAGGGATGAGAAAACCGCTTCTGGAAACACTGGTGTAAACCAACGTGAAACTTTTTGAGTCACTTTTGAAATGCCCTGATTTGTACAATGCAGTCCATGCTTTGGCAGCACCATTCGTGGAGCCACAATTTCATTCTTAGTGTCTCGGCTTATGTCTTGGGCGACACTGAAAGCAATTGAACTGGATCTTGCTGCGTGATCAAGGGTACTCCATGTTAACCCTCTGCAATCAAAGACGGTTTTTGAATACCTTAGGACATTTTTGAGTATGTCGCTAGGGCAGAGTAGAGGTAGGTAGTAAACAACAATGTTTTCCAAAGCAACACAATCAATTACCAAAAGTTCTTTAAACAAAATAGAAACAACACAAGCAGGCATTTCCGTAGTACACAGTGCATATATGGCCTTGCATATATTTCGGCAATGAATTTTGTGTCTATGGATTTGTTCCCACATCTGAAACTTTCCCTTAAGGAAACCCTTGTTGATAACTTACAACGTCTAAGGATGATATCTCTGTAATTGCTTTCCCTTTGCTTCATACCTGTAAATCTTGTATCTTGTGCTAAATCCCTGTCGACTTCTGTCCACAAAATCTGTGTATTCCTGTGAGCGATGGAAGGGTCCCTTATCAGAGAGGAGCCAGTCGAAGGGGCTTGTGGCATGCTGATCCGAGACAGCAGCAACTGCTAAAACCCAGCAATGAAGACTCAGTGCTATCCACTCCCATAGAGCCATCAGAGAGAACAATTCAGCACCAGCACTGCATCGCCATATCATGCTTCCACTGGGGACTTAGAGCCTTCATTCTCTTAGCTTTCCCTCAACACCTAGACAAAATACACAGTCAATTAGATAAGCACACACTAGGCATCCCTTGGAAGTAGAAACAAGTTTCCTTTCTTTCAGCTTAAAGAGATAGTGGCCTCTACTTTATTACATTTTACATTAGCATAAACCCCACTAGGCTAGTTAACAGTGGAGTGTTTCAGTACTTCAAATGCTGTCAAACTAATGTCTTCATTAACATCATCAGTGATAATATTTACTGTTGAAGGGAAACCTTCACAAATTGTCAGGGGAGGGATTGTTGGGGTTTTTTTCCAATCATGCTAGTCATTAATGAAAAATATGCAACACAAGAATTATTGCCTGTTAGCATCAGTACAAAATCATTCAGCGATGGCTATGCATAAGGTTGCAGTTCATACATTGGACAGAAAACAGATGAGATTCAGAAGACCCGGATTGCTTTCTCTTTTTTTGTCCTTGGAAAAGTCACTTAATGGCTTGTCTTCACTGCACACGTCGTTAACAGACTCACGTTACTCTGTTCGAACTCGCGTAGCTGGACCGAGATCGTTAGATCACTGGAGCTACCCACACTGATGAGTTATTCCCGCTCCAGACACTGCAATTTTGAGTATCCCTGGCAGCAGCACTTGACTTTCAGTCCAATTCACTCCAATCCAATGGATCAGCCCAGAAACACTATTTAAATGGAGTCTAAACAATTGTTTGGGTGCCCAATCAAAAACCAAGTATTAACCATAGCCTCATGCTGGAACTCAGTGAAGACAAGCCATGGTTTCTCTCTGTACCTCAGTCCCGTACTTGTGAAATGGGATAATGATTCTATATCCTGCTCAGAGTTTGTGAAAACATCTGCGCAAGAGCATGAAGTTCTCAGAAAGACTGAAATGGCAAAGATCATGTAGATTCCTAAATATATAGAAACAATCAGTTCTCATTTTCAGCATAAGGTAAAACAGCACAGAATTAATTAATGTGAGAGCTAGCATTTTTCTAGCTGATAAACTTACAGACAAAAACATTTTTTAATTCACATTCACTCCAAACAGCACTCATTACGACATTTTTACAGTGCCCCTTGCTATGATTTTTTTTACTTGGTGGGAAATTTGTCTTTACCATCAGTAATTTAATTCGTAAGTGTACCCTAAATGAAGGATGCTTCCAACAGAACCGTTCTGCAACTGCACACTCAGTACCACCCATCCATTACAATGGAAATGGTGTAGGTGAATAAGTATGCTCTGTGCGTATATTCGAGACATTAATATTCTGAAAAGTCTTTTGTATAGATTATAAACATATCCGCTGCAGGAAGTTAACTGCCTCCAGAAGAGCACAGAAGTTCATAGGAACCAACAGCAATTTACAGTCTGAGAATATAATAATCTGTCTATACAACCAGAGAAATAGTCAAGGTTTATTGTCTTCTTAGGCACAAACGTAATTGTTTGTAACATGATTTGGACCTGATCCTGCAAACAAGATATGTGTAAGTAATCTCCCTGAAAAAAAAAAAAAGACCCTATTCATACACCTCATGCTGAGCATATGCCAAAGCACTGAGTTGTGACCATAACAGTTATAACCATGCAGTAGTTTATGATCATAAAACACTGATTGCATTAATTTTATTAATCCTTTTGAAACGAGATTCCAGGAGTCTAAAGCAAAGAGCTCTCTCACTTTTATTTACACTCTCAAGCAATGACTTACACGCAAAAAGCCTGCAGATCTGTGTATACTGTATGAAGTTTCAATATCTTCTCCGAAGATTGGTGCTTTTTTTCTTTCACGGGTCGAAGTTCATGTATGTGAGGTTACACTGTCACGTAACCTTCACGACGTCATGTGAAAAAGCATGCACAGATCTGAAGCAAAGCTGAAAAGCAATAGATTGCTCTCCTGGCCCATAAAAGCCATGATGATCATTTGGTTGCCGTTTCCCGTTAAAAATTAGCTCAGTGTAAATGAAGAATGCATGTCAGTCATTTCCAGACAGGCCAGACATGCTTTTGCATCACAGCAGAGTGAAAATCCACAATACTTCTGTCCCTCTTCACCAATCAAGGAAAAATATATTGCACAGCATACTCACTCCCCTCCCTCATCCTTTTCATAGACTGGGAAGGCTCTGGGCATAATTCCTTTACATTATGTGAAGCTACAGAGGGCATAATGAGAATTTTAATTTTCATACCTACTGCTGTTATAAAAATGCTAGCTAAGACATAAGGTTCTATGTTTCCTAAATTATCTTTTCTATTGAAAAAAAATCATGTAATGGTTTAAATTACAAGAGGTAGGAGTTTACTTTTTCAGGAACTTATTAACACTAAAGTGTTTCAGGCCATTAAATTGTAATGATGACTAATTGAGTCCCTTTTGAATTCAAAATGATAATATTAGGATTGGAAAATGAATTACTTTGTATATGTAGCATCTTCCTAACAGGAGACCAAATGAGCACTTGAAAGGGAGTAGCGAAGAGCCCTGCTCTCTGCTTGCCTTAATGCTACACCTCATGGCATGTCATAAATTACCAGCTGGGTAAACACCTTTAGAGAACCTGCGTAGTTACAGAAGAAAATAATCTCCTCGTTTTTATGAAGGTATTTTCCAACAGAGTATAAATATGCAGCCAATCCTCAGGGAGAGTAAAATAATGTGTGCATTTCTAACTGATACTTATCCACTTGTCTGTATTGTCCAGTCATTGTAAAATCAGTCTGCACAGCATTAATTCTCATAGCACCCTTGAGAAGTAAACTTTTACCTTGATTTAACAAACAAGGAACTGAAGCATGAAAAGACCAAGGCTAAGATGTTTTTAAGCTGTCAGAGGGATTTAACTGTATAATTCCTATTAAAAGAAAAGTTAGAAAATTCCAGTCTAAGGAATTTTCCTAAGGTTACAGTGTGAAAAATATTCAAAATTTTAAATACCCAAATTCTCTAATGAATGCAAATGCCTTGAAAACGTTTTTCAAAGACTGTTCTAGGCATGTGGAACATACAAAGGTTGTAGTTACAACAGCCGTCACAGAACTCCAGGGAGGAACAATCTGAATTAAATTTGCAGTAGAGCACCTGCTGGTTTCAGGGTGGGATGTGAGCACTGAAAAATAAATTAACACCTGTTAAGTAACAGAGCTGGTGGATTTTGAAGTGGAGAAGACACTCTGTAGAGAAGAGACTTCAGACAAAACTGTCGTGTCAACATGCTGCCTCTTTAAAGCACTAGCTTAGAGGACAATTATCAGGCATAGGTGCTCAGCACAATTACTTTGTTATCCCCAGGGTTTCATCCAGCTACCACTTGCAAATGCTAATAAGTTTTCAGTCTTTCCTCTTCTAAAATTTGAGGTTAGATTGAGTTCAAGAAGCATAATGGGCTAAATTCTTCTTTGTTAGAAAGCTACTGTCTCCTCACAGGAGTTAGCGCAGAATGTATTTGACTCAGCATCTTCTGGAAAGGCCATAGCTAGGTCCTAACTTCCATAAGCACTTGAAGGGTGCTGGGAAAATCCATGCACTTACATCATCTGAGAATATAGTCCTGGCAAGTGCAAAACAAACTTTGTGGCCACTGAGAAAAATTTCATCCAGCTTCAGCTGTGAACAAAACCACAGGAAGTCTGTAGTCTTTTTGTTGTCATCCCATTGTAGGGCAAAACCCACCAAACTGTCTTCCTTTTTTCAGTTAAATATATATATATTTTTTTAACATTAGAAATGGTATATAATTACAAATGGGTAGTTTATGAACTCAGTAAGCTACTGTACCTAAAATAGTAAAAATTGAAGTGTCTGCTTGATTTGTGGGTTGAGCTCTCTTGCTTACAGGACATGAATTGATAAATCATGTATACGAAGACATACAGAATAATATAGGGCCAACCCAGATGTGTGTACAGCAACATTCAAGAAAAAGCAAATCAATAAGTTTAAATCCTTCTTAAAATGGAAACAGTATAAAAATTTCTCAAGGAAAAAAATTAGAAAGCTGTGGTGACGTCACTGCATGCAACATTTATTTTTTCTTTGCAAGAGGTGAGAGCCATGTGTAGAACAGATGAGCTAGTATGCAGTAGAGATATGGCTACTAAGTAGATCGCTGCCTCCTGGTTCAACTGTGGAGTAACTTTTTATATGAGTCAATAATGTTGACGTTAGGCATTATCAGTAGCTTTTTTGGGCCACATCTACACCTACAGTTCTCAAGAATCAAAATAAAACACCTATACACTAAAAGTACAGACATTTTTAATGAGATCAGGGGATTATTTTCAATATTTATCTCTATTATGAAAGTCTAGAAGGTGCTATGGCCTTGGTCTGAGATGCCCTCGGTCTGAGATGCCGTCTCCTCTGTTACACATGGAACACACTCTGTCAGCATCACAGAAATGAGCACAGCCTCGCCTCTGTCATTCCCTCTTCCTCTTTGCTTCCCACAGAGATCTCCTTCTGACAGTGGAAATGCAGAAGACCAGGATCTGTCTGAAGCCCTTTGGTTTTTATGCACACTAAAATTCCGTGAAAATGCTGAAATGTCCCAGCTCTCCATGGAAAGACAAGACTCCTCTGTACTGAAGTGGGATTCTCCTGGCTGTAACTTCCCATAATGATGAAACAAAAATTTAAGATCGTCATTCTCAGATATGTCCTTTCAAAGGAAAGTAATAAGTAACTTCTCAGAAAACATTACGTTCTTCTCTCCACAAGAGTTAGAAACCTTAACGTCTCTAAGATGGTGCTTTTCTATGCAAAACACAAAGCTTAGTTTCCTTTGACCTAATCAAAATGATAATTGATAAGTATAGATCCCTTTAAGGACAAACAAATAAAGAAAAAAATCCAAGAGCAGATGGGGGAAATACAACCAATTCTGTCTGTAGGTAGGTAGATTTCAGTGAGATCACAGTTTTATCATTCATGAGGTTTTTGGTACTCCATCCCTCCAGTCACAAGCCTTAGGGATTTCAAAGTTACTACTTTTGACGAAGTACAATACTAGGTGTAATAGGGTACACTGAATTTTTCTTCTAGATTGCACATCATGGAAAACAGGAATGAAGTAAATTCTTTATTTTCTATTACACCAAATTCTCAGGAATGCTACCGGTGACTTCAACTTCGAATCAATGGCAAGAAGCAACATTTTATTCACTGCAGCTGGATGGAGAGCAGTGAAGCTCAAAGAAGGCAAGATGTCAGCACCATTTAGTTCAAAGGCATTTTGACACTGAAAAATGGGAAGAAATTTTACATAAAGAATAAAGCAATAATCTGAGTCTCGGAGATTACTCTTATCTGCTATAAGACCCTTGGTTTATCACTTTATGTCCCTTTGCTTTCACTTCCTCATCTGAAGCGTGATGATCACGTTGTCCACCTTTGTAAAGCACTACAGGACCTACTCATAAGAACTCAATGTTATAATCAGTGATTTTTTTTTTTCAAGAAGCAATTTTTCACGTTAACAACTTCAAATGGATGAGACCTGGGGAGGCACCCGTCCTTAAAATTCTCATACAGTCCAGCATAAATGAAACAGCCATGAAGCTGATGACGTGCTGCGGAGGAAAAGAGCAGAAAGTGCTGCAATCAGTATCAGCTACAGAGGAAGAGGTGCAAAAGAGCATCTCACTTGTGCTCTGCTCTGCTCTCAGCAGCCACATGGATTCTGTTCTTCAAAGGAAGACACCCAAATCCACAAAATAAACTCTCCCCAGCTGAACTTCCTGCAGGATAGCAAAAGGACTCATGAACTGAGGTGGACTGTTCTGTCCTGGGCTCATAGGCAGCTGTTTGAAGGTGGTTAGCTTTCACGCATTTTGAGAACCACCAGAAGGCTGGTGCAGTTACCAGAGAGCCAGCGTGTCCATTTGGTGGAACAAAGAAACAGAACAGGGGTTTGGGGAGTTAAAGGATGGAGAGCTCTCCTGCCACCAGAGCCGATACACACAAGCTG
This sequence comes from Grus americana, assembly GCF_028858705.1. Classification (NCBI taxonomy): domain Eukaryota; kingdom Metazoa; phylum Chordata; class Aves; order Gruiformes; family Gruidae; genus Grus; species Grus americana. The sequence goes on along the minus strand of NC_072859.1, from coordinate 1,531,638 downwards.
CAGGGCACAACTTGTGCCCTTATGGAAGAAGTAGAAGGCATCTGGATAGACAAAATATATTTGTCCACAGACGATTTTCAGTGAGGGGGCTTGAATCAGCTTGTTCTCTGTTGTTCATTGTGAGCTACAGGAACTGTCCTCAGCAGAGACTCAAAAGCAAAATCTGAAAGGAGAAAATAATTCTACTTCTAACATCCTGAAGTGAGTTTTACATTCCAGGCTTAAAAATAAGAGGGGTCCTCAGATCAGGTCCTGGTATCTGTTTTGACTACATGCACCCTAAAGCAACACCTTTTCTTTGCTCAAATAGAGCTTCATCAGCTTTCTTCTCTCTTCTCTACCTGAGACAAGGACAAGACCCCTGTAACTCTGTCCCCTAAAGCTGAAACAGAGAACAAACAGGATGTCTGGGGATTTTGTTTTGGTTTGGTTTTTTGTTTTGTTTGGGGTTTTGGGGGGTTTTTTTGTAAAAGCAATCCTGCTATTTTTTCCTCATCCCAGCCTTCAGAAAAGAGGAGCAAAAATAAAATGCACCCGCAGAAAGAGAGAGCATGTGTCATCCTGACCTCTGCAGCCATCACCAGGTCTGTCCGGAACGTGAGAGCTGATTGCCGCAGGTTACAGCTACTGCCCAGGAAACGTGCCTAGGTGTTTGCTCTGTCCCTGCAGAATTTCATTCCTGCAAGTGCCTGTGAGTCTTTAATTGGATGCACCCACACGCTTTCTATTGCATCCCGGTACAGCTAGTGCCGGTCTTCATAGTCCTTGGAGCACGCCCTGGCTGTCAGGTGTACCGAGGTAATTGTTTTAATGCCTGATATTTGCAAAAGACCTAATTTTTGTCTTTGCTGCCCAGATCATGATGTATAAATTCCCTCAGGTGCTTTTTCAATCTGTTAATCTAAGTTCATCCTCCTGTGCAAATGGATCCTTATGTGTTTTAGCTGATGACGTAGGGCAGCGTCCCCAAATTGCAATTTAAGTCTTTCTACCTGAACGAGCAAACCTGTTCCTGCAAGGAGCACACTGAGGGGAAGAAATGCCATGGCCCTGAGTGCACAAACAGGCCTCAATGGCCCCGACCAGCGTCACCTGGGGTCTTCACCCCCGCTGCCGGGGGCTGACCTGGACCTTCAGTCCCTGCCTGGTGGTGAGGACGTGGCTGCCGCAGCCCCTGCACCGGCGCATGGGCTCGCTGGCTGGACCTCAGGCCACAGCCGGGTCACTGTGCCGCTGCTGGGCTCCTGGCGTGGCTGCAGACACAGGCTGCCCTACCCTCCTTCTGCGCTCTTCAGCCATCAGGAGCCAATGCCGCTCGACCGCGCAAAGGCAGAGCGTGTGGTTTATTGCTTGAGTGCATAACAGAGAGAGAAATCCACCCGGTCTTCATGGTGTCTCAGTTCCTCATCTTTAAATGGGAGCTAGTACCTAAGTCCTTGGCAGGTGACATCCATTGGTCACACAAGGAGCTAAAATGAAGTTAATTTCTGGAATGGCTAAGCAGGACCCTGACGAAGCCCTGGGTATCAGCTGACTGGGATGCCACGAAGCCCTGCTGCTTCAGGAACTTTAAACTTGCTCCAGGCTGGATGACTGTACTTTACCAGTCATAAAAGTTCATAGGGGATGAAATCTTTATCCTTCCAAGTCCATGAGTGCACACGGACTGTCCCACGTGCAAAAGATCTATGCGTGTAGAACTCGGTGTGACATTTCAGTCTTAAGTCACTCTTCCGTTTCACAAGTTAGGCTAAGCATTCTCCCAAATTGTCCAAAAATTTTCAGCTAAAACATCTGATGGTATGAAAAGAGTTAGAAAGGAAACAGAACAAGCTCTCTTTGAATAAGTTTGGGATCCATGCTACAGAAAAAGAAAAAGAACAGCGTCAGGAGAGTTTCTGGCTCAATATTTCCTCAGGCACAAGTGGACATGTATCACTGTGACATACAATTTTGCATACTGGAGCATTCAAGTCTGTAGAAAATTCTGATGGGAGACAGCTATCTAGAAACTTGCATTCTAGCTTACTGGAATATTTTAAAACTCAACGTTTAACTTGAAAATGTCCAATATTCTCTGCTATGATAATCTTGTTGGGTGTGGTTTAATGGCAATTAAGTAGGTCCTTAGGATTTGCGAAGAGTACACCCTAAAATTAAATACTAAACTATCACTGGAAAATCACAATGTACTACTTCTAGTAGTAGATCTCCTTTTCACCCGTAACTGTTAGACCCCAGACAGTTTTCTGTCCCAATTTATCAGCTAAGGTTCAGCTGGCTATGAAAAGAATGTGCATGCTAAGGCACATATAAAGTCAGCTGTATCCACGAAACCACACCAGAGTAACAAACAGCTCTTGCCTGTTTAATTTCATCCTTCTACTAGTCTTAAAACCCGGGGCTGTTTCAGTTGATGCCATCTAGAATGGGAAGAAGCAGCTGTTTACAGGTCGTACACTAAGGCTAATGTGTTGGGTTTTGTGTGGCAAGGTTTTGGTAGCGGGAGGGGCTACAGGGGTGGCTTCTGTGAGAAGCTGCTAGAAGCTTCCCCTGTGTCTGATGGAGCCAATGCCAGCCGGCTCCAAGATGGATCCGCCCCTGGCCAAGGCCAAGCCAATCAGCGCCTCTGTGATAACATAGTTAAGAAGGAAAACAAAGGAGTTAAAAAAAAGTTTTTGCAGCCAGAGAGAGGAGCGAGAAGATGTAAGAAACTCTGCAGACACCCAGGTCAGTGCAGATGGAGGGGGAGGAGGAGCTCCAGGCGCCGGAGCAGAGCTCCCCCTGCAGCCCGTGGTGAAGGCCATGGTGAAGCAGGCTGTCCCCTGCAGCCCATGGAGGAAGGATGAGGGGGTGTAGAGATTCTACCTGCAGCCCGTGGAGGACCCCACGCTGGAGCAGGTGGAGGCACCTGAAGGAGGCTGTGGCCTGTGGGAAGCCCACGCTGGAGCAAGTCCGGGCCGGACCGGTAGACCCGTGAAGAGGGGAGCCCACGCCAGGGCAGGTTTGCTGGCAGGACTTGTGACCCCGTGGGGGACCCACGCTGGAGCAGTTTGCTCCTGAAGGTCTGCACCCTGTGGGAGAGACCCCACGCTGGAGCAGTCTGCTCCTGAAGGTCTGCACCCTGTGGGAGAGACTACGCTGGAGCGGTTTGTGAAGGACTGTAGCCCGTGGGAGAGACTCCATGTTGGAGCAGGGGAATGTTGAGAGGAGTCCTCCCCCTGAGGACAAAGAAGCAGCAGAGACAATGTGTGCTGAACTGACCGCAACCCCCATTCCCTGCCCCCTTGTGCCGCTGAGGGGGGAGGAGGTTGAAGCCGGGAGTGAAGTTGAGCCCGAGAAGATGGGAGGGGTGGGGGGAGGTGTTTTAAGACTTGATTGTATTTTCTCATTGCTCTACTCTGTTTTGCCTAGTAATAAATTAGATGAATCTCCTCTCTACATTCAGTCTGTTTTGCTCCTGACGGTAATTAGCGAGTGATCTCCCCCTGTCCTTATCTCGACCCAAGCCTTTTAGACTTCTCCTCTCCCATCCCGCTGGGGGAGGGGTGAGTGAGCGGCCGCGTGGCACCCAGCTACCGGCTGGGCCTAAACCACGACAGCTAACTTCTAGGTTTTCAGGTCTGAGGACCAATCCAAATAAAACTGATTATTCTCTAATGAAGAAGGACTCATAGCAGGCTAAAATGAGATGGGGTGGGAGAAAACTTTGCTCACCAACAGACTGTTGAGCTAAAGAAGATTCAGTTTACAGAGGAAGGAGAGTACTTGGAGCAGAGTTATCTTGAAGCGTAGCTCTGATTTTACTGCATAACCATTGACAAGTCCCTTTACCTTCTTTAATTATAGTTTCTGTTCATAAGATCAGGAAAGAAGGGTGTTGTGAAGCCTGAACAATTAATATCCGTAGAGCACTTTCAAATTCTTGGGTGACAAAAATGTCATAAAATAAAAAGGAAGATGCTCATTCTATTAGTGGAGTGGCTGACTATTGTTGTTGTTTCTTAAAATTTCTGTTTCTGGAGATTCTGTGACAAATGTTCAGAAAAGGATGGAGAGGAAAGGAATCAGACAAAATCCGAAATTTGTTTGAAGCTCTTGAAGTGCTAATATTGTTTGTACAATAATGAAGAAAATAATAATGGTGTGTAGCTGTTCTCTGGTCTGAAGAAGAGAGCCAATAAAGCAATGAACTCTGCTGACTGCAGTGAGGACATAGTTACAAAATCCAGCTTACAGCCTAGTTTCATGCACTTCCATTCCCTCAGATATTACCTAACCTAATCTATAATCCTGTTCATGTTTTGAAATGTGATTACAAAACTAATGTGGGGGGTTTTTATTTCTAAGAATGCATTTCTCAGTTTAGGAGCTCTGTCTCAGGCATGGGATATAGTCCTGTAATTTAAGCCAAGTGATATCTGATCAAAGATTTACACTCCTCTTGATTTTATTTTCCATGTGAAAATGAGTGGTTACAGTTTAGACCAATAGTTAGAAATAATCTCCATAAAGATCCAGTGGAAGAAAGATTTTTCTGTCACTGCACTTTTCTGGATACATTGCAATAAGAATGGATGACTTTATGTATTTTATATCTTAACAGTGATATCTAATAGAATTATAATGTTTTTGTTTTGCTCTTCTACTGTTTCTTTCAGACAAAAGTCCTCCGGAGCTCACAGCATATTTTACAGCTCATTGTACAGAATGTGGAGCTGGGTTTCAGCTGGTGTAAATGGATGGTTAAAACTCCTTCCAGGTTCCCAAGCTTCAACCTACTGATGCTAGTAGAAAAAAAATAAACTTATACCAAAGCTGTCTTCCTATCAGAAACAACTTGTTACCTGTTGTGCAAGCTCCCTAGGCAGGAGTCAGAGAGGATTTAAGGAACCATGGTTCTACATCTGATCCTACTGTAAACTGTTGCGTGACTTTCCCAAAGTCCCTTTGCCGCAACATTCTAAGCCTGTAACTAGTGTATGGGCAGCAGCCAGATCCTCTTAAATGTTCATGTTATAGCTATTAATTTTTTATAGTGAGAGTAGGGACTTTATGGCTGACTGAGCAAAGATTCAAGCTTCAGCAAGCCAGTCTGGACCTAATTGCATCTCAGGCTGGATAATACACACAGCTTGCTTGTACAAGTAATAATTATGTCATGTGTACTGGGCAGCCTGCGATCTCATATAAATATAACACCAAAGCTTCCTCGTAGGTCTTGGGTTTTTGACAAATTTAGAAGAAATTACAAAATTAGAGAGAAAAAGTCTATCTGCTAAAAGATGTTTTTCTTGTGAACATCATGTTACGAGGAGAGAAAGTCTGGGCTTTCGAGTCTCATCACAAATTACAGTCTCCCAAGTCTTTCAATTTAGCTACCTGATAGTCTAAAACCAGTATAAAATTTCTTGTTGTAGCTCATCAAAGAACACATTCTGATTTAGTAGAAATGTGCTAAACTAATGCTGAAAATCTTTAAACTTTCAGCTGGTATCTTTTCAGTGCAGAATAAGGGACACATAGTCTGTTTATAAGAGATTACAGATCACTGCAGTCTAAGTATGATGAGCATAGGCTTTCTTTATCATAGACTCTTTTTTTTTTTCTCCAGAAAGATTGAGAAAAAGAAAATGTTCTAGACTTTGCCTAGCCAAGACAAACCAGTATGAAGAAATGAAGCTCTTTTATAAATAAGAATGCCTTTCAAAAAAAGCCACTACTGTCTCTTCAACTGATGTGAATCAATCCAATAAACATATGCTAACAGATAGTTTAAGGGGTACTTAGTAAGTTACTAAAGCTTTTACTTTTTAAGCCAATGAGTCAGATTCATATCCCACAGGAGCAGTGATTAAAAAAAAGAACATCACCAACTAATGGCCATCACCAACTAATGGCTCTATGTGAAATAAATTCATGGTCTCCAGAGCCTGGGAGCAGGATGAGTCTCCACTTGCATAAACATTGCTGATTTGCATAAACAAGCATCTTCACTAGGAACGTTGGTACAAAACTAAGGAATAAGGTGATTAATCCAAGAAATCTACAGCACCTACACATTCTCAAGGCAAAGTGGTGGGTATCAGCTCTGCCCTGTAGACCAGCCAGCAGTTCAGGATGGAAGAACGAAAGGTTGAATGCTGACATTCTGCTTGCACTGTTTTTAATCTTTGCTATCAGTAAAGACAAGTGCTGATATGATCACTGTCAAGATGCTAAAGTACATATATATCTATAAACTACATGTATGTAAAACTTCATGTTCAAAATTCAGCATTTCTAGCCTTTAGGGCTGCACATTATGTACAAAATAAACAAAATTATCCAACATAAAATTTGTTGTAATAAATGTTTGTTCTGTCTGTCCTCCAAACTGCTAATGAATAGGGATCAATAATGTTTTAGGTGAAAAATAGCTAATTAAAAATATAGTCTTGGGCTGCCATCTCAATCCACAATATCATTTTTCAGCATGCAGTGGTACTTTTCACCACTGATGTTAAAGCCTCCTTAGAAATAGAGATTTCAAATAGAAAAAGAAAAAAAAAATATGAAGAAACACATTTATAATGGATTTTAATAATCCCATTTGACTTCAGAGTGGTCATCCATGTTCAGTTAACCAGGTGGTTTTGTTATTTCCAATAGATTTATAAGAACTGAAAGAGCTAAATTAGCTCTACGGAGTTCTCAGTAGTCATGAATAATATGGGATTAAAGGTATAGAGTAGCACTCTGATTCCCCAGATTTAAGTCCTTTACTTGGCAATGTGTAATAAATACCTTAGAAACCACTTTTCTCATTAATCAAGTGCTGGTAGATGTGGCAGTGAAGGTGTTACTGCAAATTAGCAGAATTTTCTAATCACCATTAATGTGACTGCTACAGCGAAGGTATCTGACTGACGAGCATTAGGATCTCACCTCATTATAAGAGAAACCACTACAGTTTAATAGTCTTAATTTAGCTAACAGTATATATTGCCTGGTCAATCTTCTTTTGAAGGTGGAACAAAATCTGTGGCCTTTGTGAGAGGCTCATTAGTCAAACACGAAAAGCTTTGACATGGCAGAGAGTGTCCTTCTTTCCTCTTGTCAGCGCGTTATTTTGTGGCACACAGACCAAGTGGGGACTTTCAATGGGAGACAGGGAAAAGATGGTGCTAAATAATCGCTCACGTGGTATGGGCCAGGGCAAACGAGTAATTCCACGGACCGTGCGTGTGGAGGGATGAATGGGTGCATCTCTGTGGTGTGTATCATACATATTTATATCTACGTATGCATATGTATATACAAACTATGTTTATGTATGCACACTTACTGTGGTACATATAAATGATGAATTTCAGAGCTAGGAGACCAGATTATTCACATTACAGTTTTCAGCGGTATGCTGACTTCAGTCGCGAGGTACTGAACGCCTGCAGCTCAGTGGGGCACTTCAGAAAATGGAGCTCTCCTAATGTTCCTCGACTTCATATAGAAAAATGTTGATTTATCAATGAGGATAGAGTACTGAGATCTAAAACAACACAAGACCAAGTTAAAAATCCTTCAGTTCTTTAGTATTTTAATGCTATTTGACTCAAGATATGCAAAGCCTTACACTGCTCAATATGCAGCATGTAACTTCGTGATGCTCGCTTTTTTTTTTTTTTTTTTCTTCCCCTAAAACTGAAGTTCATTTTGGCTCCAAATTATTATCTTGGAAATTGATCTTGCTTTCAGTGAAGTTAATAGCAATGCTCTGATCTCCTTTAATTGTGCAAGATCAGGCCCTCACTGAACAGCAGTCATATTGAACAACAGGAAAACAGTGCTATGAAGAGATTGTGGTTGCAATTTTATTTTAAAAAACGCTCTCTCTTGTGATGGTATAGGATGAGATCAAGAAGAGGAGTAAGACAACTTCCCCATAAAATGACTAGCTGTAAGTTACTACCTGCAGCAGTCTAACAGGACAGTTTTCTTTAATGCAGCCTTTCTGAAAGAGTATTTTGGCTCTAGTTGTCAAAATGTATTTCTGGTGATTTTATTCCCATATGAGATTACTGGTGTTTCAAGAGAGAAAACAAATTAAATGTCTACTTCTGATCTTGAGGAGAGATGAAGCTTTGGGAGGAATAAGAAAGGGCTGCACTAGGCATACGTGACAGCTAGAAAACGTTTCCAGAAATTATCGTCTAATTCTCCCCACCACTCCCTTTTTCTTCAAGGCAAAAACTTAGGTAAATTGATAGATCTTCCAATCTTCCATTTAGATTTTCAAAAATTGCTGAAGAAGCAAGCTTGCTGGTAACAAGAGGTTGCTTTTTGTTTGGTTGTTTTGGTTTTTTTTTTCCAATAGGTGTTGCATTTTTCTCTTGAAATCTCAAGCAAGAAATTTCTTAGACTGACCATAGCCAGATACGATTACTCAATTTCAAATTAATCCAAATGAAGTAGAACTATTTTAGTCCCATAAATCATTGTCTCTACCTGGGATTGAGAGGAGTGAAAAGTGACTGCAATCTATGTGACTAAAGAGATAACTTTTCAGACACACATTGGTGTTAACAATGAGTAGACTTCTGCAATTAATTCTTCACAATAGCATTCAGACAGTAGTAGAAAAAAAATGGGAAAGGATGAGACGGGGTGATTGCATCACTCGAAGATCCACAAGTTGTTTTGTTGGCTTGTTGTACAAATGCTGCCTTCTGCAGTGAGATCTGTAAAACGTTCAGCTGCTTGTTTTCATGTTTCCTAGTTAACGTTTTCACTCACAGTGTTTCAGCGTTTCATGAGCAAGCACCCCAAACACAGGAACTCTGGTGAACTCAGCGTCTGTTGGGGAGGTTAGCTCTCACTGGAGGTGGATCAGCTTACTCAAAATATAACAGATTTTTTTTTTTTCTGTTTTTTTCCTCCTCTGTTTAAATTATGTACATGATTTAGAGGAAAAAAAAATGCTTGAAGGCAGGAATTTGTAGGTAGTTTCTTTACGGAACTCTGATAATTAGCACTGCAACAGCATCTAAGACTACAGTGCTGCTGCTACGCTTAGATACAGAGAGGAAGAGATACGAGTCAAATGTTTCTATTCTCAAAGCTAGGTCTTATGGTAAAGCTGATAGAGCACCTATTTAAAATGGGTGACTCCCTGCACAGCTGGAGTTGAGCATTGACAGCAGTCTGTAAAGTCTGATATCTAAATGGATTGCCCCTCCGAAGTTATTTCTTGTATCTTGTAAATGCAAGTAGGGCCACTCCAGCTTTATCTCCGTATGCTTAATGTGTCAGAGTCACTCATCTTTGAAAATACAGACTCTATAAGGTTTTGACTTCACTTCTTTTTATAACATTCTTTTGTGATGCCATATTTAAATAAAGTTAGATGTGGACTCTTCTAGGAAAGAAGTTATTTTTGTTTCTTCTGTCAGACTTGCTTGTCAGATACACGGCTCTGGACTACTCTAGACATATTTTTTCAAAATCAGGTCCATCTCACATTGGCCTTCATTTGATATAGATCCACGACTGATTTTGGTGCTACAACAGAACATCCTTCACTTATCGCATACATTACATTTTTCTGCCAGTCATGAATTTGCTTCACTTCACATGCATACGCTCGCTTAATCTCTAAAAGAAATCATTACAACTTGAAACGGATGTCCTCTTTCAAAAACATTCCCAAACACTACCATATTCCACTTTCTACCCACTCTGCGCTACACAATTTAACATTTAATGAAAGGTACACAGAAAATGCACTTGAATTCGGAGGTGAACCACGTTACGGATTGCTGGTAACAAAGACCTTACCTTTTTAAATGCATGATGGTCTCTAAGTAGCACAGAAATCGTAGCCCAAGAAAGCAGGTCTCCTGTCTTCCCATATACTGTGACACTTTACACCCTATTTTCTTTACCTCGCTTTTTGCACCATGCTACATATAGTTCATGCTTCTGTTGCCTGGGATTGGCTGGTGCATCTGTGAGGCGCACACAGGACTCATGCTCGGAGCACCCTGCAACCCCCGATTAACTCTTTAGGGTCGAGGCTCCCTCCCCGCTGCGGGCAGCCCTGGCAAACCCGCACACACGGGCGGCCTCTGGGCTGGGGCGGAGCGGGCGCCCGCTCCCCGGCGGGTTCCAGTTCCCCTTCCCCTGCAAAGCGGCGGGCGCGGCGGTGGAAGCAGCGAGCTGCCCCCTCCTGCGGAGGCTGGGGAGAGCCGGGGAGGGGGGGTCCCGGCAGCCCTCGGCCGGGTCCCGGAGCTGCTGCCCGGCTGCAGGAGCTTGCTCCGCCCGGAGCCCCTCCTGCTGCTGCTGCGGGCGGCGGCATGGCACCCCCCCCTCCCGCCTCTCCCCATCCCTCCTCCCCGTGGTACCTCGCCCCGGGGACACGCACAACTTGAAGGAACGGTGTAGGGTTAAGTCCGGGCGGATGACCGGGCGGGCTGGACGTGGACATGCATCTTTAAAGGCGTTTCCTCTGCCAGAGCCCCCTCCCCGGGTGTCCGCCTGCCACTGCCAACATTTGAAATTAGGAAATTAGCTCCTGGCCAAAAGGGAGTCCCAAAGCCACACAGCTCCAGGGGCGATGAAGGTAGCAGAGGAGGTGGAGGTAATCCTTGACAGTGCAGCCAGACACAGACGAGCAGGGAGGCTGGACGCCTAAATGAAGGGAAGCTGCACTGTTTGGGACCGTTCCCTCGGGAATGGGCCGCGAGGCTTGGGAGGTATTTACACACTACCAGTCTTTTGTACAAAAAGCAGAAGAACCAACCAAAGCAAAGCAAAAATCCGCCAGGCTCCTGCCTGGCATTCCTATTATTTTCTGAGTCATCGAGCCCAACGTGAGCAGAGGGGATCCTCCGGTCGGGGGGTGCGGAACGCTGGGAATGAACCGGCAAGGCTAATGGGAATCTTCTCTATTAAGCATACCTCACGCTCGCTTGTTGCAATCGCCCATTAAGCCTACATTAATTGCATTGATTTATTTGATGTTTGTATGCAAAGGGTTTGGGGGGTGTGTGTGTGTGTGTGTGTGTGTCCGTCCCGCCTTCTGCTGAGTGTAGAATCGCCACCCGGTCCAACCTGTGTCAGTTTTAGTGCCCAGGCACCGGGTTACTGCCATCCATCACAGTGACTGTGATCTAAACAACTCCGCTGCCCTCATCCTGTGTCCTACCATCTCCCACCCCCGTCGGCACAGAGGGAATATAGAGTGCTCTTAAACCCGGGAAATATTCTGCTGATGGGCACATAAATCTCTTCTGCAGAGCGCTATCATTTAACTGGCACGGCGAGGTGATGCTCACCGCGTGAGCTATTCCCACAGCGAGTTAATCCCTCAGGACTTCCTGGGGTGGTTGTGGGGTTTATTTCCCCAAGGTTTTGGGTTGTTGGGGGTTTGGGGTTTTTTTTGGGGGGGGGGGTGGGGTTTTTTTTTGTTTTTTTTTTAAGGATCAAAAATCTGACAGAGGTTTTGAAACGCATTTACCTAGGTAATCCTCTATACCCAGGAAGCGAAGGGGGTCTGACTGCACGGAAACTTTCCTGAGCAGCCTGGTGCGGGAGGATCCCAGCAGCAGCGTCAGAGCCGGGGAATTCAGGAGAAATGGCTGGGACGTGGTTAATCACCCCAGTGGCGGGCGAAGGGGCCCGGGGCAGGAGGAGGTGTGTGCGGCGGCGGGGGGAGGCAGAGAAGGCAGGTCGGGCAGTGACGGTACCGGGAAAACCTCCGGGAGGAGAGACCCGGGAGAAAGCTGTGAGGGCAGGAGCAGACATGGGGGGTTCGAGCTGCTGGGGGAAGAGAGGAGCTGGAGGAAGGATGCATTTTGGATCCCAGGCTTGAAGGGTTTTTTCACTCCCCCTTTCCCGACATCAGCCAGCAATTTGGGGGGGGGGGGGGGAGGAAGAGATGGGAGTGGGGGGAGCCCTCTCGGGACCACGGTATTGAAGGGGGCATTGATCTTTTCCGTCCTCTGCTTGCCACCAGGCAATAAATTCAGATCTCGTGTATTTCTCGCTGGCATCTCTACCTGCTTGCAGCCTTTAGCACCTTCCTTGTGATCTCTGCATGTACTGCTTTGGAGACATGACTGCGCACACACACACACTTATCCTGCACACCAAATGACAGAGTTAAATGGAGCCCAGTCAGTACCTCACCGTGAGAAGTAACATGTTCCCTCCCTACCTTCTGCTATTGAACGTGGGTGGATCTCTGCCGCTAATTAGAGACACAGAAATACTGGAAGCATTAGCCACAAATAGCACTCTGAAGGCATTTGTCCTTTTTTTTTTTAAACAAAAAGTGTTTATTTCCCTTGGTCCTCTTCTCTATTTTCCTTTCAAAGTAAGGAAGCCCCTACTTGATTCAAAAGATGTTCTACGCTTCAAAACGCGGCAGGCAGATAGATAGCGAGCGTACGTTTTGTGAAGACGACGCCTCGCTCCTATCCTGCGCTCCCCAGGCCAGCAACAATACAGGTATTCCCGAGAACAGTAAGAAATAAAATCGGAGGTGCGATGGGATTCGGAACTGCGGGAAGGGCGTGAAGCGAGAGCCGGCAGCCGCTGCCCCCCGCGCCGGCCGCAGCCCGCCCGGCCTCCCCCGCCCGCGCACCCCGGCGCTGCCACCTCCGAGCACCAGCGGCGGGACGGATCCGATTAGCTCTGGAAAGCCTTTCCTATCCTTTCTGGAGAATATGTCCTCCCCCCACTCCAGTCCAAGCTTCTCCAGGGGATCAGGAAGAGTAATGAACTTTTCCACCTTATCTCCCCACGCAGACTTCCAGGCACTCCGTTAGACACGCTCACGACTCCCTCCACCACCAGCGAGTTTTGTCCGCCCCCCCCCCCCCGCGGGAGGAACCCCGAGCCCTTCCCGCACCCGTGCCAGCAGCTGTGGCCGCAAGGGTTAAACCAGAGAATGTAGCGGGTACAGCGCCCGAGGAAAACGTTAATAAAATGTGATGAATAAGCAGTGGAATGGCAAAGACTCTGCGAGTGAGGCTGCGGCGCGGATTGCAACTTGGTGCCGAGAGCGGCGGCTAACGTACGGAATGGATGTGAGCAAGCAGGGCTGGTGCTTCGTAATTTCTTCGAGTTCAGAAAGTGGAGCCAGCCAGGCTACTGAAAGGTTCAGAAGCAAGGCGAGGCAACTGAGACCTTGCTTTTCTTTTTCTTTTTTCTCTTTTTTTTTTTTTAAGTGTCCTTTTCGTTGAAAAGAAGCAACCCGAACATGAAATAAAACCTACTCACCGGGTGAAATTTCAGGAAGCGAAGGGGCTGTGAGCAAAATGCATCCCGATTCCAAGCATATAGTCCATGATCTTCGGCTTCAAGCTAGAGGAGGGCTTTGCATGGTGATGGGACTTTGGAAACCATCAGCAGTTCTGTGTGGCACAGCAGCAAGTATAACAAACCATTCACACCGTGCGTGCCTCTGTGTGTGTGTGTGTGCGTGTGCGTGTGTGTGTGTGTAGGGGAGAGAGGCTCAAGACCCAGAGGAATTGGCGGAGGGAGGGAGAGTTGGGGGGGGGAGGAAGGAGGAGAGAGGGAAGGAAATCCGAATAGCAAGAGGAGCTGCGGAGAGGGATAGGATTTGCTGGGGCTGAGGTGGGTTTTTGGTGGTGATGTGATCCTCAAGGAGAGAATAACAAATTGTGGGATCTCAACAGCGGGCAGGAGGAGAGGGGGTTTGCCAAGCCAGGTGGAGCAAAGACAAGACTGCGCCGAGAAGTGGGAGGCTGTAGCGAGCCGAGGCGGTCAGGCAGGGGCGAGAGGGGCTCTCATCCCGCCAGCCGCGGCGGAGGGGCTGGCTGGGGTGCCGGCGGGGAGGGACACGACACGACGGGACGACACACCGGGTCCTGGGGCTGCTGGCTCCGCAGAGCTCCCGGCGCCGGGGTCGGGATCTGCAGGACTTACCAATCTCCCTCGGGGAGGGAGGGGGGCGGGAGAGGGGGAGGGGTCCGCCGGCGCGGCGGGGCGCGGGGAGCCGCGGAGCAGGGGGCGGGCAGCGCCAGCTCCGCCGGCGGGAGCGACACGGCCGGGGTGCGGGGGGCACGGCACGGCCGAGGGCAGCCCGCGGGGCCGGGGCACACGGCACAGCCGGAGGGGGCACGGCACGACCCGGAGGGCCGGTGCGGAGGGAGGCAGCCCGCGGGCCGGCTGCGGGGTGGCGAGGCACCCGCTCCTCCTCCTCCTTCTCTTCCTCCTCCTCCACCCGCAATCCAGCGAGCCACAGCGGCGGTATCGACCGGGTAAGAGGACCCCCCGTTCCCAGCCTCTCCCCCTACCCTCAGCCAAGCCTTTGTTTCAGATATTTTTTTTTTTTTTTTTTTTTGCGCAGACAGGTTCCCCCGAGCCGGCTCTCCCTCTCTCCGTGCCGGCTCCTGCGTGCTCGCCCGGCCCTGGCGGCCCCATCCTCCCCGTCCCGGCCGGGGCCCGCTCTCCGTTCCCGGCAGGGAGAGGCGGCGGCGGGGGCCATTGCGTGGGGAACCGGCTTCGCGGAGCGACGCGGGCCGGCGGACACCGCGACCATAAACATTTGCGGGGTGGGGGCAGAGGATGGGCGGAAATGTTCCCGCTAATCACCCGTGCCCCCCTCCCTGCCCTGGGTAAGCGAAGCATCCCTCCTTCATCCCCCCCCCCCCCCTTCCCGGCGCTTCTAGGCTCTCGGTATGGAAATCACGAGCAGGCTCGGTGGAAAAATCTCCCTTTTCCTCGCATAGTGGTTCCAGAGTGTGTGCTGAATTTCAAGGTGTGTGTGGGAGGGGGAGGCAGCGCCAGCATTTATGGAGCTTGTTCCTCCCCCCCCTCCCCGCCCCAGTCCCTCTCCTACATATGTGCTGTAAGCAGACGCGCACGTTTATGGCTAATAAAAACCTATTTCCCTATGTATAGTTAGGCTGAGAGCTGGTACTAGTAAACTGAAAGCCAGTCCGTGTCAGGGAACAGCCTGCAGACCAACAAGAAGCTTTGGCTTCCCTGCATGCGGGTCAGGTAGCCTGGCTGTATTCATACCATGCTCCCCAGGATCAGTAAGCACAGTCACCATATAGACTACGTGATGTGTACGTTGGACAATATGGAGTGACCACAGTATTACACCAGCATTTGTCCATTGTGCTACATGTGGTCCTCAAAAGACACTGTCATTTCTGTTGAGCTTTTTTATCAGGAAGGTTTTTGTCTTCTGCCAGTTATCTCCCCAAGCACTAGTGTGACGTGCTCATGTACATTTGCCAGTCTGACAGTTTTATGTTTCCAGAATCTTTTGTGAGAGGTTCGGCAACTGCAGAAACCCGAGATTCCTCTGGCATCACATTGGTTTGTTCCTGTCAGCATGTTTAATCATTTTTATATTAAACAATTGTGGAGCGATCTGATCTTAGCAATGATTTAGCCTGCTTTGGGTTTTATTGTCTTTTTCTTTCGAGGGGAGGGAAGAAAAGGAAGGATGTTATGGTTAGTGAAGAAAAAAATACAGTGTCCGTTTCAAGGGTAGTAGCTGTTAAATATGTAGGCATATCTATGATTCATTATGCAGTTATAAAAATGAAAGGCACACCATCTTACCTCTTTGCCTCAGAATACACTTTCTCTTACGGCAACAAGTAGCACAGGCTCCTCTCCCCCTCGCCTCCCCCCCTCCCGCCTTCAGCCCATCCTGACAAAATGCCAGTTAACAAAGGTCAGCCTGTTTATGTAAAGATCACTGTGTCTTAACAAAGACTGCTGCACATCAAACCTGCAATGACTATCAAATAGACTTTTGGATTCAAGACACTCAATAAGACTACTGTCCATTTTCTAGAACTGATAAAATCCCAGAGAAAACAGAAGACAAAGAGACATAGTGTGTGAATGGGATAGATCACCAGTGCCAGGTGCGATGGGCAGCAATATCTTCATAGCAGTGTTTGTTACTGCAAATGCTCGCAAGACCCAATGGACCTTTATATGTGTACATATATATATCTGATATATAGATATGTGTGTGTGTGAATATATAAAAAGAGACTTGCTGATATGCTAATGTTTTTCTGCTCTTCCCCTTAGGTTTCTTGCTAGCCCTAATGATGTCCTAGGCTTGGCTTGTTCTGCAGCCACTTCGCACCAAAGGTAGCTTAAATCAGCCGAGAAGAATTTTGTGTCTGACCAACCCCACCCTCCCAATAAAAGAGGTCGACTTCACTAGACTTTGGCTCAGACCCTTCGCAATCAGGTTCAGTTTTCATTTCATAGCATCCAGAGGTGCAGTGGACATAGCCTGACCTTTATTCCACTGTGCTCCCTTTCCGTCCCTGCCAGCTTGTTTAATCTAGAGAGCAGTACAACCTTGTTTCCTCAACTCGTATCACCTCTTCTGGTCCTTTCCCACTTTAAATCAAATAAGCACATTCTGATTTTATTCGCTTGTGTATAGATGTCCAATACCTAAAGGTCAAAAAAAATTGCCTTGGAGTAACAACACAGATCTTCCACTGCGGTCAGTTCCAAGACCTAACTGCTACCACAGTTCCATCTTAGCCTGAACTCCTGGAGCAGAGTGTTGCAGAGGACTGATGCCTTTTGTTCAATGGTGTTAATAATCTATGACCTTGAAATATAAAATTACAAAATCTCATTGTAGGGCAGAATACTGAAATTGCAAACAATGGAACAAACTGTACTTGAATGGGGCAGGAAGTTATAGCACCCACTGAAAATGCTAAATCCAAACTTGGGGCCCAGTCTTAACTGAGGAGCTGCGCAACACCATGTCAGATGGGAGAGGCTCATCAAGTCCTCCCATCCTAAAAGCCTTGTGGCCCTGAATTACAGGGCATTAGATTCCTTTGTTCTGTTAATCTGCATTAAATAACGATGTATGTCTGTGTTGGCAAATGCATGTTTTAACAGCGTATCCCATAGCATTTTATTTTGTTTTTACTTCATATAATCAGCCTATTGACCCTCTTTCTTCCAGAACCTGCCGCATGCTTATCTGTAGCTACTGAAAAATGTATGTAATTTATTAAGCCAGTTCAGCAGTTACCCTTAGTTTGCAACAGGCAAACCTATTATGCAAACAATACTGTCACCTTCTTAAAGTGCCTTCCTTCTCCTAGCTATAATGAATTCTCTGCATGCTACTCTGCTGTAAATTCTCCATCTAAAAATTCCATCCACTACATGTTTTGTCAGGGGAAACTGTACTTGACTTTTGAAACAGTTGGGAGGAGCAAAGTGATAACCTACTAAAGTGCCTTGCCCTTAACCGAAATTATGGCGAAGTAATTAAAGTTAGAGCAAAAAGGCTTAAACTTTGGACTGCTTATGTTCTTAGTGTTTTTGCTTGGGTGAGTTTTTTTTTAGAAGTCTGATTTGAATGTCAAATTTGCATATTCAGCTAGAAAACATAGGGAATGCTTAATTGCCTATGTCCAGTGTTCATATTTTGCTTTGAAAACAATGTGTCACATATTCCTGGGTTTCATTTCTAGTCACTATTTGCATTTACAGATTGAACTGCATATCTAAATAAGTCCTGTATTTGCTCATTATAGAAACAAATATGCTGTATTTAGAATTTTGCTTTATACACATACCAGAGAAACATGGAATCACAGAACAGCCTAAGTTGGAAGGGACCTCAAAAGATCATCTGGTCCACCCTTTTGTGGGAAAGGGAGCCTAGATGAGATTATCTGGCACCCTGTCCAATCACATCTTGAAAACTGCCAGTGACTCTACCACGTCCCTGGGGAGGTTGTTCCAGTGAGTGATTGTTCTTACTTAAAAAAAAGTCTTTCTTATGTCGAGATGAAACCTCTCCCAATGCAACTTGTACCATTTGCCCCTCATCTTTTCCATGCAGTTCCTTGTGAAGAGAGAGCCTCCATACTCTTTGGAGCCACCCTGTAAGTACTAGGACACTATGATGAGGTCCCTCTGAGCCTTCTTTCCTCCAGGGAGAAAAGACCTAATTCGTTCAAGTATTTTCTCACAGGGCAGGTTGTCCAGCCCTTTGATCATCATCATGGCCCTCCTTTGGACCCTCTCCAGCCTGTCTGCTTCTTTCTTGAATTGTGGGGAGCAGAACTCCAGGTGCAGCATGACAAGCGCTGGGTAGAGTGGGATGATCACATATCCATCTCTGCTAGTGATGTCCCTGCAGATGCAGCCCGGGATGTGATTTGCCTTTGTTGCTGCAGCGGCACGCTGCTGACTCACGTTCAGCTTGTTGTCCACCAACAACATATTTCGACCTATACATTTTTGCTTTAATGGAGATATGAGTCACTTGAATAAAATTATACCCAGTCTCTTTTTCTTTTCTTGCAGAGGAGATTATTTTTAGGATTTCCCAGCATTTCCCTTACAGGGTATGAACTAGTACTGTAGAATTTCTTTAATTTTTCCCCAAAAATTCGATCAAAGAAATACAGCATTAACAATAATTGCATACTCACTTGCCCTATGCTTTGGCAGCAGAGGACCAACTTAAAGTTTGGTGTGTTTTTTTTTTCAAGTTCTTGCTACCATTAAAATGCCAGTCTTCTGAGATAGGATAGCCTCTTTGAAGAGACCACTGGTATTTCTCTACTGCTTTCAGAGGTTATTAATGGCAAGACCGGTAAGCTCACATGAACTCACTAGACACAGCTAGACATACATATCTGGAAGGGATACAATAGCAGTTGAGATGTGGAGGCATGAACTTCTCTGGGGGGTTGGCTATCTATTGCCCCCCCGTTCTTGGAAGCTATAAATTATTCTGTAGAATCTTTACCGCTGTTATTATCTGTGATACGTAGGGTGCTACAAGGTTGTATCCTTATACTGCAAATACACAGAGCAGTCTGAATCACAGTGTCTTTGAATGAACAGAGGGACTTAATGGCTCTACTGTGATAGACGTTGTTTATAGCTGTAAATTCTCCTTAGTGCATCAAGCAAATGATGCCTGCGATCACACAGCTTGATAGGTAAAATCAGATGACTTCATTAAAGTGTTCCCAACTTAGACTTTAGAGTTGAAGTGGGCAACAGAAATCAAAGTAATTGTCTCCAAATCCATGGGACAATGACAATAACAATATGCTACAATACAGTTACTGACTTTTTTTTCCCCCCTATTTTTTTAAGTTAAGGCATATTTTAGCCACATTTCCATGGCCAATGGCAGAAATACGGGCTTGGAATTTTTAAAGTAACCTCTGATGTATTCAGGTATTCACTTTCTCTTGCTAGCTGGACTTTAGAAAATCACAGAAGATGCTGTTACTTTCAAGGAAATGAAAAGATAATTGTAGAGGAAAAGGTAAAGGAGGAGATGCATTTTAAATCACATCGAAGCATTGCGGTGGAAAGTCCTATGCATCAAATGCCTGGTTTTCTTAAGGAAAATTTCTTCTCAGTGGCTCTGGTGGTTCAGTACCAGAAGGAATGTCCTGTGAAAGTAGTGCAATATGCACTTCCAGTAGCTGATGTGATGAAAATGGAACAGAGGCCTCCATCCCACAAGCACTGACTTTGCAGCAGTGTGAGAAGCACTGGCCTAACACCTCAGCAGAGCTGTAGAGGAATGGAGGTGTATTTTTAGTGTGTTTGTGTTTAAATACAGAAGCCATGCATCTTCGGTCGAGCTCCTATCCCCACCTGATTTTAGTGTTGTCACACAGACTTAAATAAAATCCATCTGTTTTAGTGTTGTGTTACTTCTGCGTGGCCAGAATTGAGTCCCTTCCAGACTAGGCAAGGTATTAACAA
Organism: Grus americana; assembly: GCF_028858705.1. Classification (NCBI taxonomy): domain Eukaryota; kingdom Metazoa; phylum Chordata; class Aves; order Gruiformes; family Gruidae; genus Grus; species Grus americana. Next base: position 1,511,877 of record NC_072859.1, on the reverse strand, counting down.
AAAAAAATCTCTATCCCAAAAAGGTCAGAGTCTGAAATGCATTTGAAGTAATGACGGAGGACAGAAGTGTTGAAATGAATAGAAGACTCCTCAATGCATTTTCTGTGGTGCATGTAAAAGAGCAAGACCCACTTTCAGACAAGACGAGGTTTTGGAAGGGTGATGGAGTCAAATGAAGTTCTGTTATATCTGATGCCTGTTACAAAAGACAGACTTACTATAAGTTATAGCAAAAGCAATTCTGTATTCAAGGTGTAAGAGATCCTGATTAGAATCTATGTACTTTCCTTTTATGAATGTTTGCAGAAGTAAAATATATGTTTGCCAGAGTGTATAAAAGAAATTTGTCATGGACCGAAAAGGGAGCAACAGACAGGTACCATTGAAATTCTCAGTTGCAGTGTCAAGGAATTACACACTAGAAAGGCAGAGTTTTACAGGGTGGTTATGCTGGAAAGAAAAGGGCATGTAGAGAAAGCAATTTGCATTTGGAAAACAGATTATTTTACAGATATTGGTTCAAATTGATAGTCATTCCCTGAATAACATCTGGTGCATTATCTCAATAGATGTGGTTATCTCCCATAGAAATGAGCTGAGCAAAAGATCTGTAGTAAGATTTGAAAATAACCTTTGTTATTATATGTCATTACCTCATAAGAATCAAAATACATGGGCCACTAATGACAATGAACAAGAACAATACAGTTTCTTGAACAGTCTGTTCAATGCATTTCCAGTCTCTAGCATGCACTTAAAATACAGCAATATTACAAACATTTATCATTTGTCTGGGCCATGGAGCTAATGAGATAGAAAAAGCATGAAGAATTTGGATGTATAAACTCCATTTACCTAATTTCCAACTCAAACATAATGATATGAAAAATAAGTAATATATGTATAAAGTCTCGTTTGTTTTTTTTTTTTTACAGTTCTTGTCTTGCAACAGCTTGGTTTGGGTCATTCTGGCGCACAACAGGTACGTCTTCTTGTCAGCAGCAGCCGTCACCCTTTGAAACATTTCTGCTTCTTCCCGACTTGTGGGGGACTGATGCTAGGAAGATGTCAGGTTCTCTTCTCAGTCACAAAGGAAAGGAGGCAGTAAAAAAGATGTCTCTTACAGCATTTATTTGATTATGTTCTCCATTTTTCAAAGCAGTGGAGCACAAAGCCCAAATGTATTTTGTGAAGCACTCTGGAATCTGCTCGGTCTTAAGCATGCACTTAAAAACTTCAGCAAACAAGGATGGCTTTATGTCTGTGATTACTCTGAAGCATGTGTTCTGCTGAATCACGTGGCAGCAGAGATATATACAATTAAGGTGGCACAAATGTCTTTACCAGAAAGCCATGTTTTCAGTTGCATTTCTTTAAAAGACATTGGAGAGAAAGTAAATAAAATCTTAGGACCTGATTCAAAAACCACGTGCATCCAGTTTAGAGTTAGCTGTCTTGATTTTCCTCAACCTTAGAAATAACATTCACTTTTTGCCAGAAATCTCTGACACAGCAGAACATGAAGTCATGTTCCTATTTTGAACATTAGGAGATCAGACATCTGTTTCCTTGGGTTTTTTTCAGATAAAGACATGAAAAGCAACACTGACAAAATGTATTAGCATAGGATAATCTCACTGTCCCTATTAGTTGTGCACTTTACACAGAGCTGGTAAAAAAACCCACAACATAAAACCAAAATAACGCTAAGGTAACATTCTCATTGAGGACTGTTTGCACTGTCTAGAGGCAATAGAAGGTCTTCTCCACCAACTGCAGGAATTCATTGGACAATTTGTTGTCATTGTATAAAATCTTTGCCACTTGCTTTTTTGAGTCAATTAAGCACTGTTAAGAGTCTGAATAAAATTTTTAGCTAAAAGCTGATATGTATATTAATAAAATACAGTTGGTATGGAGTTAACCAATCTATACCTGACAACTGTACAATACCGTTAATGCTCCAATCAATGTCTACTTTTCAGATATAACTGTAACATGATTTTTTTTTTCAAATTCAGTAGTCAGCACTATTGTCTTGCTAGTGCAAAGAACTGAATAAATAGCAAAAAACCCCCAAACAGTACATAGTGTCATCACAGAATCACAGAATGGTTTGGGTTGGAAGGGACCTCACAGCCCATCCAGTCCCAACCCCCTGCCATGGGCAGGGACACCCTCCACTAGCCCAGGTTGCCCAAAGCCCCATCCAACCTGGCCTTGAACACTGCCAGGGAGCCAGGGGCAGCCACAGCTTCTCTGGGCAACCTGTGCCAGGGCCTCACCACCCTCACAGGGAAGGATTTCTGCCTCAGATCCCATCTCCATCTCCCCTCCTGCAGCTTCAGGCCATTCCCCTTGGCCTGTCACTCCCTGCCCTTGTCACCAGTCCCTCTCCAGCTTTCCTGGAGCCCCTGCGGGGACCAGAAGGTGCTCTAAGGTCTCCCCAGAGCCTTCTCTTCTCCAGGCTGAACAGCCCCAACTCTCTCAGCCTGTCTCCATAGCAGAGGTGCTCCAGCCGTCTCATCATCTCCGTGGCTTCCTCTGGACTGTCTCCAACAGCTCCATGTCCTTCTTACCCTGGGGACCCCAGAGCTGGACACAGTACTGCAGGTGGGTCTCATCAGAGCGGAGTAGAGGGGCAGGATCCCCTCCCTCGACCTGCTGGTCACGCTGCTGGGGATGCAGCCCAGGACACAGTTGGCTTTCTGGGCTGCAAGCGCACACTGCTGGGTCATGTTGAGCTTTTAATCCATCAACACCCTGAAGTCCTTCTCAGGGCTGCTTTCAATCCATTCTCTGCCCAGCCTGTAGTTGTGCTTGGGATTGCCCTGAAGCATGTGCAGGACCTTGCACTTGGCCTTGTTGAACTTCATGTGGTTCACATAGGCCCACCTCTCCAGCCTGTCAAGGTCCCTCTGGATGGCATCCCTTCCCTCCAGCGTGTTGACCGCACCACACAGCTTGGTGTTGTCGGCAAACTTGCTGAGGATGCACTTGATCCCACTGTCCATGTTGCCGACAAAGGTGTTAAACAGTGCCAGTCCCAGTACCGACCCCTGTGGAACGCCACTTGTCACTGATCTCCACTTGGACATTGAGCCATTGACCACAACTCTTTGAGTGCGACCATCCAGCCAATTCCTTATCCACCAAGTGGTCCATCCATCAAATCCATGTCTCTCCAATTTAGAGATGAGGATGTCGTGCGGGACAGTGTCAAAATGCTTTGCACAAGTCCAGGTAGATGACATCTGTCACTCTTCCCTTGTCCACCAACGCTGTACATGAAGAAAACGTGTATAGTTTCTCTGATTTCTGAATGAATAAAACAATTTTCTCTCTATAATTAAAAAATGAGAAAGCAAGGACAAGGATCTTTAACTTGTTCTAGTCACAAAAATAAAAGGAATTCTCAAATATAAATTTTCTTTCAACAATAAAAATAAATAAATAAATAAATAAATAAATAAGCTCTATTGCCACATCTTCAAAACAAGTTACTCACTGAAAAAATGGGCCTCACCACCAAATATTGTCATTGGAAAACTATACTGACTCAGTATGTTGTTTAGTTTGTTACAGAATAGTCAAATCTATTGCTTAAGAATATTTGGTCTTCTGTGGGCCTCTGAGCCGGGTCTGGCTGCGATGGAGTTAATATTCTTCACAGCAGCTTGTATGGTGCTGTGGTTTACATGTGTGACTAAAGCAATGTTGATAACACACCGAAGTTTTAGCTCTTGCTGTGCAGCGCTCACAGCATCAAGGCTGTCTCTCCACACCCCCTACGCCAAAGGTCGGTAGGCTGAGGGTGGGCTTGACTTTGGGAGGGGACTCACCCTGGCTAGCTGACCTGAACTGACCAAAGGGATATTCTGTACCATATGACGTCATGCCCAGCAATAAAACTGGGGGCTGAGTTTTTCCAAACATCCATTGCCCAGAGAATGACTAGGCATCAGTCAGCTAGTGGGAGGTTGCATCAGTTGGGTTTTATGGTTTTGAGTTTTGTTGATGTTGTTGATTTGGGGTTTTTTTTACACTTATTAAACTGGCTTTGTCTCAACCTATGAGTTTTTCTCACTTTTGCCCTTCATAATCTCTTCCCCCATCCTGCTGCGGGGGAGTGAGTGAGTGAGTGCGTGAGTGCGTGCGTGCCTGGGTGGGGGCTTAGCTGCCTACCCAGTTCGTTAACCCACCGCAGCCTCCGAGGCCAGATTTGGAATAGGAGAAGTCATTCTGCCTCAGCAGTTGTGGAGTTTTTGAAATAGAGAATGGTCTTTGCCAAATGCTATAGCTCCATCCAGCTTTCCTATTTCACTAATCTCGAATTCTGTTGAATAAATACTTATCTATAATCCTAAGAAATGTGGGAAAGCACAGAAAATAAGAACAAAAACTTAAGAAGGTGGCAGTACATTCTCATACAAATAGTACTAATATTATTAAGCTGGCTTTTGCTGCAATGTTTCATTCCCTAAGAAGCTGTCAATCACTGTCATGTTTCTCTGCGAGGTGAGTTTTGTTTGTTTGTGTTTGTCCTTTCATTTGTTCATTTATTTCCTTCAGAACTGAACACGGTTTGTACTTTTCCTGCTAATCTACTTGTGGTTGAACGCACATAAAAATAAGCTATTCACAGAAACATGGAGGCTCTGATGGCCTCATTTTGTTCCGTGGTTTCTCTGTAAAGTATGTACGGGGTCAGTGAACCCAGCAGGAGTTAGGTAGAGCCCCTGCTGGAGGTGGATAATAGTATTTATTGGTATTTGACATCTTAAGTGAAGTTAAAGTCTTACGTAATGCAGGTGGAGATTTATTTTGGAAGCTAAAAGGCTTTAGCACCCGTTAGTAAGAGCCTGTGGGACCCCACGCGTGTGCTCTGTGATGTGGATGTGATCGTGCAGCGCCCGGCTCTGTATAGGCTGTGGCTTCGTCATCCCCTTGGGCACACAACTGACAGGTATAGCTGCAGGGTCTCACCACTGCCTTAGTCCTCCATCCACATTGCCAGCTAGTATCTTTTTTTGTGCTTACTTGTTATGCTTTGATCCTAACAAAGTTGGAACTTTTTTGGTTAAAGAATTCTGGCTTATTGTAAGTTTGCGGAGATGGCCCCTGCAGGGCTCCAGCACTGCCTTCTAGTATTGTGACAACACAGCAGGAGGAGAGGAGATGCTGCTAATCGGTGGAATGCTGTCGCCCAGAGATCAATTATACCTGTAAGGTCAACTGTTTAAAACTTGGAAATTATTTTATGTGTTTTGTGTTTAAAGAATTATTAAAAATGTGAAAACCACGCTGGTATGGAAATACATATTTTTCATAACCTCAGCAAAATAAGATTGTAAAATTCTTCCCGATTTGCTCGTAAATCAGAAGTAATCCAAAACATAGAAGGTTTTGATTAGAACAATTTCTATGGCAAAAGTAGCTAATAGATCAGACAATAGATCATTTCAGTTGTCAATGGATATTTGGTTACTGAATACTTCTTTTTCTGAACCCTGTGGGGCAGACACTTGTTGCTCAGTCAGATCCTCTGTACCCTTCACTGCAGATGGCTGGCTAACTGAAGTAAGACCACCAACTAAAAATTTTACTCTAGATCTGAGACAATTTGCTCTGTTTCATCTTTACTTTCTATAGGTCAATTTCTGACAAAATTTACCAGGCATTCCACTGACAACTTGCAACCAGCTTCAACTGTAAATATATTTTAACTGCATATATTATAAACCTACCATTAAACTATTAAAACCCCTATATATAGGCTCAAATATTCCAGTTCTTCCAAAATGCGTTGTTACAATAACAAGCGCCTTTCATTTTAGAAACCTGTGAAGAAATGAACTCAGCAACTTGTACTGATGTTCACCAGATCTTAGGGTTTTTTCAAATGTTAAATGTTTCCATATAAATGCAAGAAAAATGTCTTTCAAATATTTTTTTAACATCCCATTCTTTCAGCACTACATTTTGTGTATCTCATATGTTTGCATGCAAACAATCTTATTCTGCAAGGTACCAGATGTAACAGTTGATAAAAAGGTGCCTAATAAATAAATATTTTATGCTTGTCACAGATAATTGTAGTACACTTTACAGTGGCTTAGTTAAACAATTTCTCTTCCTGTAGGGCCGTAAAGTTGGCAGGCAGCAAAGGAGAGCTCTTCTGCAAAGTTTGCCAATGTATCCGCTGTTTATAATAGTACTGGGAGTATTTTACATTCTCAAATCAGCAATTGGAACAATGAAGTAATTTTAAGTTATGCTGTTTCTTAATGTGCTAGTTGCACAGTAATTACTGTATCATCACCTTGCAGTGCTGGAAAATTAAAACATTAACAAATTTTCTATAGGATTTGTCATTCAAGTTAGCTGAAGGACATGCAGAGGGATCTTTCTAGCTTCTTCATGAAAATCTACTTCTAATAACCCAAAGTTATTCTCATCCTGCTCAGACACTTTCCAGTATTATTTAAAGAATCTTCTCCCAAAACATGTCACTGCAATGACTGATGTCTCTGGCCAGTCTTCAGTCTTATTTTGGTCACAGAAAGCCTTCCCTGGATATGAGTATATAAGCTCTCCTTCTCCTCAACAAGCACAAATATTTAAACTTCAGTCTCTAAGTAGCTCAAGAAAAAGTTCTTTAAAAACTTCTTTTGATAATGTATCAAATGCATTAAAGTAAGATTTCTGAGTACATTTACAGTGACCTAACTCTTAACCACTTAAGCTGGTAGAAATTGTACATGAAACATGCAGAAAGTGCTCCATGTACCTCCTGCGATAGAAATAGTTTATAGTTGTGGTGGATTGACCTTGGCTGGCAGCCAGATGCCCACCCAGCCGCTCGCCCCCCCTGCCCCCCCAATGGGCCAGGCAGACAAAATAAGCTGAAAAAGGATGTCTGTGGAGATCAGGACAGGGAGATCACTTACCAGTTACTGTCATGGGCCAAACATACTTGACTTTGGGAAAACTTACTTAACTTAAAGCCAGTTAAAATACAGTTGGGAAATCAGAATTAAAGACACAAAATTATCCTCTCCTCTCCCTGCTTTTGCCCAGACTCAACTTCACTCCTTCATTCCCAGCTCCTCTGCCTCCTCCCCCACCCCTGAGCAGCACAGAGGGTGGGCAATGGGGGCTGTGGTCACTCCATAACAGCTCCTCTCTGCCAACCCTTCCTCCTCACGCTTTTCCCCTGCTTGACCATGGCCTTCTCCACAGGCTGCAAGGGAATCTGCTCTGGCTCCTGCAGCACCTCCTCCCCTCCTCCTTCACCGATTGTGGTGTCTGCAGGGCTGTTTCTCACACTTTTGTCTCTCACTCTTCTGCCCACCCAGCATTTTTGCCCTTTTTAAAATACATTTTCATAGAGAAACCACCAGTGTTGACAGGCAGCTTTGTCTATGCCTTCTCTTTGAAGGAAGAGGAAGAGAAAAACAGAAGGGGAATTGGCTTTCCAAATGAACTTATAGCCAGATGAAGAGACACCTTTCTCTCAGTTCAGATTTTGAGTTTACCTAATGCTTCTCGTAACGCTTACCTGTGTGTTGATCTTTGCTCGGGTGTTTATATGCTGTCTTGAAGAGAAATGGATTCAGAAATATGCCCGAGTGCTTTCCTGAGCCATGGCCAAAATCTATACGTAAATGAAAGAGAATCTGTTCCAGTTTATTTTAAAGATATTATTGGGGAAAAAAAAAAAATTGGCAAGCACATTCCATAAGTTGTCAAGGTAGGCAATGAACTAAGTGCAAAGTCAAGAGAAGAGGTCCTCTTCTTTGTATGCCAGCTTCTTCAGCTCTCACTACAGGAGACACAATAGAATTTTCCCTCAGACTTTATTAGCTTTGTTAATTTGCCTCTTTTCTGAAATCCTTATGAAAGGAAGATCAGCATAACAGTACAAGACAATTTCTGCCAGTGCCAGAGTACAGTGGAACTACAAGGAAGTAACAAGGCAATTACTATAAGGATAAAGGATCAAATACTCAGAGGGCATATACAGGGAAAATGTGCAAATGTATTGTGGCACGGTATACTGAGAAAGATGCAAACCAGTCTCAAGTTTCTTTCCCAGTCTGCTTTTGAAAGAGGGAGGTGCACTAGAGAGTACAGGACATGAAAATCTAGTATTTTCCCCATGTATGCAAATCACGACATTTTGGGTAGTTTGGGGGTTCAGGGGAGGTGGTAGTTAAGATTGTTTTTATTTCAGACTGGACACTAACTTCCACTCCCTGCTTTAAAAAAAAAAAAATTCCAAACACTATCAACAAAGAAAGGTTTCAAAAGTGAGGAGAAAAATAGAGAGCCCTGTACCCACACAGCGGACTGTCTGCTTTGGTACACACTGGCAATACAGAGTGGAAAATTATGCCCTGACCTCAGCAAATTTCCTCTAGATTAAGGGGACTGTCCCTGAGGGGTTTTGAACCATCTTAACAGTGCCTATATTAATTCACATTTTTCATATTTCATGTAAACAGGCTACCAAACGATATTTAAGACAGCAGTTCTCAGATGATCTTTGTGGCTGGATTTATAACACCGTTTGCAGTCACACTTCCAGAAGCATGATTCCTAGTTTGGAAGCCGTTGGTCCAAGGGAAAGACCAGATGGTCTCTGTCTTGACACAGAGTTTAGACTCAGAAGAGCACAAGCTTGGTTCGGTACGATGGCTCTCAACGGCATGTGGTGCTGCTTCGCTCCATTTAAGGGGCTGGGGCTGTAATTCTCTGTGGCAATCTGGATCTGAACAGAACCACAAAATGGCAAATACTGCTGAGTTTCAAGTGCGGGCTCAAGATTTAGAGACGCAGTACATACTGCTTTCAGTTACACAGAGCAAAATCATCCTGGTGACTGGCAGATCATAGCCAGCAAAGGCATTAAACCTATCTTCCAGTGTCCCGTGAGTAGTCGCTGTTGCACTCGTGGTTGGGACACATCTGAATCCCAAACTAATGCCCCGTTTAGGATCTATATTGCCAAAAGGTCTAGTGCAACCAGAGAGGATCTGTGGAATGAAAGAGTTAGTGTTAAGGATCTGAAAGGTTACTTTAGACAGGCTCGAGCTGTGGACTGACTGCTAACACTTACAATGAGTTTATTGGTTTAATTTTATTAATAAGGATTCCAGTTTGGGAGGTCTAAGATTGCTCCATGGTGAAAACCAAAGTACAGTAAGTGAGGATGATGATCAGATTCACTTTAAAAGCACACTCCTGTTTTGAATTCAAATGTTAATCCTTTATTTTATTTACTTACAGAATAAAGAGCAGTTAGGGCTCCTATTCATTGAATCTAGGTATCACAAAAAATGGTATGAGCTGAGAGCACCTGCCCATCAGAAATTCCAGTGCTGGGGGGCATGGTAAGCACAGACTGATCAGAGAAACCTAACCTTTAAAACCCTGACAAGTTCATAAAATAAGTGTCACCAACCAACCACAAATCTCTTTCATTATTTTCTCCTGAATTTTTTGTTTTATACATTTCTGCTGTTTTTTTTTCTTCCCCCCCCCCCGGATAATAATACATGTTCATCAGACTACCTTTATGTGTATGTTATTCTTTACAAAATATTTTCTCAATGCACTGTATATGTAAGAATCCTATAATGACAGACAAAGCCCAGAGTTTGCTGTCAGTCTTGTCTGTGCTTGGTTTACCTCTGGCTTTTTCACAATCAATCATAATGTCCTTATCACCTTTCCGAGTCGTATAGCAGCTAGCATTCAGTCTTCCTGACTTCTGTTTGTGGATTACGTGGAGCAATTACCTTAGGAGTAGCAGTGTACCATACAGAAATCATAATGGAGGGGAGCAGAACCTTAGGGGCTTTACAGGGGTTGTTCAGAGATGTGCCGAGGTGGTTTCTACAAAGAACCTTAAAACTAGGCATATTTCATGATGGGGTCTAGTAATACTGATGGGCATCTGATGGCTGGAAGCTATCCGATGCGCTGAGAGAACACTGCATTTCACAGAAAGGGTCCCCACATGTTCATCTACTTTGTGCTTTCCGGTGTTATACTGAGTATACATAATATGCAATACATATGAAAATCTTTGGAGAGAAAAACCTGTGAGTGAAATGGTCATAATTTTTGTTCTTTACTTTTTGTTGGTTTTTTCACTGGATTGGCTCAAACATGATCCAGAAAGGAGCCCCTCTCTGGAACAAGTTTTGGTCTTCTAGAGTCTCCGTTTCAATGGTATTCCAGATCATGACGGACTGGAGATTAATAGCATGTCTTGTTTATCTGTCTTTGCGAACCCACTAAGTGTCTCATTTGCACTGCCAAAAATTTGACCTCTCATGACTGCATGGTCCATAGCTTTTATCTAGAGTTTCCTTGAAGTCCCAGCTTTGGTTATATTGTGCTTTTTTTTTTTTTTTTTTTTTTTTGAGGTTTCCCAATTCAGAGTACCTGGTGCTGTAAGAGCCCAATGTCAGATGGTTCATGAGAATGACATCAAATAGCAGGACACTCAGCAGGTATGTGAGCTAATGGAGTGTGGCACAAAGACATGTATGTAGTCACCGTGACAGTGTTTGTGGTGTGTCTTGGATTGTGGAAAACAAGGTTGGTACAGTTTGCACTCACTTGGCTCAGACCTGGTTCAATTTTGTCCAGGTTCCTTCTGGTAGGATTGCAAAAGCATTCTCTCTGCAAGGCAGCAGGCAGTGAACAGCAGGCAGTGAACAGCAGGCAAGCAGCATCGACAGTCAGGAGACTGGGACTCTGGGAAAAAAAACAAGGAACAAACCAAAATGACATGAGTTACCATGACACCACGACACTCATCATTTTAATTTCACTCTCTGTATTTCTTAAATAAATGTGTTCTCCAAAGGCTCTTTTTTTTTCTTTTCCCTTTTTTTTCTTTTTTTTTTTTTTTTTTAACAGCAATATCATCTTTATAGTTACAGAGACATTTTCTGAAAGTTATGGAAATGTTTTAACCACTTCACTTCTTATCTCCATCCAGAAAGGATCTGATCTTTAATTAAAAGCATATAAACATGCTGTTCCCCACTTTCTTCAGTCTTTTGGTTTTGCTGGAGATGGTTTCATAGCCCAGAGTTCAGAACATGTAATGGAGCCTGTACATTACATTACACTGAACTTCCATAAGCTTAAAGACACAGTGCTGTTTGTAACATAAATATATTTTTCAAACTAATTGGTTGGGTCACTTTCAATATTAGAACTATTTTTTTCTCCTCTTTTTTGGTATAAATTGTCAAAAAATACCCTCCAGTAATCTCATAGTATTCCCTGTGCTACACTATAAGAACCATCTGCCCATCTTGAATATGCTCAGGAGAATTTTTCCCAAGTTTCTTGTCCAAACATCTCTGCCATGAGTAGGTCGTTCATCAGGATTAGTTGCTTTGGGGGAAATGGGCCAGCAGAATAGAAACTGAGGCTTCTTGTGGGGAGCCAGCTGTATAGGAAATACTTACTACAAACGAAAAGAAGTGTCACGAACAATAATAATTTCTTTGCAATGGGTGTCTTGTTTCCATCTTCAGCAAAAGTGTAACCATTCAGAGTTCCCTTCTGATCTGAAATATTTGTGTTGCTTTTCTAAACCAGGTAGACCTGTAAATACCTGTATAGACCTGTTAATATCTGTATTAACAGAAACAGACAGCAATAATTTATGTTATAGTTTCTCAAGGGACGTATTAGAAACTAAAGATAGACAAATTCTTTGTTCCAGGCACTACAATTATATCTTTGACTCTCACAACTATGTATTTACTTGACTTTCCCTTCATGGTAGTTGCTTTAGAATCAATGGGGCCTCTTCATGGTGTCAAGGCCAAAATATGTGTTTGAGAAAAAGACTTCAGCTACTACCAGGAAGATGCTGTCGCTGAGTACGACAGACAAAGTCACCTGAGCTATCAACAGTTCCACTTAAAGGCAGCTGTTTGTTTATTTAGAAAAAAAATCCAATTTATTTGCAAACTGATAAAGAGTGCCAATTGTCAATTAAAATGAAGAGTTTTGTAAAGAACCTAGGTAAACAGATTCTCTATTAGATGTCAACATTAAGGTCATGCAATAATTTTTAAAGCGTATGAAAACTGCTTTATAGGATGTACATGCTACAGGGATGGTAGAAAAAGAAATTGGAATGGGAAAAGCACATCACTACATCTGTAATTTGTGTACTTACATGCATTATTTCATACATTCAGCTATCTCAAGAATTAACAGAAGTTGAGTTAGAAATTTGTCATTTCAGCTGACAGATCCAACGGCTCATAAAATTCAGCCATGAAGATGGAAGAAAATAAGAGAGCCACAGTTAAAAATAGAAAGCTTTTGAAATGAATGTCTTATCTCCATCCTTGGCAAAAATAGTTGAGGGTTGGTTTTTTTTTTCCTGATAAAAGTGTAGTGCATACAATCCTGTACTGTTATCATATCAGATTAATTGACTTTGACAGAAGTACATGGATTAACCCAACCAAGCGTCTGGCCCACTTGAGGTACTGAAATTAAAATCTTGAAAAACACACCCATTTAAATGCACTAAAACATTTAGATTAGCATGGGATCAGTGTGCTGAACAGTATGGTGAAATCTCAGCTTTTCATAAAAGTGTTATGAATTGAAACTAGATAAACTTATTCACTGGTTTGCAAACCAATAGGTGTGATTTTTACCATTACTAGTAAAAAAAAAAAAAAAAAGACTACTACTAGTGAAAGTTTCAAGCGGACCCCGAGACTGGGGAGAACAAAACCTTCACCATAGACATCATAACCTTCCCAGAATATGTCACAGGGTGACAACTGCACATGGTGAACGTCCCCTTCCCAAACCCTTGAGCTGTCCCAAACCAGAGCTGTCAGCTTTGGGATACAGAGGAACATTGGAAAGCCAGGCATAGTGCTAAAGCAAAGCAGTAGGTACTAGGAACGTCTTTTCCTGTATAATAATTTTCATTGCATTATTAATGAGGTTTTTCTGTAGCAAGTACAAAATTTGGGCTATCAGGCAGTTAAAAGATTAATGTGATTAAAACCAGAACTTAGTGTCATCTATGCAATTTCGTCTTTATGCGTACAACAGTATTTTGACCGTTAAGGTTTCATCAGCAGTCTGAGCTCCAAGATGAGAACACGCTTCCTAGGACTGCTCTTGGGGTGGAATCCTAGAGTGCTTGAGTCCTTTGAAAAGGAGCACAGACCACTGCCCAACCAAGGTGCATTTTCCTTTTCCCAACAGGTAATTCAACCCAGCTAAGCGACAGGAACTGCTGTGGTTAGGCTCATCATGAAAGAGTATCACCATGCCAGAAGGGACAATGACATCCTGATTCCAGCGTACCAGGATCTAGGTTAGACTTTTATTCTCCATGACTATATTGCAGAGAAGAATCCATGACTATGGAGTCTTCTTGATGCTAAATATATTTCTAGAACCCTTGAGTGAGTGAGTTGAGTACATGGTACTCTTGTTTTGCACTTTGTATAGCCATTAGCAGGCTAATGAGCTTGGCGCTTTGGAAGGTTGTGTGTTTTATTGTTACAATGTTTTAAATCAGTGACACAATGCTTAATGCCACAGCACTAGCCTCTTGCTTTTAGGTGAAGTACTTTCTAATTATGTTTTAAGCCATCTTCCCAGACTTATGACAATGTTACCTATTCTTAAACGTAACGGCTTTTCAGCATGGTCCATGATAACTACATGATTGTATGGCAAAATAAATAAGAACTAGCTTCTCACCGTTTATATTAAAGCAGTATTTTTACAGCAGCGGCTCAGAACACTACATCTTGCAGTAGTGCTTCTTTAATGCTCTAGGTCACTACTGCAGAACAGTCTTATTTTTATAAGCTTGATAGAAAGATTAGGTGTCAAATTTAATAAACCCTTTGGCTCTTTTTCTATTATTCTATGCCATGGGTCACCTCTGCTTTGAAGTAGAATATTTTTTCATTTGTTGGTGGCAATAATCCAAATATATAAACCACCATATATCATTTGATATAATTTGCATTGATTGGCAGGTTTAAAGCTAACCTGTATTAATGAATTTCTGCATGTGTAATATAAGTGGTTCAGACAGACTAGGGTAAAAATCTTATTAGTAAAGGGAAAGCTGTATTTGGATGAACAAAAATTTCATTTCTTCTGCACTGAAAGATTCTAAAAACTGGGTATGACTCCAGGTTTCAGGAAAACAATTCAAATATTTTTTTGCTAATTATCAAAAGTACTCAGTAAACTGTTTAGGCAATGCCTGTACGTCTTCTCTGAGAGCAATCTCTTCCCTCACTTACACAAGCCCTTCGGATGTGATTACATCCAAGGTGAGCTGCAGAGGAATCCTTTGTCAGTATGGTGATGCTGGCTTCTATAAAATGTTTATTTATTCAAGACTGAAGTATCTCAGCGAGAACGTACTGGACCTGGCTAAACTTGCACCATGAAAGATTTTGGAGGGGGTCCCTGTATGACTTCATGATGAGAGAATAATTAATAGCTTGATAGCTGGGTAGTCATCAGGGCCATGTGAAATTATGTTTAAGCCTGTAGTCTTAATCACGTAGGAGAGAGACATTTGCAATCTGTGTGACCAGATTGCTAGCCTGTTAACTGTTTACTTTTCCCTTTACCCCCCAAGAGGTCTTGGTTTCATATAAGGGCTGAACAAAATCAGGAAATCTCCATTTTTTTCAGGATACAGTGCTTCATGCATAGCTTGGACAGTTATATGGGGTCATTGTTAAAGGGAATGAATGACCTTGACATGGGATGTGAAATTTAAATTGGTTCTGATGGTTTAAGTAGAATACAAAAATACCACATGGAATTTCTTAAAAAATCTTAAAGAAAACATGATAATGCATTGAAAAACTCTCCAGAAGAAGCAACACTTAAGTCTTGCAGGGTGTAGATGCTGCTCTGAACCCTCAGAGACTGTTATGACTGGCCTTGTTTTCATGAAAATAGCACGACCTATTTGTAAACAGGCACGAATGAGTAGGAGTAAAACACTGCGATGGGCAAGGCCTAGTGAAAGGACAAACTTCCCAGGGGTAAGAAATAAGTGGAAAGCTGAAAGACAAGAATACTCTCCAGGTAGTACATTACAAGAGTCCTTTGGGTTTGGGTAGCTTGTTGGAAGAAAAACTGGTTGGAAAACACAGAATCAGAGGACAGGGCATAGTGAAAATGCTTTCTGTCTGTCACAGCAGTCTCTTAAAGCATCTCTACAAGTGTTTGGAAAATGAGGTGGGATGAGAGGAAAGCTGATGATTTTTGCTTATTAACCATTTGTTGAAATTCAAAATATCAGCCTTCTATACTTCAGAAATTCTAGGACAGCAATGACTTGCTCAAAGAGGGAGTCATATTTGCCCCTTGGGGTTTCTGTCTTCATACTCGGTGTCCCTGTTCACTGTCCTTTGCTTTATTTAAGGAATCGGAGGAAAGGAAACAGTTTCTCATGAACTAGAACAGAGAAAGTATTTTTTGTTTCCTGACAAAAACTTGAATAATACATTCCACTTATAAAAGTGTCTATAGCCTGAGAGCTGAGCAAGGTCAGAAGACACTTATACAGCAAATAAGCCTCTGACCCTATTACTTACAATGATGCAGTATTTTATGTACAGCATTTTACTCTCAACTACATGTTTCATCCACCAAGCTAAACCTTAATTTAAACTTGCTCATCTAACACTGTTGCCTGCAGTTTCACAGACTTGATTCTAGATAAGGTGACATTTTCCTACACTTAAAAAAAAGAAAACAAAAAACAAACCATGAAAAAAAAAAGCTGTGGTAATGGAGTGCAGGTGGAGCTCATTTGGAGTAATGAGGTTCTGAATGGATGTTTTGCAAACAGAACACTTTTTGTGACCTAACAGCTCAGACAATTCACATGCTGTTCCTAAATGGTTTGTTTTGTGCCTTCTGAACTCAAGTGGAAATGAAGATTTCATCTGGTGATGTTGGTGCTTCAGAAAGGGAGGCACAAATCACCAGGCTGCCATTTAAATGGGAAGATTCACTTATTCTCCCTTTTTGTGCTCGAGCTGCTCTTGCTTCCTGCCTACCCCCTCAGTCAGAGGGACTGAAACCACACTGACAAGCAAATGAGTTTGGGAACTGGAATTCTGGAATTATTTTAGGCACACAAACAGTCGCTCAATTCTGTCATGGCTGCAGCGGCTACAAGGCTGCTCTTTAACATGGGATTCAGGGAACCCAAGTACGGAGCTCAGCTTGTACAGAGGGTCACTTAAATCCGTGGCTGATGTCCTGCCATGTAAGAAAATATGTTGTGAGCTGGGGAGCAAAGGTGTCGTGACAGATCCCGTGGAATTTAACATCAAACCATCCAGGACATGGAATGCTATACTGGGCACGCACACAGGCACGCCAGTGGGGCTTCTATTCAGCACAACCTGTCAACTAGTTTTTGGGCTTGTAAATATACTGTGGACCTCTGGCCTCTGACATGGCTTGGTCTAATAAGGCCCATTATTAGCTACAAAATATCTATATTACTGGATATAGGATACATTCCCAAACATCTCTAGCCACTTGATTTCTGAGCCATCAGCTGGAGTGACTCATTGTATTTCCCTGAACGTAAAAAGGGGGAAAAATCGAGAGAGTATAAAATGCAGAAACAGCATTTGCATTTTTTTTTTTTTTTTTTTTTGCAGCTCTAAGGAAGCAACTGTCCTGCAAAGCATCCCTGTGCCACGGTCCTAAATTCCAGTCTGATTCAATAGGATATGATTACCCCTTGTGTAAGGAAAAGTAGAGATGGAGACCAGAACCACATGATGCAAATTTTACAGCACAAATAAGAACACTCATCTAAAAAACAGAGCAGTAGCAAGACCTGAGAGTGATTAAGGATAATGCATTAGCCATCTGCACAATGTCTGGTAGCAGCAAGAAGGTAAACAAAGTCTTGGCATGTCTTGGCATGTATTATGTCTCTAGAAGTGAGATGTATAAATCAGAAGTTAAATACTCACGTATTATTGCAATAGCAAAGCCTCATTTGGAATACTCCGAGTTTTTCTTTTTCAGATATTATATAAAGACTATATGAAGCTGAAAAAGACCAAAAAACCACAACAGAAGGTACTTAGACTAACATTGGAAACAAAGGAAATGCTTCATAAGGAATGAGAAACCAGAATCTGTCAGTATGCACAAAGGAAACTCAGACCTTGGAGAAAAATCTAAGATCTAAAATACCCTAAAAGAGAAAGACAGATGCCAGTGCAAGGCATTTAAATACAATAACAGCTAATTGAAAAACAAACATGTAAGAGTTTAAATGAAGGTAGAGATTAGTAGCCTGAAGTAATTTGGACAGAATTAGGACATGCACAAATAGCTGTTGCATGCTGCAAAATAAAAAAGATTGTGCATCAGCTCAAAGGAGTACTTAGCAAACTACTCATAGCCAGGTTGTGCTAATGAAAGAACTTCAGGAAAGTAAGCAAATTTATCTTCCCATCTTGCAGATAACCTATCCATGCTAACAGGTTCAAGAAGTGATTGGTCTTCTCTGGAATGGATTTGATTCAGCTTTGGTGATGCAAAGTGTGCATGTGACATAATCTGCAGTTCAATAGTAAAACCCATGCCTAACCAAAATTTTAGGACCTATTTTAGCCAATACTGTGCTGGGTTTGGCTGGGATAGAGTTAATGTTCTCCATAGTATCTGGTACGGGGCTGTGCTGTGGCTTTGTGCTGCACACAGTGCTGATAACGCAGGGATGGTTTCGTTCCTGCTGAGCAGTGCTTACACAGAGCCAAGGGCTGTTCTGCTCCTCACCCCACCCCACCAGCGGGATGGCTGGGGGTGCACAAGGAGTTGGGAGGGGACACAGCCGGGACAGCTGACCCCAATGACCAAAGGGACGTTCCATACCGTATGACGTCATGCTCAGCGCATAAAGCTGGGGGAAGAAGAAGGAAGAGGGGGATGTTTGGAGTGATGGTGTTTGCCTTCCCAAGTCACCGTTACGGTGATGGAGCCCCGCTTTCCTGGGGATGGCTGAACACCTGCCTGCCATGGGAAGTGGGGAATGAATGCCTTGTTCTGCTTCGCTTGTGTGCGCGGCTTTTGCTTTACCTGTTAAACTGCCTTTATCTCAACCCATGAGTTTTCTCACTTTTACCCCTCTGATTCTCTCCTCCGTCCGGATGTGGGGGGGGGAGCGAGCAGCCGTGTGGGGCTGAGTTGCCAGTCGGGGTTAAACCACAACAGTAACCTATATCAATTAATCTCAATCTTTGTTAGCCTGATACCGAGCAAAAGTTGTAAACTGCACAGTCTCATACCCCCTTCCTCCCTTTGGTCTTAACTCTGACTTTTTCAGTTGCTGTGGTTGTGAGCACCCTCGGCAGGATGGGCTGGCTACTAATGACTCAAGCAGGGCATTCGGTCTGAGGCCAACTGGCACATTGGGACCACGTCCTTTCTGTGAAAGGCTTCCTTCCTTTCTTCCCCCCCCTCCAAGAATCAGTAAGCTGCACCCAAAGTGCCTCCTGGGGATGGTCCCTGGCCTGGATTGACCACAGCCATCCTTGTCTTGGAGAGTACTGGTGGACACAGGCCAGAGCATCAATGAGCAAACAAGAGGGACATTATTTATGTATGTATGTGTACAGGTTTTAAAAGCCTCTTAAATCACAGCTCACTTAAGTCCTGTGACGTTTCTCATAGTACTCCCTATGAACTGCAGGCCATGTGTAAAGGGGAAGGGTGTTTGCTGGGCTGCCATTTAGAGGCATGAAATGCAACCTGGTCTGCAGTCCAAAGCCGGGATCCTTTCCGTGTCCAGCTTTTTTTCAGTAAACAGAATTTCGGCAGGCAGTGAGCCCCCTGACAGCCATGGAAATACCTACTTTATTCAGGATGCTGACACAAATAAAGCTGAAGGGGGTTAATTTCAGCTTCAGAATAAGTGACATCCTGCTTAGTCCTGTTAGCTGAGCTTGACAAGTCAAGGCCAACAACAACAAAGGGGGAGGGAGTGGCTGCGTGGTGCTTAGCTGCCTGCTGGGGCAAAAGCCACGACAGATACCCTTGCAGAGAACTTAACGAAGAGGATAGTGATGATGAGGAAAGAATATTTGAACTTTATAAGATGGGATACAAAAAGAAACTTGTCCTGGAACCTCTATGCAAAGATTTATGGCACAGAGATAGTCCCAAAGCAAATCATCTTCAGTATATAGAGACTACTTTTCTCTAGTTGCTGCTGCACATAACAAGACTATCACTGAAAAAAAATCTGCTTTTTTTTTTTTAGGAGAGATCAGAACCATTAGAGATTTTGAGAGGGAAACAGGTGGGGATCTGCCCTCCCTTTTCAGAGGTATTAATTCCCAAATGGAGTACTTTCTTAGTTTTCTTCTCAGGTCTTACAATTTCTAATCCAAGATCAGCAACTAGCGGAACAGGGGTTAAGGCAAAGGGATGGAATAAAAGCTTCCCGTTCTCAGTAATAAAGAGCACTTTGACAAAAAGCAATAGTAGATTGCTGTTTTCCTCTGGCAGAGTTTATCTGCACAGAGCTGGCTCACAGCTTTGCAGCTCTGTTCGCAAATTTTGCAGAGATAGCAGAGAGGGTTCTGGACAGGATGAGAGAAGCAGAAGGGCACCACTTTCCCTTTTCTTTACATAACAACTGCCCCTTTTAGTCATAGAATCATAGGATGGTTTGAGTTGGAAGGGATTTTTAAAACTCATCTAGTCCACCCCCTGCCATGGGCAGGGACACCCTCCACTAGCCCAGGTTGCCCAAAGCCCCATCCAACCTGGCCTTGAACACTGCCAGGGAGCCAGGGGCAGCCACAGCTTCTCTGGGCAACCTGTGCCAGGGCCTCACCACCCTCACAGGGAAGAAGTTCTGCCTCACATCTCATCTCCATCTCCCCTCCTGCAGCTTCAGGCCATTCCCCTTGTCCTGTCACTCCCTGCCCTTGTCACCAGTCCCTCTCCAGCTTTCTTGTAGACCCCTTCTAGGTACTGGAAGATTCTTTAAGGTCTCCCCAGAGCCTTCTCTTCTCCAGGCTGAACAGCCCCAACTCTCTCAGCCTGTCTCCATAGCAGAGGTGCTCCAGCCCTCTGATCATCTTCGTGGCCTCCTCTGGACTCTCTCCAACAGCTCCATGTCCTTCTTACCCTGGGGCCCCCAGAGCTGGACACAGTACTGCAGGGGGGTCTCACCAGAGCGGAGTAGAGGGGCAGGATCCCCTCCCTCGACCTGCTGCTCACGCTGCTGGGGGTGCAGCCCAGGACACAGTTGGCTTTCTGGGCTGCAAGCGCACACTGCTGGCTCATGTTGAGCTTTTAATCCATCAACACCCCCAAGTCCTTCTCCTCAGGGCTGCTTTCAATCCATTCCTCACCCAGCCTGTATTGATATTGGGGGTTGTGCTGACCCACGTGCAGGACCTTGCACTTGGCCTTGTTGGACCTTATGAGGTTCACATGGGCCCACTTTTAAGATTCACTTGAGTCACAGGGTGCCCCTCAAAGCACTACACCTACAAAACACAACTCTCCATCTAGCAGCAGAGGAAGTGGTAGTTAGGAGATGTTTACGCTACAACAGGTGATCCCTGGCACCAGGGTGTAATGTCATCTCTCAACTTTTTACAGGTAAATTGATACTCCCTGGACTTGTCTTACCATCTTGCACATAAACTCTTATCTTCTGGCTTTTGTGAAGTTCTGATTTATACCTTTGTTCTTGTATGCAAGTTTGAAATACCTAAATGTAGGCATAGACCACAAAAGACAGCTTTATGGTTGAGACAGTGGGAAGCTTCAAGTTCACTTGAAGTACTTCCCATGTAAATGCAAAAAGAAAAGCTTGATCTTTTGTTAGATTTATAGAATAAAGACGTCATTTGCGGGGGGGGGGGGGGGAAGGTGGAACTCCCAAAGTTATTATCTCTGATGATCTCTGACAGCATGCCTTTGCAAAGGCATGGAGGGGGAAAGAAAAGTTGAGCTTGTAAGATGAAAGCCATGATTAAATATTTTGGGCAATATAACTGTAAAAACAGTGTATCTGAGGTTGCACCTTGTCAGACAAAGCCAGGTCTCCTGGGACTTTAACATCCCTATGACGAATGTAGCAACTCATTTTATTTTCACATATAAAATTTGTTGTTATGTCGATAGTGTTACACTTTCTACTAGAAAACAAATGTGATCAGCATCACTAACAAGAAGTACCATCTGCTACAAAAATGGAATGTGTGCCGTAAGATCATAATGCAGTCTTTTAATAAGTGAGATCTATTTATGTATCAATAGATGTTAATGTATGCTAACAGGGTGAGGGAGAGATACAGACTATGAAGACTAAAGTCTCAAGATTTGCACTACTCACTGGCCAATATTGGGACCCTCAGTTATTAGATTATGCATACAAATTTTCTCTTCACTTTAAAGATGAAATTCTGTTTCTGCCTAAATCAATAGCAAATACTGTTTCCCTGCCAAAGCTGTAGTGGCTACTGCCAAATAAATATTCAGCTGTTACTGAGGAAGTCTTCCACTAACTGTATCATCTGTATTCCCACCCAGCAGTCAGAAGTAGGGTTATAGCTTAGGTGTGTCAAACAGGAAGGCTGCAGAGGTTTGGAAAGGCTGTCACTAGAAATGTGTACTGCAGACCTCTCCTCCTCTGTCATCCTGAAGACTGCAGCCTACACAGAAGTAGGAGATAAAGTAGCACTGCTTTCATTGGCAACACATCCCACGGAGATGTAAAGTTTGGCAGTGGGAAAACTGGAATAGAGAAGATGAAACATTTCTTCTTTAAGCTGACAAAAACTGTGTTCAGGTAAAACATTGTGTGTGTTAGACTGAGTTATTCAATAATTTGGACTTCTCTAGTTGGCCAATTAAAAATATTTCAAGGGTTATGGCACTCCTTATCTTTGTCTTGGGCATGACTTTATGAATGACACAAAAGGGAATCTCCTGCCATCCTGTAGGCTTGGCTTTAAATAGGTAGTTCCATTTTTAAGCATTTCATTTCTCAAGCAATGAAAAATAGAGAATAGAAGAGGTGGAGAAGAGAACAAATGTCCAATGTTTTCTTTGATCCCTTAGTGTTCCATCAATTAACCTACTACAAAAAAAAAAAAAAAAAAAAGGATCATTTTATTATTTGTTTGGGCCTTTTGGGGGGAGGGAGAGGATGGGAAGGGAAAAAAAATCTTTACTAACTCTTTAAAGAACAAAAAATTCAGGAAAGATTTAGTGAAGAATCAGAAGGAAATTTAACAAACTCCTTGCTCATGTAACATCAGTGAAGCCACAAGAGTTTGGGACTGAATTTTTCTTAATACGTCTAAGGTCAACTTTCTTCACTACTGATAATTCTGAGGTAAGGCACCCTGACTCACAAAGGGTGCTATGTGTTGCTGTGTTTGGTAATGTGGTGTTTTTGTAGAATTTTAATAACAATAAAGTGACAATTTTATTCAGAAATTTTAACAGATTGATCTTGCCACTGAATATGATAACAGGCTTTAACGCCTTATGAGTAGGACTTGCAGGAAAATCAAGTTCAAGACTTTGATTTCTGTCTCGTTTGCTTACCTTCCTGAGTTGAAAAACACAGTTTGCAATTAAAAAGGAGAAGAAAAAAATTTATACAACTCTAAGCTTTATGAAAACTATCTAGAGATATTTTCTTTTACTGCCTTGTAGGACCTATACTTTTAAACCTAGAAATGGTAACACAGTCCTCCCATCAATGACAGAAATCAATCTGAGAGCATGACCAGATAATTAGATTCCCAGATGACCAGACAATATTTAAACTTCTTTCTGATTTTTAAGCAGTTATAAGTCTCATAGCAAAATGTGCGAGAGTATATAATACGAGAATACTATGTAGTAGACAATAATGATGCTTTTTTTTTTTTACTTTGTTATCCACAAGGTTTTTAGAGAAATACAGTTGCAATTACAAATCTATTCCTATGTCCTTTTAAAATTCATTCATAGGTACTCAGACCATTATGACTGTTATGACTGGCTATGATTGCTCAACTCCAATTAAATACAAGTTTTATTTCAGAGGCAGAAAGGCTAACTTGTCTGTTTATCATATAAACAAGACGCAGAAAGTGTGATCATTACCAGACCTGCATCAGCTCTTAAAGTAAAAAAAATCATTGGCAGTCTTTTCAACAACTTCCATGGGTTTTCTATCAAACGATTCAAAGCAGACTGCCAGGCTAGTTAATCCTGGATAGCATTAACTTCTATGACCCTATAAACCTCCCAATCATTGCCATGGAGGAAGCAAGTTTCTAGTACCATCCTTATATACTTAGAGTATGGAACACAAAGCGTCTGGACAGCAAGATAAAAGAAAGCAACTGAGAAATTGTGGTTACTTCGACTTCTTTGACAATCTGGACCTTGACTAGGCACTGAGGAATCAGGATTAAAAAAACAAGGAACTGCTAAAGCACTTGCTCACATCCAAGAGCTCAGCTCTGGTGCACAGAAGGTGTGAGACAATGCTGGAAGCCAAATAACATGCACACAACTAAATTCATAATCAGAGATGTTGTACAATTTAACCTTTGTGTGGACATAGTCTTGAGTCACTTTTCATACAGTAACAGCATTTACTTCTGATTATATAGAGATTCACTTTGCAGCTTGTAACGAGACGTTTGAGGGAGGGTGGAAGGTTTCCTAATCCACTCTACTTTGTCAAGAGGAAGTTCTGGGCTACTTCTGGACAACAAACAGGAGGATGTGGAAGCCACTGTGCAGTTGGAAAGCTATGATCTGATCACTGTCACTGAAACTTGGTGGGATGAATCACACAACTGGAGTCCTGCAATCAGTGAAGGCAGGGGTGGGGGTTGCCCTCTACATAAAAAATATGGACCAATTGCACAGAGCTGTCTTTCTTTGAAAAACAGCAATGCTGATTTTGAGACCTTATGGGTAAAAATTAGCGACCAAGCCAACACAGGAAACAATGTGGTTGGTGCTTACTACAGGCCACCACATCAAGGGGAGGATGTCATTCAAGTGTTCTTACTTCAACTACAGGAAGCATCACGCTCACAGGCCACGATCCTGCTGGGGGATTTCAACCACCCCGACACCTGCTGAAATGTGACACAGCATGCTGCACGTAGTCTTGGAGGCTCTTGGAGGGCATTGAGGATAACTTCCTAGTCCAGGTGATACAAAAACCCAACTAGAGGAGATGTCTTACTGGATCTCTTGCACACCACCACAGAGGAACTTACTGGAGAGGTCAAGATTGGTGGCAGCCTGGGCTGCAGTGATCATGCCCTGGTGCAATTCATGATCTCGAGGGACACAGGCCAGGAGAAATGTACAGTCAAGACCCTAAAACTTGGGCAAGTGAACATTCAGTTGTTTAAGGAATTGGTGGATGGGTTCTCCTGGGAAGTTCTCCTCAGGGGTAAAGGAGCAGAAGACATCTGGCAGCTATTTAAAACATTTTTGTTAGAGTGCAAGATTCCCATGTGCAAGAAATCTGGCAAGGAAGGCAGGAGACCAGCATGGCTGAATAAGGACCTCCTGGTCAAACTGAACCACAAGAGGGGAATGCGTAGGCAGCGGAAGCATGATGGGAAGAATATAAGGATACTGCCCAGGTGTGCAGGGGGTGGGATCAGGTAAGCTAAAGAATGGAGCTGAATTTGACAAGGAATGTGAAGAATACTAAGGGCTTCTACAGGTGCATTGGGCAGAAAAGAAAGATTAACAAAGATGTACCCCCACCTAACCCTCCCAATAAATAAGACAGGAGAACAAGTGACAACTGACATGGAGAAGGCTGAGGTGCTGAACAATTTTTTTTACCTCAGTTTTCAATGGTAACCTGTCTTTTCATACTTCTCAAATCCCTGAATCTTAAGTCGAGGACTGAGGGAACCAAGTCCCTCCCATTGTAAGTGAAGATCAGGTTTGAGACCGCTTGAGGAACCTGAGCATACATAAGTTCATGGGACCTGACAAAATGCATCCCAGGACTCTGAGGGAACTGGCAGATGTAGTTGCTAAGATGGTCTCCACCATATTTGAAAAGTCATGGCAGTCAGGCAAAGTCCCCAGGGACTGGGAAAAGGAAAATATCACACCCATTTTTAAAAAGGAGGACCATGAGAACTACTGACCAGTCAGCCTCACCTCTGTGGCTGGTAAGATCATGGAATAGATCCTCCTGTAAGCTCTGTCAAAACATACGGAAGACAATCATCATATGGAGATGATTAGTGAACGCCAACATGGCTTCACAAAGGGCAAATCACACCTGACTGATCTAGTAGCCTTCAACAACAGAATGGACAAGGGAAGAGCTACAGTTGTCATCTACCTGGACTTCTGTAAGGCCTTTGATATGGTCCCACACAACAATCTTGCTTCTAAATTGGAGCTATATGGTTTTGATGGATGGACTGTTAGACTTGTAGGAAATCGGATGGATGATTGTATCCAAGGAGTTATAGTCAATGGCTCAATATCTAAATGGAAACTGGTAACAAGTGGTGTCCCTTGAGGATCTGTATTGGGGCCAGTACTATATTGTTTTCATCAATGACATAGACAGTGAGATTGTGTGCACCCTCACCAAGTTTGCAGATGACACCACGCTGAGTGGCATAGATGAGTCATCCAGAGGGACCTGGACAGGCTGGAGGAGTGGGCCCATGTGAAGCTCATGAAGGTCAACAAGGCCAAGTGCAAACTCCTGCACATGGGTTGGGGTGATCCGCAATATCAGTACAGACTGGGGGATGAATTGGTTGAGAGCAGCCCTGCGGACAAGAATGTGGGGATACCGGTGGATGAAAAATTGGACATGTGCCGGCAATGTGTGCTTGCAGCCAAAAAAGCCCATCATATCCTGGTCTGCATCAAAAGCAGTGTGACCAGCAGGTCGAGGGAGGGGATTCTCCCCCTCTACTCTGCACTCTTGAGACCCCACCTGCAGTACTGTGCCCAGCTCTGGGGTCCCCAGGACAAGAGAGGCATAGACCTGTTAGAGCTGGTCTAGAGGAGGGCCATGAAAATGATCAGAGGGCTGGAGCACCTCTCTCGTAAGGAAAGGCTGAGAAGGCTGGGGTATTCAGCCTGGAGAAGAGAAGGCTCCAGGGAGACCCTGTTGTGGCCTTTCAATATATAAAGGGGGCTTATAAGAAAGACCAAGAAAGTGACAGGACAGGGGGCAACAGTTTTAAATGGAAAGAGGGTAGATTTAGACTGTACATAAGGAAGACATTTTTTTATGATGAGGGTGGTGAGGCCCTGGCACAGGTTGCCCAGAGAAGCTGTCGCTGCCCCTGGCTCCCTGGCAGTGTTCAAGGCCAGGTTGGATGGGGCTTTGGGCAACCTGGGCTAGTGGAGGGTGTCCCTGCCCATGGCAGGCGGTGGAACTGGATGGGCTGTGAGGTCCCTTCCCACCCAAACCAGTCTGTGATTCTGTATTTGTATGATTCTGTTATTCTGGACTTCCCAGGTTGGTACTGTGTGATCACCACACTCTGTGCCAACTATTGTACACCAGAGATAATGGTCACGCCTGAAGACTTTTCTGAAATGTGACACCCATTATTTACTTTTGCTCTCTCTTGATGTTACAAAATTAGTTAAAATCAGCAAGGGTAAGAAGGATTTGTTGCTGTATCATATGCTGTCTCTTCAATATGCTGAAGCCCTCTGTTCATTACACCCTGGGAAAAAGAGCATGTAAAAATAGAAGAGCACCAATTTAATGCACTTGTTGGTAAGCCAAGATCACCTCCACACAGGAGGGAGAAGGGAGAAGCTTGCCATGAGAAAAATTCTGTGCTTCAGTCATTTAAAAAATAAAAATTAAAAACAAATACTGAAATTAACTTGAGAATCCTAGCCTGAGCAACTGCCCTTTGCAGCGTAAATTTGGTTTTTGAGGATGCAGAGTCATCTCTTTCTAAACGATCTCTGCTCAGACATTAGTGTGGCTCTGTGGAACAGGTCCCAACACTGAAACAGCTGGTTTGGTGTTGTGTGTGTTTGGGACTGTGACAGGTAAGGAACCAGCTATTCCCCGCACCATCTTTTGTCTACTGAGGCATCAAACTAACTTGGGGAAGTAAGAGAAAGCGGTAGTCCTCTGTGGGTCCTGTTATATACTGTTGAGAAATTTAGCCAGCAGTGAACCATATCTTACTCAGGTTTTTCTATAGGAAGTAGGTCACCTAGACGTAACGTGTCAGGAACTTGTCTTTTGGCCCTTTTGCTGTCCTTCTGTAGAGAGATTTTTAAGCTTATTTTGATATGAAGCCTTTCTTTTCTGATGGGTTTCTCCATGGAAGAGAAGGATTGCGGTGAAATGTTTACTTATACTTTGTAAATTCTTACACAAAGAAATTTCAAGACAGTGTGGTCATTTCAGAATGCAGTTTTTACGCAGTGCAAAATAAATGTGTAGATTCAGAAATGAGAAAATACTGCTGTTGCATTTTAAAATTTATTGTCTTAGCAAAGTTATGAGGGAAGAAGAACATGACTCTATCGATCTAAATGTAGATGCTGTAGTTTCATCAGGCAAAATGTTCTGTAAGACATCACCTTCTGGATTGATTCTTCTCTCTAGAGACAGGTATTACGAGCTAAAGAAAGACAGCACACAACAAACATTTGTGTATAAGACAGCTTAAAATTTTAGTGGAAGATATAGCATCTGTAGGAGACGAGGAGATAGCTAGTTTTAATTCAGAAATCTTTAAATTTTCAGTTACTCTCAGTATTTCAGACACATAGTATACGTAGCATCCAGATAAAAATGCAGCTACTGCTTTCTTCATTCTTTCAAATATATCATTATATCATCATTTTTTGTAGAGCAACCGAACATGGCAGAGTACTGAAGTAGAGGATGAAATAGATTTTGAAAAGTAACATTTAATTCAATTCTACCCGTACTTCTGTGTGGACTGGTGTCCTAACCCAAATGCAGTAATTACTGGAAACCTTGGCATTCTTAACTG
This sequence comes from Grus americana, assembly GCF_028858705.1. Taxonomy (NCBI): domain Eukaryota; kingdom Metazoa; phylum Chordata; class Aves; order Gruiformes; family Gruidae; genus Grus; species Grus americana. The sequence continues at coordinate 1,483,777 of NC_072859.1, read as the reverse complement.
AGCCTCTGGTACCACAGCTGTGAACTAATGTTTTCTTGCACACAGGTACTGAGAATAAGGCGCCGTTTTTGACAATTCACAGTGTAATTCCCAGTAAAAAAGTGCTGATATTTCCATACACTTGTGTATAGCTTGCACAAAAAAGGCTATTTCCATCAATTGCGCAATTTCCATCCTCAGGTTATGTTACAAACCTTATATCTAGTGAAAGGAAGATGTAGATTTCTAAAAACACAGATACTCAAGGCACATAGTGTAGTTAAAAAAAAAAAATTGTGAAAAGGGCAGTATTTAGGCTTGTCAGTGATACTGGTAACCTAATTAACCATGAACTGTATGAAAACGCAGCAATGTCAAATTATGTTTAGCTCCTTATACACTGACAGGCCTAGAAATGCTGGCAATAAATATTAGCTTTAAGGCTAGATTCCAATATCTTCTATTTGCTCTACAGACTGTTAAACTCTATTAGTTTTCTTTGACCAAAAAAAGGATATAAAAGGACAGATGTACCAATTTTGTGCTTCGTTTACACGTTGAAAAAGAACAAGATACATTTTTTTACTATCCCAAGGAGATTTAAACAGTCACGGACATTAGTAAACAAATGCAAGAGAGTTGTAAGGATGCTGCATATTTTTCTGGTCTAGAATTGGCATGGAAGGAATTTAAAAAAAAAAAAAGGCAATAGTTAATATTGAAATTTGTTTGCCAAATTATGTGGGCTCTGATTTATTTCAGTTACAGACAAAAGTGATTGTGAGGAAAAAGATATTGGGGGCAGAGGGCTTAAGCTCTTTTTAAAACTTTTACTCTTTCTGTTTGTGAGAACTTTTACTTGAGTTCTCTATTTCATTTATTAGGCTATCTATTCTGTTCTCATTTCTCTCGGCCTCTCTGCTGAGGGTTTATATGAATTCTCAGATTTATATGGTTCTCAGATTTCTGTGCAGAGCAAAGGCCCTTTTTTATGTGAACATTTCAAATGAAAAATCTTTAGTCTTCTTTGGCACTCAGTTAATTTACTGATTTTCTTCTCCTGAAGTTAGAAGTCTTAAGGTAACCACTGCTACTACAAACGCACATTACTACTTTTTAAAAAATTCTGCCTCACTTAAGAGGATGAAAAAGTAGGCACGGCAAGCTCAGCTCAGTGACGAGGTGGTTAACAGTAAGTTAAAATATCACAAGGTCCTTCGTGTGCACTCTGGGCTTCCGAATTCCCAGCTGTGGGGTGTTTGCATCTACTGTGTCTCATGGTGCTACTGTTCCTGGGCATCCCATGGCACGGAGCCCTGGCACACAGCTCGGAGGTCCGTACGCCTGGACTATGACACCAAAGACCCTCAACCCTCCCTCTTACTTTCAGACTATGCACCTTAATTTTCTCACGCCTTTTGCCTTCAGCAGGCTTGTCAATTAATGGATTCTGCAGGGAAGATAACGCTGACTAAAGCATCTCAGAGCTGAGTGGTTTGAGGGATGTGTGAATGCCTGCAAATTTATTTCTCAGGTTTCTCTGTATAATGGGCTATAAGTCAGTACAGGTATAGTATCAAAGTCTGTTTCTCTTGGAGAAAGTGCGAATAAAATCAAGGAGACTAATGGAACATAAAATGCTTGCTTATATTCCTGAGAGAGCTATCTGTGTTGCTTTCCCTCTCTCAATTATACGCAGACATACGTTACATGCTCTGACCTGCACTTTCTGGGGCACAGCATTTGCTGTCCCGGGCAAGTGAGTAAGCCAGAAGAAAAGAGCATGCTCTTAGTCATGTATTAACGAGCTGTCAGTTCTTCTTTGCACACATAATTAAGCAAGACAGGAAGCAAGAACAGCAATGCCTTAAAGCCTCTGTGCATTCCCTGGACTAACCTCAGGGCAGTGTGGCTTTGTACTTGGACAAAGTACCTTGCTGGTGACCGATTAAGATAATAATAAAAATAATAATAATGTGAGCTGAACTTTGGATTGAACATGCTTTATCTAACCTGACATTAAAATTTTGGCTTGATTTTTTTTCAGAGGTGAAAACTCATGATGTTTCATTAACACATTATTTTTTCAGCCTTTTATGGGCCTCTTCCCAGCTAAGACCCTTGAACCATTTTGCATTAACATTTTCACGAACTGTGGAACACCTTCCTAAATTCCTCTTTACAAAAGACATTTTCTGAAACACTTGTAGTCACAGTTCAGCCTGAGATGGATGGAGACGTTGGATTAATACATTTTGACACAATATTTGCTGGTGAAAATCTTAAGAAATTATAAATTTGGACTGTCAGGGGGAAGAGCAAAAGAAGAAATTGGAATCTGTGTGCCTTTTTCTGGTCTCTTTGGCACAGGACAGCAACTTAAGACATTCCTTGAAGAAGTCCAGAATTGCTTATCCTTCCTTTGTAGCTCTTTTCATAGTAGCGGAATCGAGCAAAGGGACCACCTTATAGCTAGAAATAACCAACAATCGTAATTACTGTTTCTCACGGCATGACAAAATCAGCTGACAAAGCTCTCCAAAATTACACATCACCAAAAAAAAAAAAAAAAGTGAAGGCCACACAGTTTTTCTCAATTGCATCTGTTAATATGACTGCTTTAAAATAGTCAGAAGTGCCATCTGCTGCTACTTACAAGAATCCCACTCTCTCTCTCACCCCTGGGTAAAAGGGACTCATGATGAAGTACTAGCATCTGTGTTTCTAGCAAAACAGTAAACTCAGTCTCCAGCTCATACCACACTTAAATGTAGTCCACTAGTTGGATTCGCCTTTGTTAGGAATTTAGCCACACACATGCAGATTTTCCTTTGCTTCCATTAGCATCCAATTTGCTGCCAAGGGTTTTACAATGTACATATTAAGAGAAATCGAAAGACTTACCATTTTACCACCAGGATATCCTTCAGAGAGGTTATTTTTATACAGCAGCAGATGAGACAGACTGACATACAGAAATAACCCAACAAAGGTTCTTCATAGTCTTCAGTGAAGGCATCTGAGAACGAGAGGGAATGGTAATTACAAGAAAAAAGAAAAATGCACTGTACAGACACACAGCAATTTTGGAAAAATTAGATTCTACTATAGTACTTCCAGCACCTCCAAAGGAAGAGGAATATAACTTTATATTTTTTGTCTTGAGCAACTGTTACTGATTTTTGTCAAGCCTGTACTAAGCCATTATCCTAAATTTACGATGATAAACTCAAAATACATCTCTAGGAGGGAAAATCACTTATCAGACAAGTCTAGGGGAAAATCCAGCCAGCCAGCTAAAATCATTTCAATGAGACGCCCATGGAATTAATCTTGCAGTGAGAGAATAACAGTGTCGAGTACCTAAGCCCAGCTGCTCAGCTTCTCTATTGCTGCTGGTTCATTTTATTCATGGTAATTCCTCCACCTGCTGCCATCTCATCCATGATCTTACTTCTATGAGTACAGCCACAAAATCCTAGCCTTACTGGCAGATAAAATGTTTCCCTACATACTCTGCAGTGATAACCCACTTAGGTGAGTTCCTTCGCTTTTGGTGCCTTCTCATTTTCAAAAGACAGACTATTTAGTATTTTTGGCGAACTGATGTATAATAGTTGTACTCCTTATTCCTCAGTGAAAATTTCCCTACCAAAAAATAAGCTTTTCAGTATCATAAACAGTAAAAATTTATGTCAATTTTACTTAGCCTCAGTCAGAAGATAAGATTGATATTAAGGGTTCTATATAGGTGTAAGAGCATCTACCCTTAATACTTTACTAGAAAATGAATTGATTTTGTAACTGAAAACCAGAACATATGTTTTGCTGAGCATATGAAAACGTCATACATGTCAACTGTATACCATAAGAAAAAAAAAATTCTTGATAAAGGACTACATTTAGTACAACTTAGCTGTTTTTAAAATGCAGCAGTATAACTGGTAGGATTATGTTCCGAGAGGATTTTGAGAAGGCAGTTTTCAGCTCAGTGAAGATGAAGTGCCACCCGCACCTGTTAACTCCTGCATCTCTCTGCTGAGTGAGCACCGGTCCTCAGTCACTCACATGCAAAGCAAAACTAAGGGCGAGGAAAAGAAATGCAAAGGGACCCAACAATATTTGGAGCCAGGAAAGAGATGAGAGTGAATTCACAATGAGAGTGAATTATGAAAATGTCAAGCTAATACACCTAAGGAAGAATTATTTCAAAACTTCAGAGATTCAGTGTTGATAAGGGAGACATGAAAGAAAAGTAGAACTCATAAAAAGCAACAAATTAAATCTGCATCAGTAAGGCAGTATGCCAGATGAAAGAAAAAATGCCAATATGGTTTTTGTGTTGCATATGTTAAAGTCATATCATGATGGAAGGCAGAAATAATGCCAGGTTACACCACTGTTGTGCAATCCGCCTGGAACATCATATTTGACTTTGCCAGGAGCTTGCTCCAGCGTGGGCTTCCCACGGGGCTACAGCCTCCTTCAGGTGCCTCCACCTGCTCCGGTGTGGGGTCCTCCACGGGCTGCAGGTGGAATCGCTACACCCCCTCATCCTTCCTCCATGGGCTGCAGGGGGACAGCCTGCCTCACCATGGTCTTCACCACGGGCTGCAGGGGGATCTCTGCTCCGGTGCCTGGAGCGCCTCCTCCCCCTCCATCTGCACTGACCTGGGTGTCTGCAGAGTTTTTCCCCTCACCTATCCTCACTCCTCTCTCCCAGCTGCTGTTGCACAGTAGTTTTACCCCCTTATATATGTTATCACTGAGGCATTGCCACCATCACTGATGGGCTCAGCTTTGGCCAGTGGCGGGTCCGTCTTGGAGCCGGCTGGCATTGGCTCTGTTGGACACTGGGGAAGCTTCTGGCATCTTCTCACAGAAGCCACCCCTGTAGCCCCCCACTACCAATATCTTGCCATGTAAACCCCATACACATCTTCTTGGTGACATGACCTGGATAACTCAGTAGGAATGTGAGTGCTAACTGTGCGTGCGACCAGAATACCCAAAACTCTCTCCAGTAAGAGGATGCTTCCCCAAAAAATGATGATGATCAAGAACAAATTAACAATAACAAATTTTGCCTAAGATGATGATCAGCCAAATTAAGCAGTATCCAGGGCATGACCAAGAGACTTTAGATGAGAGAAGGAGTCTTGAAATACTTGAAAAGGCATAATATTAAGGATGGAAAATACACAGTGGGGGTGAGATACCTAGGACTGAGAAGAGGGTAACAGAGAAGCAGTAAGCCTGGGTTTGACACCACCAGAAGTCACCCTTCCAGCAACTCTCCCAAGCCCATGTGTCACAGGAGAAGAGTCAGAAATTGCCCAGACAGATCTGATCTAGTAGTTAGTTTATTGAGTTTTAATCAGTAAATTTAGGTATGTAAAATATTTAGTGAGTACAAATGGATTGGCAGTCAATACTCTATTACATTTAAAGTTAGTATGGGATACAAAGATTGCCAGATAATCTTACTATATGTATCTTAAACGTTACATGCATGCAAAAGGTGTCACTTGCCAACCCATCAGTGGCTGGTGTCAGGTAAGGGATGTCTCAGCCTCGAGGGGTAACCTTGAGAGGCGTCCCTACGCAAGAGGCGATCACCGCCGCACAGCCAGCTACTGTGGAGGGAGAGCTCAACAGACACTGACGGCTGCGGATATTTATGGTGTAAAGCGGTTGATTTGCAGTCGGATTTTCTGCTGTGTTAATGCAGTTTCAGCCATTTATCAGCCTGGTCCCCAGCCAAACTGTTTTTTGGGGGTTTGGTGCTGAGGTCTCACTGATAGCCTCACATGATAGGATTAACTTCAGTTAGGCCTCCTTGCTGAGCGTGTGCCTGGACCAAAGTTCGGTTAGTTCAAACAGAAGTGCATCCATCACACCCTGTTCATGCCTCGCAAACAACCCTCCTCCCCCAGACACAGATACCAGCACCCGGCTCGTGGGGTGACCACGTAGCGCAAGCACACAGGGACCCACCTGGGGTGTGCAGCTGTGACTCTTGGTGGTATTTGTCCCCAGGTGTGGGTCAGCGGGGTGTGAGGAGTGGCAGGGGTACACGTGAAGCTGGAGCACCCGCATCTCCCACAGAAGGTGTGCAAGGAGGGGAGCCTGCAGTGCCAGGAGAGGGGATGTGTGCTGGTAGCACACGTGGCGGGGGGGGGGGATCTGTGTGAGTGTGTCAATGGCCCTGTGTGTGCGTGTGTGTGTGTGAGAGTGCATACTTAGAACTTTTTGGAACTAGTTAATACAGGGTCTTTAGAAATTTGTAGGTTTTTAACAGCTGTTGAGTGCCCAGTAATGTCCTTTATATGTCATATTGCTGATATTGATCCTGACCATAGATCTCTGTGATTGCCATTTAATTATATGTTCTTTAAAAAAAAAATCAATCAACAGTTTTGATCCTGATTTGAGTTAAACTACAGAAGCAGAGCATTTTTTTCTTGTGCCATTCAGTAACTTCCATGTTGTGTATGCCTACGTGGCTGGCATGGGCACCAATTACAATCTGGTAGCATTCCGGAAAGCTCAGCGAGGGATCATTTACTTTACTTCTTGGCACTTCTGTTTTTATAATACAACCATAACTTCTGTCTCCGCTTTCATTACTTCAGTGTGAAGCAGTGATGACAAACAGATCCCCAAGTTCCCTGCAATTAGTTTGCAGAATTTACTACTGAACTACTGCCTGTTGGAGAAAAATATTCCAAAAGTCCACATTTTGCTTAGAGAAGAGGTATTTCTAGTTGCAAAGAAAGTCTTCAAAGTACTAGAAGTGAACTGGGGGATGCAATAGTATTTGGAGACAGACTGCGGAGGTGTTTGCTTTTTAGGCCATCCAGGATGAAACATTTTAAAAAAGATTTTGTCACACACACCCCACACACACACACCGCCACACACACCTGTTGTAGAAACAGCTGTTTGCAACCATTCTCCACCACTTACCTGCACTCTGCTTGGTGCAGATCTGAGTGACTTTCTGGGGGATGGCAGGAAGGGAAAGGATTTGGTCTGTTCAGGAAACACTTCCTGCTCAAAAGCCATTTTCCTCTCCCCAGGTGCAGGAAGTGAGCTTGATAGGACTCTTCCATGGTCTAGAAGCAGCCCCATTCTTTCTGGTAGGATGCATTCTTCAACTTAGTTATTTAATAACTGTGTGTGACTTACAATGTTTTTATTAGTTTGAACTGTTGTACTGGCAAAACGAGTCCTGCCATGCCATACCTTCAAAACCTACAGCTTCAACCTGGATCACTTGATGGGGAGTTCTTCAGCTAACCAGGGAGACGACTACGTGCCTTGGGTGTGGACACAGGCACAACCCTCACACCCAGCTACACCATGATTGTAACTATGGCACAAACGTGGCTTTCGCGCTGTTAAGACACTCATAATATGAATTCCCTAGCTCTTGTCACACAGTTCTGTCCCAGATGTTAAGTACTTCCCTGCCCCTGGCTGGGTTGCTTCACAGGAGCAACTGAGCTTGTGGCCATGACAGGTCCCGTGGTTCACAAACAGGACAAAGTATGTCAGTAAAAAGAGGAATAACTTAATAACATGAAACAAATGATTCTACTGAATCATCATGTGTCTGAAGACACAAACTGTGTTCCCATATACATTTGCCTCTGGAAGCTTGCTGAGATTTCTGCATAAGCAATGGCTTGCATGGGTGCTCCCTGGATTTTGTTCTATGAATCTTCATCTAGAGGAAAGCAAATCAACTAACCTTAAATCCACAGGCTATTTTATTTATATTAAATTTGTCTAAAATATTTGTTACTTTTGTGTTCATCATTAAGTAATATATTACAGTAAAAAAAAGAAAATAGTTCCAGAAGTCCCATTAAAAATATATCTTGTAAGCTGACTTTCTCTTGCCTAGATGCAGCTCCATTTGTTTCATAATGGCTCGTGTCTCACTTTTCAGTGCAGAGGACAGTCTATTGGACCTATTACCACTTGCATTTTAAAGATGTTTGAAAGACAAATAACACTAATGTGTGACAAATCTGCAAAATATTCTGCACTGTTTTACCAAAATTGCAAACTCCACCTGACCCACCAGCCCCCTGCAGCTACGTTCATCAGCACTTTTTCTGCTGAAAGACACAGGGGGCACACTCCGCTGTAAATACCAATGTAGGAAGCCTTAAAAGATTTAAGTATCTTATTGCAAACATAAATGTGCATCTGGCTGATAAAAACGGCCACTGTGCTCTGCGTTGGCATACTACTTCTTGTCTTGTGCCAGGGGAGGTTTAGATTGCATATTAGGAAAAAATTCTGCACCAAAAGGGTTGTCAGTCACTGAAACAGGCTGCCCAGGGCAGGGGTTGAGTCACCATCCCTGGAGGTATTTAAAAGAGGTGCAGATGTGGTGCTGAGGGACATGGTTTATTGGTTGGACTTGGTAGTTAACGGTTGGACTTGATGATCTTAAAGGTCTTTTCCAACCTAAACGATTCTATGATTCAATCTGCTATAGTACTTTTGTTGCTTTGGCTTTGATGCTTGAGCATGAAAAGAAAAAAAACATCCCAAAACCTGGCAGAAAGTCTTAATTTAATTCTCCATAATTTGTGTCCTTGGATCAACACAAGGAGATGTTAACTTAGAATTCCTCGGAGTCTTAGGCAGATCTCTAAAAACTGGACTAAGTTTAATGCCAGCTGCCTTCAGCCCCTGTTTTTCAGAACGGGGAGCACGGGAGGATGGGTTCAAGGGCAAGAAGAGTCATTTTAGGGCCATTCAGAAGGATCCCTCTAGAGTGATGTACTTTTTCTGGGAACAGGTCTGCCTGCTCTATACTACAGGGTGGTGATTGCTGTAATTTACCTGCAGAATCAAGGGAACAGTAAAGGAGACACAAAATTAAGCTGAGCTTCCTTAAACACAGTGAGCAGTCAGCAGATTTGCCTTTTGTTTCCTTATTTTCCCATGAAATCTGTGATTACTGGGAGCATAAATGTCTTCTATGTTAATTTAAAATGAATAAATAAAAGAGGTTATATATTCTGTGTTGAGTGTATCTTTCTTTTTGCTTCAGAAGTGGGTAAATAGAGACCAGTTAATTGCTTCAGTTGTTTTTATGAAAATAGACTGTTTTTCAAATGAATCACTTTAGTGAAGCATAAGAAGTAATGTTAGAAGATTTTTGAGGTTTATTTCTAATTAGGACCACTGAGAATGATGTTATTTTATTTATTACTACATTGAATTAATATTTCATATTTAACTGCAGGTGTCCATTTCAATGATTTAGGCTGTTTTAACCATTAAAAAATATAAAATGGAAATCCTTCCTTCTCAGACATACCACAACATTTTTTTTTCCAAAAATCTGTTTCCTGCAGAAGAACATATATGCACTGATTTTCATAACTAGTTAAGATGAAATGAAATTCCAGTGATATCTAAAAAAAATTTATCATCTTATATTTTTTGATATTTTTTTTATTCGGATTCATTAAAAGAGATGCAGAGTTTCTCTCCAACCTGGGAATCCAAAGATGAAAAGGATAAATTAGGAAGGCAATTTTTAGGGATAATTTAAAATTCAGTGCAGTTAATCAGCTTCATGAAAGTCAATTTCAAGAGGTTTTATGCTGTAAATAATGTATTTTTGGTTATGTTGGGCCTTAAATGGTGCTATCCTAGGAAATAAAAGACAGCAGAAACTGAGGAGTGCCTTGGGCTGGAGAAATGCTTATCTCTAAGGTATTTGTCAGAGATCTTCCTTCATGACACAAGTAGGATCTAGGCAGTTTTTCTTTTCCTGTACACATGATATTGGTTTCTCTGTCCCACTCTAGGTCTTGCCCATGTGTCACACTTCCTCTTCACTCCTTCATTCCTCCTCTTTAGCCCATAGGATGTAACAGTGGGATGCGCACGTAAGAAAATATTTCTTATTTACGCTAATGGTAAGTACACACAATCCAGTCCCATGTGGTGTTTTTACACTTGTGATTGTTTCACCTTTTTGTAATCTTCTCTACAGATTAGAACAAATCTTAAGTGGGGCTTTTTTAATTCGAGATTGTCTCTTGGAGTTGCCAGTGTGAACGCCATGCATCATTACACGGCATCTCGAGTTCTGCTGCGGATGATATGCTTTCTGTTTATGAATGATTAGCCATTCTCTTTTCGAGACATTGCAGGGAGGCAGCCTTTGATCCTGATTGCCTTTTGGCAATGCCTCCAGACTTTGGCTTAAACAGATCAGGACTTTTGATCCTAGAATAAAAAAATGAAAACAGTTATTAGGAGCAAATATACTTTTTTCCATAGAAAGGACATAAAGAATAATTTTTTATTCTTCTCAGTTTAGCATAAAATCAAAAGCATTTTTGCATTTTATCCTGCCTTTTTGTTGTGGGCTTTCAACACAATTCAGAATAATTATAAATAAAGCAATTATTTATTAGTTAGAAAAATTTGCACTTGAATCATCAGAATGCTTTGTTCGTCTTCTGTTAGGAATTATTTGGTATTTAATATGTTATTGTATAGCAAGTTGAGGGAGAGGATTCTGCCCCTCTGCTCTGGTGAGACCCCCCCTGCAGCACTGTGTCCAGCTCTGGGGTCCCCAGGACAAGAAGGACCTGGAGCTGTTGGAGCGAGTCCAGAGGAGGCCACGGAGACGATCAGAGGGCTGGAGCACCTCTGCTATGGAGACAGGCTGAGAGAGTTGGGGTTGTTCAGCCTGGAGAAGAGAAGGCTCCGGGGAGACCTTAGAGCCCCTTCCAGTCCCTGCAGGGGCTCCAGGAAAGCTGGAGAGGGACTGGTGCCAAGGGCAGGGAGTGACAGGACAAGGGGAATGGCCTGAAGCTGCAGGAGGGGAGATGGAGATGGGATGTGAGGCAGAAATCCTTCCCTGTGAGGGTGCTGAGGCCCTGGCACAGGTTGCCCAGAGAAGCTGTGGCTGCCCCTGGCTCCCTGGCAGTGTTCAAGGCCAGGTTGGATGGGGCTTTGGGCAAGCTGGGCTAGTGGAGGGTGTCCCTGCCCATGGCAGGGGGTGGGACTGGATGGGCTGTGAGGTCCCTTCCAACCCAAACCATTCTCTACATCAATGATTCTATATTATCTTTTTGGTGTGGGACATGTGGATTCATTCTTTCCATAAGAGCAGCCTGAAGAAGTACTTTGCTGGTGTGAGTCACTTCATTTTAAAGAATAATAAGCTATGGATTTATGTGAACTCTTTCTGATAGCAAAGAAAGTATTAACTTTAGGTTGCATATGTGTAATATGAAAATGTTACTTCCCTTTTATCGTTTGCCTATATTGTTTTCAGGTAAATATAGTCAAGTACTAAAGAGGGTAGAAATGAATGAAAAATAGATGAATTGCTAATTCAGTTATGTTTTAACATGTTTAATGTGGGTTTTTTTTCATTTCAGAAAAGCTAAAAAAACAATACAGAAGGAATATGAAATAAAAATGGTTTTGTTAAAGTATAAAAACAAAAATCACTTTGCACAAATAAGCAATCTTTTTGCTTATTAACATCTACTAGAATTGTAAGAGACAGACTCCCTTTCAAATGAGATTTACTTTCTTAAATTACTTCAGGGTTGGTTTTTGTTTTCGGTTTTGTTTTCCCTTTTTTTTTGTTTTGGTTTTTTACTTTGATTTATTTTGTTTTATGACGTTTTAATTAGGTTGATAGTTGTAAATAGTCAGAGTATCACATTGCTTCTGTTTGGCCTGGGTAGAAAGGTTAGTGAAAGACATTCAACGTGTATCTGTGAGGGAAACAGGTGGAACAGCACGGGATGTCCCAGCTGAGCTCTGTTATGGAACAGCAGCCAGAGACAGAGAGAGAGAGAAGGTCTCCATCCAAAGGACATCTAGCCTGTTAAGTCACCCTTTATTTTAAGATACCTACCAACTACTTATCCAAGATAATGGATAATATTTTTCACTTTGGCCCATAGTGGAAAATAAGTTTACAGCTAGGCAGGACTGGGTAGAAGGCAGCAGACTCTGGTGGATGTCTTGCAGAGCTGGAATAATTTTATGAAGACATGCAAAACTGGATTTTATTTTATTTTATTTTATTTTATTTTATTTTATTTTATTTTATTTTATTTATTTTTAACCATGAAATTTATGCTAATATTGGCTGCAGGAAAGATTTTTTTAATGGAATCCCTGCTGTTTTTTTAAATGTTCTCTGACTACATATTACTTTATCATTTGCTTTACTGTAATTTGGCACAGACTTCATTAATGAGAATGAAGTCTGGCTTTTTTTATAACCATTACTTTTTTGCAGTAATTGCAAATATATAATAATTATATATATATAAAATTATATATATATAATTGCACAAATTATAATTTACATACTTAGGTTCTAGTACGAAGTGAAAGGTGCTCTCCATCACATGCCACAATCTGACAATACAAATAACAATATTCTCTGTATCATGAGTCAAAACTGTTTTCGTCATTTCAGATGCCAAAAGGCTTGATTCTAAATCTAGAATCTGATTTTAAACATGAGACAACAACTTTTTGGCTATCTTCATGCTCTTTAAACTGACTGAACAGAAATTGAAAACCTAGAGAAGCTATATGCATGTGCATCCTTGCATCTGGACCCGAGTGCATACTTTCTTAGACATAGTTATCCCCATGTGATCTATGTTTGTCTGCTTCGTATAGGGTGACATAAGCAGTTTGACCTTGTCTTTGATTTGTTCCAAGAATCAGAATCACTGAAAATGCATTTTCAAATGAATTAGAACATTACATCTCTATTGGATATCCTATCCCAATCAATTCTTAAGAACAAGACATCTGAGCTCCAGATTTTGTTCTGAGAAAACATTCTGAACATCTCCTGTATTTCCCAGTTCATTGAAAAAAAAAAAAAAAAGCATTGTCACATTTCACTGTCACATTACAGCAATATTGTGTACTTCTTACAAAATTGCATTTGATAATTTATTTTATACTCACAGATAATTTTCATTTAAGTCTTTGTTTGTATTTGTAGTAATCTAATATTTACGCTACAAAGATTTTTCATTTTGGCATATAGTGGAAAAGGAGCTTCCTGTTAGTTAAATTATGCTGGAACCAAGAGTAATAAAGCTGGCATTGCATTGTGAATTTCATCCCAAAATATTCACAACTGCTTTAGAAATTTCTAAAAGCAACATACAAACCAGATGACCTTTTGCTGATGCAGAGGCTGTTTGAAGACTATATGTGCCAACGGTCTTATGCCACATGAACATTTATATAAGAGTTAACAGGGAAGATTCAGCTTTCAGTTACGCTGAGGAAAGTGTGAGACTGCTGCATCGCTTAGAGACTAATGGCTCTAAGAATTGAAACTATATTTTTGCAATTGGAGTGTAAGTCAGGATACAGGAATTGATAAATCTGCACATTTTTAACCAATGAATTATTTTATAAATCACAATTAAGATCCTCAGCAGGCACAAATCAAAAAGATTTCAGATCAGATCATCTTCAATTTTATGTCTTATGAAAAATGAAACACTGCCTTTTTCTTATAAGAGGGAGTCAGTGTTTTGCATTCCTATCTATGACTTCTACTGATTGTTACAAGACCCCAGCAAAGATATTCACCTCAAGAGCTTAAAATCAAGGTAAATGTCCAGCATTACAATAGAAAATTTCTAATGAAATTTGAATTATCCCCTCTTAAAGATTAGAAGCCTCCTATTTTATGATAAGAATCTTAAGGCAGGATGAACATGCAATGGTCTTCACTCATCTGTGTAAATACACTCTTTTAATAGACTGTAAAAAGTTACATGTTCCATCTTTATTTGTTCATGTTTTTCCTGGTTTTGGTAGGGATAGAGTAAATTTTCTTCCTCGCAGCTGGCATAGAGCTGTGTTTTGGATTTAGTATGAGGATAACATTGATAACACACTGATGTTTTAGTTGTTGCCAAGCAGTCAAGGACTTTTCACCTTCTCACAGTGCCCTGCCAATGAGAAGGCAGAGGATGCCAAGAAGCTGGGAGAAGACACAGCCAGGACAGCTGACCCAAAGTGGCCAAAGGGATATTCCATACCATATAACGTCATGCTCCGTATATGGCTGAGGGGTGGGCTGGGAGGCAGGGCAGCTCAGGGTCTTGCTGAGCATTGACTTTGGGTGCTGAGAAATTGTGCTGTTCATCACTTGTTTTGGTTGTTGTTGTTGTTGTTGATGATGATGATGATGATGATGATTTTCCTTTTCTGTCCTATTAAACTGTCTTTATCTCAACCCATGAGGTTTTGGTTTTGTTTTTTTTTTCATTTTCAATTCTGTCCCTCATCCAGTTGTGAGGGTGGGGGGAGAGCGAATGGCTGTGTGGGTTTTAGTCGCCGGCTGGGTTAAAGCACAGCAATGCTTCTTTGCACTGTAAATCAAGTTGTTTGTTGGTATGGTAGATCTATACCAAGCTGATACAAAACAATCCTACATATGCCTGCACAAGTTGCCTCAGTTGAGATTTGTAGTATAAATATTAAGACTGGTATGAATGCAGGGTGAATGAGAATTTAGGTGTGTGAAAACACTGGAAGGAATAGCAAGGATGAGATATATACGGATGGCAGATGCTGATGGCACCTAATTAGCAGGTTATCAAGATCACAGCACACTACTTACAGCTTCTCAAGACACTTGGGCAGTGGAAGCCTTAGCCTAAAAGACAGATTGGACTTCACTGACACTGTTTTGCTCTGGAAATTTACTGCCTGCCCCAGAGAAGGTGTTTGATCCTTAGTGTAGTGGGGCTGAATCATGTGGAAGGATTGTTTTATATATTTGATATGTGATATTCTTTAGCACATATTGCATATTTTCTTCTGTTTACAGCAGAAATGTACTATTGATTTATGCATGTTTATAAGACCCTTTAAACCTCAGATCCTTCTTTGCAGCCCTTTCAGTCATCCTGCTTTTAATATTTGCATTATGGTCTGCATGTAAGTGTAGTGTTTTGCATGTGCACTTGTTAAACTGCATTTCATTTGGGGGTTTTTTAGAACTTTTTTTTTTTACATATCAACACCATTTTGAATTCAATATTGATTCCCAGCCCTTCCCAACAGCGGCATATTTAGGTAAAAAAGCTTTAAGTGTTATGTAGAGAAATCAGTATACAATTTCAATATTTTTTGTGTAATCTTTGTTTTATCCCTTTGTTCACAGTAATATTCTTACACTTTGGATCTTGCACTTCTACTAAGAAATAAACTCAGCTGATTGATAGAAACTAGCATGGCTTTCCTGGACTGTGTCACCTCTGTGGCATCCAAAGGTCTGGACTATGGATATAAAATGGATTGGGGCTGGGATATATGATCTGAGGTGCTTCCAGCAGGCATTCAGCTCAGCGTGCACACAGGAGCAGTACATGTGTAGGTGAGTGTGTGTGTGCTTGTGAATGGGTGTTTCCCCTGGATTTGACAAATTTAAATTTAATCGCCCCTGCTTCAATTGCTCCTCTCAATAAAACTTAACTGATTGTCACTTGAATCCACCTAGTCACTTTTTTGACTAACAGGAGAACAACTGCAAGATCATCCACTGATACCCTAAACATACCAGATATTTTATGATTCAAGTGCAGATACTCACAAAATAGCTGCAGTTAAATATTTCTGTTGTCAGAGACCTGTCTTCCATCCCTGGAAGCCTCCAAGTTGACCTGTATGTGTGACTTACTATACGTGCTATGAGCTATACGTGCCAAAGTTTGAAAATTGCTCTTGATGTGGGGGATGATGACCACCAGGAGATCTAAAAACTGTAAAAATAGGTAGCATTTGTGACATACCAATTGTTCCCTCTGTAGAGAAAATGTAATCACAGTTTTTCTGTATGTGACTGAGCGACACAGATGAAACCCCGAGCAAACTAGAAAACTCCACTCCAATCACAAAGGAGTTGGACCAAATATGATATGAAATTATAAACTCACTCCCTTTCTAGCACATTTAACTGTTTTCCTTTTGTCTGAGCGAGGCACATCCATGTAGCTTTCCAGCATGACAAAAAAGGTCAAATACCAAGATATTTTCTGTGTAAAATTAAAAATCAAGGCAGTGGGAAGGCAGAGAAAGCAAGTCAAGTTTTCACTTCTTTTTTCTTTAAACATTTGCCTTGAGTGCCTAGATCAGCTAAATTTATTTCATAAACCAACTGTTACTTTCCTTGTCTTACTCAGGAACTCTCTGTTTTCTAAAGACGACGGCAGGCATCCCCCTGTGTGTGCACGCTGGTGATGTGACTTTGAAACAGTCACAACTGGAGGGGGATCACATTTCTCCTACATACGGGCTCCTCCAGAAAACCAAAACTGCTCTTAAACTCAGCAGGGCTTCCCCTGTGCCTTAAGGACTATAACAAGCAAACTGAGAATAGCCAAATAAGCTGATGCTGTCTGTCACAAATTCCTTTTGGTAAATTCAACATGCGTTTAAGGCAAGAGAAAACTCTGCAGATATTTGTATCTTGGCCAATTACACTGTTTAAATGCAGAATCATAAAATCACAGATTAGTTTAGTCTGGGAGGTACCTCAGAAGGTCTACTAGTCCAATCTGCTCAAAGCAAGGGTGACTCTGACATTAGATCAGGTTGCTTTGCTCAAGGCCTCATTCTGTTGAATAATAAGTATCTCAAAACACCGGGATTCCACAACAATTTCTAAAATTTCTTGAAATTTTGTATTTCCAAATGCAAAGCTTCGAAAGAAAGGTTTGCAGTTTACCTTCATAGGTATCTGCAGGGGAAATGACTTGTTTATCTGGATGTGGATATGGCATATTATAAAGATAGTTATCAGCATTTAAAAAAATAAAGAGTAAAGGTGAAGAGATTTTCATACATATTTTGAGTGTTTTATTTGATCAGCCTTACCTTTTTGGAAAGGGATAGCTCCCTTGCTCTAAAGAAAGGAAGTTTCATTCTGAGTCTGTTACAAGCAGGGCTATTTGTTCTTGGTAATGAAAGCTATCAGTGACTTCCACAGTCCAGCGACAGGAGTAATAAGTGCTAGCAGGATCGAGATTCGTAACTGTGCAAAGGCAGGAAGGGAGACCTGCATGAGATCTCATTTCTTTCCTCAGAAAAGTGGAAATTGGTGAGGGAGGAAGGCTGTGCTGCACCGGGTGTTTGGCATTGAACTGTTAGGCCTATGGAGACCTCCAGAGAATAAGGTAAAGTCTAGTTCTGCCTGAAATATTTAATAGGATTGACTGAATTATTTTGTTCAAAATTATTTCACTGCAAAGTGGATTTAACTTTCTTTTTTTGCTGACCCTATGAGACAGAACCTTTTTCATCCCCCTAGAACAAGCAGCCAGTGTGCTTATAATTATTCCACACCATGAAACATGACCATGCATGTGTTTCCTTCTCTTCTCAGAACCTTTGCATTTAAAAGGGGAAAATCATTTTTAAGCACTTCATTAGTGCTGTTGAAGGGGTTCCATATAGGTAAGCATGTGGCGTGTGTGTATGAAAAATCCCACAGGTCTCCTGTGAGGCACCATTTATTTGATTTGAAGGAGTTAACACTTAATTTCTTGAACTGCTCTGAAAATCTAGTTTCCTATCATCTTTTTCTCTTGAGTGTGGAGAACTTGTAAAGCAGTGGACAATTACACTATAATTATGTGCTTATAGAAATGTATAATTATATAAGTATGCAATTATATGAGTATCTAATGTTATTATACTACGGACCTGGCAAAATTGAGGAAGTCAGTTCACAATGACTTTGCAGTGCACATCTGCAATTTGGGAGTCCTTTACTGTGCCTTGGAATAGAAAATCTTGGAAAGAGAAGACCGATGGAGTCAGAAAAGATGAGTGTCAGTGCACCAAGAGTGCCTGCAGCCACCCTGTAATTTTTGATAGGTTTTGAGGGTAGGCTTTATACATACTCATTTGTCTCTCTGAATTAAACACTTAAACTTTAGGATAAAAATAAGCTACTTCCGTAATTTTCAAATAACTTAAAGCAAGTCTTTCCAGGTTACCTTTTGCTCGTATTAGAATGTTGCTGTTTACAAGCTAAAAGAGGACTATCCCATCCTTCTAACAGTTTTCATTCCGTTTTTCTAATTTCTTTTTCTCATTTGCTCACTAAAATAACATGACCTTTTTGTTACCTTTTGAACTCAAAGGTGATAAGATTTTCTGAATTCCATCTTCAACTGATCCATGGAAGCCATGTAAGAGAGCTGTTTAACTAGCCAATATAGTGAATTCTTTTAATAATATATTTAATACAGACAGGTCTTTGAACACAGTTTAACTCATTATTTTGCAAGAACAATTTAGCTATTCCTTATCTCCCTGCAATTATCTGTACATGGAGCTGTATTATGCAATATTTTACACAGATACAGGCTTTATATATTAAAATTGAGCCGTAGTTATTCATTTGCCACCACTTGATAGACATCAATGTTCTTTCCCAGGCAAAACTAAATTTAAAACTAGAAGTAAGAGC
Organism: Grus americana; assembly: GCF_028858705.1. NCBI lineage: Eukaryota > Metazoa > Chordata > Aves > Gruiformes > Gruidae > Grus > Grus americana. Next base: position 1,465,263 of record NC_072859.1, on the reverse strand, counting down.
TTGATCCTGTTCCATCGAAGGCATTGGGAGATTTTCAATTGCCTTAAGTGGGATTTGGATTAAAACTGAAAGAATAATTACAGCACTGGTAGATTTATATGAACAAATGTAATTTTATTTTTAAAAAAATCCTAATTAGTGGATAGAGTAAGTGTAGTATATTTATATTTGAATCTTAGCAATACATTTACTACCAGGTCTCAAAATCTTAATTGAAAAGTTAATTTAAATTAGCTCTCATATGAACTGTCTTGAGGTTCGAAAACGTGCTAAGTGACCATCTTCGTTTCTAATTTCTGCCATTTCTCTGAAAGCTCTATCAATTGTTAGAGAGCACTAGAGACCTATATGAAGTTCATTGTACAGAAGCAGCTGAGCTGTGCAATGAAAAGTCTTATGTAGTCTGCAATTTGCTAGTTAATTACATATTATTGTGAAGCAAATTCATTTATTTTAGCCTATCTCCAAGTGTGTGAACATGTGTCACTTCTCCATAAACTTCATTAGTTTTCATTACACAGAGGTCTGATATAATCTGATGGTCATTCTTACCTCTGTATTGATTAGTAATGCTACATCATTTTGAAATACTGACAATTAAGGCTTTTTCTATGAGAGCTCATGAGCATATTGAGTTAGAATGTTTTCCATTAATTTTTTTCAGTAATAACCTTGGTCCATTTGAGACATTGCTTAATAGTCCATAACTCCTACTTTAATAGGAAACAATAATTGATTTCTACTTGTACTTGAATACTGTAGGGTATAAATTTTAGCACATTTAATACCCAGTTAATGATACACCTTTGGAAATACTAATGGAAGCAGAGTCTGGGCCATCCTTGTTTGCATCTGTATCTTTGAAGATTTACAGGGTATTTACTTGAATCATAACAGACTACAATGGAACTAACCATTTTTTCTACAGAAAAAAAAAAAGAAGAAGAAGAAGAAGAAGAAAAAGAGGCCTTATAATATTTCCTGGCTTCTGTCCCCACAAGTTTTATGGGTGAGCACCAGATGTAGATGATCTGTAAATACGATATTCACTCAGTGACAGCAAGCTTATCGCTTAGAAGAGGACATGCATCCAACTATTAAAAGGTTAATAATATATTCCAGTACGTCATTTTAGAAGTTGCAAAATTCTTACTATCAGCCTGTAGCCAAAGCAGAGGCCTCTAGCACCCATAAAGTGGAAGCAGACTAAACAGGATGTGGTTACCATTTTCTTGCTTTAGAACCAAAGTACGGTAAAACGGTATAACCAGTGACAGTACTTTGTAACATTGCAACTTTACTAACAACATGATCATCATCAAACCTTTTGTAACACAGCCAACCATAAATGTATAAATAATATGCAACTGCAAGAGGTCAAAGGCTTGGGATACAATTGCACAAACGGGGTTCAGGAAATCACCTGCAAGCAGTAAAATCTGCAAGATACAAACAAAGGATGTAGAGCAGGACAATAACATCATCCCCTTTGCTTTTGCAGACCAAGGGAAGAAGCAGGCTCATTATCACTAATTGTTGAAGTATGTAGTGCTAAGGATTATTATTGAGTAAGAACCAGCCACTGGAGATGTGTATTGGTAATGAACATCAATCCAGTAAAATTTTGTTTGCTTGGAACATCTTGGTTCTTTCTTGCATACTTCACTGCTCTACAGCTGGCAGGAATTTATTGGGCTGTGTAACTGTTACTCTGGGTGAGTAAAATGGGTGGAGAATTGAGTACCAAGTACAGTGAGTCTGTATCTTTCTACTGATTGAATAATGACATGTAAGTTTAAAAGAAGCTCTATCATTCTCGTTGTTCAGGATCCAAGTGATAGCTTTGAATGCTATAGGTAAACTTCAGCTTCTCTTTTCTTAATTGAAAGGAAATTTACAACAAGATAATCTATCTTATATTTCTGGTCAGTCTGTGACTGGAAAGCAGAAGAGGTTGAAAATATTGCATGTGTAAAATTACTATGCCAAGTCATTTTTCCCTAGAAATTAGTCACTTGTATGCACTTTCTAGTCTAGATACCTGATAGAAGATACAGTTTGCTAACATCGTTATGTGCTGAAAAACTTTCCTGGTTTTTATTTCATTAAAATGAGACTCTCAGGAGCAAGTGGGGAGGGGGTTGGGGGGCATAGAAGAAGGAAGGAAGGAAGGAAGGAAGGAAGGAAGGAAGGAAGGAAGGAAGGAAGGAAGGAAGGAAAGGAAGAACAAACGAACATCTACATCAGTTTACAGTTTGGCAATTACATATAAATTAGCATCCACAGTCATAAAACCTACTTATTGTATATGAATCTGCAGGTCAGTGCCTGTATTTAAATAAGATTTGAGGAAGCACCAAGGTAGGAGGCAGAATGGAAATGAGTAACTGATTCATCTTCTCTAATAGCAATCTAAATCAATAGGGTGGGATCAAGATATAAGAGTCAATCCAGTGCTCTGACAAGGGATGAATGATGGAACACACAAAAGAGATTGTTTATACTATTTTTCCTTAGCTTTATATCTGTTTCAGATTTGGAGAGCAACCACTTTTAATGTGCATTGACAGGCTCATTACAATGTAAATAAAATGAATGACATGATATCTCTGCAGTTAAACATTTTAGATGAACAAAGCAGGATACAGTTTAGAAGGCAGAGGTAGCTTATAGATTTATAATAAAACCAGAAACTAGTGCCTGTAAAATTCTCAAGTTTTTAACTTTGCATCCTAATAATTCACATATATCAGAAGCTGACATTTTATTAAAGTTTAAGGTAAGCCCATGGCTTTAGATCCATAAAATTAAATTAAATAGACCTAATGAGTTAGGGAAATGAAGTCAGTCATAGAATCATAGAATCATAGAATGGTTTGGGTTGGAAGGGATCTTTAAAGCTCATCTAGTCCACCCCCCTGCCATGGGCAGGGACACCCTCCACTAGCCCAGGTTGCCCAAAGCCCCATCCAACCTGGCCTTGAACCCTGCCAGGGAGCCAGGGGCAGCCACAACCTCTCTGGGCAACCGGTGCCAGGGCCTCAGCACCCTCACAGGGAAGAATTTCTTTCTTACATCTAATCCAAACCTACCTTCTTTCAGGTTAAACCCATTACCCCTTGTCCTGTCACTACACTCCCTGATGAACTGTCCCTCTCCAGCTTTCCTGTAGGCCCTTCAGGTACTGGAAGGCCACAATTAGATCTCCCTGGAGCCTTCTCTTCTCCAGGCTGAACAACCCCAACTCTCTCAGCCTGTCTCCATAGCAGAGGTGCTCCAGCCCTTTCATCAGCTTTGTAGCCTCCTCTGGACTTGCTCCAACAGCTCCATCTTGTCCTGGGGACCCCGGAGCTGGATGCAGTACTGCAGGGGGGGTCTCACCAGAGGAGAGTAGAGGGGCAGAATCCCCTCCCTTGACCTGCTGGTCAAGCTGCTGTGATGCAGCCCAGGACACAGTTGGCTTTCTGGGCTGCAAGCGCACACATTACCACGTCATGTTGAGCTTCTCATCCACCAACACCCCCAAGTCCTTCTCCTCAGGGCTGCTCTCAATCAATTCATCCCCCAGTCTGTATTGATATTGGGGGTTGTGCTGACCCATGTGCAGGACCTTGCACTTGGCCTTGTTGAACTTCATGCGGTTCACATAGGCCCACCTCTCCAGCCTGTCAAGGTCCCTCTGGATGGCATCCCTTCCCTCCAGCGTGTCGACCACACCACACAGCTTGGTGTCAGCAAACTGGCTGAGGGTGCACTCGATCCCACTGTCCATGTCACCAACAAAGAGCTTTTGCAGGCCCCATCCCTGGCAGTGTTCAAGGCCAGGTCGGATGAGGCTTTGGGCAATGTGGTCTAGTGGAGGGTGTCCCTGCCCATGGCAGGGGGTTGGAACTAGATGATCTTTAAGGTCCCTTCCAACCCAAACCATTCTATCATTCTATGATTCTATGATTCTATGTTAAACAGCACCAGTCCCAGTACCGACCCCTGAGGAACACCACTTGTCACTGGTCTCCACTTGGGCATCGAGCTGTTGACCACTACTCTTTGAGTGTGACCATCCAGCCAATTCCTTATCCACTGAGTGGTCCATCCATCAAATCCATGTCTCTCCAGAGACAAGGATGTCGTGCAGGACAGTGTCAAATGCCTTGCACAAGTCCAGGTAGATGATGTCAGTTGCCCTTCCCTTATCCACCATTGCTGTAACCCCATCATAGAAGGCCACCAGATTTGTCAGGCACGATTTGCCCTTAGTGAAGTCGTGTTGGCTGTCACCAATCACCTCCTTATTTCCCATGTGCCTGAGCACAGTTTCCAGGAGGATCTGCTCCATGATCTTGCTGGGCACAGAAGTGAGACTGACCAGCCTGTAGTTCCCCAGGTCTTCCCTGTTTCCCTATTTAAAAATGGGGGTTACGTTTCCCTTCTGCAGTCAGAGGGAACTTCACCGGACTGCCAGGACTTCTCAAATACGATGAAGAGTGGCTTAGCCACTTCACCTGCCAGTTCCTTCAGGACACATGGATGCACCTCATCAGGTCCCATGGACTTGTGCACCTTCAGGTTCCTTAGATATTCTTGAACCTGATCTTCTCCTACAGCAGGTGGTTCTGCATTCTCCCAGTCCCTGCCTTCTGTGACGTCGGCAGTGTGGTTCAAGCACTTGCTGGTGAAGACTGAGGCAAAGAAGTCATTGAGTACCTCAGCCTTCTCCATATCCTGGGTAACCAGGTCGCCCGTTTCATTCCGGAGGGGACCCACATTTTCCCTTGTCTTCCTTTTATCACTGGTGTACCTATAGAAACTTCTCTTGTTGTCCTATGGTTCTAATGGTTCTGCAAGATTTTTGGAAGTGGTCTTCTATTCACCTTTTGATAAGATAATGCTAAAAAAAAAAAAGCTCTGGGGAATTGTAATGTTTTCGTCATTATGCTCACTGTTTTAAGATTTTCTTTCCTACTTTGTTGTTAGTATACTGTAGCACCGAATTATTAAATAGATGAAAAGTGACATTATACAGTAGGGTGACAGTCTTTATTGATTAGGCCTTTTTACTACTTAAACAATTTTTTAATATTAGAATCTTTGTCTATTTTTTAATATTAAATTAGGACAAATGTTTGTTGACTGTATTTTACATACAACTTCTATTTTGAGACAAGCATTCAGCATGGTGATTTCTTGAGATCTCTGCCTGATTAATTTCTTACATCTCTCATGTGATTTTCTTTCAGCCAAGTTTAGTCATATCAGTTTTTCTGAAGGTCTATAAAATCAGACTTGCAGTTTGATTTTTTAATTGTGTTTTTCTATTGAATTAGAATTGTGCTATATAAATATGCTTGACATATTTGTACTAACAGTGGCAGCTTGAATTACCTGCAACACATCTCCAGTCACAAGGTGCTTTTGCTGAAATCACCTCGGAACATAGTATAATTGCCACAATTTTTTAACAATCACTCATTTGAGTAGTGGATAATTGTGAAAATAAATAGCTTTAGCCCCGAGTGTCTGTTGTTTATTTCACAGTTACATTTTCTTTTTCTTCAGAAGTTTACAAGTGAAAGGTGCTGGAGAACTACATTATCTTTAGATTAGAAGCTAATAATAGGCTTTGTAGTCACATCTAATGATTGCAACTCCTGAAATCTATAGAGAGTTGCTTGTGAAAATTATAAATAACAAACATTCATGGAGAGTCACCATCAAAACACAAAAGTTGCTCTCCTCTTGAATATGATTTACTTTTTTTGAAACTTAATTGAAAAGGTAAAGCCATCCAAACAATTGGATCAGACTCGTTTTGGTTTTATTTCATTTCAAATGAAGACCAATTCATACCATTATTTATTTCAACTTTGAATTTATCCCAAGGACATCTTGTGCTTTCCTACATCTGCTTTTCTATACTGGCACAATAGACTATTATGGTTCATCAGCAGTCAGTCACTTAATCTGAAATGATGGATCATCATCCAGCAGTTTCATGCACAGGTCCCTGTGTAATACCTCAGTGGAAGGGTATGGGTTAGAAGCACTAATATCAATCCTTCCTCATTCTGGTCTACACAGGACTAGCTCAGAGAGTGTTGTTGGTAAAGAGGATAACCAAAGAGCAGAAAGCGAATACAGGGAGAATAAGCAGAGAGCAGGCAGCTACTCAAGAACAAGTAGAACTACTCAGTTTGGCATTGAACCTATGCTTTGGTCAGTGATGGCCAAATTATTTTTGTAGCCTTTCCTTAAAGATTATATGAAGTGGAATGTTTTCGGTTTTTAAAGAAATCTCCCCCTCCCCCCCCCCCCCCCCAGTCTGTTACAAAGAAACCTTAGTGGTTGGCAGGTAGACTTTCTTTTGTTTGAAAGAATTGTAATTCTAAACTGTAAAAAAAATTATGGGATCTCTGATTATTAAAGTTAAAATTAAGCAAGAACAGTCAGAAATGTTTGGAGGAAAGATGACAGCTTCTCCTGTCACAAAATATATATAATGAATATACAGTGTGTTATTTTGTGGAAATTCAACTTTATTACACTTAATCTTCAGACTTTTTTTTTTTTTTTTGGATGATGTTTTGAGATGCAGTAGATATGATGGTAATTAAAAGGGAACAGGAGGATTAGGAAAGGTTAGAACTGATAGCTGTTTTGATATTTGATTCCATTGTCATCTTATTTTTCTCTGAAATAGCATATAAATACTATATAGAAGAAAACTGGACTCTGATAAGAACACTGTATTTGGTGACAAAGGTGTTATCACCCTTTGTGGGTCACCAAGAAAACATCTGAAGCATGTTGATTCACTGGCCTCAAGGACCTCTCCTCTAGGGACAATAGTGCTTCTGAATGATTGTATCAAATATCTCTGGTTTGGCCAAGAGTAAATGAACATGTTGCTTTAATACAGGGTGGGGAGAATAATTCATCAGCATCAACAGAGCACTTTTATTTTCTTAGCTGGCCTGAAAACTGCACTGGAAAACCCGCAGTGTGTTAGCTGCACCAGATGTGTTTAAAATACCCTTTTACAAACTTTTCAGTCTTAGAGATGGGACAAAGTTCAGTTATATTAGCAATATAGCATATAAAGCTTAATTTGTTTCTCAGTACCAAGAAAAAGTAAGCAAAGGACATTTAATTTTGTAGACAAGTTCCTTACCAGCCTTGGGTAGGAAGTTTTTTCCTCCTGCTGTTACAGTGAAATAAGAAAATCTAGAAATAATGTGTACTGAAGCATGGGTAAACCTCATTTACAGTGTTTATCATTTTTCTTCTTGTTTTCAGCACCTCCCCTCAAAAGGGGGTGGGGGGGGAGGGGGAGAGAGGGGAGAGAAGAACAATTGCTATCATTTTGCAGTTTAGATTTGTTCTCCTTTAATTTCAGATGTGTCTTTATTTACAAAAGCACAGTGGAACATGACAGAATTCCATTATTTTATGTAATGGGTGTGAAGGACCATTTGGTGTTCATCTTGCTGCCCTAGGAAGATATTTGTCCTGTGGAACCACCTTCTGCATCAATTACTACATGTCGATCAATAACGCTAATCTACTTAAAACGCATATTGGGCACAAACTGAGATATGAGAAATCCCATCTAAACATAAGGAAACTTTTTTTTTTTTTTTTTTTTTTACTGCTAAAGTGGTCAAACATTGGAACAGGTTGCCAAGAGAGGCAACCGTTGGAGATATTCAAAGCCTGAATGGCCACAGCCCTAGGCAACCTGCTTAACCAAGGGGGCTGAACTGGATGATCTCCAAAGGTCCTTTCTAAGCTCAATATTCTGTGATTTTGTGTTTCTAAGATAAGAATGAACAGCTGCAAACTGTGTAAGAGCGTAAAGGGAACAGCTATACCTACAACCGAAATGTGATGTTAATGAAAGGCAACAGGGTGCCACTATTACTACTTCTCCATTCTTTGAAAGTAGCATACAATTAAAACACAAGGGAACACAATCAGGCTGAAAATCAGGCTTTTTGTCTAGATTTAGCATTTAATCATCTGGACGTTTTTCAGTTTATTAGAACATGTTTGTTAATATCTAACCTTAGTGTTCCAAGCAAAAGTAATGCTTATATAATACTTAACTGTAAGTATTCCTATTTACTTGGCACCCATTACTCTTTCTGTGAATAAGCAGATTTACTACTCTAACTGTGTATAACATGTTGGAGCTGTAAATAATGTCCACTATATAGAAACAGGAAAAAGCTTTCCTGGAAGCTTTCCATGTTTGATTTGGTCTCTTGTTAGAGTTAACATTAATTCTTAAAGTGCGGACTGACTGCAGATTTGTCCAAGTGATGTACTTGGCTAGTTTGATATTTTCATAATATGAATGGCTATGTCACTGATATACCAAAAGCCTAAGAAAAGGTAACTGCAGTTGCTTTGTGCTGACTTAGTAACTTGATAAACCTCCTAGGAAATAACTTCTACGAACTTCTCCAACACTTCAACACCTGGGAAATACATCATCTGATGCTGAAGGATTCCAATTTTTGTTGTGATTTTGTTCTTTAGTAAATGAATTAAGTCATTGCTTTAAGGAGAAAGACTTGGGGATACTGGTGGATGAAAAATTGGACATGACCCTGCAACGTGCACTTGCAACCTAGAAAGCAAATTGTATCCTGGGCTGCACCAAAAAAAACATGGCCAGCAGGCTGAGGGAGGTGATTCTGCCCCTCTACTCCGCTTTCCTGAGACCTCACCTGCACTACTGCATCTGGCTCTGGGGTCCCCAGTACAAGAAGACAAGGACCTGTTAGAGATACTGTAGAGGAGGGCCATGCAAATGATCCAAGGGCTGGAGTACGTCTCTTGAGAAGAAAAGCTGAAACAATTGGGGTTGTTCAGCCTGAAGAAGAGAAGGCTCCAGGAGCCCTAGTTGTGGCCTTTTAATATATAAAGGGGGCTTATAAGAAAGATTCAGAGATATTTTTTTACCGAGGTCTGTACTGATAGGACAAGGGGCAATGATTTTCAGCTGAAAGAGGATAGGTTTAGACTGGATGTAAGGAAGACATTTTATGATGAGGTTGGTGAAGCACCGGTTGCCCAGAGAAGCTGTGGCTGCCCCTGGCTCCCTGGCAGTGTTCAAGGCCAGGTTGGATGGGGCTTTGGGCAACCTGGGCTAGTGGAGGGTGTCCCTGCCCATGGCAGGGACTTGATGATCTTTAAAGGTCACTTCCAACCTAAATTATTATGTGTTTCTATGACTCTTATTGCACATGAGAGGTAATAGAGTAAGGAAAAATAACTTCCACAATGGTTTGTTTTCATGCTATGTTTTCATATTTAGTATTGGCCAAGAATATAGCTTTAATTTTATTCTACTTCCAGACTATGGTGGTATTGAAGTAGATAAGAAAGGGGACGGAGTGAAAGAGAGAGAAAAGATAAAGAAAAATAATATTTATCTGTTGTGCAGGGGATATTGATAAGTAAATTAACAACTCAAATGACCAAACAGTCAATAAACAGTCCTCCCTGATTAGAAATTTATGAACTTCCACTGTTGAATTAATTCAGGGAAGGACAAGTAAAATGAGAATGGGCAAGCATCTAACACAGGTACCTATTCAGTAGATTTAGGTACCTGCATACACATGATATGACTTCCAAAACCTTTATATGAGACACCCAAATAATTCAGGAAAACTTTGTCAGCTTTTTAGTTCATGAAGAATTCTTTGAAATGTATTGGCCAAAGCTTCCTCAGTCTAAGGCATATTTAAGTATATATATGCTTTTAAAATTATTTACCCATTTTCTCACACTCAGATGTGCTACAGAGGTCTACATTTTCTACCTAAGTTGCATTTAAGAAACATTTTTCACTAGATATCATTTCCACAATGTAATGATGAAAAGAAATATTCACTGTCAGTTCAATATCTTTGCTATCATTTCCTTTGAGAAAAAGTCCTGAGAAAAAAGTGTGCAGTGATCATGAGACTGATGCAATACCAAAAATTACATTAATAAAATAAGTTACAGCAGAGATGTTAATCTTGTTCTAAACAGAAATAATTTACTGAATCCTCAAATGTAGCTTAGCAACATATGATCATAAAATAATAGATACGAATATTGAAAAAAACCAAAACCTGTAATAAGATTAAACTAGAAGGATTGTGAGATTGTAAGGCAAATCAGATTAATTTGCTCAGCATGATCACTGTGTCTGCTAATTATGAGATCGGCGTCACAGGCAATTTTGTGATCATTTGTATTATGGACATGCACTTTTGAACTTTTTTTTAACCTCTGTTTATTGTTGTATTTTGGGTGGAATCCACTAAAAGCGGGAACTGGACATTGTTGGATCAAGTTTTGAACTCTGTTAAAAAAGAAATGGCTCAAGACCAGAGGTATGGATTCTTATGTTTTCCAAACTTGAGATTATGCTTTTAAACTGAAATTAGACTTTGATCTAGTAAATTGTTAATTGTTGCTTAACAGTCAACTTACCAGGGGCCCAGTTCAAGTTGCAAGATTGTTTATATTTGCCAGCTCAGATGTGCCTGTATGGTTTGTATAGTTGGGGCCTTTGTAGCTGACTCTGACTTCAGAAATAAAGGAAAAAAATAGCATAGGTTTCAAGACCTGCATAAAGATCCCAATGTAGATGTTGGTTTTATAGCTTAGGCCCTTACCCACTTTGAAGATATATTTTATTATCTATTCCACTGCTAAATTTTTAGATAAATTATTATTTGAGTTAGCTATATTAAAGATTATGGAAAATGACAGAGAGATTGGAATATTGATTTGTTTTTAGATGTCGTTTTCACTGTAGCTTTAAAGAACTCCAAATCACAAGGCATCCAGTAATTCTATTAAAAACTTTATGATGTCTTCCTATTCCATTGCTTCAAATATAAATTTTCCTATGAGCAAACTGTAGCTGCTTTTTAATAAGAATATGTCAATGTGTGGCACAATACGTCAGTTCTTTTAGATCTTTTTGGACTGCTTTACTTTAGATAGATCAGCCGGAGGGATTTTTTAAGGAAAATTTTAAATATAAGCATGTTAATCTAATAATATACCTGAGATAGAAAGTTTAGAACCAGATTTGACTTTTTTTTAATTGATCTGGTGTTCCGTTTCAGGATTATAGACAAAAATATTCATGTTAAAAGTATTCAAGGAATTGCTGCCTGATTGTGAATAAGGAAAATAATTGTATGTACGCGTCAATGCGAGAGGGAATAGTCAAATGACTTCTTATCCCTTATTGCTAATCTGTCCTCTCCCTCCCAGTGCGAGACCTGAATCAGCCCTTAACTCACTCATTAGGTATTAAGTTTAAGTATTGGTGGCTGGAAACAGGTAAAATTGAAGCACAGCCCTTTTGGGGGTCACTTGCCTCTCCTTATTGAGCTCTTCTCTCTGACAGAGGTTTTTTTCTTTTGGAAAGGGATCACAAAAAGACTCAGAGCTAGAGTATTAGCACTACCACTCTGATGATCTTTTAAATACTGTGCAGAAAAGTGATTTTCTTAAAAAAAAAAAAAAAAAGAAAAAGTGGGCCAAATTAAAGGGATATGAAAGTTGTATGTTGAGTATATGGCTTATTTTCATCTTGTCATGGACTGAATTTATCCATTTTTAGCTCCCACAGAGAACTAAGTTCCAAATATGTTTTTGTAGATCAATATATGTAGGCGCTGCTCGTCATTGGCATCTGTCTTTTTTTTTGCTAGAGAGTGCATATTTGTGATTTTAGTTAATCTTGTCTTTTTATGACTTGTAGAATCCTTGTTGCATAGTCACCTCCAGGTTTCATGTACTGTGTTCCCTAAATGAATGCCATTTTATAAAACACAGCATATAACCACATGAAAAAGCTAAAATTACCTTTAGCAAAATTGGAAATTAATCCTTTTCTATTACAACTGATGTAAGTGTTAGAGGCTGAATAGTACATTTTTAAAGTTATAAAACATTTGGAATTGCTTTCTCTCTCCACCTGACATTTAAGATGCTTTTTTCTGTATCCAAAACAGTGAACAAAAGTAAATCAAACAGTATATTAAATGACTGGAGAAGAGGCTGAATATCATCTAGTATGCAGTACTGAAGAATTATAGCCAGAATTTGGCATATAGCTTACCTCTAATTCCCGTATGCATTATTTTGTTAACATATATATACTACTGTCAGCATAATTCATTATGAATTAGAAAAGTGAAGGAAACTCATCCAAAACTAAATGGGAAGAATAGCAAGTCAGAAGGGAATCTGGATTGCTGACAAACTGGGACAAGTAATGACCGCAGCATGGTCACTAATGCAAGCTGAAATAAGGTGCTTGTCCTCTCTTTAGGGGAGAGGGGGAATTGATGATAAGATCTGGAGCCAGCACAGTCTGTGCATCTGTTAAGTGGTTCAAATGCAGCAGAAACTGATTATAGAACTTCTCTATATATATTCTTAAAAGGAGAAAAGACCTTGAGGCAATTCAGTGAATCCTCAAAGTAAGCCTGGCAACACATGACATTTTGCCTCAAGTTTAAGCTAGAGAGTTTACTTCTAGTAGATAATGGGTCTGTTGGATTTCTAGGCCTGTTCAGCCTTTCATGTCCTCTCTGAAATCCTTAGAAAAGTATCCAAATATTAAAACGAAGATTTTCTATCTAATAGTCATATCCACATATTTTTCAGTGATCTCTTGCTCATCAGTATCTAGAGTCTGTTGTTGACTTCACATTGCTTCGTTTTGTGACCCAAACTTAAACCAGATCCTGACATAGTAACAACAGGAAGATAAAAGAAAACACCAACTCCGAGGGTAATTCAGTGATGGGCATTGAACCATATCCAAAGCCACAACAAACTATGGAGATTTGGGTTTTCTATTCCCAAAGCAAACCAGTAGAGATTCAGGCAGAGCCAGATGTCACGCCTGAAGCTATGGACTATTTGCTCTAGGTGAGGTCAGAACTCACAGATTATCATCTTTCTTGCCATCAAAGCCTATATAAACTATATGCATCAAACAATACTGATCACCAGTTAGCTGTGAACTTTAGTGTGTATTTGAACAAATTCTGGCAGAATTTCATAGAATCATAGAATGGTTTAGGTTGGAAGGGACCTCAAAGATCATCTAGTTCCAACCTCCCCTGCTACAGGCAGGGACACCCTCCATTAGCCCAGGTTGCCCAAAGCCCCATCCAACCTGGCCTTGAACACTGCCAGGGAGCCAGGGGCAGCCACAGCTTCTCTGGGCAACCTGTGCCAGGGCCTCACCACCCTCACAGGGTCCCTACGTCTTTTATTGTGCGTGTAAGTTAATGGTGGCACTCCCAGATATACTGCTACAGTGCTTTTGCTTTTATGCTCAACACACATTTGATTTGTCATCTTCTGCACCACTTTTGTAGTCTACAACCCACACCGATATGACCATGGTGAACTGCTTCTCATCCTTCCATCCAGATTCTGGGCTCACTCTCTGCTCTTGGATTTGGCCAGAAAATGGAAGACGATAGCCTTCTTTAGATGGGGCAAAATGCGCATGTTGGTTGTGCAAGGCATCAGTTGCTCCTTTTCTGTGGATGGAAGTGGTTTGCTTAGGACTATTGAAGACGTTGCTTTTTTTATTACAGACACTACTGAAATAGAAAATGGACAAATGGGCAATTGAAGACAGAGTTTTTCTGTTTCAAAGATTGTTGAGAGTGGTCTTGGAATGACATCTGCCAGTTCAGTCATCACCCATGGGTGTATCCCATCAGGGCCTATGGACCTATGCGTGTCTAGTTTGCCTAAGGATTCCCTGACTGATCCTCTTCTACCAAAGGTACATTTTCCTTGCTCCAGACTTTCCCCTCATCTCTGGGACCTGGGATTCCTGAAGGCCAGGCTCATTAGTAAAAACTGAGGTAAAGAAGGCGTTCAGTATCCCAGCCTTTTCCATGTCCTGTGTAGCTGTGTCCCCCCATCTTGTTGAGCATTGGGCCCACATTTTCCTTAGTGCGCTTTTTGTTGCCTATGCACTTATGGAAGCACCTCTTGTTGTCTTTGACATTCCTGGGCAGATTCAATTCCATTTGGGGTTTGGCTTTCCTAACTTTGTACCTGGATAATCAGAGAATGTCTCTGTATTTCTCCCAGGTTACCCAACCTTGCTTCCATCATCTGAGTGCTTCATTTTTTGTTTGAGTTTGACCAGGAGCTCCTTGTTCATCCATGCAGACCTCCTGGTATTTTTACTCACTTTCCACTTGGTAGGATGGATTGAACTTGAGCTGGAGGTATCAACCAGTTTTCTTGGATGCCTCTTCCCTCCAGGACGCTATCCCACAGGATTCTTCAAACAGATCTTTGAAGATGCTAAAGTCTGCTCTGCTGAACTCCAGAGCTGTGACCTTGCTTTTTACTCTCCTCCCTTTCCTCAGAATCTTGAACTTCACCATCTCATGGACACTGGAGCCAAGGCTGCTTTTGACCTTCACATCCACAACAAGGCCCCCATTGTTGATTGAGGTCCTGCAGAACATGTTTCCTTGTTGTCTTCTCTATCACTCGGACGAGGAAGATGTCTTTGGACATCTTGGAACCTCCTGGATTGCTTATGTACTGCTGTGTTTTCCTTCCTGCAGATATCGGTGTGGTTGAAGCCCTCCATGAGGACCAGGGTCTGCAAACATGAGGCTGCTCCTATCTGTCTGTAGAGGCCCTCTCTTCTTCCTGGTCAGGCAGCCTGTAGCAGACTCACTATAATGTCCACTTTACCTGTCCTCTCTTTAATCCTAACCTGTAAGCTCTCAGTTGGTTCCTCACCCAACCCCGGGCAGAGCTCTATGCACTCCAGCTGCTCTCTCACATGATGGGCAACTCCCCCTCCTCTTCCCATGCTGTCCTTCCCAAAAAGCCTGTACCCTCCATGGCAACACTCCAGTCATGGGAGCCATCCCACCACATCTCCATGATCCTAACCAGATCGTAGCCCTGCAATTGCACAGGTTGATACAATAGGTATAGTAGTGCACCTGGGTTTTTTTCTGTGCATCAGTTGGGCCTCCAGTCAGACATATTAAATCATCCCATTAATTTCTCATTTCATCCTGTTATATTTTAGCACAAATAATCTCAGTACAGTCATTGAGACATATAACACACCTTTTAATTTAATCTCATTCAGTCTGTCTCCTTTCTTCTATTTTTTCTATTAAGATTCATTCCTGTAGCTGTGACATTTTATGGATCTTCATCCACTTACCAACACTTAAACATACCACTGGGATAGGTCAGGTAGATCCTAATTATAACAAAAGGTGTATATATATTCCCATTCCTTTTTATCTGTTGATGATGTGCTATGCTTGTCTTGTAAAAGCGTATTTGATGCAGATTCAGTTTATCACACTTGAATTGGGGGAAAATCTATTGAAATATCCTTAAATTTGTATGCTTGCTATTGATCTCAGATATCATGGCTTCACAATAAACATCTGAAAAAAAATCCCATTAATCTCTCCTGGGGGAAAAAGAACATCAGCTTTCCAAGGCAACTAAGCAGTGACAGATTTGGGTTGTTTGGCTCATCTTCTGTGTTTACCATACAGTTTAAGATATTGAACTATGTGATTAATGATTTGCTAAAATATAATCTCCTAGGATTACCTTTCATTGTCAGTGCAGCAGAAAACATGATCATTCCTCTTAAGGAGTTACTAAGAGAATTATCTATATTTTAAAGAGAGTTAAATTCATCACTTCTTGAAAAGAATTTTTTTTCCAATTGCCTTTTATCTTTCTGCAGTTTTCCATTAGAAGGTAAAATAACATTATCTATCTCTGTTAGGTACCACAATCCAGGAAAATATTGCTGCACTCTGGATGTCATTAGGATTAAATATTCTTTCTCTTCTCTTCTTGTTTTGGTGAAAACTGTTACCTACTTGTGAAAACATAAATACAAGCTGGGTGTCACTTGGATTAATTAGACCTATACTTCTTTTCTGTCTTGTCTTAAAAAAAAAAAAAAAAAATCTGCATTAACATTTTCAACAAGGTTTACCAAGATTAACGCACTGCACAATTTCAGAGACAGAAAGATGAGATAATGGTTAATAACTTCTTAACAATGCAGAAATCAAAATAATATAACAAGTTTTCTTTCCTAGTTTTAGTGTAAACTCTAGCCAGCCAGAATTTTTGTTTTTTCAACAGATGGAATAAAAGGTTTTTGTCATTTTTTCTTTTATGGCACAAGCCAAAACATCATAGTTATATACATTAGTTGGTATAGCTAAAAGCACCAACCTGGAGAGATTTTTACAAATCATTTGGCTGAACAGAGAGGTTTAAAAGGAATATTTCAGGATGTAGAATTCCATAGCAGGAAGTCTCCATCAGCTTCAGTAGATTCTGGCTGCATGGCAAACTGACATTTTATATGTGTATATATGTATGTCTACAGTATGCAGCTTAAGTATATATATAATGTGTATACAGAGAATTTGCAGAAAGACTGAAAAGACATGTGAACTGTCTTGCTCACTGTAATGCAATGCTCACTTTGAAGCTGCAAAATGTCAGGAGGCATTGTTATGATCATTAATATAATTCTTCATCTTTCGACATAATGCAACCGTATGGGTTAAATTCTCATGGCTATCCAAAAGACAGTTAATGCTAGTAAATTGTGTTCTATCTGTCCACAGAGTGTAGTTATTTGATATAAAAGCCAGTGATCCCTTGGGAGCCAGCGCAGGAGTCTTCCTTAAATTATGTGTGCCAGGACTTTGCCGTGGCTAGTTTCCAACAGCTTTAGCACCAGACTTCTGTTACATCCCCTGGGAAATGATTTGGCAGTTAAAATCTCTCTATTAGGAAACTTTCTCTAACTTCAGTCTGGTTTTTTTTTAACTGTTCAGCACGAGCCCATTTGTCCCATTATGTCTCAGTCCATAAAATGCTTAACAATTATCAATCAAAAGATGAGAAAATAGGAGAGTGTGATAAAAGAGTGAGTTTGCTAAAGAAAGGGAGAGAAAGAGAGGTGCAAAACCATGAAGACTATAGTTCAGGATATCTTTGCAGTCTCCTTTTAATGTTTCCCTAAAGTAAATGAACCTAAGCAGCAGCTTATGTGCTTTTTTGAATGTAGGTGACCTGTGAACTGTGAGGCTGAACAAAGATTTCTTTTTGGTTGGGGAAAGGAAATCTATACTCTTTTGTGTGATTAATAAGGTTTTTTGTCTGTGCATTTTTACACACACCCCCACCCCCATTTTTGCTTATGTTTTCAGTGAAGGTTAATACATCTTTTTGCTTTTGAAAATATTGCAGATGCAAGGGATCAAGACTGCTTAGAGCTGCCCCACACAAGGTATACATCAATTGATATCAATTAATTATTTTATTTCAGATCATGTAGTCCAAACTCTGTTTATCATCTTTCTCAGTATTTGTAAGTGTTCTATGCTTTAACATAACTATTGACATTCTTAGCAGACAAGTCAAAACCGTTCTCTAATCCCATTTCAGGCTCAATTTTGCACTTGTCAAGACTTCAATGTTTTATAGAAATATTTATTAGAAAGGAAAATACATAGTTGATGTGAAATTTACAGTGAGCAGTTATTCCTTGTATACCTTGCTTTCAAAAACCAAGCCATCTCAATTAATCTTACAGTGCTAATATAGTGTATATTCTAACCTGAAAAACAGTGTGGTACTTACTTGTACTCTACATATAATAAATCATGTACCGCTCTGCTGATGAGAGCCTATATTACCAAAATTGTCCATAAACCTAAAGAAGAGATAAGGGTGACTTCCCTATTTCGAATGGAGTTCAACCCATCTCTGGATGTTAAATAATTCTTGTCAGGAACAGCTTTTATCACTCATATTCATAAAAAATAACTTGGAAAATATACAGTATCGTAAAGCACAGTGTCTGTCATGGGAAAGGAACCAGATTGATCAGTATATATATAAAAATATACTATTGTATTTTATATATGTATAAAAATAAAATGCATGTATATACAAAGATGCTTTGAGTTTCCTTTTCAAGTTCCCTCCAGTTCATTTTTTCCCACTGCAAAAGTACACAACTTAAAGTTTGTCTACTTTGAAAGCATTAAGGAGACGGATTTCAAATTTGTACGGGTATTAATAATGAAATTCTTCTAAGACTGATTATCAAGTGATGTTAATTCATTATTTAGTTATGAACTTCTTTCTTTAAAACTATTTCAGTGATAATAAAAATTGTTATTGCATTAATGCTTTTGTATCTGTGATACTAACTACTGTAACTGCTGTGACATTACCAGTATGTCAAATACCAGTAATACAGGGAGCTTATCGTGGATAGAAAAGCCACCGAATTGAATATCAGCAGCATATCGCTGAAGACTTCACTAACACAAGGATGCTGTATAATTAAATATCTCTGGTACAGCATGCATGTTTTGTTGCATCTTGCATGAAATTCATGCAACTACACATTGGATTGGTGCTGATTCATTACCCAGTGTATGAATGAGCAAACAGGCATAGGAAGCTTACTCAGCCTTTATCAATTTTTAAAAACCTTTTATCCTTTCTTCATTAATAATGATTGTTCTTAAAGTACACTGCGTAGAGGAGTAATGACAGGCAAAATGCAAACAGCGAGAGTGACAGGAGGCAGTAATTAGAGGTTGTCTTGGCCACAGAATTTTTTAAAAGTGCCAGATAATGTATTTTAAAATAGTTGGGGTGGATTCCGGAAAAGACTTGCCTTGACTTTACGTAGATCAGGGGGTGTGTATGTCGTTACATACAGCATATGTCAGGAGCAGATGACAAGATGAGCATGTGTAGATGTGCAGACATGCACATGTTTCTCTAGAGAATGTTGAAATTCCCATCTGTTGCATTGTGACCCCCTCCCATCTCAGACCATTTCCTGTGACTTGTCATTCTACTTGAAAATAGGGACTGCTGATTCATCCCCAGAACGCATTCTTTTGTAAAAAGGTAAATCTTTGGGAAGGGCAGGGAAGGAAGGCATTGAAGTGAAGACTGTTTCCATCTGTAGTCATCCTCAAGAGTTTCTCTGTGTATTTTCATATATAAATATGTGGGATGTGTATGTGTGATTACTTTTGCCTTTAAATTCTTCCACTACTGCTTTGTTACCATTTCTGTGCATCCTGCAAACAGCAGCTTTGAGGTTTTTTTTCAGAGACATGGTGCATGAAAATAGGACAGTGGAACAGATTGCACAGAGAGGCTGTGCTGTCTCCATCCTTGGAGATTTTCAAGCCCTGACTGGACAAAGCCCTGAGCAACCTGGTCTGAACTGCAGTAGAGACCTTCTGAGGTCCCTTCCAACCTCAGTGGTTGTATGATTTTCTGAAAAGGGGGAGACAGGTGGAGGACCGAAGGGCACATGTCTGTAATGAGACAGGGTAATCACAACATCAAGTACGGCTGTTAGGAACAGAGGGTTACGAGTGTTTTGTGTAATGAAGTATGTCTCTCAGTTTACCTGTATGATGTTCCCTGATATATCAGAATGATATATCAGAATGCCCAAAATTAAATCAAAGGAGATGTAAGAAGGTGAATACAGGTGGCAGATATAAATTCCCTGAGAGAATGAATGCCTAAAGGTCATTAGAATTGCTTCTGGCTCAAGACTTGATAGGTTGGAAACTTTTATAATGAATCGAACTAAACGTCCAGGATTCGATGATCAAAGGGCGTAAGAGAACCTTAAAGATACTAGCCACAGCGTGGCAGTGAGTAGAGGTAGAGGTTGAGTAGTTGATTGAGATGTCAAGAGTGCTACCGACTTTGAGACAAGGAATGTGCTTCAACAGTGCAGGGTGTCCCTCCCAACCCAGAGATTGAGGTCACCAGGCTAACTGCAGCTTAATAAACCTTGTCAGGAAAGATAAAGGTTTAGGAGAAATACACAAAAAGTTGTTTTTTTTTTTTTTAATACATTTCCTCAGCTTGTTTTTTACCTTTTTAGATGAAAGAAAAAAAAAATAAAATAATCCAGTTTGTAGAAAATGTCTGTTAATCATTTTAAACAGCTCACTTTGTACTGTCTCTGAAAAGAGAATTCATTTAGTGTGAAGCTCCACTGAACTTGTTGCATTGTCATAACTGGAGACAGAGGTAGCTTGTACCCAGGAAAGTCTCAGAGTGGTTGTAAGTCTGGGTCTGCTCTTGAGAAAGGTGAGACCTGTCACCTGAGTAGCTCATTGAGGCAAAGGAGAATTTTATCCTGTGATAATGTGAATTAAGTCATGCATGCCAGCTAGATTAATTTTATTGAAACACTCTTTTAAAACTGTAGCTGTTCTAGCATTATGGCTTACCAAGAAGCAACGTGTATTCGCAGGTCCTTAGGAAAGTTGAGGTAAGCCGATAAGCCTCACAGGTAGCTAAGGAGAGACATTTAATGTGAAGAGATTGACATGATCTTCAAATGCCTAAGCTATAATGTGTTGACTCCCCTTGAGTGATGCTCCCCTTAGAACTGGAAAACATCCTTGTACTGATCCACCAGGACGAAAACCCAGCTATCATTTATGGAAGCAGTTCTGTAGTGCAACTGAACGTTTGTAACAATTTTTTGGGGGGAGGAGGGCAAACCCCAAAAGCAATCAGGTTAAATGTGAGAAAAACTGCTATTTCTGTTCTGTGCTTGTGAAATTGTCTTACATTTGAAAAGGTTTTGTAGCTGTCCTGAAGAGCAGTTCCTGCCATTAGGAAATCTTATTGACACTACTTTCTTTGTCAAAGTATGCTGAACTTCAAAGAATGAAGAACACTTTCTATTACCCATCTTTCTGGGAGTGGATTGCCTGGGACCACCACAACTGTTAGGGGTTCATTAGAAGAACTGGAAAAAAGAGAATTTTAAGTTTTAGCACAGTGGATTTCGACCATATACTGGGAAAAGAACTGAAGAAGACATGAGAAGATTCTGCTTCTCCCATTGCTGAGGGAGGTGTCACTTCTTGCTGTTTTCTTGTACATCCTTATGCCTCATGGTGTAGCAGATGGAGCATTGTTCAGGCCAGGACAGCTGCCTACACCTGAGGGAGGCTCTACCTGGAACTCTTCTGAGAAGGGGCTAGACTGCATGGCATACTGGAGTCCTTTCCAGATCTGTTAAAAAAGTCTTTTTCATATTGAAGGGAGATTGAGTCTTCAGCTCTTTCAGACTATAAGGCTTAACTAGAGGTGAGCAAGGACCTACACAATTTTTTTCCTCCCAGAAAGAAACGACTTCTTTTAATGCAGACTTTCAGGGTCCAATTTCCTTCTTAACGTTCCTTAGTTCCACTGTGTTGACCTGAGAAAGATGTTAAGAAACCAGAAGACCTTCATAATCTAGGGGTGATTCCTCTGAAATCTGTATTGTCCAAAATCAGGACTCATTCTTTGTCACTCTGTGTGCTGTAATACCCAGATGATCTTCTGATCAACGTGTCAGACTGTGAGGCAGATACAGTTTTAAATGTGTCAAAAATCTCCCCTGAGACCCTACATGTGCAATAGGTGTCTGTAGAATGGGTATAATCCTACCTCTACAATTTTGCATGTATTTAAATCCTAAAACTGTTAGGGAAGTGTTTCATTTTAAGACGTCTATGCACGGCTGCTGGAATACTGAAACCCTGGCCTGGGTGCGGCCTCAACAAATAAGTGTAAAATAATGACTTAATGTAATGTAATAATAATTTATAGACTTTCTATTTATCAGTAAATTGATATTTTTTCTGTCATGGAATTTGAGTCAAATTCTATTGCACAAGATATTCCACTTTATAAAAATAGTTCACACATAAAATAGAAAAACTTTATTTTTTTTTTTTAATTAGTAAAGCCCAGCTATTTTTATACAACATGAATACAGCTCTTGAGTAGTTTCTGATAGTTTTCTTCTCCTTTTTAGAGTGAAAAAGACAAAGTTTTAATTAAATAAGAAATTTGGCAGGCAATTCCTTAGTCATTAATCTGGTCTGGTGCTTTCTGCTATTTATATAAAAAATGGCTTTGTACAATTATGAAATTCATTCTTAATAAATGACCAATACTTATGTAGGTTTAATAGACTCAAGCCTCTAGTGCACGGAAAGCAGTCAAAGGCTTTTGAATTAATTGTATTCTTCACCGCACTACAATAAGTTCCAGTATGATAACAGATGAGCATCCTAACCCTGTGATTTTTATGGTTATCCCAACAGGCTTTTTTCATAGCACAGTATAAATCAGGTTAGTTCTGTCACTGAAAAAAAATGCTGCAATATGGGGAAATAAATATCTTATAATCTCAAATGTTTTATGTCCTTATGAAAATTCTTTATGAAATACAGAAATGAACCCAATAAGATTTAATAATTAACCAGCAGGATTCTGAATGAGGAAAACTACCTTCCCAAGAAGATTTTAACATGTTTTATACATATGAGGACATATCCATACTACAGCCTACCCCCTGGGTTTTGCAAGCATTGTCTCAGAGCATGGATCTCTCTGTGAAATAATTTGCTAATTTTTTCTATTTTAATACATAACCACTGTTTATGGAAGTTTAACAGACCCAAGGAGAAGAACATACATATTCTTCTTCCCAACTCCATGCTTGACGGATAAGCTGCTTCTGTTACCTGAAATAGCTCTAATAAATCCAGCTCAGCATTTCTATACAACATAGCATTTGATACTGTAGTTTTATCCTAAGTAGTCTGAGCTTTACAGAATAGGTTTCTTGTTCATTCATGGTGGCAGGGTCTCTCTTTTCTCAAAATTAGCTTAAAATTCTAGTGTAGCCACAATTAATTTTGCAGAAATGAAACAATCAACAACAATATCCATTTCTGGTTGATATACATCTAATTCCAAATTCCTCTTCCCTACATCAATGTTTACAAGTGCTAATTTTCTCAATCTTCTACCCCTTGTAAGATTATGGAAACAGTTGTTACAGAGACATTCTATTTAAAAAAAATCTGGTGCAAGAAAATTTCAATCCTAATGTAGAGCACATTAATGCTTTGGGAAAAGGAATTATGAATTACCTAATGATGCTCTGAGAGCTCAACAGTTACATCTCTCACCATTATTAGAATCAGGATTTCTCCTCTCTCACTTACTGGGGCACATTTATTGACTACATCCTCTCTAAGTAAGTACAAGAGTTCTAGACTTTTTAGGAAGCTGGAGCTCAGTGGATCCTTGCCCATGCAGCTGGCACAGCAGAGTCATGATCTTCTTCCAGAAGTCCAGGAGGCAGATTTTTCCAACATAGGAACTGCATGGGGATTACACAGGGTGGTATGTTAGACTGTTCCTCTACATATGGCTCCTTTCAAGATGACAAGGCCTTTCTAGAAAATTGAAGAGACAAAAGTTTTTTTCCTTTATGATAATAAATAAATAAATAAATAAATAAATAAACAAATAAATAAATATAGGGTGATAGATGCATGGGTGTTGTGTATAAACCACACTGGAGTTTTCATTCAGAAATTGAGCTCTTAAGCATGAGGTACATACAAATAACATCGTCAGTCACAGCTCTCCTGACTATCTGTAGGTGTTTAAATTTTTATCCTTCTTAGTCTTTCAAGGAAAAATATACTTTCATCACCTAGGGAGATGTTGTAAATATATGTAATTTTTTTCTGAGTGTTGGAAATCTGTTTCTGCTGTTTGGTGTGTGTCCATGTCGTCCCCCCCCTCCAAGGATAAAAATATATGTTTTAAAAAACACTGAATGGGTAAATTCACTTCATCTAAAAGCTGAAGGTTGTGCATTCATGTTTTGGCTTGGTGGAGCATCTCAAAAAAAAGGAAAATCCCAAAGAACAAACCCCTTCAAACCTTAACTTTGTTTGCTTAACATGATATTTTTTGATGGACTGTATATTTAGCTCTTTTGTTGTTAGTTTTGTGTTATGATCTATCAAGTAGAATGACTAGATCAGGTGGAAGACCAACTGAGCATGAAAAGTTGCAGCAGAGTGTGTAAAATTGCCATCAAGTGTCATCCAGGCCTCAGGGGCAATGGGAAGGAGTTTCCAAGGCCCAGCAAGGAATGGGTATCATTCATTAACACTCAGAAGGTTGATGAGTGATAGAAATTAAATCTGGAAACACCACCACAAATGCAATTCAATCTGGCAGCCAGAATGGCAAGGCGAGAGTTGCCTTTCCTAAGTCTTCACTGACAGTTGACTGTATCTTTGAATTCTTTCTGCTGCAGAACAGTGCATAATTCTCTTTTATTTTCTGTTGTATTGCCTAGTGGCAAAAATCTTGATTTCATGTAAAATTTATTAGTCTGGATTATATTCTAATAAAGAATTTGACTGAAAAGTACTCAATTCTGTGAGTACATGATCAAGGTTTAGACAAATCTGTCATAAAGCTCCTGTTGACTTGGAGACCTCTCACAATGTTATAACTAGATTTTAAATCCTGAAATTACAAATATTTTAGATAATAAAAACTAATGTTGTCCTCTAGCTTCTAGAACTTTGGTTCGAGATCTCCCAAAAACATTTTAGCAATTTTTGGCAGACCTAGTGCAACAGTAATCTGTGCCAAGTGACATTGTAAAGAAGTACTTGGTGACTTTCTTTTGATACTAACAGTAGTTTTGTGCGTACTCTTGTGCAAGTTTCAGCACAAAGTCGCCAGTTTGTAAAGGTGAGGACCCGCTATGCTTTCGATTTTTAATTCTTGATTTAAAGTTTGATTAATCACTCCAAAAAGTAATAGCTAATGCCAGTTTTTGGCAGTATATCGAGTGCTCTCTGTTCATAGGTATGATGATCTATGTCATGATGTGCTAAAAGCAACCTGAAAATGAGCCTTTTCTTTCCAGCTTCCTTTCTCCCCACCCCTCCAATAATGAGTGTCCTTATTTCCACAAGACTTGATGCCTTAATGTCACATGAAATCTTCTGCAGTTCAAAGGGAGGGAATAATTCTGTTTATGACACATGAAACACAGGAATAACAACCTGCTCTTTGTCTCACAGCAATATCAGCTGTGGAAGAGTTGATGGTACCATGGAATTATTTTTCAAATGTCCATATATTAAGTGCTGAGCAGACCTGACTGGACACACACAGCTGGTGTGTTGAGGAAGGAGAAGATTTTTTAAATAATATTCATTTTCTAATTTTCTTAGAATATATTTAATTAAACTAAATAAAATTTTGCATGTATTTAAGCCTTAGAGAAGTAGCTTCCTCTTTTTCGCATGTGACTAGGCATGCAGGAATGATTGCAGCTGAGGACTTCACAGGGGTTGCTCAGGGACACTTGATGTAATTTTGTCTCTTGAGTAAGAAAAGGAGCCAGAGCTACAAGACCTCTGACAGTGATGATACAGGACTGGCAGCTCCTCATCCTTTGTTTTCTGTTAGTTCCTCCTGAACAAAAGAGGCTTTTTCATGTGAATGGCCTCAACAAATAATTTCTCATGCCAACTAAGTCATAATTTCAGTCAATATTAAGACTTTCATATTCTTGCAGGGAAAAGCCGCTTAATTCATGTAGTTTACACTAAATCAGGACTAAAGTGGTTTATTGATTTAGTAACGACATACCATTAACCAGCAACCAGGAACTATGCAACCACTATCGGCAATATAACAGATAAACAACAATTCTAGACACTTACAAAATGTTAATGAACACCTACAGAGTTCCCAATACCCTTCTATAACTACTGCCTGACACATCCAATTCCCCCCCACACTTACACAAATTACACTTCTTCTTCAATGTCATCAGTTTTGGAGCAAGACCCTCTCAAGACAGTTCTGTATTTTCATTCCAGACGCTGGAATTTCACACATTTCATTTCATTCACGCTCTTATCTTACCCGTTGTTATCCAGCCCTTTTGCCAAGTGTGGGCCATGGGATCAACCTCCGCACAGGTCTTCCTGCTTACTACTGCATCTTCCTGAAATGGGTTAATTCATCTCCATCCCATTCTTTCTAGGCTCTTTTCCTTGAATAGCAAGGCAGTTTTCATTGCTATTCTCCAAATTCTGTCTTTTCCTGTCAGTCTGTCCTTTTTTATATTTCTCATCAGTTTTTCCAGACAATTCTCAGAGCAACAGCAGCACTGTAGTCATGGTGTTGGTCTTTAATGAGATAGCTAAAAAAAATAATATATTTTATTATTTATTACTGTACAGACTTCTCTGGCCACCGACACAGAAGATATGAGGGTCAGAAGATTGAAAGGAAGAGAAAGAGACAGTAAAAGTCTCCAAGGTGCTGACTTTTCACACAGAGCTGTGGGGAAATACAGTGTTCCTGTAGACATATTGACAGATCAACAGCAGCAGTTCAGTGCAGTATTGAGCGTTAAAGACAAATTCTATTGATATGTAATTAGTACTAGACTCACACATGCAGCCTATTAGGTTATTGGACACATCTCTAATATAAAAATAAAGCTCATGTTGCTGTGCAAAGTCCGAAGTGTTTGGAGATTAGCAGCTGTTGTGCTGAAAATTTGGTCAGTATTGTCTGTACAGCTCAAAGCTGAGATGGTTTTCCTAGCATGAGATCTTTTCTTGACTACTTGTGGACATTCTTGTCACTTCTGATAGAAAGTCACTTCTCAGGACTCAAAATTCACTTTCTCCTCAAAAAAAAGTCAGCATTTTTTAATGTACTTTTAATTGATTCTTACTGAGGGTGAAGGCAAATTAATGAAGTCATATTTGCATTCATTCATGCAAGGTTATAAAGTGAAGCCATTGTTATCAATCAATATAGTAGTTCAGAAAGAGAATGTGACAAAATTGCTGACATTGGAAGACACCTCTGGAGATTTTTCTAGTCCAATCCCCCTGCTCAAACAGGGTCAGATAGGGCTGGCTGTCCAGGACTTCATCCAGTTGGGATTTTAATATCTCCAAGAGTGGAGACTCTACAACCTCTCTGGACAACCTGTTCCAGTGTTTGATTGCTTTTGGAGTAAAAGTGTATTTTCTTATGTTCAGATGGAATTTCATGGGTTTCAATGCCATCAGGGATTTATATACATAGATAAGATTCCTCTGAGCCTTCCTTCTCCAGGCTGAATAGTCCCAGATCTCTTAGCCTCTCCTTGTGTGAGAGATGTTCCTTTAGCCATCTTTCTGGCCCTAAAGAGGGTAACTGATTTCCAAGAATCCACCATAAAATTTGCCTACTGATGGCCAAATTTTGTGTATAAATTACATGGATTTTTTTCTGTCTTTTTTCAAGGCTAAACTTGACTTCATTTGAGGCCTTAGAAGCTTTGTCCTTTCCTTTAATTGATGCTGTATCAGCAGTGAAGAAGGAACAAATATTATTCAGTACTTCTAACCATTAGAACTGGATCACTTGGGAGGTTTACCTTATGGTCTGCTGTGCACCATCATCCAGGTCTGTTTCCCTAACGATTCATATCACAGAGAGTGTCCGTATTCATAGAACCATAGAATAGTTTGGGTTGGAAGGGACCTCACAGCCCATCTATTTCCACCCCCCCTGCCATGGGCAGGGACACCCTCCACTAGCCCAGGTTGCCCAAAGCCCCATCCAACCTGGCCTTGAACACTGCCAGGGAGCCAGGGGCAGCCACAGCTTCTCTGGGCAACCTGTGCCAGGGCCTCAGCACCCTCACAGGGAAGAAGTTCTGCCTCACATCCCATCTCCATCTCCCCTCCTGCAGCTTCAGGCCATTCCCCTTGTCCTGTCACTCCCTGCCCTTGTCACCAGTCCCTCTCCAGCTTTCCTGGAGCCCCTGCAGGGACTGGAAGGGGCTCTAAGGTCTCCCCGCAGCCTTCTCTTCTCCAGGCTGAACAACCCCAACTCTCTCAGCCTGTCTCCATAGCAGTGGTGCTCCAGCCCCCTGATCTTGGCCACAGCTTCCCACTGATCCATGCATCCGGGTATCTTTAATCTAATGGTAAACTTTGAATGGGCTCAGGTCTTATGCCAGTGTGAGGCTAGATCATGAATGGGATATGAAAAATATCTGAATTTATATGTAACCAGAGATGTAGCAATACTTCACAGGGAAAGCTAGGAACAAATAGTCAGTACTTTCAAGAGGAAAAAATGCACTTTTCGTGCAATGTAACTTCTGAATACAAGCTGTAGGCTGTGCCATTTGCCTACCTCAAACCACTCACTTCCAAAAACATTTTCATGTCTACATTGCATTATCTTTTTCTATAAATGTTTGCAACCTATATCGTGTATCTTCCTTCACCTGCATCTCATTTCTGCTGGGAATTATTATTCATGATTGGTTTTAAGCATTATTTCTAATATTTGTGTCCTCTATTATGATTTTTCTTATTCCAAAGACAATCATTGATAGCATACTAGTCTTTCTCCCTTCAGATCTCTTCATAAAGCGTAACTTTTCCATGGAGAATTTGATTTTAAGTAAAAGTATAAATAGTGTTCTCCTACAGAAATATTTATTTCTTGTGTTTATAGGTTAGTTTTCCCCAAACCTTCACGATCATGGTGCATTACAGACTACTTTTCAATATTTTGGTTGCAGTCTTTATTTCCATTAGGAGTTCATAGAAGAAAAAAAAATATTATTTAGTCTTTTATTAGCTAATGATATAGTAATAATGATTACTTCATAGATCTTTTTGTACAGAGTGAGATTCTGAAGACAAATTTCTTTAGATCCTGGAAATTTGCAAAAGTTAGTCTGTTGTCCAATGGAGGAAGCTTCCACTCAGATATATTATGTTTTATCTCTGAAATTTTAGCTATGAGAAGTCATAAGCATAAAAGGAGTCCTGGTCATTTCCTTTTTCCCCATTCTTCCTAAGCAGCCAGCTTATCTGGAATTATTAAAAAAATCTCTGTTCTCCTTGAAGAGATCTTTAATCCAGCAGGATCCTCCAATAGTCTGATTCACAGAACCCCCACAATTTTCCTCCAAGCAGTAATATTAGCCAATGCTGTCTAAAACATCGAAGCATTGAGTAACTTTAATACTTTGAAGATGCTGCTGCTAAAACTATCTCTTTGTTCCCAAGTTTGCTGGAGAGTATTTTAGATTGATTCAACTGCTTATGGATATGTGGAACAGTAACATACTAGCCCCAATGAACATGTCTTTGCTGATTGTACAGTAGATTAACCATTCAGAGCTGGCATATCCCTTCCTTAAAATTTAATTGTTTTAAAAAACTTTGAAGGAAAATTTTTAGATATTTTTCACAAAATGAAAAGTTTTCAGTTACAAATAGATATAAGTACTTGAAAAAGTCTTGATCAAAATAGCTTAGTTTTTTTCTGACTGGGAAAAAGTTGGTTTAACTTAAACTATTCATTTCTTTTTTTTTTTTACTGTAATTGGCTTGCTTTCACAGAATTCTAAAAGATAAAATACTTAAAAGATTTTTTGGCAGTTCAAAACTTTTTACATTCTGTAGAATCATTATAGGCTATTATGTTGTCCTGGTTTCAGCTGAGACAGAGTTAATTTTTCTTTCTAGTAGCCGGTATAGTGCCGTGGATTGGATTTAGTATGAGAATAATGTTGGTAACACACTGATGTTTGTAGTTGTTGCTGGGCAGTTGTAGTGTCTACACTAAGTCAAGGACTTTTCAGCTTGTCACGCCCTGCCAGGTGCAGAAGAAGCTGGAGAGCACAGCCAGGACAGCTGGCCCAGGCTGGCCAAAGGGATGTTCCCTGACGTAGAATGTCACGCTCCGTACATAACTGGGGGAGCTGGCCGGGAGGCAGGATTGCTGCTCGGAAACAGACTGGGCATCGGGTTTTGGGGTTTTTCTGCATGTGGTGAGCAATTGCGTTTGTGCATCACTTGTTTTATATATATTATATATTTTCTGTTATTATAATAATAATAATAATTATTCTCTTCCTTTGTTATCCTACTAAATTATTTTTATCTCAACCCACAAGTTTTTTTTCTCATTCTCCTCCCCATTCCCTTGCAGGGGGAAGGGTGAGCGAGCAGCTGCCTGCTGCCCAGTTACCAGCTGGGGGTAAACATATGTTTAAGGAACTTTGTACGATGTTAGTGACACCTGATATGTACTAATATGGGAATTGAAATATTTTATTTTAATTTCATTTGTAAAGAGCTTCTACAGTATCAGTAAAATCAATAGATTCTCCCTCCTGATGTAAAAGTCTTATTTGTTTTCTTTTCAAAGCTTCTTTCCAGATTCTGGGTTGTAATGAATAGGTTTGAAATTTTGACACTGACGGGTAAAATGTGTCAAATGGTTCATGTGCTTGTACTGCTGACTTGACGTGCCATAATGGAAAAATACTAAAATGACAAATAATATTTTGAATGAAGTTTTACATTCTCAAATGAAATCCTTTTAACTGTCATCTTCATAAAACTAAAGAAGCCAGTTCAGAAGCAAAACAAATGTAAAAATATTGATTTCCCACAAAACAGAATGTGAGTTTCAATCTGCTATAACTTATCTATCAATCAGTAGTGTGGGACTAAATGGTTATGTGTCTGTCAGTGGGTTTAGGGATTATTATTATTAATGATTTTTTTTTTTAAAGACATGCAAGAGATACAAATGTATTTCTTACACATCAGTTGCCTCACTGCCATAACTCTCAGGTATATGTGAAAGGAATACCTTTCTATAACTCACCGTTGGAAAGGGTGCAATCATCATTGGTGCAGGCGGATCTATAGAGGATGGCGAAGGGGACAGGCAGAGCAGGACACAGAGGCCTAATTCTGGAGTGTGCAAAGATGGTGAAAGTGTGTGAGTAAGATCTTCTGCTTGGGTTGGCTGGTGAATTCACAGTCCTGGAGAAACTGGGGCTGCATCATAAGAAAAAGCATGAGAAAGGTGTGTACATTATGGGAAGCTGTAAAGTGATGTGTTGCTTCTGCCATGTGATCTTATCCAAAGCAAACTTGACCAGGATGTGGCCTCCCTGAGATGACCATTTTTTGGGAGGCAATGATGGGTATGGAGCAAAACATGCCTCCAGAGAATAGATTTTTTTCCACCCATCCCTTTTCTACCCCCATTGCAGGCAAATAGTAGAGAGTCCACAAGAAAGCAATTTTTTTTATTTTATTTTTATTTTTTTTGGTAAGGGAGGAGCTGGACCTGCTGTGCCCTGATGAGGATTGTATGTTGGGAGTGCAGAGATCTCCTGGAGTCATGTCTGTTGAGACACCTGCCATGGTCACCATGCCTGAGATGAGTGTGCTGCCAGCCAAGGCAACTGAGCTGTGTTCTCTCCGCTGGCTCTGCACCAGCTGCCTTGGCCCTGCATGGGGGCTTGCTTGCTACTCACAGGCAAAGAGGAGCCAGTTGGTCTTCTCCTGCCTTGTTGTATAGAAAGCTACAGATGTCATGGTCAGAGGGAGACAGGTGATGGTGGTGACGGCAGATATCCTAGCGGTTTTTAGGAAAACACTACGTGTTCTAGAATGTGGATGTCAAAGCTTGGAAAAGTGCAGAACCTCTGTGTCCTGAGGCTGTCCTTGACGCACGTGTATTACATGAGGTGATTAGTGCGACCCTGGAGTATGGTCAGTATACCTTTCCTGATTGTATCATGCCTGGAAGTAAATGCTAAATAAGACTTGCGTGCAGGTGTGCCTCATGAAAGGCTTGGACTTGTGGATATCTTTCGGGCTAAGCTGCCCATGGGTAAGGTAGTTGGGATAAGGTTCTGCAGATCCGTGCAGTGATCACAGTCATGTGTCTTGTCTAAGGTAAATGTGCTAAGTGATTGTGAAATAATTCTCCAAAGGCTTGTGACAGTTGGATGATGAGTCTGCAGACTCTTGGACGAAGATGGGGGTCAGAAATTGGTGTTCTGCTTCTTCTAGGAAATAGCACTTTCTGGCAAAAGGGAGGAAAGACATCTTTCACTCTGCATAATGTCCCAGTGCTGAGATTTCTATCATCTCAGTAATGTGTGTATAGAGCAGATGAAAGATAGTAACCTCAGAAATTTGCTCTTACTAAAAACCAGTTTACTCATGCCTTAACTAACAATGCAACATAGACCCTGAGAGAAGACAAGTGCAACTTCTGACCTGATAGAGTTGGTATTCTCAAGGATGCTCAACCTCAAAATAGTATGGATTTACCTGGGACTGTCTGGGATTTTTTTAGAGCCTGCATTATGAATGAAAATTGGAAAATTAGATTCAGACTGAGTGAGTTGGGGTTGTTCAGCCTGGAGAAGAGAAGGCTCTGGGGAGACCTTAGAGCACCTTCTGGTCCCTGAAGGGGCTCCAGGAAAGCTGGAGAGGGACTGGTGACAAGGGCAGGGAGTGACAGGCCAAGGGGAATGGCCTGAAGCTGCAGGAGGGGAGATCTGGATGAGATGTGAGGCAGAAATTCTTCCCTGTGAGGGTGCTGAGGCCCTGGCACAGGTTGCCCAGAGAAGCTGTGGCTGCCCCTGGCTCCCTGGCAGTGTTCAAGGCCAGGTTGGATGGGGCTTTGGGCAAGCTGGGCTAGTGGAGGGTGTCCCTGCCCATGGCAGGGGGTGGGACTGGATGGGCTGTGAGGTCCCTTCCAACCCAAACCATTCTATGATTCTATGAACTCTAGCTTGGATCTAAAAACCTTAGAAATGTTTGTTTTATTTGCTAGCTTGTATTTTCTGTTTGTATGTGTACTGTGCTGGCTGTCTGTACAAGAGATAAAAATGAAGCAATAGAAATATTTTGAAAGGAGATACTTTAAAAGAGATCTGCAAGGAATAAACATTGCTCAGTTGGAAGTTTAATTTTTTTACCTGTTTGTTTATTTCTGAAAACAGAAACACAGTAGTAGCAATATATGTGAATAAATTAGTGGCCAGGATGTAAACATGGAAAGAACCATTTAAGAAAACCAAGTGAGCCAATTAGGTGCTGCAGGTTATTCCTCATGATAGAACCACAGCTCTTCATGTGACTAAAAAGTTCAAAGAATGTTGTTGGGATTCTTCTTCACATTAAATGCATTAGGAGGGAGAAGTCTCTCAGTTAATCCAAGGTGGACAATTTCCTTAAAAAGCCTATTTGATGTACCTTTATACCTCCCAATTGATATCCATACAAATGGTGACTGTGTAAAGATCTGTTCAGGAGGAACATGGTTTTTGTTACATTAGATAAATTCTAAAATCCTTTCTCATACAAATATTCCTCCACAAATAAAATAAATGCACTAAACCCACCCAATGTTTCTATAGATTTTCTTCAGAAAGTTGAGGAAGTGCTTATTAACAATGAATATTAGATAGGATTTGGTTTCAGATTATCCCTATATAAAAAAACATGGCGCGGTAATAATTTATTGATACCATTTAATTGTCATGACAGAAAAAAATATACAAAGGAAATGGTGGATGTCAAAATAATGAAGGAATTATGTTGCTCAAAACATCTAGTGTTTATTATGTTACAGTTTATAGCACAATATTACTTTCTGAAGAGAGGGAAGAGGATTTCTAGTCTTCTAATGCATTTCCAGGTTTTGTATTTCTTAGAACATATTGCTTACACATTGTTTTGGGCTTTCGTAATTAATTTCTCCACAGATCTTAGTAGGGGAGCCATTTAAAATACTGTAATAAGAAAAAATATTGTTACCAGCTTGGCAATTCTAGAATGACATCTTCTAAAATTTTAGACTATTTGAAAATATGTATTACAGTCCTGACAATGGGCATGATTCATGATACACAGATACAGCAAAAGAAAAGAAAAGCTACTGAACATCTTTCATTGCTGAAAGCCTGGTTTGACTTTCATAACTAGAATAAGCTGCTAAAAGTTCTTAAACTGCCTCTGCAGATTTTTTAGCCAAATATATACCATGAAATGTTGATCAAATCTCATGCTGACTGTAAAATTTTACATTCCATAATCAATTTAAATTTAAGGAGTGGATAATCTGATTTTTTTTTTTCTTTCAGGAGGAATCAACTCTAAGATAAAATTCAGATTCATAAGTTTGAGACAGGTATTTGTAAGAAAAATAATATACTTAAGACCCATTCTTGTGCTTTCTATGGCACATAGACTGGGTTTTTTTACTCAGCCCTGGGCTAGATATATATTGGTTTTGATCTAGACTGGTTTATAGACTCTCTTTTGCCTTTCCTTCATTGTTTAAATTTCAGTACCAAACAAATTTAGCTAATCCTGTGAAGTAAAAACACTGTTAACATTAACCCTTTCCTCATCTTTCAGTTTTACCTACAATAACACCAATACAAAACATGAGGGACTATGTTGCTGTATCTGAGTATTTTAGAATTTTATTTCCTTCATCCTCCAAATCAGCAGACAAAATGTTTTTGGGACAAATCACTGAGCACAGATTACTATTGAGCCATCTACTGTGGCATGTGATCTTTATTCTGCTTGTCTGTTTTTATCATAAAGCCTTTCACCGAGTTAATAATTCGCATTCCACGTGACGTCTTGTCATTGTCGGTAGTGAACAACTATCTACTTTCACTAGTAAAATCCCGAAAGGAGGAGAAACTATCTCACTAGTACTGTGTCAGCTTGCTGCTCTTTCACTTGGTAGCTACCTACATAAAGAATATCCTGAACTCACATAAAATGATGTATTTGACATCATTGCAGAGATAGTTCTTATATTGAGGACAGTGGCTTCATAACTCTTAAGACTCAGAAAGACTTTTCTGGCACTAAACATTGATGGCACACAGTACTGCTACCAAGCTTGGCATCTTGACAAGCCAGGAAGAGAAGGACACACCAAAACACAAAGTGTGCTGTGCTTTCCTGCTGTGATCCCTCCAGCTAAAAAGCTTGAGAGCCATTTCTGCTTCATTGCAGTTCGCACTTTTACATAAACAGCATCTTATGTGGTTTCCTGTTTTTACAGGTAACTGCTCAGTATTAAAATATTTTATTCTAAGGATGTTGACTATGTATGGTTTTCTAGGGAGCTTCTAGATGTTTCTGGGCAAAGGAGACCACTGGAGATTAAAGAAACATAGTTTAATAACATACGTAACCATTTTTTCCCTGCCGGTATTTTATTTTAAACAGCTAAGTATTTCTGTGAATGAAAGCAATGAAACTGCATGCTTGCTTAAGTAGCTCATTGAACCAGGTTGTAACAAATAAGCAGAGTGACGTTCTGCTTTTGTTTCAGGGACAAGGCAGCTGTCATTACTCTGCTCATCTGCATTTTTATACCCATTTTTATGATCTGCATTTGCAAATGCATCTCCTATTCTTAAAGCTTCATCAGTAATTCTTGAAATAAACAATTCTGGGAAGACATTAATAATTTTTTTACATTTGTTAAAGTCTTTATGTATCACTTTTCCATTTTGAAAGACACATTTTAATCCAATTGCATTTCATTTTGTGACCAGTCAAAAACTGAAAATACATCACAGAAACCTGCAAACACATTTTTGGTAGCATAGTTCATGTAGCAATAATTTTAGCAGAAAGAATGCCTTCATACAGACCACAATCAGGTTTTAAATGATTCATAACTAACTTCAGGACATAATTTATCCACTTTGAATAAATTGGCCAGCTAGGTACATACATGATGTGACATGGAAAAAATTGTCCAGAAAGATATATTTTTGATCAAATTAGTAGTTAACATTGATTAGTCTGTTTCAATGATGACCCAAAGAACTGTGAGTGACATTGCCAGGGGCCTTCATTAAAGTGATCTATAGTTTCAATATGCATGATAATAAAATAGTCTTCCTACAATATATTCAGAAAAAAGTTTTTAAGTAAAAATACCTTTTGATGATTTATGTTAATTAAATTATATTAACAATACTTTAGCATTGTATGTCGCAGTTTAAATATTCACATTCCATTCTATTTTTATCAACACTACAAAATGTTGTAGTTGTTTTTATTTTCCATAATTTAATTTTAACTTCAGTGTCTTCTCTCTTAATATTTCTATGGCATAGTGCCATCTTGGGGATGCTGCAAGCATCTGAAAGGACGCAAGCCAAAAACAGGCTCTGAAAGAGAATCAAAAGAATTTTGCTGCACTATGTTATTGGTGTAGGACTCTAAAAATAAATGTGACTGAAATCTATGATTCTCTAAACTACTGAGAGTATCACAGCTAATGGCATGTCTACAGAAACTGCTGCGAACTCTTGAATGTGGCAGGTTAGCTGGTATTTTAAATCCGTGAATTCTAGAGTCTGTGACAATTGAGAATCTCAGCTTTTCCTTTAAAAAGCACACTTCTCACTCCCCTAATTGACGGGAAATACTGATATGGTTCTAAAAGGTGTGGAAGCTTAAAGAGAAATTCTATTAATTTAAAGACAATTTCACAATTTTGGCGAATCTTCATCCTGATTTCCAGTAACTGGCAGATTTATAAGGAGACCTTTTTCTTCTCAGTGTGTAAAGGAGAAGCAAAAATGCAGTAACATTGTTTTAGTCGCACTGTTGTCATTTTTACCTTGACTTTTATCAGCAGTTGGCAGAAGTTCAGAGCATAGTTTGAGTTTTCAGGACTCTGCCTCACTGCCCCCTTCATTCTCCAAAGCCAAATCAGCTGAATCAGCTGATAGCGTGCAGTAGGTGCATGGGCTGCTATTGTCCTCAAAACACTTCAGGGCTCTGTGCCCTGTGGTACAACCATACAGAGGGAGCATTGCTCCATCATTAAAAGCAAAATCTAGATTGGCTGTACATTTGTTTGTGTAACATTAAGAAATGTTCCACTGTATGGAGGCTGCATGTGAGTTCTATGGATAGACATTTATCAATGTTGCTACCTGGAGCGTAACACGGAGCCATATCCTGCAGCTGAAGAGTTGGCTGAGAAGTTCCAGGCTGAAACGATTAGTCTTGCTGCTGGTGGGATTGCTGTTGAGTGAAGGGCAGAGATATGTACAGGAGACAGCTCTTATTTCGGATTAGCCCTTTAAGCAGCAGCGTTGGAGGATATCTTCCTGTCCTCTCCAGCTGCAGCTGCTTCTTTTTCCTTTTAGCAGCTCAGTAATGTGGACTTGTGGCAGAAATTGCTATGGTGGCTCCGAGATCATATCTAGCTTGGGGAAATGTAAGTCAAGAGATAGGATGTCTTGCACACTAGAAACTAAAGAGAATAATAGGGCCCCAGAGGAGAAGACAGGGTAGGGTGGGGGGAAGACCACTTCTGTTTCATCCTCAAACCTCTCCTTATGTCATCTTTGTATGACAGACATTGGTTTTCCTTAGCCTTTCTTGCCTCCTCTCTCTCCTCTCCTGAAACCTTCTGTGCTAGTGCTGTAAAAAAATAGTTTTGTTGTCCTAAATATTTTTTGAATGCTGAAATTATGCAATTGCTTGAGTATTACCCAGGATGATACCGACTACATGATTTATATCTATTCCTGTACTGAAACATTCTTGTCACTGTGACACAAGAAAGGGTTACTAGATGCTTGATCATGTTGGGACCTTCTGCAACAGTAAGGAAAAGTTCAAAAAACCTTGTGCTCAAATATGAGAAGGGAAAGACCAGAGTGCTAACATGAAGCTTTAGTATGAAGTTTTGGTTGCAAATAAATGGGTTCCAGTGAAAATGTGTTAGAAGACTGACTGTGATTTAGCTGCTCTTTTATGATGAGTAACTTAGGGGATGAGTTACAACAAAACCTATGTGTTAAAATGAAAAAGCTAGTGAGCCACAACTGTGTGTTTAGAAACCAGAAGACACTTGTCTCACTGCATGGCCTATATCACGGGTAAGCAACAAGAAAGCTGAGTTTGTTGGAAACCTTTGTGTTGATTCATTATCAACACAAGGTTGAGGGTGATGATGCCCCCCAGTTATCCAGGCATAATTTGTTCCTCAGAATCATAGAATAGTTTGGGTTGGAAGGGACCTCACAGCCCATCCAGTCCCACCCCTGCCATGGGCAGGGACACCCTCCACTAGCCCAGGTTGCCCAAAGCCCCATCCAACCTGGCCTTGAACACTGCCAGGGAGCCAGGGGCAGCCACAGCTTCTCTGGGCAACCTGTGCCAGGGCCTCACCACCCTCACAGGGAAGAATCTTTTCCTAATTTCTAATCTAAATCTCCCCTCCTTCAGTTTAAACCCATTCCCCTTGTCCTGTCACTCCATGCCCTTGCAAACAGTCCCTCTTCAGCTTTCAAAATTAAACAATGATCAAGTTAAACAATAAAATGCATATAGATTTCTTATTTTTTTTTTAATCAGCACTATTGTTCTAACAATTGTGGTCATACATAAAATAGAAACTATGTTTGGGGAGAGGCAGGAGGCAGACATGGTAGAGAAAAAAAAAAACCAGCACCCAGGGCTTGTGGCAAGAAGAAGGGAATGTTGATGTCTGCCTACAAAACAGCTCAAAACATTACTTCTGAATCCTCTTGTAACTATATATAATTATCTAGTAATCATCTGCTTAACTTAAAATTATGACAGATAATTTTCCTTTTAAAATTATGAAAGCTATGGTATTTATAGATAAGGTTTTCAAAACCCTCTGGATGTCAGAAAGAAAAGAAAGTTTTATACCATGTGTGATTCTTAAAAGTGTCTGTGAAATTCCCATTCACATATAAGTATCCAAAATGCAAAGATAACTTAGAAAATTCCACTAGATATATATCTGAATAAGTTAGGGATCTGAACAACTTCCTTTTTGATGAATGTTTTAGAATGATATTGTCTTAAGAAACAAAACAAATTAAACTCTCTTTTTTTATGTGGAAGCAAATCTGGTTTTGTTTCTAATTTATAGAGCTATTTCAACCACAATGTCTCTATTTTCACAGTTTGGGAGATTATTCTGCAATATTAACAAATGTTTAATCATATTAAATTAGAGTTTGTTCTCCAAAACAAATGAGAAATTGTTATAATTAAACAAGGCATTTGCAACTGCTATTATTTAAAAATTACTTAGGAGTCTCTTATCAGGCATTATTAGAGAATTTGTACTGGGCATTTACCATACTGTGGTGACAGCATATGGTGATACATACTCTTCAACTCAATTGTTCTGCTTGTAACACTTGAGAGCTGAAGTACAGTTTAAGTGCATATCAAAATATGATTAATGCCACAAACTAGTATCATAAAGAGTACTTAAGTCATAAGGTGGAAAATGGGAAACTGTCAGAGCAATTTCACAACTTCTATGCTGAACAACACTTAATTATGCACATATTCCCAATGCCTTTTGTTGATGTAATTCCCAAAATTATACTAGCAACAAGTCAAGGAACCCATATTAAGCTCTGTGAACATTGCTGTAACATGGTGAATTTCTTAATGATAAGACAGAAGAATTTATTTACTTGCTGCAGAGAAACTAGTATCAGGTATAGAATGGCGTGTCAATGTCAGTTTTGGTGATATCCCCTTCTCTGTCATTAATGGTGTGTTGAAAATCCCTGATGTCAAATGATTTTATGATGCCATATTTAAAAGACCTCACAGTTACCTTTAATGTGTTTTCCATTTTCTCCTTTTATTCTTCTGCTGCAATGAAAATGGGAATGAGGAAATGGACATCTATCTGAATGTTATTTATTTTCAGGAATGATATTATATTCTGTGGAGTACTGTGTTACTATTAATTAAGTAAACACATCATAAACTGTTAGTTCTTACCCATTATTAATTATTATCAACACATAAAAAATTATCAAACTTATCCAAATGACCTCTGAGTATACAATACCAGGGAGCTGATACTGTTCACACTTACTGCTGTGGTCCTTGATGTTATTAATCACCAAGGTCAAAGGGATCAGGGTGGAGATCTCTTGGTTAAGGAGAGGTGGAATACAAGTGGGCATTTTCTTTCTTCCCCATCTTTCCATCTCATCACTGATATTTTATGCTGCTTGGCCACCTTCTAAAAAGAAAAGAGGTGATCTCTTCTGGTCCCACACATCATTTCTCCTATTTTGAGGATCAGACACTGTTCTGGTTTTGTTAGGCATCTTTCTTGCTTATTCTGCAGCGTCCATTCTGATTTCACCAGATATCTTGCCTGCTTGTATTCCATCCCTTGTTCTTATCTTGCAGATTTCACCACTTGCACGTGTTTTCCAAACCTCATTTGTGTGGCTATAACATTACCCTCTCTTTGTCCCTTAGAAATTATATGTTCTTTCTATATGTATGCTTAATCTCTGTTACAAAATGTTTATAAAGGAATATTCAACTAGTAGTTACAAGGCAACAAAATATTTATATACTGTCACTATTTATGCTTGTTTTGTGTATTTACATCTGGTTTCTAGGCAAGAAAATATTAATTTAACTTGCTTGGTGTGCTTCTACTTTATTGTTCCAAGAGACACTTTCACCTGTGTATGCTTGTTGAAAATTACATAGTACATGCCTACCTCTCAGTGTCTTGAATAATTATGCAAGTAGACCTTTGGGACTAAGACTGAAGATTACTATTATAATTCAAAGAAGATTCAGAATAAAATAAGTTCTTGATGTTGAAGACTTTTCTAGAGGAGTTTCTGCTATTTAGAAACAACGTGGTGTGGCATGAATCATGATTTGATAGTGTTTCTGATTTTTGAAAATGTGACATATTTGCAAAATCCTTCGTGCAATAAACATGAAAGTGGCTTGCAGGAAAACACTCGCTGTGGATCAGAAATTCATGTTTCACTACTAATTTGTACCTCTCAACAAATAGGAATGTCTAATCTTCCTACCTGATGAGGTATATTTTATAAATATATTATTGACAGAGTGAATAATGTCTTGTAATACAGAGAAGAAAAGGATCTTTGAGAAGGGCTGAAGGACAAAAAAATAATTGTTTCTGCATTTCCTCTCTACTTATGTTATTGGCTGGTATCTTGGGCATTCCCTGCTGGCTGACTTTTTCTCAATCATGTATTTTGAATTATCCAGCAGCTCCTGCACTAGCACAACCATGTTACTGATTAATGTGACTATAGATAGGGCAAGGGGACCTCACTTGAATAATTATTAGCTTTTCGTGTAGTCTGGGAGGGTTGGTAGTCCTTGCATTAGCTTTTAGGAAAATTCAATGTCCAATGCCAGGAACACATCAGATTGTGTATGAACTTTAGCGCTAATTAGGAGGTTGTATACTAACAAGAGGCGCTTATATTTACTTTTTTTTCACAGAGTCAATGCTAGCTTGTTATGTTTAAAGCACTGCATTATAGGAGGCTGTGAACGCTTAAGAAACACAGTGAATCAGATTCCCCTAAGTTCCTATAATTTTCTAGGTATATTGGATGATTCTAGAATTCCTTTAACTTTCTCATTTTGCTTTACCCTATTATGAAATCAAATGAGAAGAAAACAGTGAAAGAAAAGTCCCGTCCTTTTCAGAGCTGTCTTTTGACTACACACTCTAGAACTAACGAAAAATAAGCTGCTTACATCAAGTGGTTTATCAGATTTTCCATTAGTTTCTTAAAGGCAGTTTGATGTTTTCACAGGGCAGCCTCAGATACTTTTGCTTTTGGACAGTTTGTCGCAGTGCAGCCATGGATCTGGAACACAAGGATGGAGTCATGCAAAACCTTTAAAACCATCTGCCCACACACCAGATTTCATCAGTGCACTGTGACATCTGTTTGAATTAGTGTAGATGCAGTTATGCCAGGTAAATAGGTAAGTCTATGCTTAAGTTAAGTACTTATTTTATTGACTAAATTTAAGGATATAATAGCTAAAATTAGTAAAACAATAAAAATAAACAGTGCTAAATACTTAAGAAAGACAAATAACAACACAGCACAAACATACCTAATTCACACCTGACTTGCTACTATTATG
The DNA here is from genome assembly GCF_028858705.1 of Grus americana. Lineage (NCBI taxonomy): Eukaryota > Metazoa > Chordata > Aves > Gruiformes > Gruidae > Grus > Grus americana. The sequence continues at coordinate 1,423,429 of NC_072859.1, read as the reverse complement.
TACTATTTACAGCCCACACCATGGAATCCATGCCAGGGAAGACATGCTCCCACTCAGGCAACCCAACAGACGCCTGTTTTGACACAAATCACTGATCAGGAGGGTTGTACTGATGTTCTCGTTTAACCTGGCAGGCAGCTAAACACCTCACAGCTGTTCGTTCACTTAACCCCTCCCAGTGGGATGGGGAGAGAATCAAGGAAAAAAAAGTAAAACTCATGGGTTGAGATAAAGACAGTTTAACAGGACAGCAAAGGAAGAAGAAAAAAAAATAAAATATACAAAATAGGCAATACAGTATGCAATTGCTCACCATCTGCTGACTGATGCCCAGCCTGTCCCTGAGTAGCAATCCTCTGCCTGGCCAGCTCCCCCCAGTTAAATGCTGAGCATGACATCACATGGTATGGAATATCCCTTTGGCCAGTTTGGGTCAGCTGTCCTGGCTGTGCTCCCCCACAGGGTCTTGTGCATTTCCAGCCTTCTTGCTGGAAGGGTATGAGAAGCTGAAAAGTCCTTGACTTGGTGTAAGCACTACTTAGCGACAAACAAAACATCAGTCTGTTATCAACATTATTCTCATACTAAATCCCAAACTGTCACGGTTTAGCCCCAGCCAGCAGCTAAACTCTATGCAGCCACTTGCTTGCTCCTCCTCCCTCTGCCCGCTGGTGGGATGGGGAGGAGAATAGGAAGAAAAAGGTAAAACTCGTGAGTTGGGATACAGACAGTTTACTAGGACAGCAGAGGAAGACGAAAGTAACAGCAACAGTACAGGAAGGACACCGGAAGCAGAAAAAGCCTTGACTCTGTGTAAGCACTGCTCAACGACAACAAAAACAACTCTGTATTATCAACACTGTTTCCAGCACAAATCCAAAACATAGCCCTGCACTAGCTACTATGAAGAAAATTAACTGTATCTCAGCTGAAACCAAGACAATCAGAATATACCAAACGGGTGATATACAATGCAACTTGCTTGCCCCTGGAGCCTAATGCCCAGCCCAGCCCCGAGCGGTGACCTTTCCTCCCCAGTGAGCCCCCTTCATATATTGAGCATGGCGTCATATGGTATGGAATAGCCCTTTGGCTAGTTTGGGTCACCTGTCCTGGCTGTGTCCTCTCCCAGCTTCTTGTGAAAATTAACTCTATCCCAGCCAAAACCAGGAAATTATCCATCCCTTATTCTGTACCACCTACATCATGCCCAGATCCTATACTGTCCAAGTAATCACCACCACTCTTCTTGTCTTTTTTATATATATAAATATATTTTTATATATATATTTATAAATATATACATATATATAAAAAAATTATGTATACATATATATAAATACGTATGTGTGTGTGTGTGTGTATACACACATACACACAGATCTCATTCCCTTAGTCTATGGGCCATGCCTCTAAAACATCCGTTGAGTTCATGTAGTCTGTGACTTTGGGCTCCATCTGTCATGACAGTCTCTCAGGGCAGGAGCAACGGTGCATGCTGCTGAATTGTTGCATGCTGCATCCAGACTTCGCGGTTGGTGTCTCTGGTGTGGCCTATGCCCACGGTCTCCAGGCTGAAGATGTCAATTTCAAGGAAGTTGCTGGGCACTGGTTACTGAAGTCAGTTCTGCTTCCATCATTGCAGCACTTTGCTCAGTTTCATCAAAGTTCATCCTTCATTAATTTGTGCAATTAACATCATACAATTTAATTTATTGGCTATTTTCACCCAAAATCAAATCCCCTTGAGGTACCCATCGGATTTCCCTATTCTTCCATATCACCCACCAAGTGCACCCAGGTCCCTGAGCAAAGGTGCTCCCACAGATGGGTTTGCTTTTGCCTGAAGCAGGGATAACCCAGACTGTCTTCCCCAGCATGTTCTTCATGTGCACTACAGGGACTTTATCCCCTTCTACAGTACATGGAAGTTTTGATTGGGCAGGGCCAGCTCTATTGGTAGATCCCCTAGTGTTAACTGACCAGGTGGCCTTTGCTAAATGTGTGTCCCAGTGTTTGAGGGTCCCACCACCCATTGCTCTCAGTGTAGTCCATTGCATTGTTCGATTTTCCCAGAGTCTGGTGCATGGTAGGGGATGTGATACACCCACTCAATGCCATGCTCTTTGGCCCAGAGGTCCGTGGGGTTGTTTTGGAAATGAGTCCTGTTTTCTAATTCAGTTCTTGAGTCACCACCAACAATGGTGTGCTCCATACGGACTTCTGCCACGTTGGGTTGGGTACGTTGGAATTCATCAGGACCTGTGGGTAACTACACATTGCCTGGGTCATAATAAAGCATTTCCCGCACAGCTAATTCCCTCAGGTAGTGGATACCTCTCTCCATGGTGGTCCACTTGCCTGGATGACATACAACATCTTCACTGATGGGATGCCTTTCCCTCACGCTTGACAGAAGTCATCTCCAGAGGCTGAGGGCTTATATCTGTTTTCCAATCATATTTTCAATGCCTCCTTTCCTAGACAAGGATCCCAGCTGCTTGGCTTCCCTACCCTCTAATTCCAGGCTACTGGCCCCATTACCCCAGCATCAGAGCAGCCAAGTAACAATGTGCTCACCTGGAAGGCAGCTGAAATCTTTTCTCATATCTCGCAGCTCACTCAGGGACAGGGATCGGGTGATTACCTCTGGCTCTTATCCTGTTCTTGTGATGGTCCTGGTTCATTGTCACCCTTCACTAAGTGAACTGATTTTTTTCTGTTTTTCTTCTTCTGTATAGGAGTGACTGGTACCAGTACAGGTTGCGGTTTTGGTTCAGCTGCAGTGCCTGTTGCTGGGGTTCTTGTAGCCTCAGTGCCTGTTGCTGTTCTCCCTCTCTTCCCCCTGATGGCACTGCCTACTATCAAGCAGTGTTTGGTAGATCGTGGCCAGGGCCCAGCACAGGGCAGTAAGCTGTACCTCTTTGGAACAGCCACAGCATTTTCCTTTCAAATATTCTATCACTTTATCTGGGTCTTGCAGTTGTTCGGGGGTGAAGCTCCAAACCACTGGGGGTGAGAAGGTCTCTAGATACCTGCCCATACTCTCCCACATGCCATGCCAGCCCTGACTATTCAGCCTCGAGGAAGATCTCTGGGTAGTATTCTTAAAACAATTTTTTTGTAAGCCTGAACAGGACTTCAGGACACCTAGCAATAGGGACATGCTGGCTTGAACATCCCAAGGATATTAAAAATTCTCAAAAGCTGTTGTAACCGGTCCGAAGGAAAAAGGAGAGGCGAAGGAGGGGGAGAAAGTATCCCCCCTCTCATCTTCCCCATAGATTGGGTGCAATTATTAATCAATTCCGAGATGTGTCATCCGAGGTAGGGACATGACAACGATGCCACATACAAATACCAGCTTAACCTCATGACCATTTGTGTTATCATATCTGAAGTTGATATTACACGATACAACAAAATGAGAATCCTGACCTCTCTCCCAGAGGTGATAAACAGCGCTGCAGGGAAGACATGCAGCAAGTACGGGTTTAGATAACACAACCATGTGAACAAACAGCACACCATGGTGACCAGCAACTGTTTAACTAATATAATTAATGTGTATAACAACTTTGTTCTAACACGCTCTGGTCAGATCTGTCGTTATCTCAACCCTTTGTGCCCTGTGTTGGGCGCTGAAAAGGATTGTCATGGTTTAGCCCCAACCAGCAGCTGAGCACCACGCAGCTGCTCACTCACTTTCCCCCCCTTCTGAATCAGAAGAATCAGAAGAAAAACGTAAAACTCGTGGTTTGGGATAAGGACAGATTACTGGGACAGCAAAGGAGGAGAGAAATAACAACAGTACTTGTAAAAGAATATACAAAGCAGGTGATACACAGTGCAATTTGCTCACCCTGGGAGCCTGATGCCCAGCCTGGCCCCAAGCAGCAGCCCCTCCTCCCCGGCCAGCCCCATTTATATACTGAGCGTGATGTTATATGGTGTGGAATACCCCTTTGGCTAGTGTGGGTCACCTGTCCTGGCTGTGTCCCATCCTAGCTTCTGGTGAAAATTAACTCTATGCCAGCTGAAAACCAGGACAAAACCCCAGCACTATACCAGCTACTAGGAAGAAAATTATCCCAGCCAAAACCAGGACAACTGACTACTGTCCAAATGTAGGTGCAACACTTCGCTTATTCGGTGCTATGTCCAATGAAGACAAAGCTCCAAAGCTTTGAATGGAGCTGTTGGGTCTATGGGTGGCTGTTTCTGTGGAGTTTTCAGATCTTTCCAAATTTGTTTTACCATACTGGATTTACATCATGAGTCTCCTGGTCTGCCTGTTACATGGATCACCCAGTCAAATATTACTTTTGATTATTTCATTCAACCATTATCTTTTTTATTTACTGTTGTTACTTACTTCCTAAAATTACTTAGGGTGTTAATCCACACTCAGTTGTTTACTTTTCATCTAGATTTCGCATCACCATTCTCCAAGCAAAACACTGTATATTTCCTTCCACCTATATCCTTTGGTTCTCTGTTCTTACAGGCATAAGGACTACAGCTGTAAAGATTCCTATACACATATTTGTCTCTGGCAAGGTCATAGCACCAACAGAAGGTCATGCAGAGTCCTCCACAGCTATTTGAAGGGCAAATGTTAGAAAGATTAATACTAATTAACTTTCTTTTATTTTCAAATGGCTGAGATAATTGTTCGTGTGGTGCGTTTCTGCAAGTTAATGTTGTTTAGTTGCTTTTATAATTAACAAAAACAAGGACACAGAAGATGTTGCAGCCTGGAAACAGCAATTTTGTAATTCATGCTAATGCATGACTAGAAACATTTTTGTGTTTGTAGAAGGGCACAGTTTAAAAAAAAGCAATAAATATAGTATCTTGCCAGTGAATATAATTGATTCAGTTGCTACTTAAAGAAAATTATAAAACAAACACAGGGCCTGAAGTACAATGCACAGTTTGACACTTGCTCTCACAGATCACTGAAGCTTTTCAAGGTAAAGTTTCCTTTTGTGAATATATCTGTTAGCAGTTAGTCTTCCAGGGGCTCATATACAGCAAAAATGAAACAGTTGCAAGTACAGTCAAAGAGCATAGGTGCTCTAATTCTGTCCAGATTGATCTGTAGAGCGTTTTGGTATGCAATATAGGCATTTTGGTTTGATCTATATCATTATTTTTGCTTTTCCACAATGAAGGTTTGCATCATGTCCTCAAGAATAGTTCATGCTGTTTTGTGATAGAAAAACATTATGTTCCCCTATTAGACAGATATTTTAAAACATGAATTTTTTTGCCCTCATACAGTTTGAGAAAAAGAATTGAAAGATGCTGTAAAAACTTCTATTACCTCCCTGAAAAGCAGAACCACAGAATCATGGATTGTCTAGTCCAATCCCTGGCTCAAGCAGGGCCAGCTAGGACAGGTTGCACAGGATTGCATCCAGATGGGTTTTGACTCTTTCCAAGGATGGAGACTCCACAACCTCTCTGGGCAACCTGGTTCTGCTCAGTGACCTTCACAGTAAAACAAACAAACAAACAAACAAACAAACAAAACAAAAAAAAGTGTTTTCTTATGTTCATATGGATTTTCATGTTTTTCAGTTTGTGCCCATTGCCGTCCTAGTAGGCAACATTGACAGCAGTCTGGTTTCATCTTCTTTGTTCTCTCACGGGAAGTATTTGTATACATGGATAAGATTCCCCCTGAGCCTTCTCTTCTCCAGGCTTCTCCCAGGCTCCCAACCTCATCTGTCAGGTGCTCCAATTCCTTAATCATCTTTGTGGACACTTCACTGGATTCACTCCAGTATGTCCACGTCTCTCTTGCACGGGGGAGCCCAGACCTGTACCTAGCACTCCAGATGTGTTCTCACCTGTGCTGAGTAGGGAAAAGATCAGTTCACTCAACCAGCTGGCAACACGCTGCCTAACGCACCCAGGATGTTGTTGGTCTTTTTTTGCTGTACAGGAACTTTTCTAGCTCATGATCAACATGTCCACCCTCAGGTCTTTTTCTGCAGATCTGATTTCCAGACAGCCATCCCCCAGACTGTGCTGTCGCATGGCGTTATTCCTCCTCAGGTGCAGAACTTGGCAATAGCCTGTTCTCAGGCTACTTGAGGGTTTTACCTGTTTTTCTTACTGATGCCGTTAATATTTGAAGAGGCATTTTAGCTACAATATGGCTATATTATCTCCAGTTTTGAGGGGCAATTTCAGAAGATATGAAGGCATCAAAGCATTTGTTATGATGCATTTATTTTTTTTTTATTTCCATTTCTTATCTGCTGGATATTTTCTATTGATAGATCTTATGGTCTTTGCAATTTGTGTATAGGAAAGAGGAAATTTGTATCAGTTTTCATGACTGTATTGGATACAGAATTGTTCAAAGTAGTACCTGCAAGTTAAATTAGTGCAGCTGATTTTTTTTTTTCATCTCCAGATAATGCATTGTGTACGCTATTTTAGATTTTGATGCAGTATTAGAATTTTTAAAAATAGGTTTGATTTTTTTCCAGTCAATGTGAAAAGCAAACCCCACGAACAATTCAAGGACATTCCAATAATTTAGAATTTCTGTGTTACAAGTTAATTATTTAGATAGAATGTGGATATGACTGACTAATAGTCTCTGCACCAAGACATGATTTTGATTGAATGGTCTACTCTTGGCATTGTTCCAGCATAAATTTTCCCCTTTTTATTTCTTTTGCCAAAAGTGTAGAAGAAAAACAAAGACCTGGAACTTTTCCAGGTCCTTTGGGAAATTCTAATGAATTATAAAAAAATAAATAATTACCTAGTTTTCTGTAGGAAAAATCTAAGATAGAGCATGATAAGTAAGAGTGGCAAGGGGAAGAAGCTCAAATAACCTCTGTAATACAGTATTTGAGAAGAGTACAACTGCACTAATGAATATATAACATATTGCTTGATGTTTTCCAGGAGCTTTTAACATTGTCTTGGAAGGTAAAAGATGGTAATACCCATTTACAAGGGAGTTTTATCTGTATTAAACTGTGCTTTGAAGATCAATGGTAGTAGTAGACTTTAGCTCACGTTCATATTTAGCTCACATGTGCAATGCAAGAAAAAAAAAATAAAATCTGCTGGAACTGAAAAAAGCACCAGCCCTGTTTTTTTGCGACATAACGGCTTCTTCAATATAGATAGATACTTGGTACTAGGTATCAGCTGGACACTTGGTAATGAAGACCTATATAGCAATTATCTGCCCTAAAACCTACTGTTCGCAGAAGTTTTTTAAGGTTGTTGGTTTTTGGTTTTTTTCTCCCTTTGGCCAATAGAGCTCTTTTGCATGGATTTAATAACATCAGACATTTATTCTTAGGTATTCCAGTCATTTCTCAAAAATATGGGGTTTTTTGTTTTGTTTTTTTAAAAAAACTATATGCTTGTAGAACACATCATATGTAGAAGATGTTAACATGCTCCTGCTTCAGTCTTACTACAGTAGGATACTATAATATTAATAATTTACTGTCAGAGATTATTTGCTAGAATATGGAGCACAGATTTCTGGAAACTTTCTGATGCTTTTTTTATCAGGAAAGGTGAATTCATTAAAACAAACAAAATTGCTGAAAGCCACAGATTTCAATCATGTTTTGTTGTTGTTGCTGTTTGTGGGTTTTTTTATGAGAGTGGGTTTCTGATTTATTGAGGGAATTCTGCCTGAATTTCTAACAGCTTTTCCACACTAGAAATTTCAGGGCAATTGGTACAGATGTAGGATATCCTGTTGTGGATCGAAGTCTTAATGGACTTCTGTGCATGCATTTGCTGGTTAATAAACCCTTCTGAGCTGGGACATTTTGAAGTTTTGAAGCAAAGGACAACTATTTACTGTGTGAAAAGAGAGGGGTTTTGATCCTGATTCTGGTGGAAACAGAGTTTAAGTAGAAAATCTTAAGAGCGCCATTTTCCTGTATTTCTGCTTATGCACTTGCAATTACATTAGCACATGGCAATTACATTAGGGCATGGCAGGACAGCCAGGGTGTTGTGCGGCAGTTTACGTGAGAGGTTGTACAGGGAGGGCGCTGCAACCTGCTTGTAGGTCCACAGCCCAGGGGAGTGCTCTAGGTCTCTGCCAAAATGGTGGGCACTCACCTCAGAGCTAAAACCAGTGTTCCTACAGAGAACATCTCCCCTGAGATATCTGATGCACACACCCAGACAGAAGTGGCAGGGAAGGACACTTCAGTACAGGTGGTCCGTTGCAGGGAGTGCCCAGACCCTTCTCCCGGTAAAAAGGTCAGTACCTGCACAAGGTGTGCACAGGTTGATGATCTGTTACGTCAGGTGGCAGAGTTGCAGGAAGCAGCTAAAAGGTTGTGCACTATTAGAGGGGCTGAGTCAGAGATAGATGGGTGGTTCCATAACCAAGTACCTGTAGTGGGCACCGCTGAGAATGAGGCACCTTGGACCCTGGTGACCCATGAAAGCAGGGCTCCGCTTCAGTCTCCACCCTCCAGCTTCACAACCAAAACCAGATGTGACGCTTGAACAGCTGTAGACACCCACGAGCAAGGTCTGCAAGGAGAAACTGTACCAGCAGCACACAGTGGATACCATAAAAAGAAACGATGAGTGCTCGTAGTGGGTGACTCTCTGATAAGGGGCACCGAGGCGCCCATCTGCTGACCTGAGAGGGAGTCACAGGAGGTGTGCTGCCTTCCGGGAGCCAAGATCTGAGACATTGCTGAGAGGGTGCCACAACTTGTCAAGAGCACAGACAATGATCTACTGCTACTATTTCATGTGGGCATGAATGACACTGCAAGCCAGAACCTGGGCAGAATCAAGGAAGACTACAAAGCCCTGGGGGTGCAAGAGGAAAACATTGGTGCCCAAGGTATCTTTTCCTCCATTCTACCAGTTGGAGGGAAGGGTGCAGCCAGAAATAGACATATAATGCATATCAACTCCTGGCTAGGCGGCTGGTGCTGTCACAAGGGTTTTGGCTTTTACAACAATGGGACGTTCCTTGATGACTGTAACCTGTTAGGGAGGGATGCCCTTTCCAGAAAAGGCAAAAGAATCTTTGGCAGCAGGCTGGCCAACTTAGTGAAGTGGTTTTTAAACTGAAGAACTCGGGGGATGGGGTCCAAAGTGGCAAAGCCCAAGCCATTGCATCCTACTAGGGAATAAGCCAGGTCAATCGGAGCAGTGACAACTGGTCCTTACCTGCCTCCCAAGATAAGAATCAGCAAGCCAACCACCTCAAGGATGTGTGTGGCTATGGTGGAACCTCTTGCACCACTCCAGGGAAATCTACATGTTCAATTACCTCTCTGAAATGCCTGTGCACCGATGCATGCAGCATGGGGAATAAACAGGAAGAACTAGAGATCTGTGTGTGGTCACAGGGCCATGATCTCATTGCAGTTACACAGACATGGTGGGATAGCTCGCATGACTGGAATGCTGTCAAGGATGGCTACATACTTTTGGGGAAAGGCAGGCCAGCAAGGCGAGGTAGTGGAGTTGCTCTTTATGTGAGAGAGCACCTGGAATGTATCGACCTCTGCCTAGGGGTGGATGAAGGATGAGTCAAGACCTTATGGGTAAGGATTAAGGGGCAGGCTAATATGGGTGACACTGTTGTGCGTGTTTATTACAGGCCACCTGATCAGGAAGAGGAAGTCGATGAGGCCTTCTACAGACAGCTGGAAGTAGCCTCATGATCACAGGCCCTGGTTCTCATGGGGGACTTCAACCACCCTGATATTTGCTGGAGAGGCCACACAACCAGGCACGCACAGTCCAGGAGGTTCCTGCAGAGCATTGATGACAACTTTTTGACATAGGTGGTAGAGGAGCCCACAAGGAGAGGCATGCTGCTAGATCTTGTAATAACAAACAAAGAAGGACTGGTTGAGGATGTGAAGGCTGGGGACAACCTTGGCTGCAGTGACCAAGAGATGGTGGAGTTCAGGATCCTGCATGGAAGGAGCAGGGCAGTAGGTAGGATTACAACCCTGGAATTCTAGGGGATCTAGAAGGTAGGAGAGTCCAAGAGAGCTGGTCAATATTCAAGCACCACTTCCTCCGAGCTTAAGACTGGTGCATCCCAAAGAGTGAGAAGCAAAGGAGGCAGGAGACCTGCATGGATGATCAAGGAGCTCCTGGGAAAACTCAAAGGGAAGAAGGAAGTTTATAGAATGTGGAAAAGGGACTGGCCACTTGAGAGGAATATAGGAATATAGTCAGAGAATGTAGGGATGCAAAGAGGAAGGCTGAGGTCCACTTGGAATTAAATCTGGCAAGGGATGTCAAGGACAACAAGAAGGGCTTATTCAAGTACATCAGCAGCAAAAGGAAGCCTAGGGAAAATGTGGGCCCGCTGCTGAATGAGGTGGGTGCCCTGGTAACAGAGGATACAGAGAAGGCGGAGTTACTGAATGCCATCTTTGCTTCAGTCTTTATTGCTAAGGCCAGCCATCGGGAATCCCAGACCCTGGAGGTAGGAGAGAAAGTCTGGAGAAAGGAAGACCTTCCCTTGGTTGAGAAGGATCAGGTTAGAGAACATCTAGGCAAACTCAACTTCTTCAAATCCATGGGCCCTGATGGGATGCACCCACGAGTGCTCAGGGAGATGGCAGATGGTATTGCTAGGCTGCTCTCCATCATCTTTGAAAGGTCATGAGAACAGGAGATGTTCCTGTGGACTGGAGGAAAGCCAATGTCACTTTCCTCTTCAAAAAGGAAGGAGGACCCAGGAAATTATAGGCCAGTCAGCCTCACCTCCATCCCTGGAAAGGTGATGGAACAGCTCATTCTGGGGGTTATCAAGGAGGAAAAGAAGGTTATATGGTGTGGTCAGCATGGATTCACCAAGCGGAAATCATGCTTGACCAATCTGATAGCCTTCTATGATGGCATGTCTGGCTGGGTGGATGAGGGGAGAGCAGTAGATTTTGTTTACCTTGACTTCAGCAAGGCTTTTGACACTGTCTCCATAACATCCTCATAAGCAAGCTTAGGAAGTGTGGGTTGGGTGAGTGGACAGTGAGGTGGGTTGAGAACTGGCTGAATGGCAGAGCTCAGAGGGCTGTGATAAGCGGCACAGAGTCTAGTTGGAGGCCTGTAGTGGTGTGCCCCAACGGTCAGTGCTTGATCCGATCTTATTCAACATGTTCATCAATGACCTGGGCAAGGGGACAGAGCGCACCCTCAGCAAGTTTGCTGATGATACCAAATTGGGAGGAGTGGCCAACACAGCAGGAGGCTGCGCTGTCATTCAGTGAGACCTGGACAGGATGGACAGTTGGGTGGGAAGGAACCAAATGAAATTCAACAAGGGCAAGTGTAGGGTCCTGCACCCAGGGAGGAATAACCCCAGCACCAGTACAGGTTAGGGGGTGACCAGCTGGGAAGCAGCTCTGTGGAGAAGGACCTGGGAGTCATGGTGGACAAGTAGTTAACCATGACCAGCAGTGTGCCCTCATGGCCAAGAAGGCCAATGGTACCTGGGGTGCATTCAGAAGAGCACGGCCAGCAGGTCGAGGGAGGTTCTCCTCCCCCTCTGCCTTGGTGAGGCCACATCTGGAGTTCTGTGTCCAGTGCTGGGCTCCCCAGTTCAAGACAGACAGGGAACTAGTGGGGAGAGTCCAGAGGAGGGCTACGAGGATGATGAGGGGACTGGGGCATCTCTCATATGAGGAAAGGCTGAGAGAGCTGGGGCTGTTTAGCCTGGAGAGGAGAAGACTGAGAGGGGATCTCATCAATGCTTATAAATATCTGAAGGGTGGGTGTCTAGAGGAAGGGGCCAGGCTCTTTTCAGTGATTCCCAGTGACAGGACAAGGGGCAATGGGCACAAACTGGAACACAGGAATTCCCATATGAATATGACGAAAAAAAGATTTATTGTAAGGATGACCAAGCGCTGCCCAGAGAGGTTGTGGAGTCTCCTTCTCTGGAGAGATTCCAAACCTTCCTGGACGTGATCCTATGCAACCTGCTCTGGGTGATCCTGCTTTAGCAGGGGGTTGGACTAGATGATCTCCAGAGGTCCCTTCCAACCCCTAGCAATCTGTGAATCTGTGATTCCATGACATCATTTATAACTCATAACTAAAGAAAATCTGTTTTAGTTTGGTTTAAAAAAGACCTACAATTTTAAAAAAAAATAAAAAAAAAAAATCCGAGTAATTCTTCCATAGGTTTCTTTGTTTCATTTGATTGTTTGCTTAAATTACAAATGTTACTACCTTGCTGAACCACATGTTTGCGTTTGGGCTGCCTCTAAACCAGCAGTCAATATATGTGCCATCTACTTGTATACACATGAAAAATGGAACTTACCGTGTGGAAAAGTCACATAGTCCATCTAGTACAAACCTTTGTTTGACATGAACAAAATTGTATGTTTCTGAGGAAGAAACGAAAACATTAAACTCATTAAAGTTGAGGTATCATCATTTTGCATAGGTCTCATGCCTATGCCTAAAGGAATAGATGATAACCATGGAGTTTCTGCCTATATGGGAGCTAGTACAAATTCTGGGACTAAAAATTATGACAAATCAGGTGAACAGAGGAAGAACACAATAAAAATGTCATGGAAGACAGTGTAACTCTGATGGAAGTTTATAAACTGAGCTAAAGTACACAGTAAAGAAAAATAAATCTGAATGCAAGAAAAATAAAACATGAGAAAAAGGACTGAATCCATTGAACTGTAGGAGATAGAATAGAAAAATGTCAACTAGATCAATGATACTCTACAGGAAAAAACAACAACAACAATTACTTCAGAAAGGTTGGAAAGATTATCAGCTTGGGAACAAAATAAAAAGGATCTGACAGAATACTGGTCACATTCTAAAATGAGCATATTAAATATGACAGCAGATCTGAGCAAAGAACATAAACACGTTTTTCTGTGATAACTGGAATAAAACATAGTGATAGAGATATTCCTGCTTCTACTATAGCAGACTGTAAGGACTATTCTGTAGAATAAATGTTGAGGAAGAGGAATTAATTGCTATTCAGCTAACATCCTGGCCCAATGTCATTAAACACAGTGTGACCCCAACAGCTAGAGACCTGCTTTGTTGTTTGCCATGGTCAATAAGATTTCATAGCATAAGATGACTCAGTTTTATTCAAAGTATTTTGGAGGATCAACATAGCCTAAAAATATGGCTGACTTTTATTGATTCTTACAATTTCCTGCTTCTGTGGATTTTTATTCCATAGGTAACATTGCCCTGGAAAGTAAACAGAAGAGACCTCAGACTTGCAAATAATAATAAATTGTTATGCATTATTTCCTTCATTGACACATAATCAAAGATGATACACTTCTACAATGAATGGCAAAAAGTACTCTAGCACATTACCTATACTAGTGATGAGAAACAGTTATGAAAATAGTGCCTGCAGAAAGAGACTTAAGTGATAATCTGAAATATACTTGAGTTGTTCACAAGCGAGTCCATTGACATGGACTGGGGTCCCCAGTTCAAGAAAGACAGGAAACTACTGGAGAGAGTAGTTCTATGCATTTAGGATGACATGACCATCATTCTGGAAACTACAAGAAATATGGAAAAAAAAGAAAAATACTGGTTTAACAGGTTATAACAGTGTGTTATGTCTTTTTCTTTTTTCTTTTTTTTTTTTTTGGTTGGGAATATTTTCAGATTTAAATATTAAAAACTCATTATATTTCCAAATAGACATTACAATAGTGAAGTGAAAAGAAATTCCAGCATTTACGTGAAAAACTTAGTGTTTTGATAGAACAATTGGTGTGAGTTAATGACTAATGAATAATTAAACATCTCCGAGAACATTTTAATGGTCCATGACTTTGCCGTAGGCTGTTAAACTACAGTTCAGTCCTTAGATAGCAAATGATTTAGAGGTGCTGATACAATGTTATTAATATCTTCAAACTTCTTTTGAAGACACAGATGTTCTTGGGAACTGTTGCTATATAAAACATTCCACAATAAAATTAACTGTTGTAATTCATGATGTGCCCGACATTCTTGAGGTTTGACAAAAGTCTAACTTAGCAAACATAGCTGAAAGTAACTTTTCCTGATTAATATTATTTAGATCACAAACTTTCTGGTGGTTTTGGCTTTTTTTTTTTTTTTTTTTTTCCAGAATGAACGCTGATTACATCCTTGTTTTACTACTCTGATTGTTGATATGAAATTATGATTTAAATTCTAATGCCAGGACTGGCAAGACTTCATCTGAGGTTGGGCAGACCAATAAAACCCAAACAAACAAAATCCAAAGCCACTCGCCCCAAATATTCATTTCCTGCTGCCTTAACAGGTAAATGTCGCTGTCATCTGAGCACACACTTTGCTTCTGTTCACCTGTCTAAGCTTTTTAGGTTTTGGCCATGTGTTCCCACTAAAAGTTTCATTTTTTGTTTTCTTGTTCTCTGTAACTGTACTTTGGGTTGGGGTCTTTCACCTTTAAGTTTTAAATAAAATGTTGGCTATTAAATAGCTTGCTTATATTCCTGTTTCCATCCATTTATTCCTGATTTGTTTGGAGTTACTTTGTTTTTATAAGCTAAGTGTTAAAGAAGTGCTTGGAACCTTTCTAAAAATTGATGAAAATAGAAGGCTTGGCAAGAGCAAGCTGTAAATTCCACTTGCTCCCTTTGCATGTATGTTGTAGAGTAGTTCTACAGCATGGAATGTTCTTGGGAAAAGCCTCACTTTGCATACCTTCTACAGTATATTTTTCCTTTGGAAGTAAGATTAAAATAGATTGTGGTAAGTTCTTCTGTAGCGTCTTTAATAAAAGGAAGAGTGGGATGAAAAAATAAAAAGAAAAAGAAAAAGAAAAAAATAAAGGAATGGCTTACTTTGTACGCTTAAAAAGGAAAATTCTGATTGGCTGCGAAAGGTGTGAAATGGCCAAAATGGAAATCTTGATTCATTCTTTGTATGTTGGTTTCACATCAGTGCAACTGCACTAAAATCAATTATGTAAGCATGTACTGATAGAAGTATAGCCTAACCTTTTGTTTAGGACAGGAAGTTTATGTATAAAATGAATTTATGTAATTCCCTATCAAAACTTCCTAGTCAGCCTGATACTCTAATTGCATAAACAAGATGATGAACAAAGCAGAAGACTATTTACATTCCAATGTGCACATATCTTAAACACTTGATTTTCTGTGAGCATCCTGTCAAAATTAAAGCGCAGCTGTTGTTGCATGATGAGGAGAATTACAGACAAAAAAATATTTCCTTCAGTGGGAGCTGAAACCAGTCATTATTTAGCGGAAAGAATTCAGTGCCTCACTGATTTGTTCCCCTGCACTTAATGGCACCCTTCTAACTTAAATCACTTCCATGCAATAAATTTATGGATTGAACCCCAGTGAGTACAGACTGAGCTAGCTCTTCTCAACTCAAAGATATTTAAGTTTATGCAAATAGAAAATCAGTCTGTGATTCATAAATGCAGGATGTACCTTCATTCATAACTAATTATGAGTATAAGCCTTTTAAGTATTTTCTAAGTTTCTCAGAGGTAGTTGATCATTGAAATCATTTCTTAATCAGTACTCAGGCACAACGAGAAGGCAGACTGCGTATTCTGAAATTGGTAATTGGCAGATGCGAAGTGGGAAAAGTTAAAAGACTACAAAATCAAATGACATTTCACACAGATACTCTGCCACTTGTGTCTCGCACTACTATTTACAACTATCCATATAGTCTGTGCACATACTTTAATAACAGATAAATGGGAAAGCAGTTCGGTTTGCCCTAAGGAAGAAAATAGAATATAAAAGATAGAGTAACCTGTAATTTTGGTATCATTGGCTCTGCAGTCAAACATGCGTGCCTCACACTACACTTAGTGGGAAAAAAACCAAGCCAGTTGAAGTAAGAATAATCACACAGAAAATTGCTAGAAGGAGGTAAAATTCAATCTGAACTTCTGTGTGGCTCAAGACTTTAAGAAGAAATTGCACAGCTCGTATCAGGTTTCACACTGAACCAATTAAGAAATCAAGAAGTGAAGAAAATAAAATCTTCACTGAAAGAAAAAAAAAAGGACCTGCTTGGCTTTTATTTCTTAGCAGACGTTAGGTTATTCTTTAATAAAGACCTGAAATTCAGAATGTTGTGTGGTTTCTGAGAGAGAAAAACTAAACCTTACAAACAGATCTCTGAAGTTATACAATTGTTATAAATTCCTCCAACTCTCAGCAAACTTTGGGAAAAAATATAGAGGGACAGACCAAATAATCATCTTTTCTATCTCTGTTCTTAGTTTCCATTGATTTTTGATGTTGTTTTCCTCCAGATCCCTTTTAATGAGCTCTAACTTTTGGCTCTGCTCTTATTCAAATGCACTTTTGGTATTATTCTAGTTTAATTAAACATTTTTTAATTATTATTTACATGGTGAACTCAACATTTGTTCAAAAGCCTGTTGCAACCAGAAGTTTTTCTTGCCTCTTTTTGTTTATAACTTCAGTAGGTTTTAATTAAGAATTTTGAGGAATAGGGATGACAATAAAAATGAGGATTTAGATTATGAGCTGCAGTTCTGTGGAATCAACGTGTCTTCTAAATGTCCCAGCAAGGAGAGAGGATTAGGCTAAACTTCAATTGCAGGCTTGCATCTGTATTTGAGCATTGCACTTCTAGTTTTGTAGGTTTTGTTTAGTCAAAAAAGGTTGGCTAAATAGCTATTGATTGAAAATAATTTTGATTTACATGAATAAGAATGTCATACTTTAAAAAACACCGGAATTATTTAGGTATGGAAAAACAGTCCATGGAATGCAATATTTTATTATACTGAGTATTTGGAAGATGCAGGTTTTAGTTTCTTTAATACAACTTCTATATAATATATTTATTAGTTCTATTTATTAGAATCACAGCCTTTTCAAAAAATAGAGTTTAAATTCACCATGTGTTTCTCCTGTAGGTTAAAGTGACTCCTGATCGATTGGTGATGTTTACATTGAAATGAAGGTGATCAAATCAAATTCAGAAAACAATGAACCAGTCCATTAATTCATGCAAGACCCAAATGAAATTTGAACCTTTGACAAGTTATGTTCTCTCCCATTTTCTAACAGTGCTTGAATACCTTTAAAATCCCAGAGACTCCAGAGATCAATAACAATAGAGATGGGATCATTCTAATCGCACAAAGCCGGATTTGTGTCATCCTGCAGGAAAGACAATCTTTCAGCACTAACACCTGTGCTGATAACATGGGAAAGTCATACACTGTTTAAGAAGGGTCAAAGTAGCACAACCAATGTGTATTTACTGGGGAACCCCGGGAGGACGGCGACACCAGATGTATGCATGGGTCACTGACAAAGTTATGGAGAAGAGAAGCTGTAACAAGAACGTACAGACCACGCTGCATTCAGCTGATGTTGCAGTGCTCCCAGCAACTGAAAATACTAATACCAGGAGATACCAGGAACTTACTCAAGCATGGTGGCTGGCTGTATACTGTTTGTGAAGAGCGTATGGTAAAGCAATAAAAAAAGAGCCAAAAATATTTCTTTACTTGGTAAAACTAAAATTTCTGCCTCCCATCACAGCCAGTTCTTGGGATATATTTATACAATTATCTTTTTTACTGCTGAAGTGAAGTTTTTTCTATCCTGCAGCTCTAATAAAACACAGTGAATATAACTTGAAATAAAACCAAGAGGCTTAAAATTCAGATTTTAATATAATTTATCACAATTATATTATATTTATTATAGTATAATGTAATGTATAAAGAATTATAATTTATGGTTTAATATTTTTTGTTTTATTAAAGTAATGAATGTAATAATATTCTTCCTAGATATTGCTTTAGTGATACAATTATATATTCTTTTTAATATGCTGTTCTGTACCTCTAAAATATTAAAAAGAATAGAAAATAGGTCACGGAGCAATTTGATCATGTAAATCAGGTAACGACTTCAGCAAGGCCAAAAGAAGGAAGTGTACACACTAATTTTGTTTATGTGTATATAAATGAGTAAATGAACAGGACATCAGTGATTGCCGTGTGTGTGTATATATATGTGTGTGTGTGTGTGTATGTTTTAACCATTCCTTTGTAAAGATTGTGAGTTTAGACTACTGATGTCAGTAGAATCATTACTTCTCTTTCTGTTGTTGGTTTCAGTCTTTGAATTGAAGATGGTGCCTTCTTTTGGTTCTGTACAGATCCTGTGATAGACACCAGTGGAAACATCTCGCTGATTTGCATTGCACTGGAGCCCATCCATCTAAGAGACTTGGCTTCAGTGTGCTTCATACTGTTTATTCATCCATTAAAGACATATGTGTACAACTCAAAATTCAAGGAAGCTTGCATTAGCAATTAATGAAAAAAAATCAATGATGTTTTAGGCAGATTAAAAGTCTTCTAATGACAAGTCCATGAAATGGTGCACTTGGATTAATCATTAATAAGAGAGCTGCATTGGTGTTATAAGTTTGCAGTAATGTGATCTTAATACTTAGTTTAAAACAAATGGAAACAATGGGTAGTCTTAAGTTATTAGAAAATAAATATTATTTTTTTTACAAATGGATACTGGAAAAAATATTCAGAAGAAAACACTGAATGCCATAATTACTTAAACTATGCATTTTTCCTTCGTGAAAAGTATACGAGACTATAATTTGTGTTCTGTTGTGGAATGAAGCTGAAACCTTCTGAACCTTTTTGAAAGCAATGACATACTGTTGTTGACATTTTATGTTTCAGGAAGACCTAGGTAAATGTGGCTAAGGGCTCATCTTCAAAATTCAAATGTCTACACCTGATGCAGGAAGGCTTTTTTAGTCTGAAAACTCTGAAACTCACACTTACCAAGGCATACTATCCCATTAAGCAGTACTGTCCTGTTTGGTAGCGTCATGTTCAATGTTCAAAGGAGGGTATTCGGCCTTCTTGACTTAGACCTGTATAGAAGACAATATCTAAATTCCTTGCATGTTGCAAAATATTTATACAAAAAAAAAAAAAAAAAAAGATCTTGTCTAAGTTGATTGTCTTCTTTCTAAGAGATCTCATATTGCTGTCATAGCACTTTCAGAACTGAGATGCTAAATATCATCAGCATTGGTGATACAGTTTCTCCAAGCAAGAAAACATCAGCTTGTGTGTCTGGATCCTAAAATGTTCATTTACAATAGAATAGAATAGAATAGCATAGCATAGAATAGGAATAGTTCAGTTGGAAGGAACCTACAACATCTAGTCCAACTGCCTGACCACTGCAGGGCTGACCGAAAGTTAAAGCATGGTGTTAATGGCATTGTCCAAATGCCCATTAAACACTGACAGGCTTGGGGCATTTGATCACCCCTCTAGGAAGTCTGTCCCAGGGTTTGACCACACTCTTGGTAAAGAAATGCTTCCTAATGTCCAATCTAAACCTCCCCTGGCACAGCTTTGAACCATTCCCAGGCGTCCTGTCCCTGGATCCCGGGGAGAAGACATCAGCACCTCCCACTCCCCCTCCCCAGGAAGCTGCAGAGAGCAATGAGGTTGTCTCTCAGCCTCCTTTTCTCCAAACAAGATGAATTCAGAATCCTTAGCTGCTCTTCACAGGACACATCTTCCGGCCCTGTCACCGGCTTGGTTACCTTCCTCTGGACGCATTCAAATACCTTCAGATCGTTCTAAAATTGTGGGCCCCAGCACTGCACAGTACTCCAGGTGAGGCCGCACCAACGATAAATGCAGCGGGACAATCCCCTGTCTTGACTCGTTGGTTGTGCTGTGTTCGATGTCCCCAGGATGGGGTTTGCCCTCTGGGCTGTCAGGGCACACTGCGGGCTCACACTGAGCCGGCTGCCGACCAGCACCCCCAGACCCCTTTCTGCAGGGCTGCTCTCCAGCCACTCCTCTCCCAATCTACATTGTGCCCAGTGTTACTCCATCCCAGGTGCAGAATCTCGCATTTGGTCTTTTTAAATTTCATGCCATTGATGATTGTCCAATGGTCCAATCTCTCTAAATCCCTCTGCAAGGCCTCTTGTCCCTTGAGAGGGTCAACAGCACCTCCCAGTTTGGTATCATCAGCAAATCTGTTAATGGTGCATGCAACTCCTGCTTCCAAGAGATGTAGTAGATATCTCATGACTCCACTTTCACTGTTACACTAGCTTTAGCAATAAAGTGCAAGCATTGCTGCCTCCAGTAATAGATTCATACTGGCTGAGGCATGCTGAGACTGATTCTTTGTCCCTGCATACAGGAGAGTCCATCACAGTCAAATGCTTGAGTCCACTCTTTCTTTGGAAGATGAATATTATAGACACAATATACGGAAGAAACAAAGCATGCTCAAACATAAAGTCTGATCTTATAAAATTTCAGAAACACAAACTTTCACTCTTGCATTACTTTGCCATTTGAAGAGTATATTTACTAATTATTACACATAAATAACTTATTTATACAACATGCCACTGTTCCTTGAATCTTCATAACTTCACAAGAATAATGGCTTAATTTTGGCTTTTCTGGTTTTGCATTAATTAGTAAATGAAGCAAATATAATTTTTTCAAGTATGCAGGACTTTTAATTGCTATGTCACAAAACTGACATAAACCTTCAGCTCCTTAATTACATTTTAAGTATTTCAGATAGAAATAGCTTTTTTTAGGTATTTATATTTTGGTTGTGAGGAAGTAGAATTACACTAAGCTCTAATGTGAAAATATAGCAACATATCCTAAACTACCTAAAATAATTACTAAACAGTGCACATGTAATGTATTTACCATTTGGCATACAATCTTGGTTTCATCTGAAGTAAGATATAAAATATTTTAGGAATGACTGCTTAAAAATGTGTCACATCTTATGTGAATAAACTTGTTAGAGATCTTGGGATGATCTCTAATATAACAACTAACAATACAACTAATGTATTTATAATTCATAATTATATTAAATGCAAAATACTTTTCCACTTAAACTTTTTTTTTTTCCTTGGAGTTATATAATTATAGAATTAGAACCTAAAAAATGTAGGAAGTATGCTAGAATGATAGCTGGAAGGATGATGAATCATTATTAATTGCTTTAGGATGTAGCCATATCTTGGAGATATAACTTCTGATCCACCTTGGGACCACTAAGTTTTCAGTCAAAAACCTGGAACTGAGAATCCTATAGCGTTCGGTGTGGAGTCTGCCTGTTTGGTCACAGTGCCGATGTAGCCAGAAGGATGCCTCACACTTTTTATCTCTTACCTAATGCTAAGTGGAAGTGAAATTTCCCCTAAAAAAAGGTGTCAGGCCAAATAGCATTGGCCCAACCTGAAGGTGACCTGTTGGGTCACCCTAATTAAATGACTATTACTGTGAAAAGCTCATAAGAATTCCATTTACTCATCTAAAAGCCCTCTGTAAGTTACATCAGGAGGTTACGGAAGAACACAGCTCTCCATCAAACTTCTTGCAGGACTGATTAAATGACACCTGCAAAACTACCTCTGTAGAGGATGTGGCAGGGCAAAAGTAGGTGTAACTTCTGTCACCTTGCACTAGTGGTTCAATTGCTGTGAGAACAGGGATGGACTTTTATAGAGAGAAATTAAATGGAATAGTTACTTAGTAAAAACTGTCATAAGCTTCTGGAATTTTCTTGAACAATCATAGGGCTCCTTTTGTCTAGAAACTACTATAAGTTATAACATAGTTTTTCTCTGGCCCCTTCCAACTGAAACCATTCTATGATTCCATGTGAAAGATGTCCATGCCCATGGCACAGGATTGGACTCAATCATCCTTAATGGTCACTTCCAGTTCAAACCATTCCATGATATCAGTTTACGCTCTGGCATATCTGCCTTCAAGAAGGCACATAATTGGCCAGGTCTCATGGATCAGCTCAATCTACTAAGAAAATTCTTGTCCATGCTATGTTACTATGTTCCTATTTGGTTTATACACTGGAAATTAGTAGATCTGTCTGAAATTTTATGTAAAGTCTGTGTTTCTCACTGTTTATACAGAAGGGCCAACATTTTCAGTCCAACTTTCAGCTGAGATTTAGTGAAAACAAGCATTAATGACTATATTGAAATGTCTCTCCTATAGATCTTCCAGTCTGCATGCTGATGTATGAACCCTGAATGCAGTGTGATGGGAATGGAGTGGTGGATACACGGAACTGGTGATGTATGAGGCAGTGCAAACTCTTCTGTAATAAACCCTGTTTTCGCACATACAATGTGGTTTTATGTACCTTTATTTGCCAGATGATTTAACAAAAACATAAAAGTTACCCAATTTTTATGTGCAGCTAAGGTAATTTATTTTTAACTGGAGACATATCACTTTGAATTTATATGGCATAAGCACAAAGACAGGCTTTTAAAAAAATATACTCCTTTTTTCCTATTACTGTATTTTTGGTTGTTTGCAGTAATATTGGTTCTCAGTCAGACTAGGTTATAATTCAACTATAGGATTCTGCTGCATATTTGTGACTTCTGAAGGTCAGTGAAAACCACCGCCTTCTCTCTCACCTGGCACCAACGTCATTTTCATATGTAAATAAATACAAAGCTTCATATCTGAGAATTCACGTGATATGAAATTCAGGAGTTGTGGAACAGGAAGGAGAGCACACATTTATTTTACAAATAGCGTGGCTTTGCTTTTTGTTTTTCTTGTGGTCTAAATCATAGACAATGAAATAATTCTGTATTCTTTTATATTTGAAAGATACACAATGAAGAAATTAATGTGATTGAGCTCTTCAATTTTCAAGCTGTCACTGAAAGGAGAAAAGGAAAAAACTGTAGCTACAGATCTTGTATATGGAAGTACTGTTTATAAAAATCCTCTGAATTTTGTATTAGTCATAATTACAACTAAATACACATAGGAAGGAAATTGTATCCTATCTATAGATTTCAGCCTCCAAATGAGAAATATTCCAGCTAGATTTTACAAGGGTACTTAACTTAATTGTGTTCTTCTTCAGAAATCTGTTTTAAAGAAAGATTGTGTTTAGTTTGTCAAGCAGTGTTAGTTCTACAATGTGGATAAGGGTGAATATTGGCCTTGAGGTATCTGCATTTAGTGAATTAGATTAAAATCTCTGGGTTTTAGCTTGTTTCTCAATCACAAGCATCTTAATTCAGGTAAACTCCTTCCCTTTAATCCAGTCACTCACTACTAAATTTCTCAAAATGTCACTTATGAAGAGTAGCTACATTGAGTGACAGGAGTAAAAATTCTTTGCTTTTTGCATACTAAAAATGCAAGAGTTGCTGCCCTTTCATTACTCCTTAGGTATGTTGAGCAACAGGAAGAGGACTACTTCACCTGTTATGCCCCTACTGAAAATAAATTTCTGTGCAGAAAGGTCATCCAGGAGTTCTTCAAAGAGTTATGCAGTTCATATTGCTTTTTTTTTTTTTTTTTCCCCCTGGTGTGTTCTCTCACAAGACAATACTATTTTCAATCAATGATATTGTAGGCAGATTGTAAGAGAGATCATGAAGATATCTGGTATGAATCTGTCCCCCAAGGGGATTCACAGAAGCATAGGAATCGCAGAATGATAGGGGCTGTCAGGAGATCATCTCGTCCAATCCTCTGCCAGAGCAGGATCACCCAGAGCAGGTTGCACAGGATGGCATGCAGGCGGGTTTGGAATCTCTCCAGAGAAGGAGACGCCACAACCTGTCTGGGCAGCCTGTCCCACTGCTCGGTCACCCTCAGAGTGAAGAAGTTTTTCCTCATGTTCAGATGGAACTTCCTGTGTTCCAGTTTGTGCCCGCTGCCCTTTGTCCTGTCATTGGGAATCACTGAAAAGAGCCTCCCTCGACTTGCTGGCCATTCTCTTCTTCATGCACCCCAGGACACCATTGGCCTTCTTGGCCATGAGGGCACACTGCTGGTCATGGAGGGCTTGTTGTCCACCAGGACTCCCAGGTCCTTCTCCACAGAGCTGCTTCCCAGCAGGTCAACCCCAACCTGTCCTGGTGCTGGGGTTATTCCTCCCTGGGTGCAGGACCCTGCACTTGCCCTTGTTGAACTTCATTTGGTTCCTCTCTGCCCAACTCTCCAGCCTGTCTAGATCTGTTATGTTGGTACAAGATCCTCTAAGGACAACTTAAGGCTTTAAGATATTTGAGTGTTGCTCTTTTTCTTTTATCATTTTTTATTTTATTTATTACCTCAAGATACTGGTTCTGAAAAGCTACCCAAAAATCAGAGGGTCATAACCAAGGCATTGTTCCTGCAAGTGGGATCAACTGTCCTGAAATTGTTATTCGTATATTAGTAGGGATTATTAATACTTCAGTTATAGGTGGTCAGAATATTTCAGTGAAAGTCGTCTTCACTGAGAATGCTACTTGGTAAAAATCAACAGATTTTGCTGTACCTGTTTGACAGAGAATGATAAAGAGATGAAGGGAAAGTTTCTACAACAGCAATTAGCCCAAACTTGTCAATGCTGACTTGTAGAAAAACAGCTTTAAGCTCATGTAAATGAGTAGATCAGCACAATTCAGCACCGCATTTTCATCACCAGTCTACAGGTTGTTCTGGGAGTCTGGAAATAGGGAAGCAAACAAATATAAATCTTTCAAACCAAACATGCTGAAAGACAATTTGGCTTTGTTTTTTAAATATCCCAGGTTTCACCATACAAAGATATATATTCAGAATTGCTTTGGTCGATGTACCTAGAAATTCTCTGAGGCAGAAGCTCAGTTCTTGACAAAGATCATGCTGGAAAATAAGCTCTGAAAGATTTAGTTTGAAAACAGAAGGGATACAAAACGAAGAAGAAACTAGAGTTACAGAGCAGTATTGTGGATGTTTATTGTCTTTTTTTTAATTTTTTTTTTGTATTATTTTTAAATCACTTCTCTGATAAAACTTTAAGGGATCTCTAAATTAATTCAGTTCTTATTGGCCTTTAATTTGGTTTTACCGCTCCTTCTTTCCCACAAGATCAACCTTGTGGAAAACACAAGCTTCTACTGTTCAGTACTTACAGCCCTTTATGGAGAACTACTGCATGACTGGATTTTCCCTCCATAAATACATATATTTGTCTCGAAACTCATAAGGAGGATTTAACACCTTAGCAATACTTTCAAGTAAATAGTCCTTTGAGAGCAATGGTGGTGGAAAGGATTTTCAGATTTGAATAATGTGAAATATGAAAAGTAAGCCTGCATTTGACGGATTTCTAATGGGAAAAAGTACAGACCTTTTCTGCAGCACAGTGAAATGTTACAGCAGTAGAGGTGAAACAGTGATCTAAGGAGGAGATAATGTAATAATCCTTGCAGAGTATGTGCTCGGTTCTGTTGCATGAGAGGCTTGAAGTTATCTAGCAAGAAGAGTAAGTAGCAAGATGATAAGATCCCAGACTGGAAAAATGAACTTGTTGAAAATGACAACCTGAGAGAGTGCTGGAGGTCGTAGATCGAAACCATCTACCTCCTTAACAATATGCTTCATTGAGCCTGCTGTAAGTATGAATTTGGAACTATGTGAACATGGAAGTTTGATTTTAAAATACGGAAAATCAAGAAAAAAGCTTTAATTACAAGGCAAAACCATAAATTAAATGCGACATTAATGATATAACCAGAAAAGCTGCTCTGAAGTCTGTAACTGGATTTTTTAGGACTATTCACATGGCCTAAGGATTCTATAAACTAATGAAAATTCAACAATACTCATTTAGATCACCATGTAAATGGATGAATGTACTTCAGAAATATATTTTCATTTAAAGTTTTGTCTGTCTTTTTTGCTGACATTCTTTTTTTGTTCTCACTTCATGTTTTAGCCAATATTTGACAAGAGTAAACAGAGCCTTCTGCTCCTATCTATATCATGACCATTGTTATGTAAAATTGTCTGTACGAAAGAAAATGTGCTTTAACATTATTATTTTTCTTTTGAAATCTACTCTTTAAAGAAAAAATCAGAGAGCAGATAAAATACTTGAACAATTACCTTTCCTACTGTGTCTTTGAAGCCTTAGTTATTATTTGAATATATTTTCTTCTTAAATCTATCTTCCACTTGCCAATGGATCTAATGAATAGAACATCAAAGAACATTTTATCTCATCATTCCCAAGGTGGCTAGCATTTGGATTCATGCAGGTTTTCACGTGTAAACTTTTGTATGCTGTGTTATGCCAGAACTAATACGAGCACAGTCTTTTGTCAGAAATAAAACTTTTTTTCCTGAAATGTTCTGGCCTCTGAACTGCTAGACATTTTGAAAATACAGCCCAAGCTTGAAATGATCTTGCTGTACCAAACATAAAATCACCTTCCTCTTAGTATTGTGTATCTGCTGTCTGCAGATATATTCCTCTTTAATAGATCTCATATTTTAAATAGTCTTAACCTAGACTATCAGGTTGTTTGACTGTGCCCTTATACATCAGGAAAATGTTTTAAAGATCACCATGATATAGTCGGTTTGCTGCTTTTTACTTTCTTTTTAACGTGAAATGTTAAATGTTTTGGAGTGATGACTTCCTATTTGAAGTGGCATTTTGTTTTGTTTTATTACACTTTGGGGTAGAGTTTCCCATACAAGTCAGGAGAGATGGCGCATTTGTGCGTTCCTGGGAACAGGCAGCAAGCCAAGTGTGTCGCTCTTATTGAGTGCACAGATCTGCTACTGGCTGTGGGGATAGTTTGACCTGTCTCTTCGTTACAAGGGTTTGAGCCTGAAAAACACAGGTCATTGTCGTCTTGTGTCACTGGTAAAAAGAGTCATGACTCGGACATTTCTATTTTATTTCATTTGCTGCTGATTAACATAAACTTAAAAAGAGGCCTGCCATTTCTGTCCAGTGTACCTTGATGAGAATTCATCATAGCTGTGGTTTCTTGTAGAAAGAACTAGCACTGAATCTTGATGTGATACTTGTGGTCAGAGAAAGGTATAAACATCTTTCTTCTTAGACCTTAGCTGTGGGCTGCTCTTCTTATCGCTAGGGCCTCTTGGTGAATCATGATCTACAAAGCATGCAAAGCTTTGCCTTTTCTCTCTGTTCAGTGCTTTAGAACTAAATTATTATGCACAATAATAAAAATGTCATGGATAGCTATGTCGTAGGAGGCACACTTCTGAAGCTCACTCTCAGGTTGCTTCGGTTTGCATCTTATGGCTAGGCTAGAAGTTAAAATTAAGCTAAACTAAGACCGTAACACAAAAAATCAATTGTATATTCACCTTTATAAACTTCAGGAAGATACCCTCTACTGAATCAAAATTTAATTCCTAAACAGTAAACTTTGCAGACCTGTATAAAAGGGAGCTTATGTATTCTGTGGTATGATTATTTGCCAGCTGCCTAAGCATTTTCAAGTGGTTTTCAAATGTTAGACTTGTGCAGGGTGCTATATATTAAAACTGATTTGTATTGACCCTAATGAAAGATCCTAACAAAAGTCAATGTAATATAATACAAGCAACATATCCGGAAATCAGAACAGGTGTTTTTAATGACACTTCCTGCTTTAGCCAATTTTCCTTGACAGAATATTCAGAAAAAAGTAGAATTGATGTTTGTAGACAGAAAAAATCCAGAAGACATAAGTTTAGCACCTGAACAGGTATGCTTACAAAAATGCACAGTTCTTTGCTCTGGAGAATCTAACTTAGAGGGATGCTGTGGAGAGGTTTAAGAAACTGTTGGACTTTATTTCTATGAATGTCCTTGGAAAATTTTCATTTGTGTCTCCAAATACAAATATAACCAGGTGTCTTCACAGGTTTAAAAATTTTGGAGATACTTCATATTAATAAAATACATATCCAAAGATTAACTATATTCTGTTTTCCACATCTCCTTTCATTTCTGGCTCAAAACACCAGCTTTAGATGTCTACCCTTTGATATGATGACATGCAAGTTATTTAAGTTCAAATCTGACTCTGTCAGTTGAAAGAAATCTCAGCTAGGTTTGACCCTTGCCATCAATTGATGGTTCAATGTCCTCACACAGATTACAACCACTTTAATGTTTCAGTAAATTGTTCACTAAATGAACCATTTTAATATCAGATGCATTTAACTTACTTTTTCTATTACTTTAATGTATATTTTATACCTAGCCAGGGTTATATATTACTAATTGTTTGACCCAATGCTACCAACTATATTACTATATACTGGAAGCATTTTGCTTTACTAAATTCGTTCCAATTATTTATAAGGTATGCTATGTGATGAAAATCACTTTAAGACAAATGTCAATGGAAATTTTAATACATTGACAAAAGGGAAAGATAGCAACTCATGTCCTGAATACACATTATTATCAATGTCTAAGTCATGTCTGCCTAAGCAGGTCTATCTTCAAGTCTCTTGTTGTAAAAGATTTTTATGATACAACAGAATGTCAAAATCATGAGGAGATGGTTTGCAAGAATATCGTCATCATCTTTAGGAATATTCTCACTAAATGATAGGCTCTGTTTTTGTAACTCAAATTTTCAATTTTTAAGGTATACAATATGTTTTCCTGAAAAAAAAAAAAGAATACAGTCTAGTGGATGCCTAAACTTTATGGATTTAGGTAACATTCAACAAACTATTTATTCCAAAAAGGAGAAAGCTTTGAAAAAAACCCCAATAATACTGATTTCAGTATCTGGCACAAATGCTTTGATTTCATTTTGGGATAATACTTCTAATTTGAATGTGATCTAAACCCCTAAAAGAAGGTCAGTGAAAGTTAATAGAATAATATTATGAAGCCTTTCACTTCTGGAGAAACAGTAATTTGGATAATTCTGAAATGAATCTCCGGAGGTGTTTTTCTGCCTATACCATCTCCTAAAAGCCACCTTCAGGTCAACCTGGAGTGCAAAAGAAGTAGGAAAATAATAAAATGATAAAACAACAACAACAAAATCTCTATTCAGCTTGTCAGCATAATAGCAGAATCAAAGAAGAGGTGAGGTTTCGAAGGGTCATCTGAGGATTGCCTACACCAGCCCCCCTGCTCAAAGGAGAGTCAGCTTGATTCCATTGTCCAGGACTTTGTCCAGTAAGGGTATAGATATCTCCAAGAATGGACACTTCACAATCTCTCTGGGCAACCTGTTTTAGTTGTTAGGTTTTGATCATCCTCACAGCCTTGTCCAACTGAGTTCTCAATATCTCCAAGGATGGATATTCCCCAACCTGTTTCAGCAACCTGTTCCAGTGCTTAACCACCTCCATGCTAAGATTTTTTTTTTTCATAATATCTAGTCTGATCTTACGACTACACATCTCTGTGAAGAGCCTGATTCTCTCTTTCCTTATAATCTCTCTTTTACGGAGGGTTGCAGGAAGTAGTATAATCTCTTTTTATCTTTCTTTCTTTCTTTCTTTCTTTCTTTCTTTCTTTCTTTCTTTCTTTCCTTCTTTCTTTTTATGGCAGCTCTTTTCCATATGTCTGTCACACAGAAAGGTGCCTATGACACAGGCATATCTTGCTGGAGAAGAGAGTAAATCAACTGGATTTTTGTAATAGGCATGTACTCAGTTGCATGCATTGCTGGTGCTGGTACTCAAGTGATAATGGTGGTCTAAGTAATAAGACAGAGTGGCAGAGACACCAACATTTTTTAATGAAGTGTGGGGAAAATATTGACGTTATTAACACCTTCTTCATAATCAAAGACCATAACCAAAATCTAACATTAGCTTATTTAAAGGATGAAGATTCATGAAGCAAGCTATGACTACCTTGTTGTCCGCTTTGCATTTTGCATACAAGACCCTATGTTAGGGTAACGGTGAACTGAGCTTCTCATTCTTGTTAACCAACAGGAAGTGAAATTCAGTCTTGCCTGCCACCTTTCTGAATATATAGAGCTGTGATACGCAGATTGTAAAGTGTAAATAATGCAATGTTGGTTTTCTTGAACCTTAACAATCCTATGAGAAAATTAAAGGTATTAGAATTACAATCTCTACAAGAATATAGCTAGAATATGCATTCAACATACTTAATTGAAGCAGAGTACTGCAGCAGAAAAAGCTTTTTATTTGGTCAGTCAGAGATTAAATAAAATTGTTTGGGTCTGCAGCCAGCCCAGTGAGTGCTGGGTACCTTGCTACTGCAGCAGTGAAATTCTTTCTGAGTTTGTTTGGGGTATTTTTTTGTTACATTTTGGAATTTTTTCCTCCCTAGATTATTTCAGATTTGGATGCTACTAACAGCATTCCCAGTAGTAGCATCATTTGAAGAGGAAATGTGTCTTTCCTCTTCTCTGGCTGAGTGTCAGTGAGCTTTGCTTCCTCTGTTCATTGGAACCTCATGGCTAATGAAGGTTTTGAGACTCTTTCAGGCTCTCCCTTTAAAAGAGTTATTCTTTCTCTAAATGCATGCTTATATTCTAATCTCCAAATAAAAAAAAAAAAGTAGTCTTTTTAAATATCAAGTGTCCTTGCTTCCATCTTTGTACAGGTCTTGCACTATATGACATGGGGGGACTTACAGCAAAAGCTTAGGTGTTTTGAGGGCCACAAAAGGCTGCTGTCAAATAGCAAACCTGAAAAAACTCTGTGGACAGAAGTGGTGAAGGTGACTAAGACCGATTTTAAATGCTATTCAGGCTTTACATTTAAGTTTATTTCACTCAGACTCTGATGTTGTTGCTGATTATTTACTAAAGAAATTACTCTGAAACTTTTACAGAGCAAAGAAAGATAGAATCATAGAATCATCTAGGTTGGAAAAGAACTTTAAGATGACCAAGTCCAACTGTTAACTTAGCACTCCCAAGTCCACCACTAAACCATGTCCCTAAGCGCCACATCTACACATCTTCTAATACCTCCAGGGTACCTCAACCACTTCCCTGGACAGCCTGTTCCAGTGACTGACAAACTTTTTGGTGAATAATTTTCTCCTAACATCTCATCTAAGCCTCCCCTCGTGCAACTTGAGGCCATTTTCTCTCATCCTATTGCTTGTTACTTGGGAAAAGAGATCGCCACCCACTTGGCTACAACACTCCTCATAGGACTTGCTCTCTAGACCCTTTACCAGCTTTGTTGCTCTTTGGACACCTCCAGCACCTCAATATCCTTCTTGTAGTGAGGGGCCCAAAACTGAACACAGCACTCAAGGTGCTGCCTCACCAGTGCTGAGTACAGGGGGACAATCACTTCCTTAGTCCTACTGGTCACACTATTTCTGATACAGGTCAAGATGCTGTTGGCCTTCTTGGCCACCTGGGCACACTGCTGGCTCATGTTCTACCAGCTGTTGACCAACATCCCCAGGTCCTTTTCCTCCAGGCAGCTTCCCAGCCACTCTTCCCCAAGCCTGTAGCGTTGCATGGAGTTCTTGTGACCAAAGTGCAGGACCCAGCACTGAGCCTTGTTGAATGTCATAGAGTTGCCTCAGCCCATCGATCCAGCCTGTTCAGATCCCTCTGCAGAGCCTTCCTACCCTCCAGCAGATCAACACTCCCACACAACTTGGTCTCATCTGTGAACTTACTGAGGATGCACTCGATCCCCTTGTCCAGATCATTGATAAAGATACTAAAGAGAACTGGTCCCAGTAGTGAGCCCTGGGGAACACCACTGGTGACTGGCTGCCAACTGGATTTAACTCCATTCACCACAACTCTTTGGGCCTGGCCATCCGGCCAGTTTTTTACCCAGTGAAGGGCATGCCCAGTTTCTGGAGGAGAATGCTGTGGGAAATGATGTCAAAGGCTTTACTAAAGTCCAGGTAGACACATCCACAGCCTTTCCCTCATCCACTAAGCAGGTCACCTTGTCATAGAAGGAGATCAGGTCAGTCAAGCTGGACCTGCCTTTCATAAACCCATGTTGACTGGACCTGATCACCTGCTTGTCCTGTACATGCCGCATGATGGCACTGAAGGTGATCTGCTCCATAACCTTCCCCAGTACTGAGATCAGACTGACAGGCCTGTAGTTCCCTGGGTCCTCCTTTCAGCCCTTCTTTTAGATAGGTGTCACATTGGCTAACCTCCAGTCAACTGGGACCTCCCTGGTTAGCCAGGACTGCTGACTAATGATGGAAAGTGGCTTGGTGAGCACTTCCACCAGCTCCCTCAGTACCCTTGGGTGGATCCCATCCGGCCCCATGGACTTGTGTGCATTTAAGTGGTGTAGCAGATTTTTTCCCCTTGGATTATGCTAGTGGATGTAAGAAAGTACAAATTTTCAGGGTACCTAAATGTAAAAAAATGGTCTGTTTGGAACAACCTTTATTATGTTAAAGTCCATTCTCCACCAGACTGTTGGAGGATGTTAATTATCTCATTTTTCTTGGGAAAACATAGATGAATAAGATTTGGAACATAAGATTAACATTTAGTATATATTCCCATTAAGGTAACATAATTAAAATTTCTCAGCCAGTAGGTCCAGCATGAACCATGGCGGTCATAAAATTTAAGAGACAGGAAAGAAAATAGCGATAGTTTAAATTGGGAGCAAAAGAAACTCTGTAGGTAAAATTACTCTGCTAGTAAGTAACACACATAACTTTATCCAAAATTACCTTAATGATGACAAGCTGCAGAGTTTACATAGC
The DNA here is from genome assembly GCF_028858705.1 of Grus americana. Taxonomy (NCBI): domain Eukaryota; kingdom Metazoa; phylum Chordata; class Aves; order Gruiformes; family Gruidae; genus Grus; species Grus americana. The sequence continues at coordinate 1,390,841 of NC_072859.1, read as the reverse complement.
ATTAGTATTCTTATTTTATCCTATAACATGTGTTGAAAGTATGAAGTAATTTAGTGTGTACTGTCATTGCTCACCTAATTTCTGTGGCTCTTACTTGTCTAATTCCAATGAAAGGATTAAACAGGTCACAGTAGATAATAGGTAAATGTATCACGTATTTTATCTATGATGTAATTTTTCTGACTTCAGTTGTGTGTCAGCAAGCACTAATCAAACTCAGAGTCAACATGAATTTCATTGTGGACATGCCCTAACTTTTCTGCACAACTACAGGCTGGGCAGAGAATGGACTGAGAGCAGCCCTGAGGAGAAGGACTTGGGGGTATTGATTGATGGGAAGCTCAACATGACCCAGCAGTGTGCGCTTGCAGCCCAGAAAGCCAACCGTGTCCTGGGCTGCATCAAAAGAGGTGTGACCAGCAGGTCGAGGGAGGTGATCCTGCCCCTCTACTCCACTCTTGTGAGACCCCACCTGCAGTACTGCATCCAGCTCTGGGGTCCCCAGGGCAAGAAGGCCATGGACCTGTTGGAGCCAGTCCAGAAGAGGCCATGAAGATGATGAGAGGGCTGGAGCACCTCTGCTATGGAGACAGGCTGAGAGAGTTGGGGCTGTTCAGCCTGGAGAAGAGAAGGCTCTGGGGAGACCTTAAAGAATCTTCCAGTACCTAGAAGGGGTCTACAAGAAAGCTGGAGAGGGACTGGTGACAAGGGCAGGGAGTGACAGGCCAAGGGGAATGGCCTGAAGCTGCAGGAGGGGAGATGGAGATGAGATGTGAGGCAGAAATCCTTCCCTGTGAGGGTGCTGAGGCCCTGGCACCGGTTGCCCAGAGAAGCTGTGGCTGCCCCTGGCTCCCTGGCAGTGTTCAAGGCCAGGTTGGATGGGGCTTTGGGCAACCTGGGCTAGTGGAGGGTGTCCCTGCCCATGGCAGGGGGTTGGAACTAGATGATCTTGGAGGTCCCTTCCCACCCAAACCAGTGTGGGATTCTGTGAAATGCTGGGGAGGATTTGTTGTATTAGATAACCATCCCTTTCTCTAGTAAGAGATGCTTCCTTCCTCTCAGCTGAGACGTCTTTTTTAATATCTGTAAACTTCCAAATTTTTGATTGTGTAAAGGACTCAGATGAGGACAGAAGTAATTTTTGTCTGGAATATGAGACCTGATTTGGGACAGCTAGTCTTTTTTGTTTCTTGGTCTGTAATCTTAGCAGGTGTTCCTTGAATAAAATTTTCTGTCTTTTATTCTTCACATAAATCACAAAGTACCAATTTCTATCATTCCAATCTTCTAATATCTCAAATAAATACAACCTAAGATTAACCCCACATGCACAAAAAACCCCCACAAAGCAAAGCAAAGCAAAGCAAAGCAAAGCAAAGCAAAGCAAAACAAAACAAAACAAAATAAAACAAAACAGGTTTTATTTGTTGGCTAGGTTATTGAGAACTTGTAAGAGTTTCCAATTTTCTTTTCATGGTTTCCTCTAGAATGAAACCGATTAAACAAAGAAATAGAATAGCCTTTATTAGTAATTAAAGGGTCTCAACTCACTTTTAATTTTATATACTCCTCCCTTTGAGTCATTTTGGACATTACTCTAAAAATAGTTTCCATATTTGTTGTGAAGGCAAAGCAGAAGCCTGTTGGACACATAGAAGTAAAAGTGCGCTAAGGAAGATGCAATTAAGACACACCTTACTCTCAGGCATACCCGGGGTGCTTACACTAGAATAACATAACCATTGGCAGTTTATAAGCATTTTGTAATTTTGTAACACTAATAACAGTGCATAGCTATTAACGTAATAATTTACATTAGGATAGGATAGGATAGGATAGGATAGGATAGGATAGGATAATATGATCCATTTCAACGATTGTCTTTTTCTTCAGTTTTCGGCTTTGGGCTGAAAGTATTACTCAATAACTTCAACTTATTCATGAGATTTATCCAAACTGCAAAGTGAGATTTGTCCTTCACGAATTACCTACTATTATTTCAAATACAATAAGAAACTTAGTCGTAAAAAAGCCATAGAGAGTCATTCTAGTAAACTGTGATATAGTGAAACTCTATTGATAAATTATAGAATGAAGACTTTACATTTTTCAGTACTTCTGACTGTATTTCCACCTAAAGACAATCTATGTAAAGCTCCTGCGACATTTTTAAGTGGAAAAAATGAAGTACTTGTAGAAGATCTGACTTTTTTCACAATTGGACTTTTTGTATTACGTGAATAAAAGAATTGAAAGAATAAGGCAAATATGAACTCCATACCATAGGAGGGAATGAAGGAGCAGAAGGAACCATTCTTCCAAAGAGGTCTGCATTTTGCTTCATTATAACTTCCATGGAATTGCCCTGATTACAATTAATATGAAAGGAGAATAAAGGCAGTTACTAGGCAGATGTATCTGGTCGTAGTTCTGATTTCTGCACCGCTATACCAATTTACACTACCTGAAATTCTTAATCTGAGCAGATTAGGAGTCTTCTTGAAAGAAATTTTGTTTGCTGCTGCTGCACCACTTAAAAAAAAAAAAAAAAAAAGCAAATGAAGAAAAACTCTGTTCCAAATTCTTTGTATGCTCTTTATAGCACATTTGAAGGTATAAGTGGATTACAAGTGATCAAGTTACATGATTTTGAATAACTGCTTGTCAGCTCAGTTGCCATAATGAAAATTTAAGGTGTTTACCATTATTGCCAAAATTTAGGTACTTTATATCAAACTATTTTATGCCAGAGTTGCTTCCAGCTAAGATTTCATCTGGTGAACTGAGTTAACTATCTCACTAACATATGGTAATGTGATTGCTTGCAATTTTCTGTCCCTTGCCTGAGATACTACTTAGCTTTCCTTGAAACTTAAATTGATCTTTTATGAAAAGCAGATGAGCTTTTCTTCTTCTTTTGGTGTTTTCATATAGCAGTTGTTATTTTGCTAAGAACTTACAGAAGAAAGCATCAGTTGTTAATGTAGACTTAGTATGGAACTAAAAGTTTTTCCATATTTCTTATTCCGATGATACTGGCCAATCCATCCGCATGGAACTTTTGAAGTTCTTCCATTGTTTTTCAGTCTTTTTTTATCCAAAGGTTATAAAGTGTTAAGGACAGAATTAGTTTGTACACCAACTTGCACAATGTGCGAGCTGTGTCCTGTTTCTACTGCTTAATATTCCCTTATAGTTCAGACAGCTGAAGATGGGAGCATTCTGTAGACTGGAATAGGACAGGACAGGACAGGACAGGACAGGATAGGATAGGATGGAATAGAAGCATTCAGTCCCTAGTAATGAATTTAAATAGTTGTCCTTCCTTAGATATTGCTATATAGGAGAACTGGAAAGGTTCAGCAGTAACTGTATATTTATTTTGTAATAAAAAACCAACTGGCAAGCTGCATGAAAACTATTTTTGTAGTTGCTACTATTAAAATATAACTAATTACATCAAATTTGATGCAATGACATTTTTCATTGCTATTTCATTTTAATCTCAAGGTATGTTGTTCATGTTCAATTTATTTCCTAATACTTTTGAAATAGTTTCTTTTATTTTGGAAGTCTGTCACTGCCTGTGTATTCACTTCCCCCCCCCCCCCCGCCCCGAAGTGCTCCATCATGATCCTCCAACCATTGAAACCAATGAGAGGTTCACTATCAGTATCAAGCAGAGAAATATTGGGCTAATGCTGAGTTAATCTGAAAGTGATCCTATTTAAAATTATGTCTCAGCCTATCTCATTGTTGTAACACCTTAGTTTACACCAACAGAATTCGAAACCAACTATTTAATGTTAGTTAGACCTTCTTACTGCAAGTCTATAATCTTTCACCTAGTTAATGATAAATCTACCAAGATATGTACCAGTTTTTCTAGCACTGATGGCATAAAGGAAATTCATCAGAAAACTCCCACTAGTAAAATTAAAGTGCATGGGAAAGCATCTGAGCACGTCAGAGACTTATTTTTATAATCTTACCAATTTCTTGGGTTTTATAATATAATGTCCAAAGTTTGGCAAATAGATCTAAATGTAATTATTTTTATACATATTCTCATAATTACTTTGTCTCTGGTGCGTATTGTTTTCAAGCAGTACTGGAACTCATACTTCTGAGACATACAATTCATTAAATGCTCCTCAGAGTTAACATTATAAGCACAGTTTTGGATAAACTTTGCAAAAATGTTAGTAGTGTCTTTCTGCCTCTCCTGCTGCATTTGAATAGTTGTACTAAACTTAATAGTGGTCAAGTTTGGCTAACAATTTTAAACGCTCTCATTAAAATTATTGTGGCTGGGTTGCACAGAATTGATTGTCAAATTTCTGTAATATCCTTCACCTTTTGTGTAATGACTCTTAAATCCTAAGATTGGTACTGGCAAACAATTCCTAAAACAGTCCCTTAATCATCTCATTACGGTTGTGCTCAAAATGTTGGACACAGTTAAAAACAAATAGTGTCTAACTGAGAAAAGAGCCAGTTGATAACTACTTAAATACAGTCATATAGAAACTATTATGTCATCAGATATAAATGAATGTTTATGGTTAACTTTGATAATGAATTAGGGCACTTGGTATGTAATAAATTTTAATCTTCTCTGGAAGCTAACCAGAGCAGGTGAAAACTTCTTGCAGTTCCCATTATGCAATGGGAAAAAATAAAATAGTGTGTAGTGCACAGTCAGTGAGCAGCCTGCATCACAGCACTTCATGGGAAATACTGCAGGTGACTGTACGGGTAAAGGTGGCATCATAGGACACGCACGAATGGGGTGGGAGGGCTATGCAAACAACAGTAATAGTGGCACTTCCTTGTGCTGAATGCCTGAGTCTGTAAATCTAAAAATTATGCTGTTTAATTCACAGCATTAATTTTTGAAAGTTAATTGTGTCAGGAGGGACTACCCTCTAAGGTGACTTGCACATGTATAATGATTAGATACAATTGTACAGAAGTCGGTTATCCACGATAAGAAACTAAGAGCCAGGAGGACTATAGGCATTAGGCTCTCTAGCAGGTTTTACGATGGGGAGATGTATGAGTGGTAGCACACAATGAGCAAAGGACACTTTTCTAAGAGTACATTTGCCACAGTTTGAGAGATGATTAAAACTCTGAACTGAAAAAAAATGTTAGAGTGGTGGGAAAAGGTGTGAAAGAATAGCTGGACATTGCAATTGCTCCTGCAAAGGGATGAACGCTAAAGAAAAATAGTGGAAGGACAGCGCATGTGTGGGACTGCTGAGCTTCTGGACACTGGGAAGAGCTCTGCAAGAGTATGCAACATAGGTGGGGATTGCAGACAGGAAGCAGCCAATGCCAAATGAATTCTGGGTAATTTAAATGAGTGGTTATTTGGCAAAGTAACTCTCTTCATCGTATGTATATCTAAAGAACCTATTTTTCTTTTGCAAAAAGTAGAAATTTAACAAGGATCATTTATATCTGTTTTACCTTCAAGAAACCAATCCATCAGAAAGGACAGAGAATTGAAATTGGGAAGACTAGAGCACCTCAGTGTCCACAGTGGCTTTTCATAGCATGAATTGTGTATACTACCATTCTGCAGTAGAAAATGTGGAACTGAAGCATCCATCTTGACAACCTTTATTCTGTAGAGAAGAAAATAGACTCGGAATATGTCATTAACCTAAATACTGAGGTGTTTTCATGTGTATAGAAATCTAAGCTTCCCTAGCATCATTTTTAGCTTAATGCCATATAGACTTTAAATGTCCTACACAAAAGAGATACATTTACAGTTTACAGTACCTTATATTTCTAACTCCATTTTACTTCTAAAACCTGTATTTCTTTAATCTCAGTTCAACATTTTTTCCCCATTTTTTTAATTACCCTTAATTTTGAACATATAATTACAAAAGAATAAATCAAAGTTATTAATGAGAAATATCTTTGTGAGAATAAACCTTGATTTTTTGTCTACCTGTGTGATTGCATTAAATTGTGATCAATAAAACTAAGCTCTGTTGTGAATTTGGTTTTTGTCTGTAGTGCTTATTCACTCTCACTCATGATGTATGAATTAGTGTGACAGAACTAATAACTCAAAAAATCTTTCCTTGTAGAAATGTTTTCTTTTCACACATAAAGGAATGGCCTCAATGAAACAGATTATTAGGAGAGCAATCCTGCCAGTATTCTCAAACAATGAACACAGCAGCCACCTCTGTTATTAGTAGCATGCTGAAAATATATAGCCTTTGGTGAAATCTAGCCAATTTTCATTTCTTACCTTCAGGTGGTGTTTCAACAGCTGCAGTAATACAGGGTGCACAAAAGTTCATTCTATGCAGGTCTTCATGTTAGCTTATACAATCAGGTGAACGACTGGGCTCAGAGACTGGTGACCAGTGGCATGATGGTGGAGGTCAGTAACTGGCAATGTACCCCAGGGGCCAATACTGAGCCTGTGCCTCTGACAACTTCACTAATGATTTGCATGATGGGGAAGATGCTGCAGCCTCAGCAAGTTTTCAATGATGAAAAACTGGGAGGAGCTGCTGATATGCCAGAGGGTCATGTTGCCATCCAGAGGGATCTCAGCAGGCTGGAGAAATGGGCTGACAGGAACCTCATGAAGTTCAACCAGGGGAAGCCCAAAGTCCTGCACCTGGGAACAAACAACCCCAGGCAGCCACACTTGCTGGGGACCACTCAGCTGGAAAGTTGCTTGGCAAAAAAGGACCTGGGGGTCCTGGTGGACACCAAGTTGACCGTGAGCCAGCACTGGGCCCTTGCAGCAAAGGCGGCTGATGGTATTCTGGGCTGCATTAGGAGGAGTGTTGCCAGCAGACTGAGGGAGACGATCCTTCTGGTCTGCTCAGCACTGGTGAGGTCACACCTGGAGTCCTGGGCTCCCCAGTACGAGAAAGACATGGACGTATTGGAGACAGTTCAGCAAAGGGCCACGAAAATGGCGAAGGGACTGGAGCCTGTGTCCTATGAGGAAGGGCTGAGAGAGATGGGACTGTTTAGCCTGGAGAAGAGGAGGGTCAGGGTACGTGTGTGTGTGTAAATTACTAATGCAGATAAATTCCAGAAGGGAGCGTGCAAATGAGGATGAAGCCATGTTCTTTTCAGCGATGCCTAGTGACAGGACCAGAGGCAATGGGCTCAAACTGAAACACAGGAGGCTCTATCTGAACATCAGGAAACACTTTTTTACTGCAAGGTTGACCAAGCACTGGCACAGGTTGCCCAGGGAGGTTGTGCAGTCTCCAACTTTGTAAATATTCAAAAGTTGTCTGAACATGATCCTAGTCAGCTGGGTCTAGGTGGCCCTGCTTGAGCAGTGGGATGGGAACAAATGACTTCCTGAGGTCCTTTCCAACCTCGCCATTCTGTTTCCATGATTCTAATAAAAAATATTATGAAAACTAATAGACAATAAATCTTTGTCATAGACATTAATTATTTATAATGATACTCATTATACATTTCCTTCACGAATAATGACATTGTGCCATAGATAGTTGTGGTCACTTTAACAAATCTACAGTTTTACAGTAGGACAAGAATGTCAATTCTTTTACAACCACAAGATTTTCATAGCAAGAAAAGTACCTGTTTTGTTCCAAAAGACATTTTTTGCTGCAGTTGATTCTTATTATTCAGCAATTTAGGACAAATGTTGTCATTACAAGTAATTCAGTGTCCTAATGTGTAGAATTCTTCTATTTCTTAGAGAAAAAATGATTTTATTTTTAGAGGTTTGTAGTTAAAGTTTATGATGTCCTGTAGGAATTGAAACAGGAACAGTTATTAAAAGTGTTCAAATTCAGAGAAGCATTTCTTTCCCTTACAACTGTAGTTCTAATCCTTAGAGGTGTCTTAACTGTGTTTACCAATGCAGCAGCTGGTGTAATTTTGCCAGGGATATACAAATTTTCAGAAAACTGTCACAGGATTTCTTTTTCTTGCAAATATTTGCTTTCAGTTTAAACCAATGAAGCCTGAATCCTGACCTCTTAATGTTAAATGTTTGGTATTTATATGTATTCATTATCTGGTGTCCTTTTTGATTATTGTGGATAACATACTACTATATTTTTTCCCTCCTGCTTACATCTTCTTTTAAAGATGTTTTGTCTGAATTGGCAAAACAGTCCTTACAACACAACTCATAGTACTTCATTTTATTTCATATTTATGGATTATTTTTAATAGGGTTATTTTTATAGCAGGGTTAAAGGATGGCATAAAGGATGAATTGTTTAGCCTGAAGAAGAGGAGGCTGAGGGGAGAACTTATCGCTCTCTACAACTGCCTGAAAGGAGGTTGTAGCCAGGTGGGTGTTGGTCTCTTTTCCAAAGTAGCAAGCAATAGGACAAGAGGAAACGGCCTCAAGTTGCACTGGGGGAGGGTTAGATTGGATATTAGGGAAAATGTCTTCACTGAAAGGATTATCAATCACTGGAACAGGTTGCCCAGGGAAGTGGTTGAGTCACCATCCCTGGAGGTATTTAAAAGACACATAGATGTGGTGCTTAGGGACATGGTTTAGTGGTGGACTTGGCAGTTGTAGGTTACCAATTGGACTTAGAATAAATCATAGAATGGTTTGGGTTGGAAGGAATCTCAAAGATCATCTAGTTCCAACCCCCCTGCTGCAGGCAGGGACACCCTCCACTAGACCAGGTTCCCCAAAGCCCCATCCAACCTGGCTTGATGATCTTAAAGGTCTTTTCCAACCTAAATAATTCTATGATTCTATGATTCTAAATAGATATCATTTATCCCATTGATGCTAAGTGGCCACGGTGTCTCAGAACTTATCTGTAATTTTCTTGGCTGATTTTAGCTTGAGCTGAATTGACTTGAGATAATATTAGATCTGAGATACCAGTTGTCTAGGAGTCAGATATTAATTATCTAATTTTGTTTTAGTTTTTTGTGGATTGCACTGTCTGTAATTATAAAATAAGTTGTGTTCCAGAAAGAGTGCGGACACTGGATGATACCAGAGGCCCAAGACTAAAATAGTAAATCACTGGTCACTACAGGAGTACAATCTTATCAGTCAGGAGAATAGATATTTACAGAACAGTGAATAACAGAACTGATGAAAAGAAAAAGCATGTAGGTAGACTGTGTTTAGAAAACTTTAGTGGACCTGAGACTCAAGAATAAGAAAGCATCAACATGATCATTATGTTCCTCCCAGCTAATCTAAGCTAATATAACAACATGGGCAGTCATACCAGCACAGTGCCTGTTCAGTCCCACACTAACTGACTTGTTAGGACAGACTCACCGCCCTTCTAGCCATTAGTGTAGCAACACCAAGGAAATCCCGTGCTCCCACACACTGCCCGACTGATGCCTGGGGAAGGGTACCCACAGTGAAGATGATGGACATCTCTCCCTGACGCAGACCAGGATCCACACATAGCATGTCTGCCTCAGGTACACAGTGGAGGTATGGTCGTCTTCATTTTTCTTCTCCAGTTGGTGGCAGGGCACGTCAGTGGGTCTCCCTGGCCAGTGGTCCAGTCCTCTGATGAATCATGTCACAGATCTTCAGAGGAACTTCCCTATATATGGTCTGCCCCAGCCCGTGCTGGTAGTCTCTGATCTAGGTGCCACAGGGATATCAGTCAGGTATTTTCTTACTTATCTTGCCATGTTTTTATCAAATTGTTTTAAGTCTTCATCAAACAATGCTCTTTTACCTTTGATCACTTACCTTACAAGTCAACAGTTAGTTACCTTTTCTGGTAAAACCAATCACTATAAAGCTACAATTTGTTAGACAATGAAAATATTAATCGGATTGACACTAAATTGTTGGCTATGTAAATATGGTGTGGTCCCTTTTACCCATAACAAGATCTTGTGTGTAGTCTTAATTATTTCTTTTTTAAAAGATACTGTAAGGTTTTCTTTCTCACACCAGGAGTAAAGCCTTGGCTGCCTCCTAGAGTGCCCTGTCACAGATAGGACAGCATTATAAGCACTGAACATGATCAGCTTCCCTTTCTTTTGATATGCCAGAATCAGTTAAGGTTGTTTCCAGCACAGATGAAACCATGACAAGTTCGAAGCTGTCAGAGTTTCTAGAAATATAAATGTGGGATCAATGAAGATTCAGTTTTCAAACGAAGGCAGTAGATAACCAGCTCTAATTTCTAGAATAATTATTTTCCTATGTAGAGTTCTGCAGCTGCCTTAGTTTCTACACGAGGACAACCTTTGTGTAGCAAATAATAGATGTGGTCTTAACACCATCCTAGGGCAAAGACTTTACATTATAACTGCAATTCTGTGTATGTCTTTCTCTTGCATGCATGTGTACTTTGGATTTATGGGGAGAGAGTAAAAGCTAATTCCACTCCTCCTTTTCTGGAAATTCTAGATGCAGTCATTAATAAAGCCATTATCTGCAAAAGCATGATGGCTGCATTAAAGGGCAATGTGAACCATTCAAACCATGGGAAGCTGACACTAACAGCAGCAGCCACAACAGTAGCAGTTATTGCCACATGCTGAGAACAGTGCGAGGCTCATGAGGTCCTCGATGGGTGTTTCAGGGGGTTTCTGGGGGTCTGTCACCCTTGCTATGTGTGTGTGGACGGACCAGCCAGTAAACGTCAGGTCTCCCAAGAGACACAGGCAAGGGTTGGGTGGTGCTGGTGGTCCCCGTGGCCAGTTCAGAGGGCAGGAAGGCACATATAACTGGCTCCTTGGGAGCGTCAGCCACCAGGAGCACCGCAACCGGCGGATACAAGCAGGGAGCAGTGCCCGAGGGGAGCAGTGCATCATGCAGATCAACACCTGGCTTTGTGGCTGGTGGTGTCATGAGGGCTTTGGCTTCTATGATCCATGGGGGGTTCTTTGACAAACACAGATTACTGGGGAGACATGAGACCCACTTACATAGAAGAGGCAGAAGAAACTTTGCTGGCAGATTGGCTGACTTAGTGAATCATGCTTTAAACTAATGAACCTGGGACATGGGGTCCAAAGCCATGACAATTCTGTATTCATAAGCAACAAACTAGATGAGCACACCTACCAGAGTGGTGAGTAACACACACCAACCCTCCAAAACGGTTCCGCCAAAAAGGTGAGACAGTCAACAGTCCAACCAAAGTTTCTTTATACCAATTCATACAGCACAGGTAACAAACAGAAGCAGCTGGAAGCCACTGTACAGCTGGAAAAATAGCATGTGATCACTTTCACTGAGACTTGGTGGGATGAACAGCACAACTGGAGTCCTGCAATTGATGGCTATAAGTTTTTCAGGAGGGACAGGCAAGGATGGAATGGGGGCAGGGTTCCACACTACATAAAAAATGTATTGATTGCACAGAGCTCTCTTTGAAAAACAACAATGCCAATTTTGAGAGCTTATGGGTAAAAATTAGCGACCAAGCCAACACAGGAAACAATGTGGTTGGTGCTTACTACAGGCTGTCTGATCAAAAGGAGCCTCTTGACAAAGTGTTCTTACTTCAACTACAGGAAGCATCACGCTCACAGGCCACGATCCTGCTGGGGGATTTCAACCACCCCGACACCTGCCGAAATGTGACACAGCATGCTGCACGTAGTCTTGGAGGCTCTTGGAGGGCATTGAGGATAACTTCCTAGTCCAGGTGATACAAAAACCCAACTAGAGGAGATGTCTTACTGGATCTCTTGCACACCACCACAGAGGAACTTACTGGAGAGGTCAAGATTGGTGGCAGCCTGGGCTGCGGTGATCATGCCCTGGTGCAATTCATGATCTCGAGGGACACAGGCCAGGAGAAATGTACAGTCAAGACCCTAAAACTTGGGCAAGTGAACATTCAGTTGTTTAAGGAATTGGTGGATGGGTTCTCCTGGGAAGTTCTCCTCAGGGGTAAAGGAGCAGAAGACATCTGGCAGCTATTTAAAATGTTTTTCTTAGCATGCAAGAACTCTTGATTCCCGTGTGCAAGAAATCTGGCAAGGAAGGCAGGAGACCAGCATGGCTGAATAAGGACCTCTTGGACACAAGAGGGGAATGCAATGGCAGTGGAAGCAGGGACATACATCCTGGGAAGAATATAGGAGTACTGCCTGGGAGTCTAGGGATGGGATCAGGTAAGATAAGGACTAGCTGGAGCTAAATTTAGCAAAGGATGTGAAAAATAGTAAGAAGGGCTTTGACAAGTACATTAATCAGAAAAGGAGACAAAAGATATTGTACCCCCCCCAATAAATAAGACAGAGGATCTGGTGACAACTGACAAGTAGAAAGCTGAGGTGCTCAACAACTTTTTTGCCTCAGTTTTTAATTGACAATTGCTCTTCCCACCTCTCTTGAGTCTCTGAACCTCAAGACTAGGGAAATGAGCTCTAACCTGTTGTGGGAGAAGATCTGGTTTGAAGCCCTCTGAGGAACCTAAATGTACACAGTTCCATGGGACCTGATAAGATGCATCCCAGGGTCCTGAGGGAACTGGCAGATGTAGTTGCTAAGTTGCTCTCTCCATCCTATTTGTAAAGACATGGCAGCCAGGTGAAGTCCCCAGTTATTGGAAAAAAGGAAACATCACACTCATTTTAAAAAAGGGTAAAAAGGAGGACTCTGAGAACTGCTGATCAGTCAGCCTCGCTTCTATACCCAAGATCATGGAACAGTTATGTCAAGGCATATGGAAGACAGGGAGGTGAGTAGAGACAGCCAACATGGCTTCATGAAGGGCAAATTGTGCCTAAATATCTCATGGCATTCTACAAGTGACTGCTTTGGTGGATAAAGGAAGAGCAAGACAAGTAATCTATCTTGATATCATGGTTTTGACTCAGCTGGCAGTAAAGCACCACACAGCCAGTTGCTCACTTCTCCCTGGTGGGGTAGAGAAGATAATCAGAAAAGTGAAAGTGAGAAAACTCATGAGTTCAGATAAAGAAAGTTTAATAGGTAAAGCAAAAGCCGTGTGCGCAAACAAAGCAGAACAAGGCATTCATTCCCCACTTCCCATGGCAGGCAGGTGTTCAGCCATCCCCAGGAAAGCAGTTCTCCATCACCGTAACGGTGACTTGGGAAGGCAAATACCATCACTCCAAACGTCCCCCTCTTCCTTCTTCTTCCCCCAGCTTTACGCGCTGAGCATGACATCATATGGTATGGGATATCTCTTTGGTCACTGGGGTCAGCTGTCCCAGCTGTATCCCCTCCCAACTCCTTGTGCACCCTCAGCCTACTCGCTGGTGGGGTGGTGTGAGGAGCAACAAAGGCCTTGACTCTGTGTAAGCACTGCTCAGCAGTAACTAAAACATCTTTATATTATGAACACTGTTTTCAGCATAAATCCAAAACATAGCCTCATGCTAGCTACTGTGAAGAAAATTAACTGTATCCCAGCCAAAACCAGCACACTTGCCTTCTGTAAGACCTTTGATATGGTCCCTCACAACATATTTGTCACTTATATTGGAGAGATATGGATTTGATGGATGGATTGTTAGATGGATAACGAATTGCTTGGCTGCATCCAAAGAGTTGCAGTCAATGGCTCAATGTCCAAATGGAATCCATTAACAACTCGTGTCCCTCAGGGGTTAAATAGTGTTCAGCATATTCATTAATGATACAGAAAATGGGAGTGCACCCTCAGCAAGTTTGCTGATGACATCAAGCTGAGTGGTGCAGTTGATTTGCTTGAGGGAAGAGATGCTATCCAGAGGCTTGAGGAGTGGGCCTATGTGCACCTCATGAAGTACCACAAGGTCAAGTGCAAGGTCCTGCACCTGGGTCAGGGCAATCCACAATATCAGTACATACTGAAAGATTAATGGATTAAGAGCAGCCCTGAGGAAAAGTACTTGGGGGGTACTGGTAGATGAAAAATTGGACATGAACCAGCAATGTGTGTTTTCAGCCCAAAAAACCCATCCTTTCCTGGGCTGCAAGAAATAAGTGTGGCCAGCAGGTTGAGGGAGGTGATTCTTCCCCTCTACTCTGCTCTCCTGAGACCTCACCTGCAGTATTGTATCCAGTTCTGGGGATCCTAGCAAAAGACAGACATGAACATTTTAAAGTGATCTAGAGGAAGGCCATAAAAATGATCAGAGGGATGGGACACCTCTCATATGAAGAAAGGCTGAGACAGTTGGCATTGTTCAGCCTGAAGAAGAGAAGGCTTTGAGGAGGCCTTTCAAAACTTAAAGGACATTTGTAAGAAACACGGAGAGACTTTTTACTAGGACATGTACTGTTAGCACAAGGAGCAACAGTTTCAAATGGAAAGAGGGTAGATTTAAACTGTATATAAGGAAGACATTTTTTACAATAAGGATGGTGAGACACTGGGAGAGCTCACCCAGAGAAGTTGTGGATGCCCCATCCCTGGAAGTGTTCAAGGTCAAGTTGCTTGCAGCATTGAGCAACCTGTTCTAGTGAAATATGTCTCTGCCCATGGCAGGGGGTTGGACTAAATGATCTTTAAAGATCTCTTGAAACCCAAATCATTCTGTGATTCTACGAAACTTCTGGTTTTACCACTTAAAAAAGGGAGCTTGAATCTGACAAAAAGTAGTATAGGGAAAACAGAATAAAATAACTGAGAAAGGGAGAGAGCATAGGTGAGTTGGGAGTGTGTGGGATGCCGGACTAGTCCAGGCTTGTTGGTGCCGAATACAGGGCCATTATGAGCCAGCAGAAGGGGCCCTGGGGGAGTCCAGCTTGGGCGAGAGCAGGGATTGAGCAACTTGCTTATCTTGCACTGATAAGCACCGGACCTGAACAGGAGCAGGAGATGAGCAATTTGTTCATCTTAACAAGCTGCAGCGCCTGACGGGTCTACTCCTCAATCAGCTGAGTGACGCCTGGGGTGAGGGGGAGCCTTCACAGCTTGATGTCACTTTGGTAAAACTAAACAGACCACCGCTCCTCTGTACTGAACGCCTTTGTTCTCCGCCACTTCCCCACCCCAGCCCCGATCAACTGCACAACAAGCCTTGTTAAGGGCCAATCAGCACACAATACCTGACTTAGTCCCACCTCGCCAAAAGTATAAATCTGGCATTTAGAATCCTCTTTTTTGAGGACGAGAACTCCAACTATCCAGACGGGCCGACGGGCCTGGACCTCTCTCCTCCCCAAGCAGGGACGCCTCTTTGGTAAGACTTGCACCTCTGATTATGTTGGATGTTACCCCGGGAAAACTATCATTAACAAAAGCGCTGAACTATTAACTTGAGCTCAGAATTGTTGCAGTAAGTGCATTTATCAATGGCAATTCTGAACTTTTTATGTCTGTCACCTCAATAAATTACCTATTTTTCTTTTCAACTTTGCGAAACTGTTTCAGTGAAAGTCCTTAGTGGGGCTCTGACAGGCAAACGTTGACTCTGATAAGTGGCTACAAACATAATCCTTTAGACATAAACCATTGACCAAGTCTGGGACTAAGACTGGACCTAGCCGCACCTAGGCTCCTCTCTGAGAAGGAGTTTAGAAAGCAAGAGGGTCCTTTCTGAACCTCGTGACTCAATGGTACGGCCTCCCTCAGCCACACATCAGACTTGTACCCTTTCATGCGACAGAGTGTTGCATAACATAATAACTTTAAGTCAATCTTTCAAACTATATTAGTGCTTCTATCTGTATATAATTTATAAGAGTTTTGGTTTGGTAGAAAAGTCTATGAGTCCCCTACAATCTTCTTATTCAGTTGATCAAAAGCTGGCACTCAGTCAGGATGTTGGTGGCTTAAAATGAATCATAGAATCATTTACCTTAAAGGTCAAAAGGCCTTTAGGATCATCAAGTACAACCATAAACCTGACATGACCAAGTCAACCACTAAACCATGTCCCTAAGCACCATATCTATACATCTTTTAAATACCTCCAGGGATGGTGACTCAATGACTTCCCTGGGCAGCCTGTTCCAAAGATTGATAACCCTTTCAGTGAAGAAATTTTCATAATCTCCAACCTAAACCTCCCCTGGCACAAGTTGAGGATGTTTCCTATCATCCTGTCACTTTTTACTTGGGACAAGTAACACCCACCTGGCCACACCCTCCTTTCAGGTAGTTGCAGAGAGTGATCAGGTCTCTCCTCAGCCTCCTCTTCTCCAGGCTAAACAGCCTCAGTTCTCTCCAGCACCTCAATGTCCTTCTTGTAGTGAGGGGCCCAAGACTGAACACAGCACTCAAGGTGCGGCCTCACCAGCGCCAAGTACAGGGGGACAATCACTGCCCTGGTCCTGCTGGCCACACTGTTCCTGATACAAGCCAGGATGCTGTTGGCCTTCTTGGCCACCTGGGCACACTGCTGGCTCATGTTCTGCCAGCTGTTGACCAACATCCCCAGGTCCTTTTCCACCAGGCAGCTTCCCAGCCACTCTTCCCCAAGCCTGTAGCGTTGCCTGGGGTTGTTGTGACCCAAGGGCAGGACCCGGCACTGACCCTTGTTGAACCTCATACAGCTGGCCTTGGCCTATTGATCCAGCCTGTCCAGACCCCTCTGCAGAACCTTCCTACCCTCCAGCAGATCAATACTCACGCACAACTTGGTGTCATCGGCAAACTTACTGAGGGTGCACTCGATCCCTTTGTCCAGACCATTGACAAAGGTATCAAAGAGAACTGGCCCCGGTACTGACCCTCGGGGAACACCACTTGTGACCAGCTGCCAACTGCATTTAACTCCATTCGCCACAACTCTTTGGCCCCAGCCATCCAGCCAGGTTTTTTGTGCAGCAAAGAGCACACCCATCCAAGATGTGAGCAGCCTGTTTCTGTAGGAGAATGCTGTAGGAAATGATGTCAAAGACTTTACTAAAGTGCAGGTAAACAACATTCAATCACAAAATCAGAGAATGTTTCAGATTGGAAAGGACCTCAAGAAGTCATTTGTTCCCATCCCACTGCTCAAGCAGGGCCACCTAGACCCAGCTGACTAGGATCATGTTCAGACAACTTTTGAATATTTACAAGGTTGGAGACTGCACAACCTCCCTGGGCAACCTGTGCCAGTGCTTGGTCAACCTTGCAGTAAAAAAGTGTTTCCTGATGTTCAGATAGAGCCTCCTGTGTTTCAGTTTGAGCCCATTGCCTCTGGTCCTGTCACTAGGCATCGCTGAAAAGAACATGGCTTCATCCTCATTTGCACGCTCCCTTCTGGAATTTATCTGCATTAGTAATTTACACACACACACGTACCCTGACCCTCCTCTTCTCCAGGCTAAACAGTCCCATCTCTCTCAGCCCTTCCTCATAGGACACAGGCTCCAGTCCCTTCGCCATTTTCGTGGCCCTTTGCTGAACTGTCTCCAATACGTCCATGTCTTTCTCGTACTGGGGAGCCCAGGACTCCAGGTGTGACCTCACCAGTGCTGAGCAGACCAGAAGGATCGTCTCCCTCAGTCTGCTGGCAACACTCCTCCTAATGCAGCCCAGAATACCATCAGCCGCCTTTGCTGCAAGGGCCCAGTGCTGGCTCACGGTCAACTTGGTGTCCACCAGGACCCCCAGGTCCTTTTTTGCCAAGCAACTTTCCAGCTGAGTGGTCCCCAGCAAGTGTGGCTGCCTGGGGTTGTTTGTTCCCAGGTGCAGGACTTTGGGCTTCCCCTGGTTGAACTTCATGAGGTTCCTGTCAGCCCATTTCTCCAGCCTGCTGAGATCCCTCTGGATGGCAACATGACCCTCTGGCATATCAGCAGCTCCTCCCAGTTTTGTGTTATATTTTGTGGTTTTTTTCTATGGCAGTTTATTCATGCTGTAGTCCATACAAAGCTGGAGATGTATTATGGAGTACAGTGGAGATAAGGCTGTCAAAATCTATTTTAAATAGTATTCTGTACTTTATAAAAGTATACCTCTTGTATGTTTCTCATCTTAGTTTGTACTCGAAATCCTTTTACCATACCTGTGTTTTTTTAACAGTCATATACAACACTGTGTGTCTGTAAAAAAAACAACATAACCTTGATATAAAATTTCATTGCTTTCCCAATTTACTAAGAACTTGAATGTGCTGGAAACACTGAATCTTCTTTTTTGCTGGTGTTTGGGTTTAGCAATTGATTTCTTTTTTCAGACTTATAAAGTGCAGTCCTTCATAGAAGCAAGTAAATATATTCTATTTTTTATTTCAAAGTTAAAAAGGCAGGAGTAATTTAGTTAATGAAAATGCTTAATTTGTTTTCATCTTTATTCTATATCAATCTGACGAGATAATAGTGCTAATGCTTAAAAAGAGTCTACTTAACAGTATACAGATAAGTGATTAAAAATTTGGCAATAATTTTCTCCAAACTTTACCCATCTGTCTCTTTAAATACAAGCAAACTTTGCAGTCAGTTCTGAATGATGATGTGACCTGGATGGTTTTATAATATTTCACACGTAGAGCAGAAGGATTTCTGTCCTTGTAGGAAGTTTCAAAAACAGATGAGTTTGAGGCAAGTCTTCCACAAGGGGGCTCAATATTTCAAACTCAGACTTGCCAGTTCTCATTTGACAAACTGCCCAGCAGAGACTAATGCCACAGAATTAGCAGGAATGTAGTTTTCTTTTAGTAAAATTATTTTTATTAACATAGTGAGTCTTCCACAGTATTGCTTTGATATAACTGTATAGCATTTCTGACTCTATGTTTATTTACTGGAAATAGTTCCAAAACATATGTTAAACTAATATTGTTTATAATTTATGTATTTACACAACAATCAAACAAAAAAGAAAAAAAAGACACTATTAATAAGACCTCAGAACATCTGTAGCTGCCATTCTCAGATATAATATGAATGTGTTCCATCACGTCTGTACATAAAATCTGAATACAGCTGAAATAATTTTATGATTTCACAGAGTCTAAGGTTCAAAAAATGCTAGAAACAGCCCTTTCCACTTTGTTCATTCACTTAATATTGCTATGTTTCTAAAACCACTTTAAGACAAATTCAAAAGCAAATACCTTGCTCCCTCCTCATGTAAGCATTGAAGAGGATATTTTAAAACATTCTTTTTGAATTGGCTGCCTCATTCTCAAAATCATTGTCATTATCTAGAAAATGCTAAGTTCCTTAAATTACTATTAGAAATAAAATAGCAACTAAGGCAGTCCTGTGTGTCCAGTATGGATTTTTTAACTGACACATAAACCACAAAGGACAGTGTAATACTTTTAATTTGTTTTGCTTCCCTGTCATTACTGAAAAGTTGTAAATTGTGTGGATTGGCTGCTCAAACCCACTTGCTGCAGCGTATTGCTATTAAGCCAACAGAGCTGTTCCTCTTTTACGGTAATGGAATGAGGCAGAATCATACCTCTAACATGTTCTGCCTGTACAGAAAGTAATGTAAGTAATATTTTTTTCAGCTTCTTACTGCTTAGAATATTTGCGGGGGGGGGAGGAAGGAATTGTCCTTCGACCCTTAGATGCTCTTGCCAGAACTCAGAAATGCAGAAACATCTGAAAATGAAAAATCATGGAATGGAAGAGTAAGCTAAATTGTTTTCAAGACTAAAAAGTAATGTTTTAAAAAGTAAAGTCCTAAAAATCTGTTTCACTTGTGTAAAAAAAAAAAAAAAGTTACTTTTATTTAATTTCTTCTTCCTTATAAAGTTCTTTGAAAAATTAACATGAAATATGTATAAGAAGGACCTTTTTTCTGATCAAAGCAGAGAATCTTAGTCTGTGCATGACAGAAATTCATACATGGATTTAAATTAAATATAATTTCAAAATGCTGTTTAGCATTTTTGAGACTGAGCATTTCATTTGAAAAATAAATATTTTGTGCATTTTGTGTATATGTTGAAGTAATTTTTACAAAATAGCTTGTCTTAATAAAATTTTATTTTTAAAACAGGTGTCTCACAGCACATTTACTTCCCATCTATAACAACCATCCCTAAAATCCTTACAGCTGAGGTTTTGTAACAGCAAATGGATTTGTAACAGCAAATGAAAGTAATGGATTTGATATATCAAAATTTCTGTTTAAAGAAATATAATTCCTGAAAATACCTGCTTCTTTCAGCTGTAAGTAGAGGCTGAAATTGTCATCGCTGTCAGAAGCAGTAGGACACAGGATCATTGTTTTATCGCTAACCTGCGTTAGCCTTTCAACAGCTACAATTTTGCCTAGCCCTTGTGATGGACTACCCGCATACGTGCGTGCAAGTTACTCCGTCTCCTTCACAGCAATACGTCTTCCTTACCGGCTAGAATATTCTTTGGCAGCAAAAGTGATTTACAAAGGCTTTTTCATATCTATTAATACAGATTACTGTAGACTGAAAAATTTGTACCACGGTAACTGTCTCGGACACGGTGGTAACACAGTACAGAGCAGTTTTCCCAGCAGATGTTGGAGCCGCTCACCTTGCCAGGGTAGAGGCTTTGACATAGACCGAGCTTCACATGGTGGATGCAGCCCTCCAAGCCCCAGGCTGCGGGGAGTGCCTGGGGCCTCTCTCTGATAGAGATGTCCCCCTGTCCTGCAGCAGCTGTGCTGGCTTGGAGAAGCTGTGCCACCGTGTGGAGGAGTCACAGGAGCAGGCTGCAAAGGATCAGGGAAGATGAAAGGGAAACAGACAAGATCTTCTCTGAGGCTCGGTAGCCTGGACATCCCTGGACCCCATCTGCAGTAGAGAAGCAGGCAGTGTCCACCTCTAGCATCTGGATTCCATCTCTGTGTGGGAAACCCATCTAAATGAGTCAATGGGAAAGGTTCTCCAGGGCACTTGAAAAGTGATGGAAGGTTACTGCATACTGGTATGGGACACACTATGTAACACAGGTAAAGAGCCTTTTGGGAAGACTTCCAATAGTATCTTTAGAGGAGGCACCAAAGATGGCAAAAGGGAGGGATCATATCAAGTGATCTGAGGAGGAAAAAAGGGATAAAAGTCTGGTCGCATGTGCACAATCTGCTGTTCAGTATGCTTGCCTGGCCATGCCCTGTGCCCATCACTGCAGACTGTCCTGCCTTGTCATTAAACTCCATTTCTAACTATTCTCCTGTGTACAGATAGCTAAGTGCCAGCAACGAGGGGCGGTGCCAAGGGTCACAGGAGCCCGTATGCCTGTGATGCCAGCACCCAGAGAGACCAGAGTAAGTTAAAATTTATGTGCCAGCAACTGAAGTGGGGATCACGTTATATGTCCTACCTGTCTGTGGTTCCAGCGATAGTAGAGAGTCTGGGTATGTATGTCAATGTGTGATTTTGGTCAGACTTGCTGGAGAGGAGAGCAGCTGGTTTTGGAGGGCATACAACCAAAGGAATTGGTTGCCATAGGAATCAGTAGGTCTAGGCCAACTGCTAGAGAGACTGTGGGGTCAGGGGATCAAATGAGAGGCCCTCTTGTATGTGTGTCTGTGGAGGAGGGTGGTGTGCGTGTCCATGAGTAAAGGGCACCGGTACTGTGGGTCTCCACAGCTGACGTGCCCAGGTGCCAGCAGCTGGGGAAACTGCAGATCCAGGCCCCATGACTGGACGGACTGTGTCTCTAAGCCCAGTTACTGGAGAGATGTAAATTCCATATGTGTTTGCAATTCCCTCCGACAGACCTTTATCCTGATCAGCTAGAGAGAGGAACAGGATGAGACTGTTGGTGTTGCTCCTCTTTGTATGAGCATTTAGTGTTTCTACCTATGTTTGTTTGTGTGGCTGCGTGTAGACATGTATTGTTTTCACAACCTAAAGAGTTTCAGAGAGAGACTCCCTTTTGGATAAAAAATAAGTCCTTTTATATTATAGAGACATAAGAGGGTGTAGGACACCACCACTTCAAGCAGCCAAAAGATGCTGTTAATTTCTATTTTTCACCTGTAACAGCCAATAGATGATGACATTTTCTCTTCTTTCAGACCAATTTTATTTTTCCAGACTCTTTCCATTCCTTCAGACGATAAGTTGCTGTTACAGTTCTTGGTTTTGCACTTATCAATGGTATCTCAGGATGTCTCCAGTCTCCAGGTACCCCAGCTGTGGGTGAAGCTGTGACCTTCAATGTGGTCAGATGGAATTCTCAAGGTTTTTTCTGGTTCCCAAGCCTAGTTCCCAGACTGGCAGGTATTTTCTTCTGTACAGTAATTTCCCTGCCAGGAAGGAGATGGAGCCAGGCTCACTGGTGCCATCTGGGGTGTTAAGGGCCCCGGGGGGCTGTCTGAGACCCCTGTGCAGGAATTTTTCCCATGGATCCTGTCAATGG
Organism: Grus americana; assembly: GCF_028858705.1. Taxonomy (NCBI): domain Eukaryota; kingdom Metazoa; phylum Chordata; class Aves; order Gruiformes; family Gruidae; genus Grus; species Grus americana. The sequence goes on along the minus strand of NC_072859.1, from coordinate 1,368,646 downwards.
GGCCAGCGCTGCCGCTTCTCGCATGACAGAAAGTCAGCCCAGATCTGCAGGTACTTCCAGAGTGGGTTTTGCAGCTACGGAGAGCAGTGCAGCTACCAGCATATTCAAGAGGAGCCAATGCCCGTGGGGACCCACTGGCCACTGTTGTAAGAGATAACAAAAAATGTTTTTACAAATACATTAACAACAAAATGAGAGCTAAGGAGAATCTCCATCCTGTATTGGATGCGGAGGGGAACATGGCCACCAAGGATGAGGAAAAGGCTGAGGTACTTCATGCCTCCTTTACCTCAGTCCTTAATAGTCAGACCAGTTGTCCCCAGGGCATTCAGCCCCCTGAGCTGGAAGACAGGAACAGACAGCAGAATAAACCCCCCATAATCCAGGAGGAAGCAGTTAACGACCTGCTACGGCACCTGGACACTCACAAGTCTATGGGACTAGTCAGAACTATGGGACTCAGAGTTCTGAGGGAGATGGCAGAGGAGCTTGCCAAGTCACTCTCCATCATTTATCAGCAGCCCTGGTTAACAGGGGAGGACGCAGATGACTGGAGGCTTGCCAATGTGACGCTCATCTAAAAGAGGGGCCAGAAGGAGGATCCGGGAAACCACAGGCCTGTCAGCCTGACCTCAGTACCGGGGAAGATTATGGAGCAGTTCATCTTGAGTGCGCTCACCAGGCACATGCAGGACAACCAGGGGATCAGGCCCAGTCAACATGGGTTCCTTAAAGACAGGTTCTGCTTGACTGACCTGATCTCCTTCTATGACCAGGTGACCCACTGAGTGGATGAGGGAAAGGCTGTGGATGTTATCTACCTGGACTTTAGTAAAGCCTTTGGCACTGTCTCCCACAGCACTCTCCTAGAGAAGCTGGCTGCGCATGATTTAGACGGGTGCACTCTTCACTGGGTAAAAAAATGGCTGGAAGGCGAAGCCCAGAGATTTGTGGTGAATGGAGTGAAATCCAGTTGGCAGCCGGTCACAAGCAGTGTTCCCCAGCGCTCAGTCTTGGGGCTAGTCTTTAATATCTTTATCAATGATCTGGATAAGGGGATCGAGTGCACACTCAGTAAGTTTGCTGATGACACCAAATTGGGCAGGAGTGTTGATCTACTCAAGGGCAGGAAGGCTCTACAGAGAGATCTGGACAGGCTGGATCGATGGGCCAAGGCCAACTGTATGAGGTTCAACAAGGGTCAGTGTCGGGTCCTGCACTTGGGTCACAACAACCCCAGGCAACACTACAGGCTGGGGGCAGAGTGGCTGGGAAGCTGCCTGGTGGAAAAGGACCTGGGGGTGTTGGTCAACAGCCGGCTGAACATGAGGCAGCAGTGTGCCCAGGTGGCCAGCTTTGCGCCCCTCACTACAAGAAGGACATTGGGGCTCTGGAGCATGTCCAGAGAAGGACAGTGAAGCTGGTGAAGGGTCTGGAGCACAAGTCTGATGAGGAGAGGCTTAGGGAACTGGGGTAGTTTAGCCTGGAGAAGAGGAGGCTGAGGGGAGACCATATTGCTCTCTACAACTACCTGAAAGGAGGCTGTAGTGAGGTGGGTGTTGGTCTCTTCTCCCAAGTAACAAGCAATAGGATGAGAGGAAATGGCCTCATGTTGTGCCAGGGGAGGTTTCGATTGGATATTATGAAAAATTTCTTCACCAAAAGAGTGGTCGGGCATTGGAACAGGCTGCCCAGAGAGGTGGTGGAGTCACCATCTCTGGAGGTGTTCAAAAAAGTGTAGATGTGGCACTTTGGGACATGGTTTATAGGCATGGTGATGTTGGATTGACGGTTGGACTTGATGATCTTAGAGGTCTTTTCCAACCTTAATGATTCTATGATTCTATGATTCCCCTTTCTAACCAGGCCACCTTTCTGGCTGTTCACATCAATAGTATAAGTGTGTTTGTGTGTGTGTGCCTATTTGCAATCCATGCTCAGCCTTGCTTCTGGTTTTCCCTTAGGGGTAGAGCTTGTGGCAATCTTACATCCATCAGGCTAGCAGATGCCGCAACTACTAAAAGTCTAAGGTCCTGGAGCTGTTTGACAGCAAAGTTGAAGAACACAAAACGTGTACGTAAAGCAGTGTACCTCTTTAAAATAATTTTTATACCTGATTGTATTTCTAACAACAAAAAGTCAGATACATTTCACAACTTGTATTGAACGTGAATTTTAGAGATAGTTTGCTGAATAATTCAGCGGAGTGATGTACATCTTTTTCTTCATTCATAATGAAAGAAAAGACTATTATGTGCTATTCATAGAAAGCAAGACATGTACAGTTGGCTTAATGAGTTGTGTTCTGTAGGGTCATAAACAATTTATTTTCATTGCAAACATAGGATACAAAATTCAGTGCAATCATCTTGGTCTCTTTGTAGTAGTTCCCTTCACATTGATGTACAATAAAATAATTATGAAAGCCTTAAATTAATATCAGTCTATTCACAAGCGGTGTTCCCCAGAGCTCAGTACTGGGGTCAGTTCTCTTTAATATCTTTATCAGTGATCTGGACAAGGGGATCGAGTGCACCTTCAGTAAGTTTGCCGATGACACCAAGCTGTGCATGAGTGTTGATCTGCTGGAGAGTAGGAAGGTGCTGCGGAGGGATCTGGACAGGCTGGATCGATGGGCCGAGGCCAACTGTATGAGGTTCAGCAAGGTTCAGTGTCAGGTCCTGCACTTGGGTCACCATCCCTGGATGTATTTAAAAGATGTGTACGTGTGGCGCTTAGGGACACCACTTGGTGGTGGACTTGGCAGTGTTAGGTTAACAGTTGGACTTGATGATCTTAAAGGTCTTTTCCAACCTAAACAATCGTATGATTCTATGACTTCAGAAGCGTGAGTTGGCTGCAAGGAGTCAGGGTAAGAAGAGAATGATGGTAGCAGGTGCATGAAGACCCCAAACCTTCATTTTCTAGTTTAGTTGCATTACAACCCTGTAGTCTGAAGGCTGAAACTATTAATCTCTTTACATCCAGCAGTATTCCTTCATGTTCTTGACATGTTCTATGTTTCCAATCTATTTTGCAATTATTCCTATATGAAAATAGTATATTATCTCTCAGAAATACGTATTCTGATGAATAAAGAAATGAAAGTGTGAGTGCTTAGCCCGAGGCTACATTTTAGGTTTTATTTTAGTAGCTTCATGTGTGACTGTTCTCCACTGTTTATTAACACTGCATAAAAGTCCATTGCAGCAGCATCTTCTGTTTAAATAGAGTTACGCCATGTTGGCAGGGCTGCTGTGTGACACTTTTGTAGTTTAAGGTATAAAATATGTAGAAAAGCTTTATTCCCTGTAAAGAAAGTCCGATTCTTGTAAATGAAATTTTAGGGGATAGATTAGCAATCTGATCGCAATGGCTATGTGTAATTCTTCTTTATTATCATTAGTTGCACAGGTAGGTCTGCTGAGCTCACTTGTTGGTACTGTCTTTGTCTGATGAAGTACTTTGTCTGACGAATTCCAGTTAGTGAGACCTTGTTCAATCAATATGTAGCGCTGAGATAACACATCCAATGTCAAGTTGTTCAGGGTATTTTGCTACACAGTTATTCTGCTGTAGTATCCAATGTCAGAGCACAAAAATAATGTATTAAATTTTAAAAATCGTTACTAAATGCAATATATTTACCTTTTGTGGAGTGATAATTACAAGTTTGACTTACAGAAGTTTGCCAAAGTCTTACTCTCTTCTTCCAGAAAAAATTAAGTGAGTGGGTCTCTCTGTAATAGATAATTTCTCTGTCTGTCTGGTTCTCACGAAAGTCAGCAGCAGGTGTCTAACAGATTGGTTCTATTAATGTGAGCAAGCTGCGATGTGGCTAAACTTAAGAAGTATCCACTTTTCCTAAATGAAGTTGAAACAGACTATCTCCTTGATTTGGCCTCATAATTCCATATATTCTTTTAAATAAATGTAAAACAAAACAAAATAAAACAGGTTCACTAAATTACAGGATCTCTACTTCCCAACTATCAGAAAATAAACTGTCAGGTCAGTAGAAACAGGTCTAGAGGCAAGATATATTTCATACCTAGGTAAGCAAGCCTCGCTTCAGTCCCTGAATTCCCAACTAGTGCTGGAAAGTAGATATTTGGTTTCTAACAATATTTCGTGAACTGGAAAAGTGTTCATGTAACTTCTTCAACCCTTTTTCCAATTGCTTGTGACCTGATCATGTTTTAATTTTTAGACTGAAGCTGTCTCTTTTCATGGTCCGTCCCCCCCCCGCCCTTTACTTTCCCAATATTACCGAAATCAAGGCTACTGAAAAACAAACTATTCACGATCATTTAAAATTCTGTTGATCTCATTTTTGAAAAACTTTAATTTCACCAGGCTTTGGAGCACATGGTTAAAATTTCATGGCAGAATAGCACCTGTGATGCCTCTGTGCCTCTTATGATCTGTATAAACCCTGCCAAAATTTTACATTTTTAATCCTTCAAAAAATTATGATTTGCATGCCATCACAAAATAAAAGTTAATTTTAAGAAATGGGTGGTCACTACACACCCTGTAAACACATATATATTTCAGTCAAGGACTGAACAAGCTGCATCCAGCAACTGCAGCTCAACTGCCACAAACATGGTCTGAGTAATGGAGACAAAAATAGAAAGATTACCTCTTTTACAATGAACCTTAATTAATTTTTAACATGTTCAATATGATTAAAGAAGTTTCCTGATGTAAATGCAAAGGTAACAATAACTGAGGAGGGAGGAGGAAAGGAGACAGGCAAAGGAAAGTGCAGAAATGGAAAGATGAGATTAGGTCAGGAAACCCAAACAGGAGGGAGAAGTTGGTCCAGTAGTTTGTTGGGGACAAGAAAAAATGTTTTATGATGAAATTCCAAAAGGAAAAGGTAGCTAGGAATTGCATTCTGGCATGTAGAGTCTAAGGGCAGAAACATTTTAATTTGGGAGTGCAACTTCTGACTTTGCAACATTGGTAATGAATATTTAACTGAGAATTTACTCGTGTGCTGAGAATCTCTTCTGTGATTCAAGAAAATCTGATCTTTTCTTTTTCATTTGTTCAGTACTAAGGAGAAAAAACAAGAATGCAGAGAGAAAAGTATTGATATAATAATGGTAAAATTATCAGACTGTTAAAATTTATGGGAACATTCCCAGAAAAAATATTTAATTTTCTTCCCAGCAATAGATTACTGCAAACTCTCCAATTTTCGAAAGATCCTCTCAGAAAAGTATTTGTAAAAGATTACTGTAATTAATTCTTATTTCATCCCCTTAGGCTTAGATTTTACTGAGTTATTAGAGAAAATGTTAAAGTTTACATTCATGTAGATTTATTTGCCCTTGAATATGCTTAATTAAGTTTGAAGAATGACATATTTTTTCAATTCCTTGTGGATAAATATTGAGATACATAGAATGTATATCAGTAAGACCATTTATGGTCTGTAGTATATGGAAATGTATGCTAACTTTATAAAGATCATCTCTTTTTTTTCTTTTTTTTCTTTTTTTTTCTTTTTCCTTTTTTTCTTTTTCCTTTTTTTTTTTTTTTAAGCAATTATAGTTGCTTTTGCCATTTAGCAGACAGCATGCATAAATCATGAACACTCTGAAAGTGGGCAAATAAGTTCAGCTTGTTTGATGCAAATTTTACTGTTTGCACCATGAACCTGAACTCACTTTCTTAGAAGTACATTACTATACACACTCCTGCACTAAAATTTACAGCCTTGAAAAAATAAGACAGTGCAAGAAAATCAAGGGTTGGTGTGAGGGAGCTTTTGTTAGATTATACAGAACTGAATAAAAAGTACTTAAATTCAGAACTTCCCAACAACAGCAACACTCAGAGGATTTCTACTTTGCCTGCATGGTATGTAGCAATAGGGAGGAAACCCACCAGTGCTGTATATCTTTGTCCTCTTTAACTATCACTCCTTAGACAGTTGTTCTGGTTACTGTGTCTTCCTCACAATTCTCTTTTATGCCAAAACATAAATTTTCACTAAACTTCCAGCTGTTATGATGAGTAGTTGCTTTAAAAAGTGAGCTAATTCTTTGGTGATAGGTCAGGAACAGCAGCTCTGCGATCTTGATGGGGAGAGTTTTATTTGCTAGTATGAGAAATTCTTCCAGGAACAGAAGAATCTCCCTTTGACCCTAAGACTCTGCCTCAAGAAAGAAGTGTGTCAGGGTGAATGTGTTAGTGACAGAAGATTAGTTTTCAAGTCAAAGACTGCTGGAAATGCGGGCTTTATTTCTACCTATAAAAAGTAACAAAACAGCGTTAAAGACTCAGCCTGATATTGATTGTACATTTGCTGTCTTAATAGCAAGATATGTCATACAAGTGTATTATCGGTTACTTGTTTTGACTCAGCTCAGTCCTTTGTGAGACAGGAAACCAGCACGGATAAGTATTATCAAACAGGTTGTAGAAACATCAAAGGACCACATGAATATATTGTATAGGGACCTCCATGTGCATTTGAAATGAGGTTGCCTTGTATGCAATTGTCCTGATGTAGAAACAGAAACGTTATTGACTCCAGCATCTGCATTTGTGCCCAACGTCAGAATAGTGCTCAAGTTGTCAAAATAATTACACATCACATAAATCAACCACTTTAAACAAATGTAGCCTTCTTGTAGCACTCCAGTAGCACGTTTTCACAATTTGCATGGAACTTGATGTGGATTTGAGGTCGCAGTGTATTTCTGAGGTTTCAAGAGACCAGCATTTCATCCATCTTGGCCAATTTTTCAACGATGTTGTCCACAAAGGAAATCCAGAATGCCTTTCCACTTTTCTCTTGTACATTGGTTTGCTCTTGTTCACAGAGATTTTTACAGTTAGAATGTAATCAGTGAAGTCTTCTGCTCATTAGCACTATGTCTCACATGGACGTATAGTGCACTGTTTCTTTTCTGCTGTTCCTTTAAAAACCCTGCAGCCTTAGAAGCTGGTGTTCATGGAATTGCTGCAGAGGCATCAGACGGGAGCCTCACTGGGGGGGAGTGAATAGTCTCTTGATTATTCTTTCTCAGCAATGGTAGAGAGGAACACAGGCCTTTTTCTCTAAAGCAGAGACCTAGGGTGAGAAGGAAACCAAGTTCAGCAAAATAGGGAAAAAGTTTCATCCCTGCATGAAAGACTGGGAATAAACTAAAGAAAAGTTCCATCACACAAATCAGGTTACCTTGTAGCTATTTCTAACTTGCTATTTTTTGTTTTGATATGAAACTCGACACTGACTTGGAGTCCTATTGCAAGGTGTTCTCCCATTTACGAGTCCTTGATAACTTGCATGGCTCAACACTTTCTCATCCAGAAGTTTGGGGGGCTTTCTGCTGTGTCTGTGCTGTCAGGATGTTGGATAAGTTGTGCGGTACTTTGTTATGCCAAGCATCCACTGTCTAATTTTGTTTTGCACATAGAGAAGGGAAATTGTTAAATGGAAAATACAACAGATTTTTTAGCAGATTCATAAACTGCTAATTGGAGATTATTTTTTTTTCTAGTATGATTAATTAACAATGAAAATTAAGAAATTAATCCAGCTGGAGAGTAGGTGACTAAACTTGATGTAAGACCCTATGCATCAACTGAGTTTTCTTTCTGTGCTAACCGGAGTTCAACCCATATAGAGAGCTGATGCAAAATCAGTGCGTCACAGTCTGAAAAGAAGACTTAAATGTGTAAAGGAGCTTGTGTTGGTATTTTGCTGTGACATTTTACTCACCTCATGCAATACTGTGCAATGGCTGGTTATTTCTAGGACATCTACTTTTCTTATTAAAAAAAAAAAAAGGCAAACAAGCTTAAAAACCCAATTTAATAATAATGCAATTAACAAAATAAAGTTCTTCTGCTGAGAAAGTTAAGAATTTATGAGAACAGAAACTTTATTAATTCAGTTTGAAAATAGTTCTAACATGTTTAGCAGCTCAAACTACCAAAATTTAGAAACTGCAAAACTCAAACTGGTTACTATATTATGTGAGTTGATATTATGCTAAACTCCTGACTTTCTGTTTCAGAGATTACTTCAGTAACACAGTAAACCAGACAGAAACATTGAAAGCAAAATTGTAGAAACTTCAAAACAGAAAGAGTACTGGAAACTTAGTTACAATAATAAAGTTCTTTTTAATATGGTTGATACTGATAATACCAGATGTTTTTGTAAGACCCTGTTTTGATGCTGTCTGTTATCCTGGATACATAATCTATAGTTTCTTCAGAGGGACCTTCCTGCTTATCTTCTGGAAGATGCCATGATTTTTTTGAGAATGATTCCTTTCTCAAGCTACAGCCATGAAATATAATATTTTGTTGAATTTTTATCCCATTTGTTCTAGATCTATGATAATGAAATCTAAAATCAGAAATCTCTTGTTTGCTGCCAGTAGCACCTCAAAAACAAACAAAACCCCAAACAAACAAACAAATAAAAGGCTTGGGGTTCCTGAAAGAATGTTCTTATAAAATTAGAAGTGCCAAAAAGCAAAGGAAAGGATTTGTTCCCCTTCACTCCGTGAACCAGAGTCCATGCTGTGCTTCAGGTTTGCTCCTGTAGAGATATTCACAGAAGCCAGGTAGCTAATTCATTTCCTTACAGCCATCTTTAATGCTCTCCTCAGCGTTGTCTGCCAATAGGAGAAGTGGTCATTAACTGGAAGTGATAATAGCAATTTAGGAAGACTTTCCACCATTTAAAATAAATTATTTTATTTATATTCTTTCAGTCTTATTGCCAAGGAAAGAAACATACACAACATGTGGTAAGATTGAGCACGTACGTGACATTCAATATTATTTAAAAGAAGATCTATGAAATAACCACACAATTCATCAAGTAGATGAATATAAACAGTACTTCCAATGTTTTATGTTGGCATATAACGAACGCAAGATGTCAAAAACAGCTGAGTTAAGAAAGAAATAAAGCAAACATCATTCTAAGTCTGAATTACAGTGCGAGTGGAATTCTTAAATTCTAGCTCTGTGAGCAAAACACTGAAGATGCCACATATGAAAAACAAAAACAAAACCCAAAAAACTCCACAAGCAACTTCCATATTCATTAGAATGTACCAGTTTCTAGAAACAACACAGTTGAAACAAACAACAACAAAAAAGCACAGTTTGAAATGTATGGGGGGATGTGGCTTTTTTTTTTTTTTAAGAAAATTTAAAGTATTTTGGGTGTGTAAAGGTCAAACTCTTCTTGCACAAAACTTACCATTTCATTCAGCTGTGGGGAGTGTTTAGTTTGAAAACATGCAGCTCTGGATGTAAGGACCCTCTTAACCTCTTTATGTCATCTAAGTTAATTTCTGCTCAAGAATTTTCTTTCAGAGTCTGGACCCTCAGTGCACCAATAGACCAAAATTTCCATGGCCAGCCTGTCCTGGGACCCCTACTCCTACCTGTGTCCCAGGGACTCTATTTCAGTTCAGACCCAACTGCCACCCTCACCTGAATGATGTTCGCAAGAAGGCCTGTTCCAAGCCCTGAACCTTGCTGATCCTCGCTTCTTGGCTGGGCTCCCCTCAGACCTGACTCACGATCTCGCATTTGTTGGGTGATGAGTTGACTGCCAAGGGAACCTGTTACTCTCACCAGCCCTGCTCTGCTTGCCTCAGTAGGGTGCAGCAGGACTGCACCCTTTTTGGGGATGGTGCTGCCTCTTACTGGCGTTCTGATAACCCTTAACTCCTGGCAGGACTACTCTTGCTGCTCCATAACACTCAAGAAGCTAAATTTTGCCTTTTTGCATGGTTTCAGAAAATTATCTTTTTGTGCTTTTCATGATTTTCAGTACTGGAGTTAGTTCTTTAGAATAAATAGGAGATAGCTTGAGAAGATGCTGATTTCCACTGGACTGAAATCAGATTTTGCAGTGTATACATTTCCGTGCTGATTGTTTTTACCTCCACATTGTGCTTCTGGAATAAAGAACCTTTATCATTGTAGTTAATTTTAGGAGTGTGAGTATTTATCCAGCTTTTTTATTTGGTTTAAATTCTTGATAGTAAAAGCAGGTCCACATATGAACTAACACAAAAAAAATCTAAATGTGATGACTGTGTATGAGATTTCAAAAGGCTAAGCAATTTTTAGACATATTGTGAAACATATAGGAAGGTTATTTCAAATACAATTTTCCTACTTCTTTATAAGCCATTCATGTCTTATACACTATCAATGCAATAATAAAAAAAAAAAAATCCAAAATCTGTATTTTGGTGTTTAGTAAGTGAAGAGTTGAAGAAAGACTGGCACTGCAGAACGTTTTGGTAACATAAGTATACATTTTATTTGTAGAGCATTGACTTCCCTGATTATAGTGCTCATAATAAATGTTTTAGAATTAACCATAGCATCATAGAATGATCTGGGTTGGAAGGGTCCTTCAAAGGTCATCTAGTCCAACCTGCCTGCCACGCGCAGGGACATCTTCAACTGGATCAGGTTGCTCAGAACCCCATCCAACCTCATCTTAAATGTTTCCAGGGATGGGGCATCTACCACCTCTCTGGGCAACCTGTTCCAGTGTTTCATCAACCTCACTGTAAAAAATTTCTTCCTTATATCTAGTCTGAATCTACCCTCCTTTAGTTTAAATTATTACCCCTTGTCCTATTGCCCTACTAAAAAGTCTGTCCCCATCGTTCTTAAACACCCCCAGGACAGCTGGAAGTACAAGAATGAACAAAGTGGATAATTTTCAAGCTCAGAAACACCTTCTAAATTCAACAGCATATAGTAGTACCTGTTATGCATTCCTTTGCATAAAGGCAGGGACACCCTCCACTAGCCCAGGTTGCCCAAAGCCCCATCCAACCTGGCCTTGAACATTTTCAGGGATCCAGGGGCAGACAGCAGTACTTTACCTAATATGGATATAACAGATGGTTTTCTACTTATCTAGAGTTTTCTTGACCAATCCATACCAAAGTTGATCATTAATGTTTTTTGAAGAATAAATGTTATTTTTAATTCATGGAGCAGGATAACTGCTGAGTTTGGTACCTTCATGCACGAGCCCCTTACCAGAAAATAATAGGTCTGAAATGTTTTGTTCCAGTTTATGTTGAGCCATGTTATGGTCTGACTTAGCAATATCAGAAGACCTGGTGCAAACAGACCTCTGTGAACACTGTGTGTAATATTGGCTGTGGGTCAAATACATCGTGTTATACTATGGATCATTAGCTAACTATATGTGGCAATATAGCCAGTAGAGTTAAATCTCAGCTAGATGTGGCACTCAATCAACAACAGATCAAAGGAAAAAGACTGATCTGCAAACGCTTGATTATAACAATTTTTATGAAAAATTACAAAGTGTTTAAGTAACCCTCATGTCCTAAGCAATCGTAATTTTGTTTTAAAAAAGACAAAACTCTATGGATTTATCATATAGTTTACTTCGGTCCAGAACATCTCACTGGGAATCATTTTTAGTCACTTCTTTTTTCCTACTTCCATAATTTTTGTGGACTGAGTGCTTTAGTCTTTTTCAGAACAAAGGATCCTGTGATGTACTTACCACTTTTCATCACAATCTTTAAAGTAAGGTGAATTGAAACTTTGTTCTGAAATATAGGTGAAATCTAGTAGCTGCTTCTTCTGAGCTGTCTGTAGTGGTTTTCAGTCTGCTCAAACTTGAAATTCAGAAGTGCAGCATTACTAAAGTGATAGAAGGTCATAAAAAGAAAAGTTTTGGACAAATCTTCTGCACATAAAAACTGCAGCTCAATAGAGCTTTAATTTTACCCTCTATATGACTCACTTTTAACAATAGCTATCAATATTTTTTTTTCTAAATGTCATTTTGTACAATGGAGTGAGATATTTTGGGAGTGTCTTGACTGAAAGCCATTTTACGAATCCAAGAAGTCATTGTTATTTGTTTCATTATAGTACATTAATGATAAGAACATCAGTTTTTAAATATAGGGGCCAGCCTGTCTTGGTGAATTAATATTGAACTGTTTGTTGCTAATAGGAAAGGACATTGGACAAGTTCATTGCAGCAACAAGCAAGACTGTGATGTGATAAAACTGGTAACTCCAAACATATGAAAGGTATCTAGGGTATAAGACACTCCTGAGCACTGGGTCTGCAGATAATTCTACTCATTTTCTAAAAGAACTTAATGGCCTTTTGAATGTGGTATGCATCATCACACCAGCCTTGATCAAGAGACTTGAGGTCAGGTATGTTTGACTTCTGTAATCACAGCATGAGAGAGAAAGGTCACTTAAAAATCGTCACCATGTTATCTAGTGAAACCCTGGAAAAAAAACCAGGAAAATTAACACTGGTATTATGGTCAGTGTATACCTTATTTAGTACAGAGAAGACCACAAAAGAACTGCAAGTAGCGGTTGTGAAGAATACAACTGTATCATCACAATTACCTACAAATTCTGAATACCTTGTCCAGTCCTTTTCGAATACAGTTACACAGCTTGGCAGAAGCAGGGTGTAAAAGTCCAAATGTCTGAGGGAATTGCTAATGAACAACAGTACCAAATATGCCTTTTATATAATGAATCTATTTTATATACTTAACCTATCGTACCTTGTTCAAACACTTCCTAACCACAATGACTAACACAACTAATATATACAATGTAGTGGCTACACATGTCACTTTCATCTATCACATTAACAAATATTATCAGGCAGTTATATTATCATATCACATTTCTAATAAAAAACAGTTGTCACACCAAGCATAAACACTTTAATTTTAAAATGTTATCTCCCCCCCCCAAGAAGAAAAAAGATTATTAGAGTTCCTCTGGGCAATAGAGAAGTTTCTATATATAAACATATAATCAATGCCATTGAATTATAACTGCAAAAGTTGAATTTTTCCCTTTATGCCAAATTAGAAACTCTTGATGAGGGGCAAGTCAAGATGTAGAAAAAAGCATTGCAGAACAATTTTTATACTTGATAGAATTGAAGATCAGTATATTTAGGCTAAAACCCCTTAAAAAGTCATTTGGGGGCTTTTCTAATTTGTAATTTCATGGCTGGACTGAACAAGTACTGAGCATGTACAGATACCTCTGATATCAAGTAGATCTCAGCTCTTCTGAAGATCAAGCCTGATTCATAGCCAGTTCAAAAATGAAAATAAGAAGTGCCTTAGAGTTACTCTTGAAAGTACTGATGCTAGTGTTCATCTCGATAAATAGGAGCATCTCTCCTGTTCCATCTTCTGCACTGCATAATGCTTATGTTCACAGGGATATCTTAGAGGGTATATTTTTTCCTCAGACAACATCCCAGCTACTGAACCATGTTATGCTTGAAGAATCATTGGTTTTATTTAAAAATAAAAGCTGCTTCCTTTGATATTTGAGTGTGAGCTGTTTTCACAAATGTATTTGAAGCTTTTGAATTATTCTTTGCCTCTCATCAGAATTATCATCCTAAACTCATAAATTCCTGCCCTAAAATATCCCCATTTCTCCCTTAACATACAGGGGGAAGACAGTGGGGGCCAAAACCCTCCTTAAAGGAGAATTGCAGTAATATTAGTGGATGGGATTTTAAGTGCCATAGGTTTTGAAATAATGTCACCATATCACAGAGGGCTTTAACTCAGTTGTCACTGGATTCCAATATCTTGCTGAAAGTCAAGGGAATGTTTTCTCTTTGCTTACTAGCTGTTCTTCCCAGACAGCATATATGCTTATGAATTATATTAGAAAACAGAATGTGAAGGTATAGTGCAAAGGCAGCTTCAGCTACACGAAATATGCAGGGAAAACAACATGTAATAGCATTTGCAAAAAACCAAGTATGTGACACGGGCTTATGTGCTTCACTGAAGAACTCTACTTTCACCAAAAGCAAATATAAACACCAGGTATCTTTTAAAATGAAATTTGATATTAGGTTAACAGATACCAAAATTTAGTAAGTCAGGTCTTGTCAGAATGGTTTTGACACATGATGATGGTTAAAACTAATACTATGCTTTGCATGCATGATTGTTTTCTGTTGCTCATCCGACAATTTGCATTTTATCTCTTTTACACTCTGTGACTGTATGTTCAGAATTTTCTGCCACTTCTGGACTTCTGAAGTGCATATCCCATATTCTTACACCAGTCTTGGGTATGGAGATTTGAAAAATTTCTATCATGAAGATTTTTTTTAATAAAGTTTCTTTTTAATTCAAAACCAGTTCTGTTAGAAAATTCCCAGTCAGTTTTAACTGCAGTTGCTTGGGTTCAAAACTTGAAATGTGACTAGCTCTTCAAAGATAATGAAACAAGATGGTTAACATACTGAGATTTAAAACGCAGCTGCAGTAAGTGTTTCTTAAGATTTTTACCACAAGGTTGATATTCTGATCCATCAGCAATATGAAAATTATGCAATATTAATTCACAGCATACTCTCTAAAAGCTTCTAGAATCCTTTATGGTATACAGTATACTTTAAAGGTATACTAAGAAAAATAAACAATACTTGGCTAATTGTGAGCTCTAATGCAAACCCAAATTTATGATGTGTCCTCTGATTCATGCATATTCTATGTTGCTATTGTTTTGGAAACAATACTATGAATGCATATCACTTACAATCTGATGAGATACTAATGGGTACTGTTCTAGAAGGCTGGGTTACAACAACTAACGCCTGAATGGTTCCTGTATGTCCCAGGATATCCTTAAAAAAACAAATTGAGAGGATGTCTATTTGTCCAGATTTTATCCTCTCCTCTTAATAGGCAGTCCCTGTTTTTCACTCTCCCCAGAGGATATTATCGTAGACCCCAGATATATAAGGTCGTAAAACACCACTGGGCTGGAACTAAAAATATGCCTATATATTTTTTCCAAGCCTATTGATTCCTACACTTACAAGAAATGATCAAATCATTAGTAAGAAGAGAGGAAAGGGGAAAGATGATACCATGAGTGTGAGAGGAGGTGGCATAACAATTAGAAACATTTTTTATAGAGACCTTTACTGCAAAAACTGTATAAAAGGATTGAAGTTCTTTTTTGGGTTTTGTTTGTTTGTTTTTTCGGTCGGCAGTTTAGTTGTATGTTCTTTCATTGTTTTTTGACTGTGCAAGAATCGTGATAAATTTTCTCTAGTAAAGTTTGTGAATGGGCTGCAAGTCCTCCAAAGTAAAAAAAGATTGTATAATCTTTATTATCAATGTCCTAATTTGTGAGCCTATTTCTAGTGATTAATGGGGAATCAACATTCATCCTTCATCTATAACAGCGATACTGCCCTACTCATTATCACAGGTGCTATTGTTTCCTTAGTTCTTTCAAGTAGGACATATTTCTTATTAAAGATAATAGTCACATATGATGGTTAGAAACATAATCGTTCATAGATCCCCATACTGCATTTGATACATATTTTCTTTAGGAATTCATACTCTGCTGAAGAAACTCAAATTTCTAAAATACAGGATTTGTTAGTCCCCTTCTGTTTTTACAGAATTTTTACAAATGACTTTAATGTCTACTTGATATATTTTATTCTAACTGAACATCATCAGATTGTTAAAAATTCATCAAGTAATTTAAATGTCTTTTAATGGGAATTCATGTCAGGTCTTTGTTGTTCATAAATCATTGTCATAGAATGAAACAGACCTATGTAGGTATCTATTCCATCTCCTCCTGCTCAAAGCATGGACAACTTGATCAGGTTGCTCAGGACTGTATCCAGTAAGGTTCTGAATACCTCTAAGAATGAAGAATCCACGACCTCTCTGGGACACTTGTTCCAGAGCTCGATCCCTCTTCACAGTAAAACAGATTTTTCTTGTTATTAAACTGAATTTCCTGTATTTCAGTTTGTGTTCACTGTCTCTTGTCCTACTCCAGCCCCATCAGTACTTAAACATACTGATAAAATTCCCCTGAGCCTTCTCCTATCTAGGATGAACAATCCCAGTTCCGTCAGCCTCCCTGCATATGGAAGATGCTCCAGAGTCCCTTAGTCTTTCTTGTGGCCCTTCGCTGGAGTCTCTCCAGTAGCTCCATATTGCTCTCGTACTGAGGAGTGCAGACCTGGACACAGCACTCCAGATGTACTCTCACCAGTGAGAAATAGAGAGGAAGAAATGTTCTTCCTAGTGCAGCCAAGGATGCTGTTGGCCTTATTTGACGCATGGGTACACTGATAGCTCATGTTCAACTTGCTGTCCATCCACGTATTTCTCTGTCAAGATGCTTTCCAGACTGGTCAGACCCCAGTGTGTACTGGTGCATGGGATTATTCCTCCCCAGATGCAGGACTTCGCATTTCCCTCTGTTGAACTTCATGAAATCATGTCTGTCCATTTCTCTGGCTTGTCGAAGTCTCCTATGTTGGGAGCACAACCATCTGGTATATTGACCATTCCTCACAGTTCATCTGCAAACATGCAAACTGAACTCTGTCCAGTCATTCAGGTCATTAATGAAGATGCTACGCAGTACTGGACCCATTATCAACTCCTGGGGTATACCGCTGTTGACTGGACCCCATCTGGACTTTTTGGTACTGATCAGAACTCTCTGAGACCACCTCACTGTCTGCTTATCTAGCTGGTTATTAATCAGGTCATCTGTGAAAGTGTTACAGGAACAGTATCAAAAGCCTTACTAATGTGAAAAATAACACAACAGAAAAACCCCAAATAAACCACCAAAAAAAAAAAAATCTATTGCTCTCCCCTCATTCACTGAGACAGAAATTTTGTTGTAGAAGGATATCAGGTTGTTCAGACATGACTTCAGCTTCATAAATCCACACTAACTACTCCTAATCACACTCTTGTCTTCCATATGTTTGGAAATGGTTTGCAGGAGGATTTATTCCATCATTTTCCCAGGCATTGAGAAGAGGCTTACAAGCCTGTAGTTCTCAGGATCTTTCTTGAAGATAGAAGTGACATTTTCTTTCAGTCTTCAGGAACCCCTCATCACAGTAACCTTTCAAAGGTTATTTACAGTGGCCTCACAATGACATTGGCCAGTACTGTCAGCACTTGTGGGTACATCTCATCAGGTCCTATGGCCTTGTAAGATTTGTTCAAATGCTCCCCAGCCTGATCTTCCCCTACTGAGGCTGAGTCTTTCTGGCTCCATACTTCCCCTCTGGTCTCACAGGTCTGGGATTCCTGAAGGCTGCTCTCACCAGTTAAGACTGAAGCAAAAAAGGCATTGAGTACCTTGGTCTCTTCCATATTATTTGTCACCAGGTGCCCTGTTCCATTCAGCAGTGAGTCCAGATTTTCCCTTGTCTTTCTTTTGCTACTGACGTACTTGTAGAAGCCTTCCTTGTTGCCCCTCATGTCCTCCATAACATTCAAGTGCAGGTGAGCTTTGCCTTTCTTAACCCCATCCCTGTGTGTGCTCGTCTAGAGTCTATATTCCTCCTGGTTACCTGACACTGCTTCCACTTCTTATATGTTACGTTTTATGTTTGAGTTTTGTCAGGAGTTCCTTGTTTATCCATGCACGCCTCCTGACACATTTGCTTAATTTCCTGTTCATCAGGACAGATGATTCATGTGCTTGGCAGTGCTGATTTCTGAAAATCAACCATTTCATTTGGGACCCTCTTCTCTGGATGAACATAGCATATATGATTCCTCCAAGCAGACACCTTATCAGACCACAGTCTGGTCCCTGAATTCCAGTGGTGTGATCTTGCTTTTTGGGATTTTTTCACTCTTCTTAGGATTTTCATAATCACTGAAGCCAATGTTTCCCCTTGGATGAACTTCATATCCCTCACCAGTTCTTCATTTTCTGTAAGTGTGTCTCCCCTCATAGGCTCCTTAATTATCTGTGCCAGGGATTTATCATTGTTGTGGTTTAACCCCAGCCAGAAGCCAAGCCCCACACAGCCACTCTCTTGCTCCCCGCTGGTGGGATGGGGGAGAGAATCGGAAGAGTAAAAGTGAGAAAACTCATGGGCTGAGATAAAGACAGTTTAACAGGTAAAGCAAAAGCCACACACACACAAGCAAAGCAAAACAAGGAATTCCTTCACCACTTCCCACTGGTAGGCAGGTGGAGACTTGGCAGAGGAGACCAACACCCACCTTACTACAGCCTCCTTTCAGGTAGTTGCAGAGAGCGATCAGGTCTCCCCTCAGCCTCCTCTTCTCCAGGCTGAACAGCCCCAGTTCCCTCAGCTGCTCCTCATCAGACTTGTGCTCCAGACCCTTCACCACTTCATTGTCCTTCTCTGGACATGCTCCAGCACCTCAATGTCCTTCTTGTAGTGAGGGGCCCAAAACTGAACACAGCACTCGAGGTGCGGCCTCACCAGTGCTGAGTACAGGAGGACAATTGCTGCCCTGGTCCTGCTGGCCACACCATTCCTGATACAAGCCAGGATGCTGTTGGCCTTCTTGGCCACCTGGGCACACTGCTGGCTCATGTTCAGCTGACTGTGGACCAACACCCCCAGGTCCTTTTCTGCCGGGCAGCTTGATCAGAGAGTGAAATGCAAGAGTTCTCATCACAGAGTCTGGCTACAAAGGGCTCACTGCAATGTCATATTTTTAATCCTAGGACATCCTGGTTTATTATATTTGTTGGATAAAATGGCAAACGTTGTACTTCAGTTTCTGAAGAAAATTAAAATGAAACCTTCTCCGCAGGTAACTAAAGGTTTATATTCTAGGTGTGAACAGAAGAAGTGTGTCTTAACTGCAACAAATTGATTTCAGAAACCAAAATGATAAAAGATTATTTTCTGTTTATCTTTAAT
This sequence comes from Grus americana, assembly GCF_028858705.1. Taxonomy (NCBI): domain Eukaryota; kingdom Metazoa; phylum Chordata; class Aves; order Gruiformes; family Gruidae; genus Grus; species Grus americana. Next base: position 1,349,868 of record NC_072859.1, on the reverse strand, counting down.
TTTGAATAGGAAGTGAGAGATTGCACCTGCCAGAATTACTTCTCCCCCACATAACTTTTAAACCTGACAGAATCCTATCTATCTAGATACATTGTAAGATTTTTCTCAGAGAGTAAGCTCAAGAGGAAGTAACTAACAGTTTTGCCGTAGTCAGGCACAGCATAGCTTGAATTCTCCAGGCAGCTCTACCCATTTGCTTTTTCTGTGACCTGTAAAAGTTTTGAGTGTTTTCTTTTTTCTTTTTTTTTCCTTTTTTTTTTTTTACCTTTTCAGTGTAAAAATACTCAATATTTTCTAGGGATATGTTTGATATGAAATAAAATGAATACTTAAAGATAATTTCTTATTTACATTAGTATTTGAGATCCTCTCTTCAGCAGACTTATGGTTACAGTTGTGCATTAGTACAATGTGGAGGATCCTGCTAAATGAATTCTATTAAGATAGTCTTTCACAGGAAAATCAAACACCTGATCTTATTTATCAGTGGTGTTTTGCACTTTAAATATTTTCTTGTAATTCTGATTCTTTGTTCAATAATGTTATACTGTATCTATACTGTATCTGGAATCATCTATAGAAAAGTTCAAGTGTGGAAGAAGGGACTTTTCAAAGGACAAAATATAAGTACTTACACTCCACACGTGGTACACAGCTTCCATCTGGGCATGCAGCCAACATACTGTTGCCAGATGATGCAATTTTGACACCCTGAATTTCATTTTTCATTGGAAAAAAAAAAATCCTGGGGGAGGGGAGAAGAGAGGGAAAAAAAATTATTAGTGATTTATGTACATATATGTATGCGTATTTTAAGCAAAACTACTGTTTTTACCTACATAAAAGTAGCAGAAATGCCAAATTTTTATTCGGATATAGCAAAATTCAGAACAACTGGGTGAAAGTAGTTAGATTGAGGTTGCTTATTTGAGAGAGGACTGGGACAGAGAAAGTGAGGTACAAGGGCAGCAAAACAAGGGGACAAAAAAAATTCTGTGGATGATGCACAGAACTATTTGAGGGTACCTGCTAGCAGCCTTGCCCTTGAATATGGAAGCCTAAGTCAGAACAATGAAACGTAGATGTTGTTATGACCTTACTACATAAGTCAAACTTGCTTTTGTGGTCAGGAGGGTTCAGAAGTGTGGGATGCTTTCCCTGGCTGATACCTGGACAGGCAGATCACACATCTTGGTATCACCATGTCAGTGCCCTGAAAGGATCAGCATCTTCCACCGCTTCCTAGTATGTTGCTTTGGACTCAGTTCTGTAGGAACTCAGGCTCTGTGGGAAGTCAGAGCCATGCCGGGTGCCACTCTGATGGCAGGGAAGCTGCAGACACATCTATCCCAGAACATGCTACAACAGGACATGCAATGCTTTATTAGGCTAGATAATACAGGTTAGCTTAAATCTGCTAACCTGTCAGTCTACAGGAGTGCCAAGCACCAGCTGGGGTGACACTACACATCTTTAATGCTCCAGCATTATCATATTATCATAAATCTCATATTATTGTTATATTATGTTTGTTTATTATATTCTCTTAAGAATATAGGAACTGTAGCAGACCTTAAGCCTGGTAGCATAAGCAAGTGAACATTAGTTAACCTGCTATATTAACCCAGCAACTAATTTTTCATCAGTCAGAAGACCCTAGTAACTATTTACCAGTGTTTTATGAACAAGTGCGAATAGACCCTCCAGTCTTTTTAGAACTCAACTATATAAACCCGAGAGACCCTGGAGGAGCAGCTGATGGACCCCCCCTCCCAGTACTTGCAGACTCCAAGAGTGCCCAGAGACATCTAAACATGGAGATGCAGGGACACGTGTGGATGATCTACAGTCCTGAATGGTTAGAACTGACGTGTTTCAATGTTCGACCTCACAATCTAGTGTGTCTTTGCCTGGAAAGCAGGTCTTCTGCAGGGAAATCTTCTGCAAGAAAGTCAAACTGTTATAAATACTGCTTTTTATCTCTGTGTGTTTATCCCAATAAAATGCTAACATTGATATCTTAACTCATTTGCCTCTAAAATTGTGTATCTGTCCCTTTTGGTAGTTTTGCCCATGAGAAATTCCCTCTGTACTTCTGTGACTATTTAGAAAAAACTTGATTCCTTTATGATAAATTGTGTGTGTTTTGGACAGCAATGTCCAAATACTTCCACTGAGGATGATGGTTTCAGGCACATCAAATACACACAGTTAAAATAATAAATTATTCTGAGTTGCAACTATTCCCCCTTGGATTCTCATAGCAGTGACTTTTTCTGGTTCTGTTAGGATTCCATTCACATAAAGTTAGTGGTCAGACTAAATCCCAAGATCATATTACAGATTTCAAAAAATAGGGGGAAAAGAGTAACCAAAAATGTCATGTTTGCTTCGGAATTGAGAATTCTCCTAAAATGGGAGTGGAGGTTGCCTGATACTGCTGAGATTTTTCCCTTTAGAGAGAATATTTTCAAGATCTTGTTTTCCTGAAGTTTATTCTGGAAGGAAGGAATGGCATGTTGTGACATTTTTCTTTGGATCCTTGGATCCAAAAAGTAAAGTTCAAAAAGTATATAAGCAGCTGTCTCCTCAGATCTCTAAATACTGAACAGACACATACAGATCAACATTCTGGAGTTAATATAGAATTCACCTTTTTGTAGAGATGACAGCAATCAGAAAATTAAAGGGATCTGTATTGGCCAAAAGACAAGAAGACTATTAGGGTTTTGTTTTGCCTTTTTTTTTTTTTTTAAACTGACTGCTTTTTTTCTTTAGTTTCAAAATCTTCTGACAAGTCAGTAGTGTTTATAAATAGTGGAAACAACTTACATGTGTTCGAGCAAAAGTTTAATTTCTGAAGAAATCACTGAATTATGCTAAGAACTGGTGTGTGGTGGTATTTGTCATGTATGATTGCAGTGTAGTCATTAAAGAACCACTCCTTTAAGTGTTCTTTTTGCAGATCCATGGACAGTAGGAAGATTCGCTGGAGGTATGAAGAGGGATTGTTAGGCTCAAGATTCATACCCACCTACGTTTTCTCCATTCATATCTTTAACTGGGTTTACAGAAATTGCTTAGGGTCATGTTTGCAAACACAGATAGGCTTTGAAAGGCTTTGTAGGTGTAAAATGCCAAAGCTGCAAGGGCCAAGATGTTGAGTGACTTCAGGGACAGTTGTGGGTTATCCCAGAAATTATCATGACAATCTCAAAACTCTGGGGTCTGGTGCAGCAGGTATTTTATATTTTGCCTTAATTTAATACTCAGCCTCTGAACCATGACTTATTTACTTTAGTCTTTTACAGCATTACTCTGAACACAGTAAAATTGTCTTCCCCACCTTTTCTAAGGCAGTAATATAAATTCTTCTTTCACATACAATGATTCTTTCTGTTGCATGGGAATGAATGGAGATATTAATATTTGGGGCCTGATTGCAGTGTTTATTCCTTCACCACATGTTCTAAAGGGCAGCTGCATTTTTAGTACTTCAGAGTACATTTACCATTGATATCAGCTGCAGTTTTCAGTTATGTAGGATTTGTGAATTCAACAGGTTTTTTTCAAGAATTGATGAACACTCTCGGCTGCTTCTCAAGAATTTGTCTCTTTTGTGACCTGGAGACTCCCCATTTTACAGAAATACAAACTATTTCTAGCAAAATCAAAACACTTCCATGTTGTTCCTGCAGTCCTTCCATGCTTTAACTACATCCTTCCTAGCAGGTGAGCTATATGAGTACAGACATTTGCGTACAATGCCAAATCACAAGCTAACAGTCAGTCGAGTGTGACCAAGGAGATGCATACAATTCCTATATCAGTAATATGTCAAACCCTAAAACTTGATGATGTCATAATGAATGCACCTAGATAGTGTGTCTGAAGTTGCTCAGCATTTCCTAACTTGGAAATGTTTTACATTGCAATCCTACTGTTTTAAGGTGTTCTGATTTGTATTCTTTTTACAGTGTTTCACTTATCACTAGTTTGGTTTACTTTTGAATTCCCTTGCAGAATTTGGGCTTTGTCATGTTCTCCAAGAAATTTTATTGGGTGTAGGTGGCATTATTTCAGCAGCTGGGGGGCTGCAGGGCTGGCCTCTGTAAGAGGAGCTCAGGGGCTGCACCATGCCGGTTCCAGCCAGCTCTGCAACGGCCCCACCGCAGGGCACAGCTGAGCCCCTCAGAGACACTGGTGGCACCTCTGCGAAAAGGTATGTAAGAAAAGGCAAAATGTTGAGAGAAAAAACGGGCACTACCAAGGCCAGAACAGTAGGAGAGGCTCCGCCGCGGAGCTGACACCACCCCAAAGGGACTGCAGCCTGTGAGTGGGCTCCTCCGGAGTGGAGGAAACAACTATGAAGGAAGGAGCAGCAGAAGAAAAGAGCGAGGAACAAGGAGCAACAGCGAGAAACCATGGTGAAACCATGGTTCCCTGACCCTAACCATCACCTCACAAGGGGACGGAGTGTGACCTATGGCTGTAACGAGTGGAGACATGGAGAGGGGAGAAGGGGTGTCTGGTGAAACATGGAGCCTAGGAAAGAGGACAGAAAGTTATTTTCCCTCTGTGTTTAAATGTTTCTCTGTTTTATTTCCCAACACCCAAATCAGGAATCGAATGTTTATGTTAATTGGCAATAAATTAAGTTAAATTCCCCAAGTTGAGTCTGCTTTGCCTGCAACAGTACTACAAATACCTCATGGAAAGTTAAAAAAAAAAAAGTAAATCACTATTTTTAGTTTATCTTATGCACAAGATGCCCATGTTCAACTGGATTCTATTTTCAAGCCATATTTCTGTCAGCTTTCAGAATTGAAAGCAGGAGTTGCAGGCTATTAGTTTTGCTTTATGAAAGGATTATATTAGGTTTACACTATATATAATGCAAGAAGAACTATAGAAAAGTGATGAAGATAAAAAGAGACACAAAGGAAATACAGGGGCTCTCACAACCACAGAAATAGGTTGGCCTGTGTTTTGTTGAAGATTAATTTGAACTAAATTACCTGATTTCCAGAATGGAGGCTAATGAGTACTTTAGAAAGAAGTGAAACCAGTGTAGAAGAAATACATTTAGAGATCTCAAATACGTAAACTGAGTGTAGCAGAAAACTGAAAGAGGCACTTATCTCTTTAATTCACATTGTCAGTTACTTTTCTATTAGTGAATACAAATGACATTTTTGTTTTTAACAAAATTTATTTAATAATGTATTGTTATTAATGTGTGGGCACCCTTTTGTATGCATTTAGAGGCTGTATTTTTGGTTTGCTGGTTATAAGCTTTTATCCAAAATAACTTTCTCCAAAGTATAGTGACTTTTTTTGAAAACTACAGTCTATCTCAGTATTTGCTAGAAAATAACTATTGATCCTTTTGTTTGTCCTACACTCTGTCAGCTTTTTTTTCTATTAGTATAGAATCACGGACTGCTTTGGGTTGGAAGGGACCTCAAAGGTCATCTAGTTCCAACCCCCTGCCATGGGCAGGGACACCCTCCACTAGCCCAGCTTGCCCAAAGCCCCATCCAACCTGGCCTTGAACACTGCCAGGGAGCCAGGGGCAGCCACAGCTTCTCTGGGCAACCTGTGGCAGGGCCTCAGCACCCTCACAGGGAAGGATTTCTTTCTCAAATCTCATCTCCATCTCCCCTCCTGCAGCTTCAGGCCATTCCCCTTGTCCTGTCACTCCCTGCCCTTGTCACCAGCCCCTCTCCAGCTTTCCTGTAGACTCTTCTGGGGCTGGAAGGGGCTCTAAGGTCTCCCCAGAGCCTTCTCTTCTCCAGGCTGAACAACCCCAACTCTCTCAGCCTGTCTCCATTGCAGAGGTGCTCCAACCCTCTTGGCATCTTCGTGGCCTCCTCTGGACTCAGAAGATATTCTGTGACTTATCCAATCAGTAGGTCTTCCTGATCCCCTTTTTTTTTTCCTCATTGATGACTCCAATACACAGGAATATCTATATTTAGTCTTGAGAACAGATTTTTCAGGTTTACAGTAAGTTTTTTGTATCATTTTGGTTGATGTTGTATATGTTATAAATGTCTTATTGTTCCACAGGCTTTAGATAGCTGGATGTTTCTTAAGATTGTTATGTATAGTCCTGCCAGATTTCTACTACAGGAAATTAGTAATATCTATATTGTGATAGGCAGTAATAGTTTCCATCTGTTTCTGACATCAGACAATGTTTTGTCTTCTGTATGCATGCTAAAAGACACCATTACTAAAACTTTAGCTTCCATCTGCTCTCACACCTAAACATAAGCTTGACTACACAAATCCAAGTGTTTTAGGACAACATAGGGTAAACAATGAGTGAAATGTATACAAATAGTGGCAGCATATTTTCTTCTGCTACTTAATGGATAGTTTAGGGTTACTGCTAGTATGATCGCTTCATGCACGTCATTTTCTACAATGCTACAAAAGCTGTCTGCAGTGATTACTGCATATTGATCAAACTAAATGGCATTGCTGGGACGGAAACATTTATGACTACATCTCATAAAGGACATCAGAGAGTTAAAAGAGTGTATTTTACTCATTCAGTAAGAAAGGGTTAGGAACTGTAATACATTGCACAGAGGAAATTGCAGCTGTTGAGAACACAGTTTAAAGAATGTAATGCTGAAAAGCCTAGTTTTAAATCTCATTAAAATTGTAGCACAAACTGACAAAATCAGAAAACTCAAAGCTAAGGTCATCACCCTGTTCTTAATGAAAGCTACTTCTGTAAAAACCAAATTGCAGGAGTGTCATGACCTTAATGTGATGAATTCTGATTTAAGTGCATTTGAGGAAATGTATATGAATCAAAAGACTGTACATGAGCTACCTAAAAAATGATTTGAATAACAATACTTAGTCAAGCTCAGGGATTTGTATAAAAATTGTTGAACCTGATGCATGTACTTTTATTAATTTTACACCATGACGAACCTGGTGTTGCACCAGATTGGCACCAGTCATAAAGAAAAAAGAAAGGAAGGAAGAAAATTTTCCTGTTTGCTGCCCATTCATGTATGGGCATCAAATGATAAAAGTAGAGAAAGGATACATAAACATTGTATGCATTGAGTTTTTATAAGGCAGTTGTTAGTTATTTGCAAAATAATCTACAAAATTAGCATTTGACAGTATAATTAATGCCACATCCCAGTTGACTACCAGATGACAGAACTACTCATGACTGAAAACTGCATTTGGAAGAACGTATTTGAGTAAGGAGACCAATACGTAGCACATAACCCAAGCGTATGATAGTCCTGGTGTAGTTTAAAACAATGGGGATTTAAGACTTGGCAGAAAGCCTAAGCTAATGTTTCTCTCAGTATTTTTTTCCTATCATCCTGCTTCTGCCTCCTTTTCTCCCTCCCCCAAAGCAAAAATAAAATCACCTTGAACATTTCCATAGGTTTTTTGATACTAATTCAATATTATCATGAAGCCTTTCTAGAGCTGCAGAAGGCATTGCAAATTTGTCTTCAGAAAATAAAGCTGCATCTTGGAAACTCTCTCAATGCTTTGTGTTCAAGTTCATGCAGACTACTGAGAATTCTATATGTAACATTGATGAAGATGTGCCAGACAATTATATATGCCAGGGGCACGATGGAGGAAATGAAGCACTAGAAAGCATTACACTGCCATCTCTGACTGTGTTCTGTCTGTCTAGACGGGCTGGCTCTGCTCAAGTTCTGTTTTGATGTGAACTTAGAGAATCAGGGGATGAAGGTTAGGTTTAAGTCATTAGAAAAATGTGTTCAGCCAGGTCTTCAGCTTAAGCTGTAATACATGTGATTGAAAAGCATCTCCACCTTTTCAGCAAAGACTTATTTATTTTTATAAACACAAGAGTTTCTCCCTACCACAAATAAAAAAGGGAAAATAAAAGTTTGATGTTAACATGGAAGTCTTTTTACTCAAACTTTGTCAGTAACAGTGCACAAATTTTACACAATTTTCTGGCAACCAAGAGATTTTTGCATACTTGCCAGTAGGATCTGCCTCAATGTAAGCTGGGGAGATCATGAGGTGGAAAGATTCCTCTTCTGTGCAACTTTACTTCTATTTCTTTTTGGTTTTCCTAAAGCACTTTCAGCCCATCATCCTGCTGATATATCCCTTTTAATGATATATTTTCTCTTTCCAAGTAACAGAAAGTGCCAACCTACTAAGCAGATACCTCCAAATTCATTTTTGTCCTTTCATTCCAACTTGTGTAAGTAGAATTAGAGCAGGTTTGGTGCAGGTAAAGGAAGTGGGTAATATCTTTGATTCCTGTATGCCTTTGTCACTCTGACGATTTCATCAGGTTGCTGTGAGCCTGGTTTCTCTGCCTCTTTAGCTTAACAGTTCTCCTTATGTTAATGTAGGAATTACCAGAAATGTTAGGGGGGCAATGAAGGCAAAAGTATAATTCATCTATCTAATGTATGTGAATTGCATTTTAAACTTACAGGATAAGCGTATGGATCAGTGTGTATTTGATGCTGTATTTGAAACACTTTACAGCAGCCATACTATATAATTGGCTCTAATCTTTCATTTTTTCAAGATCCTATCTTTTGGTTTTCAAAGTTTTTCTTATGATTAGAATCTCAACATGCTGTGTTCATATAAAAGCTAACTCTAGTGAAAAAGGCCAGTTTGAACTTCCAGGAAATGACAATTAAACTGGAATGGAAGAAGAGTTCCTGACATGAAGAAAGCACAAACAGACTTCCGTATAAAAGAAACTGAGGAAGAATTTGACCTTTTTTCCATCACAATGCTTCTAAATGAAAAATTGAATCAGCATAGTACTACTAGGACTGGATTTTTATGGCTTGCAAAGGTATTAAAATCTTTAATATATTATATCCATCAGAAAATATCTGACAGATCCTCTATTGAAGTTTGGGGTAAATTCATGAAAATTTGCATACATATGACGTTCATGCTGGGTTTAGACATTAGGATACTAAACAGGGAAAATTACCTCTACCATGCCACATGCTGTCCTTTCCTAGACGTCAGCCAGTGGCCACTGTCTGAGGCAAGGAAATTGTCATGGGTGAACTTTCAGTCTGAGCACAGCCGTCATGCTCTGTTAGTGCTATCCCTTCATTTTACCCTGTTAATGTACCACAGTTTTACTCAGATGCCATCAGACTAGGACCTGATACGTAAAACCAAATAGATTGTATTCTCTGACTTGTTTGATTTTGGTTTTGGTGAGGTTTTTCACATTTTCTTTTCTAATAGCAAATAGTTGCAGGCATTTGTATCTGCACTTGAAACTCTGACCCGGGGAACCATGCCATCTCATTTATGGCTTAGCTATCAGAAATTTCAGAATCTTAAAATGTAGAGAGATTTTCACATTCTCTGACATTTTTCAGTGTTCATTGGAGTTACTTTTGCAACACTGAGAGAATTCAAATGACCAGGCTGTGTTCCTTCCCAATTTCTTGCCCATCCCCAGCCTATTTGCTGCAGGGGCAGAGTGGAAAAAAGAGAAAGCCTTGGCATTGTGCAAGTACTGCTCAGCAATACCCAAAACACTGGTGTGTCATCAGCACTGTTTTAGTCACAAAACCAAAACCATATGGACTGCTATGAAGAAAATTATTTCCATCACATTAAAAGAAAGCAGACATAGATTTTGACCTAAGAATGTGCAGATTTATATAATACAGAATATTTTTTTCAATCCATTGGTCCAAGTTCTTCAAGTTTGACATTAAGATCAGAGCATGACTAATACTTCTGAAATACTGGATAGAAAACAAGACCAGTGGACTAGTTGTTACACAGATGTTTATGTTTACCTGCCCATCTCAGGAATGATTAAATGTTCCTACAACCCCGAAATGATTCCAACTTGAAGCACAGTTTGACTCTATCTAGGACTCAGTTCTATGTGAAGATTCAAGTCATTTCACAAGCTACTATGTATTTGTATGTAAAAGCATTTATCAAAAAACACATGACAAGCAAACCCAATACATCAGTTGTTTAAGATTGGTTCTCCTTACATTGAAATGCAGTCACTTCTGAGAGGCAAGTTATTTACCACGTAAGACAGGAACCAAATAAATTAATTTCAGACTGCAGTAGAAATCTGACAGGTGGAATATAGTTGTCAGAACTGACATTTAGCTATGCACTCATTTGACTGTTTCTTCTGAGCTATAACAAGATTCCTATAACAAAAGGATCTGAAGCCCTGACACAAATGATCAGTATTTCAGTGGACAGTTTATTCAGAAGACTTCGCAGAGTAATTCCTTCATATGCTGGGATACCGGCTGACATTAGTGTTCCAAATCATCACCACCTCTTCACAAGTGACCCTTGCAGACTGCCCATTCAAGAACTGACTCAGCCAGTGCAGCTTAGACTAAGGGAATGGATGAACACACTGAACACAATTGTATGGCTCCAGGCTAAACTGTGTATTGATGCCTACTTCATTATGTTCTTTCACAAGACCGTGACTGCGACCTGCTAAGGACTTCTCAAAATGTGCCCCTCAATGTTTTGCCCAAAATAAAGCACTTAAGAATTATACTTCTGTCTCCTAAATCTTTTTCTGATATTTCAACCATAAAATCAGTCTCTCAACCATTTTTTTCTTGGTTGCTGTATTTTTAGCATGGACATTTTAAAGGTCTGATCGGTGTCTACAGGTAGGAGGTGCAAAATGCATTTTCTTGAATTATCAAGGCAGCATCTCTACAAACTAAGCTTCTTTTCACTACCCACAATGTTACCACAACTTTTGCAGTTCAAGTCTGCCTTCGCAAAATGATCACCTGAAACTTGTGAGAACATTGACTCTTCATTACTGTGACTACATTTATTAAACATTTTAATAATAAGAAAAAATGTATTAATGATCTTGAGCATACTCTTAATTGTTTAATTACTACATTTAAGAGTTTTTTTAAAAAGTCATAAGCAGACATATTTTCCACTCAATTAAAGTAGGGTTTTTATCTGCTACTTTGCCAAGAGTACATGCACAAAACCCAAGAGCTTATCTGCAAAATATTGTAGGATTAGTTTAGAAATCATAGCAGTTTACAAATGGCTGCATTTTTAAGCTATGTGTCAGCAAAATATTTCTCCTTACTTTTCCAGTGAGGAGTACCTTCGCATTGTAAGATGCAGCTGTGTATAGATAAATATCTCCTAAAAACTGTACCAGAAGCAGTGTAAAAGGTAAAACCAGCCAATGCAGACATTTGTGGTAATGTTACTACATGGCTTTTGATATCCAGCTAGCAAGGTGTGTTGGGTTTGCGTGGCAAGGTTTTGGTAGCGGGGGGGCTACAGGGGTGGCTTCTGTGAGAAGCTGCTAGAAGCTTCCCCTGTGTCTGACAGAGCCAATGCCAACTGGCTCTAAGACAGACCCGCCGCTGGCCAAGGCCATGCCAATCAGCGCCTCTGTGATAACATAGTTAAGAAAGAAAAAAACAAGCTAGAGAGAGCTTTTGGAACCGGAGAGAGGAGTGAGAAGATGTGAGAAACTCTGCAGACACCCAGGTCAGTGCAGATGGAGGGGCAGGAGGTGCTCCAGGTGCCAGAGCAGAGATCCCCCTGCAGCCCGTGGTGAAGACCATGGTGAAGCAGGCTGTCCCCCTGCAGCCCATGGAGGAAGGATGAGGGGGTGTAGAGATTCCACCTGCAGCCCATGGAGAGAGGACCCCACTCTGGAGCAGGTGGAGGCACCTGAAGGAGGCTGTGGCCCATGGGAAGCCCACGCTGGAGCAGGCTCCTGGCAGGACCGGTGGACCCGTGGAGAGAGGAGCCCACACCAGAGCAGGTTTGCTGGCAGGACTTGTGACTTCGTGGGGGACCCCACCCTGGAGCAGTTGGTGAAGAACTGTAGCCCGTGGGAGAGACTCCATGCTGGAGCAGGGGAACGATGAGAGGAGTCCTCCCCCTGAGGATGAAGAAGCGGCAGAAACACCGTGAGATGAACTGACCGTAACCCCCATTCCCCGTCCCCCTGTGCCGCTGGGGGGGGGCAGAGGTTGAAGCCAGGAGTGAAGTTGAGCCCGGGAAGATGAGAGGGGTGGGGGGAGGTGTTTTAAGAGTTGATTTTATTTCTCATTCCTCTACTCTGTTTTGCTTAGTAATAAATCAGATGAATTCCCTCTCTAAGTTTGGTCTTTTGCTCGTGATGACAATTAGTGAGTGATCTCTCCCTGTCCTTATCTCGACCCGCAAGCATTTTGTTATGCCTTTTCTCCCCTGTCTGGTGAATGAGGGGAGTGATAGAGCGGCTCTGGTGGGTACTGCCTCCAGACAGGGTCAACCCACCACACAAGGAACATTGCAGGTTTGCAGATCTTTCATATGGTGATTTTCACATTCTTTTTGAGTTACTATGTCTGTATTAATTTGGAAAAAGAGGAAAAAAGGTGCGAAGTGTCTCAAGGGTTTGTTTCTGCCACAATCTGTCTGCCACAAATTGCTCTGAGTTTTGAATGTTTGACGGCTAGCCAGACACATTTGCTTTGGTTTTTTTGGCAAAACTATCATTCTTTTCAAAAGAAATAGCACATGGTCACCAGTGAAACTAGCCTGTGAGTCATGACAAGACCCTACATGTGAGGTATGCTTTAGCTGAGTGTTGCTATACAGCAAATTGCAAATATCAACTAGTATTAGTAACAACAATATGAAAATTCTGTGATATAATGAGATTTAAAGTTCTTAAGGACTAGAACTCTAATATTCTGGCTGCCAATACACATAAGCTGAATCTGGCATTTCTTCACAGCCTTTATTACATGAGCTAGTCAGGTTAGGCTCACTATGGTGCGTACTGCACTTGCAAGAAACTATTGGGAAAGATATCCAAGGAATAAAATATTAATTGTGATGCATAGATAAAGATTATAAAAGAAAAAGACTCCCTAGGAAAAGAAGACATGAAGAACATTTCTTGCTGAGGTGAATTGACCTTGGCAGGCTGACAGATGCCCACCCAGCTGCTCTTCCACTACTCCTCCTCAACACGATAGTCAGGCAAAATAAGACAGAAAAGCTTGTGGGTCAAAATAAAGACACGGAGATCACTTATCAATTACCATTGTGAGCAAAACAGACCTAATGTGGGAAAAAAGTAGTTTAATTTATTGCCAATTAAAAATAGAGTGGAATGGTAAGAAACAAAGACAAAAATCGAAACGTGTTCCCTCCACCCCCCCTGCCCCCTTCCCAGGCTCAACTGTACTCCTTCATTCCTAACTCTTCCACCTCATTCCCTGAACCAAACAGCAGAGGGAGAAAGCGGAGTGAGGGTTACAGTCAGTCCATAACAGTTCCTCTTTGCCGCTCCTTCCTCCTCATGCTTTTCTCCTGCTCCAGTGTGGGTCCTCTCCATGGGCTGCAGTCCTTCATGATGCACCTGCTCTAGGATGGGCTCTCCACAGGCTGCAGCTTCCTTGAGTGCATATCCATCTGGTCTGGTGTAGGGTCCTCCATGGGCTGCAGTTTGCAAATACCTGGTCTGGCGTGGTCCCTTCCAAGGGCTGCAGGGAAATCTCTGCTCCGGCACCTGGAGCATGTCCTGCCATCTTTTTCTCTCACCTTGGTGTTGCAGGGCTGATTCTTTTATTTTATTTTTTGTTTTTCTTGACTCCTCATTCTTGGGCAGAGTTTTGCCCTTTCTTAAATATCTTTTCCCAGGCGTGCCACCAGCTTCACTGATGGGATCACCTGTGGCCTGTGGTGGGGCCATTGTGGAGCCAGCTGGAAGCAGCTGGAAGTGGCTGGAACTGTGTCTGGCACAAGACAGCCCCTGGCATCTTTGCACAGACACCCCCCCACACCTCTCCTGCTGCCAAAACCTTGCCACCTACACCCAGTACATTTGCTTTCTTGATCTGTGGAAAATATTACAAGGACATAATTAACATTCCCTATAGCTAGTAAAAAGAAATCTTCTCATCTGTTCTCCACATTACATTTGCTGATATGCATTTTGACATTTTAATAATTTTCTTGTAAAAAAAAAAAAATTATGGAAATTGAAGCTCCTAGACCTTTTCAAATGACTCATAAGAAAAGGAGCATATCTGCCAAGATACCTCAAAATAGTCAGATCCCCAGGTGTAGTGTAAACTTTTGAAAATGTTTACAGATACTGACAGTTTTCCAATCTTGGATAAGTGTCTAATCCTTTTGTGGAACAGCTTGTCCTAGTTTTCGTTATTTCTGGCATAGGAGGGTAAATTGCATGCAAGATTCATCATTTCCTCCTGCTGTCTAAAATCATTTTCTCTGAAAAATAATGTATGGAAATTACTTTCCACTCATAGCTTCCCTTAAACTTGCTCTTGTTGAAAGCTTCCTTCTTTATGCAGACCAGTAAATCAGTACTTGGAAATGGGATAAATGGACCCTTCTCTTTCAATAATGCCTTTCCTAATGCAGTTATCTGTACTGTGTAAGTGCAAGAGGTGACATTCCAGTGGCAATACCTGTAGGGACTGGTGCCAGCAGGTAGAAAGTTGAGGGAGCACAAACCAAAGAAATAATGCCTCGGTGATGCTATGCCTTTATGAATTAAGTGCAGGTTCAACTACCTCTGCTTCACCAGGCGTGGATGAAGGAGTAATCACTGTAATTTAAGGTCAACAGAAGAAAAGGACTGCCACATGCCAGCAGGTAGAATGCTGTTGAGCCCTGTCTGATACACTGGAGACAAGGCTTTGTTTCATGGATGAGGTTTTTCAAACATTTGCATTTGTAAATCTTTTATATTTTTAGGGCCCTCACCTATTAGCAAACACAACAGTTCTTTCTTGGAAATTCAGTATTTCCAGTATGGAAGCAGTGATTTCCATATCCTTCTTAGTCCTTCAAGCCCTCTCGTTCTCTTCTATTGTCTTGCCTCTTGGAATAATGTGAGGTCTCTCTTCGGCTTTATTCTTCTGTATTTTACACAATCTTTGGACATTTACCAAAGTGTACAGCCTCTTGCTTTGTCAGTAAGCATGAATGTAGCCTTTCTGCCTTTGTGCACCTTTCTTTCATACCCTCCATATGGGCAGCAGGAAAAGGGAAAGAGAAAATGCCTTGCTCTTCCCTGGTCCACCCTTCTGAACTGAGTCATAGTGCCAGCAGTGAAGCAGAGGAAAGCAATGTGGCTTTGCTTGGAGGTCTCATTACAAGGAATAGTAATACCTACTTAGAAGCTACAGTATTAAACATGCTTGAAGGTCTCAATGCCATCTGTTCCCAGATTTTCCCAGATATCTAGGTTGTTATTCTATTGAATTAATTTCTAAATGCTGTTAAGCATTCTTCAAAAATTAGATTTTTTGTTTATGGATGGATTCATCTCTCTGTCACTTTTTGACAAGCTGTCCAATAAAAATATATCAATTAGCATGAAACTCATATCCTGAATTTTTGCTGTTGAGTGGCCATCCATGCCTCTGATGGCTCAGTATTTTTATCTACTCTTTTATGTAAATCATTCTCCATTGCAGCCCACTGTTAAAGTAAGCTTTTTTCTTCCTGTTTATTAGGTGAAATTGTATTACACTACATTGTCTGAAATGTGATTTGTTTTTAATTATACAAACAACATCTTTTCTGGTTCAGTAGTGCAGATTTTCAGCTGAATGCTTTCAGTAAAGCCAGTAAATAAAGCTGACTTCCCCACGATTTATCCTACAAAAAGATGGAGGAATAAAAGCTGCAAAACGGTCAATGTTCTTGCAGAAGAATTAATCTCCTTTGTGTTTACTTATTGCAAACAATCCATCTGGATATTTCTTGCCAACTGCTTCTTGCTGAGTGTATTCAGTGGGCAGAAAAATAATTTATTTTGATGTCATGTCATTTTTAACTTGCAGAAATGCATGTAGTAAGTTGTTTTTAAAGTTGCTGTAAATGTTGCTATAATTAATATTACTTACAAAACATAGCTATGACTGAATATTTTTATGTCACTAATACAGGGCTGGTGCTACCTATTGCATTAGTTATAGTTAGTGCATGAATATTCTCTATTATATACTATATAAAATTATGAAAATATGAAATTATAACCTTGTTTTCTAATATCTGGCTTGGTTTGTATAAATTTATAATACAGATGCCATTGAACATGGCAATCGCTATGAAATCTGGGCAATGTTGCAATAGCTTTCTAAGATTTTGTCCTGTTTTCAGCTGGGATAGAGTTAATTTTCTTTCTAGTAGCCCGTATAGTGCTGTGGTTTGGATTTAGTATGAGAATAATGTTGGTAACACACTGATGTTTGTAGTTGTTGCTGGGCAGTTGTAGTGTCTACACTAAGTCAAGGACTTTTCAGCTTCTCACGCCCTGCCAGGTGCAGAAGAAGCTGGAGAGCACAGCCAGGACAGCTGGCCCAGGCTGGCCAAAGGGATGTTCCCTGACGTAGAATGTCACGCTCCGTACATAACTGGGGGAGCTGGCCGGGAGGCGGGATTGCTGCTCGGAAACAGACTGGGCATCAGGATCTTTTTCCTTTTGCATGTGGTGAGCAACTGCATTTGTGCATCATTTGTTATTATTACTACTATTAATATTGTTGTTGTTATTATTATTGTTCTTTTTGCTGTTATCATTATCATCATCATCATTATCATCATCGTCCTCCTCAGTTATCCTCTTAAACTGTCTTTATCTCAACCCACAAAGGTTTTTTCCATTCTCCTCCCCATGCCCTTGGCAGGGGGGAGGGGTGAGCGAGTGGCTACCTGGTGCTCGGTTACTGGCTGGGGTTAAACCACCACAGATTTCAAAAGATATTTGTGAACTCACGAAACTGCCAACAGTGACATGATACTGGAAAGGCAGGTGATACTGCCTCTTGGACGACTGTCATAAACATGTCTGTTCCATTGCAGTCATAATGCTGTGTTGTCAGCATGATGGGGAAGTGAAAGCCACTGCATTAGGAGCAGTATTTGAGTGAACCTCGTAACATATTGAAAGGGGGTTTTACATGGTACCGGTATTTATGTATCTTTAAACTAGCCGGATTGCATGTTGAACACCTCCCTGAAGTTAGGAAACAATGACATCTAAAAGACGGGTAGATGTGCGATCAGCACTGCTAGCTCAAAAAGGATTTAAGGATTTTGAAAGTATTTGCTGTTTACAAGTATATTCCAATAGAAGAGTATGTGGATTGCTGCAATGTTTTAGTATGGCAAATAAAATTGCTGTGTCTTTCCAAGTTGGTTTTAGAGATATAAGAGATTTTTTTTTGTCTCCTCAAAACTTTTTACTTGGTGATTTCTTGTTTGTTTTTGGTTGAAAATTACATAAACTCTACAATTCCTTGTTGTCTACTTTCTTTTAAATTGATTTTTTTTTTAAATGCTCAAATGCAAATTGACATCACCTAACATTGTGTCTCCATCCATGCAACTCTGTAGATTAACTCTGAGAACAGAATTAGTATGAATTTGGTTTGTTAAGAATTCAAGTACTACTTAGCTGCTTTAAGCAAGACACCTTGTTGTGTGTTCTAGCGTGATGATGACATATCTTTTAACACAGATTGGTATCATTAAAATATCACACAGCTCTGTGATAAAAGGAAGATTTTATATAGAATGTCCTAGACAACCTTCAGTGTAGCCACACACAAATGGAGAGGTGTGGGTATATCGCAGTGAGTCCCTATTGCTAAGTCATCGTGGCACTGTCAGTGAATGCTTTCCGCGTGCAGATTTTGCAGTGCATTGCCTCCTGACTAGTAGTGACCGACGGTATTTAGCACGTGTGCTCCCAAAGCCAGGCAGAATCTGCTCTTCATGAGAGGTCAAATGCTTGTGGAAGGTATATGCTTGCATAAATACTGAGGATTTAATACCAAATTTTGTAATTACATTTTACTGAAATAAATTTATTTTCTAGTTAATCATAAGCTGGAGCTTTGGTTCTTTCTTCTACTAAAAATACATGTATCCGTGTTGAGCTTAGCACTTTAAAACCTTAGCACGTGTGTGCGCACACACACACACACACAAAAATTTGCGAAAGGTTTGCAAAAATCTTGGATCAGAGAATGTTGGATGAGAAGATGGGAATGAACATAAGTTTGGTTTTGGGGGTTATTTGTTATGTTTTGCTGTGATTTTTTTTCTTTTAAGTCTGCCTTACTTTCAGTGTACTTCTGTTATTTTGTATAAGAGAACATGATTTTGTATCACTAGATCGAGACATAATACCTCTGAATTGTATGAGTTCCCATCACCAGATCATCACATTCTGATTCTGCAAGTTTTTAGTTCGGGCTCCCGATGGTAATTTATACAGCCTCTGTGGTGACAGCTACACCTTAACGTGATGTTTGCAATTGTCATGGTCCTGGTCAAAGACCTTTGTCCATGGAGAGTTAGTAATCTGCGTAACAATTAACCTGAAAGGCGCTGGTGTGTGCGGTGCTGCACATATCCTTGGCCTCAGGGTAAAGTGACCCGGTAATCCTCCCTCCTGGCACGTGGTGATGATGCCAGCAGCGTTACTGTAGAAAGTAAATCCTTCAACATTTTTGAGACATTTTGATTGTTTGTTTTTTTTTTTTTTTTAATGGGAATAGGTAATACATTGCTCAAGAATTTACGTGCAACTCTCCCTTCTCTAAAATACACTTTTTATGAGTGACCAAACTAGAAAAGCATCTGACAACAAATATTATCACAGCTAAAACTCATATTGTTGTATTATTTCTTAGTAAACCACACCTACCTTGCTAATGATTGTTTCTCGGCAGGCTATATATAAATACTGTAGGGTTTTAAAAGTATATATATGGAATAATAAAAATATTTTTTCATTACTTTTCAGAACAAATTAAGTATAGGTAATATTTATGTCAATAACAAAATTAATATTGTTTTTAGTGGACGTCACAAGCAGCTAACATTGAAGAAAATGGAAAATGCTTTTAAGGCAGTTTCAAGATCAGCAATGAGATTATTTGCAATCCAAGGTGAAAGTGTAATGCATAAACTGACATTATTGTTGGCATATGGACTACCAGTTGTCTTTAGCCAAGATTTTCAGTCTTCGGTCATGATTATCATACAGATTTCTCCCAAAATCATTTGAAGGACAAGTATTTGTATATATATCTATAGAGAGCACTCTTACAAACTCTTAAAAACTTAACCTGTCAGTTAGTTTTAAGAAAAAAATTAGTATTTTTGTGGTATGGAAAAAGAAAAATTGTCTAATCTTTAACATAAGTAAATTAGATAATTCTGTCTAAGTACCAGTATAAGAATTTGACTCAGATAAGTTTTTCAGATGAATATAAAAAGTCAGTCTAGATTCACATGCAGTCATACATATTTAGGGCTGGAAGAGGAAATTTAAGGAAATCTGGCCCTTTCTCTTGCTCTTAAGCAGGACTTAGAATATCTGTGACATATTTATATAATTTGGTTTTATAAGTTCCACTGACTGAGATATTGTAGGCTCCACTTCTTTATCAGTAGAGATCGACGATCAGCATAGTTAGAAATAGTTCTCTGATATTTAATTTAATCTTTCCTGATGGCAAAAATATATATTTTTGGTAGTTTTTTGTTATTTTCTTTTTCCTTTTTTCTTTCTTTTTTTTTTTTTTCTTCTAACCTGAGTGTAGGTGGGTATTGTGTGATACTTGCTTTCTTCGTAGCAGTCTTCTATATGTTTGATCATAGGAATGTCTTTCACATGTCTATTTTCTCACTTCTAATTTTTCATATCTGCTTGCTGTACTGCTAGCACTGGTGCGTGAACACCTCAGAATTACATCATGCTGTCTCTTCTCCTGAGGCAGACTGCAAAATTGCACAGCTACCCCAAGGATGTATGCAAGACTTGATCGGGGAAGCCTTGAAGCCCAGGGTGCATTGCATCACGTCCCCCTCAGTGGAAGCCTGATCTTCCACAGAGGCTGAAGGTGAACTAGAGACTCTGTGCAGCAGGGGAAGCCGTGGTGTAGAATAAACATTGTCCTCCACTTCCCAAACACTAAACCACAACATTTATAATTCCAACTCATGACGACATCTTGGTCACCCAATGGAAATCTGGTTCAATTTTATGAGCAGGGCCCATTTCAAACACTTATTAAACACAGAATATGGTCATTTTGAGACAAGGTTGAGTCCTCAATTTTTTTGTTGCTTAGAAACCATAGTTCTGCATGTACTAAAAATATCATATTGGGTGATGGACAAATCTGCAGAATATCTGTGACAAATTACGAAAATCACTGCAGATGATGGCAAAATTACAAAATGTGGCCACAGTAGGTAGAGAATTGAAAATAATCTTAAAAGAGGGAAATTGGTTTTTCACAGTTATTTCTGAATCCAGGTTTATATTGCCATACCTGGCAGTCTTTTGAAAGAAACAGAACATGTTTATCTATCTAATTAATATGGCAGCATTTACTCTGTGGTTTACCTACATCTGCAATTAATATTATAGCAATTAATATTATAGTGAAGTTGCCACAGTCTTTCAGCACTTTATTTCAGCAGTACCTTCTTCTTATATAGTTGAGGGAAAATGATTACCTGTGAGAGCCAATGCTATATTGCATACCATCTACTATTGCAATCAATATAATTTATTAGTAATAAATCCAAAATTTCAGAGGCAAACTAGTTGAAAACTGATTTGAAAAAAAAAAAAAAAACAAACAAAACCCCCCCAAAAAACCAGATAATATTTTGGGGTTTCATTTTCAGTTTATCTTGCTGGTTTTCTTTCAAAATGTCATGCTACCTCTTAGGTTAGGAAGATGTCTGGAATTGTAAATTTATAGGTATTTTGGCCAATTCCTACTTATATCAATTAATTTTTTACCCTAATTCATAAGTTAGTTCTGCCATGCCTTCATAATGTCCTGCTTTCTCTTCCTTTTTTATGTCCCATATGCAAGTACTACTTTCCAGAACATAGCTCCTTCTTCATTCTGAAGTCCTTAGTATTAACTGAACAGCTCCTGAGATTATTTTATACCATTGTTAAGTCAGGTTGTAGCACTGGCTTTTCTGAAGCATTTAAAGGATCCAGATAGTGGCATTTAGTGACATGTAAAGACTTCTTTACTCCAAAAATCATTCTGCCATGTAAGTTAGTAATAGGGCTGATAAAAGCATCAGTCTATAAGAATGACGAGAACATTGTGAATGTTTTGAAATAATTTATGTTGAAATATGAAGGGCACTTAATACTTGTTTGCTTTTATGATGGAAGAATTTGTCAACATCTCTTAGTATCAAACCAATAATAAAAATAAAGGGAAAAATATAGGCATGGATAAATCTGTGCTGTATTCCTTCTAATCCTTCTGTTCAGTGAGCTGAAGTGAAATTGTGAAAAGTTGGCTCTGAGTTACCAGATTTAAAAATTGCATCTTGAAGTTAGGTCATAGACTTCTCTAGAGGTGGGAAACCCACATTAGCACAGCTCCCAGATAAAACAGCATCCTGAAACACGGGAGCCAGGCCATTTCTGGAACTATCTGGCTTCAGAAGCCTACTCCAGGCAAATTTTTGAAATACTGCAGTCCTGGAGCTGCAAGTCCTGGATATCCTGAGGCGTCTCAGACCCAGAAAATTCCTGAGAAGTTCCATGAGTAAACGGGCAGGAAAACAATGGTATGTGGTTGTGTTTCCATACACCATTTCAGCTCTGGTAAATGATCATTTTCAGGTGGAGGATGTTTCCATCAAAGTTTCTAGCCCCATACAATTTCTAATGCTTTTTTATAGCACTATGTTGCAAGTTATAAGTGATATGAAATTTCTCCTCTGCATTACTATCCTCGGTTTGTACAGGCTTCTATATTTTTTACAAAGTAAACTCTCTGACTTAATTCAGAGGAAAAGTCAATGAACTAAGATCACATACAGGAAGGTTTTGTAGCACCTAAAGATTGAGATGTCAAATAATACATAGAAAAAAATATCAGTGTGCAAAGTTGGGGCTCCTCTTCTCATAGAAATCTTGTAAACATGTAAATCCACCTGTAAATCTGATTTGCACAGTAAAATGTGTGTTTGATGGCAAACATAATAGTAGCATATATTTTCCTTTGCTCAGATTGCAGCATTTCAACTGACTATTTTCCAACCACTGACTGACTTTGCTGCAATATTAAATTATTAAAGACAGAGAATCTTGTGAGGCTTTTAACGTTTCCTTCTAGCCA
The DNA here is from genome assembly GCF_028858705.1 of Grus americana. Classification (NCBI taxonomy): domain Eukaryota; kingdom Metazoa; phylum Chordata; class Aves; order Gruiformes; family Gruidae; genus Grus; species Grus americana. The sequence goes on along the minus strand of NC_072859.1, from coordinate 1,327,651 downwards.
TTGTTGTCCATATTTATGAAGTAAACTGAATATTTCTTCTTATTTGTGGGTACGTCCTTTTTATTTTTATACTAGTGACTGTTCTTAAAAAGCCACACATGTGAGATGATAACATGAAAGCTGGAATTAAATATTTGTGTTTCGCTCTGTAAAGATAAAGATCTTAATCCATTTCCTTGTCAGAATTGAAATGAGAGGATTTGTCCTTGTGTGACCAAGTAAAATTCTCATTGACTCCAGGTAACAAAGTTCAGTGTTATCTTGTTTTTCTAGCGAGTCAGAAGATGTAAAACACGCTAATTCCAGGAAAGATCAGGAATAAAGTTTTCTTGTCAGCTCCGGTATGCTGAAGCACTGATTCTTGGTGATGCTGGCTATGTGCAGCACATAGATCCAACAGGAGCCAGCATTTTCTTGAGAACTTCGTGGAGAGGAGGGGTGTGCTGAGAAATCCCCACAGAAAAAGTGGTGCTTTGGGATTTGTTTTGGAAGGCCCATCATGCCCTTAATGCTATTTTCCTAGCTATCCTTCTAGAAACAGAGGAGGGCACTGATCTTGAGACTAGGTCAAAGAGAAATGCTCTTCCTAGGAGCTAATCTGCACCAGCTGGTTAATTGGGAGCACTGTGGGATGAGTTTCTCACAGGGCAGGGGTAGTTGTTCTGTACCCCTCTGTTGGGTTATTAAAGTCTTTCTGGGTTATCAAAACCATTCTAGAGTACACTGCACTGTGGGATCTTACTTTTAATGTGTGGTTATTCCTTCGAAATAAATAAAAAACCCATGATATCTGTGTATTCTTGACATATCAGTATTCATAATTATTTTAATCACTATTATTTAAATTTAGCTATGCTTTTTTCTCAAGAATTCTAGGAAATCTTAACTATATTCAGTATTAGTTAAGGAAGTTTGACATAACTGACTGTGTTGGGTTTGTGTGGCAAGGTTTTGGTAGCAGAGGGGGCTACAGGGGTGGCTTCTGTGAGAAGCTGCTAGAAGCTTCCCCTGTGTCTGATAGAGCCAATGCCAGCCGGCTCCAAGATAGACCCACCACTGGCCAAGGCCAAGCCAATCAGCGCCTCTGTGATAACATAGTTAAGAAGGGAAAAAAAAACAAGCTAGAGAGAGCTTTTGGAACCGGAGAGAGGAGTGAGAAGATGTGAGAAACTCTGCAGACACCCAGGTCAGTGCAGATGGAGGGGCAGGAGGTGCTCCAGGTGCCAGAGCAGAGATCCCCCTGCAGCCCGTGGTGAAGGCCATGGTGAAGCAGGCTGTCCCCTGCAGCCCATGGAGGAAGGATGAGGGGGTGTAGAGATTCCACCTGCAGCCCATGGAGAGAGGACCCCACTCTGGAGCAGGTGGAGGCACCTGAAGGAGGCTGTGGCCCATGGGAAGCCCACACTGGAGCAAGTTCCTGGCAGGACCTGTGGACCTGTGGAGAGAGGAGCCCACGCCAGAGCAGGTTTGCTGGCAGGACTTGTGACCTCGTGGGGGATCCCACGCTGGAGCAGTTTGCTCCTGAAGGTCTGCACCCTGTGGGAGAGACCCACCCTGGAGCAGTTGGTGAAGAACTGCGGCCTGTGGGAAGGACTCACATTGCAGAAGTTGGTGGAGGACTGTCTCCTGTGGGAGGAACCCCATGCTGGAGCAGGGGAACGATGAGAGGAGTCCTCCCCCTGAGGAGGAAGAAGCGGCAGAAACACCGTGTGATGAACTGACCGTAACCCCCATTCCCCGTCCCCCTGTGCCGCTGAGGGGGGGGGAGGTTGAAGCCGGGAGTGAAGTTGAGCCCGGGAAGATGGGAGGGGTGGGGGGAAGTGTTTTAAGAGTTGATTTTATTTCTCATTCCTCTACTCTGTTTTGCTTAGTAATAAATTAGATGAATTTCCTCTCTAAGTTCAGTCTGTTTTGCTCGTGATGATAATTAGTGAGTGATCTCTCCCTGTCCTTATCTCGACCCGCAAGCATTTCGTTATACCTTTTCTCCCCTGTCTGGTGAATGAGGGGAGTAAGAGAGCAGCTTTGGTGGGCACCTGGCCCCAGCCTGGGTCAACCCACCACACTGACCTAGCTTTCTGAAATACTTTACTTGGATGTACTACATTGCCAATACAGTTGCTGTACTTCAGTTAGTACAATTGCTGATTAGAAATGGTTTAGTTATTATGGTTTCCAGGTTCATTTGCACAGACTAGGTATATTCCAATAAAAGGTGGTTGGAGGTGTTGCTATGCTTTTCAACCAAGAGAAGAAAATAAGAAACTAAGCCTACGTGCAGATACAATAAACCTTGAGAAATTACATTTCTTCCCCTAACAATGTAGTCAGAACTACAAAGTGAAAAATTCCATTCCCAGAATAGTCAAAGGGAAAGCTTCTGTATAGCTCAGTAGTTGCCAGGTTTCACTCAAAATCTTGTTTGCCACAGTTTTTTGGGTCCAAGTATTATTTATGTCCCATGTAGCCTCCCATTATTTTAGCAAGCAAGACAGTTTATTTGTCAGAAGTTTTGTTAGGAAGTAATGACTCTAGGGTTTTTTCCCTTTTTTTTTTTCTTCTTCTTCTTTTTTTTTTTTTTTTTCTTTTTAAGAAAGAGACAGGACACTTATTTATTTTGGAAGGAATTATAATTATATAGCTCATTTAAAAAAAATAATGTTTGATTTATATTTTGTCTTCTGAGTCCATAAATATTCATAACCTATCATAGCAATTTTTTTAACCATGCTTTTCACTGAAGTTTGTAAAATCTTGAATTATACCACTGTGGGATAAAAAAGATCTCCACCAGCAAGTCCAGTTCTGTCTTGTTTCCTGATGTCTACCATCCTTTTCATCTTTATAAGAACATTATTCAACCACGGAAATTTTGTGGTGAAAGGAAAATGGTTATTTCCTTCGATGGTCCCCTAAAATTATTGATTTTCCTGAGTGGTATTTATTTTCTTCAGTTGTAAAACATGCTAACTTTTAACAAGCTATCAAGGCACAGAAAATTATATTTTCTGATGCTACTTTCACATTTTGGGTTGGTTGCTAAGTCAAAGCAAATTAATAGCACTTCAGTGAAACCACAGAAATTGCAACACTGTACATAAACTGAGGATATGGCATTTGGAAAACAAAAGATTAAACAGATTAAAGAGGATCTGAATGTAATTTTTCTCAAGACCTGTTTGATATGTGAAGCAGGAGTGGAGGAAGTAAAGATGTTTGTGTAAAAGTCATTAGTTAAAAGCTACAGTGAAGCTGCTTAGGGAAGGAAGCGCAGTGGGAGTATTTAATAAAGTGCTAATTGGGGAAGTGAGGAGAAGGCAAAGGAAGCAGAGGAACTGGCCAGAAGGCTGTAGTTAGGAGTAGAGTTCATCTTTCTGACAGAAATTAGCACAGACTTAACACTCTCGTCCGCTGCATCCTTTGTGGTGTAGCAGGTGGTTTTTTCCTTCTGGTAAATGTGGCGTGGTGTCATGACCTATCTGCTTCCCTGTTCTGAGCAGCACATCAGGCAGAAAATTTCAGAATTGTTATTTTTCAGAAGCCAGCAGTTATTTCAAAAGAAAAAAAACCACACCTATCTTATTGTGTGTATATACATAAATATAAAAATAATAAGAAAACATACTAAATAAGTAAAGAAATAGAAACACACCTCTATCTCCTGTGTAAACAAGCAGGAAGCAATACCGATGCCCTGTGCCAAAGCAGGTGCAGTACTATTGTTTTGTTTAATAGGATATTGTCAGCCTTTGAACTGAATCAAGGGGGGAAAAAATTTACCATTTTACCAGAGATCTCATTTTATTCATCCGCAGGTAGCAGTGGATTCCTTGTCCAACATCTGTGTTAATTGTTTCAGCTTCCAGAGAGCTGCTATTGTAACTAAAGTCAATTCTGTATAATAAGACCTATGCCACCTTAGCCCTTATCTCAAGCACTGCCAAGCATGCCCTTCAAAGTCTGTGAAAATTCAATAAAAGCTTCTTCTAACACATAAATAAATTTTACAATTCCACACTTTCACATAGACCATGTAACTGCAAGTCTTCTGTTTACCTGAAGTTAGAGCTCCCATAAGGCTTTATTAAGTCAGGTTTCCGGGGCCAGAAAAGACTGTTAGCTGTGTTATGTTTTTCATCTTTGTAAAATCCCTAAAGTTCTTCAAACATTAGATCCTCTGCCTTTGCTGAATTTGAAAATACCCTTAAACAGAGAGGAAAAAAAAAAAATAAGAAATTCAGTTACCATTAAAATAAAGTTAAGGAAATTTCCTAATAGGCCACTAACCAAGTTCTCAAAACCTGCATCATTACAAAGCAATCAGGAAGAAGTAGCTAACTGTTCCCCAGTGGCATATGTATTGTTCTAACAAAAAACCCCAACAAAACAACAACAAATGAAGACACTCTTAAATTGTGCATAAGGGTATGCATTTAATGTAAACATGAAACACTGGCATTTAATGTGAATCTGAAACATTAACTTTGGCACTTACAGTAGGAGAATCAAAGTAAAAAAAGTGCAGTAAGTATATCCACAACAAAGCTGCAAAAGGCATAATTAGTGATCAGAAGTAGATTTTTTTTTTTACCAAAATAAGAATTTAATTAATTGAATCCATATCAAGAAAGTTATTAGCATTTGTCAGCCATGTTTCATAACAGAAGAGGTGAGTCATTTACTTTAGTACTTTAAAATGTCTATGAAAGTCTTATTATGGAAGACCCAAATACCTAAAAATCTCTGAACTTAGAACATAATTTGTCAATGTGACAGTCCTAAGTGGAGACTTTAAAAGCCTCCTAGGGTAAATGATGCCTGATTCTCAGTAATTTCTCTTAAGAGGAATTGTCCTTTGCATGTGTACCTTATACAGGGACTGTGTCATTTTTCGCAAGGGAATCTTCATTTTTTCCTCATTGCAATCTAGTCAGGCAGAGTGGTCAGAAAAGCTGTGTGTCAAGATGAGCCAGAAAAATCTTTCAAAAAATTTAAAAAATTATAATACAATGCTATTTGTGGAAATGTTTTATAATCAAGGACAAAGAGAATAATGATCGGGATGTGAGATAGTTTGAAATAAAATGGCAATTTTTTTTTTTAGAATCAAAAGTTTAACTGACAATTATTCTTTACATCCTGTTCATGTCATCAAGTTCGGTTTCTGTGGGTAATTCTCCACCCATTTCTGCAAAGCAGATATAAACAATTCTGACCTTGTGCCACTCTAAATGAGTATACTGCGCTAGATTGTTATAGCTATTTAGCATTCTCATTAATTATTCCTCCACAAATTCCCTTGTTCTTTTCCCCTTTTCTGCTCTTACCCTCTAAATGAGATTTTTTTTCTTTTTCATTTTGCTTGATCTTTGGTATATCTTTTTTGAAAGTACAGAAATAGGCAAAAGTATATCAGATTTCCTAAATTAAATGACTAAGTGGATTATTTCTACAGTGTGGATGTTCTTGAGCTTTAAAATCCAGGTTTGAATTTTTGAATATTCCTTTTTGATTTCTCTAGCTTTGTGAGTTATAATATAATTTCTCATCAAATAGGGATATGAACATATTTTTGAGAAAACTATAATCACTATTTTCATTATGCTTTTTACGTTCAAATATTTTAGATTAAGAAAAGAAAAAAAAAAGAGAAAAGGCAGGGAAACAACACTTCAAAGTATAAAAAAGAAAATGGAAAAAGAAATAAAGATAAAATAATATCCATAAATATCACCTGCAATGTCATATTGCCATGAGATATTTTTGAAATTTTTAAAGAATCAGGCAACTTACATATGAAGAAAAAGGATGGCATTGATATCAATAATTAGCTGCCATTGCTTTTGGTACGGCAGAATTTCATTCTTTTTTTTTGGTGAAAACATATTCTAGCATGTCTCTGTTGCATATTACTCATCTCCAGTAAGACATTAGCTTCAGAAGATCTTATTTTCACAGCTATTACGTGTTACAAATTCACATTGTGTATAATAAAAATGTTACAAATTGGGAAGAAAGTATGTCATCAGGTAAGCTCACATAAGGATGTCAAAGTTCAGGTGCTAATACAGACCCAACTAATATAAATTTTTTGCACAGTTTAGTTTAGGTGGGTAAGTAAATTGACATTTGAGGCCTTGTTTTACACTATTGCTGTCTTAAGAATACGACACAGATTTTAAACATATTTATCTTAAACTGATGTAGATTCTGTAAGATTTAATGAGGTTGAGGGGGTTGTTTTTATTCTTTCTTTTCTGCTTGCTTTCTTCCTCATTTTATGGTGATGGAGTGGGAAGAAGATGAATGTATGTAGTTCATTAGCTTCAGAACTGTTGATGACAGTAAAAATAAATCCTTAGGATGTTTTTCTTTTTTGCTACAAAGTTCAGTCCACTATGTCTATGACACTTGCAAATAAACGAACAAGTAAAATTACATTTTCAAGAAGTTCTTGTGGTATGAATTTCTATGTTCATTCTTAAGAAGCATTCTCTCGTTTTCAGGTTTGACTAACACACTGGTACCACAAGATGCTCAGAAGTTCAAGGTGTTACCTCTCCCAAGCCCCCACTGCATGAGCGTCCCCCAATAGGGTGAGCAGGAAGGATCAAGTTGTTGATAGCGATCTTGCACCTTAAAACCTAACACTCCATACATTAAGACAGATGTATATGGATTGCAACTCTATTTAGCCTGTGAGATCGACTGTGGTCAATCAGTCCACACATCAGTTGTGAATTGCATGCCATGGTCAGTCTGAGATGTATGCAAATACTATAGGAGGACTAGCAGGGTTGCATTAACTCCTGTTCCTAATGTGTGTGTTATGTACTGAGAACTGTATTTTGTACTTTTGCTGAAAATGAAGACAGAGTTGTTAATGATATATACTTTATATTTTATTTTTAAGGTGACATATTATATTCTATAAGATTAAAACAATGAAATCGTTGAACACTTGCCTTCAGTCACTAAGCAGGAAGTAAGCTGGCTGGAAAGTAATTTTTTACAAAATTAAATCTTTTGAATATGTGAGTTTACATTTGTATGTGGAAATGAAAATCCCTGTGCTTGTAAGGAGATTTTATGAGTGTCTTGAAAGACTAAGAGAAAAATATTATAGGAGTGATGATCTTGATGCTTTTAATATCTCTCAAATGAAAGTGGCTTTTCAGTGCATCTAAAGACCATCTGGAATGGAATAAAAATTATTATTTCTTCCTTGCATATTCAGGACACAATAAATACATCAGGATTCTTTTGAATAGATGCTAGATGTTGTTTTGACTGTTACTATGAGGGCAAAATAGTCTATTTGATTGTACAGAAGAGAGCATCTCCTTCCCATTAGGCACTTGAAGGTACCCTGTGCTGAGGAAAAAAGAATTGTTAAAATACTATCTCAGTGATAATATTAAAAAATGTTTTTGAAAATCCTGTGTACTTTGAATCTACTCCCAAATGTAATAGATTGCACATGAATATTTCTGGTCTTTGTGAAGAGATTCTAATTTCAATATCAACATTTTCTATATATAGTCTTGCAAATTTTATCAAAGAAGGACAATCCAATTTTGTGGAATTATTCCTAAAACAATACTGGTTGGCAAACATTAGAAGTTTTTGTAACTATAGCTGTATGGTATTGGTTCTGTATCTTTGCTGGAAGAAGGAAAAAAAAAAATCCTGTTGTTATTTAAGAATCAGCCCGAATCTTGTTGCACAGAAAAATCCTGGCTTGAAGACGTACAGTTTAACCAATAGAGCTACAAGTGAAAGAGAAACCCTTAAAAAACCCAAAATCCCTATAGCAGGGATTTGTAAGAGTCTAAAGCAAATTTGCATTAAAACACATTTTTTCCCTTCTACTTCCTGCAGAGGGATCTCCCAGAACAATCACACTTCTCTGAGCTCACCACTTCAGTTTTAATCAGTGCAGGAGTCCTGTTCTTAGCTGCATAAATGAACCACTTAGAGAAGGACATTCACAGCAGCTCGTGCCTGTTGCCTTTAACAAATAACGTACGTTTCATTCAAGGATGTGAATGAAGTTTTGCATAGAAGTTGGTCAGCAAATACCGGCTCGGGGACGGTTCTGTACATCTAATACAATTTCTGGCTAAACAAAGGACACTGATTATTTCCCTGCTGTAACATAAAACAGTCAAAGATATTTCTTATTATAATTTTGGGGGTTGGGGGTTTTTTTTAACTGTATGTGGTGTTCACACGGTCTAATGGGTTTGGCTCTGAAAAACATCAGGCATGTGACAGATGTTTGAAAGGGGAAATGCATGAATAATGCATACTATTTTGGAGCTTTCCCTATAAGTGTTAATACCAGGTATATGCAAATCTGAAAGGGAGTGGTAGTCTAAACCATATAAAAGGCATAACCTTGAAAGAGAAGTTGAAGAGGGAACATCTTTTATGTTAAGACAATTTAGACAAATACGTTTATCCTTTCAGATGAATTGGCTCATAAATGAGTGTATTTGGCACTGAGAATGCCAAAGTGCTTGTTTTTGTTGTGAGGATGGCTGGACCACAAAAACAACACTGAAAGGTTCAGGATGCAGAATGCTGCAGGGACAAAAACGTGCATAGTGTGGCTATTCTCTTCAATAATGTCCCTGGCAAACATGAACAAATTTGAAAGTTTAGAAACTCTCAGTATCTCCTGTTCAGTACAGTACAGTACTCTTATGACTAAAAGTTTACAAAGGACTTCAAACTCTCTGTATTCTTAGTAATATCAAAGTGCAAAACGGCATTGCTTTTTGCGTATAGCAAATGCAGAATAAAGATCATTACTGTGGCAGTATGAGTAGATAATTTTACATTGTCAAAACTTCTGGGTTTCTCAACCATTTTAAGTTCACAATGGGAATATTGGGGGGGGAACAATTAGAGTTAAGATGGTAAGGTAAAAATTCTGTAAGAATATATGTCACCATGAGAATATATATTATACTTATAAGAATATATGCCTTATACCTTGAAAAAGTGTAATAATTACATGCAGTCTTTTCACTAGGAATTCACATCAGTAGCTGCAGACAAGCTGTACTGGAAGTAATTTGCCTGAAACAGATTTTTCTAATGGTAAATTAGTGCCTTTTAAAAATAATACTATTATATATTCAGATTTCATTAGAAGATCTGTATTTAGTGTGGTTATTTCTGTTTTATTGTAGGAGTTCTTTGAACTGAAATGCCATTGTTTAGACCTGATGAAGCTTTGTCCTTTTAAAGGTTTACCTTGTTACAACACAAATTAATATCATCACAGTGGAAGAATTAAATTGTAGTGTTTAAAGTTGTTAATGTACTAATTTATTCTGGTGTGGGAAGTTTGAGTTTATTGGAGAGGTACTGTTTTAATCAGCCCTACTTTCTGTAAAATTCACACTTTTCCACTAAGATTCAACTGATTTTGGCTCAGTGAATGGCTGTTGGGAAATTGTCCTCAGAGCTTTATTTGAAGCCACGTCTTAGTAATAAATTGTTTTATTGTGAAAGTCATGCCTAGCATGTTGATTCTTTTCCTAAGTTACATTGCTGAAGCATATCGTACATTTAGTTACCTGCCTGACAAGTTGTCTATTTAACAGAAAACAACATTCTGACGGTGATTGATGGTGCAGCTGCCCCTTTTCAGTGATGGGGAAAATAAGCTCAGTCAAAGTAGATCTGGCTTCAACATGGCACTTCTCTCTTTACTGCTGCTTCCTCATTTCTCTTCATTTGGATAAGGAGGCTTTGCTTTGAACACACTTATTCCCACAGTCTCCTGTCTACCAACCACTGTTCTCATTGCTTTCTTCTTTTTTACTTTGAAATCACTTTCGAGACGTTACTCTGTGCTGGTCTACATTAAAGAAAAGGTTTTTAATAATTCTTGTTATGTGTTCTCCGAGTCAAGGACAACAGTTTTAAAATTAAGAGCTGTTGGTGAGGACTGAATGGTGTCATTCACCCTTTGGCTTCACTTTCTCTCCATATTGTGACATTTTGTTTCAGGTCTGTTTTCCCTGTGCTCATTTCTCTGGTGTTCTGGCTTGGCACCTGTCTTAACACTACAGAGAGACCACAGGCACATTGAGGGAGCACAAAAGTTGTCCTGAAGCCGCTGTACTAGTTTAAATGTTTTTGACAACGTGGCTTGGAGATGAAGAGGGCATGGTCATCCACCTAAGAGTTCATCTTCTGCCTAGGAGGCTTGTGCAGTAAACCCGTAAAACCATCACCAGCTTTCCATTGGCCGCACAGCTCAAATGCTAAGGAATTCTGCAGCTGGTCTTCTCCAAATGTCACTCTGGCACTGAAAAGGATGAGCTTACAAGCAACCCAGTGATGCAATCCATGCAGTCACAAGGGGTATAAGTAAAATATATTAAGTAGGGCACTTGCTAGTGGAAGAGGGGAAATTGTACTTAAAATGCATGTATTTCACAACTTGGTCTGCAGTTTCTCTGTCATACATTCAAGCACAATATGCAGAAGACTCTGAATTTATATCAATATAATCACATCTCTAGCTCATCTATTCCCTCATTTTGGTGGAAGTTTGAGACAAGCAAAATACCAGATTTAGAGGTGCAAAGAGTATTTTGTAATTCCCACCTATATCTTCATACCATTTATATATATGCCTGCATATCTGAGAACAGGCAATTTCAGTATGCTTTCTTATCCATGGCACCACTAAGTATTTGCATGTGCTGGGGGCTGGATCATCTTTCCAGATACAGAGGTACATTTGAGAAATAGGAGAGAGTTCTGAAATAAGGGACATCGATTATAAATTAACTTGTTTGTGTTTCTCTGTGGAGCAAAGATTGGTTGACAGTATCAGGCTGAAGCTTTGGGCTTTAAGGGAAATTTTGCTTCCCAGAAGAAAGAATCGTGCAAGGGTAAACTTCTGTGTTTTTCTCTTCTTAAGCGAAAAAAGTAGACTAATGAAAAGAGTAAGTATAAACTGCTTAAGCCTACTTTCTTTTGCATTTTTCTAATTGCGGCAGGGTCTTCAGCTGTTGATAATGTCATTCCACTAAGAAAATTTTAGGTGATGTGGGATCAGGAATAATAAAGCCATGCATGGATCTCTTGTGAACTGCTTGGTATGCTGGTGAATTGTTAATGAAGAATTTTGCATCCATGAGAATTTGTGGTTGTCAACATCATTGTATTGGATAGACTGTCTCCAAGTGAGTCAGAAGTACCACGGTTATGTTCATTTGAGTCTTTTGCCAGTTCCTTTGATATTTTAAAAGATGTTCCCACATTAAATTTCTTCTAGTCTACAGTAAACCTCAAACTACAAAGGAGAGACTGGGGGACCTGATTAAACTTGTTCTGCCCTTTAAAAATTACAGTGCTATTTGGCAAACAGGTGAAGGAACTATATTGCGAAGAAGTATTTTTGTTATATGCAGAAAAAATAACCATATGGTATGCTTCCTCTCTGGTGAGAAGTGATAACATTGTGATGGGATTTGGAAATGGGACAACTCTTTCCTAGTATCATTGAAAAACGCCAATGACTTTCTATGCAATACAGGTCATTGCAGCTGTACAGACTTTGGTCCTCATAAAATACATGGCCTTTAAGGATGAAAAACATATTTTGTACATAGGGGGAGTGAACAGCTGTCCAATCACCTTTGCAATTTGATGGAGGAACATGAAAGACAGCATTTCTGCATGTTTCCATTCCTAGATATGAATAGAATTACAAATTAAATAAAAAGAACCAGGATTTACAAGAAAAATGTGAATTCTAGGAAATGGCATTCAGGTGCTGAAAAGTGTGCTAGAAGTACAGTGAAGCTGACAATGAAGCAGCAATGCTCAGTATGAAACAGGGTTAAAGGTTCACCTTTCCCTCCTCTTCATTTGGGACAACATGCACTGCAAATAGACTCTAGCTACCGTCTATAAACTTCCTCATGTATCAAGGGCTTTTAAAAAAGTTGAGGTAGAGATAAGCTGCAGACTAAATCTCCCGTTTTCCTTGTTTTTCAGAACACAACCTGGGCTCTTCCCTCTTTTGGTGGCAAAACACATAGCAGATCTACATTATGATCCTACTGTTTTGCAGAATTCTAAGGAAAGGCTAGAAGGAAGGTGAGTTAAGTAAGGGAAGATACAGGGAGATGGGCATTTCATGAGGATGAAATGAGAGAGAAGATGAAGAAATAGGAAATTAAAAAGGTTGAAATAAATGAAATGATCTTCTGAGACTAAATTAAATATTTGCTTTGCTCAAGATAACATAACCTAATGCTAAAGAGGTAGCAATTATTTTATTCATCTCTGTTTTCTCTTGAGGATTTCCCAAATACCTGTAGATTTCTTCCAATATTGCTCTGACACCACTCTTCACTCTCTTCTATCTCACTGGGATGCTTGGTTCTGCGTGTAAAGTTTTTCTAAGTTAGTTAATCAAATCTTACCACAACAAAACATATGCATCAATTATAACAGTCTCTTTAGAGCATTCACATCATGAACAGGATGAGACACCTCAAACATATTGGAAATTACATTGCTGACTTACATGGTTTTAAACCCCAGAACACTGTATTACTTTCCTGGTTTGTAATGGTCTCACTTGCAGTTTTTACATTATCTATGACTGCTCAGGAAAATGTTGCTGTAGTTTGACCTCTGGAAACAGCAAAACAGTGCTTGGATAACAAGTGAAAAATACAGTTAGAACCATAAGAATAGCTAGAAAAGCAATCTCAACAAAACAGAAAATGCTATGACCCTATAAGCTCACATGCTTACCAAGAATGCTGGTTATTTTGAATGCTAGAAATACAACTCAGGTCTCCCATATATAAAGGATATAGAGAACTTTCACAAATTATTCTGGAAGATGATCAAAACTACTCGAGCAACTTCTATGCAAGGATAGAATAAACTGGCAAGATTTCTTTATTCTGGAGTAAAGATAAGGGGAGTGTTTAGTGAATTAGTGCCAGCAAGTGGTGTGCAAAAGGGAAAGAGGAAACAGTAATTTTCCATTTCTTATACGGAACAAGAATCATTCCTTATACAGAACAAGAACAAGGCACCCAAAGAAATTGCCAGGTAACAGCAGTAGAACAATATTTTAAGACAACACAAATTCATTTTCTTCTCATGGAGTGTTACTGTGGTCAAAATTATAAATTGATTAGAAAAAAATATAAATGGTTAGAAGATAAATTAGTAAGGTCCACTAGTAGCTAGTCCAGATGCGAGTGTTGACCTGGACATCTTTAAACTGCTGACTGTTGGAAACTGTGTGAGGGAAATACAAAAGATGAGTCGTCATATACCCATCGTGCAGCTAAGCATTTGCTATTAGCTACTGTTTTAAAAAAAGGAATCTTTAAATGCATCACTGGTATGATTCAGCATGGATGTTTTTATCCTCTCTAGAGTATATATTCATATATATATATCAATATATATGTTAATATAGATTCATATAGAGTATATATTCATCAATAGGTTTAACTATCAATCAAATGTCAAGACTTGAGTTTGGTGTCGTGTGATGCATTATGACTTAAAATTTCTCTTAACAACTTAAGGGAGATCCTGGCTCTTACAAAAGCTGGAGTATTTGCCAGAATAAGAATAGATTTAATGTCCACAGACATAATTAGAATAAAATAGAATAGCTTTTATAGACTTTCCTAGTCAGAGCATCTAATTCTCCAAAGTGCATCACAGAGTAATTGGACAGATATGAGTGGTGTAATAATTGTGTCAGCGTATGGTGCTCCCACCGTGCACTCAGCAGTGCTCACACAAAGCCTTTTGTGCCACAGGTACTTACACTGTGACTGGGAAGGCTGGCCAAGATCCCCAGATTGACTTCTTTTTTCTCTCTAATTGGGAAATAAAGACACTTTATCTTCCCCTTGTCCTTCAGTTATTAAATTTAGCTTGATATACTTTCAGTGGTGTGCTCCTGAAGTTATGCTCCAGTTCAACCCTGTCTCTTGAGTTCAACTATTTTTTTAAACCTGTGTATTTTTAAACTCATAGACTCAGTTTTGCCAAAAGATGTGACTACCTCAAGTGTGATGTGGCAGGTACCAAAAAGAAGGAAATATGATGGAGTCCTGCTAACGCTGTCAGCCACTGCTTGGTAAAACAGGTTGTATGCCCATGACGGAAATGTTTTCAAGGAGCTTGGACAGGTGATACCCAAAACGATGCTGCAAGCACAGAAGAATCTCACCCGATTCAATATGAATTCATAATTCAGAATTATATTCTTGATTCTTTTGGCACTAAAGATATCCTTTCACAAGTCATTTTGCTTCCTTTATGTAAATGGCGTAGCACTAAATTTAATATGTGTTGACTGCAGTAATGCCATTTATGAAACTAGAACCGTAGTTTGTCCTGAAGGATGAGCACTGCTAAAGCTTAGAGCTTCATTTTTTCAGTGTCAGAAACAGGTCAGTTATCCTTATGATTAGTATGGGAGATATTTATATATTGACATTGAAAAATAAAATCTGGGCATTAATATTTATATATTTTTAAAACATCATGACTGGAATACAGGACTGGACATGCATAAGAAGCAGTGATGTTTTCCATTACAAAATATACACAAAATGACTCATGGAGTTGTACAATTAACTAGTAAAAAAAGCAACTACCAGGAGTAAGTACTAAAATAATAAAATGCAAAAGCATTTTGTACAGGCAAGAAAAGAAATATAAATATACTTGTGTCTTATCTACTTAAAAAACCCCAAACCCGATGGCAACTTTTTCTCCACGGAACTTTTGTCATTTGCAGCAGCTGTTAAGTAAAGACAGAAAGATGGTGAGTGGGGTGGAGAGGAGATATTTTGGGATCTCCATACAAATAGCTTGAATCAATACTGGAGACAGTTTGGAAATACTTGACATGCATCATAATTGTCTATTTCAGTCTGTCAATAACACGGAACAAATTAACTTGCTCAACCTGCTCATTTGAAACCAAGAACACTTAGCTGAGCTAAACTCCAGTCACCTTTCCTTTGACCATTTCTTAAATGGGAAAATAATTTCCTACTCCCAATGAAAGGAAGAGACAGGAGAAAGATTGTTTCTCTTTGTAGGAAGTACAAATTAAGGTTTTATCCAGACCATGATGTGTTTGGTCCATATCATTTCAAAACCGTAAAAAACTTGTATGCTTTTGTGCTGCTTTTTCCAAATTCCAAAGGAAAAGAAAAAAAAAGAGGTATTTACAAGGTTATTTTCAAGTTCCTAATTTCAGGTGCATGATATGGCATTACTGTGGTCAGTACCTAATTTCATGGTTTTGCCAGGTGTGAGATCCTGGCAGGGCGGGGGGAGAAGAAGAAAACCAAATTAATTTATTTTTCTCCAGAACAAGTTATACATTTTAAGTTCTTTCTCAAATAAACTTTTTGGTCCTGCCTGCATGTTTATATAGCATATCACCAACTCTGACAAGTCTCTGTGATCATAATTATTGGAAATATGAATATGGATCTTTCCTTATTTCTTGTAAAGTCTAAACTGTCTGAAAAGTGATTAAAGAAATAAAATTAAAGCTAGTTGTAGTTATCTTTGTATAGACATCCTTGTCAAAATATACACTTGGATGTTAATCATATCCTAGAATAAATATCAGACTTAAACCCATCAATCAATGTCTGTCTTGTTTAATTTTGTCACATCAACATCATTTTGGTAATTTATAATGTTCCCGGTAATTTTATTTTTACACAACATTATTCTGTTTTCCATTAGTCTCTGCTCTTGTAGAACATGCAGTAGAGCTGTAAACTAATTTACACACAGGAATAAATATGCCTGTAATTATGTTTGAGAAAGAAAATCACTGCCATGTCTGCTTCTTCTTCCATATTAGTTGCAAAGAGAGAAAATACAACAGAGGATGTGGGGATCTACAGTATCAATGACATGTAATTCAGATCGTTATTTCCTATGGGGAAGGAATAGCTTGGAGTGTGGGCCCAGCAGTCCTCCTAGTGCTAGAGCAATCTCACTTTTGTGGTCTGCCATATTTTGCCTTGCTGTTCTGTTACATCATTTCACTCTGAACTTGCCAGACAGAGGCTTTAAATTATTTATACAAACCTCTCAAATTGGGGAACACTTCAGCTTGTCCTAGTTAATTTTAATATTTGCATGTGCTACTTTTCTAGTGAGATATTGAGAATTGTTTGTTTTCCTTTAAGCCCCATAAACAATAACGTTATTTGTTAGAGATACAGAGCACTGGAGTCCCTCATGAACGTCAGCTGGGTCTGGGGTGCTCAGCCCTTCTGCTCTGTAGCTATAATTATCCCAGGGAATTAGCCAGTTTCCTAATAAACAGTCTCTTTCCTAATAAATATCACTCCCTCTTGCTCTTTTGTTTGTTCATATGGTGATTTTCCTCAGTTTCTGTGATTTCCACTGCAGCTTAAACTGCTCTTTAGAAACTGTTGTACTGTTTTATTTTTAGTCTTTCTTGTGCCAGATGAAAACATTGGTTAAACTATATTTTGCCAAAATGCAAGTTTTTCATGAGAAATACCTACCCAGAAAGGCTCCTTTTCCCAAAGCTTGGGGGCAAGTGAACCTCACATTTTGATGGAAAAGATGACTGCTAACATTGGACAAAATGAGACGCCTGAATGACTTACGAATACGGGAGGGTTCTCCTCCACCTTCTTTCTTTACATATTTGAACTATTTAATTTTTAACTTTTTTCAAAATTCAGGTCTTGGGTAGGATTCATCCACTACTAGTGGATGATCAGCATTTCATTAACAATTTTGAATGGCCTGTTTTATGCCTTACCATCATATGGTTTTATAAATTGCTGTGCACTTGGTCGTAGTTCCATTATATGCAAGAAATTATACATGAAAAGAAGACAGCAGATGATTCTAATAACTCTTTGGTCAATAAAAATAGAAGCATCAGGACTGAATAAGGATAGCTTTGCCTTGCTGTGGTTAGTCAAATCTCAGCCTCAGAACAAGTAATTTCTACTCTGCTTTTTCAAAATAATGTACTTCAGCTCTTGAATCATCTAGAAGGGCCATGAAACTAGCTAGCAAGGCTGACTGAGGATGTACCAATGTGAGGCGGAAAAATGTCTTTTTGATCTAACAATATTGTAGTATTGCTTCTTTATATACTTTTAAAGAATAAATGTTTTTCTTGCACAAAAAAAACCCCCAACAACCCATATAGTCTGTTTAGCCCCCTTATGCCTTTCATATGCAAGTAGCAAGCTTACAATATTATTCAGAAAGGGTTCTATTTAGTTTGTTCTAAAAACAAACAATAGCAGATATCTTTAGTTAAGGATAAAAATGTAAAATTAAATCATTTCACAAGTTACTTGTCGTAACTTGCTAGTAACTTGTTTGATTCACCTCCCAGTGTATATGGAATGTGATACATTTTTAATTGAATGCTCTCATCTACATGTTTTGCAGAACTGCAGTGTCATTCACTGCTAACACAAACTTTTCTAAGGTTAAATCGTTATTAATTTCTTTACTTCAAAGTGTGTGCGTGCCCTTTTTTTTAACTCTCAAAAATAAAGTAACAACTGGTCCTCAAATGCAAATTTTTGTTTAAGATGTGATTAACAATTTGTGCTAACTTTCATCTACTACTATAAAAGTTTGGCAAAATTATAAGCCTTTATAAATGATTCCTTGAAGTGAATCTCAGTATCCAACCTTAAATTACAATGGTAATTAAGAAAATGAGGAAAATGTGAAATCTCTAAGTTGAGCACTCAGTTTGCATCTAAAATGGTCTGTAATGATATGACTAAGAGATTTAAATTCACTGCACAGATAATAACATGCTAAGTATTTTATTTGCATTTTTAAAGACAACTCCTTTTAAATTACATTGTAAGGTCAAATACGTTTGGGAAGGTGGCACAATAGTCCACTACAGTGACTTGCCTTTAACCAACATGTTATGCACTATGTAGTTATACACTATATTAAAAGATATTTATGAAGCATATTACCATTACTTTAAGTCTGGATTCTAGAAATGGTTTTGTTTGTTGTGTAACATAACTTCAGTGCATTTTTATAATAATACATTATACCACTGTAACACGTTAGTACAGTTATCACTATGCAACTTACTATCAATATCTTTTCCTCTTTGTACACTTCCTAACACAGAGTGGTGCCACCTAAAAAGACTGGTTATGGTTATGAATGGTTGACTGTCTTTTTTCTTTTCATCTTTTGATTTTAGCACTAATACTTTTTTCCTAGTCTATCCTACACAGTTTCAGATTTGAGATCTTCTTTAAAACTTAAGATAGAAAAATATATACTAAGGGAAAGAAAAGATACCACACAATTACTTCTATGTTAAACATCTTTACTGCCCTGTTTAACTCAAACACCTTTAGATTTGATACCCTATCACGAATTTTCTTAGTTATTATAGTGATAATTATAGCTTAACTTATAGATTATTTATATGGCACTAACAATACAATAGGTACTTAACAGCGTGGAAAAAATTAATTACTCTCAAAAGGTTACAGCAGAAATAGGCATCATGAAGATAAAGGATAGTATAGAAGTATTAGGATGGACATACAAGAGGAAAAATGATTGTATGACAGTGATTGTTTTGTCTCTTAGTAAATTCAAATTTGTGCAGTTAGGTCTAGATTTGGTTTTGTTTTTTTAAATAACAACAACAAAAAAACCCCAAAACTCGCACTGCTAGTATACAGTGTGGCCATTCAATGAACTTTCTGGCTATAGTATGCGTTTACAGCAATCCTCCAGCTGTATATATTTTGCAGACAGTTTCAGCAGCCCATAGCTTAAGGTACATCAAGTAATAATGATGCTTATACTATACATTTAGTGTGGTTTTCTATTGCTGAACTGAAATGTCTTAATTATTTTGTATTAAATTGATACTTCATATTTTCTGTCTGAAACTGCTTAGCATAATGTATAACCAAGTGTATAGATTTCAAATAATTATTCAACAAGCTGTTTTAATCAGGCGTGTTACGTCACTAAAATTGTGGACTTCCCTGAAGCCATGTAGGATGAGCAAAGTTTTGTTAAAATAGTGTCTTCACCTGCATCTTGATTGTGGAGTTCTGCAAAATCATTCTTAAAGCACAGAAGGCAAAACAAGGAGCTCAGCCTGCTGGCAGACACCTAGGAAATTGTACTCTACAATTTCAATAGCTGAAGAAATTCTTGCTATTGTTGAGGTCTGTGATTTTGAAGATGACACTTTATGTGCTCTGTGATAGTCATATATGACTGTAATACAGGGACTTTGTTTGCATGTTCTTAGTGATACAGCTGCATTCTTTTAACAGTTAACGAGTGATGTGGAACCCCGATGGATGGTGGGGAGAAGAGGGAGATTCATGGGACAAATACTGGCCATCCTTGAAAATTAGCCTTAGAAGTTTGCAAACTTGGGAAAATAAAAGTAAGACAGTGCTGAGAGGCTTCTGCTCTTGCAGAAAGAACAAGAAACTGAAGTGAGGACCACCAGGGCTTAGACTTGACAGAAGAAACCTCCTGGCAACCAACGAAAACAAGGCAGAAACTGATGAATCTCAGAAAGACAGTGAGTTAGCAGACAAAAAAGTGTGGAAGGAAAGCCCTGTCTTATAAGGACAAAGTTTACAGGAGAAAAGCTGTTTATAAACCCTTTTCATTTTTGTCCTATCTTGCCTAATGTCTTTGAGTTTCTCCTTCTGTAAGATTTAGATATTCTAATAGAACCTGGCTTTAGTAAGTTTAAAAGTATTTTAGTGACCTTTGAGGAAGCAGCCATAGAAAGTATTCTGGGAAGATTCTCCACAATACTTTAGCTTAGGTCCCATGCCAATAATGGTGAAAAGTAATGGCATCTCTGTATAGTTGCTGTTTGGTTTGCAAATTTAATTTTACCAGTGATCTAATTCAGATGTTATGAGATGGTATTTTATTTCAAATACACAGTTTTCTGGGTGACTGTGAGCAGGGTCACAGTCGTCACAGTCATTCGAGTCCTGTATGAAATTTTAAAAATTGTCAGCCTCTACATACTTCAGTATTTCTGTATATTTATACATACAACCATCTCGAAGATGTTGAGAAGAGTCCATCAGAACCATAAATGGCTGGTGATAGGTATCCAAATGCAAGGAAATCTTGACTTTTGAAGTGGCAGTGACAGTGCAAATCATATGAGGTTTCATGCCCTTCTGAAAATTTCTGTGGAAATTGTGACTTTATATGTTGGTTTGGTTCCTGGTTGAAACTATTCTTTCTGGATTCTTGGCCAGGAATGCGGGAGAATATCCTCCACAATCTGCCACTTCATTAAATTCCTTTTGACAGAAAAATTATTCCTTGGAAACATGGTCTTGCTGAGGCTCGGTTTTAGGATATGGTAGCATTATCTATATTGTCTGTTCTGTAACAACATACGCAAGAGCTCAGTCAGACATAAATAGTAGAGCAGCCTTCAGAGAGGCCATACAGTTCCTGAGTATCAAGTCACTCATTGGCATAGAATTCAAATTAAATACATAAGTTTTGTTTTTCCCCCCCTTTAAAACTTTAGATGTGAAGACAGAGTTGCTTTCAGAGTTTTGGCTTTGTGATCTTGGTGTATCGTGTTTGAGTATTTGGTGTGAATAATGCCTACAAATTTTCTAGCATCGATAGGAAAATGATGCTCTGCAGAGACTGATGTTCCTTCCTGCTCCTTTCATTTTTCAGCTAGCTACTTCACATCTTTATTCACCTCTGAATGTTAGACTTGAGGGAAAGAGAGTAATCATCCTTCCTCACCAATATTTGGATCAATAGTTCACATTTTTCAGAAACAGCATTGCAATTTGACAATGTCTGCCATTTCCACCAAATGTTCAGCATCCCATATGTAATTAGAGTTTTTTTCTTTTACAATTTTTTCCCCATCAGAGTAGGATATTTTTTCTTCACTTTTCCTGATTTTCTGTATCTTAACAGTGGAAGCAGATTGCCTTTGTATAGTGTTCAATTCTGCTTTAATATGGTTAAGGTATAAAGAGGCAGTTTGGAGTGAAATGATCAAAAATGCCTAATTTTCTGCCTTAGTTACCCAAGTGTTTCAAAGTGAATGCAGCTTTGCTGTTGCAGACAGATTGTATTTTTACTCACTATAAGAACCTCTACTTAGTACTGCACTTTCCTGGAAACTAATTCTACTAGCTTTCTGATAATATAGTTCCTCATTTAACATATTACTTGGAGGAAAAAAGCTGATAGTGGTGGTTGAATTCGGTAAGGTATTCCTAGGACAGCAGGATGTACAGTCAAAAATCTGGTATGTTCTTTCTGCCTTCCATGTCTGCGGTGATTTATTTGCAAGAGGGAGAAACTCTGGATGGTCTTAAAAGTATTTTCATACCACATTAAGTAATCAAGTCTGTAATCCATATATCTCACTCAGGTTGCTGCTGTTCTTCCCAGATATTGTATTGTCATTTAGAATTCCACTTGCGGACTATTTCTATGTTGAAGAAGAAAATAATTTTGATATAGCTGGTAGGTATGGGGACATAACTCTCCCCTACTTATCCATCTTAGGTGCTCTGAATTACCACCCGGTAGCACTTTCTTTGACTGAATGGAAAACTCAGGCTTCTAACTCAAGGTTATCCAAACTGTGTACAAGTGGTCTGACAGAGATGGTGTGAATGTCCTCTCTGGGCAGAAAATGCAAGTTCCACATGCTAAAGTGTCTTCAAGATTCTACAGGTTTCTTGTCTTCCATCCACTCATTCTTGTTTGTACTGCATTGTTTTAAAATTACAAACCTGGTTATCTGTAATCTCCATTCAGTTCTTGTCTGTGGCTATACTGAAAAAAATTCTCTGTGTGTTTTTAATGTTATTTTGCGTCTGAACAAAACCAAGACTTCTCAACGTCTGTTAAAAGAAAAAAAGAGAGAAAAGGAAAATGCATGTATGTACCCATCCATTCATACTGAGAGCCACTGGCTGAACACTCATCAAGTCTTGTATACCGCTAGCCTCAGATTCTTGGTCAATCTAATTCTGGATGGGGAGTCAAGCAGCCAGTCTCATATCTCAGGTGAGTGCTCTGATCGTAGCGCCATTGCTTACATAGGGCCATACTTGTCTTCTACTTCCAACCAGAAATTCCTTCCTAGAAAAGAAATCTTCCTGGAAAATCTCAGACCTGTGCTAATCATAGTCCCTCTGTGTTGAACGTGATGAGGGTGAGGAAATACCCTGTATTGCAACATCTTCTCTCTACAAAGGTTTTTCTGTAGTACAAGATGGTCCACAACTTCAGGACAGACAGTAGATATTGGCTTTTCTTCCCTTGTTTGTTTCTTGTTAAACACGCCTGACTTTATCTGCCCCTCAGCATGTCATTAATCCACAGAAGTTTTGAGAAGAATTTTAAGAAGAGGTCTCCATTTGTTTTCTCAGATTCTTAGGAAAACAATAAAGAAAATATTTTAATCAAAGACCCTTAATGTGCTATCAATATTGTGTACAATGGTTGTTTGCAAGTTCTGATTTAATTTTAAAACTAACGTAGAATGTCTTGCACATTAGATATAGCCTGTTCTTACTCTTAACCGGGACAGCTTCATTAAGAGAAGAGGCCGAAAAACACTTGTACCATGGCACTGGAGCAAAGAAGCTCACCAATGGTCCCTTCCATATAAAATTGTAGAGAAAGCTTTTGCTGAGGGTAACTAGCATCAAGCTTTCACATTTCATGGTGTCAGACCAATCAAATTACAGACCTTGGAGATGTATGAATGAAGATCCTGTCATAAACCAGTAAGACTTCAGTCAGCATGAATTTACAGAGTCTCTTCAACCTAAGTCTTGTGCAGCTGTAATGAGAGTTCCTCTGTGATCAGTTTACCACCGAGTGCTCTGCCAACAGGCAGGAATGGACAACAAGGAACTTGTTGCTCTCTTGCAAGGTTTTTTTGTTTGGTTTCTTTTCACAGAATGGCTGAGATTGGATGGGACCTCAAGACGTCATTTGATCCAACCTCCCTGCTCAAGCAAGGACAGCTAGAGCTGGTTGTACAGAACCATGTCCAGATGGTTTTTGAATATCTCCAAGGAGGGAAGACTCTGCAATCTCTCTGGGCAACCTATTCCAGTGCTTGGTCACTCTCACAGTAAAAAAGTGTTATCAGATGTTCAGACGGAACCTCCTGTGTTTCAGTTTGTGCCCTTTGCCTCTGGTCCTGTCGCTGGGCACCACTGAAGGAGCCTGACTCTGTCCTCTTTGAACCCTCCCTGCACCTATTTATATACATTGATAAGATCCCCCTGAGCCTTATCTTCTCCAGGCTGAACAGTCCCAGCTCTCTCAGCATTTACTCATATGTGAGGTGCTCCAGTCCTTTCATCATGTTTGTGGCCCTTTGTTGAACCATCTCCAGAATGTCCATGTCTCTCTTGTGCTAGGAAGACCAGAACTGGACACAATACTCCTGGTGTTGCTTCACCAGTGCTGAGAAGGAGGTAAGGATCCCCTCCCTCAACCTGCTGGCAATACTTTCTCTGATGCAGTTGAGAATACCAATTTCACAAAATGTCCATGTTCCTGGATAGATTTTTAGGGCATTAGCTGCCTTAGAAAGTAGCTGAGGAATTTTGTCATTTCTGGGAGAAGAAATTGCAATTTACTAAGTAGGAAGCTCCTTGCAGATCCAGTCTTTTTTTTTTTTTTTTTCCTGAGAATTTAAAGGAGAATAAGGTCCTCTGATTATAAAGTAATTGTAAGTATTCCAGTGCGTGAAGTGCAGGGAGTGAACTTTCAGAACATGAATCAAAAAAACAAAAGTAGTCCTGTTTCAGCCCAAACCCCTGTGCTCAGCAGTCAGTATCTGACTCCTGGACTCTCTATATCAGCTAAACATTAGAGGAGATACATGATGGCACTTAGTATATAAGCCTGTAAATCTGCCTGATAGTTTATATTTATATGTGACAGAATTGTAGATGATTGAGCTACAAAAGTCATGTTAAAGCCCCCTTGAATAGGTGATTTCCATTGCAAATCTACCACTTTTCCTGAAATAGAAAGGGTAATGAACTCTGTTGAGATAGTGTTAAAGGCAAATATTTATATTTGTTGTTCATATTATGTCAAGTTTCTTCTCTTTGTTGAAAGATAATTTTTGTATAAGTTAAAATCTGTTCAAGAAAAAATATTGTCCAAAATAATTTGAAAAAATAATATGCCTTACTGTAAAATAGTAAATATTTTTTGAATCTTTATTTGACTTTCCCAGTTTAAATATTTCTGGAATAAAACCTCATTTTATAGAGAATAGGCAAATTAGTATGAGCAGTGTCACAAACTGCCAAAATGAGATTAATTTCCTGGATGTTTAAATGAGACAAAATAAAAAAATAAAATTGTGATTTATTCTGGAAGTATGAGTATTGAGGGGTATGGGATATTCTGCTCTTTAAACAATATCTGAGAGAAGTGATACATACTGCACAACACCTATATAACTAAAACATCCAGAAGTGTGGACACTTCAGAAACAGAAATACCTGACAAAATTAAATTTATGCCAAAACTCTTCTCTTTTATGCTGTATTTCTTAATTTGCATAATGACCTGATGTGTTAGCACAGCAACCTGTAAGAAACTGAAAGGAATGAAAAGCTTTTTTAGAAATATTGGGATATTTATTCATTGTAATTTTAAATGGTATTTCATATTTGAAGAACAGCTGGGAGGCAGAGTGTTCAAAATGCAGATAATTTCTGGAAATTTCTTATGCAATGTATCATCTAACATGTTGTTTTTTCCTTACTTCATCTATTCTCCTTAAAGAAATACCAGCTGAGTGAACCTCTTTTCAAAATATTTCAATATAAATTTTCAATATATTGTCATACTTAAAACATGCAGGCAGTAAATTAGAATATCTTCTGGAGACTTAATCATTCATACATAATGGAAATGATTTAGTTTTCTATGCTATTCATTCAATTATTTACATTGCAAGAGAGAAGCTTACTCATCAGGCTTGTCCATCTTTATTTTCAGCTCACCAAGAAGTGAAATTCACAAGTTTAGGAGGTAGGATAGGAATGATGATAGCAAAACTTCCTTAAATTTCAATACAATGGCTTAAAATGTCTAATCCTTAGATGAACAGAAGACAAGACGTAGCTCTTACAGTTCATTTTAAGAGCTTGACTGATGAATTCATACACTGTAGAATCTAGGAGATCCCTGGGAAAGGTAGAAAAAATTAAAGTAGTTTTAACTTACAGAGTTTATTTAGAGTAAGTTAAGTTTGAAATCATGAAGATGAGTCCAGGAAAGTCCTAAAGAAAGAGGAATTTGGTGAAATTACTAGTTACCCCGTGCAGGAAGGATACAGAACAAAAATGGCTTTGGACCTCTGGAGGTCACCTACTACAACCTCCCCTATTCAAGCAGGGCTATCTAAAGCTTGTTGTGCAGGACTATGTCCAGATGTTTTTTTAATATCTCCAAGGATAGAGACTCCACAATCTCTGAGCAAACTGTGCCAGTGTTTGGTCACCCTCACAATAAAAACATGTTTCCATTTCCTGATGGCCAGATGGAACCTCCTGTGTTTCAGTTTGTGTCCATTGCCTCTTGTCCTTTCACTGAAAGGCCACCACTGAAAAGAGCCTGGTTGTATCTTCTTTGCACTCTATCTTTAAAAATTTATAAACCTTGGTGGATAATCTCCAGTCTGACCACCACTAGCTTGACATTAGGAAGAATTTCTTTACAACAAGAATGGTCAAACACTGGAACAGGCTTCCTATGGAGGTGGTCAATGCCCCAAGCCTGTCAGTGTTTAAGAGACATTTGGACAATGCCTTTAATAACATGCTTTAACTTTTGATCCCTGAAGTGGTCATGCAGGTGGACTAGATGATCTTTGTAGGCCTTTTCCATCTGTACTGTTCTGTTCTGTTCTGTTCTATTCTATTCTATTCTATTCTATTCTAAAGCTCTTTCAGCCTTTCCTCATAGGAGAGATTGTCTAGTCCTTTCATCATCTTCAGGTCCCTTCATTGGACTCCAGTATGTTTATGTCTCTCTTGCACTGAAGAGCCAAGAACTGAACACAGTATTGGAGATGGGGCCTCACCAGTGCTGAGTGCAAAGGAAGGATCACGTCCCTTGACCTACTGGCAATTTGCCTAATGCAGCCCAAGGTGGATATTAAAGAGGACTGGGCCCACTATTGACCCCTGGGGTACTCTGCTAGTTACTGGCCTCCAACTAGACTTTGTGCCACTGATCACCACCCTCTGGGCCTGGACTTTCAGCCAGTTTTCAATCCACCTCACTGCCTACTCATCCAGTCCAGACTTTAACAGCTTCTCTAGGAGGATCTTATGGGAAACAGTGTCTCTGTCACTCTTTCCTTCTCACACTCTTCCCCTGCTCGAGTGTGGGGTCCCACCCACAGGAGACAGTCCTTCACAAACTTCTCCAACATGAGTCCTTCCCATGGGCTGTAGTTCTTCATGAACTGCACCAACATGGATCCTTTCCATGGGGTATGAATGAACTTCAGGAATGAACTGCTCCAGTGTAAGTCCCCCACTGGGCCACAGGTCCTGCCGGGAGCCTCTTCCAGCACCAGGTCTCCGTAGGGTCACAGCCTCCTTCAAAGCACATCCACCTGCTGTGGCATAGGGTCCTTGCCACGAGCTTCAGGGTGGATATCTGCTCCACCATGGACCTCCATGGGTTGCAGAGGCACAACCTGCATCACCATGGTCTTCATCTAGGGCTGCAGGGCAATCTCTGCTCCTGCATATGGAGCACCTCCTCCCCCCTCCATCTTCACTGACCTTGGTGTCTGCATGGCTGTTTCTCCCACATATTCTCATTTTTCTCTCCCATCTGCTGTTGCACAGCAGTTTTTACCTCTATTTAAAAATTATCACAGAGGTGCTACCACTGTTGCTAGTTGACTTGACTTTAGCCAGTGGCAGGTCCATCTTGGAGCTGACTGGAACTAGCTCTGTCAGACATGGGAGTAGCTTCTGACATCTTCTTACAGAAACCACCCCTGTAGTACCCCCAGCTACCAAAACCTTGCCATGCAAATCCAATATAGGGGTCAAGCAGAGCAAGTAGTTACCAGTCCACTCTAGGAACCTCCTGGATTGTTTATGCCCTGCTGTGTTGTCCCTCCTGCAGATATTGGGGTGGTTGAAGTCCCCCATAAGGACCAGGGCTTGTGAATGTGAGGCTGCTCCTATCTGTCTGTAGAGAGCCTCATCCACTTGTTCTTCCTGGTCAGGCAGCCTATAGGAGACACCCACTATAATGTCACCTTTCCCTGTCCTCTCTTTAATACTAACCCATAAGCTCTTAGATAGCTCCTCATCCATCCCCAGGCAGAACTCTATGAACTCCAGCTGCTCCCTTGCATAGACGGCAACTCCCCCTTCTCCTCTTTGTGTCCTTTCTAAAGAGCCTGAATCCCTTCATTGCAACACTCCAGTCATGGGAGCCATCTCACTGTGTCTCTGTGACCCCAACAAGATGCTAACCCTGCAAGTGCACGTAGATCTCTGAGCCATGGTGTTTATTCCCCATGTTGTGTGTATATAGGCACTTCATAGAGGCATTCCAGTATGTTGGTTTCCCAGAAAGGGTTTGGGAGATTTCTCTGTAATGGTGCCTTGTAGGTACTTCCTTGCTCACATGCAAATACGGAAGTAACCTTGTTTAAGTCCTATTTTGCTGATTTTGTGTTACTTCACTCCAGGCCCTTTGCTTGTCAGCCCTGTCTGTCATTCCATCGCAGGGCTTCTGGTAACCCTGTCCCTCCTCCTTCATTCCTTGTTTAAAGTCCTCCTTACCGGGCCAGCCATCTTGATGGCAATAATGCCCTTACCCCTCATAGTGAGGTGGATCCCATCTCTCCAAGCAGACGTTGATCAGCAAACAAGGTCTCACAGTTATAGAAACCAACACCCTGTCACCAACATCAGCTCCACAAATGATTGTTGACCCATGGTATCAGTCCTCCACCCTTTGCCCAGATTGCCCTTGGCAGTATCACTGGTGCCCACATAGACCAGCCGGGGCAATAGTCAGAGGGTCGGACAAGTTTTGGCAGTCTCTCCACAACATCCAAGTCCCTTCTCTAGGCAATAGGTCAGTTCAGCAGATAGATGTCTTTGTGCCCCGCAGCAGGGAGTAACCCACTATTATAACTTAGCGCTTCCTCCTGCTGGTCTTGCATGGTGTAGTGTCAAGTGGCCCAGATTTCACTGAAAGTATACCTGGCTCCTATTAACTTTGAGGACAGTGAACTTATTTTGCAGTTGTCTTTATGTGTTGCAGGAGCCTTCCTTTTGGTACTGAGGTCACCAGCTTCCATTCTTCAACTTCTCCAAAGGTTGCACTTACTCTTACACTAGGGATGGACACTGCCTGCATTTGGGGTCCAGGGCTATTCAAGCTGTTGAGTTTCAGAGAAGATCCTGTCTGTTTCCTTTTCATCTTTGATGCTGTGCAACCTGCTGACTTACTCCTGTGACTCCTTCACTTGGTGGCACAGCTTCTCCAAGACACCTCTTGCAAGACAGAGGGCCATCTCTCTTGTTGT
This sequence comes from Grus americana, assembly GCF_028858705.1. Taxonomy (NCBI): domain Eukaryota; kingdom Metazoa; phylum Chordata; class Aves; order Gruiformes; family Gruidae; genus Grus; species Grus americana. The sequence continues at coordinate 1,298,961 of NC_072859.1, read as the reverse complement.
TGGAGAGAGGCCCCAGGCACTCCCTGCAGCCTGGGACTTGAAGGCCTGCATCCACCACCTGAATCTCCACCTGGGTCAAAGCCTCTGCCCTGGCAGGGACAGCTGCTCCAACACCTGCTGGGGAAACTGTCCTGTCACTACCGTATCTGAGACTGTTTATGCTGATTTGAACTCTGCTGAAGCCCCCGTCTTTGCACCCTGCTGAACAAAGTGCTCCATCCGTTGGCTACACTCTGGCCCTGGCTCTTACATAGACGTCTCTGAAGCACCAGCTAAAAGGATGCTGGACCCTCTCTTATCAGAGGACAGCTGCAACAAAGGCACCAGGCACCCTGGGTCAAGGGCAGTTGATCATGCTCATCAGAAGCTGCCAGAGCTTTCTCAGGCCCACATCTTTGTGTCTCCACCTACCTTGTCATTGCCTGGCAGCAGCAGTCACCCTCAAGTTTCTCAGAGGGCTCCCAGGTGTTTCCCAATGATCATGGACCTTTTCCCCAGAATATCATAGAATCATGGAATCATAGAATATCCTGAGTTGGAAGGGACCTATGAGGATCATCAAGTCAAACTCCTGACTCCACCAACTCAACTAAAATTTAGACTGTATATCTAAGAGAATTGTCCAAACATTTCTTGAATACCAACAGTCTTGGGGCCATGACCACTTTCCTTGGGGATCTTGTTCCAGTGTGTGACCAGCCTCTGGTTGCCAGCCAGATGTTACCCCATTTACTCTTTGAGCCCAACCTGTCAGCCAATTGTTCACTCATCGTATTGTGTACATGTCTAGGTGTATGCTGGACATCTTATTCAGAAGGATACTGTGAGAGACAGTACCAAAGGCTTTGCTAAAATAAACAATCACATCAACTGCCTTCCCTTTGTCCACTAGGTGGGTAACCTCATCATAAAAAGATAGTAAGTTAGTAAGGCATTACTTTCCCTTCATGAACCCATGTTTGTTTGATTGATGACTGCAATGTTTTTCAAGTGTTTTTCAATAACTCCCAGAATAATCTTCTTCATAATTTCACCAGGCACTGAAGTGAGACTGACAGGCCTGTGATTACCAGGGTCATCTTTCTTGACCTTCTTAATATTGGAATAATGTTTGCTAGCTTCCAGTCAACTGAGACCTCTCTAGATTCCCAAGACCATTGATAAATGAAGGAGAGAGGTCTCACAATAACATCAGCCAACTCCTTCAGTACCCTGGGATGAATCCCTTTGGGGCCCATTGGCTTATTTACATTCAGTGGCAGCTGCAAATACTGTACAAGTTCAAAGTCAGTTGGGAGCTTACCACTCCCCCAGTCACAATCCTCCAGCCTCAGGGGACCGCAGGGCCCATCATTGGTGTTAAAGACATAGGTGAAGAGGCTTCTTTGATCCAGAAGTTCCCAAACCAGAACCCAGAGACTGCTGTGCAAACTGCTGTGTCTGTTGGCTGCCTCTGTTAGTTGAGCTCTCAGAGTGCTGCTGCTGCCAAAAGCATTGTCTGCTATTTGTCACGTCCATTTAAAGTCACATTTTGAATGCACCTGGAGTAGGTCACACTCTGTGACTGAAGGACAGATGGCAAATTGGCTGCTGTTTTCGGGCAACTGCAGACAGTATGACCCTTCTGCACCCATCCGAAAAGGATGTGCAGCAGCAAACACAGCTGTAACTCCCCATCAGCCGCAGTGTAGTACTGCAACATAACTGAGGGCTTTGCAGGTGCTGTACAGATGCTGTTTGCACATTTGCTGTTTGTAGTCATGTTAACTGGGAGTCTTCAACTACATCCTTTGTCAGTGATAGTGCTTCTAGGTTATAAATTGTGTTCAGTGTTTGTATGGTGTTGTAAATCTAATTTGTCATGGGGTCTGTCTGACACTGCTCCAAACAACTATCTAGCACATAAGAAGCATGTGCTCAACAGGACAAGAAATTGAATGACATACACACCTATATATCCTGTTGGTGAGAGTCCAGAGGAGGCCACAAAGTTGATCAGAGGGCTGGAGCACCTCTGATATGAGGACAGGCTGAGAGAGTTGGGGTTGTTCAGCCTGGAGAAGAGAAGGCTGCGGGGAGATCTAATTGTGGCCTTCCAGTACCTGAAGGGCCTACAGGAAAGCTGGAGAGGGACTGTTTATCAGGGAGTGTAGTGACAGGACAAGGGGTAATGGGTTTAAGCTGAAGGAGGGGAGATTTAGATTAGATGTTAGAAAGAAATTCTTCCCTGTGAGGGTGGTGAGGTCCTGGCACAGGTTGCCCAGAGAGGTTGTGGCTGCCCTTGGCTCCCTGGCAGTGTTCAATGCCAGGTTGGATGGGGCTTTGGGCAACCTGGGCTAGTGGAGGGTGTCCCTGCCCATGGCAGGGGGTGGGACTGGATGGGCTTTGAGGTCTCTTCCAACCCAAACCATTCTATGATTCTATGATTACAAAAATACATAGTCCTCTTCTTTCCCTACTTTGTTCAGATTTATAAAGTTTGTTTGTTAACTCAGATCCACACACTGCTGGAATGACCAAATTTTGGCACCTACATCAGTTCTGTGACCCCTTTAAGAGATTTTGAAATTTGCTTTTAGGGCTTTTTATCTTTTTTTCAATGTTTATATGTTTATTGCATATTTGAATTGGTTATGGTTTTTAGAACACCAGATCCCAAACTTTAGAGCTTTGTCTTATAAAACATGAAAAATACAAACTGGGTACAAGGTACTTCTAGCAATAGGAAAAAATCCTCAGACCTGCCAGTTAAAAGGGGCAAAGTGAATACTTGGAAGTAATCTCCCATCATTCATCCTTTTTGAATGGTCCCTTTCCTCAGTGCTTCTTTCTACTCTGGCAACTTTATGATATTTAATGTGGTATATGTTTGCTAATGCCACTTGATACCATTATGTGTGCAATGCAAAGCTGGACTGTTCTCAGCCCTGTATATAAAAATCATGGTATAGGGCAAATTGGGCTTTAGACTTTTTTTTTTTTAATTTTTTTTTTTTTTTACTTTTTAATACAAAAAGCTCCAGGTCTGATTTTAATCTAAAAATATCGATATAAAAGCAAGTTACTAAGACATATAAAACTTCTCCATATATCCTGGTGAGACTTTTGAATTTAATGTCAATATTAACTTTTCCCCGTGGCTGCAAACGAATCATCCATCTACTACGCTTCTGTACTGCATTTGGATGAACTTGTCATGTTCTGATCTTCCATTCAAATGAAAGGATGCTTTATAAGAATAAGGTTTAAAGTTCAGAATATAGGAAGAGTTTGAAAATTGCTTTCAGTGAGACATTTTATAATATCTTTATAAATTAAAATAACAGTGATGTCTTCAGTTGAGATGCAATGAATTCCTACAATAAAGCTTGCTTTATCTAAGAGTAGCCAAGGCATGATCATTTAAGCCTCTACTGCCCTCTCCCGTGATAAATAAAACATAAGAAGGAACAAATGAAGATAAAAATAGTGGAAGAATTCTCCTGTTAATGTTCACTATGGTGCACAAGAAACAAGACTGAATCCCTGTCTCCAAATCCTGTAACAATTACAGTCCTCGATCCCACAAAATTTTACTTTTGGTAGTCTCTCCATCATCTCTTCACAATATTATTCTTAATTACTGTTTTTTCCAGCCTCACTGGAAGTTTAAAACTATTTTAGAATACCTTCTGAATAATTGATTTTTAGTTGAGTTTATTGGATGCTCAACTATATTTAGTGCATCATATGTCATATAATTCCTGTTCCAGGATGATAATTTCCCTTTTCTTCTTACCAGTTAGGAGGAGAAATACTTAAAAGCAGTATGACTTTTGAATATACAACAAAGCCCTGACTGAGGAGCAATTTTTCCATAAAAGTGTTCTTCAATCGTTTCCTGAGGTTGCAGGGTAGTAAGGAAAATCTATGAACTGCCTGGAAACCCTGCAGATATGAACTGGTTTTAATCTGAATGATGACAATGTATTTGCTTATGCTATTACCTCTTGCGAAGGCTTAACGCTGTTACTCAGGAAAAATTTTCACATTTTCATGTTTTACCAGACTTCTGTTCCATGGGAAATTGTGAAGTCTTCAACTGCCTTGGGTTACTATTCAAATAAACATTGAGGAAATCACTAGTTGCAGTAACCTCTGCGTTAATGTTGGAGCTCCCTTGACAGACAATTCTGTGATCTCTGTGTCAAGTGCAACAAGTGCTGTAAAGTTAATGGTCTGAACACTTTTACTTTACAAAGTCAGATTTTAAGTAAAAAAATCCTGAAATCTCTTACTTCAGAGTTCTTGCTTTCACATAGAAACACACTGTAAGGAAGCTAAAACATAGGAAAAAGCAGGTCTGAGTACATTTCCTTACAATAACATGCAGGACACAAAGCATGCTAAATCCACAAGATTACACAAAGACTGCTTTGCTTCCCTATTCCACTCTATGCCATAACCTTTTCTCGGCCACTAGTATTCAGTGCAAAGCAAAATCTTCAACAACCACAACAGGGATGCAGAGGGGAAACCAAGATCACCTTCTAAGCCTTGGTAGATTTTTGTCTGGTGAAATATGCACTAGACCTTTTGGTTTCTCACTTATACCAAAGAAAAACTAAAACTATATCTGAGATTCTGTGTCTGAGAACAATGACTTTTCTCTCCTTGCCCCCAAATTTGGTGATCAGTAAAATACAAGGAAAAATGTAAGATGCAATCTCTAAAAATAGCAGTGTGTTTAAACTAGAATACTGAGGGTTTTCTAAGCCTTGTCATATGAAAGCAATAAAAGCATAGAGTATAAAAAAAATTATCATAGCTTGCAATTATCAGTATAAGAAAAATAAACAGCTCCATTCCTTTCTTTTCTTTCCATAACTTCATTCACGCAGTAGCCAAAGAACAAGACTGGCAGACTTCAAAGGCAAATGTAAGTTTTAGGTTTCATCATTAATGTTATTTTATAGTTTTATCAGTTTCTCTCCTTATTCCTCATTAGGTAAACAAATTTTTCACATACAATAAATAGGAATTCATAAAATTTCTGGTATGGGAGTGAAAGAAATAAAGTAAAGGGGTTTTTATTATCTCAGAAATTACAAATCTTGTCTTTTATATTTTATTAAACTAATATTTACAATGAAAACAACGGATGAACAAGTAGTAACAGATTAGCTGTTTTAGAACAAAAGTTTCAGTAATAGTTTCCTTCTTTTTTATAGCACATTAACAGCTTTCATACTTGTTGACCTCTGACTTCAGTTGTTGAAACTGAAACAAAGAGAACTTTGCAAAAGAAACAAAGATAACTTAAAACAGGTAGCCATATTCTAAGGCTGTACAAAATACTTTAGACTTAATAATTTGTTGCTTGTAGGCACTTTTTTTTGCCTGTATTTCTTTGTTTCAAATAACTGATACCCATAACCATAGTGAATATTTTTACTGTCAAGTTCTCTACTGCTGAATGGACATCCTTCTTACAACACATTCCATTCAGGCAAATTCAATAGATTTTTGAGTTAGTCCTCTGAGGCAGTAGTGTCAATATGGAAACATATGCTGAGGAATTAATAAAAATCAACAAACAAATTATAATAAATCAGGGAAATATGATAATGGTTTGAATATTTTTGAGTTTTAGGAAAAAATATAAATTAATGCCATAGAAGTAATGGTGTCCACTTTTAATTAGATTGCAGTTATAATACAATCTAAGTTCTTCTAGATGTGTGCACAGTGCATATCTCGCTTTTATTCTGTAACAGATGGGAACAATCTTCTTAATGACCTGCTCTTAAACTCCAGTCATGCTCTGCTTATCTGTCCTGGATTCAGCTGGGATAGAGTTAATTTTCACCAGAAGCTGGGAGGGGACACAGTTGGGACAGGTGACCCAAACTAGCCAAAGGGCTATTCCATACCATATGACATCATGCTCAGCATAAAAAGGGGCTAGTGAGGGATGGGCCCGGGCGGCTCCGGGCTGGTCTGAGTGGCTGTTGGTTGTGTACGGTTGTTGTGTTGTCAGGTGAGAAACTGCTTTATGTATCACCCATTTTGTATATTCTGTTAAGTACTGTTGTTGTTATTTCCCTCTCCCTTTGCTGTCACAGTAAACTGTCCCTATCCCAACCCACGAGTGTTACCTTCGTTTTCTGATTCTCCTCCCATCCTGCCGCTGTGGGAGGGGTGAGCGAGTGGCCACGTGGTGCTCAGCTGCCAGCTGGGGCTGAACCACGATGTCAACTTTCACTCCACTATTAAAATTAATTGAATACCTGTCAATACGATAGTGATGTCAAAATGATGGTCAGTGATAGTAAACACTTGTATCTAAACAATACTAGCTGAAAATCCTACAAATCTCTGCCATAGCACATGTTAAATTTACACCCAACATACCCATATTATGAACAATTGCTTGCACTCCAATTTTAATTCTTGCCCAAGCAATGAATGTTCTTGCCTTCACAGGAAACTTTTGCTGATTTTAAGTGCTGTTTTCAACAGCTAGGTTAACTAGTGATGGGCTGGTAGCTCAGTACCGTTACAGTCCTGTTATTTTAGATATTATTTCAGGTTGTCATTTTTAAATGTACAGCCTACCTATCAACATATATACTGCCCCTTGGCCAAGCGTTGTCACATAGGCAGGATATCACCCACATCATCTGAGTTGACGTGTAGGGCACACTACTGCCATGCAAGATATTCTCATATGGGGAGGAATCCTCACCCTGGCAGAGGACAGGACAGCTCTGCTGGCCATACAGAGTGGTGCTGCCTCTGGTGGCTTCTGCTGTAAATGGGATTTACCTCCCCCAACATATAGCTAAATTCCCCAAAATATGATTTATTGTGGCTTTTGAATGGCTACTGACAGGTGGCCTCGATGAGTCTTGTAGCACCTTCCAGCTGCCTGTTGTCAATCCATTTGGCCCCTCTTTCTCTCTAGCATACTGATAGAAAACTAGTGGGTGGGTACCAAATGCTGGGTGGAGGGAGATCTGCCTCCTAGCTCTGTTTTCTGGCAGACCCTTTTGCTTACCTCATGTCCTAGCCCTTATCAGAAGTTGTGAATGTGCAGCATGTGATCACCTTTGTTGCGGACACCAGGGGCCGAATCCTGATATTGGGTCTGTGACCACCCCTTCAGGCTGTCCCAGAAGTGATTTTGTGTTTCAGGAAGTGATGATGTCCATCATGAACCCATGGTGCTGTAAAGTATTTTCCCAGTCATGGTTGAGCCACTCCCCAGCTCGAGTTGGTGGCCACTGAATAAAAGCAGATACCAACCCTGAGTTGTAATCTCTTTCCCAGCTTCTCTCACAGTAATTGGGAAGACACCATAGTATTCACCTTCTGGATACCTGACCAGCTGATACTTGATAGAAGTGATTCTGTGGTACTTCTTCGTTGTTTCCATGCATCATATCTCCTTCCTCAGGAGCTGCAGGTCACATGGTAAAAATTAAACGAATGTTACCTAGAGCCTATGATTGGCATTGAAAGGCTCCTGAGCAACCACCACCTAAAACTACTGATAGGTATTGAACCTCCCCATACGTGTGCCCATCTTGTTATGCACCAGCTTTCAACCTGGGGCTCAAGACATTATCAGTGCCTAATGCAGAGAGCATATAGTTTGACTATGTAACTTACACACTGCAGGTGTCAGAACACCAACCTCACCTATCTTACCTTAACAAACTGTCAAATAATAGCCTAGCCTACAACTCCACATGAAATGATGATAGGTGAGAATCAAGGGGTGGAATGACATCCTACCCCTTAGCCAGTGTTGTCACATAGGCTTTTTTTTTTTTAGGTTTGCTACCAGTGATCAGGTGAGTTGATATATATGTGCATTGTTACTCATCTTTCCTACTGCCTCAGTAAAGTGTCGTTTATAATGTGTTGTCAGACTGTTATGTTCGGACCGCAAATGCATGTTTTTGCCTAGGTTAACTAATTCAGGGCTGGTAGCCCAGTACAGTCAGAGTCCTGCTGGTTTAGATACTACTGCAGTTAGCCATTTTTAATGCTATGGCCTGCCCATAAATTCATCAAGATGTAACAGAATGTATCACCATCTATTGTAATTTCTTTGATTAACATTTTGTCACTCACCTGTATTTTTTCATAATTATACTTAAGCACTTTAAATTTCCTATCAGAAATAAGATACTTTAAAGAGTAAGGTCTGAGAGATTAATTGGTTTCTCCATTTAGGGACTTCTGTTTCCTCTGAATTCCTATTACTAACGTTTTTCTCACTAGAACAGATGATAAACCTAAACCACGTACCATAAGTGATTTGGTATTACACAGATTTTTCAATGGATAAATAGATTTCTATTATCATTTATGATATAAACTGCAGGTAACTAAAATTATAGTTATGTTTGGAGAGAGGAAAGAATTAACTGGAGTATTAAGACTCTCAGGTGATATAAAATTCCACTGACTTCATGGGGAATATTCTGACCTTACTAGCTAAAAATCTGTTTTCGAATATTTAAATATCATTGTGGCCTCATCAGCTTTCTTACTGCACATTTAAAAGGGATTTTTAACTAATAGACTATAACAAATGGAAACAAAATTGGAACTGACTTCTTATACAGAACCAATTTAAGCTTCCATGTAAATGCCTCTGGAAATTCTCCACAGAAGCCAAAGTTTTATTTATGAATTCTTAAATCTTTAGCTGGTAAATGGTTTCTTCAGGCATTCCAGCCTAAGACTCAGATTCTTCAATAGATTGCAATGTATTTGATTTCTAAATTGTAACTTGGAGATTAATTACTCACTGATCACAAGTTCTGTACGCCATACAAGTTAAAAGCAATAAAACTAAAAACTGTCAAAATGTATTTCAGCTCATCATCTTGACAACATGTTAGGCTCTCATATTTCTTCCATTACTAGCTCGGCTTATTTCTCTGATTTAGTTCTTCCAAAAGTAATAGTTGCATCTCTAACAAATTCATCTCCATCCATTTCCCTGACATCACGCATTTCCCTGACCTTTACTACTGGTATATTTTTAATGTCCTTATGTGCCCCCAAGAAAGGGTCACAGTGCATGATGGTTTGTATTCAAGTTGTTACAATGACCTAAATTTAATATGGATTAAAGAGTCACAGTTAAAAAACCTTTTTTTGCAGTAGTGCTCATTTCTTTCTTCCCCCCCCCCAAATTTATTCTGTTTACTCAGGATGTCCACAGTTCCCCTGCTCCTCTCCGAGGAGGAGTTCTGTTATTCAGATATGTGATGTGCTTGGGGACACCAGATCTTCTTTGAAAAGGATGGATTATGAAAAGGAGGAAGAACTGTGAGAACCACATGTTGGGTTGGAACTAGAAAACAGAAAAAGAGTCTTTCTTTGCTTCTGATGAAGTATCCTGTTTGTGTTCAGCTGGAAATTCTGATGACATCACAAAAAAATTTAATGCCAATGGAATCATTAGTTACTGGGAAAAAAAAAAAATAATAATCAGAGCCCCTTTGTGCCCTAAGCACACAATCCTGCTTACAGTCAAGTCTCCTGAGGAGCAACAGAGAGGAATAAGTGTGGAAAGAAAGCAGAAAAGAGATGGTACAGAGCAAATTTGGGATATAAAAATCCTATTCCAGGCAGAAACAAGAGTGGTGAGAAATGAGGGAGAATACAGACCCTGGTGAGACTGTTGGGCCAGAGATCCAGAGGAGCTGATTCTGAGTTTTGGAGAGGTCTATGCAACCTGAGCACCTGATGTATGCAGAAAGGTGCAGTAGTTTTGAAAAGCAGAGGAAAGAGTCCCTTTTCTGAAATGTCATATAGCCTTTCCACAAAAATTGAAGGTTGGTCCATAATCAGCATGGTATTCACCTGTGAAAAACAATAAGCTCAAAAATATCCTTTTTATATGTTAATCCACCTTGAAGCAGTTCCTATGCTATCCTGGTAGCTGTCGTAAATATCAGCAATGACTTTTTCAAACGATCTTCTCAATTAGCTAGAAAAGGGCAACTGAACAGTTAGCTGAACTTCACTAAGCAGATTTTTCTGTAGTAACATTTACTTTGTATTTTATGTGCCCTTACTCTATGCTTGTTCAATATTAAAAAAAAAAAATTGAAAGAAAATGACATTTGCTATTAAGGAATTGCAAATACTGTGCCATGTATTCCAGTATATAATGAGAATTACTCCTAGCATGGTAATAGTTGATCTTCCAACAATGTAACCAAAATTTGACCAACTCTAAAAGTCAAAGTTTAATTTTTCTTGGAAGCCTTGTCAAAAGAAATAAATGACTGCTACATACAGAAAGAAAAAAAAATCTTGGTAAATTTAAGTACCATTAGCCTTTATCTGCTTTTGAGAAACCAGCATAGTATCTCGATAGGATGGTTGTACTTTCTTTGCTGGGATTAATAGAATCTATTCCCTTTTCTTTTGGTTTTAATAGATCAAATAGTTCTTAGAAAATTCTCATGTCTTTACCAAACATGACCTTAAGTTGTTGAAGAGAAACTGCTGTCTGTCTTCAAAACCTGACAAAAAATTATAATTTTTTTTTTTTTTTTTTTAACTCTTACAGACATGGTCCCTCTATCACAATATTTAGTTGGCATGTTTATATTTACTAGCCTCTGTATGCCCAAGAGACTGACATAAAGAAAATATGCAGTGTGGTACACATCTAACTGAATTAGTAAATTCCTGAGAATGACCAATGTGTCTTAATTATTTTAGAAGTGTTCTGTAGAGGGTATTAATCAATGCAATTTTTTTTTTTTTTCAGAACAGTGAGTGATGTAGGTAAATATCTCCTAAAATTGAGGAGGATATTCTTTTTACATTTAAATCAGTAGAAGGTTTATTGATCCTTGTAATTAAAAAGCCTATATTTAAAAGTCTTTTAAATTGGAAGCATTCTTAAATCAGATGTATTTCTATCAATCAGTGGTAATCTACCTGTACCTTATTAAATATTTTGTGTTAGAATGTTTTTGTAATGTTAGAATAACAGATGTGATTATTCATTGATTTCTTATAACCTATTCCATTAGAAAGGAGGTCTAGAGATATATCATTCAATTCATTGGCATGGGAATAAACAACACAATGTGGATCATGGATGGTGGATTATGTTCCATGTTAAAATAGTTTAATATGCATCATAAAATGCATTCAGTTGGAATAATTATCACTATGTATGCTTGAATAAGATTTAAACTGGTCATGGCATGGAATATAGAAGGGAAAGTACTTCAGTGGCTTCTAGTGTGAATTTAAGAAAATTATGAGACTGTAATAATATCTTTAGGGAAGAGGAGGAAACTTATTGATTGGAAATAAGAATGAAGAGAGTTTGCATTTCACTTCTACATCAGTCTTGACATGGTCTGTTGCTGATTTTTCCTTTGCAGTTCCATTTAAAAACCTATGCTTTCTTCCTTTTTTTCTTATTTCCTTTTATTCTTTCTTTACATTTGGTTGGTCACTAACTTCAGTTTTAAAACAGGTCTTTCTCCTCTTTTTTTAAAAAAATATTTCTTCCTCTTCTTCTTCAAAATCTTGTTTTCCTATGAAAGAAATCAAAATTAATTTTTAAGGAATAGTAATTTGCTTTTTCTCCAGTCAAAGATTTCACAATGTACCACTCATTTCTATATGCTATTTATTTTTTTAACAAAACTAGTCGCTTACCTCAAATTATTTCTCATGAAGTTTCATTCCTAGATGTTCAAGGTATGTCTACACTGAGGTATAAATAAAAAGCACTGTCAGAGGAAGGTACTTAGACCATGTGACATACAATATTGCTGGTAGTGGATCAAGACGAGAAATGTTTGCATGAGTATTCATTGCAGTCATGAAAGCTCTGAGGCTCCACAATTTTATAGCCTTTGATTGAAATGGGAGGTGTAAGTATATTCCCGAGGCCTGTTTCTTTGGGTATAGATAGAAATTTTGTCTGCAGTCCCTGCTGAGGAGCATTTTTTACATCTCCAGTGAACATTGTTTTACATGTTTGGTCACTAGCTGTCCCATTACAGAGATGTAATATAGTTATGCAGAAATAGGAAGAAATTGTGTTTTGATATTCAGACATTATTCAGTCTACTCAACCTTCCCCCCCCCCCCCCATCTAAATCAATAAATGAAGAAAATTGTGTGCAAAACATGCATTTAAATTGACTTGGTATGACTGGAGAGGAATGACTAATTATTCAAAGGCTGTGTCTCTGTGTATATGTGGGGGCATAACATACGTAAGAGCTTATTGCTAATGGAATTTGAGGTAAAGAGTGAACAATGAAAAGGAACCTGTTATCCTGCTGCAAGAAATAACCTTGTAATGAAGTAATGAAAGGATGGGAAAACTGTTCTGTTGCAGGTCTTACAGGATTTTCAGGACAAGGTAATTCAAAGGATTCCTAAAAACTGAGTTAGAAGAGTGGTATGCCTTTGTGACCTTTAGTTTATCTTTCTTATCAGGAAACTCCAAACATCTTAAGAAATATCTATTGGATATTTCTCAAGGAAAGAGGTCTCTAAGAAAATATACAGGACTCTTTGGACTTGCTGAAACTTCATAACTAGACATGGATGACATAAAATGAGCAATTATATGACAAAGCATTTTAACATGTATTTTCCGTATAGCTGAATGTGGAGACTCAAGCATGACAGTGTTTTTCTAGAAAAGTTGTGAAAAGGTGAGAGATACAGCATAGCTTTCAGATCTGTGAAATTATTTTCTCCTTGCAATATTTAACCATTTTTTTTTGTTTGCCATAGCTGCTCCTTCTTTTCAATTAATGAGAATGATTTGTCTTCTCTTCCCCAGGCTGAAGATGACTAGCTCTCTGATTTTAAAATTTAATTCTCCAATGGTTGTATCATTTTTCTATTTATCTCCTTTTTCTCTGAGAACCAGTATATTGCTGTGTAACCCCTTCCCAACTAATGCTGAACAGAATGAAATTACTCTGCTAATTGTATCAGGCATGTGACACCCATCGGTGCAGCTCTGGAACTGTTGAAACATTAGCACTGATTAATCTCTTACTAATGTGAACTGCAATGTTGAAAGAGTAAGTAACGTCAGTGAGGCAAAATTCGTCCCAGAGTTGGTCTCCATACCAGATGGTGAATAACATGGTTGGCATAACACATAGTCAGTCGCTAAACTGGTAAGAGTAACCAGAACTAAACATCAATGTAAATTTGCTGGGAAACATAACAAATAACTGTAATCTAGTGTCAAGCAACATTATCTATCTATCTATCTATCTATCTATCTATCTATTTATTTTCAGAAGGGTCAGCTCTGGAGATTAATTTTGTATCTCTTCAGAAATCTTAGTCTTGTTAATGGGACTGCTCACATCTAATGTGTAAAATCAAGCAGATTCATGTTCTGTGTGTTGTAGAGAACACAAAGGGGTCTGAGAAAAATAACTGAAGTTTCAAGCAGAACAAGGGTATATTATGTTTTATCACTACTTAGACTATTGTTTGTGAAATCCCATTCTATTACAGCTTGGTTTAAGATAGGACTTTAATACAATATAAAAGCTTTATGTTAGACTTCCAAAAAAGAATTTAACTAAGGTTCATGGACTCTCAGCATTTACAAAACCTCATGAAATTTTGATCTTTTTACTTTGTAAAGTGGAAAGAAAAAAATTGACCATTGTCTGTGAAAGGACACACATTTCTGTTACTATATCTTCACTGTTCAGTTGATATTTAATGATTCTAGAAGCCTATTTCTTAGAAAGTAGATGTTCTTCGAATAGCTACAGTGTAGTGAAATGTCATGAGGTCGAATGATCTGATTTAGATAGTCGTATTCAGATTATCAGCAATTATTTCTTTGAACATTTCTTCTGCCGACATAAATAAGGCAATTTCATCAGACCAGGTCTGTGCTGAAATCTCCAGTACTTCCTGGTCAATGATGCTATAGTGATGATATCATATCAATGTCCGAATAACTCGTAAAGACTTGCTAGTGCTGATCATCAGACATGTGATGAAATTAGCCGTTTTCAACAATTAGTATCCTCTGTTTTAACCGCAAATAAAAATAGAGTATGAAATATTTATTTTAAATACTTCTTTTAAAGTTATAATGCCTTAACTATGAGGTTTAGTATTTCCTTTGATTTCATTAAGTGTTTAACATGTTAAAGGTTAAACGTGTTGTAACATTGTAAATGTTATAAGCTTTCTTTTTTTAAACATAGGTATAAAAAAGAAAAATAGATTCTAAGAATCTAAGTGAAATCTAGCATATAGTATATAACAGCTTACTTCATATGATGTTTTGGGACAGACTGTTTCATGTTTAATATTAGAGTGAAGGCTAAGAAAACACACAAATAGTAATCTCACACAAAACAAAAATGTATCAGATGCTTCTCAGTCAATGCCACTTTCATCTCATGCTAGTTTTATATACGGTGGTAGCGATAGGTGCCACTGTAGAAAGAGGTTTTCAGCGGTCTTAAGCATGGTGTCAAATCTGGTGATTAAAAAATATTTTGCAAAATGTGATTTTGACCAATTTTTCACTAATTTAACCAAACATTGTGTGATCGTTGGCTGTCTCTCTTCTCTTTGTGGTCTAAACCACCATCACCCACTTCTTTGGAAGATTATAATAAAACATTTTACCAACATTTCAGAAATATCAATAAATATTGGGGAAATTAATTAAACAAGGAGGACACAGAGGCTGTGATCTTCATTCAACTATTTCTAAATGCTTTGAACAAAGAATACATATTTCTGTCATTTTCAAAGAGAATAACTTATGTGAAATAACGACAGCACTACTTCATTTCCAGGAAAATAGATTCTACCATAGGCTGAAATGAAGAATTATCCACAGAAATATGTATTTCTTATTTTATCCACAGAAATCCAGAGAAGGCAAATGTAAGTTTGGAGAAATCATTAAATTTTCAGTGAACACAGGGATTCATGGTTGTTACCTTCCCAGTTCCATGTCTTCTTGCAAATCAAATGTTACATTAGCTTCCTCTGAGTAGGTAAAGAAACTTCTTTGTACCCATGCAAGTTAGCAAAAATAATTGTGTAAATATCTATCGCCAGATATTCTCATTATTTCTGTTACGTTTCACTCACTGGATTGTGACAGAAAAGGGTTTCTATGACTTAGTACCTTTATATTGACACACATTTTGATTTATCGATGATAATATTGAGGGCTTTTGTAAATATTAAGTAGAATCTGGGACCTGAAAGTAGAAGCAGCAGCTAAATCCAGAGATCAGTAAGGGCACAAATATGACAGGTGGTTCAGCCTGCTACTGATCGTACCAGATGACCCTGCACTGGTATTTCATTTTTTTACTGGATTTCAAATGTTTACAAGATTATAAATTTTAGTAAAAGATTTGATACAGCATTCTTGAGATCTTGTAGCCTTTCATATCCTCTTGAAGAGTGTAGTGGTATTCCCAAAATCTTTACTGACAGCCCTACAGAAATGTCTTCTACAATTTTATAAAAATCTCAGTTTAGCAATATGATTTTTTGGCTAATAAAAGTCTTTACCGTGGGAGAATCCATATGGATTCCTCTTGATAAAACCCAAGAGGAAATTAACTATGCTGAAAGCGACCTTCAATCTGATTAATCAGTGACCAGAGGAATACCAAGACTTCTGAGAAAAGGAGTCAGTTTGGAAAGATTAATAAAAGAACATAAAACCTGTTAAGTGTGGAGAAGGACCCTCGAGTGGGCAGAGGGAAACAAACCAACACTCAAACCTGGCTTGACACTGCCAGATGTCTCCCCATGGGCATTGCTACCCCTGCCAGGCAGGACAGAGCGTCCTCCCCAGCAGCCACCACCAGCTGCCAGCACCCAAGGTGGGAGGTGACAGCACAGGGGCAGCACACAGGGACGCACCTCAGGTATGTGCTGTGGGTCCGGAGGGAATTTGTTACCAACGTGTAGGTCAGCGAGGTGTGGGAAGCCTGAGGTTACACGTGACGCTGAAGCACCCGCATCTTCCAGGGTGTGCAAACATGGGGACCCACAGGACTACGGGGAGGATGGAGGAGGAAATTTTGTGGAACAATTATAGAAGGGTGTTCATTAAAATTTTGTCAGCGTCTGCAATTCTGGTTTATCTGTTGTGTTGCTGATAGTGATCCTGAAGGTATAGTCCAGTAATTGACAGTTAATTACATGTTGTAAGCAAACCAATGAACTTCTTTGATCCTATCTGACTTAAAACAAGTAGTTTTTCCTTGTGACACTATTGCTAATATTATTGCCTTTGCTACTCCTTAAATACTTTCAGAGTAATATTCCCTATCATTCCCCATAACTTACAAAGGACCGCTGGCCTTTATTCTACAGGTTTTTTTAAAATCTAAGAGGATATGTACATTTTCCAAGCTTAAATAAATGATCTTGTATACAAGAAGTGCAACTCCGCTTGCCATACTGATTTTTTTGACTTGTCACAAAAACCTTTTTTTTTTTTTTCCTGAAACCTTAAAATTTAAAGGATTTAGAAAAATTTAAGGATTCATTCTTCAGTGGCAGATATTTAAACTTCTCATTTGATCCTTGGTCCTGCAATTAGGACTTCATCCTGCAATCTTCTGTCAGACTCAGTGGGGAGGATATACAATGAATGAGAATATGGGTCTTGGCGTTAAATGAGAGGAAAGCTCAATTCCTACCTAAATTCCAATCACTAGTCTCCTAATGGAAATGAGTAAAAGTGGCAGTAGTAGGCTTTCCGAAAACAGAGAATAAATTTTTATTTTATCTAATCAAAGCCAAAACAAATGTGCCTTCCCGTATATATTTTTCCCTCAAAGTAAAAGCAAAATCCGAACATACCAGATCACTCCTATTTAAGGCTGTAAATTAAATCAGAAGATTTTCCATGGTAAGTTTTCACACACAAAGCCAATGTAGCATTTATGCTTTAAAGTATTATTGTCATATGTGAGCAGCTGTTTACATTAACAATACTGCTTTGTGTACAGAAGAAAGGAGAACAAAAAAATCACATGTCCTAAGCGGAAGGAGGTGACTGAAGTTTGAAGGCTGATCACATGTTATGACAAGCAGGCTTGTGCTTCTGTAGTGGAAGGAATTTGGAAAGGAAGAACAAGTAGTCTTGTTACTCTTTTTTCACTCTTTCAACTTCTGGTCCTCTACCCAGCTGTGGATCTCTGCATCAGCAACAGTTCCTTTCAGCTGCAGTTTCCATGTGGATTAATAGCAAACTGTGTGGCATAGGCAAACCAGCAGGATTAATCCTCCCATTTTATAAACTGAATGCACGTAGTAGATTTTAAGAGAGAGAAGAAATTCTCATAGCTTCTTTTTTTACTCTTGCTTTTTCTCCTCTCTTAAGATGGAAGAACACTTCAGAAAACATGATTGGAACATTATGGACTATTTTGCTTCTCTTCTATTCTCATTTGCTAGTGTCTTTCATCACGCTTATAAAGACTGTATTTCCTTTTGTCTTATGCTGATAAGTACCTAGCAGCGTCAGTAGAAAGACCACATTAGGAAATTTGAAGGTGGTCTATCATAATCAGTCTTTCATTTTTGGTGTCTCCTCCTTATACTCCTAAATTGCATTTTTTACTTCAGAAGGATTAAGAATTTGTGTGATTAATTTCAACATTGTGCTTCTGTGTTGCAAAGAATGCATTTTAGATTTTACAAAGCGAAAAAGATCATAAATGTTTGGTGGTTGAACACACATTCTTTGTCTTGCTCTGCACTGAAACAGTTCATGACTCGTGTTCCCTGCTAAGTGTAGAGTAAGGGTGCAATCACTTAAAATATCAGTGAGTGAACTCAGCATGTAA
The DNA here is from genome assembly GCF_028858705.1 of Grus americana. NCBI lineage: Eukaryota > Metazoa > Chordata > Aves > Gruiformes > Gruidae > Grus > Grus americana. The sequence goes on along the minus strand of NC_072859.1, from coordinate 1,281,088 downwards.
AGCTCCAAAGTACTGAAGAGGAAACTGATTTTTACCATAAAATACATATCACAAAAATGCCACACACCACTTTCCATAGCAGGCAACCATAAAATTGCTCTTTCTTGACACATCACTAAAATGTTAGGGTTAGTTCTGAAATTCTGTCAGACAAGATGTAATATGATGTGCTTTCTTAGGTGACTACCTATGGGAAAGTTTATGACTTATTCGATATTGCATTTGAATGTGAGTACACCAAGGCCTACATACTTAGTGACACTATATCATAAGTTCTACAGTGCTGAGTTGCACTGATTTAAAAGTACACCCTCCATTAGTGCCAACTGTTTATTTATAATACTGTTAAAATACATTATTCCCCCCCGCCCCGCCCTCGTTGGTAATTATAAGTGTAGAATTCATTTCGTCCACACATGGATGTTTAAAAAGTGGTATAGTTAACATATGCTTTAACCTCATATGTGATGAGGTTTTCTCCTAAGTTTCTCTTTTAAAAATCAAAATTATTTTGAAAGTCTCATAGTATTTATTCATGATTAAATTTGGGGAACAATTCAAAGACAAATCCCACCATATGTATCAACCTACACCTGTTCAAGTTAATTCCTCGTAAAACATTGCTAACTGCCTGCTCTCTGTCCTGGTTCTGGCAAGGACAGAGTTAATTTCACAAGGAGCCAGGAGAGGTGACCCAAGCTGGCCGGGGGCTATTCCATACCATGTGACATCATGCTCACCATAAAAGGGGGCTAGTTGGGCAGGGGAGGGGCGGTGCAGTTTTTTGGCACAGTTCCGGGACGGGCTGAGTGTCTGGTCGGTGGGTCGGTTGTTGGCTCGGAAAATTGTTCTCTGTTATCACCCATTGTGAATATCTGTTATCAGTACTGTTGTTGATTGTTTCCCTCTCCCTTGCTGTCCCAGTAAACTGCCCTTATCCCAACCCTCGAGGCTTTGCCGTTGTTTTTCCGTTCTCCTCCCCATCCCGCTGGGGGAGGGGTGAGCGAGCGGCCTCGTGGCACCCAGCTGCCGGCTGAGGCTAAACCACGTCACTCTCTAAGTTAATGAGTTGTGTACATTAAAATTCAGTTGGTTTGTCTTTTATTAGACCAGCAGTGGGAAATGAGTACTGTAACTGATGACACTCTTACAGAATCACTGATGACAACTTTACACCCCTGTTATACCCATAAATTTCAACATCACGGACCGTTCAACCATACTGCTGTAGATTTCAATTCCTAGGTTTATCAATGGGAACAGAAGGCACTAAATTAAAGAGATGATCATAACCTCTGAAAATAGAATTTTGTGGATTTTATGTGCGCTTAAGTCTGAAAAAGCTACTTTTGCCAGTTAGTGCCTTCCTGACAATTGTGCCCGTAGAAGTCTCCTTCAGGGTTAGCAATTTAAATGTGTCTTCTAATAAATAGAACAAATACAGAAAACTTCACTCACCTTCAGATAACTTGTTTTAGGCAAATTCTTGCTGTTAGCCAATTTGACGTTTTACTGTTCATAAAGAATATTTCTCAGCAACTGGTAAAGTTAATCTGCTGGGTTCTTCTTCATAAATGTAGTCCTGATCCTGGTAAAATGAGTTTAATCTTCAAATTACATATATCTTTAAATTTGCTCTTCTTACTCATATACTGATTTACTTTTTCCACATTTTTTTGTTTTTGGTCTGAGACATCACCTGCCATAAGAATGTGATTTTAGAAAGTTTTTTTCCCTTGCATTCATTTCAGATCCCATCACCTACTTTCATGATATACAGTATCTGTAGTAATGACTAACCTACCAATGGAACATCTTCTCTTTTTAATGTCCAGGTCTTGCTGCATATCTCCTTTCTCTGATTAGCTGTGTTTTCAGGTGGCTGTGAAACATTCAGCATTATATTACTCCACTGATGTTATTCGGGGATAAGTCAATTAAAGTTAAGCTTTATTGATTACCTAGTTTAGATCCTAAGGACACTAAAGAATTTTTGGGTTTTTTCTGGCAAAGCTAAACACTTAACACAGGTTGTTCAAGAAGTTTTGTGAGCTTAAGTAATAGACTGTGAGATAAAATAAGTGTGATTTGCTGATGTTCTAGTTAAAGATACAGATATAAAGGTCAAAAGTTTTCCTGAAGACTCAGTTCCATAATCTGCTGATGACTCAGAAACAGAGATCAGGTTCACATTAACTCTTCTGCTTAATTACATTTCATCTCTTGAACAAGGTAAATGACTGTAAAGCTGTGAGGTTTGTTCTAATGCTGTATAAACAATTCTTCTTCATCCCGGAACCTACAATAATATAACACTGATGTTTTTATGAATAGCCAAAGGAAAATGGGAGATTGCTACCCAGTTCACCACAAGGATTAATGGACCATGTCACTGCTAAAATGTAATGAGTTCTGGCATAAGAATTCCCACCCTGCAGAGGAATCATTTAGAAAACAACTTGTCAACCCTGCATGCTTCAGTGAGTGACCTTCTAGAATATTCATTAGGCATAGCTGTTTGCTTGAATATTTCTAATAGAAACTATTTTTGCATGCAAACTCCTTATGGAAGATCTGAAAATGCATCATAAAGATAAGGAAGTGCTTTATTCTTACACGTTAAAAATCACTTTCATGCAATGCAAGTCTGAAAGCAATTTGAGAATACTTGATTTTTAATGGGAGCATGACCTAAGCCTTTAAGCCATGGATAATGCAGGCTGTTTATTAATCTGATTGCAAGCTACAATGGCTGTTCATCATTGAATATATTTACTGTTTTTTCTTAGCATTTTTTGCACAAATTGTAGTATTATTTTTTAAGACAGTTTTGTACTTTTATTTGAGAGGTTGTTTATTTTTTCCTTCAGTGGAGCAGTCATCCATAAAATGGTAAACTTGGTAAATACTGTGTCTTCGGGACATCAAGCTTAAAAAGCTTGTCAGCAGAATCAAGTCTTCCAGTTTTCAGACTGTTCCAGTTCACTGGCTGGATCCATGAGGAAAGAACAATTTGAGCGTAGGTCAGGATCCTGCTGTCATAATTTTTATAGCAAGTTTCACCAGCGTGCTTGCTCTATAGTGACACTCTGAGAATGGCAGAACTGGTGTGGCACAAAGGTAGTGTGCATGGAAGGAATAGTTTGACTAGATCAGATGTAAAGGGAAGCACGTAATTACATAAGAAATTCAGGCTATTTAACTGAATAAATGTTTGATATGAAATAAAGTTATGGGAAACAAATAAAATAATCATGGAATAATGGAAAATACATTTGAATTATCACATTGAACTCTTATCAGCAAATTTCCATAGAAGGGAAAGTACTAACACTTACTGAAAATGTGGTGAGGGAGAAGAGAGTACTATAGCATATTTCATATAATGAATTGTGGATATTCAGGGAGAAATAGTCAGGTTTCTCCTGGCATATCAAAGAAAAAGGGAGACTCTTATTATAGTATATTACCTGCAGAGAATATATTCCATATCTGCCTCTTAAAGTAGACACACCAGATTCATCACAATAATATCATTTCTTATGTATCAGGTTCCTTTGAACCTGAACAGATAGACTTTGAAAGAAGGAGAAGATTTCATCTGTTTTGGCTCTACTTGCATTGGCAGCATTACCATCTTCTATTTCACTTTCTTCACAGAAAGTCTTCAAAAATCTATATATTTCTGGCCTGCAGAATGGATAAAATGGACATAATCAAGCAGGTCTTACATAAGTTAAAGAAAGGAACACCAAAGCTGTGTCATTGTCCTTTTGTTTCTTTCAGTCTACTGAAGCTCAGTAGAAATAGGTGAATTACTTAAGTGCAAGCAAATGTTTTTCTCTTTCCTGTTAGTCTATGCTTGTTCTTAATTCCTGAGCGCGCTTCCAGATATCTGCAAGAATGGCTCATGTCTCTCTCTTTAAATCGCAAGGTGAAATATGTCTCTTTTTTTCAAAGCAGATTTGCCTGTCATTAAGACCAGATGCAGTGCTTCCAGAGTCAAAGACTACCAAACTGGAACTGCCAAGGCTGATGCTACAAGGAAGGTTGGCAAAGTCATGGATGATGGCCAAACTATGTGCTATTCATAGGATTGCTTCAGGCTCTTTTTACTCGCAGTCTTCCTCATTCTATTTCTTTCCTCATGCAAAACCATGCCACCAGCCAGCTTTCCTCTTCCTTCACTAATATACTTCCCATTCTGCTATTTAAACAAATTTTATTGTACTTCTGTTGCTTTGCAAAATGAATGCTGTGTTATTAGAAGCAGACAAGAATAGGTGTGTTGGTATCACTCTTGGATCCACATCTTTTCTTTCTTTGAAAAGTAATTTTTCTAGTGGTTAACTCTCATAGGCAGTATTCACAGGAAGCTCTAGGTCACCTTCACACTTTTTTTTTTTTTTTTTTGTTCCAGACCAGTACCTCTGCACCTTGATTGGTGTTCAGTTTTACAGTTAAATGCCTACCTAATCATCTCCCAATTTTGAATTACAATCCAGTTCCATAAACTGGACCAAACAGACAAAAGGAGATGAGGATGTGGGCATTGTCATTATTGCCATCAAGGAAAGACCATTATTGGAAAAAACATGTCAACTGTCTTATGATAAACCATTTACCTGCCAAAGGACATAATGTTATTAAGAGATAGTAAGAATCATGGAAGAAGTATGTGAAAACCTTGACTTTTCTAACCAAATAGCAAGTCAATAGTTTAATACACAATTCCTTGCACAATATATAATGTGCTGTAAGTTAATCTACTAAGGATTTTAAATCTGTAAAATCAGGTTTAATGTGGAGACATATATGTGTGCATATGAATTAAGCTGTCAAAGACTGAAAGCATAGTTGAAAATCAATTCAGCTTTCTTACAAGCAGGTGTTTATAATGAGAATGGTAAAGACCTGAAACAGTGCCCAGAGAGGTTGTGGAGTCTCTCTTGCAGATTTTTGAACCTTGACTGGACAAGCTCTGAGAAATCTGGACTAACTTGGAAGTTAACCGTGCTTTGAGCAGGGGATTGGAAGAGAGGTCTCCAGAAGTCCCTTCTAAATTAAATTATTCTAGGATTCTAACTGCTATTCTCTTGCTCCAGTGAGGTAGATGATCTCCAGCTTGATAGAATTTATATGTACAGGTTTAAGTCCACATATACATGGCAGACTTTTTAACCTATATTAAATTTTAACTTTCTTATACCTTCCAGTACAAGTGAACTAATTCAGATATCCACCATACCACTATAGCAAGAATGTAATCAATTTCAAGAATATCAGTGAGGCTTACCATAATTTGAGTAACCCAGATAGACTTAGATGAATACCACAGAAATATCTTTGTAAAATATTTAATAGATATTTTATTTTCTTTGTAAATTGACAATTTGTATAGCATTAAATTCTGTTCATTCTGTTCCTTCATCCTGAAGCAGTGACTGGAGCTTTGGGAGCCCTAATATACTCATTCAGGAGTTTCCTAATACATTTCACCCCTAACTAATCTCTCAGATTAATTTTTCTTTTCTTCATTTGACATACATGAAATGAAATTTTAATCCATACCTTGTCTATTAAGCTAGAACAGCCAAATTCTGTATTTGTCTTCTCCTAGCAGTTTGGACTTTGGACTCAAGGGAACTCTACATTCAGATCTAGTGGCGTGTAGTAGCTTCTGCAGTGTTCCCTTGCCCCTATTTGCTTGTTCCTATCCTCAGATCTCCACTGCAGCAGCAGCATTTTTTTTTTAAAGTAGAAAAAAAAAATCTTTCTTAGATCTGATTGTCCACGCTTGCCTTTGCTATTTCAGTATGTGCTACATATAAAGCTGTCTTGTTACAATAGAGGAGGGTACAATAGTCGGGAGTAAGAAGGAATTGAAGAAAGGCATTTTAGGATGGAAGTCTCCAAGGAAATGAAAGTAAGATTACAGCCTACAGCAAGAAGACAGTTTCAGACACAAAGAGTTAAAGGGTAAAAACATTTTTATTACAATCAGGATGAAAATCTTGATATAGCTGGCAGTAGGATTTCACAAGGACTAATGAAATCAGAATTTTGCCAAATTCTCCAGGGTCAAAACTGGCTATAATTACGATTTCCATCTAACTTGCTTTGAAATACTTAGAAATTACAATCTGACTTTCAAAAACATTTAAGGTGGATTGGCTTATAAATGTGTTAGATCAATCACTATGTTATGTTTGGAGAGATGGTCCAAAATAGCTGTCCTGATTTAACTTCCTGTGATAACATGTTGTCTTTTCTGAGGTTTTTTTTTTTTTCCAGCTGAAATGCTCTTCTAAAGTGAATTGTCCTAAACAAACAAACAAAATGCAATAAGGAAGAAATATGCATATAAGGAGCTAGTGAAAATAGCTGCTTTGCTTTAAACTTCTGCACGAGTTCAATTAAAGTCAAGTGCAGGCATCAGCAAACTCATACATGAGCATCATGTGAATGTGTTCTTATTTTTCATTTAACTCTTGACTTTTACTGCCAAAGTTACGGCTGAAATACAAAATTTGTTTGAAAGGCACTGATCTAGAGAATCTCACATTAGAAGCCTACAGTGCACAAGTGGAGTATGATGAAGGTTGTATGGTGGATTGACCTTGGATGGCTGCCAGATCCCCACCCAGCCACTCTCTCACTCCTCCTCCTCAAGGAGGACAGGGGGGAAAATAAAATGAAAAATCTCGTGGGTCAAGATAAAGACAAGGAAATCACTTACCAATTACCGTCATGGGCAAAACAGACAAACTCGGGACATGATGGTGAGAAACAAAGATAAAAACTAAAATTCCCCCTAGCATAACAGCTCCTCTCTGCTGCTCCTTCCTCCCGACAACTTTCCCCTGCACCAGTGCGAGTCCTTCCCACAGGCTATAGTCCTTCACAAGCTGTTCCAGTATGGATCCTTCCACAGTCTGCAGTCCTCCAGGATAAACCTGCTCCGGTGTGGGCTTTCCATGGGTCACACCTCCTACAGGAAATATCTTCTTTCTCCTGCATGGCGTCCTCCAGCCTCTCAATATTGTAGCTTGGTTTCAACAGATGATTATGATATCTATCATTTTATATATTCCACGGTAATAAAATAGGACCTACAATTACCTTATCATCAGGGTCACAAAATACTGTTTCTCCTAGAACATCTCATGAAAGAGATTCTACTGAAACTGAAATTGATGAAATTCCATCTTTACACCAGAAGTACATTTGCCGAGTTCATTGGGACAGAAATTTGTTGCTGTAGGATGTCACATCTTTCTCCGAATAAAAATGTTAATCCAAATATTACTAATATTACTGAAACCCCATTCTCAAGGTAAGTCTGCTGTTGATTTAAATACTGGCAACTGCTCGGCTTAAGGTACTTTTAAAAAAGAAGCAAATATAAGTTAAGATTTTGATCGAGGTTCTGTTCACCTTATGGTTGCTCCATTCTTACATTCATTCCCATTACCTTTTGGCCAACAAGTGAAGTGACTGTTCAAGCTGACTCAGTTTGATCATTCTGAATTTCATTACAAATACTATATCTTATGCTTTTCCAAACATAATTATCTTTATATTTACCTCTTTATTTTAAGCATACTTGAAGTTTTTTATTTGTACAGAAAATAAAGAACCAGTGTGCTAGAAGATACTAGATCATCATTGGAAGATCATTGGAAATAGTCAAACCTTCTTAAAGCTTTGGGAAGTTGATGACAATAAGCACACCTGAAAAAGCAAATAGCACTGTATTGCAAAAACATACCCCTAAAATTCTTGCAAGTGTTTCTCTGAGTTCCTCAGGGTTGTTTTGTCAAGAGGGGGCAAACACTATCATTCTTATGGTGATTTCTTCAAATTTTTGCAAAGGTTTTTATATGAATAGAAGATGATGCATTACCAGCTTTTTCTAATATAAAATTAATGAGTGATGTCTGTTCATCGTCTTATGTGAGGACACACTATCATTTCTTCAACTGGACTGCCTTTGGTGGAAGGCCAGCAGACGTAGCAGATTAATGAACTTCTTGTTAGTAGTCAAAATGCTGTCCTAACAATACCATCTGGATGTCTGTTGGAATCAACTTGAGTCCTGCTGATAAGAGCTGGAGTTCAGTCAATGATTAGTGTCCTCTACAGGAGTCTTTAAAAAGGGTGATTAATCAGCTGGATGGGGTGACTGGTTAGTTTTTATTGCATAGTTTTGTTAGGTCAGAAACGTAGATAGTAAAGACAGAAGACTTGGGTAATAAATGCTTTAAAAACTCATCAAAATGAAAATAGGCTTTATAGGATTTTTTTATTTCACCTAATAAACAGTGCCCCTGACAATCTACTTCCTTGTTCTGCATAAATTGCAGTCCTACATAATTTCATCAATTTAAATCCACAAGCATAGGGTCATTTATGCAATCATTCGGTCTTTTGTTTCCTAGGTAACAGACTCATCAAGAGATGAAATATGGCCACCCACTTTCTTACCCTCTATTATTTGTTCTCATGCTAATCTGTATAATTCATTAGTTTCTTTCTCCTCCTCCTCTTTCCCCCTTTACACTCAGTCATTTTGTTTAGTTGAATAGAACATTTATTTAGCCCTTCATTTGTACGGACAATAGACAAGTATTTAGATGAGAACATTTAAAACTTGACAAATTAATATACTAAAGGGTATATGTGATGTACAGGTAGACCCTTTTCTTTTTACTCTCAGAGAAGGAAGAAACATCTCTGCAAAATTTAACAGTTCTGCAGGTAAATTGAGTAAAACTAAGAAAATTGAAAATACTGTGTTTTTTTCTTTGTTCATCTTTTAGACCAATGTGTAGAATTTTCCCCAGAGAGCACTGATTTTTTGGCTCATCATTTAGCAACTCATCCTCACAACACAAAGTTTGTGATTCCTTTTCTGATAGATTGGCTTCACAAAGCCATATTAATTGCTCGATGATAAATCATCCAAAAGCTATAAAGTTACGATAAACCTTGGATCATGATTGTTGAGTATCCTCTCCTCAGAATACATTGTTATAACAGTTGCTATTGATCACAAAATGATCTAGCTCATCAGCTCAAATTAAGCTGTGTTCAGCACTCCATTAGCACAGTTTCATACTAGTTTTATGCTGGTCATGGAAAATCAGGTGCAGCTAAGCCAGCATGAAAGTTATGTAGCACAATAGTGAATGAGATATTTTGGTTTTCTCTGCTTTCTTGAACCTTTTCATTTGGGGAGTGTAATCCAATTACTTTAAATGTAAGCACAGTAATTGCAAGTATGAAAAGCCCAAATGGTGTTCTCTAAATTTCTTTGAAGAGAGTGACTCACCCAAACTGCATTCAACCTTAGCAGAGAAGACACATAGAGAACATTAGCTGATATTACTATTGATGAATCCAGCTAATTACATTATTCTACTGTGCATTGAAATAACTTCTAAAAGATGGAAAACCAGGAAGCAAAAAAGAACAGAAAAAAAAAAAAAAATCCTCTCCCAAAGATTTTATTTTTAATACAAATATTCCTTCAGAATTAATAAGGAATGGAATTAGAAGTTTCTAAGAATGTAGAAGGACTGCATCAAGACTTCTCCAAAAGAGAAAAAAAAGTTTGATTATGAGTTGTTATGTCCTAGCGCATATGAAAATAATTTATATTCTATTACATCATATTTATATAACATTCAGCCCATGCTTTAGACCTTCCATTTGTCACTCATATTTAAGAATCTTTTTCCCTTGAAATATAACAAGACTTTTGCAATTTTTCTGTATCATCTTTGAAACACTGTGAATTGTCTTAGCAAGACATAGGATTCAGAGTCAGGACAGTAACTGGTTTGAATGACATTAAAATATCTCTGAGAGCTGATTAGTGTGTCTGTCTTGCAGAGTCAGCATTCAGAACCTGCAGATTTTGATCAGTGTGGAATATTTTGTCACAGATTATAAAGTATTATTTGTTCATAATGTGATCCACTTCCCAAGGTCACCTGGAAGTTCTTTTTAACAAACACTCTGATAGTCAAGGCACTTAGTGTACAGTCAGTGCACATGACCTTTGTTGCTTTCTTCCTCTGGCCTCCTCTAGTTGAAGGCCTGGTCTTTTTAATATTGGTCTTAACCTCGTAGAAGCATGATAGTATTACTCTTGTACTGCAGGTCCAGCTACGAGATTGTAGATTTTAAGCCCTATTGTGGAAGCTGTTTGCAGCACACAGAAAAACTCTTGAATCTTTTCACAACCACCTCTTCATTTCAGAGTTGCCGTATTTCTGAGTTTCTGTTCCGGGTTCCCAAGGTCTAAAGGAAGACATCAAAAAGCTGTGTGAATCATATCTCTAGTACACTTTTTCATGGAGGTGTTCCTGAGGAGTCTGAATATAGTGCCACAAGCTGAATTTGAAGATTAAAAATCATTTGCAGAAATGAGAGACTACATAGTTCAGAGAGATAAACACAATACTTCTAGACTTCCTTTGGATACATAAAATGAATATTTGCTTCCTTATTACCGAAAAGAAAACAGATAAATAACAGAAGAAAAAAATACAGAAAATGCCTTTCCTTTTTATTCCTTACCTGTTTTGAGCTATTCCTAATTAAATCATCACTGTGACATTTATTACATTTTAGTTTACAAAGTTTGTTAAAATACATATTCTAGTATTACATTTTTATTTTCAAAAATTAAAAAATCTAAATACCATATAGATATTCTGTTAATGTATTTGTTGTTTAGAGCCTGCAACATATATTCTTAAAATAGTTCAATGACTAATGAACCTTTAAAATTTCATTTCAACTATCTGAAATATCTTCTGAGCAAGAGGTTTTCATTTTGTTCTGTACTATAACAATTTGTCTTCAGTAAAGATATGATATAGATGTGTTATCAGTGTTTTCAGGCTGTAACAGTCCTACTGTTGGTGCTGCCTTCTGAGGCATTCTGAGGGTGAATCATTCCCGAAGGTCTCTAAATATGTCCGTTTACATGATTTCAAGGGGGCTGCTTTTTTAAAATATAACTGAAAACTATTGCAAGCATGCTTTTCAGGTAAAATGTAAACTAGTAAGAAAAAGGAATTTGCCTAGTGATTCTTGAATGAGCCATCAATACAGGACAGCAGGCTACCAGACTCTTGGTTTTCTAATTGTTTCCTGCTACAGTTTAACTTTACCTTGTGTTTGCTTAATTATCATCTGAGTTTTAAAGTCTCACCTCACAAAGACAGATAAAATGTTATGGCAAGTAATAACATCGACATGGATTGTTTGGGCAGAAAGAGAAACAATACAGAAACTGAAGTGTATTCAATCCCCTTCCCCTCAGGTGTGTGCTGACAAATAAAGAGTAAAATCAAAAACATGATGGTGTGTGGGGCAAAAACATTTCCTACTGACTCCTGCAACACAGACACAGGACTGGTTTCTCCTACTAAAAATGAACATATCCCATCTATGTGCTAGTGGGGAGCTACAAAAGTTCTGGCTTAAGAAATATCCTGCATTCCGGCAAAGAGGGTAACATACTCAAACAGATGCTCTCCCATGGAAGGATTTTGTGGATATTAGTCTGCTGAGAAGCAACTTCTGGAACTAAAGAGGCGAAAATGTTTGACAGACTATGGGCAGAATATTCTCTTTTTCCAAAATATATACTTCCCAACCTCTCACAAACACTGAGTAAAGAAATCAAAGCTCATTTGTGTGCTCTCAGTTTGATCCAAACAGCATTACCAAATATTTAAAGATGAGAAACTGTCAGAGTCCAGTACTCTCTGACCAGGTTCATTTAGATATTCCACACATGGAGGGTGTAATTTTTAATATATTTGAAGACAGTTGATGTTACAAGGGATTTCTGATTCAGCAAAGTGATACAAAATGTACTGAAAAACAATACAAATTATATTTAGCAAAGTGCAGCAATTGCAATATACAGTTCAATCACAGTACCAGTGTGACCCCGTTACTGGTCTCTATAGTATGTTCACCATCACAACGCTTGGCATCTTCAGTCACCAGGACGGGATGCATGGGCTGAAGCCAGCCCAAGCCCATTGCTCTTTTCAAAATTGCTTTACCAGTTGTGTAGTTTGTATAATCTAGGTTGGGCTGAGGCACGTATTCACTCTTCCCATGCTGGTCCGGCTAAATCAGGGACACATTTACACCATCAGTTGATCAACTCAGCTGTTGATAGCTCTTTATCTAAAACAAAGGCCGTCCTCTGGTCCCCTTTATGGAGAGAGAAAGTCAGCTTTGCAGTATTTTCTGAGCTTCATGGGCACATTCCCCTTGCCCATCTCCTCTGATCTTTATTCTGTTGTTGGGGTTTATTTAGTGAGCCATGTTCCACTCCTAGGGGTTTGGTCAGTCACGGACATCTTAAAACAAATGAAGGACAATAAGAAGAATGGTATAGAGCCTGAAGTATTTGTATGTCAAGGGACAGAGGAAGAGGAATACAAACCATGGATTAATATGAACTTTAGAATTTCTGTTGAAAATGGAAGTGAGTGGAGTAAAATTTTATTTGCCAAGACAAAAGAAAGAACTTGGAAAGAACATAATTTTACCAGAATTCGCACCAAAGTTCTTAAACACACATATAAACATTGTGAAAACAGTCAGATATATTATGATGTGGAAATGCAGATGTACCTGCTAAGATTAACACTCTGCATGAAAGGAGAAAGTACGAGGGTTGTCCAAACTTTGCAGTCTTGATGATTAGTGACAGTGACCAAAATGATCAAACAAAGAGGGTAGGAAGAGACTAATGGAAGAAGAACACCATCCTAGCTTCATGTACATTTACGTACATATTAAAAAAGGCAAGATAAAGCTGAGTGAATGAAAGATGGCAGCAAGGGATGAAAGGAGTGAAAAGGCAGCCCTGGTCAGAAAAGGAAAAATAATGTGAACAGGAGGGAGGAATAAAGCTGGATTTCAAAACAGTAGCACCTAATTACCCAAATATTGTTATGTTTATACTCCATTCTTCATCTCTAGACAAAAATGGCAGTCTAAAATGGGGGGAAAAAATTGAAAAAATAATACATGTTCTGTATCTATAAGTATTTCTAGGAAAAAGAATACTAACTGCAGTCTACAAATAAGTTTTTGAAGCAGCCATTTACATTCTGAAATCTGCTGACTTTATTAAACACATTAGAATTAATAAATAGTATCATCTCTGTGTGGTGAAACACCAATTTTATCTTATTTATTACTAGGATTTTTTCATTGCAAAATAATTGAATTAAAACATTAGTCGACTTTCATAAAAAAATATCTCATAGTTTGTGTTTTGGTAGTCTGAAATAAATAACAATTAGCATGCACTGTTTCCATATATGCTGGTTTAAATTTATAGTGCAGAATATCTTCCAGGTTCTGAATATTTTGTGTTATCTAAGCATGATTCACAGATTTTCCCTGACAGTCCTTATAATAAACACAGTGTATATTGCAAATACTGTGATATTTATTGTAGCAAATATACAGGAACTACTGAAACTGATGTAACAACTTATTTCACTAGCAAGCGTTCCTCATAATCCCAGACCATGCAGACTTAATATGCCAGTTGTTTTCTACAGTTTGGGACAAACAGGTTCTGACAGAAAGAGGACAGCTGAGTAAAAGATATAGACAAGGATTAACAAAAATGGAACAAGATTATAGGACTAATAGGACAAAGTGAAGATTGCCAGTATAAGAAGGCTGTGCATTTCTGTGCAACCTTTATTGCTTCAAGAGATTAGAGGACTTTTTTTCTCTGAAATTGTTTCCAATTCTTCTGCTCTTGCCACATCATAGAACAGATCCTCCTGGAAGCTATGTCAAGGCATATGGAAGACAGGGAGGTGATTGGAGACAGGCAACTTGCCTTCACCAAAGGCAAACTGTGCCTGACTAATCTAGTGACCGTCTATGATTGAATGACTGTGTTGATGGACAATGGAAAAGCAACAGACTTCATCTGTCTTGACTCCTGTAAAGCCTTTGACACAGTCCCAAACAACATTATTGTCTCTGTTGTCTGTAATATATCTGTATATATCACCTAATGAATTATCTAATATTATCTAATATATTAATAACATAACAGCTAATAATCCTGAATGTTGAGTCAGAATTCCCCAAGATTCTATATGGCCATCTTCTTTCTTGCTTTCTTTATCAATTTGAGTCAGTCTCTCAATTCAAACAGGAGACATCCAAGTCAAAATTTACTTTTGATGCCCTGAATATAACACCCACATCTAGCCTGTTAAAAATAATTAGAAGCTTGAAAGTAAAATAACATAGGTGGAACTGTATAAATGTGTTGACACAGGAAGCATGTCATAGTTCTCTTTCTTAAAAGGGAGAAAAGAAGACAAAAATGCAAGATCCATAGGGGCAGAACGACGGTACAAAAAGACCCCATTCTGCTTAAGTGCTCTGACTGTCCTCATGGGGCTGCAGAGAGAGTGGGAGTGAAGTGAAAAATATTTTGTTTAAAAATGTTCTCATGTGAGTGAAGCTTTGAGCATCGCAGGGGATTTGTCTTCCTTGTTCTGCTTGGGAAGACATTCTCTAAATCTGCCAGCCTTCTTGGTGTTGTGGGTATGCAATTGCGAGTGTGGAGGAATTTTCTTGACTGCTTGCTCAGGCTGAGTTGTCTGAGAGGTGACTTTCACCTGGGAGCAATCTAACTCACCACCGATGTGCCCACGGAGGTGAGGGATTCTGTCGGTGTGCAAAGTGAAGCTGCCCAGTCTAGCAGGGAGAAGCAGCTGACACCTTGAGAAACGAAACGAAGCTTCAGATGGATCCTTGGGAGCTTCACTAAGCTGTGCCCTGCAGATTCAACAGGGTGAGGGTGATGCTAATGAAAAATTATTTGGCTCAAAGCCTCTGTTGTTAGTTTGTGGATTATTGGTTTGGTTAAAGATTAATTTCCCTGTAGTTACTTTGAGGGTCACTGTCCTCTGGCGAAATTGGGTATTATTCTCTGGTGCAGCTAAAGTTCGGCTGAAGTCAGTGATCTGTGTATAGGTCCTCTCTTTTGTTTGTTTTCAATTGCAGGGTATTCTTATTGCCTCCTAACGGAGATTGCTATGTTCAAAGCTCTGGCAACACACCACTGGACTTTTTTTTTTTTTTTTTTTTTTTTTTAATGGCAGAGCTTCCCTTTCAAAGTAATTATCTCATTTCTTTTCACCTGGTCTTCCTCTCTGGTGACCTCTGGATCCACATCTACATCGAGTTTTTCATGTAATGATAAACAATAATGTCTCTTCTGGGTTTCTTATACAATAATCTAAGGGTGACCCATTACAGTCCTGCATAGATGTGACTGAATTATGAGAACTGTGTCTTTAAATATTCTTAAGTCATTATCTAAAAGAAAAAAGTTGAAAGAGAACACAAAATCTGAAGGTGCTTTGTATATTTTTCTTTTAGCAGAAAAAAATCTGCTAATGATTAACGTTCAGAGGAAAAGAATAAAGTCAATTTTATATTGAAGAATAAATTAACTCAGGCCATTTTTTTCATGGAGCCTCGGAAGTGTTACTCTTCCTACTATTATCCTGTTCTCCTTGGAAAGGTCATCTGCTACCTTGAACCATATCCTGCACGTTTTCTGCTCTCTTCCTTCGATATTCCCTAGTCAGTGTGTCTATTTTTTAACTATTCAACCCTGGAAATTAATTGTGGAACACTATTGTGTTGAGAGACAATAGGGATCATTTCATGAACAATCATTTAGTGAGGCAGAATTAAATCATTTAGGAGTCATTAAATCATTCCAGAATCATTCAGTGAGGCGGAATTAAAGTTAGCAGTGAGATTGGCTATTTTTTTTTTAGGATACAAAATTCCACTTCTGTTCCTCTCTCTGAACCAAATATAACGCATTTGAGTTCTGCTATATCTCTGCTACTGCTCAAGTTCTTTAGGCAGCTTCTCAGTATTATAAGTTTATTTTAGGTATGTCTTTTCACTTAGCAAACAATTTTTTGCATGCACATGAACTTCCCTATTTGAACCTCCCTCTCTTCTGACACAGAGAGTGCAAATGCTATTTTGAAGATGCTGGAACTCAATATAACAGAGAAAACATATTTCAACCTCTTACCTCCTAAACTTTTATTATGTTGTTATTATTACAAGAATAATCCTAATTAGAATACTCTTGTTAATGAATTAGCATGGTATTCTCTTCTGCAGAGTATCCACTTAAAAACCCTTTTTATTTTTGCATATCAGTTTAACAATTGGATTAATTTTATATTGTCAC
Source organism: Grus americana (assembly GCF_028858705.1). Taxonomy (NCBI): domain Eukaryota; kingdom Metazoa; phylum Chordata; class Aves; order Gruiformes; family Gruidae; genus Grus; species Grus americana. The sequence continues at coordinate 1,264,785 of NC_072859.1, read as the reverse complement.
AAAGACTAATAATAATCATACCAATTTCTACAGTAAATATACTTACTTTCCATGAGAAGATTGTATATTTGTGGTAGCAGTCTTTTGCCTTAGCAGAATAAAATGCATTTGTATTTCTATCTCTTCTTATACCAGCCTTTTTACTTTAGACTAGAAGGAAACTGGGCTGGATAGAAATCACCCCAGAACATCATTTGGGTTTAGAAGTTTTTTATTCATTTTCTGTTTTTCTGCTACTTGCCTTGGTTAGATGACTCCCCCCCCCCCCCCCCTTTTCATTTGTTTAAAGATCTTCTTTAGTAATTGGCAATTAGGTTCACAAATATGCACTGAAGCATATGTTTATAGTGGTCAGAGCTCAGAAGGAAATTACATCTCATGATATTTTGTGTCTTATTTAATTTTCCATCCCCTGGGGTCAGGTCTTCACACAACAGTGTCCGGTTGCAGGTTTGCTTACTCACATCCTTTCTCTAACAGAAAGAGACAATAGACTTTACAAAGGGAAAGAAGAATGGCAAGCTGGTTTCGAGTAAAATTCATTTAGTTCAGTACCCAATATTCAAGAGTAGAAAAAAGAAAGAACAGGAGGGAGGATACAATAATTTCCTCTGATATTTTCTCAAATTCAGCAAATGGTGAAACAGAAGATTTTTGTGCTTTAATAACTCTCAATAGATACATATTTCATGGATTTTTTCCACTCTTCCTTTGACATGATGTAAACTTGTGGCATCTTTTAGCATGGAGTTCCATGGATCAACCACATACTGCACTAAGCACAAACTCCTGTTATTTGTTTTGAAATTGGCTTTTGCTTGAGACCTCATAATTAGAAGATATTTAACAGCTCGATGAAAAACCTCAAAACATGAATTGCAAACATTGCAATTTTATGATTTTTACTCCAGGCATGATTTAATACCAATATTTGATAATATTTCACATGGTTTTAATCACTTAAAGTCTTAGAGGATAATGTGAGCAATCACTTCAGTGGAACTGAAGACTACCCAAACTGAATTGACTTCTGACAAGTCTAAAATAGGTATAGCCAAACTTCTGTTTGCTTATATTGCATAAGTTCCTTGTCAGGGTTCCTGATTAGTACAGTCCATACTTTATTAATTAGTAGGATGAGTTGCAAGGAGAGCACTAGATAGAGCAGATGCAATGAAGTAGTTAGGGAACTTATACTGATTGACCAATTTTTGTTATTTTCAGGGTAGCTATACAGTCAGTCAGAAACTCAACTGATGATGGCTATCAAATCATGTAATAAATAGCCACTCTCAAAACAGAGAATGTCTCCTTAAAATAAGTGTGTTCCAGGATTTTTTTTTTAATCAATACTTAATATCTATTGCAAACTTTGGCAGCTGGCAGATTTTGCTGAGAAAGAATGCAACTTGGTAGTATCCACAAATATTTGCACAAGTATTTTGTTTTGCAGATCCTAAATACTGCGGGACTAGCATAGCTGGAATGTGTTGTGCAGAATTTACCTTTTTAGAATTTTCATGATACTTCAGTTAAAGGATCTTTTAAAAGATTTTATTAGGGAAGATTTACTGTTAAAGATTAGCTTAGGAATTTGATGGAACACTAGATTGTTTTTCCTTAGTATATGAATCCACTTAGTGACTAATATATTATTTCCTGAATTCCAATCTAAAAAGACTCAAAATTTTAAAAATTAACTAAATGTACCCAGTATATATTTTCTACTGCAAAGAGAATTCAAACTACTTCAAAAAAATCCATGTTTCCAATTTTCCTTTCCATTTGTTCGTAATATGATACATGTACATGATATGATGATGATGTAGAATTCTTGCCTTACTGGATGGCAGTGTGCAATGCCACTGAATTTGAGCAGTGACAGCATTACTTCTGGGTATGCCACATGGTAAGCCTGCAAGCCCTCTTCTATCCAGAGTTCCACTCTGTAGTTCTTTGATGTACTGTTTGTGACAGAATTCATTACATATGAAAAAGTTATCTCTCTGTATCAAAATTGTTTTGGTTGCAAAGAAGAATCCCAAATATACAGCAGGTAAAATGTCATAGACCAATACCTTTCTGCTCCTCCTGATAGGCTGAAACTATTTAGAGGGATATCACCACTTCCTGTCCGTCTCAGTGAAATGTTCACTCTAAGCAACTAGAAATGATGTTCGAATTACATTTGCCAAGTGAGCTGGTTCATGTACGGTGTAATAGCTGAAGTGTTTCCCTTTTATAGAGTGCTTTTTTCATCTGATTCCTGGTTGAAGGCTGCACACTTTTATGGGCATACATACCTTTACTCTCACATGGGATAGTTTGTATCATATGTGATCTGCTTATCTGAATAACATTTGCATAAATAAAACATGAGTTCTAGAGACCTTATAAGAGAGGGCCATATGCTAATTATTGGTTCTAGCCATCATGAGCTTCTTTAAGACTCCAGAGACTTCAGTTACCTAAGCAAATTAATTGGAGAAAAAAGAAAAAAAAAAAGTTTAAAAAAAAAAAAATTAAAAAGTCAATTGCCTTGCCTTAGGAAAGCCAGAACCCCACAGACTGGATAACTCTCAACATTAGGTACCAAAATTTCAGCCCCAGTGACTAGTTTGGGGGAGATCATGAATCTAGAGAAAGACAATGTTGCAATTTGGTTTTAGTAAGCTTAAGCATTAATTTAAGAAAAGTCTAAAAGAGAATGAGGTTTAATTAGCACTGCAAAAAAGAATTCTGGGACCTGTTTTCTTTGCTGTGCTCTTTTCTTACACAACCTCTGCTAATATCTAAATGGCCAGAGGGATACCCAAGGAGAAAAGACAAATAAAATTAACTTAGAGGGGAGTTTAAATTTTAAACAATATTTGGAACCAGCATTATTCATGAGAGTAAGAGGAAAAGGGTGGCTTGTGGACTAATACACAGGATTACTTTGTTGTTCTTTTTCTGTCTTGAATTACCTGTTCAAAGCAATATGTACATCCAGATATATTTCTAATTGCACATCCAGATATATTTCTAATTGCAATAGGCTTCCTCCCAGGGACTTCAGTAGAGGCTGAATGAGAAGGCTAATCTGCATTTGCTTATCTGTAAATTGGGAAATATAAGAATAAATTAATTGCTCTGGAGTTAACAGTATAGATATTTATGATGTATTTGGGAAACTGTGGAGATGTTAGATAAATGCCAAGTATTACTAACTATCACAGGACTGTGCTTGGACTCCTTCTGTGTGATTCATAGAAGGGAGCATGTAATTTGATAATATATGTCAAACTATTAGAGCAAGAATGGACACTGAGCAACTGCTTAATTTATATTGCAATAAAAAGATTGAAATTAAAGATTCCAATTGGCTCTTCACTCATAGGAAAACCTACCAAGAAATCAATAGGTTTACTTGAGACAATAATTCTGAAATTGGTGAATAGATATGATATATTTTTTGTAAGATACATGCTGTTATCCTATCTTCCCTGGTTTGCAATAAATTTGTCTTTGCATTTTCATTGTTGATTCTGATATTTTATTTTTTTTTAAGTTAAACTCATAATTTTTCAAATGGGGGAAAAAGCAGGAGAGGAGAAGATGATGGATGAGGGGAGAGGGATACAGCGTGTGCGTGCATACCTCAGTCATGAAAACACAAATATAGAATATGATAGAGCTGTATACTGATAGAGGGTGGAATTTCAAGTGTTCTGTATGTGGAGGAGTTTTAGATATCATACATAACGTAAAACAACTTTTTCAGACAGAACAGAAAGTTCCCTTTGTACTACAGATCTTTGGATTTTTTAATGCAAGTAGTACAGCATTTATGTTGGCTGCATTCTGTATATAACATTTCTAAGCATTTAACAGGACTAAATAAGGATATTAGTTGCACGTATGTCGTGGTTTAACCTAGCAGGCAGCTAAAACAACCACACAGCTGTTGGCTGACTCCTCCCTGCCCAGTGTGATGGGGGAGAGAATTGGGGAAAAAAGGTTAAAAAAAAGGTGGATTGAGATAAAGACTGTTTAATATCACAGAAAAGGAAGATTATAAATAATACTAATAGTAATGATAAAAGAATATACAAAACAAGTGATGCACAGCACAATTGCTCACCACCTGCAGATCACTGATGCCCAGCTAGTTCCCAAGGTGCAGTACCAGCTCCCGGCCAGCTTCCCCCAAATTATATGCTGAGCATGTCATCACATGGTATGGAATATCCCTTTGGCCAGTTTCGGTCAGCTGTCCTGGCTGTGTCCCCTCCCAGCTTCTTGGATGCCCCCCATCTTCTCGTTGGTAGCGCAGTGTGAGAAGCTGAAAAGTCCTTGACTGCTTGGCAACAACTAAAAACATCAGAGTGTTGTCAACATTATTCTCATCCCAAATCCAAAACACAGCACTACAGCAGCTGCCAGAAAGAAAATTAACTCTGTCCCTGCTGTAACGAGGACATACCTATAAGGAAGTATCAATTTGAACATCAATAAATCATTATGTTTACATCCTCCAATACCAGCAGATATTTCTTTGGAAATTTATCCATACTATAACTTGATGTCCATAAGTCTCTTCTTAAAATGATAAGGAAACAGATTAATAGTCCTTCTTCCACTTTTCAGAAATACTCAAGAATTCAGTCTCCACAAAAGGAATTGAGGGATACAGATGAAAACAACTGAGGATGTTCATAATCCACTGAGAAGATGAATATGGATAACGGTTAAGGAAGCGCTTTGAAGTACAAGAAAATAAAAAAAATTAAAACTTTTCCAATGTTTCCATGTTTATAGGAAATAATTACAGTAAAAACTGTCATGGGTTACTCATAAACTTATATTTCTAATTTGGATTTCTTCATTCAAGTGAACTCAACAGTACCGTCCCATGTTGATCATTCATACCATGTGCAACACTAGCATTTCTGTGATTATCTTTATGATTCAATTTCCACATGCTGGTATTAATGATGTCTTGTGCTATTACAATAATGATTTTATTCCTATAAAACATTTATTTAGATGATGTAAAATTATCAAAGTTCACATAGCAGTTTGCTTTAATAAAGATTGTACTTATAGAAGGATACCTGTGGAGAGAGCTTTTTTAAACCAAGCTTTTATTGCTGTAGATTTGTACATGAAGCAGCTCAGTGAAATATCTTGTCAGATAAACTTCTTGTTTTCTCCTATCTGATATACTTAACTGCCAACATATTTTTCTACAGCATAAAAGACTAAGTAAGCATAAAGAATCATAGAATCATAGAATCATAGAATGGTTTGGGTTGGAAGGGACCTTAAAGACCATCTAGTCCCACCCACTGCCATGGGCAGGGACACCCTCCACTAGCCCAGGTTGCCCAAAGCCCCATCCAACCTGGCCTTGAACACTGCCAGGGAGCCAGGGGCAGCCACAGCTTCTCTGGGCAACCTGTGCCAGGGCCTCACCACCCTCACAGGGAAGAAGTTCTTCATAACATCTAATCTAAATCGACCCTCCTTCAGCTTAAACCCATTACCTCTTGTCCTGTCACTACACTCCCTGATAAACAGTCCCTCACCAGCTTTCCTGTAGGCCCCCTTTAGATACTGGTAAGCCACAAAGAAAAGCCTATATAAAGACCTATAAATAAAAGATAACTTATGATTAGTAGTAGTCATAGAAATAAAAAATAATAATAAAAATTATTATTAATAACAATATAATCATCTAAAACACATGGTGCTTTTCAATTTTAGATCTAAATGGATCTTTTAAAAAGAGTCATTTTTACTGCCTTTGGGAAAACCAAGCACGGTGAGCTCGAGTCTCTCAACCAATTAATTCAGCAAAACAGAGAAGATCCAAAGGAGAAATTCAGTTTACTCAGTCCTCTGTCGTGCCTTGTATCAGTGAACAACTGTCACCTCTATTTACTGTTCATTTATTTGCACAGTAAGGGATTATAGAAAAGAAAGTCGAGGGAAGTACTTAGTCAGAAAAAAAAGTCCCTAAGGTTCCTCCTCTACTATGGAAAGCAATAATAAATTAACCTCTAATAACAATCACTGGCTTTTTATGATAAAAAGTCCTGCTTTCATTAAGTTCGCATATGAAAAAGCAGATGGTTGTGCTAAATCATTCTAAATTGCATACAGTCATCCTGGGAGCTAACTATGACTACAGATTTGCATGTCTCAAACCCTTAAGACAGACACCATAACTCCAGTGTCAGATGCAAGGAAACTTCTTGGCCACTGAGCTGTCTTAATCCTATACTGACCAGTTCCTTGAAAAAATTCAGTCTATGAATCACAGGATCATAGAATATCTCGAGTTGTAAGGGACCCATAAGGATCATTGAGTCTAATTCCCTGATCCTTGCAGGACTGTGTTGGGTTTGCGTGGCAAGGTTTTGGTAGCGGGGGGGCTACAGGGGTGGCTTCTGTGAGAAGCTGCTAGAAGCTTCCCCTGTGTCTGACAGAGCCAATGCCAACTGGCTCTAAGACAGACCCGCCACTGGCCAAGGCCATGCCAATCAGCGCCTCTGTGATAACATAGTTAAGAAGGAAAACAAAACAGAGCTTTTGCAGCCGGAGAGAGGAGTGAGAAGGTGTAAGAAACTCTGCAGACACCCAGGTCAGTGCAGATGGAGGGGGAGGAGGAGCTCCAGGCGCTGGAGCAGAGATCCCCCTGCAGCCCGTGGAGGAAGGATGAGGGGGTGTAGAGATTCCACCTGCAGCCTGTGGAGGACCCCACTCTGGAGCAGGTGGAGGCACCTGAAGGAGGCTGTGGCCCATGGGAAGCCCACACTGGAGCAAGCTCCTGGCAGGACCTGTGGACCTGTGGAGAGAGGAGCCCACGCCAGAGCAGGTTTGCTGGCAGGACTTGTGACCCCGTGGGGGACCCACGCTGGAGCAGTTTGCTCCTGAAGGTCTGCACCCCGTGGGAGAGACCCACGCTGGAGCATTTCGTGAAGGACTGTAGCCCGTGGGAGAGACTCACGTTGGAGCATTTCGTGAAGGACTGTAGCCCGTGGGAGAGACTCACGTTGGAGAAGTTGGTGAAGGACTGTCTCCCATGAGAAGGACTCCATGCTGGAGCAGGGGAACGATGAGAGGAGTCCTCCCCCTGAGGAGGAAGAAGCGGCAGAAACACCGTGTGCTGAACTGACCGTAACCCCCATTCCCCGTCCCCCTGTGCCGCTGGGGGGGGGAAGGTTGAAGCCAGGAGTGAAGTTGAGCCCAGGAAGATGGGAGGGGTGGGGGGAGGTGTTTTAAGAGTTGATTTTATTTCTCATTCCTCTACTCTGTTTTGCTTAGTAATAAATTAGATTAATTTTCTCTCTAAGTTCAGTCTGTTTTGCTCATGACGATAATTAGTGAATTATCTCTCCCTGTCCTTATCTTGACCCACAAGCCTTTTGTTATACTTTTTCTCCCCGGTCTAGTTAAAGAGGGGGAGTGATAGAGTGGCTCTGGTGGGCACCTGGCCTCCAGGCAGGGTCAACCCACCACATGGACTAACTAAAAATAAACCATATGACTGAGAGCATCATCCAGATATTCCTTTACCTCTGACAGGGTTGGTGCCATGACCGCTTCCCTGGGGAGCCTGTTCCAGTGACTGACCACTCTGTCAATGAAGAACCTTTTCATAATGTCCACTCTGAACTTCCCCTGATGCAGCTTCATTCCATTTCCTCGTGTCCTATCACTGGTCACCAGAGAGAGGAGATCAGCACCTCCCCCTCTGCTGCCCACCTTGAGCAAGTTGTAGACTACAATGAGGTCACCCCTCAGCTTTCTCCAAGCTGAACAAACCAAGTGACCTCAGCAGCTCCTCAGCACAAGTCTTGCCCTTGAGATCTTTCACCATCTTGGTCACCCTTCTCTGGACATGCTCTAATAGTTTGATGCCTTTCTTGTACTGAGGCACCCAAAACTGAACACAGCACTTGAGGTGGAGCCGCACCAGTGCAGCATAGTGTGGGACGATCACCTCCGTCGACTGGCTAGCCATGCTGTGCTGGATGCACCTCAGGACACAGTTGGCCCTTTTGGCTGCCAGGGCACACTGTTAACTCATATGCAACCTGCCATCAACTCAGATCCCCAGAACTCTTTCCATGGGGCTGCTCTCCAGCCTCTCATCCCCCAATTTCTGTGTATAACCAGGATTATCCCGTCCCAGGTCCAGAATCCGGCACTTGCTCTTGTCAAATTTCATACAGTTGGTGATTGCCCAGCTCTCTAGTCTGTCCAGATCTGTCAGGCCTCTCTGCCCTCAAGGGAGTCCACAGCTCCTCATAGTTTAGTTTCATCAGCAAACTTACTTCATGTACATTCAACTCCTGCGTCCAGATCATTTATAAAAAACATTAAAGAGCACTGGCCCTGAAATGGAGCCCTGGGTAACCTCGCTGGTGACTGGCCACTAGTCTGACGTGACTCCATTCACTGAAACACTTTGAGCCTGACCTCTCAGCCAATTGCTCACCCAACATGTTATGGACTTGTCCAGCTGCGTGCTGGCAGTTTGTCCAGAAGGGCACTGTGAGAGACAATATCAAAAGCTTTGCTAAAATCCAAACCCACCGCATCTACTGGCTTCCCGTGGTCAGCTAGGTGGGTGACCTTGTCTAAAAGGAAATTAAGTTGGTTAAGTAGGACTTTCCCATTGTGAACCTGTGTTTGCTATGACCCATGACTGCATTGTCTCTCAAGTGTTTTTCAATAACTCCCAGAATAACCTTCTCCATAAGTTTACCAGGCTCTGAAGTGAGACTGACAGGCCTGTAATTACCAGGGTCTTCCTTCTCACCCTTCTTGAAAACTGGGACAACATTTACCAGCTTCTAGTCAACTGGGACCTCTCCAGACTCCCAAGACTGTTGAAAAATAATTGAGAAATTGAGAGTGGTCCTGCGATGACATGGGCAGTTGTCTTTTGAAGAAACATTATATAATACAAACTATGATAAAGACAAGGGAATCAAAGAATTCCCTGGATATAACCAAAGATATATATATATATATGTAAGAATGACAAAAGCAAGTGTTTACTTCAAAAGGCAGAACAAGTAACAAATAAATGAAAAGATGGGAGAGAACTGTTAGGGATCCCATGTGAACAATGAGTCAAGCAGTACTGTGGAAAAGATGGATACAATTTTGGCCTTTTTATGGTGTTGAATGACTTCCCTCTCTTAAATTTTGTTGCTGATTTGTGTATACTGTATTAACTGTAGCCTAGTAAATTTTTTTTTCACCATTACTAGGAGAAAGCTATAGAAAAAGGAACAGAACAGCAAAGAAAGGAGTGGGTACTAGGAAATTTCTGTTTAACAATTCCAACTGTATTCCTAGTCAAAGTCCTCTCTATTAAGTAGATAATTTGGAATTCAAAACTGTTAAAACATTGATTGGGTTTGTAGTAGATTTTTAGCTCTGTTATAATTTGTTTGCTCACTTTTTCCCTGTAACAAACTTTTGAGCATACCATAACATATAAAAATTGGGGGGGGGAGAAAATATATGTTTTGTTTAAAATAAATACACCTAGTTAAAAACTGTAATGGTAAATAAATAATTTTCCTTTATTATAAGGTGATATTTTCAGTCAAGGTGTACCTACAGTGCTTAGTAATAGGAAATTTGTTCAGCAGCATCTTTATTATGAACAGTATTGGTCTAAATTCCCCCCAGGCTGTATGCTGAGTCAAATGTGTAATCAAATTGAATGGCACACACATAGACCAAAAGTGAATATGATTTCATATTTCAAAGAAAATGTTTGACTGTAGCATTTACCAGTAGATTAACAATTGAAAAAAATATTAAGCCTTATTTTCTTCTCAATTCCCACTGAACAGCTGTTTAGTTACCACAAGAAAGAATGAAAAAAAAGATATTTTTTTCTGAAAGACAATATCATTGTTGTGTGAGGCCTGGGGGACCATGCTGCAACCATAAGGCAAATAATGTAGCGCTTATTCTTAACTGATGTGACTCTTGTGATTCACTTGGCAAATGCTTATTTATTATAGTCTTAAATTTTAAGAGAAAGAACCTTTGACCTTTCAGATATTGTGTATGTGTAGCCAAACATACATAATTTTACTTCTGTGAGCGGTATTCTGAAGCTAACAAAAAATGAAACCAGAAGCAAAATTCATATATTGTCTGCAAAATTTAGACCTATACTTGGAATATGAATTAAAAAGTAATAAGGAGCTAGTGTAGGGCCTGATATTGAAATAAAAGTTTACTGCCATCAATGCTTCTTGTGAAGAACTAGCTTTTCCATGTCCTTCTTATGTTGGAGGCCCCAGATGTGGACACAGTACTCCAGGGGCGGTGTCGTGAGAGCAGAGCAGAGGGGCAGGATCACCTCCCTCAACCTGCTGGTCATGCTTCTTTTGATGCAGCCCAGGACATGGTTGACTTTCTGGACTGCAAGCGCACATTGCTGGGTCACGTTGAGTTTTTCATCAACCAACACTCCCAAGTCCTTCTCCTCAGGGCTGCTCTCAACCCACTTGTCACTCAGCCTGTACCCATGTTTGGAATTGCCCTGACCCATGCACAGGACCTTGCACTTAGTCTTGTTGAACTTCATGCTGTTCTCATGGGCCCGCCTCTTAAGTCTGTCAAGGTGGCTCTGGGCACCATCTCTTCCGTCCAGTGTGTTGACCGCACCACACAGCTTGATGTTAAACTTGCTGAGGGGGCACTCAATCCCACTGTCCATGTCACTGACAAAGTTATCCTCCCCCTCTACTCTGCCCTGGTGAGGCCGCATCTGGAGTTCTGTGTCCAGTTCCGGGCTCCCCAGTTCAAGACAGACAGGGAACTACTGGGGAGAGTCCAGCAGAGTGCTGCGAGGATGATGAGGGGCCTGGAGCATCTCTGGTATGAAGAAAGGCTGAGAGAGCTGGGGCTGGTTAGTCTGGAGAGGAGAAGACTGAGAGGGGATCTTACCAACATATATAAAGGGCGGATGTCAAGAGGATGGTGCCAGACTCTTCTCAGCGGTGCCCAGTGACAGGACAAGGGGCAACGGGCACAAACTGGAACACAGGAAGTTCCATCTGAACATGAGGAAAAACTTCTTCCCTCTGAGGGTGACCGAGCACTGGGACAGAGAGGTTGTGGCGTCTCCTTCTCTGGAAAGATTCAAAACCTGCCTGGACACGATCCTGTGCAACCTGCTCTAGGTGAACCTGCTCTAGTAGGGTGATTGGACTAGATGATCTTCCAACCCCTACCATTCTGTGATTCTGTGATAAGTCCCTCTCACAAGGTTAGTGAACCTATTGGCAAAGACACTCTTGCTAATCCCGTCATCTGCTCAGCAGTCCATGTTCCTCAGGGAAGGACCCATGCCTTTAAAAAACAATTTGTGACACCAGCCATGCAGCCAGGTCTGCACCCACCAGATGCATCCACTCCAGTCTGAGCCTTTCTCCTTCACTGACAGAAGTGAGATCACCACCTGTCTGACCATGCCTTTCACTCTTACTCCAGAGAAATTTAGTTCCTTTTGAAATAGTCTGAGTCTCCTCAGGACTGTCTTTGGTGCCCACATAGATGAACAGCAAGGGATAATAATCAGAGGTCCAGACAAACCAGTTTCTCCTTAAAAACTGAATCTGAGCATGCAGCAAGCTGCAAACATCCCAAGACATTAAGTTAGGTCAATAGGTGGTTGCCTCTGTACCTTGCAGGAGAGTCTTTAATAGCAAGCACCCTCCTTTTCTTCATGTGGCAACTTGGCTGAGAATCAGCTGTAACTGATATCTTCCCTGATGGAAGGTCATCTTCCTTAAGAGTGCTCAGGACTTGTCTGTTTGTTTGTTTTCCCTGGGACTGAGCTGTATTTAAATATCTAGTTCTTGAAGATTTTTTTTTTCAAACACAATTAAGAGATTATATGTGCAGTTTTCTAAAAGCTTCTAAATCCTCCAGGACTAAAGGGTAAATAGGACCATAATTCATATATAAATAATATGCAAAATTACATTAGTTACATCACCATTTATATTAACCTCCAGAATAGCCTTAATCTACAGTATGTGCTCTCCTGTGAACAAACAAATGGCAAAATGCATACGGGCATCAAATTTTAAAGCAAGATTTCACTTCCATTGGAAAGCATGAAGGTGAAAGAAAGTCACATGAAAGCCTGTGTTACTTCTTGTTAATTAAATCTTCTGGACAGATAGAAGAAACCTATAACAAATTAATTTTAAAAAATCATGGCATTTAATAAATATTTTCCGTCATTTTAACTGAGTATACATAAACTCTGCAGGTTCAAACAAGCTAAGACATAAACAGAACTTATAATGATATATGAAAATCCACTCTTTTTTCTGTATTTTTGGAAAACACACAATATTTAAAGAGTTAAAAATTTCTCTGTTAACTACTAACTGTTAGTATGTATGTTCAAGTTATACTCTATATTTAAGGCCAACAAGCGAGTACAGAACACCACCTATATCTGCAATTACTTTTATTCCTGTATGCAACAAATTATGTATTTAAAAGCTTAGCTTTGGGCCATCAGGTTAGAGATTCTGTGTCCATGGGATTATACATAAGAAAACTCAGGAACAGGAATCCAGTCCACTTAACCATTTAAGAGCCCTCTCCAATCCTAGAAAAATATGGTAAATTTGTATGGGTAGAATGGGTTTGTATGGGCGTAATCCAAACCGCATGAAAATTAGGGGAAATATTCCCAATGGTGTCTGTTTTAACTTCATGTTAATTGGATGGAAACAGTAAAGGCTACATTACAGCATAAGTAGCAGAAAAGGGGGAAACAGGTCATACAGCCATAATATGAGAAAAAAACATTGCTAAGTAAGTTCAAGTACTGTCCAAAGCAAGACAGATTTGTGCAGCTTATGCCATGATCTTTTGCTGATTAAATGATATTAATACCACTGTGTGATAAAAGTGACTGATGTCTAAGTAATAGTTGTTAGCAGTTTCTCTTCCTCTAATGGATCATCCTCTTCACCTGCTCTAAATCATGAAACTAGAACAAGTCATGGAACGTGCAGAGCTCAGCAGCAACCCTTACGCAGTACATGGCACTCCGGCATGCACAGCTGTTTAGTTTTATGTTTTGTCAGAGCAGCGTTTAGGGGGAGAGGATAAATTAGCTATAGCCATTGGGGAAAGAGAAGGTGCAAATGAGATTTATTCCATTCACTGAAACTAATGCCAATACATCAAATACATAACAGGCTCAGTGATTCATCCAGGGTAACTGTTCTCTATTTTCTTGAACTTTAAGACTTCTTTTTTATTGTTTTTTAAATCTTCTTTTCTTTTTCATTTTTTAAAATGCCCTTTAAATTATGTGGGAAGACTCTCAGAGATACATATGATGACACAAGTTGCAAGTGGTGAAATTAAAACACTCTTTAGTCTCCTTCTGATTTAAATAGTTCTTCACAGAGAAAGAAAAATATAGTTATGTTTCATGGTATTTAGCATGTACAGTAACATCTAAGCATACTGAAAGGTAAATATTATGCTATTCTGCTTTCTAATGTATAAATAATGACTGCAAGATCAACTTCCATGTTTTCTCCACAGAAGAAAACCCTCCTGTTGCTGAAATTCCTTCTGTACGTTACAGTTTCATCTTTACTTCTACAGACACAATCAGAACTGGCTATCAGTCCTTCAAACACACTGCATCCCAGAGGCTGTTTGTGATGGCAAAGTACAAAGCAGTCATTGGCAGGAGTGTAATTTTCTTTGCCACTCTCTTTTGTCTCTTACCCTAATCTGGCAACACAGTCTTATAAATGCCGCTATCCTGAATTAATTGTTCTTCTACTGTCAGCCAAGTTGTTTCCTGCTGATATAAAGACATGGAGTTGGAGTTGATTAAGTCTGAATAACTCAGCCTTCAAGTCAGAAATCCTGTTGGAAATCTACCCTGTCTCCAAAGGAGTGTTCTGCTTTGGGGAAAAAGCAAGTAAAGCCAACCCTCTATCTACTTCTGTATTATCACTCTCACCACTCACTCTTTTTGCAGTGCAGCCACTCTCACCTGTGAGAAAACTTTTATCCCTCCTTTCAACTTGTTGAGCTTCTTACATGACAGTAACTATCAACATTCTCTGTGAATTCACAGAATATTATATAAATGATGTCAGAGATTTTTGTCAGAGATCTGTTGTACTGCTCATTGTGCTACTAGGAAAGTCACATATATAACAAGAAATCTGAACAAGCAGAATTTTGGTTGCCCTAGTATCAAATATTGGTACTGCGCTGACTTTAATAATATAAAGTAGAATTATCAATGACTACTGGGAAATCTTTTGTAACTAAGAATAATGGTCACGGTTTTGATCTTGTCCATCAAAATTGTATTAACCCACACTCACTGCTAGATATCAGCTTGAACAAATATTTCTGCTGGTGGGAGATGTGGTCATGTGTTGTTTTTTTCCCATTTGTTTGGACAGTGCTGAATGAACTATAAAAATACACTGTTTCAAATTACAAAAAAGGTAAGATGTAATAGATAATCTGTTACGATGGTAGGATTGTCTACAGTTTCTCTAAAAGTTCAGCTCTGTATTCACTATAACCCTGGTTTGGGGGAATACCAGAGAGGCTGTAACACAGAGATAATGCGGAGAAAACAGGGAAAAAAAAATCACAACCCAAACTAGAGGAAATAATGACTTGTGATTCACGTATTAAAAAAAGAGAACTTTAAGGGCTACCTTAACGTTGCATAGCTTAGGAGAACATGATGGATTCACAGAAATAATGATGTAAACTAGAAAATTCACACAGTATTTTGTAAACAATACAACGGGTAGAAGGAGCAAGTAGGAGGCTGTCTCAGTTTTGCACTTCCTGGGCAATATCCCTAGCTTGCTTTCTGTTTCACAGTTTCTCAGCAAGGATTGGCAGTAACAGCAGTAGGCAGAGTATGGTACAAATGTAGGTCACAGAAATAATTGATTTACCAGAATCACAATTTTTTCTAGGTGATGGTCCTATCTATCTCTTTTTGGGACCTTGTGACAAAGTACAGCTGATTATGAGTAACTGGACAATCTACTGAAAAATATCTCCAAATTTTTAATAATTTTTTTTGAGAGGTGGGAGATTAGGCTACAGTAGGTGCAAAGATTCTTAGAGAGTTCAAGAGGAGTTCAATGGGCCTCAAATGTATGGGCAAGGAAGCATTAATTTCCTAAAGATTGTTTTCAATCTGCGCAGCATTACTCCTTATTCCTGAAGTTGTATTATTGGATTCAACAGCTCCCATTTTGCAGTAAAATGCCATTCATTATCAGTAAAGCTACTGTGGTTTGGTCTTAGCAGAAAAGTTACATTTATTCCTACATGAAACAGGCCATCATACAGCTGTACAGGTTTTCATGCGCAGACAACATAATTCTGCCACAGGATCCCTAAGAATTTCAGAATGCATAAACGCATTTCTGTCAGTTGGACTAATGCCAAATGGGAATGAGTCTGCTTCAAACGTCAGGGAGCATCTGGTACAGACATAGGTATGCAAGATTTTTCTTAGTTGTCAGAGTACAGTTTAGCAAGCTTCAGTCTAGTAATATGTTTTAGCAAATCTACTTTAGTCATTTAGTATGACCACATTACTTAACATAGACTGACAGGAAAAATGTAAGAGGTACAATGACAAATGGAAGAAACTACAGAAAATACCTCACCATTCAGCTTTGAGAAAGGAAGATGTTTGTCCTTCTGGAAAACTAATAACTTTTGCTAAAGGTCAACCTGTGTCATCAGACCGTCTGAAATCACATTTAATTGCTCTGCAAGTTCTTCTCTCACATTTTACATTTCTTGTGTTTTATCAGAGCAGTCAAGCTGAGAAGATACAATAGAGATATTTTCGACAGCTTTCACTCGAGTATTTTCCATAAATATTCTACAGGACATGAAAGCAGGCTTTTGGTAGCTGCGTAGTACTGAATAGTGGATGCTGGTGGGTTAAAGGGATTTTCATATTGTCTAATGCAAAGCTGGCCTAAATTTTCTCCTGGAGGAACCTCCCTGTTTTCATAGCCAGCCACAGAAGACTGAGCGCTTACACTTGCCTGAGTGTTGAACATGGATAAGTTACCACTGAAACAGGGGAGCAGCAGAACTTTCAGTATATGTCATGATTCGGAAAAACAAACATCACAGCCTAATCCTGCACACTTCTTCCTGCTCCCGTAGGATCACAGATAGGGCCTGGCACATCCCTGTCGGGAATAATGTGGATCTGCAAAATCCAGATAGTGCCAGGACGTTTTGAAATAACCTGTTCATCAAACAGAAAAGTTAGTTATAACTGGTATAACTGCACAATGTTTTGTGCAAACTGTGCAGTCTTTCTTCTTGCTTTTCATCAAATAAACAAGAAAAGTCACTGCAGAAAACGTGTGTTTGAGTTCTAAGTTTTTGAGAAGGGTTTTGCAAAAGCAGTCAGTAGTAGGGAATTATTGCTTTCACCTCCACCAATGTCACTGGCAGTAGAGTTAAGTAAATGTTGAATGTGTTTGAAAATTTTATGTTCAGTGGTGGCAGGGATGGAAAAAAATTTTAAATAGATTTTTTAATTTTTTCATATAACTAAGGTAATTTTTCTTCCCAATGAAGTGACTGGATGCTTCTCTATTGAAAAGTGAAATGAAGTAAAATGATACAAACTATTTGGGTTAAAATACGTTGGTTAAATATTACACCCTAAACCAAGCAGCTGGAGGGGTATGTCCAACTTTAGGAGACAGGAACAAAGTTTTTACAATAATGGGAGTGTTATTTCCCTTATAAACAAGAATCACAGTAATTCTGTAAAGGCCACTTGCACCAGGTTTGGTTGCAGTGGAGTCAATTTTCTTCATAGCAGCCCATATGGTGTGTTTATATTTGTGACCAAAACACTATATATGGGCTGCTGTGAAGAAAATTAACTTCAATCTAACCAGACCCAGTACTCCACTGTTTCTTATTGATAATCTTTGACAGGAGAAGCTTTTTAATTGTGTCTGACGAGTACATTAACTCCATAACATCATGCAAAACACAAAGTCCTAACAATTTAACAGAATCTCTGCCATTCATGTTTGTCCTGGCAGTCCAGCAAAGTTCCCACTGACTGGAAAAGGGGAAACATAACCCCCATTTTTAAGAAGGGTAAAAAGGAAGACTTGGGGAACTACAGGCCGGTCAGTCTCACCTCCATGCCTGGCAAGATCATGGAGCAGATCCTCCTGGAGACTACGCTCAGGCACATGGAAAATAAGCAGGTGATTGGTGACAGCCAACACGGCTTCACTAGGGGCAAATTGTGCCTGACAAATTTGGTGGCCTTCTATGATGGGGTTACAGCGTTGGTGGATAAGGGAAGGGCAACTGACATCATCTACCTGGACTTGTGCAAGGCATTTGACACTGTCCCGCATGATATCTTTGTCTCTAAATTGGAGAGACATGGATTCAATGGATGGACCACTCGGTGGCTAAGGAATTGGCTGCATGGCCACACTCAAAGAGTTGTGGTCAATGGCTCAATGTCTAAGTGGAGATCAGTGACAAGTGGTGTTCCTCAGGGGTTGGTACTGGGACCGGCACTGTTCAACATCTTTGTCGGCAACATGGACAGTGGGATCGAGTGCACCCTCAGCAAGTTTGCCAATGACACCAGGCTGTGTGGTGGGGTCGACACGCTGGAGGGAAGGGATGCCATCCAGAGGGACCTTGACAGGCTGGAGAGGTGGGCCCATGCAAACCACATGAAGTTCAACAAGGCCAAGTGCAAGGTCCTGCATGTGGGTCGGCATGATCCCAAGCACGACTACAGGCTGGGTGGGGAATGGATTGAAAGCAGCCCTGAGGAGAAGGACTTGGGGGTATTGATTGATGGGAAGCTCAACATGAGCCAGCAGTGTGCGCTTGCAGCCCAGAAAGCCAACTGTGTCCTGGGCTGCATCAAAAGAAGTGTGACCAGCAGGTCGAGGGAGGTGATCCTGCCCCTCTACTCCACTCTGGTGAGATCCCACCTGGAGTACTGCATCCAGCTCTGGGGGCCCCAGTACAGGAGAGACATGGAGCTGTTGGAGAGAGTCCAGAGGAGGCTATGAAGATGATCAGAGGGCTGGAGCACCTCTGCTATGAGGACAGGCTGAGAGATTTGGGATTGTTCAGCCTGGAGAAGAGAAGGCTCCAGGGAGATCTAATTGCAGCCTTCCAGTACCTGAATGGGGCCTACAGGAAAGCTGGAGAGGGACTGTTTATGAGGGAGTGTAGTGACAGGACAAGGGGTAATGGGTTCAAGCTGAAGGAGGGTCTATTTAGATTAGATGTTAGAAAGAAATTCTTCCCTGTGAGAGTGGTGAGGCCCTGGCACAGGGTGCCCAGAGAAGCTGTGGCTGCCCCTGGCTCCCTGGCAGTGTTCAAGGCCAGGTTGGATGAGGCTTTGGGCAACCTGGGCTAGTGCAGGGTGTCCCTGCCCGTGGCAGGGGGTTGGAACTAGATGGGCTTTGAGGTGCCTTCCAACCCAAATCAATCTGTAATTCTATGATTAGCAAATTACGTGTTCATTTCTTTGGAGGTATCTTTTTAAAGGTACAATTAAAACCATCTGAATTTGAATGCAAAAATAGGATGGACTAACAGATTGTTTAACAAAGGTGCAGCTATGTTCACTGACAAATAGGGGAAAAATGCATGTAATAGCATCTACAAAGATTGAAGCATTTTAGTGTTGGAATTAATATAACATAAACTTCTGGCTCAGTAAATTACTGCCTTGAGAATACATTCTAATTACTGTTAGATCAAAATTATATTGCAGTTCAATGGATGGTTTACTATTACTGCTAAGGATCACATTTGTTAAATTACTTAACACCTATATCATATTATTTAATCTGTATAAGTATTTTTGATATAGGGTGAAGCAAATAATGAAGTAAAAATGAAGTACCTGACCAATATTTAGAATTACAAGAGTGATGTTAAAAGACTATATTGTACTGAGAATGTCAAATGCTATGTTGTAATAAAATAACATATCTTTAATTGTCAGAGGTTTTGTTTTTCAGCAACTAAAACTGATTTAGATTTTTTTTTTTTTCCTGTTGGAGGCTTATGTTATTTTGAGGCAGCTTGACAGATATGTGCATGTACAAAATAGTTTTTCTGGAAACAAAACTGCAACTATAGGACCTAGCTGAAATATGTAGTGATGTGCGTTTACATTGAAGTATGAACACTGAAATAAAAGTTACATAAGTATATTTACAACTGTATTTGGGGACTTCAAAGAAACTTTAATATTTTCTTTTTCGTTCATACTGTATTTAAAACTACCCAGTAAAAATGTTTGATAGACAACATTGACAATAAAAGTCTAGTTTGGAAACAATGTAACTGAGGAATTTAGACTTGAAAAATTCACTTTTACTTTAAAGAATTTAAAGAAATTATTTTGCATTATGCTACTAACTAATATCTAAAAATAAGGAGGTAAAACTAGTAAGTAGTATGAATATAAGAAACAGTTTCCAAAATATGGTATTGAATACATAAGTTTGTAGAATGCTTTCACAAGTAAATAATTTGATATTCCATCACTAGAAGTTCCTATAATGAGAAAGGAAAAGCATAAGGAAGTGTGAAATAAGCAACAGCCCTTTGCCTTTGGAGGGGAGGGTGAGAAGATTAAATCATAAGTTCCCTGCAAACCTAATAATTATTTTTATTTCAAAACACAATTTAATGATTTTACTTTGGAACTTTTTTTTTTTTTTTGGTAGTAGCTCTGAAGTTCCAAATCTTTACATTTATATTAAGTTGTTGAAAACAAATCTTATGGTTGCAGGGAAATCTCTCTAAAAATAGAGCTTTTTATTTAAAGAGAAATACCATTGTTCTTAATAAATTAAGCAATTAGAGCTTCTTCAGTTGTATATCTGTGTCAGGAAAGTGGGGACCTGATTCTGTTCTATATGTAAATCAAAATGACCAACATGACTGTTAATTTGCTCTTGATCAATACCAAGGAAAATAGGATCGAAGTCTTCCAGTTGATCTCTTTTCTGATTGCAACAAAACCAGTTGTTAGCATGGATGAAATTTTCCGTCTACAACAAATTTAGTTACAGCAGCCAGAGTAGCAGAAGAATAGAAAATAAAGTGCTTTGCTCCAGAGATGAACAAGTGCAATTTGTTCTCACAGTAAGTGGCATCCATCTGCATGGTAATATAATTCTTACTATCCAAAAATATATCCAAATGTTCCTAAGGCTGCAATTATTTGAAAATTTCCCTTATATTCGAAGTAAGTTTCTGTTTGAAATGTCTGCCCTAGTAGACTTCATTCCCCTAGGCACACACAACTTATTAATAGGAACATATGAATTCCAGATTCCTGAATTTTCTAGATTTGAACATCTTCTCTGGGATACTTTCCCAGAACAGGAAAGGCTGCTTAGTTATTAATGTATTTGGAGATAGGTATATGTACTCTTTGGAAAATATTTAACAATAGTGCTCTGAATTTATGCTTTATTTTACTTATTAAAAGGACAGGAATAATTCCTTCCTACAGTAAAACTTATTAATTTATTTTGAAAGAGTCTTCTGTAATAAAGATGGTCTTAGGAAATTTGGCCAGGTTTTTCATACAGGAATTTATACTTCTTGCAGAACAGAAAAGACCTGCTAAAATAGGGGCGGGGGGGGGGGGATAAAAAGTGGAAGGGGCTGTAATTAGTCATTGTCATGGTTTGATACCTTTTCTCTGAAATCACAGTGACTCCAGATGGAGCAACTTCAGCTCACTCATTCCCCAGCTTCAACAGTCCTGCAGCAGAAATAAGGTTTTGAAGAACAGAAAGAAAGAACTTCAGGACTTCTTTGTCCAGAGCCCTTTATCTACTGCTGAACTCTTGCACAGCTTATGCAGTTTCCAGTAATTTTACATGTCCATTCCAAAAGCAGTACAGTGGACTGAGAAAACTATCAGTTAATTCAGGTGATGGAGGCTGGTGAGTTACCTTTTCACATAGTTCTGTGAGGAAAGGCTGTTATTTTTATTTCTAATATTTTATAAATTAAAATGAACTTATCATAAATAATATCTATTATTTGTCAAGCACAATGCAGACATCATTTGGAAATTTGCAAAGTTTTTAAAAATAATACTGTATCATTTAGAATATTGAAGAAGTTCAAAATGTACTTATTTTTTTATTACTAATTTAAGGGTAACATTTTCTGTTGAATGAAGAGGGAGAATATTGACTATGGAAACAACTATAGTTTTAAAAATGAAAAATAATTGTTTGTTGGGTTGGGGTTTTTAACATTTTAATTTACAGGTTAAAAAATACAGTTCCTAAGAATATAATGATAAAATTTCAAGGTAGTTGATACATGTTAACATTCAGCTTGCTTACTGGACACTGACATCTTAAAGTCTTAGGGGACTTAAAGCCTGAAGTCTTGCCATTTGCTTTGAGATCTTTCAGTGAAAGGTCTATGAATATTAAAATGAACTGTATTTAATACTCTGGCCTTTTTTTCAACCTCATGCATTTGATAATGTCATCTATTAGACTGTAGACTGAGATTCATCTTGAGTTTTCTTGATTTCTTTGAGTTATGTCAAAGTCTGAGCACTACTTAACTGTAACTTTTTCAGACATATGTGCTAAGAAAGACGGAGATAATTTGTGTATTATTTTGTGGATAAAATTTGCAGGGTTTGAAAATAAGTAATGAGAAAATAGTACAAGGAGACATCATTAAAAAAAAAATGAGAGAAAAAAGTGATAGATTTGTGTTTCAGAATTTTGGGAGATATAAAGAAATAGAACTGATATCAGAGCAAGTTCTGGTTTCTGTGCTTTCATCCTGATGGAAACAGATCATCTGTCATACTGCACAAGCAAAAGTCATGATTACTGAGAAATTTAGTAAATTACACTTGTGTAAAAAATAAAAATGAAAAACAAACTTTGGTAAAACCTCTATAAGAATTCTTTTGCAAATTGGATTTAATTTTTCAATCCACAGCTCTCTTCTAGCATCTACTTTTTAACTACTTTTTTTTTTTTTTAATGACTAATAATATTGTTCAGAAAAAGATAGGGATCAAACTTTTTCAGTATCAATGGCTGAGGAGGAGTACATATTGAGGAAGCTAAATAGTTAAAGTCTCATATGTCTTTTCAGGTCTCACTATTCAAGACATATTTGCAGCTAATAGCCTTGCCAGTCAGCAATATTTAATTAACAAAAGAGTCACTTATTCCTAAAAGGGTGTTCTGTCTAGAACCTCCTTATCTGAACTGTTTCAATTGCTGTTGTTTACCATATCCTGCTTACCTGACAGAGGTTTGGTGAAGAATGGGTTGCATAAACTCTGTAACTGCCCCATTTTAGGCAAAGTTCATATCAGCAGAGATTGTTATTATTTAATATCTTTGTTGACGACATGGACAGTGGGATTGAGTGCACCCTCAGCAAGTTTGTGGATGACATCAGGCTGAGTGGTGTAGTTGACACTCTAGAGAGAAAGGATGCCATCCAGAGGAACCTTGACAGGCTTGAGAACTGGGCCTGTGTGAACTTCATGAAGTTCAACAAGGCCAAGGGCAAGGACCTGCACATGGGTCAGGGCAATCACAAACATGGATACAGGCTGGGCAATGAGTGGATTGAGAACAGCCCTGAGGAGAAGGACTTGGGGGTGTTGGTTGATGAAAAACTTAATATGAGCCATCAGTGTGCGCTTGCAGCCCATAAAAGCCAACCGTGTCCTAGGCTGCATCAAAAATAGCATGACCAGTAGGTCGAGGGAGGTGATCCTGCCGCTCTACTCTGCTTTCGTGAGACCCCACTTGCAGCAGTGTGTTCAGCTCTGGGGCCCCCAGTATAAGAAAGATGGACCTGCTTGAGTGAGTCCAGAGGAGGGCCATGAAGCTAATTAGGGGGCTGGAGCACTTCTCCTGTGAAGACAGGCTGAGAGACTTGGGTTGCTTAGCCTAGAGAAGAGGATCTGGGAAGACCTTATAGCAGCCTTCCAGTACTTAAAAGGGGCCTACAGGAAAGATGGGAAAGGACTCTTTGTCAGGCAGGGTAGTGATAGGACAAGGGCTAATGTTTTTAAACTGAGAGAGAATATACTTCAATTAGATATTAGGAAAAAATTCTTTACTATGAGGGTAGTGAGGCACTGGAACATGTTGCCCAGAGAAGTTGTGGGTGCCCCATCCCTGGAAGGCTTGGATGATCTTTAAGGTCCCTTCCAACACAAACCATTCTATGGTTCTATGAATCTCTGATGCTCTGATTCTATGATTCTCTGATTCTACGATTCTACGATTCTATGATTTAGACCAGAGGAAATCACTGTTCGCCTGTTTGGTGTAAAAAAAAAAAAAAAAAAATCTCCAAAATTTTTCTTGAAATGTACTGGTTTTTAAAGAATTTTGTTAAGCAAATCTCCAAACTGGAGCATTCATTGAAAGCTTTTGACCAGCTCCAGACTTATTCTAACTTTTTTTCTTACAAATCATACTTTTACCTTAGTGAAAAGTTTAAAAAGACATCTGGAGTGTGTGTGTGAGCACGCATAGGTGAGAGAAGCCCTGTAATCATCACTTATGTTTAATATCTTCCTCAATATCCTTGGGTATAGAACCATCTTGATTTCTGATGCCATGTGGTAAATGGAGAAGCCAGTCAATAGAAAATACACCAGTCAATCAACACCGAGAGCCTCATGTACTTACTATGTATTGATTGTTCAGGTGGGAGAGACATACTGGCAAGCAATTACATCATTGTGAAAAGCTCACCTCTGAGTCTGCTTATATGAGAAAAATCCATGACATTACTAAATTAATTGTTTCCTGTGTCATATTTACAAGTATGCAAATATTAGTCTTCACACAAAATAAAAGCAAAATAATATACATGTAGATAAAATGTACTTGGTGTACTACCACATAAATTATAGGACGTATATAAATACAGAGCGTAATTTTAACCCATTTGTAATACATATTTGGCGGGGGGGGAAGAAGAAGAAATCATGATGCAATACTGCTTCTTGGCCTTCATCTCAGCAAGAGACCATAGCAAGCTTTGTTTTGTCTGTTTTTGTATTATTTTTCCGTAATAGCAGGCTCTTACAGCTACATACAGGTAAATTCAACCAGATGTTTATTTTTGAACTGTAATTAACAGAACATTTCTTAAGAAATATTTTTATAATGATTACAATAACTATAATTTCATTCTCCTGAAGTGCTAAGTGTTGTAATCATCACCTGTTCACTCTCATGGTTATTGCTCCACAGACTATTAGCAACCTGATAGCACCATTTAACTAAAGCTTGATTCCTAATGAATTACTGGTAACGGATATGATATAAAATGATCAACCAAAGCATCTGCTGAACTATCTGAGATGAAATATATTCTCTATAATGTCCCGCAGACAAATTTTGTTTGCTCTTTGCAAATGCCTTTAATTCCTTAAAATAGTTGCTAAAAACTTACACAGAAATAATGATTATAAGAAGTAGATGTAGTAGAGATGTTACAATTTTCCTAATCTTGTCAGTTAGTTACAATGGAGCTGTGACTGATGAATGAGAATTCTGATCTCAGTTCTGTTGATGGAAGCTTATAATAAATACAGTGAAACTATACACGAATATCTCCAGAACTGTATCGAGACCACTGAGAGCAGAATCAAGCCAATGAGATTTTTATCCACTTCTGAACATAGAACCATGTCCCTGCTTCCAAGTAGCCAGACTTAGTATGTCTGAACTGCCTCCTAGCCTGGGCATAACAGTGTTGGGAAGAGCATTGTTATGGTGTTCAGCCACAGCTCTTTTAAGCCCCTTTGAACTGTTGCTTGTTCAGGTAACCAATCTATACCTGCTCTTAACCATGCCTTCCTAGAGTCACTGCTGTGGGACCCTGGTACAGCATCGTACTTAGTTCGTACAAGTGCCTACGGGCACTGCAGCTGAAATCCTTACAGTTTAGAAATCTGTCCTAGTTTATTAGCTTAAAGACTGATTATTAGCCATTTATTCCAAACTGTGAGTATCTATTACCAGAAATAATGATGTTGGATTACTCATACAACTACCTGCATGCCAATGTAAGTGGTCCAGTACACAGTTCTTCATCAGACTAAATATTCAAATGTGATTAATTGTCTTCATAAGCTAATGAATTTTACAGACTCCTAGCTAAGCAGTGTTGCTAATTTGATGCACCTATAATGAGCTGACCATCTTTCATTTTCTCTGAAGTTGTTTATTACACTAATAGGTCCTTTTACTCCTTTAATCTTGTCAACATGACTGATGTTTAATACAGTAGCTAAAAGATTATTAAGAAAAATAGCTATCAAGAACATAATGGAATGAATAAACCCTTCCACTGAAGGTCTCTTTTGGGGAAGAGACTCATTTCAATACCATTTTAAGATTTGGTTAACATTTGCCACCTGAATACATAATTCCTATAAGACTCCACCAAAAGGAGATTAAGACATTGAAAGAAATTTGAGTAACACAAAGATAACGCTGCAAAGTGTACAAAAACAATAAGGAGAGTGAAACGATTCAGTGGAAAGACAAATTTAAAGTACTGAGCAGGTACAGCTTTCAGCAGATGTTCAGCTGCAACTGCTGTCGATATTGTAAATCAATCTGAACTATCAAGAAGGTCTGCTCCACTCAGCAGCCATAAAAGTACCAGCTGCTTGGAGGCAGCAAGTGCCACAGCTCTTCTGAATGACCTTTTGCTCACATCTTAATTCCACAGTGGCAGTACACACTCTAAGTGTAGCATTAAATAACAATGAAATATTATTTGTTCTTGATTGTTCTAGGAAAAAAACCAACAAACAAACAAAAAAACCAATGCAAAAAGTGGACTTGAATGAGGGACATAAGCAACATTTGAAAAGATATCTAAAAAAAAATAAATTTGGCCCTTTAATGCTTTGCAAAATGTTCTGCTTTCACAAATGAATTTTGTTTTGATGACATGCTTGACCAAACAATTTTACAGTGTCCATCAGTTTATATTGCCATGATTTTAATAGCAGGGTTTTTTTCATGACCATTTTTAATTTTACAATGTACAACAGAATTAATTTAGGAACTTTCCTATCAGTCTTCCTAAGTTTTGAATTCACCTAGTTGATTAATAGTCAAGGTATCATTATTAGTCATACTATCATTATTCATGTTGTGTAAGGCTTACATTTCTGAGTGTTCAATATAATGTGACTTCACCAAAGGGTCACAGTTATTTTAATAATGACAGTATAATCAGTACAATTTTGATTTATTAGAAATGACTTCACCAAAGGGTCACAGTTATTTTAATAATGACAGTATAATCAGTATAATTTTGATTTATTAGAAATGATAATTCAATGTTCACTACATTTTAATAACCTTTTTTTAATGAAAATCAAGAATTGGGCTAACATTTTATATAAAGGATATTACTTAAAGGTATGATCTGGGGAATGGTACGGACCAGATCCTTATCTGATGTACTTTTGGTTAAAGTCATAGAGCAATGTTGAACTATTTGAATTGAGAAATTGGCACACAATTAGAAACTGTGGTCTGAGTTTATGGATCTGGAAACAGAATGGGACCTAATTTCTCTCAAAAGTTGCTGAAGTGCTTCATTTTGACTGATTCATTAGCTGCTATTATCATCTTAACAATAGATTTTTCAGCGCTCATATCCTGTTTGAAGCTTCCTACTGTTGTCTTTTGAACAATATTAAGCCTCTGCTGAGACAGTGTTTAGATCACCCTGTGCTATCTTTTTATCTGAGTACGTGTAACATTTATGACAAAGAAGTTAGTACTCCTGTTACTGGCTGGTTTGCAATAGTGCACAACCATCAGAGGATTTGTTCAGTATTTCAAGGTGAAGGAAATACTGACAGATACCTTCAAAACTTTTTTGTCATGTTTGATAGCCTGAGCTCTCCTATCCTAGAACATCTTGTGGCACCTCTGTAGCGTAACAAATCATAACTCCTCTTCCATGCAGACAGCCCGTGACCATGCCAGGACAATGAACAGGAAGAACAACCACAGAAACTGGGACAAGGGGAGAGGAACCTGGGAGGGGACAGCTTCCTGAACATCCACTGCCAGACCTAGTGGTTCTCTTCTTGAGTGTCTTGTTGCAGGAGCTTGAGATGGCACCGGCAAAAGTCTACTTTATATATATACAGAGAGAGAGAGAGTATATATAAATATATGAATTCCATAATATTTCTGAGAACCTCTTTACCATTCAAACTATTGCTGGACGCTTATGGATCAGGAGCTATAACAGGACTTGGACTACCAAGAGCTATTTTCTCTGCATGAGAAGTACTGAGGATGGCAAAAAGTAATCATATTTCTCCTTGGTAATGTCCAGAAGCACAAAATACTACATTGTTGCCCCAGCCCTCATGTCCAAGTCATCTATATCCAAGGCCAAGTTATGCAAATTTGTATGGGAAACTGCAGACTAGATTATTTGACGTTAGGCCATGTTTCATAAGGGTTTCTCTGAGGTATGTGAACATGAGTGTCACTAAACCTGGGAGGGAAGGCTCCGGGGTCAGTCCTGTGATTTTCTCAGCTCTGAAGCAGTTTGTAATTTAATTTTAGCAGAAAGGAAAGTAGGAAGATGTATTAAGTACGACAAGTGAGGAGTGGGTGGTCCGATGCATTCTTCTCCATGAGTGATACTATCGGCACTTCTCCATGTGTCCTCGTAGCCTGCTTTGGGTGCAAACAAATTAAGAACTTGTTGCTGCTTCAGGTGTGTGTATACACACCCTCCCCCCATTAAGAAAACAACCTAGACCACAGCTTCAGTATGAAATAATATAGATAAACTATGAATCATTAGAAAATTAGAATCCTGTGCAAAACAGGAAATGTATCAGTGTGTTAGTATATATGAAGCTTTCAATATTATTTTAAAGAGTATGTGTGGTAAAAAGAAAACAGGTCACATTAAAACATAACAATTAGCACCATCATTAAAACATAACTTACAATATATTTCTAAATTTTTGATCTGATTAATGTTTTTCTTTAATATACCTAAAATTAAATTTTAAAATTTTTACGTACTTGAAGAAATGCTGTCAGGATATTTTGAACACTGACTAAGAATTCTCTGGCATACCGAGATGTATCAGTAAATACTTTCTTTGTTCATTATCAGTAGTTATTTTACATTTAAGGTTCCTAATAAAGATTTGTTTTCCTTACCAATTAGATTATGATACATGAAAATCTTGCACCTATAGTGGTGATTTTTATAAAGCCAGGTTATCCTAATTACAGTTTGGCCATCTCTTTTGACAGTCTCAATCATTTTCTCATTCCTTTCCAGTGGCTGTCTGTGAAATGAGCCTTCATTAATGAAATTCTAGCTGAAATACTCTGCAGGAAGATCATGGAATCATAAAATCATAGAATGGTTTGGGTTGGAAGGGACCTCCAAGATCATCTAGTTCCAACCCCCTGCCATGGGCAGGGACACCCTCCACTAGACCACGTTTCCAAAAGCCTCATCCAACCTGGCCTTGAACACTGCCAGGGAGCCAGGGGCCTCCACAACCTCTCTGGGCAACCTGTGCCAGGGCCTCACCACTCTCACAGGGAAGAATTTCTTTCTAACATCTAATCTAAATCTCCCCTCCTTCAGCTTGAACCCATTACCCCTTGTCCTGTCACTGCACTCCCTCATAAACAGTCCCTCTCCAGCTTTCCTGTAGGCCCCATTCAGGTACTGGAAGGCTGCAATTAGATCTCCCCGGAGCCTTCTCTTCTCCAGGCTGAACAATCCCAAATCTCTCAGCCTGTCCTCATAGCAGAGGTGCTCCAGCCCTCTGATCAGCTTCGTGGCCTCCTCTGGACTCTCTCCAACAGCTCCATGTCTCTCCTGTACTGGGGCCCCCAGAGCTGGATGCAGTACTCCAGGTGGGGTCTCACCAGAGTGGAGTAGAGGGGGCAGGATCCCCTCCCTCGACCTGCTGGTCACACTGCTGGTGATGCAGCCCAGGACACGGTTGGCTTTCTGGGCTGCAAGCGCACACTGCCGGCTCATGTGGAGCTTCCCATCAATCAATACCCCCAAGTCCTTCTCCTCAGGGCTGCTTTCAATCCATTCCCCACCCAGCCTGTAGTCGTGCTTGGGATCATGCGGACACACATGCAGGACCTTGCACTTGGCCTTGTTGAACTTCATGTGGTTCGCATGAGCCCACCTCTCCAGCCTGTCAAGGTCCCTCTGGATGGCATCCCTTCCCTCCAGCGTGTCGACCCCACCACACAGCTTGGTGTCACCGGCAAACTTGCTGAGCGTGCACTCGATCCCACTGTCCACATCGCCGACAAAGATGTTGAACAGTGCCGGTCCCAGTACCGACCCCTGAGGAACACCACTTGTCACTGATCTCCACTTAGACATTGAGCCATTGACTGCAACTCTTTGAGTGTGGCCATGCAGCCAATTCCTTAGCCACCGAGTGGTCCATCCATCAAATCCATGTCTTTAGAGACAAGGATGTCGTGCAGGACAGTGTCAAATGCCTTGCACAAGTCCAGGTAGATGATGTCAGTTGCCCTTCCCTTATCCACCAACGCTGTAACCCCATCATAGAAGGCCACCAAATTTGTCAGGCACAATTTGCCCCTAGTGAAGCCGTGTTGGCTGTCACCAATCACCTGCTTATTTTCCATGTGCCTGAGCATAGTCTCCAGGAGGATCTGCTCCATGATCTTGCCAGGCACGGAGGTGAGACTGACCGGCCTGTAGTTCCCTGGGTCTTCCTTTTTTCCCTTCTTAAAAATAAGGGTTATGCCCCCCATCTTCCAGTCAGTGGGAAGTTCACCGGACTGCCAGGACTTCTCAAATATGATGGCGAGTGGCCTGGCCGCTTCATCCGCCAGTTCCCTCAAGACCTGTGGATGCACCTCCTCAGGTCCCATGGACTTGTGCACCTTCAGGTTCCTTAGATATTCTTGAACCTGATCTTCTCCTGCAGTGGGTGGTCCTGCATTCTCCCAGTCCCTGTCTTCTGTGACCTGGGCAGTGTGGCTCAAGCATTTGCCAGTGACAACTGAGGCAAAGAAGTCATTACCATTCTATGTCGAAGATCATTACCATTCTATGGTTGAACAGGGTCAATGAAGAACAGTATATATTTGGGTAAAAAAGTGAGTAAGGATTATGTGAAAGAACTTTTAATGTGTTTCAAGTAGTGTTAGAAGCATTTAAAAAGTTATATCTAGAAGAAAGACAATGAGGTGCTGGAGCGTGTCCAGAGAAGGGCAAGGAAGTGGTGAAGGGTCTGGAGCACAAGTCTGATGAGGAGCAGCTAAAGGAACTGGGGTAGTTTAGGCTAGAGAAAAGGAGGCTGAGGGGAGACCTGATTGCTCTCTACAGCTACCCATAAGGAGGGTGTAGCCAGGTGGGTGTTGGTACTTCTCCCAAGTAACAAGTAATAGGACAAGAGGAAATGGCCTCAAGTTGTGCCAAGGGAGGTTTAGATTGGATATTAGGAAAAAATTTCTTCACCAAAAGGGTTGTCAATCATTGGAACAGGCTGCCCAGGGAAGTGGTTGAGTCCCCATCCCTGGAGGTATTTAAAAGAGGTGTAGATGTGGTGCTTTAGGGACATTGTTTAGTGGTGGACTTGGTAGTGCTGGGTTAACAGTTGGACTTGATGATCTTAAAGGTCTTTTCCAACCGAAATGATTCCATGATTCTATGGATCTAAGAAAAAATAGTGCAAATATATATATTCTAAACTTAAAAAAAACCAATTTGGTTTCCAGAAAGTCAGTCCCTTCACCACAGCTGCACTAGTAGAGCAGTCTACCTCTATAGAGAGAGGGATCTCTAGGTAGCCTCATTGCCATTCAATCAGGATTCTTTTTCACTCCCACATTTTGTCTCAGAACATTAAGTTACTAAAACAACTTGTCATTCTGATGGCATTATAGATAGCATTTGAATTGTACACTGAAAACTGAGGAGCTGCCTTTACTGCTTTCTTCCTTTGTTCACCTTGGCAGGTCCAATCTGCCATAACCTCACAAGCCCTATCACTGTTGAACCTCTGAGATGTTAGTGCCAAACGTACAGCAGGCAGCTGAAAGTGAAGGGGGGTGTGGATTAGAGATAAATAAAAGGCAGATATCCTGCTATAAGAGAAGCAGGAGAATCGTAGGACTGAACACAAGTTATCTGAGTCATGAACATTGTCTCAAACAACTTTTCAGAAGGTGTCACTACACTGAAATCACAATGCAATGAGATACTGAAAAGTAAGATGAAGTTTGAAATCTGAAAAACAGGGCTTTAGAGGCATTTTGGTAACATGCAGAAGTACAATTCAGGTACTGTTTAGAATTATTTAATAAAATAATTGTTAATGATACTGCGGTCAAATTTTGTGTAGTATTTTGATATTTATTTTCTAGAATGTCTCATCAGCCCTTCAGGAGAGAAAAGCTGTTTCATAGCTATTTACATTACAAACATGCATTGATTTGTAGGGCAGAAAAATGTTACTGGTACATTATAAGAAAAAAAAAGCAAAGTGCTTTGAAAAGTTAACTTATGGGACATAGGGAGGAAACCGATTAGCTGTAAATTCTCCCCTTTCTCTTTTGATTTTCCTTTATTTCAGCTACATTAGTCTATAAATCTTTACAAATTACTTATTATGTTCTGTTTCTCCAGTGAAAATCATATTAGCCAAAAACATCTTTTCCTTAAATTAAGTATTTGAAATATGGAGGAAATTTCAGATATTTTTCTCAATAAATAGTAAAGGTAACTATTGGTAGCTTGGTTTATCTGTCTTGCCAGCTAGACAATTACAATGACAAAGTTTATTAAAAAAATCAATTTATTGATATTGTTACAATTAAAGTAATGTTATGCTCATGTGAATTTTACATTTTTATTGCGGTGGCAAAATGATGCAATGAACTCACATTTGAATTTTCAGGATGAAGGCCTTTAAGATACTCTCAGAAAAAAAAGCATGAAAGTACATTGAATCATAAATCTGGAAGGTTTAAAACAGTCTTATTAAAGTTAATGACAAGAGTGAGGCCAATCTTGGGAAAAGTTATTTCATTATGGATTTCCTCCTTCCAGCAAGCATCAAGGATGAAATTCCAAGAGGTCTTTTGAGTCCTATGAGTGGTGCTGTAGTGGATTTACGCGTCCCGGTTTTGGCAGCGGGGGCTGCAGAAGTGTCTCTGTGAGAGGAGATCAGGGGCTGCCTCGTGTCAGACACAGCCAGCTCCAGCTGATTCCAGCCAGGGTCAGCCGGCTCCACAACAGACCCACCGCTGGACAAAGCTTAGTCCATCAGCAAAGCTGGTGGTGCCTCTGGAAAAACATATTTAAGAAAGGGCAAAATGCTGCACAGGCAGTGAGGAGGGAGGAAGAAAAAGTGTGAGGAAAAAGCCCCATGACCACCCAGATGAGAGAGAAGAAGCAGGGGGAGGAAGTGCTGCAGGATCTGGAGCAGAGAATTGAGGAAAAAAGTAAACATAAACAGAAGAAGATTGAGAAAAAAAGAAGATATAAACAATTAAAGAAGCACTTAGGAAAACATCTTTCCTTCCTCTCCTCCAGACTTCAGTCAACTTTCCTGCTCCTTTTCCAGCTTCAACTTTCTGTGGTTTTGCTGCATTTCCTGGTTACCTTGGTGAGGCAGAAAGTGGTGCAGGAGGCTGGAATCAGTGCATAATGATTTTTTTTTTCTGCCACACCTTGTTTCTCACTCATTTTGCTGCACTGATCCTTACTTCTTACTTGTTTCCTTTACTTTAGCGTGGGTCCCATCAGGTTGCAGTCCCTCAGAGTTGTCACTGCCTTATGCAGTGCCCTCTTCCAAGAGCACATCTCCGGATGTGTCCCCAACAAAGTCCCATTCCACACGTCTCCCCATTCATCCTAAAATCTCCCTTCCACGCCTTCTCCCTCCAGTGGCTGCCATTCTTAACACGTCTGAGCACAGACACCATGTGCTCCTGTGACTGGTTGCAATTTTGG
This sequence comes from Grus americana, assembly GCF_028858705.1. NCBI lineage: Eukaryota > Metazoa > Chordata > Aves > Gruiformes > Gruidae > Grus > Grus americana. The sequence continues at coordinate 1,231,620 of NC_072859.1, read as the reverse complement.
CACACTGTAGGGTGTTTACACCAGCTTCAGTCAGCAGCAACAGACTGCGAGGAGCGTGGGGCAGTTCATGGTGTCCTGCCATGTAGGGCACCATGCAGTTCCTGAGACCAAAACCATACGTATAAGGTATGGCTGCCTGTACCATCTCCTCAGGTGACATGTGAGGAGATAGTAAGCAAGGAGAGCATGATCCCATTCTGTGACTTATTGGAGGTGAAAGCATTGCCACTGTCAGTCGATATGAAGCATCACGGCAGGGTATACACAACAGAAGGACTGAAGGCAAAGGAGGACAAGGACGCTGTCCTAGGTTTGGCTAGGATAGAGTTAATTTTCACCAGAAGCTGAGATGGGACAGACAGCCAGGACGGGTGACCCAAACTAGCCAAAGGGATATTCCATACCATGTGACATCATGCTCAGCATAAAAGGGGGGCTAGTCAGGGAGGGGCAGTGCGGCTCCAGGGCACGTGGCTCAGGGACAGTCCGGCTTCAGGATGGGTCTGAGTGTACGTGTCTGAGTTGTACGGTCCTTGGGTGAGAAGCTGCATTGTGTATCACCAGTTTTGTGTATTCTGTTATCAGTACTGTTGGTGTTATTTCCCTCTCCCTTTGCTGTCCCAGTAAACTGCCCTTATCCCAACCCATGAGGCTTTGCCTTTGTCTTTCCCATTCTCCTCCCCATCCCACTGGGACAGGGCAGGGGGTGCGCAAAGGGCCCTGTGGTGCTCAGCTCCTGCCTGGGGCTGAACAGAGATGTTTCACAGAGGTGTGAAAGGTAAGAATTCTTGCAAAGAAAGTCTGAGAAACCTAAAATCTCTTTTCTGTATGTTCTGTATTTTTTTTCACTCATTGCACTCGGGGGTATCAAGGGACCAATATTCTGCTCTTTCTCCAGAGGCAGCTGGCGGTGTGAGCTCCCACAGACTCCTGAGACATTGTTCCCTCTTGGCATGGCTGTCTGATCTTTTTCTTTGATAAGTTTTGAAGTCCCTCTTGTGGAGGCTATCTCTTGCTATCTATTTGATCCTTGCTCAGTATGATTTGTTTAGAGATTTGGCTGAAATCTTTGTTAGAGTAATAATGATGCAGTCACCTTTCACTATGAATGGGATTATCCATGTCCCCAACTCCTAACCCAGCACTACATCCCCTAACCAGAGACATCATAAACAATACTCATATTATGCCTGGAAATTTCAGCTGTTGCTGGTTAATACTCTCTGCTCACAAACAAAGCTTTCCGAAGGTGGATATCCTAAATATATTCATGCAGTTTAATCTATATATATGTTGTATTAATTATGTTTTCATTCTATCATCTACATCTAATATACTAGATAACTGAAGTATGGTCAACATAATTTTAAAATGAGCATTTGTAAACTAAATTACTATAAATTAAACTTTTTTAAAGGTTTAGAAAAAATAATTCCCAAAATGTTGATCTAAGTATTTTACTCATATTTTTTATTGAAAAAACAATGTTAAAAGCAGGCCTGATCATGTTGAGAAAAAATATGCTGGAGGAATGTCAGCAGAGATCAAAGAGGATCAATCATCCTTGAAAGGTAAAGTAAAAGAAAAGATATTTAACCTAAGGCAAACAGTGACCTTAAAAAGGCAGAAATGGCAAATCCTTGCGTGAAAATGTTCATGCCCTCATAGCTGTTTTGTGACAACTACCCAAATAATTTTATCCAGTGAAGTTGGTGAAAAGTGAATTTCTGAAGTAGAACTCAGAGTGGCAACAAATTTGTGTATGTAGAGGTGGAGACTTTAGCCATATGAGTTATCAGGATGTATTCCTACTGAGGATATAAATTACTCTTTTTATCACAGGATAAAAAAAAATAATTAGAGGTGAAGATGTATCTGAGTTCCTATACAGCACCAGCTGCTTTTTCAAGCTGAAACATTTAATCTGTTCTTCCTACTTTACAATGCCATCATTTATCATATTTTCATCCTGAATTCTGCCATCTTGAAGCATTTTTCAATTGGCAGTGCTTAGGAAAACTGTAACTGACCATTGGAGAAAATGGTTTATTTGAAAATTAGGTTTTGCAATCGCATGGAAGGGATCATGCAATTAAACAATCAGAACTTCTTTTGTTTGTTCTTCATTTTCCTGCGAGTGAAACAGAAGGCTCCTGCAAAATATTGAAGTGGTAGTCAGGACTATTTTTCCTAAACATCTTGGGACTGTGCACTTCACCTCATTTGCTATCATTTCTAGCTGTCATGTCTATGCAGAAAATACTCCTTGGAAAAGCCTCATAAGATAAAATAGACCTTAGTCTCATGGTAGATTCTTGAGGCATGTAATGCAATAGAGAAGTATACTCCTCCTACAGCATAATTTGCATTAAATTATGTAGTAAATTTCTTGACTGAAGTTGATGACTCTCAGGAAGTCCTTGAACTAAACAAAAGCTAAAAAACCAGCATCTGCATTTAAAAAAAAATTTCTGCATATTGATGACATCTTAATCCCTATTAAATTTTACCATGTGGATTCTGTCTATTTACATAACCATTTTCTTTTTTCCTGTTTATATTTGCACTAATATAATTTTACTTTCATTCTAAAGTGAATTACAGGAAATCTTTTGAATAGGCAAAAAAAAAAAAAAAATTACTGAGATATAGAATCATAGAATCATAGAATGGTTTGGGTTGGAAGGGACCTTAAAGATCATCTAGTTCCCACCCGCTGCCATGGGCAGGGACACCCTCCACTAGCCCAGGTTGCCCAAAGCCTCATCCGACCTGGTCTTAAACACTTCCAGGGTTGGGGCCCTATATATATATATTCAAAACAGATTTGGTGAATCCAGTATTACCTGTAACCTATATGCATCATTGATTAAATATACCACAATCTAATGAAACACGGGAACAAAAATCAAAGTCCCATTGCAGGTCTTTCCATCAGTAAACCAAAAGAGTCAAGATATATCAGGAAACCAGCATTATCTCTCCTTACGAAAGGTTTAGAGATTTTATACTTTGTAATGGTGAGCTCAAGTAAATGGAATGATATATCTTGTCCTCTGTATGAAAGATTTTAAACCAAAACAAATATGTTGTGTCTTTAAGTTTTTGAATTCAATCTCTTCTGAGAAACAGAACAACAATATTGAGATCTAGAAGACTGACTTTGATTTTTTTATTCTTTTTACCACTACCTAAAGAGTATAAATTTCATTGCTTAAGTTATAGGATCTAGTTCAAGAGTTTTAGGCAAACACTGAAACTCTCGGGCTTGCTGGGGCAGTAGCAAATCTAATCACACACAAAAGTACTTAAATTTGTTTTAATTCGTCTTCAGAACTTAAGTCATATCATGGATTTGATGCTTAGAAGTGAAAAGGTAACCTCTCAATGTTAAAAAAACCCTATAAACAAGTGCTGATCCTTTTTCCATAAGCTGGAGAAAGTGCAGTGCTGGCTCTTCATAACTTTGCCAACTGGTAATTAATTGAAATTAAGAGATTCTGTTTAGTGTTAAAAGTTCTGTTCAAATCATATGTGTAATTTATTTCTAACAATGCAAAAAATGAAGACAAAAAAGATAAAATGAAACATGCCTATAAAAATTTCTGACTCCATGAAAAATTTAATTTGGCATTTGATATTTTGTGAAGGATTGTGTTTAAATTTTTATATTAAAAATAATAGAGAAAACATCAATTTTTAATTGAAAATTGAAACATCACCAGTTTTACTTAATTTTTGTGACATCAAACAGATTTTTGCAGGTCTTTAAACATAAACTTTAGTAAAATCAAAATGAGTTAATGGAATATCTTGATATTTTCAATTTTTCTGTTCCTGATTAGTGACCAAAAAAAATTAATATAAATATAAACATTTAGTTCTGTTGCTTTGGGAAGTTATTTATGGGACAATGAGAGTGGTAAATTTCTGAAGTCTCCCTTCCTACTCAAGCAGCTAGGAGGATATTATTTTATACATGCTTTGAATAAGGAGATTCTAATCAGTCATTCAGAAATGTCCAGTTAATGTCAAACTTTGTTTGAGGCTACACAATTACATAATAGATGGTTGTACTCTTGATTTGTGCTGCAGGAGTGAAATTATGTTAATATCGGATATAGATATTTGTGAAAAAAATAGCATATAGAATATCAGTATAGATTAAATAAGTCTATGTTTTACTTTTCAACACTAGACTATATTACAGAGAATGAAATGACGTAACTATCTTTAAATGTATTTTGAAGTGAAAAGCTGGTGATAGAGTTCATTGTTCCCAGTGGAACGTGTGTTTTATACATTATTTGATCATTTATATTGGAAGTAAAAAAGTACAACAGTAACGAAAAAGAACACTAACACTTAGAATATTCATTAAAATGTACCAACTTGATAGATCTTCCTGCGTTTTCACATGGAACCTCATTAAAGCAAAATGTTCTGTACGAATTAGTCTTTCCAAATAGAACTGCTGGTAACGGTTAGTAGGCTTCCATGTGAAGTATCATGTGCCAAATTACATAACTACACCAATAAAATACAAATCATGCTCGATTATGTCTGAGTCTATTTGTTTAATTGGGTCAATGGTTCATTTTTTAATGCAATCTGGTATGTACACATGTGACTTCAGGATCTGGTGACTTACATTGGTGTCAATATTTGGATGTTTAAACAAAAGTTTATTTAAGCTGATATAGAGAACTGTTAACAAAACGGACTTTCATTTACATTCTGTTCACATTTTAGGCAACTAAACTTTCTAACAGACATGTTAACAAAAGAGGATAAAAAAAGATTTAAAAGACAACAATTAAGAGTAAACAAAGCTTAAAATTAATGGAGGATGTAAAGTTTGTAGGTGCCAAGTAAAAAGAACAAGACTTTAACACGTTTAGGACCAGATCCTGGTGGGGTCTGTTAGATATAATGAGAAAAGAATTAGATCCTTAAAATGTTATTCTGCTTCTAAACAGTGGAACTAGAGGTAGGGGGTCTTAATTAAAATGTGGGGGTTTTTTAATCCATCATACTACCTGCTTTGCCATGTACAATGCCAGGCTGGTCTGATGCCTAACTGCAGGAAGTGAAGGAAGGGACGACCGAGTGGCAGACCCTTACCACAAATGTTACTGCTTGCATGAAGGAAAGAGAAGAGGTGGCTAGGGACATGGATTTATGGATTGTTACTTCTTTTGCTGAAAGGTGGTTAATCATTGTTGTTCCCATGTGATATATAGCTGGATAGCATGGGGACATACCGTGGGATATAAATAAGAGGAGTTAGAGACGTGCACATGTCTGCAGGGCTGTGATCTTATTTGCATCATGGAGACGTGGTGGGATGGCTTCGATGACTGGAGTGTTGGCATGGAAGGATACAGGCTTTTCAGGACGGACAGGCAGCTTTGTAGTACTTTTCTAAATCAGACAGTTTTAAAAAACATTCAATGAAGTACAGGTAAGTATTAATATACATTGTCAAACCTGGTCCTAAGGGTCTTTTTCACTTTGGAAAAATATGTTTTAAGTTTCTCAGATATATAAGGTTTGTCTTTGAAGAATTATTACAGTATAACTATTTTCCTATGTTTTGGTTTTTTGTTTTTTGTTGGGTTTTTTTTCCATCTTCAGTAGTATGCAAATAGATATTTGGTTTGATAGCCGAAGCAAAACAATCAAGCAAACCTGTTTTGGTTCAATCAGAAATCTTTTTTTTTTTTTTTTTTTTCCATTTACTTCTGATATATCTCTGTAATTTGTTATTCTGACTTTTTTTGTAGCATACTTTTTTATGTTACTTTTCTGTTGCAGTAATACTTTTGTGTGATGTCTTGCTGTTGCCATCCTTTTGTCTGCATAATGTAGAGGGACCAAGTTGTAAAAATTATCTTCTTTCACTTATGATATATTGCAACATTAATATTGGTATATTGTGGGCACTTTACATTTCTTGAGGTTTGGGATTTTGAAGGGCTTTAATCAGATAAAGAAATAATGAATTTAGTTTGTGGTTGTCTACAGCAGCTAGGTATGCTCAATGGTATCCTCTCTTGCACCAGTCTATTGAGTTCATGTGGCAAGGTTTTGGTAGTTGGAGAGGTGGGGGGGCTGCAGGGGTGGCTTCTATGAAAAGATGCCAGAAACTGTCCCCATATCTGACAGAGTTAGTTCCAGCCGGCTCCAAGATGGACCCGTTGCTGGCCAAAGCTGAGCCAATCAGTGACGATGGTAGCACCGCTGTGATAATATATTTAAGAAGGGGTAAAAACTGCTGCGCAACAGCAGCTGAGAGAGAGAAGTGAGAATATGTGAGACAAACAACTCTACAGACACCAAGACCAGTGAAGAAGGAGGGAGAGGATGTGCTCCAGGTGCCAGAGCAGAGAAGACCATGGTGATGGAGGTTGTTGCCTTGCAGCCTGTGGAGGTGCTCATGCTGGAGTGTTTTTCAGGTAGACAGTATCAGAGTGTGTTCACCAAAGATATGTGAAGTTTTTTAGAATCACAGGATAGCTGAGGTTGGAGGGTGCTTCTGGAGATTGTCTAGTCCAATCATTTGCTCAGATAAGAAGGCTGCTGAAGACCATGTCCAGTTGGGTTTTAAATATCTCCAAGGATGGAAACTCCACAATCTCTCTGGGCACTTGATTTACCAATGACCAATGCTTTAACTTTTGTAAGGCTACTACTGAGGAATCTGTTTCCACTTTGCACCTCCCGTGTCCCCCCCCTATCCCCCCCGCCTATCCCACCTAGAGTGCAGGCTTTCAGGGAAGAGAAAAGCTGCAGTGAACTTTTCCTGTAGACACTCAGAGAAGAACCCTTCTTTCTCTTTTCACGTAAGAAATTCCTTATGAGTCAAAATGAACAAAATACGTGTTGACAATCATATGATTCAGAAGAAAAAGTTACAATGAGGGTTGTAAGTGATTTCACAGCTATCAGTTGATGCTAAAAGTCTCTTGATACAGGAGTTAATAAAACAATTTGGAAAGGACCTTAGGAGATCTTCTTATCCATCTCTGCCTCAGTCTGTATCATCTAAATGTAAACCACTCCTGACATATTTTTTAAAGTTAGTTATAATTAGCTTTTTACTAGGATCAAAAGGATAGAACTGTCTACAATAGGCAAAGAAAAGATTAGTGTATTTTGACATTAGTTGTTTTGAAATTATAGGGAACTGGTGGATTTCAACTGAGATAATAAAAAAATTGGTTGAATGGCAATGCAGTACTTTGAAGAGAGTTCTGAGGAGAGCAGTGAGAGTAATTATAGCTAAAAGAAATGTGTTTTAAGAGGACTGATTGGAAAAGTTAGGGCAGAATAACCTTACAAAGAATGTGTGAAGCAGGCAAGAAGCTGTTGCAAAACATGTCTGTATCTGTGCTGAATTGTACCAGAATCAGACCTCTTAAACTAGATCAAGAAATGAAGACGTTAGAGAAAACATTCTAGTGGGAAGGATGAGTACATGTTGGAGAAGACTGAGGCACATAGTGGAGTCTCTGTTAATGTCTTTAAGATTCTTCCATGAGGCAGAATTTCTACAGAAGCTCTTGATAGTCTTTCTAGATCTGCCTGTTGGAAATTCTAGGGAAGATCTAATAAGAGCCTTTGGCAGTCTACTGTAAATCAAAAAGTATTCATTCTCATACATAAATCTATGGAGGTTACATATCCAAGATTACACGCTGAGATGTGTTCTCAGGTGTATTCTGGGATGCACAAGATATTCTGGGACTATAGTCCCATGTCATATTCACATGTGCTCTCCTAGTTTTCCATGAGATCAGTTCATAGGACAATGTTTCTGTCTCTTTATACAATAAAGGTATCGGTTTCCTGACGTAAACCAGAACTAGCGAAGGAGTTTCCACTGCACAATAAGCAAAAGATGTGAAGAAATGGTTAACTTCCAGGAAGTTTTTGGCTTGCTGAGGTTGATTATAATGCAAAGCAGGTTCTGGATGGAAAAAAAAAATAAAAAAAAAATTGTGCACTAATGCCCAATACTATAGGCACCATATCGGCTGAATACTACTGCAGTCTCATTGTGTTGCAAAGGCATGCATAACCTTAGAAGACCTATACCGGTGTTATAGGTCCTTTGTGTCACTGGCATGATTCAAAGCAATACTAAGTAAGGGTAAAATCTGCAACTTAATCTGTAACAGACAATGTTTTTTTCTGACAATCAGATAGCTTGTTTGGGTCTAATGAAGATTTCTTTATCGGTCAATAAATTAATACTGCTTCTAGCCAAATTATCTGATTCATTTGAGTAACAATAGTAGACTTTCTATAAATCATTCACAATTTTTGTTAAGCATTTTTTAATCTTTATAAAAGTTACTTGTCTTCTTTTTAAAGTTATTTTGTCAAAAAATATTTTTTCTTTTTTATTTCTAGAACCCATCTGTTTTCTCTCTTAATATTTATTATATATACACCTTAGTTTATCAGCCCTTGTGCACTGTTTTCAACAAGGTACATAAGCACATGTGTAAATGTTTATGTAGTTAGGTATGCAGTATAAAATCACCTATCTTTAAATCATCACTTAGTTAAAGTTTTACAAATTGCCCTCTTTATTCAGGGAAACTAATATGCCTAAATTAATCTCCATTAAGCTAATTTCTGAAACCAAATATAATAACTTGTTATAACATTTATACCTTTGCAAATCTGAAGTACAGCACAGGAAGAAAGACAGCTGCAGTACATTAAAGAATCTACATTTTATCAATGTAATATTTGTCTCCAATTTATTTATTTTCTCCCAGTAATAATGCTTACACCCATCTTCCTGTCTTCTCCATTTTGTGCATTAGCTTCTCTACCTTTCCTGACGTTTCATAAATCTCTTCCATTTTATTTCATTTAACCAATATTCTTACTTTATTTTTCACTACAACATACAGAGGTATAATTTCAGTCTGCCAAAGAGCTGTGACACACTGGTCTCCACTTCCTTTATTCCCCAGCTAAGTTGGACAATCTAACAATTTCTACTTCTGCTTTTAATTATGAGATTGCTTTCCCAAGTTTTGCATTGTATGTTGTAGGGCCTGACACAGGCATCTATCTCTGTGATGTAAACTACCTGCAAAAAGCAGTAGGCTTTGATAATTCTGAATAATATGCCAGCTAATTTGCATTTTCAGAGTGGTATCAATGTAAAAACATTATATTCCTTAATATACTTAAATATTTGTACTACTAAAGTATTCAGTACTTCCATGATACTTGCTATGCTTTTTGATATTTCCTCAGCCTAAGTGATCTTCTTATTATATGCATTTTCATTTTTAGGGAGTATCAAGATATTCATACTTGAATAAATGATTTTTTTTTTTTTTTGAGTAATCCGTTATGTCTTCACCTTAAAAAAATTTTCTTCCCTTCATTTTGTGTTTTAGAAGATTTTAGCTTTAAGAGTGATTTTGCTGTTGTCAGTTTTCTCCTGAGTGACTAGACATCTAAAGCAAATGGTGCCAGATTTCTACTATTGCCATAAACACAACATTCCTCATCCCTTTCCTGCTGCAGAATTTGTGCTTTCATTGAACATTGTCCTCTATGACCTTTTTAAGGTATTCTTTTTCTGCCTAAATATTATCTCTTTCTAATAAATTTTATTTTAAAGTCATGAGCTTATCTACTCTTTCTGTTCAGATTCCTTCTCTAAATTTCAGATAGCAAAATTTCTGTTCTTTCATATGGTAAATTGAAAGACTGCTGTGCAAAATATTTCCACTGCTTTTATAATGATAAGCCACAGTCCTGCAAAACCCAACTCAAGTTCACTTTTATTCATGCTGTTAAGCTAGCTATTGCTGCTTAAGCCGATCTTATAACATGCAGATGTCTCAGTTTAGGTGTGGAGATACCAGTTTGCATGGTGGCCTCTCAATCTCTTACAGTTTAAAGTAGGAATGTAAGATCAGTTTTAAATTTGACAGAAAGCCAATGCAAAGCAAGACCAGGAACTGTGGTAACAATACAAGGGTATATAACCTAATTTATTTTCAGTTAAAAAAATAATTAACAGGAATTCTCCTGAATAAAATACACAGTACATGCTGATTCCTGCTTCCAATTCACCAATACACTATTGTATCCCAGCACATTGTTTAACTATCATTCCAACATAGAATATACAGGGTTTACATTTTTTATGTCTATACAATATTTATTGTAGTTCTGTCCACCCATTTATCTCAAAGCAACGGAATGATGAAAAAGAAAAAAATTATTTTTCTATACAGGAAAGGGGAAAAAGTATTTGTGTGTGATCAAATCATCGGTTACAGAGCAGGATACAAAATCAGATTTTTACTTCCAGCCTGATGGCCCTAATTTTTGGATTAACTTCATTCAAATATGATAAAACTTATCCATGACAGATTGCAAATCTAACAGATTACATAAAATCCCCTGATTAATTTGAATTATAGTCAAAATTCAGTAAGCAACAAAAATAAGACTGCAAACTACACTCATCAAGGCATTGAAAAATTAGAATTGATTAGAGTGAGTACATGAACAAGTTCATAATATTTAAGTACCTAAAACCCCAAACACTGTATAACTACAAAGACACAAACTGAATAACTTCAAGGAAATATTCAAGTATTCAGACTTCCTTAGAAATAATACCAACTTCAATAACATTTTCCACCAAAACCACAACTGCAGATGTAATATGTTCAGAATTTCAGTCCCCTGAAGTCTTGCTTGAGTCAAACTCTGAGATTTAAAATTTTAAAGTTTTACTTTGGCTTATTTCTCCTTCCTCTGTTCCTACAGGTTACATTCTTTTCTGTTTTGCAGGTTACATTTTTAATCATTTTGCTACAATTATGTTGGTTAGGTTTTCTTTTTATCTCTTCTTTGAACTTCCCATAAGAATAAGCTATCCTAGCATAACTGCAAGTGAACTAGTGATTTTGATGTCAAGGGTGCAAACAGCCACACTCCTAACATTTATAGTGAGTTAACACCCTTGTATATATCAAGCTAGGTGATATGCACAATAGATTCTGATGGAAAGGTCCCAGGGTTGTACTGTAGCACTGGACAATCCTCCTCATAATCCAGTTCAGCCTTAGCTATAAAAGTGGTAAGATACATTATTGTACCAGCTGATGTTCTGGATATTTTGGTCTTTCAAAATCATAACAAGATAAACTATGGAGGAAAGAGTATTTGTAGTGTCATATACATGCAATGCAGAACATAAATTACTTAGTTAAGACAGTTACAGTAGAAGCATGATGCAGTATTTTAATACTGTTTCATCTGCATAGCTGCCCCATAATTCTTTATTCTTTAACATCAATTAATGTAAATTAAATATCTATTTCTTATACTGATTATTTTTAGTTGTTTGCTTTGGCATGTTTCTTTTCATTCTGTGGGTGAGGATATTGTTCTTCCTTAGCTTTGATCCCTGGAAACCAACCATGAGCTGAAGTCCATTTGCAGGGCAGTGAGAAGTTTGAATTGTCAATACTGTGCTTGAACCCACTATGTAGATAAATGTATATTTTCTGTGCTAACAGACTGGCCTTTCTCTAACATAGTAACAATCTTCACCTTGATTTGGATAGTTTCAAACAAGTCAGGAGAGTTACAGAAATTCTAAGGTTTAAAAAGTACTGACTCACACTGCCAACATTGCTAATGGAAAAAAATAATTTATTAATATTTACAGTGATAACTTGATGAGCAAGAAATTGCAAAATTAATTTATCATTTAAAACCTCATTAAAATAAAGCCATTTAAAAATACATCTACAGAAGAAGCGATGAATCGGAGTGTGGGAGAAGGTAACCATTTAGTATTTCTGTGAACTCTGACTGCACCTAGCGTAACCAACCACAGCACCCAGGAGAACGGCCAGTCGTGCGACAGTTTAGTTGTGTTTCAGCAGCTATGCAACAAAAGTTACTTCTATATTCACATATATACATTCAAATGATCGATCCACCCTATTACTGAGAAAAATTGGTACACATTGTGAAGATTGTGCCATTCAGTTTACATTTCTTCGCATTTTAAAGTGAGCTTACGCCTAGCTGTTTGTTCACTATATAATTAAAATAATGTAATTTGTACATTCTTTAGGCAGGAAAAACACTAAACAAAGTACTGTGCTGTGTTGGTAGGCACTGAGATTATTAGTGGCAGGTTTCTTTCTACTTGGTATAAGATTCGGGAAATAACATTCACCTGGGGCTTTGCACATTTTGATCTTTTTTGCTGAGATCTTTTCTGAGAAGACTCAGATACCAGTTTTCACCTTATCACTCAAGGATGAAGTTTAACAAGCAGAAGTTCTTAAGGTGAAGAGAATCTTAGTTCATGAACAGAGCTGTGAAACTTGTAAGACTCCTTCCAGAATAAGGACAGGTTTTGTCATTTATCAGACCCAGACTTGATATTTCAGGGTCACTGTATTTCTGCTTTCCAAATCACATAATCCTGTATATTCAGATTTCCCACTGTCTCAGCCCATGGGATTGCTGTGGTCTACTACTTAAGGATTGCTATTTAAGGTCTTCCTAACTTATGACTATAGTATTGTGGTGGATTGGCCTTCACCGGCCACCGGCTGCCCACCAAGCTGCTCTCTCACTCCTCAGCACCACAGAGGGTGAAAATAAGATAAAAACCTTGTGGTTCAAGACAGAGGCAGTTAAATGAAAAAAACCCAAAGGCTACTTGTGGAAGAAAAGAAAAAAAGAAAAAAATATTCTCTAGTTCCCGTCAGCAGGCGATGTCCAGCCAATTCCCAAGAAGCAGGACCTCAGTAGACATAGTGGTTGATTTAGAAGACAAATGCCTTAATAACGAATGTATCCCCCACTCCTCCTCCTTTCTCCTAGCTTTTATTGCTGAGCATGACGTCATATGGTATATCTCTTTAGTCAGTTTGCGTCAGCTGTCCTGGTTATGTCCTGTGACCTCTCCCAGCCTCTTGCCAATGCCCAGCCTACTGGTCTTTGTGGGAGTGGGGTTTGGAAAGACAGCCTTGATGCTGTGCGGGAACTGCTTGGCAACAGCCAAAACATTGTTGTGTTATCAGCGCTGTTCTAACTACAAAGCACAGCTCTATGAGGGCTGCTACAGGGAAAGTTAAATCCATCCCAGCCAGACCCAGTACAAATATTAGATATTGTCTTTTTCAATGTTCAGATTTAAAAAGTGATAATGACAGTGTCAAGAGTGATCACAAGCAATAGTGTCAAGAGTGACCACACCTAAAAATTAAAATTAAAGCTTTAAATAAAAGTTAGAAGTTGAGAATATATAAATTGTATATAATAAAAGACCTTATATTTCCCATCCTTCCAGTACAGCTTGTGAATATAATCAGTTCTCCTTATCTTGGGGAGCCTTTGGAAGGGACTCTGCTCCACTTCCCTGAGTAAATCACCTGTAACAATAACAGGAAATGCAAAGTACTTCCTAATAATTATTAGAAAAATCTATATTAAAAAAACAACAACAAAAAAACCCCACCAAACAACCAGACAAAGGATGGAAAACTGAAAAGAGGGAATTTTGCTGCTGCTGTTCTCAGTATAATTGCTGCTAGATTACCAGCAGGTAAGCTACCTTGGAGTTCTTGCAGGGCAACTGATTCCCAGGAAAACACAGGGAAAGAGGAATAACTGCCCCAGAGATGAAAACTGAGGGGACCTATGCCAACCTGTTTTGTGAGAATTATCACTGTGAAACCATAAAACTAGGCATGGTACCAGCCTGAAATTAAAATGCTAACAGAAGATGATGAAGAGTGTTTTAACACCGTAGCTGGAATGATTTCAATGGCTGAGAAAGAACCTTTCATAATATAAGGCAAATTATGCAGGAAGACATGAGAATTAGCAATTCTTTAATAGCAATTCAGTGGTGTTACCAATTGGCAGCAAGTCTTTCCAGATTAACATTAAACATCTCTAAAGAGAAGCCTGTCAAAGTGTGTCACTCATATTTTTTTCATTGAACAATAAATAGGAAGATAATCTATCCAGAACTTAACTGTGGCCCTTCCATTATTTCACAAAGCAAAAGTACTTTGATTTATATTTGGTTATACTGTTTGGGAAATGACTGCCTTTTCTATGCCTCTTTAGAATTGTAACACGCAGAGACTATATTTACTATTACTTCGTCTGGCCTCATCTGTACTTTCTTTTTTCATACTCACATCAATCCACACCAAAACTTAGGGGATGCCACTGGAACATGTAACTCATCTTTCTATATTTCTCTTGGGCTGCTTAAAATAACTTCTTGGTGATAACAGCAATAGAAAAACTATATATGATGTAATATTTAGTAATAAAATTAAACTAAGTATGATTTTTCCCATTCACCTATGGCTGTCTCTTCAGACACTTAACACAGGATGAGAAACCAGGCTTAAAAGTGGTACAGGGTGAGACAAGAAGTTTATCTCCAATGTGGAAGATATACAAGACAGTCTTCTTACAAAAGCATCATATACATTGATCTACTGAAAAATACAACACATCAACAATTTCAACAGCATTCATAGCAGCACACATATGGATTTTCCAAAACATTTCAGCTTTAGAGGTATCAGACATGTTTCTGAGTTTTTTTCCTCTCTTAGTACGAGACTTAGGTGCAACTATTCTATCAAATCAGATCACAAATGTGATCCACTTTACCTATGGGTCTGCCATGATCATTTTGAAACACTAAAGTGATTTTTCTATTGTTATCAAGTACACAGTACATGGGAGAGAACTAATTAATTGCACAAAATGGGACATCTAAAAATTTATGATATAAGAAAAAATGACCAGTGAAATTCTGCCTTGTGACAGTGTGCACAAAAAAAAAAAAAAAGACTGTAATTAGAATTTTAAGTCAGTTCAGTATTATGAGCCTATCAGCCTTTCCTTGTCTGTGGAGCAAGACAAGTTCTGCTGTTTACTCATTGCACAGAGCACAACAGACATGGCAGTTTACTCCTATCCAGCAGATAGCAAAACAATGTGGCATTTATTCCTTTGTCGTCTTAGAAATATAATCATGAGGAAACAAAACAATAAAGTGACATTAAGTATGATATTTGATTTTAAAAAATGCACCTGGTTTTTATTAAAACTGCTTTTTAATGCATTATCATGACTTTGAGATGTATGATTATATAATATTTCTATTATTCATTCAACATTAGTTTGAAAAATGCTCTAAGAGAATTGGGAGGAGAAGACCAGTAAGCTTGTGAGAAACACTACAGAATAACAATCAGGAGCAAAGGTACTGTGACATATTTGCAAGCTGATATTTTCTCCATTTTCCAACTTATATAACAATAATTTAATTATAATGGCTATCTACACATAAATTCTATGGCAGAAGCAAAAATTGAAGCAAATTTCTCATGCATACAGTTCAGTACTTAAGCACTAACTCATCCACTTCATTTTTGGTGCAGAACTTGCCACTTTTTGGACAGCAAATACATTTTGTCAGACACTAGCTGTTCTGACTAAACTCAATATAACTCCTAAATAAAGATGTAATATATTTATAAAGGTATCTACTGTTCTGGTAGGTTCCTCTGAGCTCTTCTCCACCTATTTTTCACGGCTGAAGTGATTATTGCCTTTTGCTTTGAAATAGCTCAAAGAACATATGAACAGTTGTAATCTGTATCAGGGCTATTGTGATTCATAAGTCCTTATTTGCAACTTTAGCATTCTATAAAGGTGGTTAATAGTTATTCAACTTTTATACAGTACTTCTGCAATTAAGGTTAACTTTAAATTCTGGAACAGAGGTCAGCATATCTTATAATATCATATGATGTTTCAATAATATATTTTCAGAAAGCCTTTTTTTTCTCATATTTCCAGAAAATGTGCACTTGTATATCTGTCTTTTCCTTTGTTTTTAACATTTTATTAATCCTCAGTCAAAATGGAATTTAAATTCAAGTTATTATAACACCTTCATTTAGACCCCAATCCTGCACAGAAGCTTATGCAACCATTGTGTTTCACAAGTGACTTTTTTCCCAGAGAATACAGTGGTAATTATTCACATTTTAAATAATTTGTAAATTTTTGTAGGATCATATGCTTGCACCCTCATCTTGAATGACAGAGGAGATTCCAGCAGAATGTAAGAGGAAAAAAACCCCTCAGAATGAGAATATTGAAGCATTGGAGAAGGTTGCCAAGAGAGGTTATACAGTATCCATCTCTGAAAGTTTTTGAGACACAAGTGCATACAGACCTGATCAACCTGGTCTGACCACGGAGTAGAACCTGCTCCGAGCAGGAAGTTGGACCAGAGATGGCATCCCCTTCTAGCCAGAGTTATCTTATGACTCAGTTGACTAAATATGATGTTAGCTTGCCATGATTTTGTGGGTTGGTTTTTTTTCCAGATGTATTTTTAATCCTTCTTCCAAAAAAATCAGGGTTTTTTTCTACATGTTCTTGGCTCATAGTTCTTCCTGTGCTTTTTCTGTGGTTTGGCCTTGGCTAACGGCCAAGTGCTCACCCAGGTGCTCCTTCCCTCCCCATTCTCAGTGGGACAGGGGAGAAAATAAACTGAGAAAGCTTGCTGGAGACTGCTTACTAATTACCATTGTGGGCAAAATTGACTCAATTTGGGGAAACTTAGTTTACTGAAATAAAACAGATTAATGTAGTGAGAAACAAGAAGACAAACATCAAAACACCTTTCCTCCTCTCTTTACTCTCTCACCTTGGGTCTCAGAGGGCTGTTTCTCACACTTAGCTCTTCTTTTTTTTTTTTTTTTTCACTTCTGTCTTCATCCAGTGATCACTGTTTGTGGCACTCATCCAATCAGAAGTTAACTTTTGGGAGACAGAAATTATCTTCTTTGTATCTTAACAAATTTTGTGGAATTTTGTCAGCTGAAACAGCCTTGACCAGTGGAAGTGATAAGGAAGTTTTGGATGTTAATGATTTTCCTCCCTCTTTGTGATCTTGCATTTGCAGTTCCATTCATTTAGTAATTATTTAGATATAGCCATTCCAAGTCTATCTTTAAAATTATACATTATTTTTTACATTAAATTTAATGATTAATTTATACTGTCTGGGGAGCCTTCTTAAAAGATAAGATAAAAATTCCATAAGGATAAAAAAATTATCTTTCACATACCTGTGAGTCCTGCTCACTTCCCATCCTGAAGCTATGTTCTGCTCCTGACAATATGTTCACATTTGCTAGTAATATTATGCTTGAAATTGCATTTAAGGGCAAAAAAACCCCCACAATTTTAATATGATACCGAGAAACTTTGTTAGTGCCACTGGAATCTTAGAAATCTAATAAAAGAATTATTATTATTCAGTTGCAGAAAAAGAAAGGAAAAATAATTACCATGCAGAAAAAGTCCCCATAATAAGAATATAGTTAATTTTTTTTATGCACATGCTTCCTATCCTTTTGCCTGCTGCTCTGTCTGCTCTTCAACTGTTCTTCTAGGTTCAAGTACTGCGTGCAGTTTTGGGCGCCACAGTACAACAAGGACATAAAACTATGGGAGAGTGTCCAAAGGAGGGCAACAAAGATGGTGAAGGGTCTAGAGGGGAAGATGTATGAGGAGAGGCTGAAGTCCCTTGGTTTGTTCAGCCTAGGGAAGAGGAGACTGAGGGGAGACCTCATCGCGGCCTACAACTTCCTCACAAGGGGGAGCAAAGGGGCAGGCGCTGATTTCCTCCCTCTGGTGACCAGTGATAGAACCCGAGGGAATGGAATGAAGCTGCGACAGGGGAGGTTTAGGTTGGATATCAGGAAAAGGTTCTTCACCAAGAGGGTGGTCGGGCACTGGAACAGGCTCCCCGGGGAAGTGGTCACAGCACCGAGCTTGACTGAGTTCAAGAAGCATCTGGATAACGCTCTCAGTCATATGCTCTGATTCGGCTGGTCCTCTGTGGAGCCAGGAGTTGGACTCGATGATCCTTATGGGTCCCTTCCAACTCAGGATATTCTATGATCCTATGATCAATGTCCAAGTGGAGATGGGTGATGAGTGGTGCTCCTCAGGGGTCGGTACTGGGACCGGCACTGTTTAACATCTTTGTCGGCAACATGGACAGTGGGATCGAGTGCACCCTCAGCAAGTTTGCCAATGACACCAGGCTGTGTGGTGGGGTCGACACGCTGGAGGGAAGGGATGCCATCCAGAGGGACCTTGACAGACTGGAGAGGTGGGCCCATGCAAACCACATGAAGTTCAACAAGGCCAAGTGCAAGGTCCTGCATGTGGGTCGGCATGATCCTAAGTACATCTATAGGCTGGGCAAGGAATGGATTGAAAGCAGCCCTGAGGAGAAGGACTTGGGGGTGTTGATTGATGAGAAGCTCCACATGAGCCGGCAGTGTGCGCTTGCAGCCCAGAAAGCCAACCATGTCCTGGGCTGCATCAAAAGAAGTGTGACCAGCAGGTCGAGGGAGGTGATCCTGCCCCTCTACTCCACTCTGGTGAGACCCCACCTGGAGTACTGCGTCCAGCTCTGGGGGTCCCAGTACAGGAGAGACATGGAGCTGTTGGAGAGAGTCCAGAGGAGGGCCACGAAGCTGATCAGAGGGCTGGAGCACCTCTCCTGTGAGGACAGGCTGAGAGATTTGGGGCTGTTCAGCCTGGAGAAAAGGCGGCTCTGGGGAGATCTAATTGTGGCTTACCATTACCTGAATGGGGCCTACAGGAAAGCTGGAGAGGGACTGTTTATGAGGGAGTGCAGTGACAGGACAAGGGGGAATGGGTTTAACCTGAAGGAGGGTCGATTTAGATTAGATGTTAGAAAGAAATTCTTTACTGTTAGAGTGGTGAGGCCCTGGCACAGGTTGCCCAGAGAAGCTGTGGCTGCCCCTGGCTCCCTGGCAGTGTTCAAGGCCAGGTTGGATGGGGCTTTGGGCAACCTGGGCTAGCGGAGGGTGTCCCTGGCAGGGGAGTTGGAACTAGATGGGCTTTGAGGTCCCTTCCAACCCAAACCATTCTATGATTCTATGATCCTCAAATATGTGGTTATTGGCTTAGAAACTTCATCCATCAGTTCCCTCAGGACCCACAGATGTATTTCATCAGTTCCCATGGACTTGTGCTCCTTCACGTCCCATAGATGGTCTCGAACCGGATACAGCAGAAAGGGAATAGTCTAGAAAGTTCCTGGAGTGTGTGGAAGATAACTTCTTGACACAGCTGGTGAGTGAGCCAGCTAGGGAAGGAGACCTGCTCAACCTGTTGTTTGCAAACAGAGGACTTGTAGGCGATGTGATGGTTGGAGGCCTTCTTGGGCATAGCAAACATGAAATGATAGAGTATTCTTGGAGAAGTAAGGAGGAGGGTCAGCAAAACTGCTACATTGGACTTCCAGAGGGCAGAATGTTTAGGAACCTGGTTGACAGAGTCTGTTTGGAGTCAGTCCTGAAGGGCAAAGGAGTCCAGGAATGTTGGATACTCTTCAGGAAGGAAACCTTAAAGGCACAAGAGCAGCCCATCTCCATGTGCTGAAAGACAAACCAGCAGGGAAGAATCATACAATGGTTTGGGTTGGAAGGGACCTTAAAGATCAACTAGTTCCAACCCCCTGCCATGGGCAGGGACACCCTCCACTAGCCCAGGTTGCCCAAAGCCCCACCCAACCTGGCCTTGAACATTTCCAGGGATGGGGCATCCATAACCTCTCTGGGCAACCTGTGCCAGGGCCTCACCACTCTCACAGGGAAGAATTTCTTTCTAACATCTAATCTAAATCGACCCTCATTCAACTTCAGGCCATTACCCCTCGTCCTGTCACTACATGCCTTTTCTTGTAGTTCCAGCCTGGCTGACCAGAGTGTGGCAGAACAGAGAGGTTTGGCTGGAACTCAGGAGAAAAGGGAGAGTTTATGGCCTTTAGAAGAAGGGACAGGCAACTCAGGGACCACACAAATGTCATTAGTCTGTGCAGGGAGAAAATTAGAAGGGTCAAAGCCCAAACAGAACTTAACCTGGCTACTGCCATAAAGGACAATAAAAAATGTTTCTATAAATACATTATCCACAAAAGGAAGGCTCAGGAGAATCTCCATCCTTTATTGGATGTGAGGGGAAATGTAGTGACAAAGGATGAGGAAAAGGCTGAGGTACTTAATGCCTTCTTTGCCTCAATCTTGAATAGTAACACCAGTTGTTCTCTGGGTAGCCATCCCCCTGAGCTGGTGACAGGGACAGGGAGCAGAATGAAGCCCCCATAATCGAAAGGGAAATGTTTAGCGACCTGCTACACCACTTAGACACACACAAGTCCATGGGGCCAGATGGGATCCACCCAAAGGTACTGAGGGAGCTGGCAGAAGTGCTCACCAAGCCACTTTCCATCGTTTATCAGCAGTCCTGGCTAACTGGGGAGGTCCCAGTTGACTGGAGGTTAGCCAATGTGATGCCCATCTACAAGAAGAGCTGGAAGGAGAACCCAGGGAACTACAGGACTGTCAGTCTGACCTTGGTGCCAGGGAAGGTTATGGAGCAGATCACCTTCAGTGCCATCATGCGGCATGTACAGGACAAGCAGGTGATCAGGCCCAGTCAACATGGGTTTATGAAAGGCAGGTCCTGCTTGACTGACCTGATCTCCTTCTATGACAAGGTGACCTGCTTAGTGGATGAGGGAAAGGCTGTGGACGTTGTCTACCTAGCAAGACTTCAGTAAAGCCTTTGTTGCCATTGGTTTCCCACAGCATTCTCCTGGAGAAACTGGCTGCTCATGACTTGGGTGGGCATACCCTTCACTGGATAAAAAACTGGCTGAATGGCCAGGCCCAAAGAATTGTGAATGGAGTGAAATCCAGTTGGTGGCCAGTCACAAGTGGTGTTCCCCAGGGCTCAGTACTGGGACCAGTTTCTTTAATATCAATGGTCTGGACAAGGGGATCGAGTGCACCCTCAGTAAGCTTGCCGATGACACCAAGTTGTGCGGGAGTATTGATCTGCTGGAGGGTAGGAAGGCTCTACAGAGGGATCTGGACAGGCTGGATCATTGGGCCGAGGCCAACTGTACGAGGTTCAACAAGGCTCAGTGGCGGGTCCTGCACTTGGGTCACAACAACCCCAGGCAACGCTACAGGCTTGGGGAAGAGTGGCTGGAAAGCTGCCCGGCGGAAAAGGACCTAGGGGTGTTGGTTGACAACCAGCTGAATATGAGCCAGCAGTGTGCCCAGGTGGCCAAGGCAGCCAACAGCATCCTGGCTTGTATCAGGAATGGTGTGGCCAGCAGGACCAGGGCAGCGATTGTCCTCCTGTACTCGGCACTGGTGAGGCAGCACCTCGAGTGCTGTGTTCAGTTTTGGGCCCCTCACTACCAGAAAGATATTGAGGTGCTGGAGCGTGTCCAGAGAAGGGCAATGAAGCTGGTGCAGGGTCTGGAGCACAAGTCTGATGAGGAGTGGCTGAGGGAACTAGGGGTGTTTAGCCTGGAGAAGAGGAGGCTGAGGGGAGACCTGATCGGTCTCTACAACTACCTGAAAGGAGGTTGTAGTAAGGTAGGTGTTGGTCTCTTCTCCCAAGTAACAAGTGACAGGACAAGAGGAAACGGCCTCAAGTTGCACCAGAGGAGGTTTAGATCGGATATTGGGAAAAATTTCTTCACCGAAAGGGTTGTCAATCACTGGAACAGGCTGCCCAGGGAAGTGGTTGACTCACCGTCCTTGAACATATTTGAAAGAGGTGTAGATGTGGTGCTTATGGACATGGTTTAGTGGTGGACTTGACAGTGCTAGGTCAACAGTTGGACTTGATGATCTTAAGGGTCCTTTCCAACCTTAATAATTCCATGATTCTATGATTCTCCTACAGTGGGTGGTTCTTCATTCTCCTAGTCCCTACCTTTGCATTCTGAGACTTGGGCGATGTGGCTAGGACGCTTGCCGGTGAAGACTGACGCAATACATTAAACATACCATAACCAAGCTCAATGCATTTGTTAGCTAAAGAAATAATATTAAAGTATCTGAATTTAATCGTATTTATATCTGCCAAACTGGTATTAGAACAGCTTAACTTAAGATTTCCTTAAAATATTCTTGTTAGTATTTCCAAATGTATTTTTACTAATGACTCATCCAGAATCATACTAAAAAGAAAAGAAACAAACAAAAACCCCACCAAAACCCTCAGTACTAAAAGCACACATGGAATTTTCAAACTTTCCACAATTTCATTTAAATAAAAAAAAAATTAAAAAGAAAACTGCAGATGTATTTATGCTTCTGAAACTGCAGAATACCTTGTGCACTTTTCTGAAGGACTAGACTGCACTTTCAGAAGAATTTCAGTAGAAGCTTGTCATATGTATGTCTCTTTAGAAGTCTAAAAACCTTAGTGCTTCTAAAATGAAAATGAAAATCAACCATTTTTCTATATCACTTGAGCCTTTGGAGAAGAGGGCTGTAGTCAACATAACAATTTGATACAGCTAAATCTCCATTTTGCTAAATTAAAAAAAACCTCAGATAATGTTTGCAACTTAGAATGTCTGGCATTGTGGTAAAGGCTAGCATGGTTCCATGGTTTCATTTTGATTTTTTTTAATTATTTTTTGGGTTTGGGTTTTTTTGTTGGTGGGTTTTTGGTGGGTTTTTTTTAGAAAATGTAGTTGAATTCTTGGACATTGATGAGAATCGGAAAGTTATTATAGTTCTGTACCTCTGTAGCTGCCTACTGCCATCTTGTGTACTTCTGATGTCATGTGAATGGACATGTCATAACCAAGAAGGTCTACTAAGATGTATAAAGTATATTTAGGATTTAATGGATAAAGCCAGTGTACGTATCCAGGCATGGATAGCACAACTGGCAGAACAGGAAAAGACCTGTATCATTTAATCTCTACTTAAAATTTTAGTTTTACGTGTGTAGTGGTATCAGACTTAGTCTTTCCAGCTTGAAATCTTTCAACCATTTTTCTGCTTTTTCTTTTCTTCTGAAGCTGGGAAATTCCAACATATGCAAATCTTACTGTCACTGATTGTTCAAGTGACAGCTATTTCTTAAATTCCTGTTATCCCTAAGTAGAAGATAGAATTATTGCTGAACTGAAACATGACAGCAGACTAATTTTTTGGGGGGGGAGACTCTGGAGGAGTATGGATGTGGACAGGCCTCAGCATTTCTATTGGTATGTAACTTATTTGTTAATTGTTTTCCCTGTATAAATGTGAGAATGGAGGCAACTGTATTTTTAAACAAGTTGTTCAGCTTGGTGTCTACTAGCATCACCGGGTCCTTCCCTTCAGAGCTGCTTCCCAGCTGGTCACTCTCCAGCCTTTAACTGGTGTGTGGGATTATTCCTCCACAGGGACAGAACTGACTTTTGTTGAGCTTCAAGAAGTTTCTCTGCCCATTTCTCAAGCCTGTCAAGGTCCTTCTGTTGTTTCAGCCACTCCTCCCAGTTTTGTATCATCTGTGAACATGCTAAGTATGTCCTCTGCCCCATAGATCATTAACAAAATCATTAGACAGTAATAGACCTAGTATTGAGCCCTGAGGCACGCTTCCTGTGACTGGCCTCCAGCTGAAGTTTGTGCGGCTAAACACAACCCCTTCAGTCCAGCAGTTTAGCCAGTTTTCAATACACATTAATGTCCATTTATCTAGTCTGTACTTCATCAGTTTGTGGGAAACAGCACCAAAAGCCTTACTAAAGTTCCATGAGACACTGAACGTTCTCACTTTCACTTCTTTTCGTCTTAGTTATCAGAGGCAACAGCACTGTAAAAGCTGAATTAATCCAGAATGCATACGTATGCATCTTTACCAATTCTTTTTTAGATTATCTGACAAGTAGTCAATCTGCTTTAAGGCTTTAGCTATTATGTTTATGGGCCTGACGGATGATAGCCAAGAATACTCAAAATCACTATCTGTCACTCTGTGTCCATGAGCATCCTCAGTCATTCCACTTCTCCTGCATCACTCTTGGAGAATTTTTCTCCACTGCATTCAGTTCTGGTGCTGAGATCTTGGAACTGCCTCTTAAAAATAACTCTTCCCACAGGACTTCAGTATTAGCCTTTCTTCTACGTTTTTTTTTTTACCTTTAGAACAGCTCTACCTACTACCCCTCCAAACCAAACCAAACCAAACCAAACCCCAAATACTCTGTAAGTCTAAAACTGAAAAGAGACAGGAGCTGGAGCTGTTGGTGCACTTATGTGGAATATCCAGTTCTCAGTTCCATCTATTGCTAATTTGTTGTTATCACTGGGAGTTCACCTTTCTAGCCTCTGTTTTCTTTCCCAGTGTTGTTTTTTACATTAGCTCTGTTGTTCAGGGATCATCTGCTACTCATATCTGTATGACAGATCTGTCCTAATCTCAATTTTACCCTGCTAAGTGTATATAGGTTGATTTGTATAATGTACTTTATGCAGACAGACTCCATGAACTCTTATGAGAGGATAAACTAACTTGTTTCACTGAAACAGTTGTCTTCAGTTAAAGACAGTACAAAAGAATACAACCCCAGATTTAAGGTCAATTTATTTACTAACCAATAAAAAGGCAATTAGTTGTATACAAGTGTCTTATATCAAAATGAGAAAATAGATTAAATTACTTTTTTTTAATCTTTGCTTTGAGGACTGTTGTTTTATTGAAACCCTATTTATTCACAATTCCACTTTAAAAGCTCCTATGCAATCTGTCCCAATAAATCCATTTATCTGTTAATCTGATATTTAAGGGATCCCTTAAGCCTGTCATCATATCTTACTGATATCATATGCTATGATCCGTGTGTGGCTGGACATCAAGGAAAACCAAAGCCAAATTATTCAGTCTTCTGAGCTGAAGACTCTTCTGATCCCTTAGGGTGTTGGGGTTTTTTTCCTGTTATGTTTACTGGGGATGCTTGAAACAATTAAATATATTGAGTATTGTAGCAAAAAAATCTGAAATTAGGTCAAAATATTAAAAGAAAATGTGGTCATACACCATATACAGATGTAGAAGTGGAAGCCTTTCATTCAGGTAACTGAACATAATTCTTCAGGCTCAGTGAATAGCAGGCCTCAGCGTTTCTGAAAACATTTGTTAGTAGTTTCAACCATGAAGCCACATGTTTGATCTTCATGAATCTTTATTTTGTGATTGTGGCTAAGACTACATGGTGGTAGAGCAGACACTGAACCACAGAGCATGGAGTGGCACTGCATACACCCATGCAGAATGCACAGACTAGAAATCAGGGGAGCAATTTAGAATTATTAACTGGTAGAAACCAAGACACAGAGCTATGAGTTGAAGAATGAGAAAGTAACAGAAAAAGCCTGAAACCAGAATTTTTAATGCCAGTTGAAAACTTCCTTTTTCAGGTTTTGAACGAGGCTCAACCAAAACTGGCTGGGCATGACATTTCAATTAAAAATTGAGAAGAGCTGTCACTGATGGAGATTAATAATTCTTGAAGATAGCAATTCTCTCTTGTAAGATACTGTGAATCAAACTAGTGTAAAGTTCTTCTAGTAGACTAAATACAGAATGAGCACAAAATATGTCTTAGTGCAGTGTAATTATTCACTAGCTAATTTCTAAAAATATCTTTTTTTTTTTTTAGGAGTCCAGGTGCGTTATAAGGAATGCTGCACTGAAAACACTGAATCACCCTTCATTATCAAAGAAGCGCTACCAAAACTAAAGAGAATAATGTTCTTCAGTCACCTAAAGAGAATAATTCTGCAGTTAATTCCATTCCATTTTTCCAGAGTAAACAAAGCCTATGCTACCAGAATAGTAGCATATATTTTTATATATCTCTAAAAAAGAAAAGTATTTCCCTAGGAAGTACTTGCATGTTTAGATCATCCTTAATAGAATTCATACTGAAGCTTCAACTTCCTTAATGACTTAATCTGAGAGATTAAAAAGAGATGTGCAAATTGATATTCATGAAGTAAATACATACCCAGTTCACTGAGTAGCTTGAAATGTCAATTTTGTTTATTTATTTATCTATTTATTTATTTATTTTTATTTATAGCACACTGTTAACAATAACATATCTTTCTATTCACATGAAAAAGAAAAAAACAATGCCACAAAGCACTAAAAACTCTAACATATCTAATAGTATCTCAAATCTTAGAGTACCTGTGTCTAGTAGAAATACAAAAGAGCATGAAACTTTTACTAATGGCAGCTTCTTCTCCATAAAACTCATTTTGCCAGCCACTTAATCTTCCTGTAATTAGGTAGTCCTTTGGTAACATATGGTTTAATACAACTAAACTAGAAATTGATGTTATAGCTAATAGTTTGTATCAAATCAGAGCTGCAGTAAAGCAATCAAGCCTTAAAAAAACAACTTCTTTTTTTCTAGTGTTTTCCAGTGATAAACTACAGCATGAAGTTACTAAATCCCTCTTTAGAGAAAACTCCCTAATGCTGTAACTTCCTTACCCCCAACAGATAAAGTATTAGTAGTACATTTCTGCTGACTCTAGGGACAAATAAACTTGTCAAAAAGGCATTTTATGTCTACATCACTAGAGCTTGAAATCATAAGGTATTGAGTGAGTAGCTCTTCCTTTTGCTTCATACTGAGGGACACTCTTCTATTGTTTCATTACTTGTGCTCTGCTGTCTCCTTGATTTTCTCAGAAACGCCTAGATGAGCTTAATCTGTAAAATGATAGCTACATGGGTTCAAACAGTAAAAAAATGTTACATATATATTCAGTGATTAATCAATATTTATTTTTAACTTGCTTTCTATTGGTGAGTGTGTTGGGTTGTCCTTGGCTGGCCACTAGCTGCCCACCAAGCCATTCTATTGCTTCCCTTCTCAGCGAGGCAGGGAGAAAAAATAAGATGAAAAAACTCATGGGCTGAAATAAAGGCAGTTTAATAAAGAAAAGCAAAGACCACGTGTGGAAGCAAAGGAAACAAAACCAAATATTATTCTCTACCTCCCGTCAGTATGCAATGTCCATCCACTGCCTGGGAAGTAAGGCCTCAGTATGTGTAGCAGTTGATTCAGAAGACAAACACCTTAATAGTGAATGTCCCCCATCCCTCTTTCTCTTAGTTTTTATTTCGAAGCACAATGTCATAGAATGGTGTATCTCTTCGGCCAATTTGGGTCAACTGTCCTGGCTATGTCCTATGTCCCTTCCCAACCTCTTGCTCACCCCAGCCTAGGGGCCTTTGTGGGGAGAGTTGGAATGACAGCCCCGATGCTGTGTGAGCACTGCTCAGCCATAGCCAAAACACCATTCTAGCTGCAAGTACAAAGCACAGCTCTATGAGGGCTGCTGTGGGGGAGGTTAAATCCATTCCAGCCAGACCCAAGACAGTGATGTATTTGGTTTGGTAGTGGGGGTCTGGCAGGGGTGACTTCTGTGAGATGTCAGAAGTTGCCTCCATGACTGACAGAGCTCGCTCCAAGTGACTCACCACCAGTTCCAGTGACCCATCAATGGCCAAGGCCGAGCCATTCAGTGACGGTGGTAGTGCCTCTGTGATAATGTATTTAAGAAGAGGTAAAAACTTCTGCGCAACAGCAGCTGGAAGAGTGAGAATATGTGGGAAAAACAGCCATGCAGACATCAAGGTCAGTGAAGAAGGAGGGGAGGTGGTGCTCCAGGCACCAGAGCAGAGATTCCCCTGCAGATCATGGTGATGCAGACTGTCCCTCTGCAGCCCACAGAGGACCCCATGCCAAAGCAGGTGGATGTACTCCAAAGGAGGCTGTGACCACATGGAGAGCCCGTGCTGGAGCAGGCTCCTGGCAGGACCTGTGGACTCATGGAGAGGTCCCCACACTAGAGCAGGTTTTCTGGCAGGACCTATAGCCCAGTGGGGGACCAGCACTGGAGCAGTCCATTCCTGAAAGACTGCACCCCATGAAAAGGACTCATTCTGGAGCAGTTCTTGAAGGACTGCAGCCCAAGGGAAGGACTCATGTTGGAGAAGTTTGGGAAGGACTGTCTGGTGAAAGTCTGGGTCATTAGGCAAGTTTGTGCCGATGAAATAGGTCAGAGATTAAACTGGGAAGTCAATCTGCAGGTCATGGTCAGGATCAGGTCCAGTAAACAAGGTCAGACAACACCAGTGACTGTTGGGCACCTCCATAGTGATGAGACAGGCCCAAGGTCAATTCAAGAAATCAATTCACAAATCAGGATCAATAAGGCTTCATGGCCAGGGATGGCTGTGGCTGAGCTGGAGACCAGCACTCCTGCAACAGAGCTCAGACGGGGATAGCCCTGACATGGTCAGGGAGTATGGATGGAGGCCTCAGTTGAGGCTGGTGGGGATCAGGTCAGTGCACACAGGGCCCTGACAGACTGTGGAATTGGTAGACAGCTTTAGATTTCTTTTATTTAGTATTCTAGAAATAAGAGGTAAAGAACAGTTCTGTTGTCCAAAAACGTGATGGCTTAAGCATTAGGCAAATACAGGTGATTGCACTTGTGTGCTCATTGATTGTTGTAACAGAACGATTGTGGGCATTTTTTAATGTCTAGTTGTGATCTAACATCAGCACTCTGATTCAGTGGATGTGATGTAGGCTATACATTTGTATAGATGGGCTGTCAAGAGGAAAATAATGAGTAGCTATTCATTCATATAAATATGGTAACCTCTTCAGACAAACTAATTAAGTAGACTATTTAGCATATCACTCAAGAGAATAAAATCTGGATTTATGGGGAAAGGTAAAATGCTTTACAAGGACAACACATTTGGAACCTCAAAAGCAATTTTGGCAAGAAACACTCCGCATGCAGATGATATCTGCTGAGCTGACCGCGACTTCTGTTGGCATTGAGAAACCCGTAAGTTTATTCTTCCCAAATAACTAAATCAAGTAGGAAAATTCTGTTCATGGTAAATTTAATGTTCAAAAATAAGTGAATACCATATTTTGAACGCTGACACAAACATACCTTAAAAACGTTCTGCAAAGTATCCTGTGGCATTTCTAAAAAGAAATACTGCAAAATACAAGGAACTCACAGTAGATATTTGTAAATGCTATAAACTAACTGTAAAAACAATACTACCAAACAGTTCATTTCTTATCTACTACCTTTCATTTTTTGTATCCTAATTAGCTTAACCCCTGCAGAAAAGAACAAGACTCCAGTCATTCCTATAGCAGTACATTCAGAAATTGGATCACCATGTGTTTTGAACCAGACAATATGCTGGTGTTGGTTTGTGTTTTTTCTCTTTAATCAATGGCTTATCTTTTTTCTACAATTTGATTAAAGTGGGGTGTTTCACTTCTCATAACAGCTTAAGCCTCTGGTTGATTTCATATAGAGTTTTCACAGTCCTTGGTAAGGTCTTATAGTGACAAAACTTACGCATTTTTAATGAAAGACATAAGAAGGCAAAAGATACAGAAGTTTTTAACCTATTAAACAAAAGAATACATTGCAGTGGTCATAGCTGAAAAAGTCCATATTGGAAATCAAGTGCTCATTTTTACTATTGAGGTTGATTCACTCTTGGTGAATCTTGAATATCAAGAGATATGGGGGATTTCTGTCATTCCAGGTCTTGAATTCAGGACTGAATAGCTCTATTAAAGAGATGCACTGTGTTACGTGGTAATTCACATAAGATATTTATCAAAAATAAGTTGATAAAATAGTTCTATAAACTGTATACTAATGAAATGGTGTGGTGTACTAATGAAAATAATTTAAAGAAACAAGCAATATGGAATGTTTCGTGACATTACTGTAAAAATTAAGTGGCAAGTGCTAGAAGAGAGCTTTTAATGCAATATATATTATGAGATTCCTAGAAGTGTCCCAGGCCTGTAAATTTTTAAGTCCTCTGTTAAAAGGTGTTATATTCCTATTTTTCATTACTCCTCTTCTGGAAATACCACACAGTTTCTCTCCTGTGGCTAAATATCCTACTCTGTTGCGCTATCTAGTAAATGGTGTGCTGTGCTACTTCACAGCATTGCAACTCTCTTTTCTTTCAGGTACTGGTTTTGCTATTGTGATCCCTGAAGATGTAAAGAATTTATTTATTTTTTTAATGTTGATCCTCATGATCATTTCGTGCATGATAAGTAGCATCATAATTGTCAGGACTTGTGTATTAATCACTACCATCTCTTTTCATCCTTATTTTAGGCCCAAGAAAAAAGGAAAAATATTCTTATTTAAAAAGTGATCAGTGCCTGTAATACCGCTAGTATGTTCCTATGAAAACATATCTTCCCAATTAGATTACTTATTATGATCTTCTCTTTAATACTCCTACATATTTCTCTTATATAATTAGCCTTGAAGACAATGATGATTCATATTATAAGCTAATTAATGTGTTTTTATAAAATGACTAAACAAATTCTTAGGCATTATCGTAATGGTTTATCATCTGCCCTGAAATGCTTTCTATTAAAATCCTTCTTATGAGAATGTGTTTTCACATACCAATTCTTTCAGAATTTGAAGATGGATATTATTGAGTTCCCTTAGCTGAATGCACTGAGATCTTTGAATTTTATTCCAGTTGCAGTCATTTCCATAGCCTCATTCTCATTACCTCTTCCTTATTGAAAATTAAAGCAAGATATCGATTTGGGAGCGTTCTTTTTTAAAGGCTAACTTCATTCTCAAATGCCACTGCATAGCAGGCCATCTTCCTCTCTTATTTATTTATTTTAATTTATATGACCACAGAATCTTTTCCTATTTGATTTAATATCTTTCGCAAAGACTTGTTTATCTTGATTGAAGCAATTTGCAAATTCTCTTTCTCCTTTTGACTTTTAAGGTACATCTTCTTTGCTTTTCAACCATTTACTTTATCACTGTATACTGTTTACTTGTAACATGATTACTGGAAGAGTTAGTCATCTTCTCAGGTTCAGAGTCCTTTCTTGCATTGTTTTCCTTGTGGTTCATAATACGAGATTAAAGAAGCAATATCTATCTAGAAATGAAAAATCTATATGACATTAAGCTCCTTAGTTTACCTCATCAATGCATTCCCTGAAACTCTCAAAGGTTCCCTTTCTGAAATGAAAAACGTTGTTTAAAATCCTAAGAAACAAATGAACAACCCCAAACAACTTTTTTGCCATTTCATCTATTCTTACAGTAAATGAGCAGCTTTTCTACAAAAATGTCCACTTGGTAGAACTAAATCTGTGCTACCATTAGCCCTCTTTAATTCTTAAATTGTCTGAAAGATTGGGCAAGCTTCAGCAGCAATTGCTATATAATCTGTACCTGAGACTCTAGGTGTGTCCCCTAATTGTAATTTGGTCGAGCACAGATAATCAAATCCAGTGTTACTGACCCTTTATTGCTCAGAGCTGCCTTTCTGGTATCGCTAAGTCCAGGTACATGCTGCAAGACATTTCTGTGATACAGGTTTCTGCTCACAGCAGTACTAAAACTCTCTGTCCTTGCATCTTCTTTCTTTCCTTTAGGTGTTATTTTATCTGGTGCAATATCCTTACCCAATTTATGCATTCGTGCCTATTAAAATCAGGCAAAAAGTTTATATAACTCTCAGCAGTCTCACCTTTTTTCCCTCCATGTCTTTTTCTTTAAAACTCTTTCCAGCAGTCATGGCAGGTTCAGTACACCAGGCAATCAGACACAACACATTCATTCAATTCTTCTGGTTCTTTAAAGACTTTTAATGCCTAGATGGTCTCTAAACTTTCTTACAGCCCTGATCCATGAGCATTATTTGATTTTCATATTTTCTACCTTTTAACATTTTGGGAACTAACCCAAAATTCCTGGGATTTATGGGATATATATGAGTTTCTGATTCCCTAATATTCAGCCTTGCTTCATGATGGTTGATCTATTCTGCTGGATATTCAATAGTTTAATCCGTTCTGCTGGATATTTAATAATTTGTGCTATTATGAAACTCAGCCAATAGACTCTTAACATGCCTGTTAGGATACAGTTTGGATTTTGTGTTGCACATTACTCCTTCTTAGATGGTGTATCTAATACTAGTCTTACATTGCCTCTAATACTTCTTATTGAATTTATTCATGCATAGAAACACACTTTTTCCATTAATGTGAGTCCTGTATTCCCTCTGTCCCATTCTTTTCTTCTCTCTGCAGATAATATATTGCCATTTTGTCTTGTGAAGTCATATAGACCACGTTTCAGCCTTTTCTGGGCCTGGATACCTGGGTGTTTTACCTTCTCTTGCAGACCTAGCTCTTCCTACTGTTTTAATATTTAAAATACATATGCAAAGGGCATGGAAGAATTATTTAATTTCTATGGTGGCATGCTTATAAATCATCTATTCTGACCATGTAGATTAGATACCTTCACTTGCGAGTAAATTGAAATGCATTAGGCATTTTGAAATTAGTTTTAATTAGTTGCAAAGAAGAATCATGGAAGGTGTCCAGCTTTGTCTTTGCTTTGTGAGCCTTTTAACAAAATAATGTAAAATTGTGCTATTAGAGGGGAAATATTCAGACTGATATCCAATCAAAGTCTTAATTGCTGTACCATTCCAGGCTAAGAATACACTGCAGATCTTCGTGCATAACAGTTGTGTGTCTGGAAACACTAATAAATTGATTGCTGTTGAGACCACTTTGGCAGATTGTTTCCTGCTTTATCACCACAAAATAAGAATGAATTATAACAATTAGAAAGATTGAAGTATAGTATAAAATGGTTGTTCACTTTTGTTTCAGACTAAATGGGGCTGGAGAGCTAAACACAGTTGTTCACTGTCAGTGATTAGAGTTCATAAGAGAAAATAATCATAGAGATCAAACAATAGAAGACTTTCAGATATAGTTTCTTCATTGATGTCATTTTATGTTAATTTGCCAATGGTTCCTGATGGAGTAATCACAGCTTTTTTTTGCAATTGCAGAGCTCAAAAGATTTGTTATATATATCTTTTTTTATGGAAGAGAATTCAAGCAGACAATGATAAGGGTTTTGTTCCATATCACCTTCAGTATCTTCTAAACAATTCTCCACTTTAAAAGCTCTCCCCATCCTAAATGAAATACAGATAATGTTTTTTCCTTTAGAGTTTATCAGTCTCCTGTTTCGTTGGAAAGAGACATGAAGTAGCACTCCTTTCTAATCCAAGGCCATAGTTCACCGTCTCCCTGTAACTACCAGCTTGCTGGCTAGCAATAAAAGAACATGTGTATCAGGGAGGAAAACTTGATGCAAAGAGACTCTGCACTGCACTGTAAGCTCAGTAGCCTCTTTTACTTTGCTGATGAGCAGAAGTACAAAAAAGGAAAGAGAGAGAAAGGAAGAGAGAGGAGGGAGGGATGTTGCCTCTTAGATTGCCCTGAAGCAGCAAAGAGTGCACTACTGAACAAGCAGGAAATTCAAATTACTATAAGCATAGCACAACTGCTAAAAAATATCTCTGCAGTATCATCTACTCCTGAATATAAGAATTCATATAATCTAGAGATGGGGAGAATTTATTACATCATTCAATAGAGTCATGATGAGCAGTACCAGATGGTCATTGCAATTTAATCTTTGTTCTCTTTGTCTCATATGATAATCTAAGCAAGTTTACCATTGCATTTTTAATTTCTGAATGGTAGTTTGCTAGCTTTGTTAGTAATTTGGATATATGGTAGGTGCCATTTTAAGGCCAATGCACAGTTATCAAAGCTTTTGTTACCAATTGCTTATATTACAGTGATAATCTATGTTTAAGGTCACTTCTCAAGACCCCTTGAAACCTTAATATAGCAATGAATATGTCTACCTTCTTATACAGCAGTGTGTTTGCATTAAGGATATTGTATCCTCACTTCAGAGAAAGAACAGATTAAATTATTTTCGCTAGCTTAGATTTACATAGTGAAGTCAGTTTGGGTTTGTCTGCAAACTTCAGAAAAAGCCTTCTTTCTGTGCTTTGCAGCAACATCTGAAATACCATCTGCCGATGCTGCCTGTTTAGCATCAATAGAAATTTGATTTAACCTCCCACATGCCTAATGCTTTCCATGTTCAACTCCTGAACCTATGCTATGAGGCCCCCGGCCCACGTCTCAAAACACTCCGGGCCACCAGGTGACTGTAGGACTTACTACTCTGACCTGGCTCACCTTCCTACACACGACTAAAAGGTAGTGTTGGAAGTTGATCACAACAGCTTAGCTACAGGATAAACTGAGCCATTGGTACACCTCTAGTGGTAATTCCAAGCCGATACCAGAATATCATTGCTTAATTGATAGCTAAATTTCTTTAAGTGTCAACTATAAGCATGGCCTCTACGCTGAGACCAGTTTTTGTGAGTTTTTAGGAATTCCTAGAAGAGGAGAGCTTATGCTGTCAGCCTGTGGTTTCAGCAGTTGGTACTGCTAGAAACTGTTCTCCAGCTAAGCTTCTGCTGTCTCAGTCCACAGGTTTTCCACAACAGATAAGGCCTGGAGGGCTTGGAAAGTCCAAGAATTAATTAAAATTTCTTCCTTAATTAAGCACATTATTGTTGTGGGTTGACCTTGACTAGCTGCCGCGTGCCCACCAAGCTGCTCTATCACTCCTCTTTAACTGAACAGGGGAGAGGAGTATAACAGGCTTATGGGTTGAGATAAGGACAGGGAGATCACTCACTAATTACCATCATGGGCAAAACAGACTTGACTTGAGCAAATTAATTTAATTTATTGCCAGTCAAAATCAGAGTAGGATAATGAGAAATAAGAACAAATCTAAACCCACCTTCCCCCCACCCTTCCCTTCTCCCTTGGCTCAGCTTCACTCCTGACTTCTCTATCTCCTCCCTGCCGAGCAGTGCAGGGGGGCCTGTGGTCAGTTCATAACATGTTGGCTCTGCTGCTCCTTCCTCCTCACGCTCTTCCCCTGCTCCAGCATGGGGTCTCAACCATGGCAAACAGTCGTCCCTGAACTTCTCCAATGTGGGACCTTCTGACAGGGTGCAGTCTTTCAAGAACTTCTCCAACATGGGTCCTTTCCACAGGATGCAGTCCTTCAGGAATGGACTGCTCTAGCATGGGCTATAGGTCCTGCCAGAAAACCTACTCCAGTGCTGGCTTTCCATGTGGTCACAGCCTCCTTTGGGGCACATCCACCTGCTCCATCATGGGGTCCTCCATGGGCTGCAGAGGGACAGTCTACATCGGCATGGTCTTCACCATGGGCTGCAGGGGAATCTGCCCCAGTGCCTGGAGCACCTCCTCCCCTCCTTCTTCACTGATCTTGATGTCTATATGGCTGTTTCTCTCACATATCCTCACTCTTCTCTCCCAGCTGCTGTTGCACAGCAGTTTTTTCCCCTTCTTAAAAATGTTATCCCAGATGCACTACCACTATTGCTGATTGACCCAGTCTTGACCAGTGGCCGGTCCATTTTGGAGCAGGCTGGAATTGGCTCTGTTGGGCATGGGGGCAACTTCTGACATCTCACAAAAGCCACACCTGTAGCCCCCTCACTACCAATACCTTGCCATGCTAACCCAATACATGTCTTTACATCAAAAGTTCCTATATGCTTTATACTGAAATTTGCTTTTAACAGAAAGATCTAGACACAGCTCTTTTTCATCTGAAGAATTTTTTTTTACTGAAATGAATACATTGTTTTTTTTCAGTTCAGTATCTTTTAGCTAAGTCTATTTTCCATTAAGAGGACCATCAAAGTGGTTAAAACAGAAAGCAAGTTTCTGAACATACAGTTGATATACTCTTTAATGCATGTTTCAAAGGACAAAGTCTTTATGGAAGCACAGCTTTTCATATAGGCTTTTCATAACACTTAGTAAGACAGCAAATCTAATATCTCCTAGTCTGACTCAAGTATTCTAGAGTATGTTGGAAATGCTGTAGTAGACATGTCCTTCCACTCTAAAAGCTGGAATTCTAATTATGATGTCTCCTCTCATGGCATCTTGCACACAGACTTCACAGTGGAAATGGAAATTACCAATTTTTTTCTTAGCTGAAAGCATTCATCCTTGAGGAGACCTTGAGAGCTTGATGTTGTCAGTATCCCTGAAAAAAGTGCATGGCCTGATGCAGGACAGGTTCTAAAACATTTTGTTATGAAGTATCATATACAGCAGCTGCTTCTAGGAAAGGTAGTCTTGCAAGTTTTTTCTTCTGATGTACACATAATAATTTATCCTATACTTGATGTACTTGCCAGTCAGAATATGCATGGCTGCAATCTATAGTGTTTACTGCTGTATATCTCAGCCCTCAAGTTCATCATAAGGATCTTCACTATTTGCCTAAAGTAATTTTTTCATGTTTGTATCATGTGCTATTTTGTCAAGACTTTTAGTGTTATGTATCTATTCCTTTGTTACCTATTTTTAGATCTGTGACAAGTCTTGTTAGTATTTGTATTTCTCAAGTCTGAAATGGGTGGTTATTCTGATAGTTACCTGGCTATTAAAGACAAAGAAAAAAAAAAAAAAGAAGAAAATGTGAAGGTTAGGGGCAGCCTTGGCTGCACTCACCAAGAGATGGTGGAGTTTAGGATCCTGCATGGAAGGAGCAGGGCAATAAGTACGATTACAACCCTGGACTTCAGGAGAGCTGACACTGGCCTCTTCAAAGGTGTGCTTGGGAGAATACCATGGGTTAGGGCTCTAGAAGGTAAGGGGGATCCAAGAGAGCTGGTCAATATTCAAGCACCACTTCCTCTTAGCTCAAGATCGGTGCATCCTGAAGAGTAGGAAATCAAGGAAAGGAGGCAGGAGACCTGCATGGATGAGCAAGGAGCTCCTGGAAAAACTCAAAGAGAAGAAGGAAGTTTATAGAATGTGGAAAAAGAGACTGGTCATTTGGGAGGATGTAGCGGGCTGATCCTGGCTGGAGGCCAGGTGCCCACCAAAGCCACTCTATCATTCCCCCTCCTCAAATGGAAAGCAGAGAGAAAATATAACAAAAGGCTCATGGGTCAAGATAAGGACAGGGAGAGATTACTCACCAATTAATGTCATGGGCAAAACAGACTCAACTTAGAAAAAAATTCATCTAATTCATTACCAGGCAAAACGGAGTAGAGCAATGAGAAATAAAATAAAATCTTAAGACACTTCTTCCCGGGCTCAACTTCACTCCTGATTTCTCTGCCTCCTCCCCTGCAGCAGCACAGGGGAATGGGGAATGGGGGTTACGGTCAGTTCAGCACACGGTGTTTCTGCCGCTTCTTCCTCCTCAGGGGGAGGACTCCTCACACTCCTCCCCTGCTCCAGCATGGGGTCCCTCCCACAGGAGACAGTCCTCCACCAACTTCTCCAATGTGAGTCCTTCCCACGGGCCGCAGTTCTTCACCAACTGCTCCAGGGTGGGTCTCTCCCGCAGGGTGCAGACCTTCAGGAGCAAACTGCTCCAGCGTGGGTCCCCCACGGGGTCACAAGTCCTGCCAGCAAACCTGCTCTGGCGTGGGCTCCTCTCTCCACAGGTCCACAGGTCCTGCCAGGAGCTTGCTCCAGTGCGGGCTTCCCACGGGCCACAGCCTCCTTCAGGTGCCTCCACCTGCTCCAGAGTGGGGTCCTCCACGGACTGCAGGTGGAATCTCTACACCCCCTCATCCTTCCTCCATGGGCTGCAGGGGGACAGCCTGCTTCACCATGGTCTTCACCACGGGCTGCAGGGGGATCTCTGCTCCGGTGCCTGGAGCACCTCCTGCCCCTCCTTCTGCACTGACCTTGGTGTCTGCAGAGTTTCTTACATCTCAGTCCTTTCTCTGGCTGCAAAAAAAATGCCGCTCCTTTTTTTTTTTTCCTTTCTTAAATATGTTATCACAGAGGTGCTACCACTGTCACTGATGGGCTTGGCCTTGGCCAGTGGCGGGTCCATCTTGGAGCCAGCTGGCATTGGCTCTATCAGACACAGGGGAAGCTTCTAGCAGCTTCTCGCAGAAGCCACCCCTGTAGCCCCCCACTACCAAAATCTTGCCACGCAAACCCAATACAGAGGAATATATGAACATTGTCTGAGTACATAGGGATGCAACGAGGAAGGCTAAGGCCCACTTGGAATTAAACCTGGCAAGGGATGTCAAGGACAACAAGAAGGGCTTCTTCAAGTACATCAGCAGCAAAAGGAAGACTAGGGAAAATGTGGGCCCATTGCTGAATGAGGTGGGTGCCCTGGTGAGAGAGCATACAAAGAAGGTGGAGTTACTGAATGCCACCTTTGCTCCAGTCTTTACTGCTAAGGCCAGCCATCGGGAATCCCAGACCATGGAGATAGGAGAGAAAGTCTGGAGAAAGGAAGACCATCCCTTGGTCAAGAAGGATCAGGTTAGAGAACATCTAGGCAAACTCAACTTCTGCAAATCCATGGGCCCTGACGGGATGCACCCACGAGTGCTCAGGGAGATGGCAGATGGTATTGCTAGGCTGCTCTCCATCATCTTTGAAAGGTCATGGAGAACAGGAAAGATGCCAGGAGGAAAGCCAATGTTACTCTGGTCTTCCAGAAGGGCAAGAAGGAGGACCCAGGAAACTACAGGCTGCTCAGCCTCAGCTCCATCCCTGGAAAGGTGATGGAACAGCTCATTCTGGGGATCATCTCTAAGTATGGAGAGGACAAGAAGATTATCGGGAGTGGTCAACATGGGTTCATCAAGGGGAAATCATCCCTGACCAATCTGATAGCCTTCTATGGTGGCATGACAGTCTGGGTGGATGAGAGGAGAGCAGTAGATTTTGTTTACCTTGACTTCAGCAGGGCTTTTTACACTGTCTCCATAACATCCTCATAAGCAAGCTTAGGAAGTGTGGGTTGGGTGAGTGGACAAGGTGGGTTGAGAACTGGCTGAATGGCAGAGCCCAGAGGGCTATGATAAGTGGAACAGAGTTTAGTTGGAGGCCAGTAGCTAGTGGTGTGCCCCAAGGGTCAGTGCTTCATCTGGTCTTATTCAACATATTCATCAATAACCTAGACGGGGGACAGAGTGTACCCTCAGCAAATTTGCTGATGATACCAAATTGGGAGGAGTGGCCAACACACCAGAAGGCTGCGCTGTCATTCAGCAAGATCTGGATAGACTAGAGAACTGGGTGAAGAGGAACCCAATGAAATTCAACAAGGGCAAGTGTAGGGTCCTGCACCCAGGGAGGAATAACCCCAGGCACCAGTACAGGTGAGGGGTTGACCTGCTGGGAAGCAGTGCTGCAGAGAAGGACCTAGGAGTTCTGGTGGACCAGAAGTTCTTCATGACCCAGCAATGTGCCCTTGTGGCCAAGAAGGCCAATGGTACCTGGGGTGCATTCAGAAGAGCATGGCCAGCAGGTCGAGGGAGGTTCTCCTCCCCCTCTACTCTGCCCTGGTGAGGCCACATCTGGAGTTCTGTGTCCAGTTCTGGGCTCCCCACTTCAAGACAGACAGGGAACTACTGGGGAGAGTCCAGAGGAGGGCTGCGAGGATGATGAGGGGACTGGGGCATCTCTCGTATGAGGAAAAGCTGAGAGAGCTGGGGCTGTTTAACCTGGAGAAGAGAAGACTGAGAGGGGACCCTCGGTGGGATGGGGAGGAGAATGGGAAGGAAAAAGACAAAACTTCATGGGTTGGTATAAGAACAGTTTACTGGGACAGCAAAGGGAGAGGGGAAAAAAAAACAAAACCAAAACAAAAAAAACAGTACTTAACAGAATACAGAAAACTGGTGATACACAATGCAGTTTCTCACCCAAGGACTGCGCATGCTCAGACCGCATGCTCAGACCTGTCCCGAAGCCGGACGGCCCCTGAGCCATGCATCCTAGAGCTGCTGCCACCCCTCCCCGACTAGCCCCCCTTTTATACTGAGCATGTCATCACATGGTACGGAATACCCCCTTTGGCTAGTTTGGGTCACCTGTCCCGGCTGTGTCCCCTCCCAACTCCTTGTGCACCCCCAGCCATCCCGCTGGCGGGGCAGTGTGAGAAGCAGACAAGGCCTTGGCTCTGTGTAAGCACTGTTCAACAAGAACAGGTCCATATAACAAAAACTTCTCTATATTATCAACACTGTTTCCAGCACAAATCCAAAACATAGCCCTATACTAGCTACTATGAAGAAAATTAATCCTTTCAGCTGAAACCAGGACAATGACCAAGCTTCCTTGACTGTTCCCATTCCCAGGTCAGTCAGAAAGGGATGAATATTGAACCAGCTGGCTTTATTTGTCTGAGTAAGCAGCAGTGAGAAACAGGAAACTATCTAGTCCTTCTTCTGGTATTTCTGTTGCTGATCATAGTTTCAAGAAGATAGTTTAGAAAATGGAGATGCAGGTGTCAGAGAGATGTATTCATGTTGATAGGCTGATTACACCTACGGAGACATATAAAATTTTTTAACTGATTGTCATGGTTTAGCCTTAACTGGCAGCTGAGTTCCATGGGGCCGCTCGCTCACCACCCCCACCACCCCCCACCCGGTGGGATGGGGAGAAGAGTTGAAAGACAAAGATAAAACTCGTGGATTGGGATAAGGACAGTTTACTAGAACAGCAAAGGAAGAGGAAAATAACAACTGTACTTAGAATATACAAAATGAGTGATAATAGAATGCAATCTACTGACCCGACGACCGACCGGACACTAAGCTCACACTCAGACCATCTTGGAGCCAGCTGGGAGCCGTGCCACCCTTCCCCGACTAGCCCCCTGTTATGCTAAGCATGACGTCATATGGTGTGGAATACCCCTTTGGCTAGTTTGGGTCACCTGTCCTGGCTGTGTCCAGTCCCAGCTTCTGGTGAAAATTAACTCTATCCTAGCTGAAACCTTGACATTATCCACCCCTTATATTTGTATTTCAGCCATCATCCTCCATACCACAGAGGCTTTAACTGCTTGGCTTGCTTGATTGTAGCACATTTCATATTCATGGATGACCTGTGCAATAGTGTCCATGCTCAAGTCCACCCTTTGATCACGGGCCTGTCTATATGTCGCATCTCTTCCTTGATGGCCTGAGGTGTCATGGGCCCACCAAGCTATAAATAATTCACCCCTACACTGCCAGTCCAAATCCACATGAGCCACTTCAATCTTGGCAGCCTGATCCACCTGCTGGTTGTTCTGATATTCCTCAGTGGCCCAACTCTTGGGTATGTGGGCATCTACATGTCATACCTTTACAACCAGCTTCTCTAGCTGGGCAGCAATATCTTGCCACAATGGGGCAGCCCAGATGGGTTTGCCTCTGCGTTGCCAGTTGCTCCGCTTCCACTGCTGTAACCACCCCCACAGGGCATCGGCCACCATCCATGAGCCAGTAGAGAGGTAGAGCATTGGCCACTTTTCTCTTTCAGCAATATCTAAAGCCAGCTGGATGGCTTTCACCTCTGCAAACTGGCTCGATTCACCTTCTCCTTCAGCAGCTTCTGCAACTCACCATGTAGGACTCCATACAGCTGCCTTCCACCTTCGATGCTTTCCCACAATGCGACAGGACCCATCACTCAACAGGACATATGGCTTCTCATATTCTGGCAGTTGCTGGGGCTTCTTCAGCACATGTCACCTCCTCCTCTGGCGACACTCCGAAATCTTTGTCTTCTTTCCAGAATTCCTGGGCAAATGCGGTTTCCTATTGGCTGTGTGATCAGTGCGACCCACTTACTCCATGTAGCATTAGTTGCCTGGTGTAGAGGGGGGCCCTGTCTTTCAACATCCAGTTGGGGTGCCAGGAGGAGCTGTGCTTCAGTGCCAATCACCTCTGAAGCAGCTCGAACCCCTTCATAGGCTGCCAATATCTCCTTTTCCGTTGGAGTGTAGCGGGCCTCGGATCCTCTGTATCCCTGACTCCAAAACCCCAGGGGTCGACCTCGAGTCTCCCCTGGTGCTTTCTGCCAGAGACTCCAGGTAGGGCCATTCTCCCTGGCTGCAGTATACAGCACATTTTGTACATCTGGTCCTGCCCGGACTGGCCCAAGAGCTACAGCATGAACTATTTCTTGTTTAATTTGTTCAGAAGCTTGTTGTTGCTCAGGGCCCCATTTGAAATCATTCTTCTTCAGGGTTACGTGGTAGAGAGGGCTTACAATGAGACTGTAATTCGGAATGTGCATCCTCAAAAAACCCACAACGCCTAAGAAAGCTTGTGTTGCCTTTTTCCTTAGCTGGTGGAGACATAGCTGTTATTTTGTTGATAATATCCATGAGCTGATGACGCTCATCTTGCCATCTTATTCCTAAAAATTGAATCTCCTGTGCAGGCCCCTTGACCTTACCTCATTTTTATGGTGAAACCTG
Source organism: Grus americana (assembly GCF_028858705.1). Lineage (NCBI taxonomy): Eukaryota > Metazoa > Chordata > Aves > Gruiformes > Gruidae > Grus > Grus americana. The sequence goes on along the minus strand of NC_072859.1, from coordinate 1,189,369 downwards.
TTTTCAGCGGGATTTGGATTATTTTCTTCCCTTTCTCAAAAACTCCTGCTGCTTTGTTACCCCATACAATGACGTCATCAATGTATTGCAGGTGCTCTGGGGCTTCACCCTTTTCCAGTGCAGTCTGGATCAGTCCATGGGAAATGGTGGGGCTGTGTTTCCACCCCTGGGGCAGTCGATTCCAGGTGTACTGGATGCCCCTCCAAGTGAAGGCAAACTGTGGCCTGCACTCTGCTGCCAAAGGGATCGAGAAAAGTGCATTAGTTATATCAATTGTGGTGTATCACTGTGCTGCCTTTGACTCCAGTTCATATTGAAGTGCCAGCATGTCTGGCACGGCAGCATTCATCAGCAGTGTGACTTCATTCAGGCCACGATAGTCTACCGTCAGCCTCCACTCTCCATTGGACTTCAGCACTGGGTGAGCGGGTTCTGCTGATCACTCCCTGACTCTCCCGTTGATGAATCAGCTCATGGATGGGAACCAAGGTGTCTCTGTTGGTGCGATATTGCCACCAGTGCACCACAGTGGTAGCGATTGGCACCTGTTGTTCTTCAGCCCTCAGCAACCCTACAACAGAAGGGTCCTCTGAGAGACCGGGCAAAGTAGACAACTGTTCAATTTCCTCCGCTTCCAAGGCAGCTATTCCAAAAGCCCACCCGTACCCTTTTGGGTCCTTCCTTCCTCTCTGGAGGAAGTCTATGCCCAGGATGCACGGAGCCTCTGGGCCAGTCACAATGGGGTGCTTTTGCCACTCATTCCCAGTCAGACTCACTTCAGCCTCCAGCAGAGTCAACTGTTGGGATCCCCCTGTCACACCAGAAATACAGATGGGTTCTGCCCCTTCATAGCTGGATGGCATTAAAGTGCTCTGTGCACTGGTGTCCACTAGGGCCTTGTACTCCTGTGGGTCTGACGTGCCAGGCCATCGGATCCACACAGTCTGATAAACCCAGTTGTCCCTCTCCTCCACCTGGCTGGAGGTAGGGCCTCTCTAATCCTGCTCATTGTATTCGCTACTCACTTCTTGACTAAATGACTTAGAAGTCCCTTCAAGAGGATCATCAGTGCAATCAGGCCCTTCACTCGATCTGGGGGCTGCCTTGTGGAAACTGGAGTGGCATTTTTCCTTGAAGAATCCCTTTTTATGACCATTTTGCCTTGCAGCTCACATACTCATGCCTATAGGGTCAAGGCAGGTTTTCCATCCCACTTCCTCATGTCCTCTCTGTGGTCACACAGGTAAAACCACAGGGTGCCTCGAGGTGGGTACGCTTTACATCCCCTCTCCTGAGCAAAGGAACACTTACTCCAAAAAGCTGAGATACTGGTCTGTGCAGGTGGGGAATAGGACATATTCTCTTCAAGTTGCTGGACCTTCCAGGACAGTTTCTCCACAGCTAAGACAAGGGAGGAAGAGACACTTTCTTTGTATTGCCAGGCACTTCATCCACCATTGGTGCCTCTTCATCTTTCCAGTCCATTACTACTAATGAGTAGGCCTGTTGCTCTGTTTTCCCTCTCTTCCCCCTGATGGCACTGCCTACTATCAAGCAGTGTTTGGTAGATCGTGGCCAGGGCCCAGCACAGGGCAGTAAGCTGTACCTCTTTGGAATAGCCACAGCATTTTCCTTTCAAATATTCTATCACTTTATCTGGGTCTTGCAGTTGTTCGGGGGTGAAGCTCCAAACCACTGGGGGTGAGAAGGTCTCTAGATACCTGCCCATACTCTCCCACATGCCATGCCAGCCCTGACTATTCAGCCTCGAGGAAGATCTCTGGGTAGTATTCTTAAAACAATTTTTTTGTAAGCCTGAACAGGACTTCAGGACACCTAGCAATAGGGACATGCTGGCTTGAACATCCCAAGGATATTAAAAATTCTCAAAAGCTGTTGTAACCGGTCCGAAGGAAAAAGGAGAGGCGAAGGAGGGGGAGAAAGTATCCCCCCTCTCATCTTCCCCATAGATTGGGTGCAATTATTAATCAATTCCGAGATGTGTCATCTGAGGTAGGGACATGACAACAATGCCACATACAGATAACAGCTTAACCTCATGACCATTGGTGTTATCATATCTGAAGTTGATATTACATGATCCAACAAAATGAGAATCCTGACCTCAGGATTTATCACCCCAGAGGTGATAAACAGCGCTGCAGGGAAGACATGCAGCAAGTACGGGTTTAGATAACACAACCATGTGAACAAACAACACACCATGGTGACCAGCAACTGTTTAACTAAAATAATTAATGTGTATAACAACTTTGTTCTAACACGCTCTGGTCAGATCTGTCGTTATCTCAACCCTTTGTGCCCCGTGTTGGGCGCTGAAAAGGATTGTCATGGTTTAGCCCCAACCAGCAGCTGAGCACCACGCAGCTGCTCACTCACTTTTCCCCCCTTCTGAATCAGAAGAATCAGAAGAAAAACGTAAAACTCGTGGTTTGGGATAAGGACAGATTACTGGGACAGCAAAGGAGGAGAGAAATAACAACAGTACTTGTAAAAGAATATACAAAGCAGGTGATACACAGGGCAATTTGCTCACCCTGGGAGCCTGATGCCCAGCCTGGCCCCGAGCAGCAGCCCCTCCTCCCCGGCCAGCCCCATTTATATACTGAGCGTGACGTCATATGATGTGGAATACCCGTTTGACTAGTGTGGGTCACCTGTCCTGGCTGTGTCCCATCCCAGCTTCTGGTGAAAATTAATTCTATCCTGAAACCAGGACAATGAACTTGTGAAAGATTTTTTTTTTTTTTTTTTTGTACAATGTTTCCTGTGTGTTATGTCACTGTTTTGTTTTCCTCTTAGTACCCGAGCCTCCTTGGGACAGCAGAGTGCTGTGAACAGTGCTGTCAGGCTTATACAACTGAATTTATTCTTGCATTGTTAAAATGCATTTTTCCTGCTATAATAAATCTGTCCTCATCTTTATAAAAGAAACCTTTTATTGTATCAGTAACATGGCTATTGAAGAAAGAGTTTGTGTTATAGTATGTTTTATCAATTAATTTGATCACTCACAGTTTGAGATAGCACAGATATTGTCATTTGTTTATTGCTGTCATAATTACAGCTTAACAAAACACAACCTTTTTTTTTAATAGAAAAATGCTGAGACATCTTTAGCCCTGCAGAATTCTCTCTTACATTTCTGTTCTGCAAATAGAATTCATTTGGCAGCAAGTTTAGGGAAAGCATGTTAATGAAAAGCAGAGTGGTGGAGTCTGGGTCAGAAGTCTTCTGAGAGATATTAATGGATTAATGTCTCTTTTCCACTTGACTTCATCCTCTCTGAAAATAAGGTTAGAATTTCTCTTTATCCATTTCAGAACAACAAATTAACTGGGTTTTAATTTCAAATGTAAATAACCTGTGTTCTAAAACCTTTATTTAAAAAAAGAAAGTATATGGTATATTGATGAGCAAAATAGACTTTCATGGAATACAAAGGGTAAAATTTATAAATTAATTTGTGAATAGTTTTCAACTGTCATCTAACTCATTCTTCTATTTCCAGCAGAAAAGAGTGGATATTGATTCAAAGGCAACCAAGATTGATAAAATATTATGGATATTTTAAAACCAGACCAAGTAAGTCTTTTTAATGCTGCTGTTCACTCAGTCATCAGCATCTGTGACTGATTAAACTCCCAGGGGTGGAATATGACTCACTGAATCAACTGCTACAATGGAAGAAACCCCAGTGGATTTGGGCAAGAGCAATGTTCCCATGAAACTCAGAAAATAATGTGGGGTGTGACTGGCCACAGCTGTTGCAAAGAAGCTGACTTTATCTCACTGCAGAGGCGATGAGAGGATGGCCTTTGCTTTAGATAAACAGCTCTCAACAGCTGAGTGGGTCAACTGGTGGTGTAAATGTCTGCTAGAGTTGGCCAGACCAGCCTGGGGAGAGTGAATATGTGACTCAGCCCAACCTAGAGCATACAAACTAAATAACTAGCAAGAGTTTCCAAGAGAGAAACATACTTGAGCTGACTTCAACCTATGTACTCCTTCCCAGGGATTTGGGATGCCCAGTGTCATGACAGTAAGTGTACGATAGAGAGTGGTAACGGGGATCACATGGTACTGTGATTGAAGTGGGTATTGCAATTGCTGCATTTCACTCTGTCACACTTGTATTGTTTTCTGTATATTTTGTATCACTCTGCTAAATCTGAAATCCCATGTTAGATCAACTGTCTTGATATAAGAAAATCTGGTATTAAACTTTATGCCCTCCTGGTCAGAAAGTATTGGACTCTGATAACGTCATCTGCAAAACAAGACTGAGCGGGTATCGCAACAGAGTATGTGTTCTCAGTTTGCTTGTCCTGATCATTTCACATGTCCTGCTTTTTGGTATGGATAGCAAAAACTGAGAGTAAAAAGAAAAAAAAAATATTTTATTTATTGATATGTTGGCATGAATGGCAGTATCTAATTCTGCCTCCGGTACCTTCAAAACTTTGTCCCTTGTGAAAGAAAAAGTGATATATTTATCAAAATTAGGCGATGAGTATGGAGAAGATTGCTTTTCCTCTATGGACATCTGCTATAGGTGCTTTCTGAGCAATACAGATCTAATTATATGTAGTCATTTATGGTGTTTTATTCTCTTCCTCCTGTTGAGACATTAACTGTTCAGTTGAATTTTATTATCTGATAGATGGAATCAAACATGCACACTTTCTCCTGTCACTTTGTCCCCTTGAGTAATTTTTGATGGCATTTTTCATAAAAAGCACTTTATATCTTATGGAGGAACGGGGTTTACAAATCAAAACAATGGCCAACCAACACCGCCCAATTCAGTGAAGTGATTGCATGAAGAAGGAGAACTGATTCAGATTTTTTTTTTTTTCCCCAGTTTAGGTGAACTTTTTGTTTGTGAGAAATTATGACAAGTGCCTGCAGTGCTCAAGGTTTACCAACAGGGAAACAGATGTGAAATTCTTCATCTTTATTAGACCACCAGAGCTCTTGATTTCCATGTGTAAAGAAAATCAGGCAAGTAAGGTAGGAAATCAGCATGGCTGAGTAAGGTCAAACCACAGACAGTGGAAACAGGGTCCCACATCCTCAGAAAAAAACAAGAACACTGCCGGGATGCATAGGGATGGGATCAGGAAAGTTAAGTCACAATTGGAGCTGAATTTGGCAAGGCATGTGAAGAATAATGAGAAGGGATTCTACAGGTATGTTCATCAGAAAAGGAAGATGAAAGAAAATGTACCACCCCCACACTCCATAAGTAAGATAGGAAGAGTAGTGACAACCAACGAGGAGAAGGCTGTGGTACTCAACAATTTTTTGCCTCAGTTTTCAATGGCAATTACTCTTCCTACATCTCTTGAATCTGTGAACCTCAAGTCAGGGAGCAGAGGAAGAAGGTCCCTCCCATCATAGAAGATCAGGTTCGAAACCACCTGAGGAACTTGAACATGCACAAGTCCAAGGGACCCGACAAGATGCATCCCAGGGTCCTTAGGGAACTGGCAGATGTAGTTGCTAAGCCACTCTCCATCATATTTGAAAAGTCATGGCAGTCAGGCGAGGTCCCAGTGACTGGAGAAAAGGGAAACATCATATACATTTTTAAAAAGGGTCGTAAGGAATACCCTGGGAACTACTGACTAGTCAGCCTCACCTCTATGCTTGGAAAGATCATGGAACGGATAATCCTGGAAGTTATGTCAAGGTATATGGAAGACAGGGAATTGATTGGAGACAGCCATCGTGGCAAATTGTGCCTGACTAATCTGGTGGTCCTGGGCTGCATCAGAAGAAGCGTGACCAGCAGGTTGAGGGAGATGATTGTCCCCCTCTACTCTGCTCTCATGAGACCATACCTGGAGTACTGTATCCAGCTCTGGGGTACCCAGCACAAGAAAGAAATGAACTTGGTACAGCCAGTCCAGAGGAGAGCCATGGAAATGGTCAGAGGTCTGGAACACTTCTCCCATGAAGAAAGGCTGAGTTGGGGTTGTTCAGCCTGGAGAAGACAAGGCTCCACAGAGACCTTATTGCAACCTTTCAATATATAAAGGGAGCTTATAAGAAAGACAGACTTTTTACCAAGGCTTGTAGTGACAGGACAAGGAGCAACAATTTTAAATTGAAAGAGGGAAGATTTACCTTAGATATAAGGAAGACATTTTTTTACAATGAGGGTGGTTGAGACACTGGAACAGGTTGTTGCCCAGGGAAATTGTGTATGCTCCATCCTTGGAAGTGCTCAAGCTCAGGTTGGACAGGCCTTTGAGCAACCTGGTATAGTGGAAGGTATCACTGCCTGTGGCAGGGAGATGGAACTAGATGATCTTTAAAGGTCCCTTCCAACCCAAACCATTCTATGATTAGGTCTAAGAATCATGATTTTTTTTCTCTCTTACCAGACTTTTCAGCATAGAACTGTAAAAACACTTGGCCAAAATCAATTTTATCAACATGTTGGCTACAAGAATCCTTTCTAATTACTGTGAGAAGCAAGAAGCCTTTCAAGTTCCTCTGAAATACAGCAGAGCATAACAAGATGCATATATGGCATATTAAAAAATGCCCCAGTAATTCATTCTTTAGAAGTTCGGGAAAACAAAACAAAAGAAAACAAAACAAAAAAACCCAAACAAACCTAAACAGAATAGTAATTTAAAGGCTTGGGACAATCCCTTAATATAAAAGTTGAGTCTGTTCAGTTTTTTGGTGAATGACTGACCTGATCAGGATCTGGAAGCGTCTGGGGAACCCAGTAGCCGGTGATAGATATAGTCAGTCTAGCAAACAAAAGTCTCAGTAGATCCATTGACTGACAGAGTTAAATAAGAAATCAGGTGTAAAATCAAAGTAGCTAAGCACTGGCAAATGATACAAAGAATACAGAACAAGGTTTTCCAGAACCTTGTTCACTCATGTGCTTAACGCTCCCTGTAGGCTTCGCATGCAGCAGCTCTTGTGCAGTGCTGTGTGCGAGCTGTGCCCCAGGAAGTGGGCAAAGGTAAGTAATGTAAAGGAGAACTGGAGGAGGACAGTGCCAAAACATAGTTGTAGTAGTTAGGGAGAGGGAAGTGAGTGGGGGAAAACAAAAGCCTAAAAATAAGAACAATATGACAGATACACCTACATTGAGACAGGCGGATCTAACAAAGTCAAATAAGAATACTAGCGAAAGTGAGGAAAACAGTGCAAATACACTGTTTGCAGCTCTGTAGCTTTTCCCTGAAGCTATTGAGACAAGTGTTTTCTGAGTCTCTGTGGCAATATTTTTTTTTTCCTTTATCATGCTGTTTTTCTTATATTGCTGCTTTCACAGCCTTGTACCTGCAAACCCCAAGAGTGTTGTTATGGCAAGATCTCATAAGAAACAACTATCAGTGGTCTGAGAATTATCCCAAATCCTCCTATGTCCCCTTTGTTTTACTCTTGTTTCATAATTTCTAGTTTCTATTTGAGAAAACTGAATGTTGTGCACAAAAAAGTTGATATTTACCAAGTATTAAATAGTTAACCATCAATGTGGGCACACAGAAAATGAACAACCATTCCATTTGCAACATTTGGACCTGATTGGCATGCTCCAATTATTGCTAATATTATCATAAAACAATATGGAGTCATAGAAGGTCCTGGCAAAAAGTATATAGTATAGTGTCATCTTCGTTGTCACCACCTGCTGCACTGAAGAGAGCGTCCCAGACAATAACGCTTGTCTCATGATTGCCTTTCCTAGATGGCAACTGGGAAGACTTTTCCCTTTCCTGCTTTCTCTCTCTGCCCTTATTTTTTCCCAAAAAGTAACTTTCCTTGTTAGAATTAACGTATGCCATCATCTACAGATCCCACTAATCTTTTTTCATCCCGTGCCAGCAAGATTTCTCGCTATATGTAAAAATTGCATGGTATACGGTAGCCATGTAAATATTCTCTGGTAACAGATGAATTTAATTTGAAGCTGCAGCTGATCAACGGTATTGAGGCTTTCATAGTAGCTAAACAACTTATGCACTTAAAGCGGTGAAAAGTATGCTTAAATATTTTGTCCACCTCAGTATTCAAATTTGCAAATTTTATTTTTCATATAACATTAAATCAGTCCTGAGAAGGAATGTTTCTTTTCCTACAAAATAGACAGAACTTCTGTTATACACTTTGGCAATCTTCCATAAGAGCTCATAGGAATGAAGATTCCTAGCATATAAAAATCAGTGCAGGCAATGAACACCGCTTCTGCTGAGAGCTACAACAATGTTCTCCTTTAAGATGCTTCCTTCAATGCAAACACTAACTTTGACTTAATCATGTCTTGAATCATTTTTTTCACATGCAAGCAGACTGTAATTCCTCTAAATCTCCATTGCTTTCCATCTAAATAATTAAAATGGCAGGAGTAATTGTGTACTTTTTTCTTCTTTACCTTGATTTTTCCCTTTCTTCTTTATAAAAGCAACTTAGTGTTAAAAAGAATATTTTATCTCTCACACATCATGCCCTGTAAATTTTCAAGTGCTTTCTAAGTATATAACTTTTATTATATTTTCTTTTTTTCATGAAGGAAAACTGCAGCAGAGGAAAGACATAGAGGGAAAAGTATAGAGGGAGAACTTGTATAAGAATTCAGATTTTCCAGCTTCATAGTTACAGTAAAAAGTCTTCCTTAACAGTTTCTTGGCTTCCTGTTTCCAGTAATATGAAGAAATATACTGTAATAATGTAGGGGTAAATTAATCATTGTGTATGATAGAACAGACTGTGAATTCCGGTGACTGGAATGATAGTGTAAACAAATCCCTGACAAGTTGAATTTGCTCTAAGTTACTGTGGCACAACTCATGGAAAAGTAGCCGAACATCCAGAAAGAGAGAAATTAAGGACATTAATTACAATAAATTAAATTATTCTAACAGCTAATATTTCAGCAGCTTCTTTATGAATAAATAACATCACTGGGCCACAATAATAATCTTTAAAAACAGTGGCTGCCTGTGGCATGGCAAGATTTGATGCATGAAATGTTTTGTACAGAGCAAAGATATAAAAAATGGTAAAGCTTTATCAAACTGGATTAATGATTGGATGATAGCAAATCAAGTCAGACAGGTAAGGATGTGGTTGATATTTAAGTAATTAACAAAAATGCTTAAAAACATTCCCATGAGGATCTGAGTGGAATATTGCAATAAACTACTTTAAGGTGAATGCTCCTTACCAGCAAGTTCAGTCTCAGATTAAATTAGGGAAATATTTCTCTACACATACAGAAAAAAATATGTTTGAGCTGATTTATTGCTAAGATACAGGGCAGCTTTCTAGAGCAAAAGAGAAACATTCCAGAAGGCATTTGGTAAGAACAAGGATAGAAATTGTGATCGTTGTTCTCGTGGGTATTAATATCTGGGTAATTAAATAATTTGTCTACAGAATTTGAGGTTCAGAGCTAACCACATGTGATACAATGATAGTTTAATGCATTTCAAGATGAGTGATTTATAGTTCCCTTTACTTACTATCATGAGTAATGCTTCATGTTTACAATGTACCTTTTAAGCATATTCTTTCTGCTAGAATTTTGTATGAGGACTCAGAGAATTAGTGTCTCGAGTCTACGTAAAGACATAGGAAGCTTAATGTTTGATGATAGCTAATAAGCTACCAGTGGTAGTAAGGGGACATTAGGTGATATAACGAGTATTTATGGAGATTTATTGGAAACTAACAATAAGATTGTAATAGGAAAAGAAAAATAAAATCAGTATTTCTTACTATTTAGATTACCTGGAAAAGTAAAGCTTTGAGATATACATTGACAGATTAAATATAGATATTCAAGATAAATATTTTTTTCTTCTGTTGGAAGGAAATCTTGAAGTTAGATCTTGAAAGGCACTTGGGGATTTGGCATCTCTCAGAAGCTTCTGTGAGAAAATCTTTATAGTGTCTGGAATATAATGTCTGGAGAAACCATGTCTGATCAGTGCTTGCCCTGCAGACATTGCTCTGAACGTGGTATATCAGCATGGTGAGCTCTTATCTGTCCTCATGCAGCCATCAGATTTCTCTGAGAGAGGGAGAGAGACTTTTTGCTAGCTCTTTTTTTTCTTCTCCAGTATCAGAGTTTGAAAAAAAAAAAAGTCTGCCATGAGAAAAGAAGGCAAAGACAGTCCTATCATCAGATGAGCAGCTGTGAGCATCTAAGCAGACAGGCCTCTCTGCTGTTATTTTATTTTCTTAGCCGTGCCACTTTGGCTGCAGCTGCTTTAAGAGAAGATAGACATTGCTTGACATACTTTGAATGTTCATCTTGGGAGGGGTAAGCTGCCAATTTCAATACGAGCACACTCGTTTTGAAGAGGACAAAAAGTTTGTGGTCTGTCATCTCATGGTTTACAATTCTATTTACAATCCTTTACTGCTCTCACCTCTTCAACAGTTTGATTTGTTCAGTCCTCCTCTTGGTGCTTTTGTGGAGCGCAGAAGAATGAGAGGAGAAATCCTGAGGGAAGGATGTGATTGTGCAGAATGTTACTCAGTATTCTAGACTTTTAATATTTTAAGACAGAAATGTTTAAGTGTTCTTTTGGCATTTGCATGCAAAATAAAAACTACAAGAGAGTTTACCATGAGGTTTTTTATATATTTGGTGCTGTCAAGTTCAGTATTTCATTTTCTGCTGACAGAAATAAGGTTAAGACAAAAGCACACCAATATTCCTGAAATTATAGGTTCTTCTTTTCATCATTGAAATTGGAATATGTTCTGTTTTTGGTCTTGGGTTCATTCAAAGAAGCTTTTTTTTTTCTTTTTTTCTTAAAGGTGATATCTGAAATTCATTGCTGTGGGTTGTAAAGAACTACGTACCTGACTAATGCACTGCTGACAGCACAACTGGCTGATTACCCTTTACGTGAGATAAACAAGGAAGTGTGGAATGTGTTAAATACTTGGTTTGTATAAATTGTTGGATGAACAGGTAAGGCATTAAGGTCAAAATCTATTCTCCTTTTTTTTTCAGCCAGCTCTTGAAAGCCAATGTAACTCTATATTTTTGTTCTTCCTTTTCTACCCTTATTTTACTACTTGAAAAGAGGTACACTTTCACATCACAATATTTCTCTCTACACACTGTATACATATGAAGCTAAAAATCTCTTGCAGGGAGCTTAAAAGGGGGGGCTGATGCTGCTTTCATTTACTTTTCATTTTAATCATAACTTACAAATCTCTACAGAAGAGGGAGGATTGGCATCAGGTATCTTGAAAAATTTGATTCAGTTCCTTTCTACCATGAATTCCTCATGAAATATTGGGAAATGAGATAATAGTCTTTTATTTATCTCATCTTTTGCCTTTCCTTTCTCACACTGCAAAACTTTTGGGACAAAGGCTGTTTCTTAGTGTGTGAACATCCTCAAGCATAATAGACTCTGGTATTAGTTAAGAACATTTTTGCAGCTGTAACATAGAAAAAGTGAAAGATATCAAGTGTGTCAGCCAATTTAGTGTGAAATGCCAACTTGTAAATACTTTGCCTTAATTCATACTCATGAACGAGGAAGACTTCCATGATAATGAAATGCAAACATCTGATATATTGCATTTAATTGCATAGTTACGTTGTTTTTCTAAAAATAGGCCAATAAATGACATAAGTATTTTGATAGATGTGTTTGAAGATTTTTGTCTCCCATCTTTCACAGTTTGATAGAATCATGTCTTGTATATGAAAAATATTGTGAATAAGTTGCATTCATAGGGTAGAAAACAAAAGGACAAATATATTGAGGCAATATTTGTTGCCATCAGTCACTGATCTCAGAATAAAAGATAACATGATGGGCATGATATTACCATATTTTCTTGCTTTTATTATTTTCCATTTTAAGAGGGGAAAATATATTGCACTTAATATCAACTGGCTAAAAATAAGATAAATTATAGTAAATAAAAATATTCCTGAGTATGGAATAAAAAGGAAATATGGCATGATATATATTTCCATTTTAGCCATGGGAAAAGGAAGAAATAGGACATGGTGGGAAAGATGACTAACTGTTTCATTCTCACATTAAAAGAAATGGGTCAAAGTCTGATGTCTTATAAATGTTATGATAATTAACTGGCTTCGTAGGAAGAACTGCTCAGTAATTATGTAGATACTTTATTGACACACTATTCTTACTAATTATCTAAGCTTCAAATATAGAACAATGTTGAAAGAAGTGAGAACAGACTATTTCTCTACTTATCATGCTAAGGTCACATATTGTGTGGTCCTTATTAAATGTCAGACATTGCTACTGCTAATTGCCTTCCCCATGAAAACTGAACTTTTTTTGAATACATGGAGAATACTGAAAATGTCCATACTTTGTAACAGACAAAGCCTAAAAATTGGGAAGAGAGAAATAAACTACTTTACTGGCTCAAATTAAATATTTCTCACTGAAATTTAGAAAGGTCAATTCAAGTCCCTATTAGAAATGCACAAATGAGGGGAAGAAGGGAATAAAAAACTTCACTATTGCCATCTCTTCTAAATGAGCAGTACAGAAAGTTACCTTATTCTTTCTTTGCAAATAAAATAATCACATTCCAATATAAACCCCCACAATTTTAAATGGAAAAAAAAGCAGGGAAAAAAGAAGGCATTGTTGTGGTTTAACCCCAGCCGGTAACACTCACTCACTCACTCACTCACTCACTCTCTCACCCCTCCATCCCTCCTTCAAAGAGATGGTGAGGAGAATGGAGATAAAGACAGCTTAATAAGATATGAAAGGAAGAGAATAATCAATCAATCAAACAAACAAACAAACAAACAAGTGATGCACAAATGCAATTGCTCACCACATGCAGAAGGAAAAAGAACCCGATGCCCAGTCTGTTTCCGAGCAGCGATCCCGCCTCCCGGCCAGCTCCCCCAGTTATGTACGGAGCGTGACGTTCTACGTCAGGGAACATCCCTTTGGCCAGCCTGGGCCAGCTGTCCTGGCTGTGCTCTCCAGCTTCTTCTGCACCTGGCAGGGCGTGAGAAGCTGAAAAGTCCTTGACTTAGTGTAGACACTACAACTGCCCAGCAACAACTACAAACATCAGTGTGTTACCAACAATATTCTCATACTAAATCCAAACCACAGCACTATACGGGCTACTAGACAGAAAATTAACTCTGTCTCAGGCAAACATTACTTCCTTTTTCAGGTCAAGGGGATTTGCATAGAGTAATGAGTTGAACATCACACTTTTCATTAATGTGGTATTCTAGGGAGCTTTACATATCAATTTTCTTTCCATGTAAATATTTCTTTTTTAAGTCTATTTTTTACAGAAGCTTAAGGAATATTTGAAATAAAACTTTGAAAGCCAACTGTATCCTGGGCTGCATCAAAAGAGGTGTGACCAGCAGGTCGAGGGAGGGGATTCTGCTCCTCTACTCCACTGTCATGACACCCTACCTGGAGTACTGGTCTGCGGCACCCAGGACAAGAAGGACATGGAGCTGTTGGAGAGAGTCCAGAGGAGGCCACGGAGATGATCTGAGGGCTGGAGCACCTCTGCTATGGAGACAGGCTGAGAGAGTTGGGGTTGTTCAGCCTGGAGAAGAGAAAGCTCCAAGGAGACCTTAGAGCCCCTTCCAGTCCCTGCAGGGGCTCCAGGAAAGCTGGAGAGGGACTGGTGACAAGGGCAGGGAGTGACAGGACAAGGGGAATGGCCTGAAGCTGCAGGAGGGGAGATGGAGATGAGATGTGAGGCAGAAATTCTTCCCTGTGAGGGTGCTGAGGCCCTGGCACAGGTTGCCCAGAGAAGCTGTGGCTGCCCCTGGCTCCCTGGCAGTGTTCAAGGCCAGGTTGGATGGGGCTTTGAGCAACCTGGGCTAGTGGAGGGTGTCCCTGCCCATGGCAGGGGGGTGGAACTAGATGGCCTTTAATGTCCCTTCCAACCCAAACCAGTCTGTGATTCTATGCAAACTCTTTTTCCAGTTTTTAGCTGGGTGCTAAAACTGCATTAATTGTGCATGGCAGTCGGATTTATTTATATTTCTATTACATCACAATTTGGAACTCGGGCTTTTAGTAAATACATTTCTCCAAGTGTCAGAGAAATACACAGAAAAGTTGAACAAACATACCTGACAATGTAACAGAGAATGGTGTTACAGTAGACTAAGTATATGTGGATGGATTTTTTTTTTCCCCAGGTTTGAAGTGAGTATATCTTGTTTCTGCTCAATTTCTTTTCAAATAGTTTAAAGGATATGTTGGTATTTTGTAAAATTTGGCTGACTTGTATGCTAATAATAAATTAAAATTTAAGACATTTCTGAAGTAATTTACAAAGCTGTACAGCAAATCGGGATAAAAATGGACCTGAAGTTTGTTTTGAATTGCGAACTGCCTGTTTTTCAGAACCTTGCTTGTTTTTGAATGTCTAAACAAATATGAGTAAAAGTAAGACTACTTTTATGTTGTTGATGTTTTGCTTGTTTTCTGAATCAATTCTTTTAAAAATAAAGTTATAGAACTCATGAATAATTCACTGATGAACTGAAGACACCTTTACATCTTTTGAATGTAAATATAAACATTATTATTTCAGGACTCTCACACAGCAGTAATTTTTTTCACTCAGTAGTAATTCTATCTTTAGAGATACAGCTTCATACAGAACCATGTTTAGAATCTTGACCCCACAAACACCAAGTATTTAAGGATTTAATGTATAAGTGTGTGCAGAAGTGTAACTAGGAAGATTATGTGAACAAATACTTAAACAATTCTTGTACATAGCATAAGCACGACACAAGATGAATTACTGAACAGTTTTGATAAGCATGTGGACCGTTTAGATCCAGCAGAAAGCAATGACAGCAGTGTTATATATATGGACACCCTGACCTACAAGGACAAAATGAATTTATTGGGGTTTCTTAGTATAAAGAAGATTGAGTAGGGAAAAATGATATGTTAATGGTACTGTATAGTCATGACTACTGTAATTACAGTATAGTAATGACCACTGGAAAGAATGAAATAATCTGTATCCCTGCTGGATGTAAAACATAATGCATTTACATTTTAAAATTGGGAAGATTCAGCTTAGACATTAGAATTCATGATGAAAAAGAATAATGAGAAGTTCAGTAAAGCAATTGTAAAACAATGTTCTTTATACATATGGGCAAATCAAGAAGTATTTGGAAAGAAATAAATTCCACAGGAACTGCATCTTCGTTCTGGGGAATCCTTACAGATTACACTGATTAGAATGTGAAGTCATTTATCTTCCACTACTTATCATATTTTCTGTTGCATTTGCTAATTATCAAAGATGATACTTGTAGATAATCACAGCTTGCTCCCTCCCAGTTCACCACTTTTACTTTATCCTGCAGTGAAGTAACCATCACTGAGGCATGGTGCTATTCATTTCCATGGTAACCATTAAGGCACTGGAATTTCACTGCAGGGAAAATGAAAACAAAAGCTTTTGTCAAGTTTAAATATTTATACCTTTGGGGAACTCTTGGAAAGCACAATAGAGATATTTTTTTTTTTCAGAAACAGTCACCTACACTGTAGCAATACTTCCAGCAGACTTTCACGGAAGCTTAATTAGGCAGCCTGGAAAGTTTCAATAACCTCCCGTTAAAGTCTCTGAGATCTGAATTGTTCACTGTGTAAAAACAACTGCGAAGCTTACACTCTCCATTTCCTGCTTGCCAGGTTGCAATGTTCTCAATGTGGTTAGGTGTCAAAAATATACATCCCAAAAGTCTAAGAAATAAGCAGTTCTTGACCTCAGCCTGACTTATAACTTTATGGTTAATTTGTCTAATAATTCTATTTGTAGATGCTTTCCCTTCTAAAATAGTTCATGTATAAATGTCACTTTAAATTACAGGCTTTGATTTCTGCTTTGCTGTGAATTATTTTTGTAAATTTGAATTTGAGTTCAATTTGTCAGTTATGTGTGTGTATGTGCAGTGGTAATGTTACCATTCTGTGGCCAAAATCTATTGACATAGTACACAAACTGGTGTTTACAGAAAACAGTTGCTAGCTGAAAGGAAAAAACACAGCTTGTTGGCATTGTTGTTTGTATTGAATTTCATTGAGCAAGCACCTCATTGTATGTCCATTGACTTGTTCTCTTTAACTACACCTAAAGTTAATTGACTTTGCTTCATATATTTTGCTTTTTTCCTTTGGAGATGATGAAGTAGTCCATCAGCTATATATTAGATGGTTGTTAATAAGTCACTAATGTTTTTGCTGGTCAGGATACCATTGCTACACCCGGTGAAAACTAAGATTCAGTTCTTACCTATCACCTGCTTTTTATCATTACTACAGATTTATTCATCTATGAGGAACACATTACAAATACTACAGACATCTCTGCCTAACTTAAAGTTGTGTCATCAGCACAGAACTCCCAAATAAACAGAAAAAATAACTCGTTTTAAGATTTGAACCCAAGAGATGAAGTCATGCCTATTAGCTTGTACTTGCCAAAATATTCCTTCACAGATTTCTGTTGCTTAAGTCAAGTATATAATAAATAGTGTTCTAGCTAGCTGAGATCTGTTTCTTCGGGTGATGATTTTGACAAGTTATTTTCCTGCTGACGCATATAAAGGACTTCTATAGTTTGAGGCAATAGATAAAGAATTCTTGTGTTCTACTGCTACAAGTAAGTGTTGTTTAAGGTATTATTATTATTATTTATATTACCTGACACTGACAGAATTTTTTTTCCATCACTTTTCCTACCCATGCCTTATACTGTGAGGGCAGGTCTACATAATTAAGGAATAAGCTATCCTTACAGAATAGGGGACTGTGCTTCCATATTCACTGACTAAAAAGAATTAAGTGTTAGAGGGAATAAAAAAGTGCATATAGCATCCGGTGCCACAATCAGTTAAAAAAGATTTATGTGATCTTTCCTGGATCTTGCAAAGGTACATAATTAGTAGGAATAGAAATATGCTTTTTAACTATGTATGATAGTTAAATGTAGATATATTTGGGAAACTAAATTGGAATACTGCATGTGGTTCTATTGCCTACATTGCTGTATGGTTGTGGATATCTAGGAGAAGCTTCATAAACAAACATCAAATAGCCTAAGAGTTGGGCAAAATGTTTTATACTCGGAAATAAATTGCAGGGAAAATGGCTCAGCTCAGGTAGTTTAAATCGAATCAGGATCAAAGCAGTTTATTTAATTTATAAATGACACATAGCTAACTGCCAATCAGTGAACCCTCGGGATCAATATCAATAATACAACAGGTAAGACACAATACTAGATACTTACAAAATGTTAATAGACAGCTATACTTTTGTGAACACTGTTTTATATATTAATCCCCTAAATCTACCTCTTTCCTCTCTCCATCTCACAAATACACACATGCACACACACATCCCCCCCCCCGCCACGTGTGCTACCAGCACACATCCCCTCTCCTGGCACTGCAGGCTCCCCTCCTTGCACGTCTTCTGTGGGAGATGCGGATGCTCCAGCTTCACGTGTACCCCTGCCACTCCTCACACCCCGCTGACCCATGCAATAGTGACAAAGTCCCCCAGAGTCACAGGTACTCACCCAAGGTGGGTCTCTACATGCTGCCCCTGTGCTGTCACCCCATGAGCTGGGTGCCAGTGGCTCAGGGCATCTGGCAGGGAGGACGATCTGCCTGGCCTGGAAGGGGGTAGGGGTGTCACTGGGGAGATGTCAGGCAATGACAAACCAGGTGTTGAGACTTGCTGTGTTACTCTCTGCTCACTCCAAGGTCTCTCCCCACTCTTAGAAATTTTCATTCTTCATTTTTAGTTGTATTCAAGCTCACTTCCTCTTTGTTTCAAAAGGTTCTGTGTAATCCTCTTGGTTACTATTTAATCTAAATGGTGATTGTCTTTGGAAAACTCTCTCGCTGCTAATTTCCCCTTGAGCATTATCAGTTTTTAAACAAACATCCTCTCAGACCGCTGCTTCTGGTATTCTGTTCTCACTAGCTGCTGATGACAAAATTTCCATTACATCAGCTGCTCTTATTCAAACTATGTTACGAGTGACATGTCTTTATGAAAAAGTGTAGCACTGTAATGTCTTAATTTAGTTTGAAAAGTAGCATGTTACTGGAAGCTGGCCTTTATCTCCTGCCTGACAGAGGCAGACAATTGTGCATTGGAACACAGAGAAATGGTGGATCAGCCACCTCTTCCTGTCTTCCAAATAGAACTTGCTACACTTCTGAGAGACTGAAGCACAAAAGAAAAAGCCCAAAATAGAGTACCTGCATGAAGTGTAAGAAAAGAGGATATGGACAGATCATCTCCTTTGGTTTAAGCATTCTTTTTGGTCTTAAGTATCATGAATGAGGATGTCAGGGAGTAGCAAAGGCTGGCTGCTGTCTCAGGACTGGGGAGCTGGAAACCGAGGTGGACAACAAGGCTGGACCATGGTGAGGCAGGGCAGGACCAACATCCTATGGTCTTGCTGGGGCAGGACTGTGGGCCCTGGGAGGGCTGAAATGGGGTCTTAGCCATGGGCAGGGGGTAGGAGCCAGTGGAGGCCAGTCAGGGCCAGTAAGACCCATGGGTGCCCTCAGGGCCCTGATAGAGTTGCCTGATAAAGGCCAAAGTGAAAGTGGTTTAAGAGAAAGAATTCTGGGAAAACAGATCTGGTTTAGGATTAGGAATGAATTAGACTCTCATGACCTTATTCCCCCATTCATTAGTAGGTTCATTCTTCAAGGAAGCACACTAACTAAACAAATCGGAGAGCTGAGTGTTAAGGGCGGATCTCCACATGGTTCACCTGCATTGCTGCTGGAGGATGACCTGCACTTGATTTATCTTCCATAAGGATTATTTCAAAGTCAGTGCTTATTTTTCATTGCTGTCTGTGAATAGTGGAGAGTAAAAGAGAAATTCCCCAAACTAACTCAGCTATACTGTTTTTGTAGGTAGAAATAAATATTAGCGAAGTCTTATAACCAACACCTGACTAGCTCTTTCATCAAAAATGTCCCTTCTAAACTACCCACTAAGAGTGGGAATTTCTTTCCAGGTTAAATATATGCCTACATGTTTACACAAACAAACACACACCAAAATAAACAGAAAGAAAATATTTTTTTTACCTTGCTGTTTGGTGATGCCTGCCATAACAACATGATAGATGTGCATACAGCACGGTTTTTTACTCTAATTTCAAACTTAAAATTCAAGCCCAGGTCTGTAGGCCAATGCATTCTGTTTTCTGTTTGTCCAAGGTTGGTTTACCCACAGAATTATTTAATTTAGAAATCTGATGTTTTCAGCAATCCCTCCCCCTTAAAGATATTAATATTAAATGCATCAGATGATGAACACAGGAGTAATAATAAACCTACTTCTGTCCTTAGGTTACCATGAACTGTTTCCTAAATGCATTAATACACTATTCTTCCAGCTCTTAATCTTGAAATTAATTTTATCTCATACAAGCAAAATACTACTGCTGGCTGCAATGTCTTTAGGAAGCTTTTGATCCTGCCTCAGGCAATGTGGTTGTCTGTAATATAAACCTCCCAAACAGAGTCTGTTATGACCCACTGGTCAGAAGTTAATTGGCATTCCCCTCTTCCCTTGCTTGCTTATCTGCTTGTGTAAAGTTAGTCATCCTTTTGCTCCTTTTGAGTAAAAAATATGGAATAATATTCATCCTTATTAATTATGATCCATCATTTTAATCTTTATTCACAGCAAAGCAAGTGCAGCGGAATTAAGCATTGTCAAAATAAAACTGTATTTATTAAACAAAAGCAGTCATCATAAACATCTTTAAACTCTCCCCTTATATTTAATCTCTTATTCCCTCTATTTTCTAACATCATTCGACATTTGTATCAGCATGATTCATACCCTGTAATTTTATATTAATCCATTTTCATTTTCAGATATGAAGATTAACAAATATAATTGAAAAGAATTAATGAAGGAACAAATACTAAAGCAAGGAACAGGTCTTCAAAGTCTACCATCTCTATTTGATGAAAAGAAATACTTTTTCACCTATGTTTTCAAAATTCAATAATGACTTCTAAACAGTTTCTCTAAAATTGAATTTTGGTAAATTTATTGTCTGTCAAAGAAATTGAGCCTTGATGAGCTTGTAATTACTTGGCTTTGCACTCTTCAAATTGTTTTAAATATAATGACTTTCTCAAAAAAATAAAAATAAAAAGTGTCAGGATATTGACAATTCAAATCTCTTACAATTGTAGAAGCTTTTCATTTACTTCATAGTTCTACTCAAGATTAAAAAAAATATAATTCTATAGTATTACAGATATACTTACTTTAAAAGCAGGTATCTAATTATGGAAAGTCACTACAATATTCTGAAAGCAATACAACATCAACCACCAAAATTTGATTCTAATCATGTCATATTAAGAACAATTTTTTTTTACACTTAATGATAATAGATTTATCAATAAACCAGAATTAAGAAGTTAGCTAATTAAAAATGTTAGCTAGCTTGTTGCAGTTTGTGGGAGACAGGAAGGGGAGAATGGCTGACTATGCTTAAACATACTCTGGTCTATGCTTGCTACTACTTTGCATGATCACAATCATGAAACTTTCATGAGAGTACCAAAAAAGACAGTCTGACATCTCAGTTTAGTCATCTGTGCCTGTTTTCAGGGTGATGTGGGAAATGTCAAAACTCTTAATTGTCCTAAATGATCTATCTGCTAAGATGAAATCTTAAAATAGATTTAGCAATGAAACTCTTCTGGATTTATTCTCTGTCTGATATTCCTATAAAATTTCACAGATTCTATGGACAGCAATTGGTAGTAAGTTTTGATTGAAAAAGCTTAATGTCCTGAGTTAAAGTTAGGCATGTCTGGTGAGCTTTGGGGCAGGTATGCTGCAGCCAAATTTGTCGGGATCTTAAGCCCAGCAAAATTCTTCCATCCCAGTCCAATAGATGCTTTCCCTTCCTTTATGTCCATCTAGCTGTGAGCCTGAGCACGTGTTCTGATAGGCATCCCCCTGCCCAAACAGAGGCACACACCAATGCGGTACAAAACAGGACCAGCCACACTTGCCATGTGAACACCGACAGTGGTCCCATACACACGAACAATTCAGATGATCTGGTCCTGCTTCTCCTTTCCAGCTGATCAGGACTGAAGTATCCCCACCCCAACTCTGTTGATTCACAGTCTCACTCACAGTCAGAGGCATCTTGAATATTAGCATTGACTTTATGTCCAGAATCCATGCCAGCATCATGGGATACTTATTTACACTGACTCAGTCCTGGGGTCCTTCCCAAGGCCTGCTTCTCCCCAAACTGCTTTGAGCCTTCCTGATTCCCTCCTGTGTACCTTCCCCTAAAACAAACAAACAAAAAAAATCACAGAATTACAGAATAGCTAAGGTTGGAGGGGAGCTCTGGAGATCATCTAGTCGAATGCTTCTTCATCTCCTCCAGCCTGCTAGAGCAGGCTGCCCAGAACCAGGACCAGCCAGGTTTTTCATATCTTCAAGAATGCAGAATCCACAATCCCTCAAGGAAACCTGTTCCAGTGCTCAGCCAAAACAGGTGTTTATGTGTAAATGGAATTTTTTTGCATATCAGTTTGTGCACATTGCCTCCTGAACTGTCACCAGATATCATTGAGAACAGCCTGTCTCCGACTTTTTCACTTCCCTGCCCCCCCCATTCAGTTATTTATACACAAGGGCAAGATCCCCCGAGCCTTCTTTTCTGCAGATGGAACAGTCCAAGCTCTGTCAGCATCTCCTCATAGGTTCTTTTGAAGTTATGCAAGTTAATGTATCAATAGTATCTATTCAATGGAACAGAATTTTACATTAGGTCATTGTTATGTGGAAAATTCTGAGATGGGCACCATTAGACATAATTTTCAGATGAAGAAGTTATTTTTATAAGCTGTAAAATGCATGGAGCTCTCATGAAATACATGCAGAAATAGATGCACATAAAAAGCACCCATCTTCTAAAGTTATGGCCTTAGAGAAGTTTATAGAAAATACAGATTTGTTGAATATGTTGTATATTTTACATTCCGTATTTTTTCACTAAATAAATGTTAGAACCAAACTTTAAAATATTTACAAGTCTACTTTGAAAAAGTTACCAGATTTCACACTGCATTTTCGACAACTTCTAGTTTACTGTATGTGGTTAGAGTAGTATAGTTGTGATGTGTTGACTATCGATTGTTGTACAGAAGAAAAACAAACATGAATTTTTATTTTCTGTGGAGAGAGGCTGTAAATCAAAGAAAAAACCCAGTAGCTTGAAATGATAACACATGAAGGAAAGAAGTGAAGAGGTCATGCATTCCAGCATCTGAGAAAAGCAAAACTATATAAGAAGAATCATACCTATTCACCCAACAGTTGTAAAGGACTTGAAGCTCAGGAAAAACAGTTAAAATTGGTAAAGCTAAAATCAGGAAATTTTAGTGCAGTTCTACTAAAAATGGAATTGCAGAAATGTAAGGTAGCTAGTAGAATTGCAGTATGTCTCATCATATTTTATTCTTTCACAGTAGGATGAAGCTCCGTGCTTTAAAAAAAATCTCTGTATAAAGCTATTTTTTGTTTTTAACAGACATAATCAAATCTGGTAATATAATGATGAATAGGTTCAATCTATAGTAACGTATAACAGCTACTTTTTATGCTACTTCAAAGTCTTATAATACAACGAGGACTCAGGAAACCAAAAAAATTAAATCATTATTTTACGATTCAAAATGCTTACAAACACATTGATATAATTAATAAGCTTTTTTCCTAAAAAAAAAAAAAAAAAACAAAAAAAAACCCAACCAAAAAAACCCCAAACAAAAAAAAAAAACCATGGACCACATTTGGAAAGTTTTTGAATCTAAAAATTGAACTCCATTTTCATTAGCAGTAGAAAAGACAGCTGTGGCTGTACAGCCATCCATTGATGTGAACTTCTCAGAAAAATCTGACTCCAGCTGCTGGACACTGCTAATGTGGAACAAAACCAGAAAGCAAGTAATCAGTCACTAATCTAAAATTTCTGTTTCAGAGAACTTCCCAATGAAATAATAATAATAATAATACAACACCTTTTGTGTTGAAATGAGTGCCTGGCAAATGAAGGCAATACCAGTGTCCTGCGCATTAGTTACCCACTGCTGATGTGATGGAGACATTGGCTTATGCTGAGTATTTGCTTAGTAGTAGTGTTTCTGAGAAGTAGTATAACCTGGTAATTTGTCTGAAGTTTTAAAAAAATAACTATAAAAAACTATTCCCCTTATGATCCTTCACCTTTTTTCATGAGTCACTCAAATTCCTATATAAAAAAAATCCCCATGAAAAAGAAGGATGTCACTCTGTTAGTGGCAGTCTTTTTGTGATTGCAGATTTTATATACACTTTGACACTTGCATTTTATGCTGGCAGAAAAGACATCAAAAGGTACAGTTTACAGATAAAATATCAAATGATTTGTCCATAGATCAGAAAACTATGTAGCAGCCTATCTAAATATTGTTGTATGGTTTTTTCCTTGAGTAGCTATAAACATTACTTCCGTAATTTGTTGTGTATGGATTATAGTCTTCGCTATGCTTTGTATTTATTCATTCTACAGATAACTGAGTAATTAATCATACAGATAACAGATTAATTGATAAGAGATCATTACTCACTAATTAGGAATGACTCATTCACATTTGGAAATCATCTTTTTTTTTCAAAACTTTAAGTTTCATATCATTAGATAATTCCTTATCTGAAATATGGAAGTGCATGATGTTTCCTTGGCTGAATTAATGAAATTCCCTGGTTTGACAGCCCAAATTAAAAAAAAAAACAAACAAGCAAACAAACAGACAAAACCCAAACCAAGCCACCAACAACTTTAACTGGAACTATATTAGTCAGGGAATTTTCAGCTTCTCACGCCCTGCTAGGTGCAGAAGAAGCTGGAGAGCACAGCCAGGACAGCTGGCCCAGGCTGGCCAAAGGGATGTTCCCTGACGTAGAACGTCACGCTCCGTACATAACTGGGGGAGCTGGCCGGGAGGTGGGATCGCTGCTCGGAAACAGACTGGGCATCGGGTTTTGGGGTTTTTTCTGCATGTGGTGAGCAATTACATTTGTGCATCACTTGTATTATTGTTGTTATTATTGTTATTGCTATTATTGCTGTTGTTTCTGTCATTATTCTCTTTCTTTATTATCCTATTAAACTGTCTTTATCTTAACCCACACACCTTTTTTTCCCATTCTCCTCCTCATCCCCTTGCAGGGGCAAGGGATGAGTGAGCAGCTGCCTGCTGCTCAGTTACTGGCTGGGGTTAAACCACAACAGTGACCTTTTCAGCAACGGTTTTTTTTCTGTCGTAGGTCACATGTAATAAATTTCATACTCATATTTTTAAGGACTTGGGGGGGAGGTGTGTGTTTGCTTATTTGTTTTATTATGGATATCAACTTCATTTGCTTTTTATTTAGAATTGTAATTGCATTCTTCAAAATTACTTTCTGCAGCTCCTCTATGACTTTTGCGATGTTCTCCTATCCTCCTAGTACCATGACAGATGAGGATCTAAGGAGTACTTAGAGCAGGGCAAGGTCCTTACCAACCAGGGCCCCAGATGAGCAGGACGGTCCCAGGGATGGCAGCCAGGATCCACCAAGAGTCCTGATCGCAGAGGAAGAGTGTGACCTGAAATCCTGGCATTTGCAGCAGGAATAACAGTAATTGCTAACTTCAGTACCACAGACTTTATCCCTGAAAGCTGAAAAGTCCATAGTCACAACCAGACAAGTGTCCAAAGCTTGAGGAGAATCTGTCCTGCCCTAATCCAATTTTTCCAGTGATCCACAGTATGTCAGGGAAGTAGGAAGTGAAAGAGTGAGAGTTATTTAACCTTTATCTTTGCTTTTTTATGTCAGTACAGCAGGGGATAGCCAGCAGTTGTGTAAACCAGTCATAACTTTTCTTGAGCTTGTTTCTGGGGATGCAGCACACTTCAGTTTTTTCTTGATCTATGTGTTGCGTGCTTTCATTCAATTTTTTATTGACAAAGAAAGTCTCAAAAGCATGCTAAGGAGAGATGTAAAAATGCCTTAGTAACAGCTTGTAGACTGACAAAGTGCTGAGTAAACTGTTCAGCAATAAAACTAGACTTCTCTGCTGACACTGTGACTTGACTCTTGACTTTGTAAAGGATTTTCCATTTTCAAGCATAAGATTACAAGCATTGGTCAGCACACATGAACAAGTCACAGTCAAAATATTCAGAAGTGTAAATGTTGTAGAACCATCAATTCTCTCTCTTTAACAACTGCATCAATTGAGTATTTGGAACTTGTCATCAACAGCATCCCTTGCTAGACAAAACTGCAATGTCTGGTTTCAGAACTGCTTTTCCTCTTTGCTTTCAATGCTGCATTAAAAAAAACCCCTACTACACATACGAAACAAAACAGTCTTCATGACTGTATAAAGTTTTTTTTTTTCTCATGACTCCCATTTTAATGCTAGAGGTCATGAACAACTTGCTTACCCATAATAACATATAAAGATTCTCTTTGCAATAGTAGAGAGAAGACTCATAGTAGGATTAAGACAGGGATAAAAGTGTTATGGCATTAAAAAATGCCTTAAAAATAATATATACAACGAAGTTTGAGTTGAGAATGAAAATACGTCTGTTACTGATAGGCATGTTTTTACATTCACTTTCTTTCAGTCATCAGTCTGAATAACTAATATTAATCTGACAGAACACTTTATAACAGCAAACATCTAGTGTCACACCAATTTGGAGTGTGCTGATCCAGCCAAGTGTCCATACATATAGCTTCTCTGTCTCAGGCACAATGTGGAGGCAGTCTTCTCTCCAGACACCAGCCTACCTGTAGGCCCCTTCAGGTACTGGAAGGCTGCAATTAGATCTCCCCGGAGCCTTCTCTTCTCCAGGCTGAACAATCCCAACTCTCTCAGCCTGTCCTCACAGGAGAGGTGCTCCAGCCCTCCAATCAGCTTTGTGGCCCTCCTCTGGACTCTCTCCAACAGCTCCATGTCTCTCCTGTACTGGGGCCCCCAGAGCTGGACGCAGTACTCCAGGTGGGGTCTCACGAGAGTGGAGTAGAGGGGCAGGATCACCTCCCTTGACCTGCTGGTCACACTTCTTTTGATGCAGCCCAGGACATGGTTGGCTTTCTGGGCTGCAAGCGCACACTGCCGGCTCATGTGGAGCTTCTCATCGATCAATACCCCCAAGTCCTTCTCCTCAGGGCTGCTTTCAATCCATTCCTCGCCCAGCCTATAGTTGTGCTTGGGATTGCCCCAACCCATGTGCAGGACCTTGCACTTGGCCTTGTTGAACTTCATGTGGTTCGCATGAGCCCACCTCTCCAGCCTGTCAAGGTCCCTCTGGATGGCATCCCTTCCCTCCAGTGTGTCGACCCCACCACACAGCTTGGTGTCGTCAGCAAACTTGCTGAGGGTGCACTCGATCCCACTGTCCATGTTGCCGACAAAGATGTTGAACAGTGCCGGTCCCAGTACCAACCCCTGAGGAATGCCACTCATCACCGTTCTCCACTTGGACATTGAGCCATTGGCCACAACTCTTTGAGTACGACCATCCAGCCAATTTCCTTTTTACACACATTGTCTTAGAGCTCAACTTTATTTAGTTATTTCTCTCTCTCCGGTTTCAGCTACCTAGGGCATATGGATTCCTATGCAGCAGATAGCTTAAGCATTTTGGTATCTCTGTACTTAGATTGACGGGCAATCCCACCAGTCTACACTCCACAGCATTTATGGAATTCCTATGAAATTTTGTGAGTCTAGTTACCTTAAAACTGAGACAAGGTGTCCTGGTTCTGGCAAGGACAGAGTTAATTTCACAAGGAGCCAGGGCAGGTGACCCAGGCTGGCCGGGGGGCTATTCCATACCATGTGACATCATGCTTACCATAAAAGGGGGCGGCACGGGTTTTTTTTTTTCCTTCTTTCTTTTCGGCGCGGTTCCGGGACGGGCTGAGTGTGCGGTCGGTCGTTCGTTGGCTCGGTAAATTGTTATCTGTTGTTACCCATTGTGAATATCTGTTATCAGTACTGTTGTTGACTGTTTCCCTCTCCCTTGCTGTCCCAGCAAACTGCCCTTATCCCAACCCTCGAGGCTTTGCCGTTGTTTTCCCGTTCTCCCCGTCCCGCTGGGGGAGGGGTGAGTGAGCGGCCGCGTGGCACCCAGCTACCGGCTGGGCCTAAACCACGACAGTCCTTTTTTGGCGCCCAACGTGGGGCTCGAGGGGTTGTGATAAGGACAAGTCTGACCCAAGTGTGTTAAAACAAAATTGTTATAAGAATTTATAATGTTCTTGAAACAGTTGCTGGTCATAATGCTGTTCTGTTTGGTCACATGGCTCTGGTTTGTAAACCCAAGTTTACTCTATGTAATCCCTGCTGTGCTGTTTATCACCTCTGGAAAAGGGGTTCCTGTTCTCTTATTGTTGTACTGTGTGATAATGGCTTATGATAAGATATCATCGACGGTCATGAGTCTGAGCTGGTACTTGTACGTAGCATTTCAGTCAGGCCCGTACCTTGGTCAGTATCTTTCAGAATTGATTAATAATCGCACCCAATCTATGGGGAAGACAGGGGGGGATACCTTCTCCCACTCTTTCACCTCCCCTTTTCCCTTTTGGTTGGTCATGACCATTTTTGAGAATTTTGAATACCCTTGGAATGTTCAGGCCAGTATATTGCTATTGCTAGGTCTCCTGAATGTTTTCCAACTCCTGTTCAGGGTTAGCAAAAATTGTTTCAAGAATACCACCCAGGGATTTTCCCCAATGCTGAATGGTCAGGGCTGGCACGGCATGTGGGAGAGTATGGGTGGGTATCTAGAGACCTTCTCACCCCCAATGGTTTGGAGCTTCACCCCCGAACAGCTGCAAGACCCTCATAAAATGGTAGAATATTTGAAAGGAAAATGCTGTGGGGATTCTAAGGAGACACAACTTACCGCGCTGTGCTGGGCCCTGGCCACAATCTATCAAACACTGCTTGATAGTAGACAGCACCATCCAGAGGGGGAGAGCGGATCTTCAGGCCCTGCAGCTGCCCAAGCCCCTGCAACAGCCCCTGCAACAGGCCCCGCAACAGGCACTGCAGCTGCCCAGACCCCCACAACAGGCACTGCAGCTGCCCAGACCCCCACAACAGGCACTATAGCCGAGCCAAAAGATCAACCCATACCAGTATCGGTCGCCCCTATACACAAAAAGAAATACACAAGGAAATCGGTTCGCTTAGTGAGAGATGATGACGAACCGGGACCATCACGAGAACAAGAAGAAGAGCCAGAACCAGAAGTGATCACCCGATCTCTGTCCCTGAGTGAGCTGCGAGATATGCGGAAAGATTTCAGCCGCCTTCCAGGGGAGCACATAATTACCTGGCTGCTCCGCTGCTGGGATAACGGGGCCAGTAGTCTGGAACTGGAGGGCAGGGAGGCCAAGCAGCTGGGATCCTTGTCTAGGGAAGGGGGCATTGACAAGGCAATTGGGAAGAAGGCACAGGCCCTCAGCCTCTGGAGGCGACTCCTGTCAAGTGTGAGGGAAAGGTATCCTTTCAGCGAAGATGTCGTATGTCGGCCAGGCAAGTGGACCACTATGGAGAGAGGTATCCAATATCTGAGGGAATTAGCTGTGCGGGAAATGGTTTATTATGATCCGGACAACGCACAGTTGCCCACAGACCCCGATGAAGTCCAGTGTACCCGACCCATGTGGCGAAAATTTGTACGCAGTGCACCATCATCGTACGCCAACTCACTGGCAGTAATCGACTGGAAAAGTGAAGAGGCACCCACAGTGGACGAAGTGGCTGGCCGACTCCAGCAATATGAAGAGAGCCTTTCTTCCTCCCTCGTCTCAGCTGTGGAGAAACTGTCCCAGGATGTCCGGCAACTCAAAGAGGATATATCGTACTCCCCACCTACACAAACCCGTATTTCAGCTGTTAGAAGTAAGCGTTTTTCTGCTCCAGAGAGGGGATATGGAGCATACACACCACGAGGTACCCTGTGGTTTTACCTGCGTGACCACGGAGAAGACATGAGGAAATGGGATGGGAAGCCTACCTCAATCTTGTGGGCACGCATACGTGAGCTACAAGGCAAGACAGCTGTACAAAGGGACTCTTCCAGAAAGAATGCTGCTCCAGTTTCCACCGGGCAGCCCCCCAGATCAAGTGGAAGGCCTGATTGCACTTATGATCCTCTTGAAGGGACTTCTAAGTCCTTTCTGCAAGAGATGAGTAGTGAATATGATGAGCAGGATTAGAGGGGCCCTGCCTCCAGCCAGGTGGAGGAAAGGGACAATAGAGTGTATTGGACTGTGTGGATCCGATGGCCTGGCACATCGGACCCACAGGAGTACAAAGCCCTAGTGGACACCGGTGCACAGTGTACCCTAATGCCATCGAGTTATGAAGGGGTGGAACCGATATCTATTTCTGGTGTGACAGGGGGATCCCAACAGTTGACTCTGTTGGAGGCTGAAGTAAGTCTAACTGGGAATGAGTGGCAAAAGCACCCCATTGTGACTGGGCCAGAGGCTCCGTGCATCCTGGGCATAGACTACCTCCGGAAAGGATATTTCAAAGACCCAAAAGGCTACCGGTGGGCTTTTGGAATAGCCGCCTTGGAAGCGGAGGAAATTGAAACGTTGTCTAGTTTGCCCGGTCTCTCGGAGGACCCTTCTGTTGTAGGGTTGCTGAGGGTTGAAGAGCAACAGGTGCCGATTGCTACCACAACTGTGCACCGGCGGCAATACCGCACCAACAGAGACTCCCTGGTTCCCATCCACAAGCTAATTCGTCAACTGGAGGGTCAGGGAGTGATCAGCAGAACCCGCTCACCCTTTAACAGTCCCATATGGCCAGTGCGGAAGTCCAATGGAGAGTGGAGGCTGACGGTAGACTATCGTGGCCTGAATGAAGTCACACCGCCGATGAGTGCTGCTGTGCCAGACATGCTGGAACTTCAATATGAACTGGAGTCAAAGGCAGCCAAATGGTATGCCACAATTGATATAGCTAATGCATTTTTCTCAATCCCTTTGGCAGCAGAGTGTAGGCCACAGTTTGCCTTCACTTGGAGGAGCGTCCAGTATACCTGGAACCGACTGCCCCAGGGGTGGAAACACAGCCCCACCATTTGCCATGGACTGATCCAGACTGCACTGGAAAAGGGCGAAGCCCCAGAGCACCTGCAGTACATTGATGACATCATTGTATGGGGCAACTCAGCAGAGGAAGTTTCTGAGAAGGGGAAGAAAATAATCCAAATCCTGCTGCAGGCTGGCTTTGCCATAAAACGAAGTAAGGTGAAGGGGCCTGCGCAGGAAATCCAGTTTTTAGGAATAAGGTGGCATGATGGGCGGCGTCAGATCCCAGTGGATATTATCAACAAAATAGCAGCCATGTCTCCACCAACCAACAAAAAGGAAACACAGGCCTTCTTAGGCGTTGTGGGTTTCTGGAGAATGCACATTCCGAATTACAATCTGATAGTAAGCCCTCTCTACCACGTAACCCGGAAGAAGAATGATTTCAAATGGGGCCCTGAGCAACGACAAGCTTTTGAACAAATTAAACAAGAAATAGTTCATGCTGTAGCTCTTGGGCCAGTCCGGGCAGGACCAGATGTAAAAAATGTGTTGTACACCGCAGCCGGGGGGAATGGCCCTACCTGGAGTCTCTGGCAGAAAGCACCAGGGGAGACTCGAGGTCGACCCCTGGGGTTTTGGAGTCGGGGATATAGAGGATCCGAGGCCCGCTACACTCCAACGGAAAAGGAGATATTGGCAGCCTATGAAGGGGTTCGAGCTGCTTCAGAGGTGATTGGCACTGAAGCACAGCTCCTCTTGGCACCCCGACTGCCAGTGCTGGGCTGGATGTTCAAAGAGAGGGCTCCTTCTACACATCATGCAACCGATGCTACGTGGAGCAAGTGGGTTGCACTGATTACACAGCAGGCTCGAATAGGAAGCCCCAGTCGTCCAGGAATTCTGGAAGTGATCACAGACTGGCCAGAAGGGAAAGATTTCGGAATGTCGCCAGAGGAGGAGGTGACACGTGCTGAAGAAGCCCCACCGTATAATAAACTAACAGAAGATGAGAAACCATATGCTCTCTTCACTGATGGGTCCTGTCGCATAGTGGGAAAGCATCGAAAGTGGAAGGCCGCTGTATGGAGTCCTACACGGCGAGTTGCAGAAGCTGCTGAAGGACAAGGTGAATCGAGCCAGTTTGCAGAGGTGAAAGCCATCCAGCTGGCTTTAGATATTGCTGAAAGAGAAAAGTGGCCAACACTGTACCTCTATACCGACTCATGGATGGTGGCCAATGCCCTGTGGGGGTGGTTACAGCAGTGGAAGCAGAGCAACTGGCAACGCAGAGGCAAACCCATCTGGGCTGCCCCATTGTGGCAAGATATTGCTGCCCGGCTAGAGAAGCTAGTTGTAAAGGTACGTCATGTAGATGCCCACGTACCCAAGAGTCGGGCCACTGAGGAACATCGGAACAACCAGCAGGTGGATCAGGCTGCCAAGATCGAAGTGGCTCAGGTGGATTTGGACTGGCAGCGTAAGGGTGAATTATTTATAGCTCGATGGGCCCATGACACATCGGGCCATCAAGGAAGAGATGCGACATATAGATGGGCCCGTGATCGAGGGGTGGACTTGAGCATGGACGCCATCTCACAGGTCATCCATCAATGTGAAACATGCGCTGTAATCAAGCAAGCCAAGCGGGTAAAACCTCTGTGGTATGGAGGACGATGGTTGAAATATAAATATGGGGAAGCATGGCAAATCGACTACATCACGCTCCCACAAAGCCGCCAAGGCAAGCGCTATGTTCTTACAATGGTGGAAGTAACCACTGGATGGCTGGAAACCTATCCTGTGCCCCATGCCACTGCCCGGAACACCATCCTGGGTCTTGAAAAGCAAGTCCTGTGGCGACATGGCACCCCAGAGAGAATTGAGTCAGACAACGGGACTCATTTCCGGAATAACCTCATAGACACCTGGGCCAAAGAGCATGGCATTGAGTGGGTGTATCACATCCCCTATCATGCACCAGCCTCTGGGAAAATTGAAAGGTACAATGGACTGCTAAAAACTACCCTGAGAGCAATGGGTGGTGGGACCCTCAAACACTGGGACACCCATTTAGCAAAGGCCACCTGGTTAGTTAACACTAGGGGATCTGCCAATCGAGCTGGCCCTGCCCAATCAAAATTACCACGCCCAGTAGAAGGAGATAAAGTTCCTGTAGTGCGCATGAAAAATATGTTGGGTAAAACAGTTTGGGTTATCCCTGCTTCAGACAAAGGCAAGCCCATCTGTGGGATTGCTTTTGCTCAGGGACCAGGGTGCACTTGGTGGGTGATGAGAAAGGATGGGGAAATCCGGTGTGTACCCCAAGGGGATTTGATTTTTTTTTGATAAAATTAAATTGCATGATGTTAATAACTATATACTGTATCAATGGTATGACTATAAGAATCACCCAAAACTAATGAAGGATGGACTTTGGAACTAGAACTGACTTCAACTGGTGCCCAGGAACTTCATCGAAAAAATCACATCTTTGATGTCCAGACTGCGAGCCTGGACCACGCCAGATACACCAGCCGTGAAAAAACTGTGGATGGAGCGTGCAACAATCCAGCAGCACGCACCATTGTTCCTGCTCTGAGAGACTGTAATGGCAGATGGAACCCAAAGCCATGGACTAAATGAACTCGATGGACACTTTAGAGCGATGGCCCATGGAATAAGAGAATAGTGTCTGTGAAATAATCTGGGCATGACGTAGATGGTATGGAATAAGGGGTGGATAATGTCCTGGTTCTGGCAAGGACAGAGTTAATTTCACAAGGAGCCAGGGCAGGTGACCCAGGCTGGCCGGGGGGCTATTCCATACCATGTGACATCATGCTTACCATAAAAGGGGGCGGCACGGGTTTTTTTTTTTCCTTCTTTCTTTTCGGCGCGGTTCCGGGACGGGCTGAGTGTGCGGTCGGTCGTTCGTTGGCTCGGTAAATTGTTATCTGTTGTTACCCATTGTGAATATCTGTTATCAGTACTGTTGTTGACTGTTTCCCTCTCCCTTGCTGTTCCAGTAAACTGCCCTTATCCCAACCCTCGAGGCTTTGCCGTTGTTTTCCCGTTCTCCCCGTCCCGCTGGGGGAGGGGTGAGTGAGCGGCCGCGTGGCACCCAGCTACCGGCTGGGCCTAAACCACGACACAAGGACATTGAAAAACAGTGACAGTTTTCTACTTCTCTGTAGATACGTTTTGTTACTTCTTTATATACTGTCATAGATTTATTGCGCATAGAGAGAGAAGATGATTAAGAGATAGCCTGTAAGGAAGATCTGGGTATAATTTCCTCATGAGCAGAATACTGTATTGAAAATTACAGTTTCAGTGAAACTTTAGAACCAAGCAAGCAGAAGTCACCCACTCTTTCAGATGTTAGCCTGACTATCTGCACTTTCATTATATTCAGTAAACTTTTAACTGCTCTATTACAGAGTACAGCTTGTTTTCCATATATTAAATAAAAAAGAAAAAAGAAGAAGAAAAATCCTTGACAAAAAAACCATAGCTGTCTGACAACTGAGAAGCTAACTATAGTTGTAATTATATGGTAGGAATTATTCTAAACCCACCATTTTTCTCTTGACTCTTAAGAGTATTTATTTACTTCAATTAGCAAACATTTCTGAAAGGCCATCAGTATTGTTATTTTCCTAGGATAAGATATTTTTCAGCTGAATTCACTACACTTCCTCAAGTCTTACCTATTGCAAACTGAGTTTTTAGGTCATACTTTGAAAGGCAAAAATGAGACTGTAAATGTATTTTCTTGAAGCAGTTGTTTTATAACCAATGATACCATCTCATGTCTGTACTTTGTATTTCACAAAAATACTTCACTGGTACATTGAGAGAGAAGAACGTGGGAGAAAAATACTTGAAACATACTTGCTTATCTTAATATTCTTCTACAAGTTTTTGAAATCTTATTTTCCAATTCAAGTACTGAGAAATGGAGTGGAGTTTTATCCATCATAGTTTTCCTGTTTTCTTTCAGTGTAGCTGTGATTTCACTGCACTGCTTAACAGTTCTTTGTTGAAAAGTCTTCACAAATCTCAGCTGTGACCACAGTCCCCAGGTCGCAGTAGGCAGTAACTGTTAAGTTTAAGAGTGCCTAGCAGTTACTGACAAAGCAGTAAGAACTGACATTCTTCACCTCTTAGCGAGGCACTTACATTTGTGTGCTTTTCTTTGTCATGTCAATATTGAAATTACAGCTTTTTCAGAGCCAAAGATCTGATGTTTGTATACCTTGGGCAAAATGACACATTCACTGAGGAGAGGAAGCTGGAGATTCACAGTTTTCCTAACTATTTTTTCTCCTTCTTTACACAATTAGTTTTCACCTTTTTTTCAAGTATGAGGTCTGTCATTCAGATTCTGGGGTGGAAAGGAGGGTTCTTGCTGGGAAAGTATTATTGTGACACCTGAGATTTGTCACAATGCCTTTGCATTGCACAGGTTCTCTAGGGTGTTTTCTGTCTTGTCTTTCTTTGGCAGGAACTTAGCTATTCTGAAAGCCAGGAGAAGAGTTCTCCTTAAAAGAAACACAATTGCTCAGTGTATATAATAAAGTACGTGACTTTGTTTCTGTCGTGGGTTAAAAAATGAGAAACTATGCTACTTGAGTACAGTTTTTCTTGAGGGAAATCTATAAGTAGCACATACATAGCAATTTATTATTCTTACTTATTAAAAAAGCTTGCTGTACACAAAGGTAGTTCTTGGGTTTGCTGGATTCTTTGTAGGATAATCAAGCCAGAGTCAAAGTCTGAAATCAAGTATCCCAACCTAAAGTGAGTCCAACTTCAGGATGAAATGGTAATGATTACAACTTTTAAGATTATAGAGTATTTTGGCAAGCAAAGGTGTTGTCCGAAAAGCGGATTCATTGCTTGGTGTGCAATAAGTCAATTCTCACACATACAGGAGAGATACTGGGTTTTATTCAGGCCTGGGTGCTCGGTGGATTTCCACAAATCAAGCACACCTAATGCCAGTTTTCTTGTCATGTTTATACACAAAAGTTGCAAATTAGGGCACTCCCCGTTACAATGATTGGTTCATATTTCTTCGCTCAGTATGCAAACTGGAACGCATGCTCAGTTCTTTTCTCTGCCTTTATCTTTTGAGTAGGTGTTATAATTTGTGTAGGGGGCTTATGGGTTGGTGGTTGTGGGGACCCTGGCCCAAATTACCTTTCCCCTAGTTTCTCAATATTTCTGGCACTTCCAAATGGTTCTTCACGGTCTGTTGATCAGACTAACGATTTATCGGTTATGCTTCTACCTCTTGACAATCACATCTTAATTGATACATTGTTTGGAGGAATATTAACTAACATAATAGTAGAACTGTGCAATAGCCATCCTTAGCAGTACCTGGCAACTATTTGCAAAACTATCTGTGACATCCTTAACTATGGAACTATGAAAAACTATCTGTAACTTCTTAGCTACAGAATCATGATTATCTCTTAACTGATGCCGGATATCAAAGAGAGTAAAGCATGTAGATTAATTGTAATCTAATTATATGAATTGTATTATATATGGGACCACTATTCTGAGTCCATTCAAATTACTTCATTTTGAATGTTTATCTAAAGTATGAAATTGAGGGGGAAATGATCAGTGAGTGGAATTTATTTGTTTACTGCTGTTTCTGCCATTAGAGGTGGAATCTAATTCCTTTGGTTCATGAATTCTTTCCAAGCCAGCTGTAAAGGTATCTTCATAGTAGTTAAAGTTTTGCGTATATAAAGTCCAATTGTTACTGCTCAAATGGCAATAAAAACTTTCCAAACAGAAATACAGTTTAGAAAGCCAACATTGGTTTATTCAGCACTGGGTGCATGGGGGATCTCTCCTCCTAACATGCACACCTAGCCTACAAATATACACATATTTATATTCTCAAAACACACAAAGTTACAATTACATCACATAGTTACTTCATTATGATTGGTGTAAAACTTTCTCGCTTTGTTTTAAAAGCTATAGACTTAAAGAAATTCAGAGAGCATGGCCAGTGAGGGGTGGTCGTACCTTGGAGGTGGGCAGCTTTTAGAACAGGGGTGTGCTTTGGTATTATAATGAGATTATAATGAGCAAAGTTCACTCGAAGGACATGATTTTAACAGCAAATGAAATATTACTTGGCTTATGTGCCAACCATGCAATTTATCAGCTCCATGGTACTACCTAGCTCTCAAGTTCTCCTTCCTAAAATGCTTTTCCCGTTTCATATTGGTTACCTTTTAGGTTGGGGCTGTACAGGGGCCATAGCAGCAAGACTGGTTACTAACACCACAACCATTTGACCATTACCTTACTATTGTTAATAATCTTATCACCTTGATCCCATCACCCTGGTTACAAAGACTATACACAACCTATCCCATCACCATGGTTAAAACAATGGTAGAGAGCTGGAGATTAAGAATAGAAGACAGTTGCATGCCTTGATCTCAATTATTTGCAGAACTTTGTGAAATAAAGGCATTTATCTGTCCATTGCACCACCTCAGAATCTGTTAACTTATGTGCCAGTATACTTGACAACTCGCAGCAGAGAAAGACATGATTATGGAGAAAGGAACAGTGGAATATAAACACCAGAAATAAACAGACACTAATGGCAAAAGAACAGAGATCAAGGTGGTGTAAAGTCACCTAGAAAGGAATGAGAGTAATGAAAGAAAAGGTAAATTGAACTATGGCTGCTTGAAGGACAGAAGAGAGAAAAAGTAAAGTAAAATGAAAGCAAACAGCTACCAAGTTGAGAGCTACCTAAATGTGCAAAGATCAAGTACTGCTGTTCTGTGACAAATGATGATCAGTACTCAATTGCCATCAATAGGAGCCAATCTGGAGTAAAATGAGCAATAATGATACTTTGATGCTTCTCTTCTGCTCTCACCCATCAAGGTGTAGTTGGCTATGCACCATTTTTTACACAAAATATGCTTATGACAACTATGTGTTGTCTTAAATAAAATAAAATAGCAGGCATTGTTCACCACGTATAAAAATTAAATCATTACAGTACTTTACAAAATAACTTTGTCCCAGACTTTCAAGACCAAATAAATAGTTTTTGTTGCAAACCAGAATATTATACCTTGTATAACCCCTAACTCTGTCAAGTAAGACAGAACATGTGTAAAATGCTAAACTGGAGGACAATTTTGTAGTGGTGCTAAGCAAAAGACCATTGTCCATCGAGGAATTAGGGATCCACATAACAGTTAACCGGAGTAGCTGCAGGCCTGTGCTGTGCTCTGCTGCACCTATAGCTTGGTCTTCAGAAGTGTGCTGTGCTGTGCACATCACCTGGCTACAGGACAAACTTAGCAGGCTGATCCTAGCAAAGGACCCTATAGGCAGCTTCCATATTATACTGGTGATTACACTGCCTGCATGTCCTTGTCCATAGCTTAAAGCGAAGAAGCATGCTCTCATGTGAAGATCCATTTGTTTGACAGTAGAAAGGGTGATTAGAATTGTTTTCACTAAAATAAATTATAATCGCTCAAAAGACAAATATGTTGAGCAACCTCTCCACAGATGGGTTCTTCACTGGATGCTGTTTTCTGATTAGAGGTCCACCTGATGCTGCCCAGCTTGGGCATCACTAGAAAAGACATGAGATTATCCATCCTCTTTCTCCTTCTAATGTTTATTCCAATAAATGGTATTTTAATCAATATCTTATGGAGTCTGAGTGCCTTTCTCATTAGGATCATAATGAAAAATAGCCATAGTCCCTTGCACCAGTACACAACAGATTTAATGACTTTCAGCTGGCTGTGACAGCATCTCAGGATCTTCTGTAAGTCCATGATATTGAGGAGGGTCTGGAACATTGTTTGGAATCGATGATTGATTCATGGTGACTTCTTCTGGAATGGACGCTAAACTGGCACACCTGCTTCACAGGGGATTTAGGAACTCCAGAATACAGAACAAACAGAACAAAATGCATTCACTTTTTGTGGTGTGTAAAAAACAAGTCTGTTTCATGATACCTTGTGAAAGTGTAGCTGTGTGCTAGTTATAATGAAAGAGAACAGAAGAGAGTCTTTATTGTTCAGATTCCACACAAAATTCAAAAGGAACCTTTTGGAAAAAAGAGACATTGGCTAGGAAGCTAAAACTGTTACAGTATTGTAAAACCAAACATAGTTCTCCTCTACTACTAAAGACAGACACGTGACTGATTGCATGGATGCTCTGCTACTGCTTATAACTTTGGGGACTGAGGTCAAATTACCAAAACAATTTCAATCTAAAAAACAGAAAAATAATTTTTTTTATGTTAACAAATTATAGATGAAAGATTTTTTTTTTAATTTATTGGAAAATAAGAAATCAGAAGGGAACAGAGAAATGAAACAGACCCCATGTGCTCTTTGCATAAGCTTTTGAGAAAAAGTTTTCAATACCTCTTTAAGTAGATGGTGATCACTATGTTGGGATTGTAAGAATAGTACCTAGAAACAGTGGTATGTAAAATTAGGCTTTATTGTATTTGTAGCAGTGAAGAGTGTGGTTAAAATGGTTTATTATGTATCCCCTCTACTTACGCTGAACCTTTCTTTGTTTAGTGGTAGTCTTTAACTTGTTTAAGAATGCTGTACAAAGAAGTTGTATCCTTCCTGAAGGCACTATGCTGTGCCATCACTTGCAATTCAGAGTTCTACTCTGCATTTAAGACATTAAGCAGCTCATATTGTTGCAGCGAGGATATATTAAAAATGTTTCCATCAAATCTTAAAGCAAGCGCTTTTGTTTGTTTGTTTGTTTTGTTTTGTTTTGTTTTAATGATTTGTATCATGGTGACGTCAACAGACTCGAGCAAAAAAATGAACCTCCATTTCGATTGTAAGTGGACATAGTAATAGACAGTAATTCCAGTAAGGGACAATATTTGCTGCAAGAACATGGTGGATGGCTGAAATGTTGTTTTATTAAATGTTCTGGCATTTCAAAATGTGCTGAGCTCCCAAGGCTGCCTGTGGAACCCAGTAGCAAAACTACTGACCTTGATTATTGGAAGCCTGAGTTATGTTCATGACCTGTTGAATATACTATGAATAATAATAATAATAGTAATATGAACTCAGAATTAGGTAGAATAGAAACTTGGATGGAAGTATCTAAACCACAATATTATTCTGTTAGCTACTATATATCTTCCAATGGAAATCTTTCTGGTGTTAGAAGTTCAGTTTCTTCACACCAGAAATTTGTACTCAAAAGACTAACCAGGTATATTATATTTCCACCTGAGGAACTGAGATGAAGTGATTGAATGATCAATCCAGTGTCACAGAAGAAATCATTAATATAAGTGGGATCTGGACACAAATTTTCAGAAGTCCACAAAGGAGCTTTCTCTTTAAATGTTCCTATTTTAATTATTAAAATTGCAGGGTTTATTCCAAGGTTAAGGTCTGTGTTTTCCAATGTAAAAATTATACCTTTTATTGTGAAATTAAAAAGAAATATATGCTGAAGGGAAATGGAAAAGCTCTTCAAGCATTCTATTCGTCCATCTAAAAGTTAATACCTTAGAAAATTAAGTAAACAGCCAGTTTTAGTATTTCAGTCAGATGTACTTTTGGTAGTTCCGTTATTTCCTTGAGAAGGTGAAGATAGTGATTATAGGATTACCTACTGAGTTTTATTTATTACAGCAATTATATAAAGAGTCATGCATTCTGGAAAGAACTTGTAGACATACTGGTTGAATAACAATAGAGTATTTCTGCAAATCTGGTTAGGTTTGTTTTTATTTTATCATATACTCTTGTACTGTTTCCCTCACTCCTGTCCCTCTTCTCTCAACTCTAGCGAACATAACCTGTAAAACTTCTACATTGAAACCCATATATAATTTTACTCAAATAGCATATTATTTAAACACTAAATCACACCCAATTGCCATGGATTTATTATTCTGGGTAAGTTCTCACTTGAATTCTGAGAAATGAGAGCTCATATTTCAATTACACTATTCTGCAGTTGAAACAGAGCATCACAACATCTACTGTATGTTGTCATGAGGAAAAGCTACTCAATGCATACAGCTTGAATCAAATCAGCATACAAGTAGTTTAGTTATTTGTTAAAAACACATCATCATACAGCAATCAGTGAACTATCCTTTCAGGATCGATATCAGCAATGCACCAGATGAACTATAATACCAGAAAGTTGCCAAAACTTAGTATTAACACCTGAACATTTGTGAACACCCATCTATAACTAATCCCAAATCCTACAAATGCTCACCTAGCCCTCCGCACACGTCCCCGGCTCCACCCCCAAGCAGCGTGTGCTACCAGCAAATGTCCCTTCTCCTGGCACCGTGGGTTGCACACCCTCTGTGGCGAGGTGGCTGCTCCAGATTCAGGTGTGCCCCTGCCGCTCGCCGCACCCCGCTGACCCACATGCCAGTGACAAATCCTTCCAGATCCACAGCCGCACACCCGAGGTGCTTCCCTGCGTGCTGCCCCTGCGCTGTCACCCCGTGAGCTGGGTGCTCATGGCATCGAGTGAGGAGGATGCTCTGCCTGGCCTGGGCGGGGGCAGAGATGCTGCTGGGGAGTCATCCGGCAGTGTTAAGCCAGATTCCTATTCCTGCTGTTTCCACTCCAACGAGTGGAATGCCTACGAGTCACAAAAATTCTTGCTTCTGTTATTCATGCTGGCAACTTTTCTTTCAAAACCTAAGTCTAGTCTAAGCACCTTGATGAATCAGTGTGCATGTATACAGTAGATTAAATTTTTACTTATGACACGTCATTATTTTACTATAAAAAATAGAACAGTTCAAAGCAATGATATACATAAAACTCCAGAAAAAGAACCACTAACCACCCTAAAATGAGTCACAATTTAACTCTACAAATCATTTAAATGTTAGACTCTACACAGAAATTGCTTTCTGACTAGAAAAAGTTCCTCATTATTAAAGTTTATGCTAATTTGAGAATATTGGTAATATCAACAAACAATAAAACACTAGTTGCCAGAGGAGAAGGAAACAAACCACATACAGGAATATATTTAGGTCTTATTCTGCTCCTAAAGTTAAAACGTCTGCGGAAAACGCACCTGACTAACCCACTTTCCTGTGGCCACCTAAGAACTACACCATAAACAAACAGACATTTAGCTATCAAACATCTGCCAGCAGTACAATGGGACTAGATAACACTCAGCACCGTGCAGGAATGCACTGTTTATTCCCACAAGCTAGTGCATGTGTGAATTCATGAATATGCAATCAGATTAATTTTGCAGTGTTTATCTGCTCATCTTTTTACCAAACATAAATTACACTGGAAATATACCTGTTAGTATAAAGATTCTTAGAGTAACCTGCATGTAAGGGTATATATCTCTGAAGTCTCATTTCAGCTGATATTTGTTTTGCGTATGCCTAAGATTTAGGGATAGACTGAAAAAAATTAGGTGTACGCAAAGTGTTCGAGAATTATCATAGCTATGTGCAGGTATGCGCAAGTGATAGGCACTCCACGTTGATTTGGACACACCCGGTTAAAATTGCATAAACATACACTAAAGCAAAGTATCTATCCATCTATCACATTTCTGTAAGAGGCATAATATACTATAGAATATAACTACAGATGATATATGTATCACAGAAGATGAATATTTATGAAAAACGGAACTGTGATCTTGCAATGTGGAAGCCAGTTTCGTTAGACCTGCAGTCTTATGTGGAAGCATGTAGTTCGTGAGCAATTAGTCATAAACGTGATGGTGAGAATTCCGGATGATGGACTAAGACATAGAATTGCTTCTGTCTTCTATACTAAGAATTATTGAATTCTTCAAATATTTGCCATAAAGCTTTCCTCACAGTACTTTATGCTACATTATATTCCTAATAATTAATAGTGGATTCTTTTTTTGTGTGTTGTCACTTGTCCAGAAACATTTTTTCCCAAAATTTTAAGTTGTTTTTTCTTAAAATGCTCTCTAAATAGCCTGAAGTAAGTGCGAGCACAGTGAAAATGAATGATGGTATAAAGTTGATGTGATTACCATTTTCAGAACACATTTATTACTTAAGCCAGTAATGTCTTTTACTGGTGGTAGACAGAGGAGGAGGAGTAATGATAGATTTTTGTGTGCAGAAATGGAAAATCTGAATGAGTGCTACCAGAGAATGAAACTCAGCAGCTTATTACATAGAAAAATTCAGACCAATGGACTAGAACAGCCTCATTGTGTTCCAGGTACTTGTGACCCCTCGTAGCTAAATACAGAGCCAGGCTGAATCTTTAATCATGACCTCTATGTTCAAAATGCTTACCTGTTCATTTAGAACACTAATGGTTTTCTGTATTAAA
The DNA here is from genome assembly GCF_028858705.1 of Grus americana. Classification (NCBI taxonomy): domain Eukaryota; kingdom Metazoa; phylum Chordata; class Aves; order Gruiformes; family Gruidae; genus Grus; species Grus americana. The sequence continues at coordinate 1,146,738 of NC_072859.1, read as the reverse complement.
AGCTTGTTCTTTACAAAATGAAAAAAAAAGGGAGGAAAGCTCTTACTACTTTTCTGCTACTAAAAGTAATCCTACTAACTTTCTTTTAATAAATGAGAATTAGGATATGCAAATTTGCCACAGCTACAGAACTCCTTTAGTTTAATCTTTTTTATCTATGTAAAAGCATGTAAACTTTTTAATGATTACTTAAAAATCATGATTATTTTCTAAAAAATTTTACTGCATGAAGGGCAAATTCCATAACACAGTCTTTCATTCCAACACATCCACAACCACGTATGATTGTTCTTACAAGAACTTACCTTGTTCCTTCCCAATGTGAGAACTGCCAAATAAACAGACATAGTAATCACCAGTATCATTTATAATGTATGCAGCTGTTGTCATATTCCACCATAAAATATTTTTGGAAGACATATTCATACCAATGCCTTAAAAAAAATAAAAATAATAACACATAAAGCCCAAGAAAATAAACAACAACCCCTCACTTAAGATGCTTAATACATAGGTACTTAAAATCTTATACAAGTGAACGGCTAACATTAGTCTGTTTTCATACTTACCCAAAGCCCTTTTTGTTTAAGCTGGGGTCCAATAATTAACCAATTCCTGTATTTTTTCCTAGCTATGGATCAGAACTAGCTCTTTTATTAACAGGGACCTTCAGGGGATCTCATGAAACTGGCATATTTTGTTTCAGACTATCTGATAGTGTAGCTTTGCCCTACACAAGTTCACCAGGAGAGATGCAGAAGTTAGGAGACTAACAGGAATCAAAATTCAGTAACCTACTGTCTACAGCACCAGAAGCTGATGGACTACGATGAAAAGGTTTTACATTACTCTGTCTATAGCCTTCTAAATGACTACTTACCAGCAGAGCCAGTTTAAATCCATGCCATTTAGCATTGGCAGAGCAGCTCCTGAGCTCTGGCAGAACTCCTGCACAGCACTTCGCAGCACAGCAACTTGTCGTCAGTTTTCTGCACCTGGCAATGAATAACTGACGTAGAAAAATGCTGTAATGCTGATTTGGAAAAATAAGTTGTGCCAGTAGCATGTCAAAGGAATAGAAATTGGCTAAAAGCCCGATGGCTCGTAGCCCACTTGGTTCACCTTCCCCAGGATAAATTTGTGCCTCACATTGTTTAGGGTTGCCGCTATAAAAATGTGTTCACCTTCAGCCTGCTTATTGTAGACCCTCAGCACTCTGAGCACCTAAATGAGCTACTATTTGGTCAACTACCACCCATAAAACTGATAGTTTAGTAAATAGGTATACAATACTGCAACATCCATGTGTTAAAAACTTTTAGGTTGGCCTTCCAGAATTTTGACATGAATGTAAAAAGAAATATTACATTAAATGCACTGAAAAAAATGAAACCTTCTCCCCAATCTTCCCCTGTGGAAAGGAACCACATAGCATCCAAGTATGATAAAGCAGGAAAAACTGTACTCTGAATTTGACCCTTGAATTAATAAGGGAAAGGAGATGACACCTACAAAATATCTTGAACAATTTTACCCAGATAGCAGGTTTGTATACGTTGATATTTTTATTCTCTTTTTCAATGTGCACCTGCATGTTGGATTTGCCAACATTTCTTATAACCACGGGGGCTCAAGAGTTTTAAAAATAAGCTCAGAACTGTTGACGGTTGCACACCTCTCTGAACAGTTGCTGTTCGTTAAGAACTAAAAAAAAATGCCAAGTATCATGAGATAAATGTGGGAGCTGGCAATATTGTGTACTCCAGCAAACTCAATCAGTTATATAGGAAATTACCTCCTATAGGCAGTACAGCTTCTCTGCCACCAAGCGTAGATGGCTGCAGACCTAGACAGATATGCCTGCATCTTATCCCTCTCCTGCCTGTGTAACAGATTGGATAGGGGTATATAGCTGCTACTCAGAAGATACTGCTGAAGCATTGTGACCGAGGAAGATTTGAAGGGTTGCGCTGAAATGCACAATAAAGTCTTCCACTCCTATTTCCTACAGAAATATTATTTTATCAGTGAGCACAGGAGAAAATTGAGAGTCAACATCATAGACCCCACAGTGCAAGAAATTCCGTATATTTTTATTTACATAGATATTTTTATTAATAGAGCCTTCTACCACTGGGGGCAGTAGCAAAAGCTGTTACCCATCTCAGTGGGAGCTAAAATGAATTGCCCCTTTCTTCTCCTTTTGTCTAACTTCAGAAGTACAATTGTTGTAGATTATTGAAAAGCCTACTTACACTACCTGTTATTACACTTGCCCTGTGTTTTCACTTGTTCTCCTTTTGTCACTGATCTGATTGTTTAGGTTTTAACAAATGAGACTCAAGTTTACTTGCCTTGTGCCAGACTTAGGCTGAATTTTTCTTGGTTAGATTTCAGCCAAAACACTTAATGGAATCACAGAACAGTTGAGGTTGGAAGGGACCTCTGGAGGCCATCTAGTCCAACCCCCCTGCTCAAGCAGGGCCACCTAGACCCAGTTGCCCAGGACCATGTCTTGATGGTTTTTGAGTATCTGTAGAGAGGGAGAATACACAACCTCCCTGGGCAACCTGTGCCAGTTCTCAGTCACCCTCACGTAAAAATGTTTCGTGATGTTCAGAGGGAGCCTCTGGTGTTCCAGTTTGTGTCCATTGCCTCTTGTCCTTGTTACTTCTGAAAGCTAGATTGAACAAAAACATGTTTTATCTGTGTTAAAATTTCAGTGTTAGTAAATAAACTTTGGCATAAAACAAGCCGTGTTGTACCACAGAGCACATCAGAACCCCAATCAAAAAAAAAATATTTTTTTGTTTTCACATCTTTAGGGGCTTTTTACCAAAGACCATTGTGGAGAAAAAAGATACTCGATTTTCACTGCTGTTGGTACAGTAGATTTCTGATTAAAAGAAAATGTGTGTAGCTGAACACAGAACAATTCCAAAGCTCCCTGGGAGACAATAGGTGAGACTATGGGTTATGCTGATGTTTATATAAACTTAAATTAATTTCTCAGGCAGCACATCACTAAGATCAACCCCTAAAGTATTAAGATACTTTTAAAAAGACCTGTTGCTTCAATATTTTTTTTAATATCTTTGCATATATTTTCAATAGGTACATCTAGGAATCTAATCAGCAGCAATAAAAGGAAATTATTTCTTTTCATTTGAAATGTGAATATATGAAGGATACTAAGCCTTTATTTTCAAGGGGAAGTGACTTTGGTCTGTAACTAGAGGACTTTGTGTTAGCAGTAAGTTTTTTGGTGGAAAGAATAACAAAGATGAGATAATCCATTTAAAGTCAAAGAAGAAAATTACTTTGGGGTTTTTTTTTTAAGTAATATGCATATTAAAACTGAACAGTTTAAAAAGATAAAATCTAATCCTAAAAGCTATTAATAAAAACTATATCAATTAATTTCTTTGATCTAGATTTTTCTATCAGCACATTAGAAGTGCATTTCTCTCAAAAGTTGACTCTTGCATACTTAGAAAAATAAAATAAGCTTGTCAGTAAGAAAATACGGATTTATTTCTGAAAGTAAAAATCTGTCACTGCTCAATATATTCCTATATATTGCAGTTTACTCATTCATATTTAAAATGTAATATAATTGTATAGTAATATAAACCCACAAGCATTGCATAATATAATTTAAGCTGGTGGGGCACTGCACCCACTATTATTCCCTTTTCTGGGAAATCACTCTATTTTACAAGAGTGAATAGAAAGGGGAACAGGACTCACCCCTTTATTAGCATCATAGTGGATAAGCCTTGTTTGAGCTTCTCATCTGCTATGCTATGCTTAAGTTCACAAGAAGCAGAGATGATTTCTAGACACTGCGTCTTTCTGAGATACGGTAATATTATTTTTTTATAAATATTACTGTATACTGAGCTGCATAAGCAGCTCAAAAAATGCAAATATCTTGATAATTTGAAGGGTAAAATAATGAAAATAGAAAAGCTGCCATCCCTTTGTAAATACAGGATCACAACAGCATGTAAAAGGTATTTATCTTATCTACAGCCTAAAAGAAGGAACACTTATTTTAAGATTATCTATTTTCAACTAAGAAATCACCTTGAAGTTTTTGGACTGTTCACATTTTAAAAGAAGGATCATGCCATACTATCAAAACAAAACCTACCGTCTTTTAAATTTCATGCTTTGAAGCCTTAATCAAAATACTTGCTTTTGGGGCAAGATTATATTTTTCTGTAGTGACTTTAGCTTCAGTAATCTAAAAAGCATGATTCCTTAGTTCATGGAATGAGGAATTTATTTTGCTGACCTCATAAAACAGCAGTTTTGTAAAGCTCGCTTGTGTATAAATAGAAAGTGTAGTTTCAATTAACTGCAAGCATATATATTAATAAAAAAGAATCAAAATTCACCTGGTACTAAGTGATGAGAGACCTACTTTCAATAAAGAAGGACTCCTATGACTGCATTTCAGTACTACTGCAGTTTGAAGCAGGATAGCAGGTGTCCCCATAACCTCACCTAATCAGAGAGCACTGTAGCAAATACATCGCAATCCCAGGCTAGTCAGAGTGAAGATGCCTCCTAGTCTTGTCAAAATGGTCAACAGAACAGCTAGAAATCAAAAATATAAGGGATATAGATGATGAGTAGGTAAACAAGAGCTTCAGACGGTATCTGCTAATTAGGATGTCTAGATAGATTGTGATATAGTTAAAATAAACATCACAGATGGAAGATCATGTTTGTATTTCATATAATTTATCAATGCATTAACTGCTGAGGGAAAGAGAATGTGAAGCCAGGATTCCTCAGTCTTGGTGGAGTCTTATACACCCTAGACTTTTGACTTCTACCTTTAAGTCCATGAAAATTTGTATGAGTTTGACCCCACAACAGCCAAGCTGGAAAAAGAGAAGCTACTGTTCTCTGTTTTAAAATGCCAGTCTCAAAATGACAACTGCTGGACAACTGCTTCTGAAGCTCAGACATTTATGGGACTGGGCAGATAGCTGGGCAGTAATATATGAAAGGTCATAAAACCGCAGCAGGTTACTCTAGGGTTTCCTGAAGAAGTTTTAAATGTGGACAATTTGTAAAAAAAAGTGCCTGTTTTTTGCAAGATTAAGCAAAACACCTCTTCTACAGTTTACATATACATTTTATCTCTTCTGGGAAGACCTTCCTTCATAACTGCTTTACTGAGAACCTGTGACACCAACATATGAAAGATCTAGTCATAAGGCCATAGATAACAACTCTTCGGTGTCTTCTCATGGTATCCCTAGCTACTGAATTCTCCCACAATTTTCTTGCAGCACTTCATCACCTGCAGTCACTTCATTGAGTCTGCTTTCAGTATCTGGATGAATATTTAAGAGGATACTCTCAATACTGTACAAACAGATTGAGTTAACAGAGCCTTTTTAGCCTTCTGGACAGGGACTGTATGTTATTTGTCTGGGCATCTCTGATAATTTCTGTGCTCATTAGGCAATTACAACCAAACTTCACTTGGGGGTTGTCTCAAAGATGATAAGTTCCTTTAAGTTTTGTGATGACTGAGTGAAGAAAAGAGACCTTTTAAATGTCTATATCGAGGAAAGATCTTCAACCTGAGATCAACCCTTGAGAGAATCCCAACAAAGAGGCATTACCAATGCCCCAATGTATTTCAAGGTTCAGTGGATCTATAAAACAGCTATTGTAGGTTCAGATCTCAAAGAAGTTTATTACTGTCAGACTGTGTTTTTGTAATAACTAAGGAATATTGCCAACTGTACCAACCCCCGAACCCTATAATGAGGACAAAACACTGAAACTATTTCAAAGCCATCAAGTTCTTCAAATTAAAATGAGATAGTTCGTAGTTGATGGTCTCATATTTATTGACATCGGTCATCTCTTCAACTACTATAGCATTTCTGTGTCAAGGCAATATGTACTTTGCTTTCTCATTCCATAAAGAGTATGTGGTGACACATTGCATGTTGGCGTGGACAGCGCCAACAGCACCTGCTACCTTGGCTCGGTGGGGTGGGGTAGGGCCTGCCAGTGCCATCCATAGGTACCCATGTACAGTATGGGTGCCTCCAGCAGCTGTGACCCTGTCTGCCCTGTAGCTGACACATGCTCACACACAGAGCTGGACAGGACCTGCTACTGTGGTCTCACAAATACACGCATACACCCTGGCTCCCAACATACTTTCCCTGCTCGCTGGCTGATCCAGTCTGATGTTTGCTGGCCATTGCACACTTGCACTCACTCCAGCTGCTGGCACCATACATACATGGGTCCTCAATCTGAGGTCCTACTCCAGTTGGACAGTATGTCTGTTCCTTGAAGCATTGTTCTCAGCCTGCCGTTCTGCTTCTCTGCTCCTCTGGGCTTGTGAAGGTGAGCCTTTGATAGGCTGGTCAATCTCCTCTGATGGGAATATCAGGGGCAAGTTACTACTTGGGTTGTCTGACTGTTATTCTCTGCATGTACAAACAAGCTTTTTATCACTTTAGTTCATGCTCAGAACAAGGCCATAGTTAAACTTGTCTGGTGAATGCCTAAAAGTTAAACAGGAGAGCTGCCCTCCTGGCTAAGCTCCATTAGATTCAGTTCACTGGACATTTCAGTCCTCCGCTGTGTCCGTGGCAAATAACATCTACCCAGAATCACCTCTCTAGTGTTTTAAGTAAGCACAAAGTGAAAAAAGGAAGACCCAGGGAACTACAGGCCGGTTAGTTTCACCTCCATGCCTGGCAAGATCATGGAGCAGACCCTCCCGGAGACTATGCTCAGGCACATGGAAAATAAGGAGGTGATTGGTGACAGCCAACACAGCTTCACTAAGGGCAAATCGTGCCTGACAAATTTGGTGGCCTTCTATGATGGGGTTACAGCGTCCGTGGATAAGGGAAGGGCAACTGACATCATCTACCTGGACTTGTGCAAGGCATTTGACACTGTCCCGCATGACATCCTTGTCTCTGAATTGGAGAGACATAGATTCAATGGATGGACCACTCGGTGGCTAAGAAATTGGCTGCATGGCCACACTCAAAGAGTTGTGGTCAAGGGCTCAATGTCCAAGTGGAGACCAGTGATGAGTGGCGTTCCTCAGGGGTCGGTACTGGGACCGGCACTGTTCAACATCTTTGTCGGTGATGTGGACAGTGGGATCGAGCGCACCCTCAGCAAGTTTGCCGACGACACCAAGCTGTGTGGTGGGGTCGACACGCTGGAGGGAAGGGATGCCATCCAGAGGGACCATAACAGGCTGGAGAGGTGGGCCTGTGCGAACTGCATGAAGTTCAACAAGGCTAAGTGCAAGGTCCTGCATGTGGGTCGGCATGATCCCAAGCACAACTACAGGCTGGGCAAGGAATGGATTGAAAGCAGCCCTGAGGAGAAGGACTTGGGGGTATTGATTGATGGGAAGCTCAACATGAGCCGTCAGTGTGTGCTTGCAGCCCAGAAAGCCAACCGTGTCCTGGGTTGCATCAGAAGAAGTGTGACCAGCAGGTTGAGGGAGGTGATCCTGCCCCTCTACTCCACTCTCGTGAGACCCCACCTGGAGTACTGCGTCCAGCTCTGGGGGCCCCAGTACAGGAGAGACATTGAGCTGTTGGAGAGAGTCCAGAGGAGGGCCACAAAGCTGATTGGAGGGCTGGAGCATCTCTCCTATGAGGACAGGCTGAGACAGTTGGGGCTGTTCAGCCTGGAGAAGAGAAGGCTCCAGGGAGATCTAATTGCAGCCTTCCAGTACCTGAATGGGGACAGGCTGAGACAGTTGGGATTGTTCAGCGAGAAGAAAGCTATATATAGCAGCACTATACTACTTTCCAGAAGAATGTCTGACCACTTGCATGCAGTTAACAATGGCCTTTTTCTCTTTGGGCCCTTATTTTAGCAAAACCCATGACTGCTGATTAAGTGATGATTTTTGATTACTGAATCTAAACAGCATGACAGGAACTTTAATAATCTTATCTTGTATACCCACGCTCCAGGGAAGTGAAGTGTCTTAGATTAGTATCGTACATTAAACCAAATATTTTCAGAAAATATATTCATCACAGATAATATACCGAAAAAGTAGTTCTCAAGATGACAAATAATGCAAATTTGTGAATTTGGAATAAAAATTTGTGAGTATACATTTTCCATGGAAACTGGTGAAAGGAAACACCCAAACCTTGATTGTAACTCATTCCAAAAAGGATGTCCAGTTCCAAAAGTAAGTCCAGTAGACTAATTGAAGAAGATATTTGGCCATAAACAGTATGGATTTGAGTGTGTAGCGCAGTAGGAACAAGATCATTGTGAGAACAGACCTCAGAATACTTTATCTCTCCTTGGTTTTTGTAGCAGCTGATGAACAGCGGGATGAAAATGTACTGGAAAAATACCTGGAGGGATACAGTATGCAGTAAATGCACCCCAGTCCAAGCTACATGGCAAAAAAAGATTTCAATCTTTGAACAATATACAAAGGAGAGAGCAGGTAAAACTTCCAACCACTGTAGTACCAAAGTTTGATTAAGAAAATACATCTCAATTTTTTTACCCAGTCAAATATTTTTTGACTGCATAAAACTAAGTCATCTTTTACATGAGATTTTTGGAAGAGAGGATTTTTTTCCACCTTGCCTATTTTCCTTCTTCCCTTCTTCCCTTCTTCTACCTGTATTAGTATGTGTAGTAATTACACAAGGAATATAATATAAATAAAAACATTTTGTACTGGCCAGACATATGAGAATTATGTTACAGTGTTGTTCATGGCTAACTACAACTGTATTTTGCAGCTGGGATCTTAACCTGTTAAAAGAAGACATGGGAATAGCATAGTATTTTGGCTTCTGATTGAGTCTCTGGATTCTATCATAACATAAATAAATAATAAAACAGAAAAACTATACGCTGACTGAAGGGCAGGGTAAAGAATAGAACAAGTACACAGTGTTTCAGAGGATTAGGTTGGGGAATAATTTATTTTTCCGTTAAAACAGTAGAGATATATTGATACAGTAAATCCCTAAAAATTAGAAATGGATCCTGTTTCCAGCTAATCATTGCTTTTCCTTTAATCAGTTATTTCCATTTCATCCTTTGTGTTTCAATCTATGTCCTTTATAGTATATTTAAAAATAATGCATCTGATTGTAGCAGGTACAAATCAGCAGAGTTTCTTTGCCTCTGGACTACTATGACTATCAGGAAATAAGAATTTCATTCTGTGGGCTGTAAGATCTAAATATGTATAAGCACGAATGTGTGTGACTGCCTAGATCTCATCTAAGTGTAATTATCTGATGGATGAAAAATTGGACATGAGCCAGCACTCTGCACTTGCAGTCCTGAAACCAAATTTTGTCCTGGGCTTCATCAAAAACAGCATGACCAGCAGGTCAAGGGAGGGGATTCTGCCCCTCTACTCCGCTCTGGTGAGACCCCCCTGCAGTACTGCATCCAGCTCTGGGGTCCCCAGGACAAGAAGGACATGGAGCTGTTGGAGCAAGTCCAGAGGAGGCCACGAAGATGATCAGAGGGCTGGAGCACCTCTGCTATGGAAACAGGCTGAGAGAGTTGGGGTTGTCCAGCCTGGAGAAGAGAAGGATTTGGGGAGACCTTATCGTGGCCTTCTGATATATAAAGAGGGCTTATAAGAGAGACTTTTTACCAGGGCCTGTAGTGATAGGACGAGAGGCAACAGTTTTAAACTGAAAGAGAGTAGATTTACATTGGGTATAAGGAAGACATTTTTTACGATGAGGGTGGTGAGATACTGGAACAGGCTGTTGCCCAGGGAAATTGTGGATGCCCCATCTCTGGAAGTGTTCAAGGTCAGGTTGGACAGGGCTCTGAGCAACCTGATCTAGGGGATGATGTCCCTGCTTGTGGCAGGGAGGTTGGACCATATAACCTTTAACAGGTCCCTTCCAATCTAAACCATTCTATGATTTAATAATGTAAAGCTGACAGCAAATAAATCAGAATAAGTTGTATAAATGTATAACACACAATATCATATGTGTGCACTGCATGCTTTTAATATTTTGTACAATTTAAATTTTACTTTTTGTTCATACCTCTATATTCTTATAACAAACTCAGCAACTTTGCATTTTCATTGATCTCCTGAACTACTTGTTACAAAAATATCAGTTTGTTTAGTGTAGTCTACTTACGCTTTCTGTACTTACACTTTTCATATATTCTGTTTGCCTATAAATACATTCAAGATCAACATATAATACTGTTTAAGTAATAATAAATGGTCCATGTTATACATATTGCAATGCATCCTTTATAACATCAGCCCTAATAAATGACTCTAATTAATGGCCTAGGAGTGGAAATATGACCTATTGTATTAAATTAGAACAATGTGATGGAAGTAGTCTGTTAGTCATTCCTAGCAGAAAGTTTAGATTCAATTTCTATATTAAGATGTCCAATGAGACATTACAAATATTTTTTCCTTGCTTTTCCTTTCTAAAATCAACTCAGTCAGAAGCACCGTAGTGCAGACTTACTCTTACTGCAACTAAAGTCACCAGAAAGCTCACATTGATTTGAGTAATCAGCATCAAGCCTCAATACTGTTGCAGTTCTGGCCACATTGAAGCCCATGAACTTTGCCATTGACTTCTGCTATAGAATCACAGAATCATTTAGGTTGGAATTGGCCTTTAAGATCATTGAGTCCAACACTGCCAAGCCCACCGCTAAACCATGTCCCTAAGCACCACATCTACACCTCTTTTAAATACCTCCAGGGATGGGGACTCAACCAATTCCCTGGGCAACCTGCTCCAATGATTGATAACCCTTTCAATGCAGAAATATTTCCTAATCTCCAATCTAAACCTCCCCTGGCACAAGTTGAGGCCATTTCCTCTTGTTCTGTTGCTTGTTACTTGGGAAAAGAGACCAACACCCATCTTACTACAACCTCCTTTCAGGTAGTTGTAGAGAGTGATGAGGTCTCCCATGAATCTCCTCTTCTCCAGGCTAAACACCCCCAGGTCCCTCAGCTGCTCCTCATCAGACTTGTGCTCCAGACCCAGCACCACTTCATTGTCCTTCTCTGGACACGCTCCAGCACCTCAATGTCCTTCTTGTAGTGAGGGGCCCAAAACTGAACACGGCACTCGAGGTGCGGCCTCACCAGAGCTGAGTACAGGGGGATTTCAGTTAGGATTTAAATATACAGAATACAGATAAAAAATCTATTTGAGAAATGTATTTTCCCCAGACTTTTTGAGTCTAATACATTTCAGGATCTTCCTTCCTTGAGTATTTTCTCTGTTACTTGCTGCACCCATGTTAGAGTAGGTTGCTGCAATTCCCACTATTTTGTAACACACAAAACCTTGTTATAAGCAAAAATGGAACACATCTTACGTGAAAAGCAAGAGATTTAGTATTAATGAAATTAAAGTCTTAACAGTGTAAGGAGAGAATTATTGTTAGTCCAGTTACAAGGACACTAACACAGTTCTAAACGTAAACAATTGGAATTCATAGACAAACCTTCTAACATCTACAAGTCCATGTTACAATGAGACTTATTACACATGGTATACTTTATATAGACTATGGGCTGAACCTGGCCTTCATCCCCAAGTCTGGCATGCTCGCACTGCTCAGGTACAGTGAGCCAGGACTTGTACTACACCGCCGGCTTCCCCTTCCCTCCCTCTGGGGAGCTCCAGTGCCATCCAGTGCCTGCACTTGCAAGGCCCCTGTAATTGCTCTTACAAGGAAGGAAGCTGAGACACAGCTCCAGACAGGCTGGAGCAAGTCTGGGTAAAGCCCAGCAAGTCCAGAGGTCTGTGGCGTTACCTGAACACAGAGGTTGAGTCCTATTGTAAGCAATGGCAGTACCACTATTCCTGAGTATAACTCTACATTTCTTTCCTCCCTTTGTTGATTGACTAAAGGACAATAATTCTGAAGACACTTCAAGAAAAAAGTAGCCCTAAGGAAAAGGAAAGGAAAAGAAAAGAAAAAGTTAAGGGTTGTATTTCTCTGTCCTGCTTCTCCTTTTCTTCTTTCCTTCACAGAAAGGGAGAGAGATGCCATGTTGCATGTTGCATCTCTTCTCTTGATTGCATTATAATAAGCTTTCGGGGTTTGGGGGGGATTTTGTTAAACTTTTGAATGCAGGACATTTTTTAAGATTATTGGATATAATGTTCTTTAAGATCCTTACTGGGGTCATTGTGAGAAATGACTCTCATATGTTTGGTTAAGATTTGATTCTTGTATTCCCTAACTGTAGCGGGGCAGGGGAAGAAATCCATGGTTGCCCAGCTAGCAAGTAACATAAACCCCTTAATTATGGCTCCTTTAAGACCAAAGTTGCACATAAACAAAAGGTCTTAAAATTGCCAGATTCCCCAGAAATGCCCCCTGTTCCTTAATTCTGTTTTCCCAAAGATGTCATGATTCATAATTACTGCATGCCTATACTGCATGACGTGTGCAGTCATACACTAGACAGTTCATTTTGACAGAATTTCTTAAAAAAGTCTACTTTGAGCATGTTGTTCTCTTGGAGCGTAATGTAAGTTTTCAGCATTTTGAAAACTGGAGACTGTATCTGAATAACAAAATTTTGTGAGTAGTGACAAACATCTTAAATATATTCCATATGTAGAAGCAAGGAGATAAAAGAAAGTAAGTAAATTATTTAGTGAAAATGTGTTTGTTCATATCTAGCTATAATGATGGATAAGCACTGTCCTTGGGTAAATTACCTGTCTTTAGACCTGACACTATTAAATTAAACTCAAATGAATTATTACATCTGTGTTAGAAAACATCTAATAGAAAAACATGGACTGCAGAAGTCTCTCTTCCACTTATTAGGATTTTTTCAAGAAGAATCAATAACTGGTGTTCAGTTAAAAAACCAGAATGTTCTGAATTAATGATTTAATTCCTGTTCTCTTGCAGAAGCATTGATAATTTTTATTAAAAAAGTACATATTTAGATATTGTAAATAATAGTTAATTCCATATTTATAAGACCATTACCTCCTAATATTCCTAGGTTTTATTTTCAATCTAGTGGATCAAATTCTTGGTAAAAAGAAAAGAAAGAACTAGAATTTTAAGAAGAATGGAAAGGGATGGGAGAAGGAAGAAGAGGAAAATGTAGAGAATACAAATTCTTCATTTTTTGCTGACTTTTTTCTTGGGTGTGGAGTTTGGTTGTTTTTTTGGGTTTTTTTGGGTTTTTTTTTTTGGGGGGGGGGTGTTTGTTATTTGTTTTGGGGTTTTTTTTGTTAACTCTGTACATTTCACCAGAAAAGCTGTCATGTGAAAAACTGCCCTCCAGGCAGAGCTTCATGTAGCAATTCTGCAGAGTTGAAAGGAAGGACTTCAGTCCCGCACTTAAGGCTTTACAAGCCTTTAAATTAAAACTTCCTAGAGAATAACTGAAGTGCATACAGTGAAGTGCAGAAATGTTTCTTTAGGGGGGAGTGAGAAAGGAAAAAAGGTAAGCATAAAATGGAACAGAAATTTGCTCTTACTGCCCAGTAATACTGGAACTCCTCATAAAGTTTTTAACTTACATTTAGCCAAGGACTTTTTGTGTTTGTTTTGATATGTAATGAGTGTGTTTATATTTAAAATAAAGTACATATTTTAATGTTAAGTTATTTTGTGGTGGTTTTTTTTTTAAAATAAACAAAACAAGAACATGTTATCTAAGTAGTATCTGCCCTTTCTTTTCTGATTCCTAATGTTCACAGAAAACTTCTCTGTTGTGGCTCTTTCAAGACAAAAAGCATCAATCTTTTCAGAACAAAATGTGTCAATTTCCCACATGATTTTTGTAAATTCTTTATTAGAAGAAGTATATATATACATTTTCATTCTAAAGCATACTTCAGAGACCTAAGCTGAGGGACCTTCATTTGACATTTGATCTATTTTTTGTGTGTGTGTCCATTTCCAAAATTGATGTATTTATTTTAGCTCTTTTTTTGAAGAAGTTAAATATTTTTTTAACATCTAGGTGAAAATAATGAAAAATAAACACTATTCTATTCCTGATTTATAATAAATGGAAGTACAACAGATGATAGAGGAAAAGTGTTTAGAATAAAAAAAAGTTTTCAGTTTCCAATGAGATTAAATAGTTTGCCTTTGTTATGTATGATTTATATATACCAGATGGAGAAATTCCACAACAAATAAACTCTCTAAATTAATATTATTTTTCATTTAAAAGCAAGTAGTTAAAATATAATGGTTAGCAAACTTAAATGCTTAGATATACAGGTTTTATTCTGGTTCTTTGAAAGTCTCTAAGTTTGTAGAGCAGAAAATTGAGTGTTTGACAATTTTTTTAATAAATTCATTTTCTTTGTGCTCATGAAATATATCATGTTTACGGGTAAGAAGTATTTACCTGCTTTTTCATAGTCTATGAGACATTGTGTCTGGGAGACAATGGCATTCACTGAAATAAACCACTTTAAAAGTATATTAAACCTTTCTCAAAAGGAAAAGTTTCATTGAGATGGTTTTCTTTTAAGTGTTGTTCTTTTTTTTTTCTTTTTTCATGACACAAATTCATCTCAAAGGGCTCTCAGCGGAGGTCTTCATATAGTTTGGCATACATTAGATACATGGCATTGAAGTCTATGATAGTAAAATCTGGGCAGGAGAAAGCTCAACTCTTTCTGCTGTGAAGAATATCCATGTTTTCTTTTGGGTACTGTTGAAACTGAATATATCATTCCCTGTATATATATATATATATATATATATATATATATATATATCAGGGAATTAGCAATTGCTGTAATGGGAGCGTTTAGAAGACTGACAAATCAGGTCAGTTTTAAACTGTGAAATAAAACATTGCTAAATTCATTCATTAACAGCAGGCTCCTTTTTAATGGTGAATACCTGCATAATGTTAATCATCACCATTACTTATAGAAGACTGTCTTTTTTAGCAACGATATTTGAAATAGGTGTGAGCATACAATACCACAAAATCGATGCCATGTTGCTAGTATTGACTGTGGTCAACATTAGCTCTTGATCACAGCAGTTAAGGTGCTTTGCTGAAGAGCACGTTGATGAGAGAAGTGGGAGGCCAAGTAGACTTTTGTTTCCTTGCTTATGTCCAGTGGTATTATGTTATTTCCCCGCTCACCAAATATTTCTCATCTTGTTGTCTTTTGTCTTGCCAGTCTTCCTTCTGTGTGTTTGGGAGGGTGTTCTGCCTCTTCACAGTCCTTTGTGCTTACCTTGTCCTTGTCCGGCAACTTTTGTTACTTGGGTGCGTCCGGCATGCAGGTTTGCCTGTCTTTGTCCCCTTGGTGTTCACATTGCTCACATAGGTAAAACTGTGTCTGGTGATGCAGTTACTTTATCTGTTGTGAGTTACACTGTTCTAGAATACTTGTAATTTGCAGGAGTCTGAGACCTCTGCTTTGGCTACAGGACCCTTTGATATTTGGGCACAATTAGTGCTCCTGTTCACTCAGCAGATTTTGCTCTGTTCACACACTCTATCTTGCTTAAGTAAACCTAAAAATTTTTTTTAAGGACTGGCTAGGAGTAAAATAGAATCAGAGTATTTCAGTAGGCTCTATAAGCAAAGCATTAAGAAAGTGCTTTAAATCCTTTCTATATTAGTTTATAAATTTCTTTTCTAACCTAAATCAGTATTTGGTAGTACTAGTTTTTCTAGAGGCCAACCTGCTGAAAGACAAGGACATTCTTAGACGTTTTTCCTAAAAATACTATCAAATAACAGTATCTGTCACCATCTCATACGTGAAAATACACAAAGATGTGTCATTGTAAAAGTGATTTGAATCAAAGATAATTCAGGCATGATACTTAAAGATGATTTAAGTAACTGAAAATAAAGAAATCCTTTCACAAAGTAAATATTCATGTAGTAAGAATAACAACTAACAGTTAAACGTGTAACTTTTCATTCTAACAGTCTTCATCCTGATAATTTTATATGACTGTCTACTGTTTTTGAACAGTCAGCATACAAAACCAAAATAAAGTCTTTTTGTTAGGAACCATGGTCACATAACAGATTTATGTACCAAAATATCTTGACAT
The DNA here is from genome assembly GCF_028858705.1 of Grus americana. Classification (NCBI taxonomy): domain Eukaryota; kingdom Metazoa; phylum Chordata; class Aves; order Gruiformes; family Gruidae; genus Grus; species Grus americana. The sequence goes on along the minus strand of NC_072859.1, from coordinate 1,130,634 downwards.
TTACTATAAAATTTTGTTTGACTCCAGTTTTAAAAGAAGTTACTAGAAGTTATTGCAAAGTAGTAATTACGAAAGGTCAGAGAAAAGTAGCTTAAAAGATGAATAGCCAATTGTAGATCAGGCATTTAAAAATGGACGTTGGGTGGCAGAAAATAGCTGGCTAATTCAGTGGTACTCTTGTGAAATGACATAGGTAATTAACTTTTCTTTGTTGACAAATTCATTTATAGACAAGTGACAGCAAGAGTGATTTCTATAGGAAGTTAGAAGATATGAGCTTGAGAAACTATAAAGTTACAAATACTTTAAATTTTTTAAAAAAACACTCTGTCTTCTAGATGGATTGCTTGTCTCTTAGAAGATCTACAGGAAAATATTATATATGACCTCACTCTAAATCATATTAAAATATACTTATCCTTGAAAAAAAAAAAAAAAAAAAGTGGAGCTTACTGGAAATACATCTAAATTATAAAACAGTAAATAACTTCATATGAGTGATTTTTTTTTTCCTTCTGATCATGTGGTGCTTTATAATTTCTTTTAAAATATCAATTATAAATTCATATAAAAGGTGTAAAAAAAAGTAGCGTGAACCTGTTTTAAACTAGAAATAAACTTCAGTTAAAATGCCTCTCACAAACAGATGTACCAAAAATACTTTTTCTTGGCATTGTGCATCAAGATAATTTTCTTGGTCCGTTAACTAGAAGACAGCAAGTGGCATCTCTTATTAGCAACTTGCAACTTTCAGGTATAATGAAAAATGTTTTGCATCATCCTTTTTTTGGAGGGTTGCCTTAAATTCAGAGTTATCTTTGTTTCAGCTTAATATTGGAGTATCAACAGGTTATAAGCATGAAATTGATATTTATAGACTTCTTTATATATATAGATATGGCTGCTTGTTACATTTTATTAGATATTCTACCATTTGCCCCCCATATGTAAGATTTCAAAAAAAGATGTAGGGGTTTTTTTATAAATCTAAAAAGTTCCATTTATCTCTGCCTTGATAAATATTCATGGAATAGCACATGCCCTGTTCTTTAGAAACCTATATGAACACAATTTTCCTATACAATTACATTAATTTATACAGAGAAGAAGTTCCTTTACTATTCATTTGGTATCAAGAACTTATAGAAGAAAAGAAAAAAACAAAAACAAAAACAAAAAAACCCCCAAAAAACCCCAACCAACCGAACAACACCCCCCCCCCCCCCAAAAAACCAAACAGGTCGGGTTAGAATTTCATTGTATAAGATGTATAATGTTTTGTGTATAATGTTCTTATGAGAAACTTAAAGTTGTCATGATGTATTAAAAGATCTGCTTGGTTCTAATGGAGATTTATGTGATTTGGTAACAGCCATTTTATTTGACCTTTGTCAAGTCATATAATTTCTTTGATATTCTATTTATTGTAAAACATATTAGGATAATAAGTTTTCCTTTATTCCACCCTTAACGAGCTTTGTCTAGTGTGCAAGCTATTCTGATAAAGAAATGTTGCTTGCTAATGTATTTAGTCACCTTAGATCTTGAATTCTGCTAGTATTTGTAAAAACCTGATGATAGAATTAACAATGTTAGAAATATTTAAAATAGCTCTCACTCACCAGCTAGAACTTCAGAGCTCTTTGCTCTGAAGGATATGAGGATAGAAAGATAAGGTAAAACAGATATTTAGCTCCTCCAGTGGAGCAGAACAAATTGTAGAAAGAGATACAATATCTTTCAGATCAAAATTAGATGTCATCTTTTCATAAGTAGAGTTTGTCTTTGATTCTGAGATAAGCGCACCAAAAATTAGATTTTTTTTTCTGCCACTGCTATCTCTTGGCTTTCTTTATATAATCTGTGGAACATTGCTGGGTTTGGTTTTGTTTTTGTCAAATTGCTTGATCATTAAATAAGAGTTATTTAAATAGCAGATACTCAATGAATTATATTCCAGTTGTAAAAAAGTAATTCTAGTAGAACTAGTTTTAAGCAAAGGAGGAACTATAGCGCATGACAGTAGAAGTCTTAATGGGAAACCCTGAGATGGAATCTCAGTTATACATACTGTACTTTTGCAAAACATTATTTCTTTGTCCCTTGTTCCCCCATGGCATCATCATTATTATTATTATTAATATTATTATTATTATAATTAGGGTATTGAAACACACAACTTGCTCTTGTTTCCAGGAAAACTGAAACTAGGTATTTTTGCCTATGCTACAGTCTCACTTGTTATGATATTTTAAAAGCCTGACTGAATGTCAGCAAAATAAGTCATAAGTAATTTTGTAGACCTAATTAACATACTAAATCAGGAAGGTTATACATAATCTTCAGGTGATATATTTTACACAAGATATTATTTCTGGAAAACTGCAAAAATAACCACGATCATTAATGACTTTAGTGAGGAATGTTTTTTCCTAGGATACTCATGTCAGGAATGTTAAAAAATTACAGAATAATATCTAATTAGCTTTAAAGATGACAGGCTTAGATGACAAATATTCTGTTCCAAACAAACAAGATATATTCCATTTCTTTTCCTCATTTTAAAATGAAAAGACTATAAAGAATTCCTAATCCTGTAGGGCCTCACATTAACACTACATTGACTTGCTGCTAAGGATACATAGCGGTCCTACATTACTGAACTCCAGATTGGACAGATCTCTTATGTGTTACAGTAGAACTCAAAAAACTTATTAGAAACTATCCATAGATCTGCAGCCTGTGCTTGTGGTTGATAGACAATGAGATTTTGTTGTTGTTGAAATTGGTATTCTGATTTGTTTCTATGTAACCATTGAGAAGGAGGGGGAAAAGCCAAAAATGCAGGATGGGGGTGAGAGGAGAGAGTAAAGGTTTCCCACAGGAAAAAAAACAAAGGTATTTGTAGCACATTTTGAATCTGAAAACCACAAAAAAATACTAGTTGGTTACAGAGCTGCACACTCTACAGCCTTTACACGCCTGACAATTATTGCTGTCTCTAAACTCTGACTCACACCAGCTGTAAGACCTGACATTAATTTCTGTTAGTTCACACCAAAATGTGCAAAGAAAGAAAACCTAGCCCCTTCCACACCTGCATATCTTATGAGCACTTACAGGACTGTGGATTATGGAAAATGACTTCTGATTTCCAAAGCTGCCAACTAAGTTACTAAGATCTAGCAGGGGAGAATCAGACTTGGAAAGTTTCTGTCAACCACAGTAACAAAAGTTTTAACAAGATCAGGCCAAGAGGTTCTTGCCTAGAGTATTGGCATGATTGTTCTTCATCAGTTCTTACAAGAATCAAAACTATATCTAAGTTTCTCAAAATTAATGTTATATGCACAATTTGTCTAATCCTAAAATGGAAATGTTGACATGGCTAGGCACTGAGTCAGAAGGATCTGAGAGATAGGAAGAAGTTTAATTATCATGCATATCTGTGTATAATATATGTCATGTTACAGGAAAAGCAGTAGTAAATACATTTTTTTCACCCTAATGTTCCCTGAGATTTGCAGGAAGTTTAATGACTTTCCCATAGTGAGGTTTAGCTCAATTAAAAGGTATGATCTAAAATTTGTATCTCCCCGTACCATACAGGTCATTAAAGCAGGAAGTATTCCACTTACTATGTGATTAAATGCATTCTTGATCAGAGTAGCAGTTATTGAATACATCTTTTTGAATTATCAGTGATACTGAGGAATACGATTGTTCTTCATTTTGCCCAGTAGTTAACGCTGGACCATTTCTTACACACCCTGCCAAAGAAGTCACAGCTACAAAGCATTGTCAAATCCAGTTAAACCACTCATCCTCTTTCTGGGGAAAATGAGAGGACACCCGGATTTCATCCATTTCTTTCTCATGGCAGAAATGGATGGGAATTAATTTAGCATCCTCTACTTCTTGCTGTCCTATGCAGTTTAATATTAAACATTAAGAAATCACTATCACCAGAGATGGTCGTTTTGGTTGCTAGACTATAATTTAACCCCCAAATATCTTAGATATTCCCAACTTCTATACCATTACTGAAATGTTTGAAATTTATTTATTTTTAAATACAGATAGGAATTTTTTGTCATTTTTAGTTCTTCAAATAGTTCTCCTTGCCCCTCAGATGAAAAGTTTAATATTTAACAGCCTGCTTTAAAAAAAAAAAAACCCACACCAAAACAAAACAAAAACCCAAACCAACAAACAAAACCCACCACAACCAGAGTTAAGCTTATCTTTTCAAAAACAAAGTGGTGAGTGATTGCTAACTGACGCACTAAGTGAAGGAAAAAAAAAAAGCGCAAGCATTTTCAGAGCTCACAAGTCCTCAAATTTTCTTTGTTCAGACCTTCAAACATTTTTTTTTTCCCCAAAAGAAAAAGCAATTATAACGGAAACACCTTTCTTTTTCTTTCTTTTTGAAATCTTGGCATTCTGACTTCTGGAATATACTATATATGCCTTTCATGTCTGAATTATACAATACAAGTTACTTACAGGCAGCCAATATTTTGGTCTATTTAAATACAACGCTTTCCCTGAAAGGCCACTGCATCTTTTTATAGTAGTATATCCAAAAGTGTGAGCTATTTCAAGCTCTTGATACAAGAGCTGTATCAAGACCCTGAAATTTAGGAGAGGAAACTTTCAGTTGTTTGAGGAATTAGTGGATGTGACCTGCTGGGAAGCTTCCCTCAGGGGTAAAGGAGCAGAACTGCAGCTGTCAGTTCTTTAAGGACATTTTACTTAGAGCACAAGAGCTGTCAATTCCCATGCCTTAGAAATTAGGCAAGGAAGGCAGGACACCAGCACGTCTCCTGGTCAAACCAAAATGTAAGAACAAAAATGCTTAGGCAGTGGAAGCAAGGACATGAACCCTGGGAGGAATATAGGGAAGCTGCCCAGATGTGTAGGGATGGTACTAACAAAGCTAAGGAAAGGTTACAGCTGAATTTAGCAAGGCATGTGAAAAATAATGACTTTTAGAGTTATGTTGGTCAGAAAAGGAAGACGAAAGAAAATGTACCCAAAGGTGTCCAAATGACACCAAGCTGAGTGATGCACCTGATCACAAGGATGGGAAGGGATGCCGTCCAGAGGGACCTTGGTAGGCTTCAGGAGTTGGTCATGTGAACCTCATGAAGTTGACATGTCTGACAGTTTGACACTGTCCCGCATGACATCCTTTTCTCTAAATTGGAGAGATATGGACTGGACGGATGGAACACTTGGTGGATAAGGAATTGGATAGATGGTTACACTTGAAGAGTTGCAGTCAATGGCTTGATGCCCAGGTGGAGATCATTGATGAGTGGTGTTCCTCAGGGGTCGGTACTGGGACTGGTGCTGACATCCTTGTCAGCGACATGGACAGTGGGATCGAGTGCACCCTCAGCAAGTTCGCTGATGACACCAAGCTGTGTGATGGGTCAACACACTGAAGGGAAGGGATGCCATCTGGAGGGACCTTGACAAGGTTGAGAGGTGGGCCTGTGCGAACCACATGAAGTTCAACAAGGCCAAGCGCAAGGTCCTGCACATGGGTTGGGGCAACCCCAAGCACAACTACAGGCTGGGCTGGATTGAGAGCAGCCCTGAGAAGAAGGACTTGGGGGTGCTGGTTGATGAAAAGCTCAACATGAGCCAGCAATGTGGTCTTGCACCCCAGAAAGCAAATTGTATCCTGGGCTGCACCAAAAGAAGCATGACCAGCAGGTTGAGGGAGGTCATTCTGCCCCTCTACTCTGCTCTTGTGAGACCCTAGGCTGCTCTGGGGCCCCCAACATAAGAAGGTCATGGAGCTGTTAGAGTAAGTCCAGAGGAGGGCCACGAAGAAATTCTTTACTGTGCAGGTGGTGAGGCACGGGAACAGGTTGCCCAGAGAACTTGTGGATGCCCCCTCCCTGATATTGTTCAAGGCCAGGTTGGACAGGGCTTTGAGCAACCTGGTCTAGTGGAGGGTGTCCCTGCCCATGGCAGGGGGTTGGAACTAGATGATCTTTGAGGTCCCTTCCAACCCAAACAAATCTATGATTCTATGATTCAAAAGTCAGTAAGGCCAAGTGCAAGGTCTTGCACATGGGTCAGGGCAATCTCCAAGATCAATACAGACTGGGGGAGGAATGAATTGCAAGCAGCCCTACAGTGAAGAACTTGGGGGTACTGATGGATGAAAAACTGGACATCAGCCAGCACTGTGCACTTGCAATCCTGAAACCAAATTGTATCCTCGGATGCATCAAAAGAAGCATGGCCAGCAGTTCAAGGGAGGTGATTCTCCCCCTCTATTCCGCTCTCGCAAGATCCCATCTGGAGTACTGCATCCAGCTCTGGGGTCCCTAGTGCAAGAAGAACATGGACTTGTTAGAGCAGGTCCAGTGAAGGCCACAGAAATGGTCAGAGGACTGTAACACCTCTCCTGTGAAGAAAATCTGAGAGAGTTGGGTTGTTCCGCCTGGACAAGAGAAGGATTTGGGGAGACCTTATTGTGGCCTTCTGATATATGAAGAGAGCTTATAAGACAAAGAGTTTTTACCAGGGCCTGTAGTGACAGGACGAGGGGCAACATTTTTAAACTGAAAGAGAGTAGATTTACATTCGGTATAAGGAAGACATTTTTTACGATGAGGGTGGTGAGATACTGGAACAGGTTGTTTCCCAGGGAAATTATGGATGTCCCAACTCTGGAAGTGTTCAAGGTCAGGTTGGACAGGGCTCTGAGCAACCTGATCTAGGGGAAGATACCCTTGCCTGCGGCATGGTGTTGGACTAGATGATCTTTAAAAGGTCTCTTCCGATCTAAACCATTCTATGATTCTAAGATCACCCAAAGCTGACTCCAAGATTCACTATAAAATAATTTTCTGATTCTTGTAGTTAATTGAGCTTGAAGATATTTGGAAGTTTGGAAGTAGTGAAACTTAGTCTCCGCAAGTAACTGTTATTTCATTACTTCTATAACATTCCAGATTATTTTTCTTCCAAGTAGACACTTAAGCTTAGGATTTAAATTTTACAGCTGTTTAGCAATGATTTTTTCCTACTACAGAGCTATGTTCGTGATGACAACAAAGATATCATGATGATATCAAAAGAATATGTATTTGTACTGGTTTTGGATGGTATAGTGTTAAATTTCTTCATAGTATCTTATATTGGGCTATGTTTTAGATTTGCAATCAAAAGATGCTTGTTCACACAGGATGTTTTAGTAACTACTGAGCAGTGCTTGCACATGGTCAAGGGATTTTCTGTTTCTCAAACCATACCACCAGTGAGTAGGCTGGGGGTGCATAAGAATGTGGGAGGGGACGCAGCTGGGACAGCTGACCTTAACTGGCCAAAGGGATGTTCCACACCATATGTGGTGGGCTTACCCTGGCTGGCGGCCAGGTACCCACCAAAGCTGCTCTATCACTCCTCTCCTTAACTGGACAGGGGAGAGAAAATATAACGAAAGTGTCTTGTGGGTCGAGATGAGGACAGGGAGAGATCACTCACTAATTATCGTCATGGGCAAAACAGACTGAACTTAGAGCAAAATTCATCTAATTTATTATCAAGCAAAACAGAGTAGAGGAATGAGAAATAAAACCAAATCTTAAAACCCCTTCCCCCACCCCTCCCTTCTTCCTGGGCTCAATTTCACTCCTGATTTCTCTCCTTCCTCCCCCCCAGTGGCACAGGGGGATGGGGAATGGGGGTTGCAATCCGTTCATCACACGTTGTCTCTGCCGCTCCTTCCTCCTCAGGGGGGAACTCCTCACACTCTGCCACTGCTCCAGCATGGAGTCCCTCTCACAGGAGACAGTCCTCCACCAACTTCTCCAACGTGAGTCCTTCCCACGGGCTGCAGTTCTTCACCAATTGCTTCAGGGTGGGTCCCTTCCACGGGCTGCAGACCTTCAGGAGCAGACTGCTCCAGCATGGGTCCCCCACGGGGTCACAAGTCCTGCCAGCAAACCTGCCCTGGCGTGGGCTTCTCTCTCCACGGGGCCACAGGTCCTGCCAGGAGCTTGCTCCAGCGTGGGCTTCCCACGGGCCACAGCCTCCTTCAGGTGTCTCCACCTGCTCCAGAGTGGGGTCCTCCACGGGCTGCAGGTGGAATCTCTACACCCCCTCATCCTTCCTCCATGGGCTGCAGGGGGACAGCCTGCTTCACCATGGTCTTCACCACAGGCTGCAGGGGGATCTCTGCTCCGGCGCCTGGAGCACCTCCTGCCCCTCCATCTGCACTGACCTGGGTGTCTGCAGAGTTTCTTACATCTTCTCACTCCTCTCTCTGGCTGTAAAAGCTGCCGCTCCTTTTTTTTTTTTTCCTCCTCAACTATGTTATCACAGAGGTGCTACCACCATCGCTGATGGGCTCGGCCTTGGCCAGTGGCGGGTCCATCTTGGAGCCAGCTGGCATTGGCTCTGTCAGACACAGGGGAAACTTCTAGCAGCTTCTTGCAGAAGCCCTCCTGTAGGCCCCCCTCCCCCCCAAAAAAAACAAAACAAAAACCTTGCCACTCTCTGCAGTCTCTGTGTCCTCTCCTGGGGATGCAGCGGCCTGTGCTCAAGGCCAGGTCTGAGATGCCGAATCTGGGTGGCCCCAGATCAGAATTTTCTGAAAGAAGCCATGTGAAAAATAACCATGAGAAGCTTCAGTGGGATGTCTCCCACTTACTTGGCAGTTGCATTTAAGCTCAGGCTTTTGCCAGTGGACTTTGAGCTACATTCTTCTTGTCTCCACCTCCCTGACCCTTAGCATGGTTTAACTTCCTGGCTTGACTTTAGCCCTTCTTGATGAGCGCAGACTTGTCTGGTGATTGCTGGGCTGTCAGGTGACTGATTACTGTCAACAAAGCTGCTCTGCTTTTCTCACTGTGAGGGACTGTGTCTTGAGTGGACTGTCTCAAAGCTTGTTTGCAACCCTGGTAAGCTCTTCACAAGACTCCCCGCCAGATTGGCTGAGCCCAGTTGCCATAAACAGACCAACAGGGCTCAAGGAACAGCCACATCGCTTCAGGGGTGTGGTGGGGGGTGTGCCTAGACAGGGGAGACCGCCCCAACCTGTTGAGACATGCGTAGTCCACAGCGAGGAATCACACGGTGGTCGCGTGCACATCATGGGACCAGCATGTCAGGACTGAGAGCATGCGCAGGGATGCACTCTGTGCTGTCGTCTAGGGAACAACCTCCCCAAATGTCCTATAAAGGACTGCTCAGTCAAACAGCGAGGGGGACCCTCACTGGCAGAATACACGAAGACTACGGACCAATGGGACGCTGCTGGATCCATGGTGGTGACTTTCTTTCGCAACTCTATCCCGACTGCTTGCTAGACTTCCTTCTTTTCTATTCTCTGTCCCTTTTCTATCGCTACTTTCTTACGACGGGGAATAAATACTTTGTTCAGACAGGCAGTCAATAAAGTCCTCCAGTTAGCAGCATTTGACCTTGTTCGTGTCTTAATCTCGCTCTGGGTATAACAACGAATCTTCCCAGCCCGGGCCTTCCCGGATCGGAACACTCACTCACGTTCAGTGACTCCACCCTTGTTAGTAAAGATGCTGCACCTGCATCTGCCTTGCTGTCACCCAACTCACTTTTCCTTGTGGAGCATCTCATCCTCACTCAGCCACAAATTTTCTTCTCTCAGAGTAGTTCTAATCCCCAAATGTCGAAGCCCCATTCATTACTAATACTGTAATTTTCAATAAATCATCCCGTCTCAGTAAAATTATGCTACCTAAAACAGCTACACAGCCATTTGCCTACTCCCCTACCTACCCCCTAGTGAGATAGGGGAGAGAGTAGAAAACAAATTGCTCACCACCCGAACCTGATATTCCGCTAGTTCTGAGCTGAACTGCATCCCAGCCCACCCCCCAGTTATATACAGAGCATGACATCACATGGTATGGAATATCCCTTTGGCCAGTTTGGGTCAGCTGTCCTGGCTGTGTCCCCTCCCAGCTTCTTGTGCACCCCCAGCCTCCTCGTTGGTAGGGCAGTGTGAGAAGCTGCAAAGTCCTTGACTGCTTGGCAACAACTAAAAACATCAGAGTGTTGTCAACATTATTCTCATCCCAAATCTGAAACACAGCACTACAGCAGCTGCCAGAAAGAAAATTCTTTCTGCCAAAACCAGGACATACCTATTTCCCCCCTCTTTAGTATTTTCCTTTGTATTTCTTACTCTGTGATGCTGCCTGCTGTCATGAACATTCATCTTTATCTGATATTGGCAATTATACTCAGTTTCACTTGTATTGTAGAAATTCTGCTGCTTTCTTCCTGCGCATTATATTAACATCAAAGCTTTTTTTTTTGTTGTTGTTGTTGTGGGGTTTGGGGTTTTTTTCGTGTGTGTGAGGCCTGGGAAGTTAGAAAATGAAAGAAAACCAGGAAAAGTTTAGGGAATACAACATGCCACTAAACAGAATCACCATAAAATAGTATACCGAAGACAGTCTGAATGTTAAAAAACTGCATTAGTGACGTGGTTTAGCCCCAGCTGGCAGCTGAGCACCACACGGCCGCTCGCTCACCCCTCCCCCCAGCGGGATGGGGAGGAGAACGGGAAAACAACGGCAAAGCCTGGAGGGTTGGGGTAAGGACAGTTTACTGGGACAGCAAGGGAGAGGGAAACAACCAACAACAGTACTGATAACAGATATTCACAATGGGTGATAACAGAGAACAATTTACCGATCCCATGACCAACCGGACACCCAACCCGTCCCGGAGCCACGCCAAACCCGCCCCTGCCCGACTAGCCCCCTGTTATGGTGAGCATGATGTCACATACTATGGAATAGCCCCCGGCCAGCTTGGCTCACCTGTCCTGGCTCCTTGGGAAATTAACTCTGTCCTTGCCAGAACCAGGACAAAGCTGTACATTTTGTCTGTAAAGTTAATCACTTCGCAATTCATAGTTTAAAAAATCCAGGTTTATTCTTCTGTTGTGGTATGAGCAGCTATCTTCAGCACAAATCTTTTCTGTTCCATGGCAAGTAAGAGGAACTCACAAGTTTTACTCGGCATGTTGGCATTATATAGCATTGGCTATTCTACTTTTACCAAGAATTGTAAGTTTGCCATCTATGTACAGGAACTAAGTAATTAATAAGTATTTTTCCTGCCATTAAGTCCAAGTAAGGAAGGAAATTGTAGTGGTAGGAGTTTCTCAGTCGACACTTTTGATTTTGACTCATTTTCCAGTGTAGTGTGGAGCTGATATTTTGACTCATTCTAACAACATAGTGTAATAACACACAGTCTTCTCTATAGGGTAGTGGTCTTTCAATACAGATGCAATGTAGGATTCTGTGGTTACGCTAAATGTGGGGCTGTGTCTTTGAACTATTCAGTATTAAGAAAACCTAAATTTATATTAAGGTATAAATCTGATGGGTGGTATGGGGGAAAAAGATCTCCTATCATCTTCAGAGTTGAACCCAGGAATTGTGTGGATCCTAGAGTTCAAACCATGTTACTTTACCATGTGGGAAGCAAAAACCAAGAAAGACCAACAATAGCAAAGTACATGCAGAAGTCTACACAGTATTTGACAGAGACAGGCATATTTCTTTTTCTAGTGGCTACATATAAAGATGGTTCAGACTTCTTTAACTGGTTGATAAGTGGGACCATCTCGTCTAAAGCTAAATGAATGACCAAGAAATGGACATATATTCACCACATATTCGTATTGTAGGGAAGTGGAAGAAGGAAGACCATGTATAATAACATCCTAAGTTTCCCTGATGATTTGGATCTTTGCACTTCTACTGAAAAGTCAATGTAAATACATATCATTCACATCCTTGCAAATTTTGATATATATGTGTGTACATGTATGTTACTGAAGAGAAAGAAATATTCTATGTGCTAGTTATGTATGTATTTTCACAGATTTCATGATTACACAGTAGTTTCACTATACATTGTGCTGTTATTTTTATTGCACAGATCTAAAGCAGGATGCACTGCCGTATGTTTTATTTGTATCCTATGAGACTGGAAATATTGGAAATAAGTATTTCTTAAATTTCTTTTTTTTTCCCCTGCTATGAAACAGCTGTGTTGCAGTTTAATTTCTTCAGAGCTTCATATTCATTGAGTTTTATATCCAATGTTTGTCCTGCATATGCATGAGCTGGAGAATAATGCAAATATATCTCAATTTTTAGTAGTTAGCTAGAAAGGATTTGTTGTCTTCTGTTCATTTTTAAGCACTTAGAATTATGTGTGACTATTTGAGCAAAAATACTATTTTCAGAGTTAAATTTTGAGTTGCTTTGAGTGACAATGTCAAAGAAGTAGAAATACTAAAAAAAGAATTGGAAAGGTAATCAGACTATATTGCCAATAAATGTAAAAGTTGTTTTCAAAACAGAACGGTAGTCTTTGAAGTGTTGGAGAAAAAAAAAATGGCAAGATTTAGGAAGTATCTGGATGAGCAGGGGGGGAATAATTATTATGATCAAATATGCATCTGGAAAAGATTATTTTATTAAGAAATGGAAACAGTGAAGCTTTCTGTTGCTTTTCCCGAGTCATGTAACACAGGAATGGCTCTCACTAACCTTGCATGTAGTTGCTAATATTTTCTGGAAATATTTTAGAGGATTTCTTACATGCTAAAGAGTCTATTCTATGCCTTTTTTTCAGAAATAGCAGTTTCTTCAGCCTTATTGACATAACAACTGCATGTCCTTCCCCACCTCTTTGCACCTGTCATCTGTACAACAGACTAAATCAGTGGGAGCTGGAAACATTATAGGTCTGCAGGAAAGGATGGAAAAATACATTTCCAAACATTTCCTTCCACTAGAAGCTTTTGCAGGAAACAAGGAATCAAAACCTGCTTTACTACAAATAAGGGTTGCGCATCTTCAAACATAGCACTGAATATATTTTTATATAGCTTTAAAGACTTACAGATTTGCTAGATTAGAGAATAAATAAAGATTTTAAGGGCAAAAAATAATCTGATCATTGATCAAGTTGAGATAAGCATAAAAGATGAAAACACTCTCCCAATAAAGAGGAATCCGTTGTATTAGTAGAAGACAGAAATGTTGAGGATATAGTTAAAAATTCTGGTATAGAAGGTTAAGGGATCTGAAGGGCGAGTAACCATTCTCCCTTGCCTGAGTGTTTTGATCCTACTTTATTATGTCTAAAGAAAATGAAACCTTTTCAATTCTTCTTTAACAAGACATGTCTGAAGTGTGCTGTATGAGAGGGAGAAAAGAAACCTGACAGGTCTTCTGAGAGTTTGACCACAACTTTGTTTAAGTACTTCAAGAGGCATAGAGTATTAGCTCTCATGGAAGAAGAGAACACAGCACACTATCATTATAAGCAAATGCACTTTTGCTCAGATCAAATTTAATCTTCCTTTTGTGGACTAACTTTATATTTTTGGCTCAATTTTCTAACACATAGACCAATGGTGGAGTGCCACCTTATTCTGATATATGCTGGACTGTAGGAATTGACAAGTCAGGCATTTTTAGAATCTATTTATGTAATAATACTTGTGTAATAACTTGTATAATAACAGCCATAACCTTTGTCTTTTTTATCTTTTATTTTTTCTGAGCCTGTGCCTCATTTTAATGTTAGTTGCATGCTGATGCACTGTTCTGTCTGTTTGACGTGAATTACAGAACTCTGGTCTATATTTTAGTGTTTTTATTTTTTGAAAAATCTCTCTTTGGCTGATCTAGTGCTGAGCTCAATATGTGTCTGAACAGTTTTCTTGCCAGAACAAATGAAAGGAGTTCAAAACATAGTAGTCATCTAAATTTCAATTTGCAGAGAAGTGAGAACTTTACAGAAATCTGAGCAGGGTTCTGGTTCTTTCTAATGACAGTGTGAGGTTCAAGACAAACTCTCAGAAGTCTTGATCAGTAGCTGATTTTGACACAGGCATAACTGTCACATGTTGAAGCCCTTGGCTTTTCAGAACCTCATGAAGTAAGACCATCCAGCTCCTGTTTCTGTGGTTTAAAAGCTTGAGACAAATGGGAGTTTGTGCAGCAGGGTTTGCCTAACTGAATCACAAGAGGGAATGCCAGCAAATATTAGCAGCAGACCAGTCCACATATCCTTGACACAGAAAAGAAATGAGTTTGGCAGAGGAATAGAATTGTCATGAATGAACTCAACACACATGCACACACAAACACACACATATATAGCATAATAAAAATCAGTATACAGAGTCACCGAATATTTGAGATTGGAAGGGACCTCTGGAGATTTCCTAGCCCTGCTCAAGCAGAGTCAGCTAGAGCAGGCTGCCTGGGGGAAAGCTGGCAGCAGTTGACCCCCGGTGTGTGCTGGTGCATGAAGTTATTCCTCCCCAGGGGCAGGGCTTTGCATTTCCCTTTACTAAACTTCATGAGGGTCCTGTCTGCTCATTTCTCCAGCCTGTTGAGGTGCCTCTAAATAGCAGCACACCCACCCAGTGTATCTACCACTCCTCCCAGTTTTGCATCATCTGCAAACTTGTTGAGGGTGCAGTCATCATCCAGATCATTAGTGAAGAGGTTAAACAGTATTGACTCCTGAGGAACACCACTAGTAACTTTGTGCTGCTGATCACAAAGCCAGTCAGTTTTCAATTCACCTTCATATCTAGCTCTTATCTAACCTGTACTTAATCAGCTTTTCATGAGAATGTCATGGCAGACAGCATCAAAAGTGTTGGTAAAATTTAGAAACAATATTCACTGGTCCCCTCATCCACCAAGCCAGTCATCTTAATGTAGAAGGCTGTCAGATTGCTTAACTACAATTTCCCTTTTGTAAATCCATGCTGACTGCTCCCAAACACCTTGTCCCTAATCTGTTTCAAAATGGTTTCCAGCATAAGTTGCTCCATTACTTACTTTGCCACTCATTGAGATGAGGCTAGCTGGCTTGTAGTTCCCTAGACCTCCTTTTTACCCTTGAAGATAGGAGTCACATTTGCTTTTTTCTAGTCCTCAGGTCCCTCCTCTGGTCACCATGGGCCTTCAGAGATAATTGAGAGTGGCCTCACAATGACATCAGCCAACTCTCAGCACTTGCAGGTGTATCCCATCAGTCTCCAGGTATTTGTTCAGTTTGTTTAAGTGTTCTCTGTCCTGATCCTTCTCTGTCTAGGGTAAGTACTCTTTCCTACAGGCTTTTTCTCTGGTCTCGGAGGCCTTGGATTTCTGAAGGCTACTGGCCTTGAGAGGAATTAGGAGAAGGCGGCATTGAGTAACTTGACCTTCTCCATGTCTTTTGTTACCAGGGCCTTAGCCCCATTCAGTAGCTGGTGAACATTTCCCCTGGCCTTCCTTTTGCTGATGTACATGTAAAAGCCTTTCACGTTCCCATGTTGCCCTTCACATCCCACATCAGATTCCACTCCAGACTTTGATTTTCCTAATCACATTTACTAGTCCCCAAGAAATCTTCCCATGTTAAGGAATTAGAGATTAGTGTTATGAGGATGCATAAAAAATCCTGAAAAAAAATCAAGCCAGCTTTTGAGAAATAGGAACTGAAGCAAAATTGTTGTCTTCCTTCTCTCATTTTCATTGTTTATGACTGATGGCTTTATGCTATTGCACCTCTCACAAAAAGGCGTCTCCTCTGCTCCTGTCACTGTTTATCTTGGTTTTGCTTTTGCCAGCCATCCCTGCTGTACATTCAGCATAATGCCCTGCTTTCTTTGCAGTCTCCTATGCTTATCTTGTCCTTTCCCTGGCAACTTGTTTTTACTTGGATGACTTCTGTGTCCACCTATGTTTGCCACTTTGGTGGTCATCTTACTCTCATGTGAAATAAACATATGGTGTGTTTGTCTTTAGAGAGTTATAAAATACTTATATACTGTTGCTGGTTACACTGCTTTAATATGCTTACATTTGAGTTTAAGGCAAAATAATTTTAACCATAACCTAACTAATACATATGTAACCTACAGGTGTCAGAGGCCTCTGATAGGCTGCAGAATGCACTCACTGGTGAGGCAAGGAGAAAAACCTCCATGAGATACTTCCACTGATAAACTAAGGGGAGGAAGAGAGGCCAGTTTCTGTCCTGTTATGATATTAGCTACTTTTCTGCTGTACTCTGACACATTTCTCTTTTTCTTTTTAAGTCACCTTGAGTCTTTCTGTCTGAAAACAAATGCTGAACATTTTGCAAACAGAACAGTGGACATAAGTGTGAGCAGATGGCAAACTCTGCTGCAAAGTTTGAGTGCTGCTTTCTGAAAAGTGACAGATGAAAATGTAGCTTCTATCAGAAACTCAAAAGCCAGAAAGCCCATTGAAAGTTCCTCTCTTTTTCATCAACAGACTGATAACATCTCAAGTGCAAATATATTCAGCATTACTCTGTCATGCTGTAGAACTGGATGCTGATGCAATGTTTTTATTTTATTAAGAGGCCAAGATTTTTTTAAAAAACCTCATTAACCGATAGTATAAGGCTCAGATATTAGAACTGACTTAGAGAAATACAATCAGTCATGGTAATAGAATGAAAACCAACCTAAGCATTTTCTGTTGTGGATGAATGGCGTGTGTTGCACACCATGAACAATCAAATGACTAAATACATTTTAAGGATTCATAAAGCAACTTGATCTGTCAGATTCAATTCTTAACTAAAAATTATCTCTGTAAAAAATATGAAAATTGTTATACTAATATGATGTGGCAGGTCAGGCAATTATTTTCTTAGCATATTTGGGAGCTGCATATTTATCACAAGCAGAATCTCAGCTTCTGTTATTTTCTTGCTTGATATAGATTTTCCCATAGCACCTGAAAAATGTATATTTTATAGTAAAGCCAAGCCACAGGGACACATTCAACATAATACAAATAAATGCTCCTACTGCTACTAAGAGAAAAGATACTATTAGTACTAAAACAGCCAAATCTTACCTCTCTATTGTGTCTTAAAGTTTTGAGTCAGGAGAATGATTGTGGAAGATGACTCTGTATTTAGCTGAGGAGAATTAGATGATTTTTTTCTTTTTTTTACTTTTTTTTTTTACAGTGAGAAATATATGATGCTTCAGCTCTGTTTTGAACATATTTATGTACTGATTTACTCTTCAGCTGAAATATTGCAAGGATACAAAATATGGCTTGACTCTCAGTGTGACATCAAAAGCAATCATAAATGCCATAGTAAAAAGACTTTTTAGATGCTGATCCTACAAACGTCACTGCACAGGCAGTCAGTTGTGGGGATATAGCAGATCCTCTGCCATATATTGTCTGAATACTTGAAAGGAGCTTTCTTCACACATTGTTAATTTATCATTTGTACTTTTGACCTGTTTTTTGTAGAATATCTCTTATAATTGTACTTTGGTATTGAAAAGAATGCTTGATGTCACTGTATCAGTGTATTCAACAAATAAATATAAGTAGGACCACATGCAGTTATGCACTGATGCTTAGGTACATTAATAACCTGTCTCTCTTCAGATGTTTGTTGGAACTTGTTCATTATTACAGGTGAGAAGATGAATTTCTAGCATAAGACAGAGGATGGCAGTGGAAGAAACAAGAAATTAATAGAGTTGAGTTTTATACAGTCTTTCTTGGAGATTTCATTCCAAAACAATGCTTCACTCTTTTTCATTACAGTTAAACAATTTTAAGAGTTGAAACTATCATCTAGTGGCAATTCAAGATTATATGTGATAAGGGTTCTGACTCCTTTCAATGAGAATAAGAAAAGGAAAAATATTTTGTTCAGGAACACTTCTGCTACTCAGCTAATGAGAAATGTTCAGGCTCATCAGTAAATTGTAGAAACGATCCGTATTTATACTGCAGTTCTGAAAGATGTTGAGAGGGAGAACACGGAAAAGAAAAATAAAATGTTAAGAATACTTTGCATGTCCCAATGTGAAGTTTTGTCATCAAAAAATGACTAGGAAATGATCAGGTAAACAAGAGTAACATTATTGCTGAAAGTACCGTAGTTATCATACCTTTGAATCATACAATCACAGAATGGTTTGGGTGGGAAGGGACTTCACAACCCATCCAGTCCCACCCCCTGCCATGGGCAGGGACACCCTCCACTAGCCCAGGTTGCCCAAAGCCCCATCCAACCTGGTCTTAAACACTGCCAGGGAGCCAGGGGCAGCCACAGCTTCTCTGGGCAACCTGTGCCAGGGCCTCACCACTCTCACAGGGAAGAATTTCTTTCTAATATCTAATCTAAATCGACCCTCCTTCAGCTTGAACTCATTACCCCTTGTCCTGTCACTACACTCCCTCACAAACAGCCCCTCTCCAGCTTTCCTGTAGGCCCTTCAGGTATTGGAAGGCCACAAGTAGGTCTCCAGTTGACTCTCTTATGGCTTTAGTGAAGTAAATGCCACTGAGTTTTCATTTATTTTATTACAGGCTGCTGTATCCAGAAAGTCAATGGAGGCGAGGCTACTACAGCTCCATTTATTCCCAATAGAGACATGCAGAAACACTCATGTGCAACACATATACATGTGGCCCACCACACAGAGCAACGCAGGTAGAAAACATATCATTCACTCAAACACAAACAGTACCAACTGCCTCATTATTTCTCCTCTTTGGCTGAGCTGGGTGACAGTCCACTAGTGTATATATATACACATACGTACAAGGACGGTCCCTCCAGCAGCTGGGTCAGACACTCAGCCTGCCTAGTAGCTGCCCTTGGAATCCAGCCTCAGTTGCTGGCCCCTGGACATAGAAGCCCCCAAGGCCACATTCCTACTCCAGCTGTTGGTACAGGCACCCCTTACACATATGCACGTGTGTGTGTGCGCACACCCACACTCACACCCCCCTACCCCAACACACACTGTGAATCCTCCAGCAGCTGGCCTTAGCACACAGTCTGTCCAGTTGCTGGTCCTATATCCTTGCTCTCCCAATTTACTTCCTGCACAAAAGCACAAGTACATGTGCAAAAGGATGCAAACTGGGACACACACATTGCCTCAGACCCTGCAGTCTCTCCAGCAGCTGGTCAGGACCCCATCATCCCTCTGATAGCCAATTCCTCCTGTGGTCACACTCACAGACATACTCAGACACCTTTGCTCCCAGGCCACTTCACCCATTTGCTGCTTCTCTGGCTTGGTCCTTGACAGTGATCACATACTCACACACACCCCCCATACTGGCTCCTGTCATTGGCACCACAGGTGCACGTCCCCTTTGAGCCATGGTCCCACTGCAATTGCTGGACTCGGCCTCTTCACCAAAACACCTATGTGCATGCTGCATAGGGAGTCTTCATCCAGGGCAGAGTTAGGAAGGAATTTAAGAAGACAGGACAGACAGTGCTGGTGAGGCACAGGGCATGCCCAAGCAAGCGTATCAATTTGCCATGTGTTTACATAAGACCCACCACTCTTATCCCCTTTTCTCTGTTTTCCCATGTTTGTTCCTCCTTTACCACTTAATCCCTCCCTTTCTCTACCTTTGGCTCCTCCTCTAAATATCCCATAAAAAGTTCTTGCTCTTCCCCTGCATCCCCTAATGTGTCCCATACTCCTGGGCAGTAACCCTTCTCAGTTTGTGAGGTGACCTGTGGAGGCACTCCGCTGTCTTCTGTTCATATTTCTAGATGATCCATTTTCGATCATTGTTTTAGTATCTCAGTACTATTTCTAAAGTCTCCTTAACTCACTGTGACCTAGTTAATTTAAGCTTGTAGTTGGCATAGAAAACCTTGCAGTAAACTAAACAAGGACCTAGTTAAGACACAAACAGGAAAGGTCTGATGTCTCAGTGCTAAGTGCAGGTATGTCATGGTCGTCATGGCCTCTAGTCAAAAGCAAATATTTCAAGTGTTGCATTAGGCAAAATGACAATGCAACTACGAGTACAGTAGAAGAAACTCTCTCAATGGAAAAGCAAGTGCTATACACACACAACATGGCACTGCTAAATTCAGTTTATTAGGCCACCAGGGTGACCAGCCCACTTGATACCCTGGTACACCTTTCCAGCAGCTCCCATCAGATGCTGGTCCATGGCCCATCTCAAGGCTCTCAGTTGCCTCCTGGGCACACTCTCCTTTTGGCCATGCGTCTGTTTGCATAGAACACTGTTCCAGGGCAAAGCTCCACATCAGAAAGTTTTTCAGTGCAAAAAAGTGTCTAAACTAAGATAAAGGAAAAGTCTATTAGAATTACACAGTAGCACTTTTTTCAAACCAAAGTGGGAATTTTGCAGTCTTGAGAGTTTTCTTGGGGCTTCTGGGGTTTTTGTGGGTTTTTTTGCTGGAATGCATTGTAAGTGATAAAAATGGTAAACAGACCAGTAAGGAAATGAAGGGCCAATAATAGCCAGAGCACCTGCTGCTATATTTTAAAATTAAACAAAACCTTATAGTTTTTTTCTTCATATGCCTGTTTTCATCCTTGTTTAGCCCTATCATTTCTTTAAATATAAATTAAAAAAATATATACCATAAAATAATTTTTGGGTTTTTTTCTGATATGGCAGTTTACCATTTGTGCCTATGTCTCTGTATTCTGAATGAAAGATGCAACATTAATTTTGGTTTCTATGCAGAGCAACGAATCTTTCCATAAAGGAGAGTGCAATTGTTAAAACTGAAATTACTGTTCACAAAAAAGGAAGATAGGTGGGACTACATTTAGGCTAGTATCACAGAAGGTTTCTAACTCTGTATAAGTAAGAACTATTGCAGAAACTTACACAACAGTGTGCTGGCTGAACTTCTGTGTTGTATCTATACCTCTGATAGTATGAGGACAATATATAATGGTATATCACTATATCTACCTTTCATGCTTATCCTCATACACTTCTATAACTTTCTATGCAGAACACAGCATCCAGTTTGTATAGTGATTTGTTAATTTTTGTCAGTGGTGGGATTTTTACATAAATATCTTAATCACCACAACTCCCATATATCTGTTTATTTTAATGGAAGCTATTCATATTTGCTATAGTTCATTTCTGATACAGAAAGATGTTTAGAACATTGGCTACAGGAGTATGCTGTGCAAGTCTGATGGTATCATGACATCTATCCAAGGCAAAAAACCTAATCTTTAATGAAACTGGACAAAACCAGTTTTCGAGGAAATATTTGATTTTCTCAAAATAAGGTCATCCCTATTTTATTAATTTGAGTCAACTTTGCTGAGTAATTTTTGCCTTTTGGCTTATAATGGCAATGATAATGTGTCTCATTTCACCACTGAGCACTCACCTAATATGCGAGATATTCTAGTTCACTTCTCTCTTTTGCTTGAGAAGACTCAAACCCATTATAACTTCACAGTCATTGCAGTTCATCTGGGAGAAGTGGACCTTGGGTAATGATGTCTATGATAATGAGGGATGCAGTTAATACAAAGTAGGGGAAAGTCAGGAGCAGAAATCAATATCAACACATATAAACATATTTCATAGAGTCCATGGCATTTTCCTAAGGCAGATATTGAAACTAAAAACTACTTTCTGTTTGTTTTGAGAGCAAGGATTTTAAGAAAGGCATCCTGCATGGCTACATGCCCCAGATTTCTAGGCTATTGTATTTTTTCTTCTTTTCTCTGGCTCAGGAGAAGATATCACGTTTAGACTTTGAATCTGTGCCTTGGTTTCCAAACAATGTTTGTGTTAATTCTAAAGTAACTTTATCAGTTCTTAATTTCACTGAAAGAAGTTAAAAAAAAAAATAGTCAAGTCTTATACTTAATTATGCTTAATTAGCCAGACCAGATCAAATCATCATGACTTGATACTTCTTTAACATGGGCAGCTCCCTAGAATTCATTCCAATCCAAGAATTCCTGCCTCCCTGACTTTGCCTTGGGACAACATTTGTCTTTCAGTGCTGCTGATGTGAAGAGAAACATCCATGTCTAGCCTGAACTGTGTGAATTTTCCTTTTTGATTTTAAGTGCCCATGATGGTAGTACACTGCACTATGTGGAGCACATCAATGATAACTTCTGTCTCCAAGTGTTAGAGGAGCCAGTGAGGAGAGGTGCTCTTCACGACCTCATACTCACCAATAACAAGAAGGGCCTTGTTGGGTATGTGAAGGTCAAAGGCAACCTTAGCTACAGTGCCCACAAGATGGTGGAGTTCAGGATCCTGAGAAAAGTGAGGAGAGTAAAAAGCAAGATCACAGCTCTGAACTTCAAGAGATCAAACTTTGGCCTCTTCAGAAATCTGTTTGGAAGAGTCCTGTGGTCTAAGGCCCTGGAAGGAAGAGAGGCCCAAGAAAGTTGGTTGATATTTGAGGATCACCTCCTCTAAACTCAACAGCAGTCCATACCACCAAGTGGGAAGTCAGGCAAAAATGCCAGGAAGCCTGCATGGGTGAACGAGAAGCTCGTGGCCAAACCAAACTCAAACACAAAAATGAAGCATACAGAGGGTGGAAGGTAGGTAAGAACAGGTAACCTGGGAGGAATATAGACACATTGTCTGAGCATGAAGGGATGAGGTTAGGAAGGCCAAATCCCAAATGGAATTGAATCTGGTTGGGGATATCAGACAATAAGAAGGGCTTCCTTAAGTACATAGGTAACAAAAGGAAGGCTATAGAAAATGTGGGCCCTTTGCTGAATGAGTCTGAGGACCCGGTTATAGAGCACATGGAAAAGGCTGAGGTACTGAGTACCTTCTTTGTTTCAGTCTTTAGTAGTGAGACTGGCCTTCAGGAATCCCAGAGACCAGGGGGAAAGTCTGGAGCAAGGAAGACGTACCTTTGGTAAAAGAGGATCAGTCAGGGAACACTTACACAAGCTATACATATGGACTGATCAGAGGCACGAGCAAGTGCTGAGGTAGCTGGCTGATATCGTTGTGAGGCCACTCTTGATAATCTTTGATCAATCATGATGATTGACAGAAGTGCCCAAAGACTGGAGGAAAGGAAATGTCACTTCTATCTTCAAGAAAGGCAAGAAGAAGAACCCAGGGAACTACAGACCAGTCTGCCTCACCTCAGTCCCTGGGAAAGCAATGGAGCAGCTAATCCTGGAAAACATTTCCAGGCACATGAAATCAAGAAAATAACCAGGACTAATCAGCATGAATTAACCAAGGGGAAGTCATGCTCGATCAACTTGATAAATTTCTATGTTGAAGTGATTGGCCTGGTAGAAGAAGGGAGAGCAGTGGATCTTGTTTACCTGGACTTCAGCAAGACTGATGACACTGTCTCCCATAAGATCCTCTTAGAGAAGGTGTTGAAGTCTGAGCTGTATGAGCAGACAATGAGGTGGATTGAAAACTGGCTGAATGCCTAGACCCACAAGATGGTGATCAGTGACACAAAGTCTAGTTGGAGGCCAGTAACTAGCAGTGTACCTCAGGGGTCAATACTGAGTGTAGTTTCATTTAACATCTTCACTAATGATCTGAATGATGGGGTTGAGTGAGAGGAGTGGTTGATATGCCAGAAGGTGGTGCTGCCATCCAGAGGGACCTTGACAAGCTGCAGAAATGGTCTGACAGGAACATCATGAAGTCCAACAAGGGGAAGCCCACAGTCCTGCACCTGGGGAGGACCAACCCCAGGCACCAATATATGCTGGGTGCTGACCAGCTGGAAAGCAGCTTGGCAGAAAAGGCCCTGGGGGTCCTGGTGGACACGAAGTTGAGAGTGAACCAGCAACATGTCCTTGCAGCAAAGGCGGCTAACAGTATCCTGGGCTGCATTTGGCAAAATACTGGCAGCAGGTGGAGGGAGGTGATCCTTCTGCTCTACTTGACACTGGTGAGGTCACATCTGGAGAGGTGCATCTGGTTCTGGGCTCCCCAGTACAGGAGGGACATGGATATAGCAGAGAGAGTCCAACAAAAGGCCACGAAGATGATGAAGGAACTGCAACATCTTTCCTGTGGGGGGAGGCTAAGAGAGCTGGGACTGTTCAGACTGGAGAAGAGAAGGCTCAGGGGGTTCTTACATCAATATTTATTAATGGATAGTTACAATAGGTATTTATAGGTATTTATTATATCTCACTCACTGTTTTCGAAATTGAAGTTAATTTTGTTTATCCACAATATAAAAGAATGATTATTTGAAATGCAGTCTGTGTGGTTTATTTTTCTGTCCTTGGAAGATTCACTGAAAGAAAAAATACAGGTGAAAGCATACATTTGTCAGTAAAATTTTATATAACCATAACACTTGAAATGTAGTAATAATTATAATTCAGCATTTAAATAGAAACTTTGGATCTGCAAAGCACATAAACTAATTAATCTTCATAAGACCCCCAAGAAAATTAATGGCCTATACAACAGTTAATGGAGTATGTTCTTCAAAATCCCTAATGCTCTTCCTTTAGCATTTCTTAAAGTATTAAATTGTCCAAATTAATTAAATAGTTGCTAGAATATGTACCAAATAGATTGAGCTCACAAAAAAGAGAGAACATAACTGTACAGATTTTCCTTCATCAGATGACTCAAGAACTTCTTCCTAGACTGAAAGTCCAAAATTAAAAATTAATGAATGTCCAAATGTCCTTAATTTTATAAATTTATCAGCCTAACTGCTCAATTCTTGCATCGATCTTGCAGGATTTACAGATCCTGGAGAACAATGGCAGGAGGTGAGGAAACTGAAACCTTGCTTTCAGCCACTTGGGGAATTACTAACTAGACAAAAATCTAATGATACTAAGCATCTAGCATATCATCACTTCTTCTTCTATGAGACACAGCATGTTGGTAAATCTGAATAACGTGTGCACACACAGTCAAATACCTACACATGCTAAATTTCAATTCGAACATTTTCAGGTAATGACAACTGTTTAGGATCTATTCCTAAACTCTCTTTACAAATAGGAAAGACTGAAAAAAACTTCCTACTTACTCTTCTCTTCTTACCTAGATTAATAAATGAAAAATAGAAATGTTTCTTGGAGTTACTGAAAATACCAAAATATCAACTCACTTATAATAGTTTAAATTAAATATCTTACTATCCTACAATAATTAATTTTGTTAATCTTCCACTGCAAACTAGGAACAAAGTACAATTTATTCAAGTCTGTCCGGTAATCTCCAAGTTCAAAATGTTACAAATAGGTGCCTTTGGCTGGATTAATTACCATCCTTAATAATTCAATACTTGGCTGGCAGTGACCCTCTTGAATCAGACTTAAAGTTCCACTGGGGAAAGAGCTCATTAACAGACTATTAGGTCGTCTCTGTCACTTATCAGTTCTTTGCAGAAAGCACCCATGGATAACAATCAAAACGGTTCAGAAAATCATTTTCATAAGGATTGGAGAAATGTGTGCAGAGCAAAATAGAAATATTTCCTATCATCTTTCAGTTTTATTTTTATACATTTTATGTATATTTAAAATGGGTTTGGGATTATTACAGGAAAATATTTAAACAATCAATGCACATGCAAACATATCTGCTGGATATGCTGTATAGATTCTTATGTTGTATATATACTTTTATAACTGCATACTCAAATATTGCTTTCTTTAAATTGTATATATACTTTGAGCATTCTATCACACTGATTTATATATATATGTCAAATATGTTACTATAGCATATATAACATGTATATATGTTACTATAGCAGTATGAGCCATTAAAAAGTCTCTCTTAATTACTAGAATGATCATACAAATATTTTAAAATGGACAACAATGATAAATAAAGATGATAAGTGAAGTTGGGAGAATTAACTGTTCAAAATGGCTAATAACTTCATCCTAGTTATGTCAGTCTCTATAGTATACTTCTGCTGGATGCAGGGAGACTGACTTCACTAGGGTGATTCAGAAAGGGAGCTGAATTTACCACTTTAAACTGTATTTAAGAAGGTCGTTTTCCTCCTTTCTCTTCCTCTTTCCAACTGTAGAAGGAGAGCTAATCTCTGTGAACTATTCATCCACATCTGGTTTCAGTTTACAAACTTGTCTTTTATTTCATATCTTCAGGAATCACTGTGCTTTAAAATATACTTGCATTTATTCTACAAATGCACGATTAATAAGCTCCCCTCAAACATTGCGGGAATACCAAATAAATTAATTTTTAAACTGTAAAGAATCCAATGCCAAATGTGCCAATTGGAACTGGATCTAATATTTCCCAAGTTATAAAGTCCTGCAGAGAAAGGGCAGAAGAACAAAACCACGTTGCTCAGAAACTTTAATTGACTCTACTTACATGAGCTGGATTATAAATGTTACACGTAATAAACTTGCAGGTCCCTAAAGACTCTGATTTCTTTCATTTAATCTATATTTCAGGTTTTAATTAGTGCGATGGAAAACTCAATTACTCCTGAAATTATGTCATTATAATTTGTAACCCAAAATAATGGAATGTAACGCCTCTTCATTTCCACATCTCAGTGAAAACAGGGCTTTACCTTTCAAAGCTGAAAGCTCGGGGGGCAGACAAGAGTTGGTTTTCATCAGCCCATATTGATATTCAGAAGTTTGATGTTTACATCATAATTCTCAGCACTTTTCTTGAATGGCTTCCACCGATCATTTAGGTTGATATTTAATCTTGTTTCTGCTGACTTGCTATTTATTTTCCCTGTTTAACCTAAAGATTTTGAAATACTTTCAAGGCACTTTTTATCTTGAGGAGTCAGAATTCATGCCCCTTCTTCTAATGTTTATTTTTATCACTCACCTAGATTCACAATCATAACACTAGTGAAGAAATTCAGTAGAGAGATGAATTTTTTTTTTTTTTAATATTGATTACAAAAAGGGTCCTCACCTTTTAGGGAAATAATTAATAGTGATTTTTCACCTATATGTTGTTGACAAATCTGAAATGACAGAATTTTGCTCACCATTTTACCTTTTACCAACATCTCAGGAAACCGATCCAAAGACTGCTTATTGGCAGGATGCACCCTGTTCTCACTAGGGAGAACATCAACATCACTGTTTAACATTTCAGCAACGGAAATTCCTATGTGAAACCCAAATATTCACAAGATTTATTCACTACTGTTTTATTATATTTCAGTACCCGAGACATCTGCCTTGAAGAACATGAATCTCCAGTCCTGGGAAAATGTGAATGATTGTGCTGCAAAGGCAATACTAGACTAGAAGACAGAAACAGTCTGTAAGTGTACTTATCATCTTCAGAATAGTCTCTTTGATCAAAACACCTGAAATTTCGTTAAACATTAAGTAGACAAAGAATGCAATGTTCTCTATGGAGAACATATGTTACAAACAGGATTGAATGGCAAAAGGAAGTTAGCTCATCTATCAAGTAGAAAAATTTTGGAGAAGAAACAAAAGTACAAGTTAAAAAAATTTATAAAAGGATTAGGTGGGAATTTTTGAGTAGCTGACCAGAAAAACTTTAGAACTTACATTTAGAACTTAAATTTAGAATTTACTTTACAACTTAAGTAAGGAGAAAATATACTAAATTTTAAAAGTATCTTGTTCAAAGAGTAGGTAGAAAATATACTGAAATTATTCACAAAAAAAAATTTTTAAAAAGTTACTAAGACAACTCATATGAAACTATTCACTAGGGGTGACAGTCATCACTAAAAAGTGATTTGGAAGAAGAAACACCTCTTTACTTATGGAATTTAGCACTCATGACATATCCAGTGAACCAATACTACAATCGCATCCGCTACTCCAGAAAAGCTATGAAAAGAGAAAGGGGCAATAAAAAAGTCCAAACACTTCTTGAAAGGCAGCCTTATCCACCAAAAACATACAAAGAATCTTTTCAGGGGAGAAACAAGTAATCTGAGTATTTGAGAAAATGTTTTCTCAAAACAGTTGTTCCTTTAGAGAAGAGGGAAGAACTATTGCTTCCAAGCAGGGCATTGCTTAATTTCTACCACTTTATCAAGCAGTAATAATAATGTGGATAAAAAGTCTAATAGCAGCAAAAATAACTGTATAAAATCTCTGAGGATTGCCAAAACAGTTTTTCAGTTCTACCTTGGTAGATGTCATGGAAGGAAATGGTACATCAAAACCACATCTAAACTCGATTAGTAGACCACGTATGGCATAGGCCATGTCAAAGGGAGCGTTTCACTCACGCCTGCATGCTTAGACACACGCACAACTAACAAGGACATGCCTGGTTTACTACTTCTGTGAGATGGTATACCTGAGCCAGAGGAAGTTGACCCTCCTCCGGCCAGTCTCAGACTATAGGTCATGGTTCAACTCCCACACATAGCGGTGCGACCTTGGGCACTGTCTTCCATGTGGAGTCTGAAAGCTGCATACCAACACTCCCCCCAGTCTCTGCCTCTGAAGGCCTTCACAGGTGTCAGTCCAGGACACCAGTGTGAACAGCCCATGTTGACATCCTGGTGCATCTTTCCAGCAACTTCAGCTAATGCTCTCCTGCGACATCCTGGTCAATGGCCCAAACCATGGCTGATCCTGTTTGCATTGTCCTCTTGGCAATGGCTTATTATACTCATCACAATTTGCATTGCACTCAGCTCTTGGCCAAGGTGAGGTCATCAAACTCCCATGTCAGTAGAGGACCTCTGTGAAAAATCTAAATTTCATGTAAAGTAAGAATTAGGAGAACAAGTAACAATTAGATATCATAACCTCATTCTTCTATGGATTAGAAGACAGAAAAGCAACTAGAACACATTCAAAGGACCAACACATTGGAATATAGACGGACTTTCAAAATAAGCACATATGACTGGAACAAGATTTTCAAAAGAATTTAAGTCTTATTTAGGCAATAGACAATGCAAGCAGATTTGTTACAAATCTCAAATGTTAGATGTCAAATTATTTCAAGAACTTTGGATCTAAAAGTCCCAAAGAGAAATGCCACTTACTGATAATTATCTTAAATGTAAGCACCTAAATAGAAAAGAGCCATTTAAAAAATTGCTATCAATTTTGCATGATGAATATTAGAGAGTCTGTCAGACAATATATAACTCTTGCTAAACTGCATTTCAAAAACATGACAATCAGCCTCACTCTAGTCAACTTTTAGTTTACGTCTGAATGCCTTTTTCCAATAGGTGCTGAAGAACTCGATGTCAGAACATTAATTTTTGGGTGGTGGTGAATATCAGTCCAGAATAATAATGTTTCGCTGAGGATCAATCTATGCTAAATAAAATTGTGACATAAACTTGCATAAATTTAATAAGCACTGCCTTAACTTTAACTTGCATAAAATGAATAAGCACTGTCTGATCCAGTTCTGACCCACACTGACTTTGAAAATGATTTCCTTTCATTTATTCTTCAGCCTTTCAAACTTGTTTCATGACAACCTGTTATCTACTGTAGAAACCTGTAGAGCTGATTATATAAATTGCTTGTGCATTTTATATTAATCTACTTTCTCTATCTTGAGGCAATGCAGGGTTTTTTTTAAGAGTAATGAATAAACAATCTGCTAGTATTGGCTGAGTAGCACATATTGTTGAGGTTTCCTTATGTATGATAGGATCAGTATGCCTCATTCCATTTCAAGTTTACAACTCTAGAAAATATATATTTTATCAAGTATTTTCAATTAATATTTTTAAATTAATAAATTATTTCGATTGAAGAAACTACATACATTGAATGAAATACCAAAACTGGAAGAAAAAATCCAGAAAGCACTTTTTCTGGAAGAATAAATTCAGCCTTACCTTTGGCTTTACACTACTGTGCAGATATTTGTGTTCTCTGCTCAACTTCCTTACTGGATGTATAAAGAGTTTGCCATGGGGAAAAAAAAACAACCAACGAACCAACCAAAAAACCCAAAACAAATACAAACCCCCCATGTTCTGTTATGTTGTATTATGTTTCATTCCATTTCACTTTCTTTTATTTTTCTGATTTTTCTTTTTCCTTTTTCATTTACCCAAAAAAACGCTACCGAGCATCACGATAGCTATATTTGAACTAAGTGAGGAATGCTGGTGTATCTCCTACAAAAATAAAAACTTCTCTGTTAGTAATTTAATATATATTTATATTATAAAATCAAATTACACTAGCATTTAATTACTATCATTGTTTTATGAATTGAGTTTTTGCTTTTAATTGTAAAAATACAATTTGCTTTCCAACAAATGTGCTTTTGCATCAGGTTAACACTTGTTTCTCTTTGTGTGGTGAGTCGACCTTCACCAGTTGCCAGATGCCCACCCAGCTGTTCTCTCAGTCCCTCTCCTTAAGAAGATGGGGGGAAAAAACAGGATGGAAAAAAACCAGTGTCTTGAGATAAGGACAGGGAGATCACTTGCTGATTATCATCACAGGCAAAACAGACTAGACATGGGAAAAGTTAATTTAATTTATTGCTAATTTAAAAAAAAAAAAGAAAAGAAAAGAAAAAGAAAAAAAGGTAGTGAGAAACAAAAACAACAATTAAAGCAATGTCTTGCTCCCCACTGCTTTCCAGCCTCAACTTCACTCCTTCGCTCCCCACTCCTCCACCTCCTCCACCCAGGAAGCAGTGCAGGGGGGACGACGAGGACCGGTAGTTGTGGTCAGTCCATAACAGCTCCTCTCTGCAGCTCCTTCCTCCTCACACTTTTTTCCCCTGCCCCAGTGTGGGTCCTTGCACAGGCTGAAGTGTGGAAATTTTCTTTGAGCATGATGTCTCCACAGGCTGCAGGGGCATCCCTGCTCCGGCACTGCCTTCTCCTCCTTCTCTCACTTTGGCATTGCAGGGCTGTTTCTCGCACTTTTTGTCCTCAATCCTCTGCCTGTTCAGCGTTTGTCCTTTCATTTCACAAAAGTGCCACCAGCATCACTGATGGAATCCCTTGTGGCTTCTGTGGCATCATTGTGGAGCCATCTGGAACCATCTGGAACCAGGTGGAACCAGCTGTGTCTGGCACAGGGCATCTCCTGGTCTCCTCTCACAAAAGCCCCTGCAGTCCCCTACTGCCAACGCCTTCCCAAATACACCCAATCCACCTTTGCATTTCTTTCAGTAATTAAAACACAGGTAATTATTAAGTACAGTGCATTTCCATATCAATGAACTTGAACTGGCTAGTTCTCCAAAGTCTTCTGATTTCATATTTTGGTGTTATTCTTGTTAGCTTTCCAAATGAAAATGGTTACCACACTTCATTTCCAATATTTTAAGAAAAGTGGTCACAATATAAGTGTGTTTCTTCAGAAGGCAGCTCTTTACCCATGTATATTTATTCCTGTTTTGCAGTTCCAAAACATTTTCTAGACTTTGACTTTTTTTTTAATAGATGATAAAAATAAATAATAATATTTTTATGTACCCTAAATTGATCTCCCTAAACAGATTTTGACAACTTTCCAGCAGATGTTTTCATCTGGATTATATTCCATCTTTTATTTTAATTACCTTTATTTAAATGACATTTTTAGACAGTTTCCAGTTTTGATCTGGGGTCCATTTTAAGTATTTTGAGCATCTAAGGAAAAATAGTCTTGATGTACATACTGGTGAATAAGATAAAAAATTCTTTTAACACTTTAAGTAAATGCCTGAACAACATTGCCAGACAGCGTTGCAAAACAATCACTTCCGAAATAAGATAAAATACTTATTTTAATAAATTAGAGATAGTTGAAAAGCTATTTCTGGTCATATGCAGACACTACATAGCACAATTTAAATGCAGCTTAAGGAACTTTCTATGAAAATTAAAATACTGTGCTTTACGGAATTTACAGATAAGCTCACAGATCTTGTTTGGTGTTTTAAGGAGGAGCACTGAAACGTATTTTCAGTGGATAATCACTTTTTTATTGCCTTTTTCTGTTTGTTCTGGAAGCATAAGTTATTCAGTATGACGGTCTGGAAACATAAATTATTTCAACAGCTCCCAGTTAGAACTGCCTTTATAATCACAACGTAGAATCAGAAATACTACCTTTAATATGAATGAGAATGCTTAGGCAAGTTACAGGAGGACTGTGAAAAATGGTCACTGAAATGTATTACTTTAGGTTCGTAGGCTTACTTGTGTAGTTTTTTATTACTAACCGCTTCTTGTAATTCTGTTCCTCTTTAAAAACTTCTGGACAATGTGGAAGTACTTATTAAAGTCTGGTGGGAGGCTTTTCCATCAGAAGGGCTTGATCTCCTAGCATTCTTGTAACATCTTCAGGCATCGAAGATGTAAATGCATTAAGTACTGTAATTTTAATTCTAGTTAAGAAACCTCATTAAGTAACCAAAGTTTTGTTTACTTAAAACTCATTGCAATATAAATATATAATATTTCTGTAAATATTAACAGATAGTAAATATTATTTAGCTTATTATTCAGGTTATATTTACCTACTACTGTTGTGTTTGGGGGTTTTTTATTACTATTTGTGTCTTCAGAATTTGGGTTTTCAGGACCTACAGTTTTTCCATTTTAAAAAAAAAATCATTACTGTTTACAAAGATTTTAGATGTTGACAGGAGTCTTACAAAATCCTTACCTATTAGATTTTTTTAAATTGGTTTAAGCATAAAAAAGTAATAATCAACTTGATAATATTTGTAGTTTTTAAAATAAGCTTCAATACTTTAAATATATTTTGTTTTACTAAATGGAGTATTGAAATTAATTTTAACATTTGAAACTCTTTCTAAGTGTCCTAAAACTACTTATAAAAAAGAGAAAAGTGGTATTCCAGTTATGATAGATCATTTTTTTAAATGTGTTTGAACTTACTTTGAAGATATTCAAAGCACTGTGCCCTGAATTCTGCAGTTTAAGATGGTCCATAAAACAGAACAGTTTTTCAAACCTATGATCATAGGAAGATACAATGTCAAAACTTTCTCCCTCATCTGAAAATCTTCTCACAGGTTCCATTACATTAGTGTTCTTTGAATATTCATTGGTAATAAATAGATTTGGGAAGTATTTCAGAATATCCTCCGGAAAAATACAGAGTATTTTATATGGGAACTTTCCCCTAACATTGAACTAACAGCTTTAAATCTTGGTTCCAATCCCATGCAAATCAATTATCTCTTTGTTCATTTTTCATTCAGATGGGAGTGCTCACTGAGACTACTTCTCAGTCAGAGGACCAGATCTGCCATCGAATACTTATATGTAACTGCTGTTGATGATAATGGAAGTTGTGGAGAAGTCTCAGAGGACAGATTTTGGCACAGAGAGTTAAGCAATGGAAAAGCTCATTTACTTTGTGCATAGAATTCTGAAAGATGATATTCTTGTATTTTCAGAAAAATCTGTATCCATAAGAGAAAAGAATAATAGTGTGAATACGTCAGTTTCCCCGTGCTGCTTTTTCAACTTACTTGGCAAAGAGATCATTCCTAGGAATGACAGCATAACTCACTATCATCCTCCTGATGTGCTTTATAGCTCTGGTGTTGACCAATGACAAATATATTGGAATAAACCAATAATTTTACTAATAGTAACTGCCCCAAAATCCCACATAATCATTACCTACTGGCTTGGGACAACAGGTTTCATTGCCTCTAGTAGCAACAAGGCCTGTTAAAGAAATGAGCTTACAAATGTTGAGGTGACACAATTGTTTGTTTATTCGTTGCGCTGATTTTGGCTAGGATAGAGTTAATTTTCTTCATAGTAGCTAGTATGAGGCTAGGTTTCGAATTTGTGCTGCACACAGTGCTGATAACGCAGGGATGGTTTCGTTCCTGCTGAGCAGTGCTTACACAGAGCCAAGGGCTGTTCTGCTCCTCACACCACCCCACCAGCAGGATGGCTGGGGGTGCACAAGGAGTTGGGAGGGGACACAGCCGGGACAGCTGACCCCAATGACCAAAGGGACGTTCCATACCATATGACGTCATGCTCAGCGCGTAAAGCTGGGGGAAGAAGAAGGAAGAGGGGGATGTTTGGAGTGATGGCGTTTGCCTTCCCAAGTCACCGTTACGGTGATGGAGCCCTGCTTTCCTGGGGATGGCTGAACACCTGCCTGCCATGGGAAGTGGGGAATGAATGCCTTGTTCTGCTTTGCTTGTGTGTGCGGCTTTTGCTTTACCTGTTAAACTGTCTCTATCTCAACCCATGAGTTTTCGCACTTTCTCTCTTCTGATGCACTCCCCCATCCTGTCGGGGGAGGAAGCGAGTGAGCAGCTGCATGGGGCTCAGCTGCCGGCTGGGACAAACCCATGACATTCATAGAAGGGGTAAATATGAGCCACAGCTCATGTTCAAACACATTCAATCTTTGGAAATGCATAATCGAGACCCAGGTAACTCACTTGTGCTGTGTGTGAATATGTGCGCATGCTCAAATAAAGTTCCAAGCACAGTTTTTCTTTGCTTCTGAGTAGCTTCCATGTGCAAATTTTACTGTTACGTGTCATACATTTTATTGAACAGACATGATGCAATTGAGTCTCTTTATACTACCTTAGTAATCAATTTTTATTTTAGGAGGGCAATGTAGAACCAGTTGACCTTATATTCCCCCCACTTCATTGTCATATGCCACATGTCTACCAAAGATTTTAAATAATACAGAGGATCAAAACCGCAGATGTATCAATGGTTAATCTTTGCCGTTTGATGGGAAACTGTAAGGAAACGTACTAGTTTCATGCAGATTGATTGGAAAAAAGTTGAATGTCATGGGACTTTAAGCAGTGATGAGATTTGACACATCCGTGAAATTAGTTAGAACCATAACAAAGAGACAGTGCCACTTATAATGAATCTTATTTAGAAAGCAAATAACACATTTACTTA
Organism: Grus americana; assembly: GCF_028858705.1. NCBI lineage: Eukaryota > Metazoa > Chordata > Aves > Gruiformes > Gruidae > Grus > Grus americana. Next base: position 1,095,915 of record NC_072859.1, on the reverse strand, counting down.
TTTCTATAGAGAGCTTATAGGGTAAGAGAATGAACTGCAGTAACAAACCTTCAGGCATACAGGCACACTGCTACTTTATTGTGTGGCTAACCTACAAGAATAAATAAAAGGCAAGAGTTGAGAAAAGTCAACAAATTTGCTCAGCTTTTTCTTGTTGCTATGAATGTAGGAGCAATGAAGAATTAAGTGGATTACACAAGTAGAAGATCACTTGCTGAGAAAATTATGCTAATGATGATATAGCAAGACTTTCAGTTATAAAATATCCTTTCTATTTCTATCCTTTTTATTCTTGGATAAAACATGGCAGATGTATGCTGCAAATTAAAGGATCTTCAAGGTCACACTCAAACAGTTGCAGTCAATGGCTTGAAGTCTAGGTGGAGACCAGTGACAAGTGGCGTTCCTCAGGAGTCAGTGTTGGGAATGGCACTGTTTGGCATCTTTGTCAGCGACATGGACAGCGGGATCGAGTGCACCCTCAGCAAGTTTGCCGATGACACCAAGCTGTGTGGTGTGGTTGACACGCTGGAAGGAAGGGATGCCATCCAGAGGAACCTTAACAGGCTTGTGAGGTGGGCTTGTGTGAACCTCATGAAGTTCAACAAGGCCAAGGGCAAGGTCCTGCACATGGGTCGGGGCAATCCCATGCACAACTACAGGCTGGGCGAGGAATGGATTGAAAGCAGCCCTGAGGAGAAGGACATCAACACCGATTGATGGGAAGCTCAACACGAGCTGATAACGTGCTCTCGCAGTCCAGAAAGCCAACCGTGTCCTGGGCTGCATCAAAAGAGGTGTGACCAGCAGGTCGAGGGAGGTGATCCTGCCCCTCTACTCCACTCTTGTGAGACCCCACCTGGAGTACTGCGTCCAGCTCTGGGGGCCCCAGTACAGGAGAGACATGGATCTGTTGGAGTGCGTCCAGAGGAGTCCACAAAGATGATGAGAGGGCTGGAGCACCTCTCCTGTGAGGACAGGCTGAGAGAGTTGGGGTTCATCCTGTAGAATAGGTGGTTTTGGGGAGACCTTAGAGCACCTTCCAGTCCCTAAAGGGGCTACAGAAAAGCTGGAGAGGGACTGGTTACAAGGGCAGAGAGTGACAGAACAAGGGGGAATGGCTTTAAACTCAAGGAAGGTAGATTTAGATTAGATATTAGGAAGAAATTATTCACTATGAGAGTGGTGAGACACTGGAACAGGTTGTCCAGAGAGGTTGTAGATGCTCCCTCCCCAGAAAGATTCAAGGCCAGGCTGGATGGGGCTTTGGGCAACCTGGTGTAATAGAGGGTGTCCCTGCCCGCAGCAGGGGGGTTGGAACTAGATGATCTTTACGGTCCCTTCCAACCAAACTATGATTCTATGATCTTTTTACATAAAATTAGAATAGATTTTTTTTTCTGTAGTCCTTTTATTTAAAGATCTCAGTAAGATGAATTTATCATTCATATACTTTTTCACACTACCGTGATATATATCAGTAAAAGTTTCTTAGAACTAGTGTAATGGAGTTGAAAATAATTAGAGTTAATCTTTAACTATTCGCATTTACAATTAGTAATAGCTTTTACTACAAGTTTGCTCAACATAGTAAAAAGGCTATTTCTAGTATTTCATATGCTCAGTAGAAGTAATTTTTAACAAGTACACTGCAAGGATTTGAACTGATCTTCATTAAGGATTGTTGAAAAATCAAAGGCACAAATGTGAAGGAAAAAAGTCATGTCAGATCTGGAAAGACGTAAGAATTATAAAATCTGCGGTGAAACTTTCTATTATTTGGATATCTAATTTACCATGTTACATGTGTTAAAACTACAGCTTCTGTCTTATATTTCTCACTGCTACTAAATTTACCATCATCTGGTTAATCACTAGGAAAAGCATCTTGATCTGACGCTGAATTATTTCAAAATTTCTTATTTTTAACAAAGACAAACAGGGTAACTAAGTGCAGTTCTAGATTGATATCTTAAGGCTCTAGAAGGCGTTTTGGGTACCTATGTATACTCATATGACAATGACAGCCATTGAGGAGAGAGCAGTGGATCTTATTTACCTTGGCTTTAGCAAGAACTTGACACAGTCCTTGTAGTATCTTTATATCCAAATTATTGAACGGAGTATTGGATAAGTAGACTATAAAGTCATCAGAAAAGTTGCTGGACTGTTGGGCTCAAGGGACTGTGATCAGTGGTACAAAGTTCAGCTGGCAGCTGATTTCTAGTGAAGGTCCCTCAGTTACCTATACTGGGGCCAATACTATGTGTTGTCTTTATTAATGACCTGGATAATGGATTGGAGAGCACTCTGTAAATTCAAAGGCAAACTGGGGAAGCTGTTCGACATGCTGGAGGGAAAAGGTGCTATTTAAAAAGACAGGAAAGAGGTAATGGGCAGAAGTTTCTTTAGAAGTAGTTCTGTCTAGATACAAAGAACAATATTGGAAGAGGTTGCCAAGAGATGTGGTGGATTGTCCCTCACTGGAAATAATCCAAACTTGGCTTTACAAGGCACAGGGTAACCTAACCTAAGGCCCTGCTTCCAACAGTTTGCACCAGATGATCTCCAGAGGTCCCTTCCAGTCTAGGCATTTCTGAGATTCCATAATTTCTATTCAGAGGGACCCTTCTCAGAGATTTACTGAGATGGTACAAGAGGCAACGGACACAAGTGGCAACAAAAATTCTGGGCTACATATAAGGAAAAACATTTTCAAATTTGGTGGTCAAAAATTGGAACAGGTTACCAAAAAAGGAATTGCTATCTTTAGAGATATTAAAAATTCTACTGCACCAAACCCTGAGCAAATTTACTAAGTTGGCCTTGCTTTAAGTAGGTGGTTGGATAATTTCACATCCAAAGGGTCCTTCCAAGCAAATTCTTACATAAAACTGTGAAACTTCATAATCAGAAATGCTACATAAAAATTATCTGTGACCCTGCACATAGTCCAGACAGCAGGCAAGTTCCCTGATATGGTGGATAATGCTACCTTATAGAAATTAACTGTTTCAGTAATTATGATATCCTTTTCCCTGAAAAAAACAAACAAACAAACAAAAAAACCCCAACCAAACAAGAAAACCAAAACTGGAAAATATACGAGTATGAATGTAATCTGTCGTAGCAAGTTTTCTATTTTTGTTTTTGAAGCAGGCAAGATTACCTACCCCATTTAAGCTAGAAATTAGCAAACTGTTCAGGCACCAAGACGACTGTGACAAACAGTCCTGAAAATCTGTGTGTTTATGAGAAACTATTACAATTCCACTTAGCACAAAGGTAAATTTCCCATTTTATGCTTCATTCCATAAAGAATTTATAAACTAGATGTCAAAAGTTGATATGAAAGGGAGTGATAGGAGCAAAGATTTTCTAAGTGTTAAAGGAGGAGCTGCTGCACAAGCATTCACGCACCATTTGTGGTGCCGCACACACACATGCACACTTAGTTTTGGGCACGCTTCCTCCTTCTTCAGACTTGACCCTAGGCTTCCCGCCACAGAGTCTCAGGCATTGGATTTTATAAAACAGTTAATTTAGTTGAAAGGTACAGCAGCAAGAACAGCCCAGGCTGGGTGCCTCCAAAGAGAGGGACCGAGAACAAAGAAGTCCCGGGGCAATTATACACTTGTGATCCACACACCCGCCCCTCACACACCCTTCACGTGCTGTCCACGCGTCCTTTAGTCCAATGGTGATTTTTGGTCTGGGGTCTTCTAACATCTAATTGGAGTCTTTTTCTGTGTGCAGGCAGACAGGCTCTTATCTTGTTGATCTGCAGTTTAAGCTGAGGGTTGGAGCCTCCTTATCTTCTGGTTTACACTCTTTGTGCACCTGCACTCGCTGGCAGAACATGGAGAACTGAAGAGTTCCAGACTTGGGAAAAACACTACCAAAACATCAGTGTGATATCAAAACACTTTCCCATACTAAATGACTAAACAGCACTGTACCAGCTGCTAGGAAAATTACTAAGAAAAATATCACAGCCTAAAGGCTTCAGCAAATCTAAGCAAAGCTAAGCAAACAGCACAAATCACACCCTGTTATAATCCTAAGTAACTTATTCTAATTGAAATGTACCTATTTATGTTAAACACCTAATATCCCTCAACATAAGCATTTCTGGTATTCTAGAAATAGACATGAAAACTGAGGAGAGATACTTGATAGAAAATTCTGACTACTAAAAAAATCTCTTTATTGGTAAACTGCAGTGTTTTATATACTACAGAAATATTACAAAGTGATTTTATGACTGAGATTAGAAAGGATGTCATTCTGTAGTAAATTTCTGCTACTTCCATGGTGCCCTCGTATCAGCGGACATGTCATTGTAACACCAGTAAATCAGTACTCTCTGGTTTCCTCTTCGTATTGGTAAACTAGAGAATTCACAAATAGGAAAAAAAGGTTTGTATGACTCAAAGATTAGTCGACATTTTAGATTGAACTCCTTATATACTGTTCTTCTTTTTCTGTATTTATGTCACTAACAAACTACCTCATTAATATTCAACCCTATGTTTCTTGTAAATCAAGTGATAAGATCATGTAGCAAACCTGGCTGAGTCCTTGTGACGAATACCCTCTGGACCGTCTGGAGTAGTATTTGGATCCCTCCTTCTCTTAAGTTTGGTGAACTCAGGCAACGTCTAAGCTGTGCCATCATCTGTGGACTGGTAGTCACTCTAAAAATAATTGCTTTCCTTATTCTAAGATGTTTCCATTTGGATGGGTTCTTAGTTGTTACCTGATGTTCTCTTCCTGCTAGTGAGCATCTGAGGTCTTCCTTGAACTGTTTAGGAGCTCCAGTTAAACATGAAGGCTGGCAGGGCTTTGTGAAGGTGCAATACATCTCACAGTTCAAATAATAAACCATTAAATTCAGCTATCCAACTGCATTTTATAGAGATATATACACATGTTTCTGTTACAGGGAATGTAGAAACAGCAATATTAAAATAAAATATTTTCTCTCTGCACTTAATCAAAAAACATCCTATTTTTCTGACCATGGAAAGGTAAGTGTTGCACAAAAGCTTCATTTGCACAGGCTTTTTACCTAGGAGTCCTCTGGTAGCACCTACCACATATAGACCAGTGTTATTCCAATATGGTGAAAGAGAGCTTTTCTGCATTTAGTTCTTTCTTCATGGAGATCTGGTTGCAAAATAAGACGTAGCTTAAATAGTGCCTTAAAGACACAAAGTAGTTAACTGTGACAATACAATTGTAGTGACAATACCTCCAGCATACTCCAGCATGCAGATACCTAAGCTTGCTCCAAATCATATTGCTCATTCATTTAAAATCTGCGTGTAGTGTCATGGATCAGAAAAGAACTAGTGGAATAGCAAGGGTATTTTACTCTCAGTTCATTCGTATATGATCCCCTGAGATTTGCCGTATAGAGTACTCCTTACATATTGTATTGAAATGCTATTGAGCTCACTATGTGATGGGTACGTATACTGTGTCATCTGGAGTTCACAATAACAGCATTGTGGTTAGTTATTTGGCAAAACCAACCCTAAATATTTTAAATCCCTTGCTATTCAGTATGGTGGATTTTATGTTTATAAATATAAAAGTTAAAGCTGAAGATCGCAAAGTTTTTCTTTGCTTTTTGACCCACAGAGCCATTGATGATACAGAATAAAAAGAATATAGAATAATGCATTGCTTAATAGCTGAATTGTTGCTTATTAATAAAGGTACTATTCGTATAATTTGGTTTTTGAGCGACTGGTAATTGTTCTTTCTATGAACCTGCACTGAGTAAAGGATGATTTATGAAGATGAAAATTTAACAAAGAAAGAAATGCTTTCAAAGTTTCCAGGGCTCTAATATAATTTCCTATTTTTCACAAGCATATGATGATTATCCCAATCCCTTGTGAGGAATATTTTTACATTTGATAAAGTTTAAGTAGTAACATAATGAATAGATTACGACAGTAATGAAATATTTCATGTACATTAAGCCACCCTTGGAGGATAATCAGTGGTGGTGAGATTTTTTTTCCTACACATATCTGATGTAAGCACTAGCAATTTATCTGTGTGCTAATACTCACTTGTTGTGACTAGATGATGATAGTTCCTAGAAGGAAACAAAGCAGTGAATGGTACCTATACTAGCCCTGCTGCTTGCAGGAACCGTACCAATGAAAAAACTTGCAAGTTGGCATCTGATAGTTCTGATAAGGTGTTGGCTTTTTGGTTTTTTGTTTTTGTTTCTTGGGTTTCATATTTTTTTTTGTTTCTGTTGTGGGTTTTTTGTTTGTTTTGTTTGAAAAGGAAAAAAAAGCATGAAAGAGCTTTGGAAGATTACTTTTTTTTTTCAGAGTAACTGATAAGGCTATATTCATACATTCAATTGAGCAGAAACAGCAGGGCTGTTTCTCACACTTTTTCTCCTCATTCCTCACTCCCTGTGTGGCATTTTGCCCTTTCTGAAATACATTTTCACAGAAGTGCCACCAGCATCACTGACAGACTCAGCTGTGGCTGTGGTGGGATGGTTGTGGAGCTGGCTAGGACTGGCTGGGACCATCACGGTGCAGCTCCTGCTCTCTTCTCACAGACGCCGTCCTGCAGAACCCGACTTCCAAACCTTGCCACTGATACCCAATGCACCAAGTCAGGTACGAGTATCCTTTTTCCTACTTTTCATTTTAGCAGGAGCCTTTGTATCAGATCTTTTATTGCTCTTGTTGGCAGCAGAAAAATTAGGAATGTTGTAATATTATTGGCTTATGAACTTAAGTTAATTTCCCTAATCAACTTCGTACAGAATAATTTGAAGGTAACGCATTCATAGTTCTAGCCCCCAGCAGTATAGACACTTATAATGATTACGTCTGTACCTGGTTATTGGCCTGAGGCTTTCAGAGCTCAATTTTTTCACTTTTTTAAAAACTATAAAGTAGTACTTTGTCTACCTAGTGTATGAATTTAATTTCATTTTCCCATACTTATATTATTCACAAAAGCCGTGGTCACAAGCTTGTTAATGTCTGAGATAGGTAAATAAAGACTAATATTTGTTAAAGATCTCAGTGGCTCTTTATTTTTGTGTCCTTCCTGGCTGATCATGAACTTAGTCATTATAGTGAGCAGTAAAAAAAAGCAATAATCAGACTTCCAGACATGCAACATACTTAGATCCAAGCATTTGTTTCAAAACCATTTCAGAATATGATGCAATCAGGAAATTTAACAGCATGTATTAAACAGAAAGCATAATGACATCATAGTGGAGATTGTTATCACAGTAGAAATCTGTATCAGCTGTAAGTCAAATACATAAATCTCTGTTATAGTTGTTACTAAATAAAGCAAAAGCACTTCTGTTGCTCCATCACATTCCCAGGGATGGAGGTGAGGATGGCCAGCCCCTAGTTCCCTGTATTCTCTTTCTTGAGCTTCTTCAAGATAGATGTGACATTTGCTTTCTTCCATTGAATGTCCATTGAAAGAAATGGACATTCACTGAAGTATTATGCTGAGGATATGAACACAAATTTCATCTTGAAATTTATAATTTTGTCTTACAAAACAGAGGTGATGATAGGTTTCCACCTGTCCTACTGTAAATCTGGAGGAGTGTGATTAATTTAAAAAAACCTCTCAGTCTAAAAATCCTGTCCCATTGAGAGACAGAAAAAGTTACTAGTACCTCAGGAAAGAATGGCCTTCCCTTTTTCTGTACTTTCTCCAGTTTCATCCACATTCCACACCACTAGCGGCAGAGAGGAAATGCAATTTCAACGTGTCAGTACATGCACATATGTTCTGTGTAAACAAATATAGCATTTATAATATAAGCACCACATGGGTGCATTACATGAATGTATTCATGGTTTTGATATAATACACTGTTTTTATTGTAAAGAAATCTTAGTGCAACTGCATGCTATGTTCAGTATTATTAATATTATGTTTTACTAATCTGTGAGATTTAGTTACTATTTTTGATTAAGTCTCAGAATCAACTGTCAAAAGAATTATCATCTTTGCAAGAATATCCAAACCCTAAGAATTACAAATGACTAGTGAAATCCTCAGAAGCTTAGAAATATGAAGTTTCAAGTGATGCAAATTTCATACAGTAGCACTGAGAAACTACTTAGTATGTAAACAAGAGAAACTCTGGATGTCTTTAGTCTCAAAGTTATTTCACAATAGAGACATTGCATACTGACAAATTTGTCTTAAAGCACAAGTATCTCAAAACAGATTTTCCAAGGAACATTAAATCTGTCAGGTTGTTCTGGTGTTTTTACGTGTTGGAACCCAGATATATTCTGTCACCTTGGCTGTATCAGCACAAACAAACATGCCTTTTGAGTCTCAAATTCATTCTTGGGGGTTTTTTTCAACACAAAATAAACAACACTGTGAATGTTAATATAATCTATCCACATAGAAACTCTTCCATGCTACCAACAAATTCTGTGCTTAGTTCATGCCATAGCAGTATATTAAGCCATCCAATAGAAAAAAAAAAAAATCCATTGTTTTTATAGTCCATTAGTTTCCCAAAGCAACCCAGTCCATATGATCTGACACCACTTTTACCCAATTTTTATGAAAATCCTCCTGCTTTCCTCTGATGCCCTGTTACTGGCCTTGGATTCTTATTTAGACTGTGATCACTACTGATGAACAGATGTGAGAGAGCACTCCTTGCTCCAGCTGGACACTTTTAAAAAAAAGTTTAGGAGGGCAGGAAGTTCCCCTAATCATCTCAAATTGAGTTATATGTCTCATAATGGCAAATTAATGATTAGCTGCTGATTATTTTCACAGACTTCTTTAAAGACAGATATTAAATGTTCATCTGTGGAAACAAGAAATTCTGAAAACAAAATAATCTGTACATTTTTAGGTCCTAACTTAAATAGGTAGGTAAGGACAAAATAGATATAAGAAGACTTACCAAACATATCAGCAAAATTTTGGGAAAAGAATTCTGGAAAGGTAGCTGGTAGTTTAGGTTACTTAACTCTCCTGGCTCCAACTTCCCTGTTAAAATAGCCTAATTTAGATGCTTCTGTTCAGAACTGGATCCCAACTATTTTTATATCCACTAAACAGTAGAAGGAATTTCAGGATTCTAGTTTCAAGGCAGAGTCAAATCATGGGACACAATTTTTAAACAAGTTAAAGGTGCAAAATATGTTGAGGAAAAAACGTGTTAAATGTTCTGCGAAAACCTGGTTGACATCTACTTCAACTTTTTGGCTTGAGTTTGGTGAAAGTCTTCAGCATCGGAATTGCATGCAATATTTGCAGGACTGAGTCCTGATTATCCATAAGTAAAGCACATAAGTAAACGTGCAAGGTTTTCGAGACCAGTCTACAAATCCCTGTGCAAACTGGTCTGACCTCATTGCTGACCCTGCTCTGAGCCAGAGTTTGGACTAGATAACTCCTGAGATCCCATCCAACATGAATTATCCTGTGATTATTATTCACAGTAGTTTATGGTAGACTGCTTTGCTCACATTCTCTGGCTTAAAAGGTTACAATGATGTGTTTTCTGCAGTCCTGTTTTATGTCATTCATAAATCAATAAATTGCTTGAAATCTGATTTGGTTAAACTATGTGAACTGAATAGTTTTTCCTGCCACAGACTGTAACTTCAAAATGCTTACTAAAATCATTGATAAATTTCTAGTCTGACTCACATTCACATCACCTGGTCAACAGCCATATTGTAAACTATCGCAGCCTTGTTAGGGCTCTGCCAGTTTGCCCTCTCTTACGTGAGCTGAGCTGCATGTAAGACTAGCTACAGCATCCGTTTGCTGGTGAGGCAATAAAAAAAGCATGGAGAAAGACAAGAAAAATCTTGATATACTTTGAATGTTGGAATTGACTCTTAGCAGGAAGTTAGGGTTTAGGTATTTGATCGGATGCCATCTGATCGATGGATTGGTCATCTCCAAACTTTCTAGATTTACTCTTGCTGCCTGCCTCTCCCTAAACCCAGATCATTTTAGGTATTCTCACATGAGATATGAGTTCTACTTTAGTTCCCTAAACGTAAGAAAATAAAGGCTCTTGCAGATGATATTGCATGTTGACTTCTCCCCTATCGTTTGAAAGAGAAACAAAGAGGAAGAATCACCATCTGCTAAGTACAGGAATGGGAACAATCTTAAATTATTGTTTTCCTGAATAAAATATGCAAGTCCCAAGGGTAACATGAAAGTGGGAAATGCTTACTCTGTTAGTTAGCAAGGTCTACTTAGTCTCATACTTCCATTAGTATGTCAGAGTAAGACTGTGATATTACACTTCAGTGAGTATGCTATTTTAAGACATCTATCTTGATAGGGCTTGCCATATATATTGACATGAAAGTTCCTTTTACATAAACGGGAATATATGTCTCTTTCTCTTTCTCATATTCTCAAAATAGATCATATATGAGAAATGACAAATTATAAATTTTAAAGAAGTTATTTCCCCCATATTTTCAAAACTTGAAGTAATTTCAATACCTTGTATGCATTTGTCTTATTAAAATTTGAAATTAAGTTTTAATGTGATTTCTAAGGACAAGAAGCAACAAGGCAACTTATTCTGTACATTCTAAAATAACTGTTCTGAGATTTATATTAACACATTCATTAAACATGATTTCAGGATGACACTGAAAAACATTTGAATAAATCAAATAAAAAATACATTAAAATTCACTACCTTAGGTGTTTAATACTCTCTGCTCTAGCTGTATTCAGCTTTTATTTTTTGAAACAATATCAAAACAATGTCATGCTATGCTGTCTTAAATGATTCATCTGTAAAGACTGATTCATGGACTCGGCACTAAATATCTGCTTAAGTACCCTATTTCAAAGATATTTAGCTAGATCATAAATAAAAATAAGGAAAAGAAAAATATTCAGAAAAATATCTAAGTGTCATAACTGTAAAAAATCTCTTGACAACACATTTTCTGGAACATTTTTGGGAATTTCATTTTTAGACTCAGGATTTTTTTTTTTTAAAATATTATTGTATGTCTTTCCTTGGAAATGGAACTAGAGGGGAGAAAAATTAATCTGCTATTTTTTTCAGAGTATTAAGAAAAGTTTGTATTCAATTTCTATATAGGAAAAAAATGATGGATATTTTATTCTTAGAGGCAACATTTCAGTGAGACTTTCACCTGGAGTAGACCAGCATGTGTTGATGCCAGCAAAGTTACATGTATTCTTCTTTAGTATCTAAACACTTAAAAAGACAAAGAAATCTACAAGTATTTATTCATGGTTTCTCAATATGATAAAATATCAACATAATGCAGAGGGTCAGCATTCTGAGTAATGCTTTGCAGACTAAATGTATGTGCATATCACAAAAAAAAATATTAGGCTGAGCTTCAATATTTTAATGAGTTGATGGGGCTTTTTCTTCAGTTTTCACATCAGTGACTTTCTGCATAATTGAGATACTGAAAAGCATTTAGGAAAGGCACAAAGAGTCCTGATAATTTTATTCTGTCAAGGCTAAAGAAATCCTGACTTAGCTCTTCTGAATGAATTGGAAAACAGCTCATTGAAACTCTACTTCTATGCTCGAGTGCTTCCTGTAAGAGTGGAAGGCTGTGCATAAGTATATAAGCAGGCAGAAGAGAGTAAGGCAGATGGCCTTGCAATGTGATAGCTGGTTACGTTACCCTTCTCAGCTCATTTGCAGTGTTCACTAGGGAAAGTAGACAAAATGATGCATCTTTAATGGGTACATAATCTACAAATCTGTATCATGTGTCTTTTAAGTGTTTAACTATCCATATTATAAATAGAAAAAGAATGTAGTTTCATGAGCTCTTTTTTTGTGTATATGTATTTTTGTCCCTTAAAGTAACATGACGAGTGCAGAATGGATTCTTATATTACTTAAGAAAGTCAGAAGGAATGAGATAAAATCGTTACTTATTAAAAAAAAAAAAAAAGTATTTTTCTGCCTCCAAGGAGAATGTTCTTGAGTGTCCTTCACTGGACAGTAGTTGGCATTGCTCAAGCACAAACCATCTACTATCTGTTTATCAAAAAAGGTCACACATATGATATGAATAGCAGCCTAAAACATCCTTTCTCTGTTATGCCAGTACAGGAAACAGAGTGCCTAATAGGATAAATAGCAGTTCACTTAGCACATTGACAAGCAGAGGATGAACCTGCTGATATCCTTGGACAATATTAAATGCCTGCTTCATGGAGAAGAGGGCTGATTTAGGTCCAGTGAAAAAAGATTCCATGAATAGAAGAGGGAGACCATTCCACAAAGATACTAATTGGTAGTTGTCCTGAATTTTTTACCTGTTGGTTGCCTTTTTTGTTGTAGGAAGGAGGGGTGAAGCTTTGTTGTTTTCAGCCTTCTTATTAAATTTCTGTGAATTAAGAATGTTTGTTCGTTAGGACAATTTTGAAACCATAAGTTTGGTTGCATGGTTTTACAGACAAAGGCTCCAAAAATATTATTTATTTTTAGATTGTTTCAGACAACCCAGTATTTCAATGGCAGAAGCACTCAACAGTTATGTAATTCTAAATGTAAGTTAACCACAACAGTTAATTGCAATAACTATGAAGAATAATTAGTACTTATTATACTTTAGCCTATCAAAAATTTTCATTAACTTTAAAAAAGGTAATTCAACCATAATAGAGTATTTACACTTCTTTGTCTTCTATTATAGACCAAAACCAAAAAAGAATCCAGTTGAACAAAAGAAAGGTACCACTGTTTATTAGCAAGATATGTGACCATTAAGCTGTCTGCAAACATTAAAGAAAAGTCACAATATGGAAATGAATATACATTCATAGCAATTCTTAATCCACATTTTCACATCGAAACTAAAAACTAGCTTTGTATGATAATGAACAGAACTATGAAATGAAGATCTTGAAAGCAAAGGCATATGTATCATGTCACAATCCTTCTCATTTTTCACAGAGATACTGTAACACGTGCACTAGAGCTAATGATGAAAAGTTTAAAGAAGTGACATACTGAGACTTAAAAAACAGCAGCAAAATTATTTTTATTTATTCTGAACACATAATTTATTCTGTGCTGCAGGTGGCAATGAAATTAATAAAAGAAATCTACTCACAACATCCTGTAATGAAAAATCTCATTTTCCTGAACATGAATTTTGAAATATTACTTGGTTACCTAAATTCTTCAGCCTCTCTTCTGAAATTGAAGCAGAAGGTGTGGAAGATTGAGATAGAGGTCAAACAACTGGAAACCCCTACATACAATATAGGAGTTCCCAAAACAATTTAATACTATTCTACTGTATAAACAGCAGAAATTTCTCAGGTATGCATCACATTTGTGTTTGGTAGGGAAAGAATACTGGAAATTTTGTGGCTTAGAGAAAAATATTAAATTTCAAAGGACGAAATCAAGCCTGCAAATACATTTTCTCCCTCTTCTATTTTTTAGCTGTTACATTATGATATGAGTACAGTTTTTGTATCCTGGTACTGAAGCAACGTCTTTGCAGATTACTTACAATGAAATTTTAAAAAGCAAGGGAAGTAGAGGTAAAATTCTGTACTGTTATAATTGTTTTAGTTTTACCCTTTTTATAAAGCCTCTCTGACCTAAATGTTGTTTTGTTTTAAGACAAACTAGCTGGAAGAAAACAACTGCTTTAAAGTAATGAATTCTGTTTTTAATCAGTAACTAGACAAAATGTCCACACTAAATTGACTTGACACATTCACATCTTCAAGACATACTGAGGTTCTAGCAAATAGAACACTTGGAGACCATGCTAATCCATGCAAAAGACTGTAAGAAGAACAAAACTGAAATAACACAGAACTTCTTAAAAGTAAGCATGCAGAGTCAGAAGCGGTTCTCACGTTAATCTTGGTGTTTATTGTTAGTGTGCCTTAGAAGAGTAGAAAAATTCGGGTTGAAAAGGGCTTTTGGAGGTCATGTAGCCCAGATACATGCTCAAAGCAGAACTAACTCCATAGACCGCGAAGCATTGCTCCACAAAAATGATATATGACACCTCTGTAGCAGATACATTTCAACATGAAAAGATGTTAAGCTGTATAAAACCTTTAAATTCAGTTGTATTTCAAAAGTGTATGGTTTAAAAATACCATAGGTCATAACCTTTGCCTCTGTATTATTCTATATCAAATATGCTCATTTTGCCAGTGTAATGTTATGCTCTCAAATTCCACTTCAGTTCCTAAAAATATTTTTTCTTTTTAATATAATATTATAAATAACAAAGATCCTACAGGCAAAAACATGAATTCAGTTATACTATCACAAGTACATTGTTGCTGAGAAGCAAGTAAATGTATGCCAGAAAGTATTAAGATATGTTCTCTAGGGAAATAAAATATAGCAGACCAAATCTTAATAGCCATTGGTTTTTTTGGAAGTCTGTGTAGGATATGACTTTCACTGCTTTAGCCACATGCCTGAAGGATGCTGGATTAGAGCAAGTGAAATAATTGCAGGTTACTGTCTATGCCTATTTTAGCATAAACAGGAAAGAAAGCAGGGAACAGTAAGTGCTCATGTTCTCTGGACAAAAAGATAGAAAAATGGATTTACTTCCTTGAAAGTGATTCTACCTTCTCTGTCCCCATCTGATAAGATCATTGTATATGTGTGTGTGATAACTAATAGTGAGTTTAACTTTGGATAGGCAAAGTGTTTACTTTACTTTATAAAGAAGTCCCCTTTCAACTGTTGTGGATACATTTACAAATGAGCAGAGGTAAAAATATTGTGAATGTAAAAACTTAGGTATCTAAAACATGGCATGCAAGTTCTGAAACAACAAACAAATATTTATTAATTTTTCTAATCTAATCTATCAAAGAAGTCTTTGTGGATAAGGGAAGGGCAACTGACATCATCTACCTGGACTTGTGCAAGGCATTTGGCACTGTCCCGCACGACATCCTCGTCTCTAAATTGGAGAGACATAGATTCAATGGATGGACCACTCGGTGGATAAGGAATTGGCTGGATGGTCGCACTCAAAGAGTTGTGGTCAATGGCTCAATGTCCAAGTGGAGAACAGTGACGAGTGGTGTTCCTCAGGGGTCGGTACTGGGACCGGCACTGTTCAACATCTTTGTCGGCGACATGGACAATGTGATCAAGCGCACCCTCAGCAAGTTTGCCGACGACACCAAGCTGTGTGGTGTGGTTGACATGCTGGAGGGAAGGGATGCCATCCAGAGGGACCTTGACAGACTGGAGAGGTGGGCCTGTGCAAACCACATGAAGTTCAACAAGGCCAAGTGCAAGGTCCTGCACATGGATCGGCATGATCCCAAGCACAACTACAGGCTGGGCGAGGAATGGATTGAAAGCAGCCCTGAGGAGAAGGACTTGGGGGTGTTGATTGATGAGAAGCTCCACATGAGCCGGCAGTGTGCGCTTGCAGCCCAGAAAGCCAACCGTGTCCTGGGCTGCATCAAAAGAAGTGTGACCAGCAGGTTGAGGGAGGTGATCCTGCCCCTCTACTCCGCTCTTGTGAGACCCCACCTGGAGTACTGCGTCCAGCTCTGGGGGCCCCAGTACAGGAGAGACATGGAGCTGTTGGAGAGAGTCCAGAGGAGGGCCACAAAGCTGATTGGAGGGCTGGAGCACCTCTGCTATGAGGACAGGCTGAGAGATTTGGGATTGTTCAGCCTGGAGCAGAGAAGGCTCCGGGGAGATCTAATTGCGGCTTACCAGTATCTGAAGGGGGCCTACAGGAAAGCTGGAGAGGGGCTGTTTATGAGGGAGTGTAGTGACAGGACAAGGGGTAATGGGTTTAAGCTGAAGGAGGGTCGATTTAGATTAGATATTAGAAAGAAATTCTTTACTGGAGTGGTGAGGCACTGGCACAGGTTGCCCAGAGAGGTTGTGGAGGCCCCATCCCTCAAAGTGTTTAAGACCAGGTTGGATGGGGCTTTGGGCAACCTGGTCTAGTGGAGGATGTCCCTGCCCGCAGCAGGGGGGTTGGAACTAGATGATCTTTGAGGTCCCTTCCAACCCAAACCATTCTATGATTCTATGATTTATAGACTTTTAATAGATATGATTTTAGGCATTTCAGGCAAAATTGAGAATGAGAAAAAAGTAAATCTGAGGTTGGATATCTGTGTGATGCCAAATGTTTTTGATCTTCTTGAACGCAGATACTGCAAGGATACCTTATTTTTACCAGAACAGAATGATCTCCCGCCTTCCCTACTATTAAGTTTTCTTCTGCTTTCAACAGGACTATGTTGGTGGCCAGCCCAGCCATAAGATTCTGAATCCATCTCTGTAACCCTATTTCTGCTTCAAAGGGAGAAAATTGTGGAGACTTGGTCTGTTTATTGGATGCCTTGCTGATTTCTGCTCTCCTCCTGTGCTGTGTGAAGGGGATATGAAGCTGAAGATGCTGAGTGGGATTTCCTGTATGGAACGTGGCAGAATGTCTGACTGTTAATGGGGCTTATTTCCTCCTTCTAGCAGTCTTCTCCTTTGGTCAACTGCCTTGTCTGCACGTTAGTAACCCTGACTTTGCAAATGTGTGTTGGGAGCCTCGCAGAAGACATTTTCTTTGAGGAGTTAGTGACCTTGAACAAGCCATGTCTGCTTAAGTACAAGCCACATCATGCCTTGTACTTAGGGCTTGAGATACCTGTATGTATATAAACTGTAATATATAATATATCTTTGGGAGAGATAAACTGTGTATCAAGGGGTAGGGCTGTATTGATACTGACTGACAAACCCTTGCATATTTAGGAGTTAGTGATAAACAAAACAGTCAACCTGAGCAGTTGCAGGCCTCTGCCATAGAATCATAGAATCATTTTGGTTGGAAAAGACCTGTAAGTTCATTGAGTCCAATTGTTAACCTAGCACTGTCAAGTCCACCACTAAACCATCTCCATAAGCACCACATCTACACCTCTTTTAAATACCTCCAGGGATGGGGACTCAACCACTTCCCTGGGCAGCCTGTTCCAATGATTGATAACCCTTTTGGTGAAGAAATTTTTCCTAATATCCAATCAAATCCTCCCCTGGCGCAACTTGAGGCCATTTCCTCTTGTCCTGTCACTTGTTACTTGGGAGAAGAGACCAACACCTACCTTACTACAACCTCCTTTCAGGTAGTTGTAGAGACCGATCAGGTCTCCCCTCAGCCTCCTCTTCTCCAGGCTAAACACCCCCGGGTCCCTCAGCCACTCCTCATCAGACTTGTGCTCCAGACCCTGCACCACTTCATTGCCCTTCTCTGGACATGCTCCAGCACCTCAATATCTTTCTGGTAGTGAGGGGCCCAAAACTGAACACAGCACTCAAGGTGCGGCCTCACCAGTGCCGAGTACAGGAGGACAATCGCTGCCCTGGTCCTGCTGGCCACACTATTCCTGATACAAGCCAGGATGCTGTTGGCTGCCTTGGCCACCTGGGCACACTGCTGGCTCATGTTCTGCCGGCTGTCGACCAACACCCCTAGGTCCTTTTCCACCGGGCAGCTTTCCAGCCACTCTTCCTCAAGCCTGTAGCGTTGCCTGGGGTTGTTGTGACCCAAGTGCAGGACCCGCCACTGAGCCTTGTTGAACCTCATACAGTTGGCCTCGGCCCAATGATCCAGCCTGTCCACATCCCTCTGTAGAGCCTTCCTACCCTTGAGCAGATTGACATTCCTGCAGAACTTGGTGTCGTTGGCAAACTTACTGAGGGTGCACTCGATCCCCTCATCCAGACCATTGATAAAGAGCATGTTGTGGGAAATGGTGTCAAAGGCCTTACTAAAGTCTAGTTAGGTAGACAAGACCCTTTCCCTCATCCACTAAGCAGGTCACCTTGTCATAGAAGGAGATCAGGTCAGTCAAGCAGGACCCACATTTCATAAACCCATGCTGACTGGGCCTGATCACCTGTTTGTCCTGTACATGCTGCGTGATGGCACTCAAGATGAACTGCTCCACAATCTTCCCAGGCACTGAGGTCAGACTGACAGTCCTGTAGTTCCCCAGATCCTCCTTCCAGCCCTTCTTGTGGATGGGCGTCACACTGGCAAGCCTCCAGTCAGCTGGAACCTCCCCAGTTAGCCAGGACTGCTGATAAATGATGGAAAGTGGCTTGGTGAGCACTTCTGCCAGCTCCCTCAGTACAGTTGGGTAGATCTCATCCAGCCCCACAGACTTGTGTGTCTAAGCAGTGTAGCAGGTTGTTAACCATTTCCCTTTGGATTATGGGGGCTTCATTCTGCTCCCTGTCCCTGTCACCAGCTCAGGGGCTGGGAACCCAGAGAATAACTGGTCTTACTGCTAAAGACTGAGGAAAAGAAGGCATTAAGTACCTCAGCCTTTTCCTCATCCTTTGTCACTATGTTTCCTGCCACATCCAATAAAGGATGGAGATTGTCTGCCTTTTTCGGCAGTAGCCAGGTTAAGTTCTATTTGGGCTTTGGCCCTTCTAATTTTCCCCCTGCATAGCCTAATGACATCTTTGTAGTTGTCCTGAGTGGCCTGCCCCTTCTTCCAAAGGCCATAAACTCTCCTTTCTTTCCTGATTTCCAGCCAAAGCTCTCTGTTCAGCCAGGCCAGTCTTCTTCCCTGATGGCTTGCCTTTCAGCACACAGGGACGGCCTGTTCCTGAGCCTTTAAGATTTTCTTCTTGAAGAACGTCCAGTCTTTCTGGACCCCATTGCCCTTCAGGACTGCCTCCCAAGGGACTCTGCCAACCAGTCTCCTAAAGAGGCCAAATTCTGCCCTCTGGAAGTCCAAGGTGGCAGTTCTGCTGACCCCCCTCCTTACTTTTCTAAGAATTGAAAACTCTATCTATCATTTCATATTTGCTGTGTCTAAGACAGCCTCCAACCATCACATCACCCACAAGTCCTTCACCGTTCACAAATAACAGGTCCAGCGGTCCTTCCTTAGTTGGCTCACTCACCATATTGCACTTCCAGCATGGCCTTCAGGCTGTACTGTGCTTCGCAGATCCCTCAGCCGCAGGATGAATTCAGCAGCTCATTGCAAGAGCCTGTACACAGAGGGAGCTGCCTGCAGCTCTTCTTTTGCAATGAATGTATATGATAGCTCAAATGACCAAAAAGGAGGTTCCCTCTCTTCATGGATGGGATCTGCACATGCTGCAAAATCCATCTGGAGTCCATCTAATGTTGCACAAATGCATGACTGTTAGCATCGGAAGGCACGTAAGATTTACTCACTATCTATATTCCTCTTCTTATTCTATCTTATTAAACCGGCTATTTTACTGAGCCATTTGTTGTTGGGCCTTTTTTACTGAGACCCAGAATGAACCCTGCACTGTATCTCTCTCACTTCAAACCAGCCCTTCTCCCACATGCCCCTCCGCCCCAGTGCATAACAGCTTGTTAGCTTGGCTTGAAATAAGAACTGCAGGCTAAATAATTTCAGATTTTAAGAGCATTTTAAGAGTTTTCTATAAAGACCATCACAAGAAAAAAATTAGGTGCAATTCTTTGACAGTGTTTTGGAAACATTTTTACGTGTAGAAGTTCTTGTGATATTGTGATATTGCAGGGTCAATGTGGTATTAAATGTTTTGTTTTAAATGCTGTGAAGTGGGTCCTTTCTGGCTTTGCTGTTCTTTTTTACATAGAAGAATAAGTCTAACAGACTGAGACAAGATGGTGTTGTTGAGCCAAAAATGTCAGAAAAGTTGAAAGAAGGAAGTGAAACTGCTTGTCTCTTAAGTGAGAGATTTATAGTCTTCAGGTAAGTTTTTCTGGAGGTTCCACACGTGCATCTAAGAACATACTGTAGTTTACTTGTCAGGAGATGTCACCGTTAGGGTATTAGGTCATATCCTCCATGGACACTCCTAGTACAGTCAGCACAGTATGAGTATTCATTTCAATGGGTATAAAAAAAAGGTCAGAACTTTACTTCTATGTAGGAAACTTTCAAAACATCTTTAAGATTCTGAGCTTTAATTTCATCCATTTATTGTTTGAGATACTTTTTTTTTTTTTTTTTCCATTACATGTCCATTGCATGGACATTTTAAGAGACAAGTCTTTTTTTCCCTCATTAATCAGTCTACTTTGAAAGAATTTTCTATAAAAGCAACTTTCATTATTATTAGCATGACTAATAGTTTAAATGATGCTTAAGAAAGCAAATAATACTTCTTTATAGCAGAATGATGACTACTGCCTCTCTGAGTGGGGAATTTGTTGAAGCGTTGACAGATACCAATCAATTGAGCAACTAATAAGTAATAATGCTAATGATCTTGGTATATTTTTTCAATAAACATTGTACTGCTTAGGTAGTTAAGGCTTCAGTGAGTTATTACTTGAGGCTCACAATGGAATAAAAAAAAATTTGCAAAATAATGTCTCAGAGAAGCTTATAGAACTTCTGAACATTTGAGGACTAAACAAAGGTTTGATATACAAGACTAGATATTTTTATTAAGGTCACATAATGGTTTTTCTTCAGTGAATGTTTTTAGAATATAGTAGAATAGCTCCAGCACGTTTATTTTTTATTAATGCCAGAATACTGAATATAAAGCAAACATGAATATTTACTTGAAAAGAAATATTCTGTATTTCAGGAGGGTGCATGACTTGGTAGGTGTTATACTAGGATGTAATTATGGGACATCTACTCACTGCAAAAATATCTAGCAACTCTGCCTGGAGAGCTACCTTTCAAAAAACTAGTTTTAGCCCTCTCGTGTGGTATTGCAAATGTCACAAGTTCTAGAAATGGCCATTAGAAAATTTGTCTCTGCCATGGGACTATTTCCATTTTCACAAGCAAAGCTATCCTCTTAATCTGTTTAAAAAATTAATAATAATTTAAAAAATAATAACAGGAAAGACAGCGAACACTGAGGAATTTCCAAATATTCTGTTTTCAGAATTTACACTCATGGAAGTGTTGTGGTGATTAAAAAACAAAAACAAAAGGAAGGAAAAAAGCAAACCCTCAGCAGCATGTTTACTTAAAAGTGAGCTTATTAAATCATTTATTTAAATGCAGCAAATGAGAAATATGTACTGCTCTTGGCATTAAATGAACATTTGTTAGGAAGTTCATATTCCAGAGAACTTTTCTGTTCTTTTCTGGCTCTCAGTTGCTTTCCACCCTCTACTATTCAGTCTCTCACTTTCCATTTGTTGTTTTCTGTTGTTATTCTTTCCTATGCCTTTCTTTCTCCAAGCTTCTGTCCCTGCAGACTTCTCCCCATATGCTTTGGTATATTCAGATCCCTTCCTGGAGTGATTTTTTTTTTCTTTTAATTACTTGTTATTTAGTAGCAACAAACTGGACAACAGTAAATACCTCAAAATAAATGCTAAAAATTTTCATGAATATTAATGACCTAAAGAAGGTCTCACATCTTGGAATATTATAAATAGAACAGTGTTTTAGGAGAAGGCACATTCATATTTCATAGCTCCTCTCATTTTTATTACTCTCTTTTCCTTTTCTGTTCTATTTATCTTTCAGGTTTTTTCACTCTTCTTTTTTGTTGATCTTTCTACTTCTTTTTCTGTTTATGTCACCTTCAGGTTCTTTAACTTTTTATTTGGCATTTCTTCTCCTACTTCTCTCCTCTGCTTATTTATTGCCTTTCAGTTTTTCACTTTCCCTGTTTCTTTTAAATATGCTTTTTTCTAGTTTCACCCTCATATTTTCTTACACTCCACTCTACAATTTTCTACTGCCTCCTTTGTTTCCTGATTAGACTATTTTGCTCTTGAAATATATTTAAAAAAAAAAAAAAGTATTTTCCAGAATAGTTCATTGCAGTTACTTTAGGCCTCATCATTTCCAAAGATACATTGGGACATGTCTCCAGGTGCTGTAATCAAAGGAGCAACGTCGTACCTATCTCCTCTTAGCTCTGCTACTTAGTACTTTACTGCAGCATGTCTTCTGTAGTATCCCACAGGTTCTGCACCTTTTGTTATAATTTGCCATATAATGATGGTAATCTTTCTCAAAGGCAAGATAGAGGTTATTAGATGAAGTTGAGAAAGCTTGAATCAAGTTTTGTCTTGGACTGAACATTCACTGAGCTATTACTCATCTCCAGTGCCATCCTTTATTGTGCCTGAATTTCTTCTTTCTTTGTGGTTTTGATCAATGTTTGCATGAAACTACAGGAGACAATAGAACCTTAAGAGACAGATAAACAAGGAAGGCTCACATGCAATCAGACCACATAAGGGTTTAATAGTGGAAAATTTAAGCATGCATCCTTTAAAGAAAATTCCTGTTATATTCAAATGGAAGAACATAAGATCACAAGAAAGACTCTTAACAGTCTGAATTTTTATGCAGCCACTTCTGGGAAAGCATATGATATAGTCGTAACTGAACCAATTGAGAACAAATGCAAAATAAACATAAGGTAAATGATGCATTACTTCATCAAACACTACATCTGGAAAATAAGTAAATCTTAATTGTACAATGGTAGATAGATATATGTTGTACATACATAATAAAACAAGAGTTATTAGAATTATAAACATACAAAAACCTCCCTATACAAATAACAATAGAGAAAACAGTAATAAAGAACATTAATTAACACAATAAAATCACACAGAAATTACTGGCTTTGCATATTTATTCATTGAAGTTTATATGATATACTGGACAGACAAAAATAGCAATACCTATGAAAATAAATAACGCTAGATGTAAACATTATTAGTGTCCTTGTAGCAATTTGTTGTTTTCACAGCCTGAGAATGCAGCCATTATCTACCATTTACATCTTTTGTTGTTGTTAAGTACATCTAATATCACAGATTTGTTTTTTTTTTAATACTTTCTTTAGGATTAGTTTGAATTTTCATTGCACTGCAAAGAAGTTGTGATTCCTTCTCTTTTCACCATGCAAATGTGAACATACAAGTCAAGGCCATGGTAAAAAGTCTTTCTCTGTCTTTCTTACAATCCCCTTTTATATATCAGAAGGCCACAATAAGGTCTCCCCAAAGCCTTCTCTTCTCCAAGCTGAACAACCCAACTCTCAGTTTTTTTTCATAAGAAGAGAGGTGTTACAGTCCTCTGACCATTTCTGTGGCCTCCTCTGGACCTGTTCTAACAGGTTTATGTCTTTTGTGCATTAGGGACCCCAGAGCTGGACGCAGTACTCCAGTTGGAGTCTCACCAGAGCAGAGCAGAGGGGCAGAATCCCCTCCCTCGACCTGCTGGTCACACTTGTTTTGATGCAGGCCAGGACATGGCTGGCTTTCTGGGTTGCAAGTGCACGTTGCTGGCTCATGTTGATCTTTTCATCAGCTGACACCTCCAAGTCCTTCTCCTCAGGGCTGCTTTTAATCTAGCCCAGCCTGTAGTTGTGCTTGAGATTACCCCAACCAGTGTGCAGGACCTTGCACTTCATGAGGTTCATATGGGCCCACTTCTCCAGCCTGTCAAGGTCCCTCTGGATGGCATCCCTTCCCTCCAGCGTGTCAACCACACCACACAGCTTGGTGCCATCGGCAAACTTGCTGAGGGTGCACTCGATCCCATTGTCCATGTCGCTGACAAAGATGTTGAACAGTGCCAGTCTCAGTACTGACCCCTGAGGAATGGCACTCATCACTGATCTCCACTTGGACATTGAGCTGTTGATCACAACTCTTTGTGACCATCCATTCCTTATCCACTGAGTGGTCCACCCGTCAAATCCATGTGTCTCTCCAATTTAAAGACAAGGATTTTGTGAGGCACAGTGTCAAAAGTCCAGGTAGATATCAGTTGCTCTTCCCTTATCCACCAATGTTGCAACCCATCATAGAAGGCCACCAAATTGGTCAGGCACAATTTGCCCCTAGTGAAGCCATGTTGGCTGTCACCAATCATCTCCTTACTTTCCATGTGCCTGAGCATAGTTTCCAGGAGGATCTGCTCCGTGATCTTGCTGGGCACAGAGGTGAGACTGACCAGTCTGTAGTTCCCTGGGTCTTCCTTGTTTTCCTTTTTAAAAATGGAGGTTATGTTTCCCCTTTTCTAGTCAGGGGAAACTTTGCTGGACTGCCACAACTTCTCAAATGTGATGGAGAGTGGCCTGGCCACTTCATCCACCAGTTCCGTCAGGACACGCAGATGCATCTCATTAGGTCCCACTGACTTGTGCACCTTCAGGTTCCTTAGATATTCTTGAACCCGGTCTTCTCCTACAGGGGGCAGTTCTTCATTCTCCCAGTCCCTGCCTTTGCCTTCTGCAATGTGGGCAGTGTGGCTGGAGCACTTGCTGGTGAAGACGGAGGCAAAAAAGTCATTGAGTTCCTCAGCATTCTCCATATCCTGGGGAACCAGGTCTCTTGTTTTCTTCCGGAGAGCAACAGGAAAAGCAAACCTTATATGTTCTTACGTCATTTTGACATAATGTTTTATTACTTTCTGATGCTAGTGCACACGCAACAAGGTATCATCATGGCTATCAAAAGAGTAGAGTTAATTTTAAGAAAAATCTGAGTTGATGGAGAAGGTTATGTGCTGGAAACATCAAAGGATATTCCAATGATAAATAAAACATCAAGAACTCAGAATACTTTTGTATTAGAAACACAAGATAGTACTATTTTTCAGGTTTTGGAAAAATTTCACAGCTGGAATTCATCTTAGGTTTATAAAAAGTAATTATATGGTTGTCTCTGGAACATTTTTTGTTTATACAAGACAGACACGCTGGGCTTAAAAAGCAAAAATTATCAATTTATAACATAAGAGTACAATCAATCTTTTTAATTAATATAAAAAGAACAAGGATTCTATATTTCTTTTATTAATCTAAAAACATTGCAAGACTTTTGAAGCAGTCCAAAACGAACCATGATAAATTTCTGCATCAACCATGAGTTACATTGAGTTGTCTTCCAACATTAAATAAAATATTTTTAAAGGTTTGTCTGAAATAATTCTCCCTTTAGGCATCTATAATCAGGCTTTTATTCTGAAATATAGTCAGACATTCAACTGATATTTTTGTGAACTTTCAAAATATTTCTAAGCTGATGTGAGGGTATGTAGTAACAAAGTAATCACACCCTCCAAATCACACAAATAATTACTTTTTTAAAGAGTACTTTGTCTTTTATAGCATAAAGCCAATTATATAGCTGTGTGCACAAAGAATTAACATCAAAACTAGCTGTTAATGGAAAAAGTGAAAATAGAACATAATTGAAAGCAAATAGAGTTTGGCCTAGTGTATATAACCATAGCAAAATACACGATTGTCAGTCTTGCCCTGTTTGCAAGTTAGTAAATAGTTATCAGCCTTTAAATAATGCAGGTAACAGAATTGGGAGGGGAGAAATGAATTGGTACTGATTTGATTTTATTTTGTTAGTCCTTATGTTAGTACATTTCCTTGTTTTCATAGGGATTATTACAGAATCATAAAATCATTAACTGTGAATTTAAACACTCTATTAACCTAGCATTGAAACCAAAATCACAGAAAGCCTTAACAGCCTTAGCAGCTCCGAAATTCCATTTCCATAAAATGATAAGCATGTTATCCTAGGGAAGGGCAGGGAGGACCAGGTGAGGGAGAGCAGGGCAAGAGAGAGGAAGAGGGAGGGGGAGAGGGAGAGAAGAAGGGTGGTGGGGAAAGGGTGAGATCAGGTTATCTCTGGTTCTTGTGGAGTTGCAGCACTCAAAAAGCATTCATGTCTTATGCAGAACATTAGGATGCATCATAATTGGAAAGGTTAAATAAAAAGCAATCACTGCCACTTCTGTATTGTCTTTTGTATTTACAGCACTCCATCTAGGACAGGAAACACTACCCAACTGTACTTCTCAACCCTTATGTTACTAATTTTCTCCTGGCTTAGAGCTACTACCTTGACCAAATCACTCTTTTTAGGTTTGTAGCATCCACCTGTTTGGTTAATATCAACTTTTGACATTCTGAGATTCAGTTCTTCTAAGCACTTTGCACGGTGAGGTACTGCTGTGTAACCCGCTTCAACTTTAGTGAAAGTGCTGAATACCATTCTTGGATACAGGCGTGTTTTCAGATGTTCCTCCATATTTGAATGTAGTTGACTTTGATTAAATAATAACAATTAAAAGATATTTAATAAAAAAAAATTCTTTCAATTCTATTAAATTTATTTACTTTGGGACATAGATTTCTATGATAAAAATTAATACCTCAGAGTTAAATATTCAGCATTGTAGAAGCTGGTTCTTCAAATATTTTATTCAGTAAATAGAGTGGTAAATTCCTAAGAATAGAATCATGTCCGTAAATGTAAATATCTGAGAATGCACATACAGGAGTCAGAATATGTGGAAATTTTATTTTTCCACAAAGAATATTGCAATGAGAGAAAACAACATAGAAGAATCAAGCATAAGAGGAAAAGAGAAAGACACTAGTAAAATCTTATTTTCTTTCCCTTCTAATTATACCTATTCTCTTCCAGAGTCTTCCACTGTATTTTTAGGAACTTTCTGTTAGTATCAGCAACCTTTCTATCTTCTGTATTGGGAATTTTAAAAAAAAAAAACCATAAAGCATGATGGTTTCTGATAGCTTGATGTTAGCATTTAGTTAATAACAAAGCAAGTGCACAAATAAATGGTGAAGAGTTGTTTATTTCTATTTTTATCAGGAACAAGTAGAATACATTTAAGGAAGAATAAATGGAGTATAGTAAGTCTTCTGCAGTTTTTTAAATTGTCAAAATTCCATTTTTTAAAAATATTTTTTTTCTTCCTACTGAAATCTATGAAATAAGTAAAAATACCGATTTTGAGAGAGTAATAATACTTCATTGTTACAATATTCTGTCTCTGATTTTTTGAAATAGCTAAAGCAGCTCTTTTTTATCATATGGATTTCAAAGTAAATGACACAATGAGTGTTTAATTTGCTATACTTAGAAGTTGCTTCTTTAAAAAAAAGTGTCTGTGCATCTGAATGGGATTTAAGTTAAAATTAGTTTAAGGATATTGACTTTTCTGTTTTAAGTTTTCTGAATTTGATTTGCCTTTTATTTTTTTCTTTTTCTTTTCTTCTTCCTCACGCTGTGTTTGTGTCTGGCTGACAAAATCCTTAATACCAAAAAAAAAAAAAAAAAAAAGAGAGAGAATCCAAGGGAGGGAGAAAGAGAGGAAGGGAGGAAGGATATTTATGCCATTTATTTTATTCCAGTTAACTTACTTTATAAAATTAAAGATTACTCAGATTAGAGATTGTTACTTCAAGATTAAGGTTGCTGAGTTTTTAATTTGTATGCACTGATTGTTCTTTCCCAGAAGTTATGATCCTCCACAATTCTTTCATCTCAACTTCATGCTGTAGAAATATTTATATTTGCCTACCTCTCTCCAAGCAGGTAATATTAATAACCTAAGTTATTTTGTGGAAAGTGAACTCTTTTATAACAAATAATTTTGTAAGTAAAAAAGTGAAGGGAAAATAGATATTTAAACTGCAATGTTATTCAGTGCAAGCAAAGTGAATTAAAAAAATAATGTTAATTTTTTTTTTGGCCTTTGATTTCTTGTATTATTTGAACATAAAGGCAATATTTGGTTGCCTTAATTTGTGATATTTGTGTATCCAGTGCAAAACTGTATATTCCTATAACTATGAAAGAGTAACCAACAATACTTTCTCTGCTCCTCACCTGTGAATTTCTGGGAAGTACAAGTGTAGGTGACAGTCAAAAAGACTCCCAAATTCTGTGGTTTGGTCCTTCCTTCAATTTAACTAACATCCAGGGAGAAGAGATGATGCAAAAGGCATCATGAACAGGGTGAAATGCTGCAGTACTCTGAGATTCTCAAAAGCTTATAAGAGATTTTCAACTATGTAGATTGCTGTACTTCCAGGTAGTTCATTAGTGCTGAGACTGCTTACAACAGCAAGAGCTAAACTGTCTTGCTCATTCCCTTTACACAAGTTCTGCTTGCCTGTCATAGATTCTTTACATGATTTATGGGCTAGTCTAATAACCACTGGCTCTTAGAGTAGCATCCTCAGCATTAGAATTCTTCTGTTCATGCAAGGAACAAGAGATTGTTTCTAGGAGAGATAGAAATAAAAATATTCTAACAAAAATACATTTAGTGACGTGAATATGTCTTCTTGGCACAATTAAGGTAGTATGATCTTTGTGAAAGCAACCCATAATGATATGGGTAAATATATATTGGGTTTTTTCTGTTAATTCTACTTGCTCAATTTTATCCTATCCTCACAAAGTAGTGTGATGCACAATGAATAAAAATGAGGTCCTACATTCACAAATTCACATGCTCATTTTTTGTTAGTTAAAAGGATGGAGTGTAGGATAGAAAGGATGATGATCTGTGGCAAATTCTCATGAATTTCAGATTTTCTTAGTTATGAAACCCAGTGCCACTGAATTTTGCAGACATAGCATAACATATTCTGTTCTCCTTGGGAACAGACGGGGAAAAAATAACCAAACCAGAACAATAGGAAGCGAATTTTAGCTATTCCAAAAGGAACTGAGTAAGCTGCAAGTCTTCTTCTGTTGACTGCTTGTCTAATGTCTCATACCAGTCTCTGGTTATTAGTAAATGAAAACTTTAATATTTTTTTTAATTTTTTTTCTTTTTCTTTTCTTCTTGAAAGCAGCTTTAAAAACCCAGGGAAAAGAACAGAAAACCACATATTCGAGGTGTAGTATCTGTGTGCATTTTTTTTTATTCCATATAATGTTCTAGGAGCTGAGTTCAGCCAATGAACTTCTCTTTGCCTAAAAAATTCAAGTCAAAGGGTACTCTTCTTTCCTGTAAAGATAGTATTTTTTTTCTGGGTGGCTTAAATGACTTCTCAAATGACATGATTTAAAACTATTTATATATAAATAAATAGGGATAATTTGTTTATTTCACATAGTAGTCAACATTATAGTCATGTGGAACAGTGTAATTATCTGTTGATTTAGTTCTGATACGAGAGACTGATATTTCTATGTAATTTTGTATGTATTTGACAAAGGAAGAATTTGTTGCTATGCCTAAAAATCAGTCCTGTTAGAGAGCTAATGTGTAACATTTTGCATGCAATTGAAGTCAAAGAAAAGAAAATACATAATTAATCCCTTGGTGATTTTTTTTTTTTTTAAAGAGCAAAAATAAATAACTCATAATCAGTCATGATATCCACATTAACTACACAGGATCTCTTGTCTGTGACTTCACAAATAAGAGCAAGCTAGTATGATTCCTTGTACTTATATTGCATGAATATGTTGACACACGAGCAGCATGAACAAATTTGCATGAAACTGTCATGGATTACTTTATCTCAGGAACCCAATGCTATTATTTTCATATTTCTCACTTTTATGCATGCAATAAAGACTACACTAAATTTTTATGTAAAAACTTATTGCTCTCTATCTTTACTGATTCTTTTCCTAAAATCAAAATTTCTTTTATCACTGAGTCCTCAGAAAATGCCAATTATTCCTGCAGATACTGCTCATGTGTAAAGATTTATAATCCTGCAGTTTGTATATATAAAGGTTAGGAATGTGAGTCAGAATCAGCAGGTTTGCAGTGTGGATAAGGCATTAGCTGCACATACACAAGACAGTGACCATTGAATACATCAGAGTATTTTTGTGAACAGCCCGGGAAGTACATTAAAATGTAACTGTGCTGTAGAAATATACATTGGAAAATTCATAGATGAAAATGCTAGATTTTTATTACCAACATGTTTAGAAATACTTTTAGACTTCTAAGGTGGTGTGCTTTAGCTCCAGCTGGCAGCTGAGGACCATGTAGCCTCTTGCACACCCCTTCTCCCCCGAGTGGGATGGGGAGGAGAATCAGAAGGAAAAGGTAAGAATTATGAGTTGAGATAAGGACAGTTTACTGAGACAGCAAAGGGAGATGGAAATAACAGCAGCAATACTTAGAATATACAAAGCGAGTGATACACAGTGCAATTTGCTCACACCCAGAGCCCAATGCCCAGCCTTTCCTCAAGCAGCTACCCCTTCTCCCCAGTCAATCCCCCTTCTATGCTGAGCATGACATCATATGGTATGGAATACCCCTTTGGTTAGTTTGGGTCACCTGTCCTGGCTGTGTCCCCTCTCAGCTTCTTGTGAAAATTAACTCTATCCTAACCAAAACCAGGACATTAGGTAATTTCATGTTAACTCATAACTCATGTTATGTCTGACAGCATCTCAGTCTTGGCAGAGTTTTGTGGTTTGTTGTCCCAATTGAGATGCAGAGGTCGCAGATAGTGTCCTTTTTTGTACATAAGATGTACATACCTGTACATGGATGTTGTCTTTTTTTGCAGAACAGAGTAATGGTTTTCAACATCTTCTAAGTTGTAGACTCTTCCAATTGTTTTAATACAGGTGCCAACTGTATAGATATAGTGACTTTTTTCAGAATGGTTTGTGGTTTTATTAGTTCTCTTTCATACACCATTGATAAGTAAACCATGGTCCTTCTAACCCTGGGATCTAGAGATCAGAAGTGCTCTGCAATAAGTGGTTAGCCTGCTTACCCTATTGCAGTTGCCACTCCTGCTTTCTTCAAATTCACATCAATTCCATCTTCAGGTATATGCTCAAAGTACTACCCTGGAAAGCTGCGTTCACTCTCTTTGGTCTGCTACAATGAAACTTTATATACTCCAGTACTCCAGAATAGTATCTCAACAGAAAGGCACAAGAGCCTTCTTCTAGAATGGCCTAAGGACAAGACAAGCACAAGGGACTGCATTCAGGACATCCTCCAAATACACAAGGAGATTGACAAAGTCCCCACAAGATAAGTACTACCAAGGAAAGAGGAGACAACCCTTTCTGGGTGGGTGGCAACAGCATATAAACCTCACAGATGTGGTTGAGGAAAGTTGCAGAAGCAAGAAGGCCTGTCCACTTCATTTCTCAGTTCTCTCATCCAAGCGTGATCCAACATGATCAGTAACTAAGAACCATGAAGTACGACAGCGAACAGTGATCGCTACATGGCACCAGCTCCATGGAATTGTGCACTCGCAGTCAATTTAAGATTGGATTGTTAAAGACTAATAGCTTTGAATAGTTAATGATTACTTAATTAATCTGTATAAGCCCATTTGCATGAGCTGTGCTGTCAGTGAATTCAGTGAAGTTTGAAGTTTAAAGCTAGCTTTATTGGTCAGCCTTCAAAGCACACTCATCACTGCTATCACTTTTTCCCTGATACATGTATATACATGCATACACATAGCAATTCCAGTATGGTCATAAAATATTATGTTTCTGAATGTCTTGAGAAATAGGATGCAAGGAGGACAAAAGAACCTTTTTAAGTTTTTTCATCTATGAGGAAAATAAAGCATGAGTTCAAACTGGGCTAAATACTTGAGAATCCATTTAATAGAAGTATAATGAATGCCTTTCAAAAGGCATCCATAACAGAACTTGTTACAATTTCTGCTTTGCTACAAAGCTCGGGATCTTTTTTGTGCATGTATTTATTTTTTCTATGTGGTAAGGTGGGAATGTTTTTCTCAGTACCACAGTACAGCATAAATACTTCTTAAAAAACCCCCTCAGATGCTGCACTGGACTGTAGGTATTTTAAATTTCTGTTCTGGAGGATATTTGTGGTCTTTGCAACTGTTTATACCAGTGCAATGATATCTGTGCAATTGCACACATACACAGTTACATACTGTTTACTGAAGTTTTTATGCAAATATATTAAAGGATGTTATGTGTCTGTAACCTCCAGCAGCTCCAGGACCCAGGGATTCCTCCTGCCCAGCTGCTGGAGCCCAGTGTGCCTGGAGACCCGTGGGTATCTCCTCCCCAGGCTCATAGATGTGACTGCTGCTGTCCTGGTGGCAGGTTCATCCAGTAGCAAGGCTGAGCGTGCATCCCAGACACGCACGCGCGCACACACACACACACACAGAGGAGACTGACATGGTCAGCTGCAGACTGTCACAGCTGCCCTCAGTAGCACTCACAACAAAACACTGCCAGGACTCACATACAATGTAAGAGCAGGTAGCCAAGTGTCCTTCCTCCTTCTGGCCCACCAGGATTGAAGCTCCCTAGTGCAAGCCCACCTGTCCTCACTCTCTGGGTCCTCAAGCACACACACAACTGTGCATCTCCTGAGAACTGGCGTGGCCTCTCTGTCTGCCCAGCAGTTGTGCTCAGATCCCAGGACTCTTACCTGCTCCACAGCTCTCCTACTCACCAGTCAGCCCAGCTTGGTGCTCACTACCATGCAAGATGAATGGGTTCACACATTTCTTCTACGAATACCTCACACTGGTGGGTCCTCCTGGGTACCAGCATGGACTCCCCCACCCACCTGATATCCCTGTCAGGACTCACACATACATAAAACATATCTTCATTTTAGCAACCCATCTGAATCCCTACAGTCCTAAATTATTGAGACAGCCTAATTATTATACCTATAATGTAGTTCCTCTCTTCAGTCTTTGGCCATTTAATAAAAAATATTTAAACCAGGCAAGCAGGAAATTGGAAGTTGGGAAAATGTTTATGTATGAAAGGCAGCATAATAATTGCTCCTTGAAAAAAACAATTTTGAACATAGTATAGGTGCAAATAGCGATGGATATGTTACTAACAACCGTGATATTATCTGTTGTATATAGTGCATGTGAAATTTTTAACTAAAGCATTAAACATGGTTACACCTGGCCAGGTATAAGAGACAGTAAGTCAAAACATTTCCTGGGAGTCTGCAGACTTCCCTTTTCAGCAGCTCTTTGATTGCTGCCTCCTTATTTTTCCCTGAGGTTTTCTTGCAAGTTTTCAAAATTCTTACAACTAGAGCAAAGAATTAATTTACTACATGAATATTAAAGGAACGTTTTCTTTCTGCTATACTGAGTGCTAAAACACTGAAAGGCAAGTAACTCCAGATGAAACTAAAGCCTGGTAAAGGATCAACTCCTTTTTCAAGCTGACAACAAAAGGTGCTGACTGTTATAACAGCCTTTGAATAGTTTGTTCTACTAAAAATGGATTAGATCATTTGATTCAAAGAGAGTATGCTGCTGGTGAATTTGGTCATAATGATATTGCTAGAGACTTCTGGATTTAGTTTTGCTTATATAGATCTGGCTAATGCATATGAAAAAAATAAAAAGATGTAGAGAGCTGTTAAATCAACTAGACAAGCGGGTTTCACTCTAATAAGATTAAAAATGCATCATTCTGATTATTTTCTGCTGGGTTGGTAGTTTCTGATCACTTACTGAATTAATGGGAGCATATGTTTAAAATGGTGTTAGCTATGAATGCATATTGAGTAATCTGAAATGATAAGTTGCACAATAGATATATCTCACTTGTATTTAAAACTTAAAAGTTTAAAAAACATTAGTCAGGAAGCTTTTCCTGGAACTCAGACTCAATCAGATGTAATTCCTAATTTTGCAGTGGTATCAGAAAATGTGAAAATATTTAGAGGACAGATTTACCAATTTAATAAAGTGGAATCCTTCAAAACAAGTACCAGCATTTATTTTCTTGATCTAAACTTTATCTAATTTCATGCTTATATACCCATTTACGTCCTCATCAAATGCTCAGTAAAACTGTCCTTAAATTATTTTGTGCCTTTAGCAACATTTCATAGAGTGTTTTCAACTTTATCCTGCAGAACGCCATCTCTTTAATTTCCACAGCTTGCACCTGTATATTCATTGAGTGGCTTTGTAGGAAAACTAAGAGAAATGCCATCTCCTGAAAAAGCACTTGCTGCTTGATTTATAGATTGTGGGAAAGGGATGTCACTAAACTAAGTGATCAGCCGTGAATCTCCATGGCAGATGTGACTCTGCACTAGCTTATGTTAGGATGTCTCATTTTTAGCTTTATTTTGCAAGTTGTGCTGCTAACTATATAGGAGTAAAAACACAACTGGCCAGCTCTTTGATTTATTTAAATTAGATGAATGAAACAATATCAGATCAGATTCGGGATCACTCTATATTTAGCAAGGTAACTCTTTGTAGTAACAGGATGAAAACAAAGTAATTCTTAGTGTTGCAGATGTATCCACAAAAGGTGATTTAATGTAAGAGTCCTGCATTTTTATCCTTCTTGACTTGAGGTTGATGTGGTATCCTAAGTGAGATTAAAATTCGGACAGTGCATATTACAAATAAGACCTCTTTTCAATCACTTTCAAACTTCTGGAAAGGTGAGATAATCCATTACCGAAGAACACTTAGAATCCTTTTAAAGTAATTTCATTTGGCAATTTCCTTGTATCTTAAACTGATTTTTCTCAATTTTCTATTGCATCCTCTGCCCCTAAAATGCTTAACAATTTTTATATGGACAAATAAAAGCCCTGCTGATGAAACTCTTGAAGCTTTCAAGATATTATATTTTATTTAGAGGGCCTTGACAATTTAAATTTGATATATTACAGAAACAACAGAATATAGAATGGAATGGAATGGAACGGAACAGAAAGGAACAGAACAGAACAGGCTTGGGGCATCAACCATCTCTCCCGGAAGCCTGTTCCAGGGTTTGACCACACTCTCAGTAAAGAAATGTTTCTAAGATCAATGCTGAACCTCCCCTGGTGCAGCTGTGAACCCTTCCCACGCATCCTGTCCCTGGATCCCAGGGAAAGAGCTCAGCATCTCCCTCTCCATGTCCCCTCCTCAGGAAGCTGTAGAGAGCCATGAGGTCACCCCTCAGCCTCCTTTTCTCCAAACTAGACAAACTGTAGTGGGTTGAGCCTGACTGGGGCCAGGTGCCCACCAGAGCCACTCTCTCACTCCCCTCATTCACTAAACAGGGGAGAAAAGGCATAATGAAATGCTTGCAGGTCGAGATAAGGACAGGGAGAGATCACTCACTAATTGTTGTCACGAGCAAAACAGACCAAACTTAGAGAGGGAATTCATCTAATTTATTACTAGGCAAAACAGAGTAGAGGAATGAGAAAATAAAATCAACTCTTAAAACACTTCCCCCCACCCCTCCCAACTTCCCGGGCTCAACTTCACTCCCGGCTTCGACCTTCCCCCCCCTCAGCGGCACAGGGGGACGGGGAGTGGGGGTTACGGTCAGTCCATCTCACGGTGTTTCTGCCGCTTCTTCATCCTCAGGGGGAGGACTCCTCTCATCGTTCCCCTGCTCCAGCATGGAGTCCCTCTCACGGGGTGCAGACCTTCAGGAGCAAACTGCTCCAGCGTGGGGTCCCCCACGGGGCCACAAGTCCTGCCAGCAAACCTGCCCTGGCGTGGGCTCCCCTCTTCACGGGTCCACCGGTCCGGCCAGGAACTTGCTCCAGCGTGGGCTTCCCACGGGCCGCAGCCTCCTTCAGGTGCCTCCACCTGCTCCGGCGTGGGGTCCTCCACGGGCTGCAGGTGGAATCGCTACACCCCCTCATCCTTCCTCCATGGGCTGCAGGGGGACAGCCTGCTTCACCATGGCCTTCACCACGGGCTGCAGGGGGATCTCTGCTCCGGCGCCTGGAGCTCCTCCTCCCCCTCCATCTGCACTGACCTTGGTGTCTGCAGAGTTTCTTACATCTTCTCACTCCTCTCTCCAGCTGCAAAAGTTCTCTCTCCCAGTGTTTTTCTACTTCTTAAATATGTTATCACAGAGGCGCTGATTGGCTTGGCCTTGGCCAGCGGCGGGCCCGTCTTAGAGCCGGCTGGCATTGGCTCTATCAGACACAGGGGGAGCTTCTAGCAGCTTCTCACAGAAGCCACCCCTGTAGCCCCCCCGCTGCCAAAACCCTGCCACGCAAACCCAACACACAAACCCAGAGTCCTTAGCCACTCAGGATGGGGTTTGCCCTCTGGGCTGTCAGGGCGCATGTGGGCTCACACTGAGCCGGCTGCCGACCAGCACCCCCAGACCCCTTTCTGCAGCGCTGCTCTCCAGCCACTCCTCTCCCAATCCATGCTTCTGTCCAGCGTTACTCCATCCCAGGTCAGAATGCCACACTTGGCCTTATTAAATTTCAGCCATTGATAACTGCTGCCCAACGCTCTGATCTCTCTAGATCCCTCCTCTTGTCCCTTGAGAGAGTCAACAGCACCTCCCAGTTTGGTATCATCAGCAAACTTGCTAATGGTGCATTCAACTCCTGGATCCAGATCATTGATAAAAAGATTGAACAGAACTGGCTCTAGAATTGAACCCAGAGGAACACCACTGATGACTGGTCACCAGCCAGATGTAGCCCCATTCACTGCAACCCTTTGAGCCCTGCTGTTCAGCAGTTCTTCACGCAGTGCACTGTGTACCTGCTTGTCTCACAGTTGCATAACTTGTCCAGAAGAACGCTGTGAGGGACAGTATCAAAAGCCTTACTAAAATCCAGAAAAAAATGCATCCATTACTTTTCCTTAATCCAGTAGGTGTGTGACCTTATTGCAGATTGATATCAAATGAGTTATGTAGGACTTTTGCTTTGTGAACCCATGTTGTCTATGCCTGATGACTGCATTGTCTTTTAAATGCCTTTCAGTAGCACCCAGTATAATCTTCACCATATTTTTTCTAGGAACTGTGATTAAACAAACAATTCTGTAGTTACCCTGCTTGTAAATTAGAATAATATTGGAGAACTTCCAGTCAGCAGGGGCGTCTGCAGAATCCCATGACCTTTGGTAGATGATTGAGATGGGTCATGCTGTACCATCCACTAACTCCTTCAGTACTCTGGGATGAATCGCATCAGGACCCATGGACTTACGAATAGTTCTATCAGCTGATACAACTGGTCCCTTACAATTTCAGTGTCCACAAATGGAAAGTCACTGTTCCCGTGGTTGTTGTCCTCCAACCACTCAGAGGAGCAGGCAGCCCAAGGTCTATCAGTATTGTTAAAGACTGAGGAAAGAAAGCATTGAATGCCTCCACCATTTCCTCATCCCTTTGTGTCAGGTTGCCATCTTCAACAAGTATCAGTCCAATGTTTTCCTTAGACCTCCTCTTGTTATTAACATACTTTAAAACAACTTTTTTGTTGTCTGACACTACACTGGCCAGCTTCAGCTCTAGTTGAGCTTTGGCCTTTCATGTCTTCTCCCTGCATACGCCAACCACAGCTCTGTAATCTTCCTGTGAGGCCTCATCGTGCTTCCAGAGGTCATACAATTTTTTTTCTGTCTGAGTTCCAAGAGGTGTTCCCTGTTCAGCTAAGCTGGTCTTCTGCCCCTCTCGCTTGGCTTTCGACACAATGATGTTTCATTACTCATGTATTATAGAATTTAAATAAGTGGTCAGAGTTTTCGGGTCCACAACATTTGAGACAAAAATATGATTTTTAACAAAGACACCTTAATTTCTGGATCAGTATTTTCTTATTCATATTGGTTTATCACTGTTGTTCCTATTAATAACTGATTTTGTTACTCCCCCGTGTTTGTTTGTTTATTTAGTTAGTTAGTTATTACAATGTAATTGGTATCAATTACAGAATGGAGTCACCAGAGTGTGAAAACCTACAGTGTACATTAAGTTCCTAGAGAATCTTAGGAACTCTGTTCATGGACAGACAGAAGTCCTGGCATAGCTGTGAATCTGCAAATTGAGAATCTGTGCCACACAGTCCACTTTTAGTCTGTGTATTATTTTATATAATTTTAATAGAACTCCATCTTTCTAAAAATAAGTAACACATTCATAGTTTTTCCAACCACAGTTTAAGTAGGATTTTATTCTTGAATCAGGGATACAGTTTGATACAGAACTGAAGTCTGTGCATAAAATAATCTCTATTCAGAAAAGCTATTTTTTATGGCTGTATTTCCTGAGGCTGTAAAGAGCTGTAAAGTTAACTGAGTCTCAGGAAGGCACAGTTAAGCCTCTGCCCTGCATTGTTGTATGCAACAGTTAGTGTGATCTCCGTCTTTGGCTGATCCAGAAATAAATAAAACTGTCTGGTCATCTCATCAGCAGTGATATGCACTGTTTTGGATACTGCTGAAACATGTATTGCCTCTGCTACTATATGCAGAGAAGCACTTCCACTCTTTGCATGTAATTCTGTAGAGATATTACTATATTATAGTTTGAGGTGAAAGGGAAATAATTTTCTGTAGGCCACTCTGTATGAGCTGCAGAAGGACTGCAGAAGAGTTGCAGTACACAGCTCAATATCCAAGTGGAAACCAGTGACAAGTGGTGTCCCTCAGGAGTGTGTATTGGGACCAGTATTAACAACTTTGATGGGGACATGGACAATGGGATCGAGTGCACCCTCAGCAAGTTTACCAACGACACCAAGCTGTGTGGTGCTGTCAACATGCCAGAGGGAAGGGATGCCATCCAGAGGGACCTTGACAGACTTCAGAGCTAGGTTCATGTAAACCTCATGAAGTTCAACAAGGCCAAGTGCAAGGACCTGCACATGGGTCAGGACAATCACAAACATGGACAGAGGCTGGGCGATGAGTGGATTGAGAGCAGCCCTGAGGAGAAGGACTTGGGGATGTCAGTGGATGAAAAGCTGGACATGAGCCTGCAGTGTGCGCTTGCAGCCCAGAAAGCCAACCATGTCCTGGGCTGCATCACAGCAGCTTGACCAGCAGGTTGAGGGAGTGGATTCTCCCCATTTTCTCTGCTCTCAGAGTACTCACCTGGAGTAGTACTGTGTCCAGCTCTGGGGTCCCCAGTACAAGACAGACATGGAGCTGTTGGAGAGAGTCCAGAGGAGGGCCTCAAAGATGATCAGAGGGCTGGAGTACCTTCTATATGAGTACAGACTGAGAGAGTTGGGGTTGTTCAGCCTGAACAAGAGAAGGCAAAAGGGGCCTACAAGAAAGCTGGAGAGGGACTGTTTACAAGGGCGTGGAGTTACAGAACAAGGGGTAATGGCTTTAAACTGAAAGAGGGGAGATTTAGATTAGGTATAAGGAAGAAATTTTTTACTGTTAGAGTGGTGAGACACTGGAACAGGTTGTCCAGAGAGGTTGTAGATGCCCCACCCCTGGAAGTGTTCAACATCAGGTTGGATGGGGCTTTGGGCAACCTGGTGTAATAAAGGGTGTCCCTGCCCATGGCAGAGGGTTGGAACTAGATCATCTTTAAAGTCCTTTCCAAGGTCTCCCTCCAAAAAAGAAAAAAAAAAAAGTTTTAATTATTTCTAGCAACAAAAAATCTGTGTCTGCGGACATTTATTGTCATTAAATAATTTTTAGAGGACATTCCTATACTTTTGCTTTCTGCCTGCATGAACTGTAAATATCCTTAGCAGAATTGAAGCTCTTGTTTCCCCTAAGCATTTATTTTTTTACGGCAGTTGGTCTGCTTTTACAACATATTTTTCATTTTTATGAGGTCCCTTCCAACCCAAACCATTCTATGATTCTGTGATTCTATCATTCTGTGATTCTATGATTCTATGATTCTATGATTTTAAGACTGCTTTATTCTTGAATTAAGATAGGTACTTGATGAACTAACAAGTCAAGAAGTGAGAATTGATTCATTTTCTATGTAAAAGTTGCAATTTCTTAAAATAATGCTTTAATTAAAAGTCTGAAGAGGAATTTTAGATCTGGAGATTCCTGAGAGGGCTGGACCTGACTGAGTGTGTCTGAGGTTGGAAACGAATGAGGCTGATTGCATGTTAGTGATAGTTTACCTGTTTATAAAACTAAGTTGCATATGTGTCAAAAGTAAGTGCACACTTAGACCATATGCATACGAAGCATGATTTTTCGAATCAAACCCTATTTAAAAATTACTCCTGTGAAAATATGTGATCTTTTCTTTTTGAATTGAAAGAGAAAGGAAATTTTAATTTCAAAAATAAAAGCGCAAAACCAGACATAAGCACTTTGAACTCACTGCAACTGAAAGATGAATGTGCAAAATCAAAAGCTGACAAGTAATGAAGTTGGAAAATTATGTGAATGTAATAATGAGGAGACAAAATAATGAGGGAGAAGGGAAGGAGAAGCTAAAACACAAGCAGTTTTTCAACTTCTCTTCTGCTATATGCAAGTAAGCACCATAAAGTTTTCAAAACAGTTTTTTGAACCTTCTTTTTTTTCAGATATTTAAGTCCAAATGATATTTCACTAAAGTCAATATTTTAATGTAAATTAGGGCTAAGTGGAGCCCTAATCTAGAGCAGTAAGATAGGGCTGAATAAAAAGCTTTTAAACAATTAGTGAAATTTAGTGCTGTTATGCATGTTCTACTTTTACTACCTCTGGGAGGAGGTGAGTAGGTTGAAGAGTATCAGGGAGTCTGAGAAAGAGATAGACTAGTGGAACCACACCCTACCATCCCTGGGGCAAACCTGTCAGGCAGACAGGACACATGATATGGAGGATTCCCTGTCTTCTCTCCACCTGGCTGAACACGGTGACTTAACGGACAGAGAGGAATGGCGACAAGTCCCTGCCTGGTGCAGCAGGCGCATCTGCCCCGTGACTACCCCACCTTCCCAGGTGCCCTGGCATAATAGGTACAAGGCTCTGCAAGTGGAACCAAACAATAACAAGGATGATGGCTCATCTAGGTTGGAGGTGTCGCCAAGGTTAGGTTGACCTACTCCTTGAGTCAAAACTGCTTCCAAAAAGAAAAAAAGATGGGTTATTCTCATAGGACACTCTCTTCTGAGGGCAACAGAAAGCCCAATGTGTTGACCTGACCCACTTCTTAGGGAAGTCTGCTGCCTTCCTGGGCCCCAGGTTAAAGATGTGAAGAGGAAACTTCCAAATCTGGTATGGACTTCGGATCATAATCCATTATTGATTTTTCATGTAGGCAGTGATGAAGTTGCAATAAGAAGTCCAAGGGTGATCAAGATAGACTTCAGGGCCTTAGGATGACTGGTTAGGTGATCAAGAGCAGAAGTAGTGGTCTCCTCTACCATTCCAGTTGCAGGGAATGATGAGGGAAGAAACAGGAAGACCCAGCAGATCAATACCTGTCTCCATGACAGGTGTCACTGACAGATTTTTGGGTTTGTTGTTCACGGGTTGTTCTACACGACACCAAGCCTGATAGTGACAGACGGGGTGCATCTTTCTCAAAAAGAGAAAAGGATCTTTGCACAGGAGTTATCAGGGCTCACTGAAAGAGTTTTAAACTGGATTTTAAGGTGGAAAGGGATAAAACCAGGCTTGCTAGGGCCTGGGGACGTCACACCAATGTTTGAGGTGCAGGTACTAAGGGAGTTGACTAGGAAAAGTGCTTTCCTAGATTTGTTTTTTGGTCACACTGAACATGAAGTAGTTAAGTAAGAAATCATTGGTAAAAGGAGAAAAACCACCAACAAAACTTCGACTCTGGATATGGGGAGAGCAGACTTTGTGCTGCTGAAGGAACTAATTAGTAAGGTCCCTTGGGAATCTGCCTTTGAAGGTATTTGGGTCCATGAATGCTAGTCATTTTCTAAGAGCCATCTCTTAAGAGCACAGGAGCAGGCAATTCCAAGGTGTCAAAAGTTAAGCAAACGGATCAGAAGGCTGCCTTGGCTGAGCAGGCATCATCTTCTTCTCTGGAACCCCAGAGCCCTGTGTTGGAAGACTGTGACTGGGGGAATGATGAATTCCCAGCTGATTCTGACCTTGTTCAAGACTTGTTGCTCCAGCTGGATGTGCATAAGCCCATGGGACCCGATGGGATTAATCCCAGCGTTCTGAAAGAGCAGGCTGATGTCATCACGGGACTAGAGAGCTGGGCAATCACCAACTGTATGAAATTTGACAAGAGCAAGTGCCGGATTCTGGACCTGGGATGGGTTCACAGTTTCAGATAAGAACTGTACAGAAACATCAGGATATTTCCTGACACATTCTGCAGGGTTTTTTTCATTTGTAGCTAAAGTATAAGAAATACTTTTCAGCAACATTTGGACCACTATGTGGAACTGTAGTCTTTGCTCACC
This sequence comes from Grus americana, assembly GCF_028858705.1. Lineage (NCBI taxonomy): Eukaryota > Metazoa > Chordata > Aves > Gruiformes > Gruidae > Grus > Grus americana. Next base: position 1,053,981 of record NC_072859.1, on the reverse strand, counting down.
TGGAGCTACTATGTTTAGTGATTATTTTTACAAAAATTAAGAAGTTCTGTCCAGTAGATACACTTATCCTCTTATTTGAATTAGACATAGCATTTTCTTCCTTAGAATTTGTGTTGATTTATGTCACTGAACAATTAGAATGTTTATTTCTTATTGGCAGTACTTTTTTCACCTGATCAAAGTTAATTTTGTCCAACCTTTTACACATGGAACAAAGAATCAGCCACAGCTGAACAGATCACGTTGCTTGTTTACTTAGTGACATAAATGTAAGACTACTGTCATTATCAGTAATGTTTTATTACGAAGATTAATATTGTTCATATTTGTATAAATAACAATTCTCTGTATCAGGTGATCTTTGTATTTCTGAGAACTGTCATTTAACAATGCCTCTGACTACAGTTAAAAAACCACAGATTTGTGTTCTTTCCTGTAACTGTTCTTTCATGTACTGATCAAATGTTTTGGGTTGGGTTTTGGGTTTTTTTCTGCACATTTGACAGGAAACTTTGAATAGATAAATATGCTCTACATTAATTTTGTTAGCATGTGTGTTAATATTTCTGTGTGCATGTGTGACTAATGTCATAGCTGGACATTTCCAGGCAGTGTGTCCGGAAGAAAGGCCATGGTAGACTGAAGCAATGTTTTGCTCATTTTCTGCTTTTTACAGTGAGATGTGGATTTCTGAAACCTTTCTGGACAATTCTTTCTCAGTAGTCTTCTAGCTTTCTGTCTTTATTTTGAGCCTTGTTTTAGAGCATTGAGCTATCTTTCTGCTGGTTTTCATGATATGGCACACCGATTACATATAAAATTGCAATGTGAAAGATAACATTCTGATGTTCAATAGTTTTGTTAACTTAAGCAGACCACTTCATGGTCTTGTTAAAGCAAATCCAAAGAAAATATTTGCTTTAACAAGAGATCAAAAGAATAATTAAGGTCAGATACTTCCTAAAATTTCAAGAAACGATGATTTAATTAAAGGAAGTTATCTTACTAGTAGTTTCTTGCTTTTTTATGATTTTTGCTATATATTTCATGAATACCACTATAGACGGAACTGTGCTAAAATTGAGATACACTGATTTCACAATATAAATGCCAAGCCAGCAATTCTGCTTTAGTGTCTACTGTGATAGCTGAAGTAGAGTGTCTTGATACACTGTAATCACATCAATGGATTCAATCTTCTTTCTGGAATTTTTTTCAGAAACACCAGTATGCTATCTAACTTAATATGTGTAAATTGAGGTTCATATTCTCATAGGGAAATCACAGAAATGTCAGAGCCTACATGTAGATTCATTATTAACAATTTTGCTTTCAATCAGGCTAGTAAATGGATTTCTTTTTCCTCCTGGAGTTTTTGTCTTGTGTCCTTTGCTGAGGTGACCTGACCTTTTGCCCATAGCAGGAAATAATTATATTTTCCTCTGTTTTAATCAGCAGTGATGGTTACTTGAACTTCAGTTCTTTCTCAGCACCTGATATATTGATGACCACTTGCTGTGTGGGAATTCTTTTCTCATTCCATCTGTTTACTGCATCTTTACAGTCTTTCTTAATATTGCTGCCACCATGGTGTTAGGTCTTACTTATCTACAGAAATTACAGCCATGATTTTCAGCTTTCTGTTGAACTCCAGTGGGATTTCAGTAAAATCCCCACGCTATGTGGTTATGATTATGATTTATTCAGGTTACAGCACTTACTGATTTTTTTTTTTTTTTACTTAATTTTTTTGTGCTGAGTTTGCCTTGGCTAATGGCCAAATGTCCACCTAGCTGTTCACTCTCTCTGCCCTCTCATGGGTCAAGATAAAGACAGGGAGATCGCTTACCAGCAGGTAAGACAGATTCGACTTGGGGAAAATTAACTTATTGCCAATTAAAATAGTTTGGGTAGTTTGCTTTGAGAAACAAAAAGACAAACATTTAACCCACCCTAGTTTTCCACCCCACTGTTTTCCCAGGCACAACTTCACTCCTTGACTCCTCACTCCACTACCCCACTACGAGCTGGTTTACAGTCAGTTCAATGCAGTTGTACCTTGAGAAAATTGAGTAAGATATTATGGAGGCAGGAATTTAATAGTAAGTGCTTCTTATCCTTGGCATCTGCATGCTATATTTTCAAAGTATTTATAGAACAAATGTTTTATATGAACATGACTGAAAAGAAAAAAAAATATGCAAGAACATGCTTAAGTATTTCTTTCTTCCAGCTACATTTATTCAATAAATTAAAAATAAATAAATAAATAAATAAATAAATAAATAAATCGGCTTCTGAAATAAACCTATAAAAGTCTTTTCATAATGTCTTTAGTATCTCTGTGGCTGATAACTAGAGAAGATATAGGAAAAAAATTGCTTCAGTTTTGTTAAGGTATCATGGAATTCAAGCAGTTAAAAGCTGAAAGAAAGCTTTGACTCTTGTGTGAAGCTGGCACATAGCCAGAGGGATGAGAAATTGATCCAAGAAAGATGTGAGCACTAAAAGACCAGTAATTTAAGTAATACTGGAAAAGGGTGGAAAGTAAGTTTATGGGACTCTGAAGAACAGAAAGGAAGCTTTTTTTTTCCCCAGTCATTCTTCATCTTTTGTGAATTGTAGGAACCATGTGTTGGGAATAATGTCAGAATACCCAGGTGAGAAATCATATCACACCAAGAGGCAGGAGGAACTGACTCCCCAGAAATGTAGCAAAGGAGGAACCATATCCAAGGGTGATTGCAACAGACTGGAATGCCCAAACTTAACTGTGACAGGGACTGAAAAAGGAGTGAAATCAAAGTACAAGGAGGACTGAATACGGTAAAAAAATATTTGCTAGGACAAAGCTAAAGCTCTTGGGTGGATTTTAGAAAAGCAGACTTCAAAATGGAGAGCGTGTTTGCCTGATTCCTGACAGTGAAATAAAGGAAATGATAGAATTAGTAGAAACATTGTAATTCAAGATTTCCTTAATCCTGGGAGGGATGGTATTGACTTGCCTCTTCACCTCTATCCCACAGCACAAAATCAAAATCAAAGATCACTGTCTGAAGAGGAAGAGTATTTTACATACAGAAACATTTTTAAATCTCCTTAACGTAACCAGAAAAATCTATTTATTCTGAGCCAAATTTAGTGTTCTGGCATATATATTATGCATCTGCTGATGCATCAGCAAGGCATCTAAAGATTGAAACAGAAAAAAAACCCCAAATTTAGGAAAGCACAAGATTCAGAAATGATCATATGAAATGGAGTTTTGAAGGATGAGTTAAATGTTGTGACCATGTACTTTGCTACTGTCTGCTCTGTCCTGAGATACTCATAACAGCATTCTTGCTTAATTCTGAGAATTATCCTTGGTACTTAGGCTCCATCTTTATTTTCTTCACATTTCAAGTACAGTAACCAAGGATTAATAATAGTTCAATTTCTGAATTGTTCTATATTGAAATATAGTGTGACAAGTTCATTTGACCCCTTAACCAAACTAGCAGTAGTTTGGTACAGGCTCCAAAGGAGGTAAAGGCCTAAGCCATAATGGGGCCAAGAACTTTTCTAGTTCCAATCTGTCCTCTGAAAACCCACAAATGAGCAGCGTGGCGCACTGAGCATTGATGCAGATGAACTTGGAACACTGATCATGCAATTAACACATGAATAGTAGGTGAGTTTTCCAAGACTCATTTATCAAGGAACAAAGACAGTTGTGGGTGCAAGGAGTCTCATGCATACCTTTCCCATCACATGTAATTTGACGAAAAGCCAACCACTTTATTCCATAAATATGACAGTTTAAGCAAGCCGCCTTAGAGCTCTCCCTGCTAAGCGGCTGGGTGCATGGCGGTGATGTCTCCTTAAGCTGGGACACCTCTCAAGGTTGCTCCTCAGGCAGAGACACCTCTTACCAACTGCAGATCTTTGGTAAGTGACTGATACCATGCTGAATTAGTACTAATGAAACATTACAAATCCATGTAGTTAATATTAATTACTACAAACTTTGCATATATCATCCCTTAGACATAAACTGTTGACCAAGTCTGGGACTAGGACTGGACCTAGCCACCCCTAGACTCCTCTGAGTGGGAGATTAGAAAGCAAGGGGTCGTCTCTGAACCTTGTGACTCAATGGGAGGGTCTTCATTACCCTTTGTGTCTCCAGTCTCTGTGCAAATAATTCTAACTCGATTCTGACACAATTTTCCTTTGTATACTTCCTCCATGCAGTTATTAATAGAGTGAACCTCACCATTGAACTTTGTTAAGTTGTACTTTTACATCATATTAAAACCACTTTTGCTACTATTTTTGACTAGTTCCTTAAGAAATCTGAACTTTGTTAAATTTTATTGAATTTATTGAACTCTGTCAAATTATTGTTTGACCTCAATAAAACATATTGCTGCTTCTCTCTTTTGAGTGAGGTGCATCCCCCTCTTTCACGACAAATTGGCATAGTTGGCAGGATCCTAAATCAGAATTTGCAACAAATAATCATTGGAGACCACTCTCTTCTCAAAGTAAAATAAATAGTTTAGTTCCAAATAAAGGAACATCACTTAATAAATAAATAGAACTGGGGTGGTGGGGGTGGGGGGTGGGGGTGGGGGGAGGGAGGGAAAGAGGAAGGATTAATGAGCTAACAAATAAGAAGTACATGCTTCCAAAAATCAAGGTGTTAATATTAGGCTTGATGGAAAATTTTTCCACAGGTATGAGACTGTATACTTTTGTTCAAGTTCATTTCATCATACATAACAGTATAGGGTAAAAATTTAAGAGAACCAGTGGTGGTTGAACTCAAATTCCATAGAAACCTGCAGTAAAATTCCCACTGAAGAGATGCATGCTGAAGCTGGTACTGGAAGACTTGTGGGAAACCTTTTCTGTATTCTCTATGAGCTTTTCTTGCCTCTTTAAGTGTTTTTAATATAACAGATAAAGAAAGAAAAAAATGAATATAAATGGAAAAGCTATAGACTTGAAGAAGTTTAGAAAGCAATTGAAAAAATATGACAAAACCCTGAAACAGCCCGTCAGTATCAACATCCTTCGCCTTTCAGTTCTTATTATGTTTCTCCATCAAATGCCATTGATAGCTGTACCAATTCCTCTTCACTGTTTTACTGCCACCCATTATCTCAAGTTTTAGTCTTTTGGGAGTCCTGTTGGCATTGCCTGTTCAGTGTTCAAAGCACAGCCATAATCACATACTGTCATAGTAAGTATGAATTCTTGCATTGCTTTCCTCTTGCTGATATTTTTGTCCTCACTTAAGAATTAAGAAGGATTGAGAAACAGTAGTTTGTCAGTTTTCCTCAACCTGTCTCAGGGTTGATGGAAATTCAAGCTACATACCAATTGTGAAAGAATGGAGTGTGTATGAGTTCGTAACACCTTTCTAACTACTTTAACTTTAACAAAGTTATTAACTTTGTCATATTTATGAAATGATAGAAGTGTTTGCTTTTGCTTGTTTGCTTCTCTTGAGTATACAGTACTCAGGGATGCGCTCGTTTCCTTTTCATGGTAAATCAAATTATATAGTTAGAGAGACAAATATTAACATATCCATTGAACAATAGCCATGATAATACCACAAAGAAACTGCCTGAACATTTTAATGTATATAAAAGAAAAGCATATAAAGACACAAAACCATACAAATACATATACATAAACATATGTATATATTTACATATATACATAAACCCATATACCTACATTAAAACATATGAAACACAGGAATACAAAAAGACTTTTTTCCTGATGGAAATTTCCAGGAAGACATAACATGCAAAAGCATATGCTTTTTATAGTTGTAAGGGTGAGTAAAGCATATAATATGTCAGGCTCCATTAGAGACTTTGTGACATAGTATACAAACTAAGTTCTATTGATGACAGATAGAAATCTACATTGATTGAATTGAATACAAAGCAGTTATGAAGTAGGACTTTTCAGCTTCCAAAAAATGTTGCAAAGAAAATATAATTTAAGACATCTGTGAATATGATTCTTCTTCTGAGCATTCCTGTCCTTTTGTTTTGGAGAAAAAAAAATATGGTAATTTTGGGGAAGTATAAAACTTGGGAAAAAATAGTAATTGTGGGGATCTCTGTTGGATCATATCTATCTTGAGATCAAGCACAACTCTTAGCATTTGAACTGTTTTACAAGATAATATGTTTTGTAGGAGCTGATTTGAAGAACTATTGGATAGAAGTTGATGGAATTTTTTGTAGAGTGTGTTGTATCAACATACATAAAACCAGCTCAGTAATAACTAAGTCATGTAACAAGTGCTGTCATGTAACTGCCTGGCTAAATACATTAGAAAGAAACCAGTCAAGAATTGGGAGAGAAAGAAAGCAAAGGAAAGAAAAGCTTTTCTTTTAAAAATCATGTCTAACTTTGGTGGACCAGGACAATCTTCCTTACAGTCAGTGAAGTTACGCTCATCTGCACCAGCAGGAATTTAACCTGTATTCAGTATAAGGTAAGATTATGCTTTCAGTCATTTGAATTGCCATAGATTTTCCCTCACCTTCAGAATGAGTGAAGCATGAATTCTGTCTTTACATCGACCTGTCTATCACCCGTAGATTTTCCTAAAATTGAGAGGATTTTGTAAATATATGCATTGAAGGAATATATTTTCCTCTCCTTCCCATGGCTATTTCCTTAGTGATGACATGATGGAATCAAGTGACAGGATTTAACAGTAGGACCATGGGGAGGGACATGACTGCTACCTTGCTTATTGTGCATTTCCTCATGCTTTCCAAAGGCTTTCAGAAATTTGATAGCTTTTGGTACCATTTTATATAGATGTGTAATTTATTACTCAAGCTATGCAGAATGGCACTATGGACCCAAATTTTTTATCTTCCTCCTTTCTCAAAATAAAAATGAAAAAAGTTTCTTGCTACATCTGAAACTTTTATTGCAAAGTTCATAGTAACTTCTTCTGAGTGGGTGCTTTTCAATGTCCGTGAAGCTGCTTGTGAAAAGTTACCTAAAGTTACCCCCAAAAATAAAATAAGACTGGAAGATCTTACTTAATATGCTGCCTGCAGTTTGACACTCACTTGGTTTTCATAAAGAAACCAGAAGCATTTTGCTATATTCAAACACACTATGAAAAACATTTCTTCCTAATCGTTCATTTTAAAGTAGCTATCTCTTTTTTCAAAATAACCAGAATGCTGTAATCAATTTAAACAGGACAGATTAGAAATGGAAATGGAGTTGAGAATAAGTTTGTAAGCAGCTGTTGATACAAAAAGTAGCCACCTTAGGGACACGTTTCTTAAGGTAGATGGGAAAACAGGTTATTTTAAGATAAAAATTAAAAACATAATAATGTAAGAGGGGTATAAAATAATTAATTTATTACCATTTCTCTATTGTGTATGGAAATCTTCAATATCGATGTCTGTTCACTAAGTAGATTTTACTGATATTACAGAATGAAATTCCACCCATTACATCATGAAATGATGAAATTATGTCTCTCAAATCTGACTCGCAATATTAGATTCTGCTACAATTGAAGTTAGTTGCTTATTTCTTAACTCCAGAGAAAATCACATTTGGAGTTCCAGGCCATTTGATGTGTAACAAGGTATTGCAAGCCATTCCTGAAACATTTGTGCTTCAGGGTTTTGAGGTTTGCAGAGGCGGGGCTATTAAATTATATCTAGGAAAATCACATTGCAACATGCATATCTTTCCTAAGTCTACATATCCCAGGCATATGTATTTATTAAGATAAGATAGCTGCACATATTGTTCAATGGAAAGTAGTGTTAAGGAAATAATATCAGAGTGTGATGGTAAATTTGGAGAGATATTAGATGTGGTTGCAACCTGGTGTTCCTGCTTCATAGGATAACTTAGGTATTTAGGAGATAAACACTTTCAGTGCTTCTGTGGAACAAAATAATAAATATTACAACTTACTCTAAGCTGGAAAGTTGAAACCTTTGTTTTTGTCCTTGAAAATATTTTCTCTTGAATCCTTAGTATTCTACCATTTGGGTAGAATACTAATACCTTACTTGTTCCAGCAGGGATAGAGTTAATTTTCTTTCTGGCAGCTGCTGTAGTGCTGTGTTTTGGATTTAGGATGAGAATAATGTTGACAACACTCTGATGTTTTTAGTTGTTGCCAAGCAGTCAAGGACTTTTCAGCTTCTCACACTGCCCTGCCAACGAGGAGGCTGGGGTTGCACAAGAAGCTGGGAGGGGACACGGCCAGGACACCTGACCCAAACTGGCCAAAGGGATATTCCATACCATGTGACGTCATGCTCTGTATATAACTGCGGAATTGGCCGGCAGGTGGGACAGCTCATCACTTGTTTTGTATATTATTATTATTATTATTATTATTATTATTATTATTATTAATCTTCTTATTTTTATGTCCTATTAAGCTGCCTTTATCTCAACCCACAAGTTTCACTTCTGTTTTCCTTTTCAATTCTCTCCCGCATCCCACTGTGTGGTTGTTCTAGCTGCCAGCCAGGTTAAACCACAGTGGATGCCAAACAGCTTAGAAAGTCCAGTATCGGCTTCTCAAGTTTCTCAGCTGCCAGAAGAGTTCAGTCTATAAAACACATAATTGTCTGCAAACCAACCTTGGAGTTGAGATCTTGGTCACTGAAATGGCAAAATGTGGAATTCCTATCATAGCTTTTCAAACGCACTGCTTGGGATGTAGGAAGACATAAGAAAGAATTCTGCAAGCAACCTGCCTAACTTGAACCACTGGAATGTTATTCCATTTTCAGTGGAAAATTGAAATTCAGTCACTCAGAATTCAACAACAGATAAACAACCTCTTAGTAAATGTCGTACTTGTACTAGCTAATGTGATTAATTTCTGCCTAAGCTTCCCTTATCAGACCATTATCCAAATAATTTGGCTTGTTTTACTTTGCAATTGCTTCTGTCTGTGGTCTATTGTAGCTAGGCATGGCAACACTAACAAGCATAAAAAAAATCAGATCTGAATTAAAAATGTATCACATTATCCGAAATAATGAAAATAATTAGAAAAGACAGAAACATGTAATAAATCCAAACTTCTAAAATTTATAATTCTACTATTACTTGGAGACTGAACTACTAGCAGAGAGGAAACATTTATTGTTTCTTGTGCCTAAAGTGTCTTAAAGTGACATTTCATGTACTTCTCAGGACATCAAAGAATTAATCTTAAAAAAAAAAGGTGGTGATGGAGATGATGGAGAAATGAAGTGAAAAGTTTGAAAAGGTAAACTGTAGGTCTCAGAATTGTATACTTCCATATTTCACCTCTGAGTTGTTGATGACTGAAAGGATTTGACATTGTACAGAATGACAGAATGATGAAGCTGGAAGGGGCCTCTGGAGGTCATGTAGGCCAACCCCCTGGGCAGTCAGTTAGAGCAGGTAGTTCAAGTTGGGTTTTGAATATCTCCAAAGATGGAGATTACAAAACCTTTCTGGCTGACCTGTTTGATCACCTTTATAGTAAAAAACGTATATTATTATGTTTAGGTGGATTTGTTTATATGCCAATTTTTGCCCAATTTGTTAAACTTCACATGACTCTTACTGGCCCCTTCACCCAGCCTGTTGAGGTCCCTCTGGTTGGCAGCACAACCATCTGCTCTTTCAACCATTCTTCCCAGTTTTGTATCACCTGCAAACCAGCTGAGGGTGTGCTCTGCCATTACTACCTCATTAACCAACATGTAAGGTAGTATTGACAAATATGTAACATAGTACTAACATAGTATCAACACTGGGGTACACCTGTAGTGTCTGGCCTCCAGCTGGATTTCATGCACCGATCACAACCCTCTGAGCCGGACAGTTTGGCAATCCACCTCACTGTCCCCTTATCTAGCCCATATTTCATCAGATTGTCAATGAAGATGTAATGGGAGATGGTGTCAGATGCCTTGTAAAGTCAAGTCTTCCGCTCTCCCATCATCCACGGAGCCTGTCATGTCATTGTAGGAGGCTACCAGGTTGGTCAGACATGATTTCCATTTTTTTTAAATTCATTCTGACTACTCCCATTGACCCTCTTATCCTTCATATGTTTCAAAATGTTTTTCAGGAGGATTTGCTCCAACATCTTTTCAGGGACTGAGGTGAGGTTAACCAGCCTGGAATTCCATGGATCCTTCTTTTCACCATTCTTGGAGGTAGGAGTTATATTTGTTTTCTTTGGGTCCTCAGGAACTTCCCCCAGTTACCATGATCTTTCAAAGATAATCAAGAGTTGCCTCACAACCACATCAGCCAGCTCCCTCAGTACTCACAGGTGCATCTTACCAGGACCCATGGATTTGTATATGTCCAGTCTATTTAAATGTCTGTTTAAAAGTTGATCCTTCTCCACTGATAGTAAGTCTTCCTTACTCCAGACTTTCCCTCTGGTCTCAGGAAGCTGGGGTTGCTGAAAGGAAATGTTAACCACTAAGGACCAAAGCAAAAAAAGTCATTGAGTACCTTGGTCCTGATTCCCATTCAGTAGTAGGCCCACATTTTCCCTAATCTTCCTTTTGCATCTGTTGATGTACACCTAAAAGCCCTGCTTGTCCTTCATGTTCTTCATCAGATTCAAATCCAGATGGACTTTTACTTTCCTAACCCCATGCCTGCATGCACAGACAATGGCTCTATATTCCTCCGGGGTCACCTGATTCTGCTTCCACCTCCTTTATGCTTCTTTTTTTTGTGTTTGAGTTTTGTGAAGAGATTCTTGTTCAGTCATACAGGTTTTCATCTACCCTTGTTTGACTTCCTACTCATCAAGATGGACCATTCTTGAGCTTGCAGGTGATCCTTGATAATCAACCAGCTCTCCTGGACCCCTCTTCGATTCAGAGCTGTCTTCAATGGGATTCTTCCAAGAAGGTCCCTGAGTGCGCCAGTCTGCTCTCCTGAAGTCCAGGATCATGATGCTGTTATTTGTTTTATTCCCTTTTCTCACAATCCTGAAATTTACCATCTCATGATGAGAGCATCCAAAGCTGCTGTTTTGCACAAGGAGGTGCTGGTCCACTATGATGCCGGTAAGAAAGGCATCCAGACCCTGTATCATTTAAAATGTTATTTATTAGAGTTAATACTATGAGGAGGGAATAGAACAGATAATCTAGTGTCCTTTAGAAGGTAGGAACCCCAGGTCATGTGATATCAAATGGGCCTCTGATCCACATGCAGCATGCTGGGCAGACCCCATCCATAGAAGAGATTGTCCCGTTTCAGTCATTCAAACTATAGGATTTTCCTACATGGAAACAACATTATTCATAATTTCTACTGTCAAACAGAAATAATGTTCTCATGAAAACTTCCTGCTGCACTTTTAGATAAAGGCAAGGCTCTACAATTGATGTAATTGCTGGTATCTAGTGGAAGCTGCCTTCATGCTCTGGTTGAGTTTATCCTGCAGCCGAGGGATTTGTGCAGTGCAACACAGGACTGAATGGTGCAGCTTACTGCAGCTTGCTGGCCCTGTGCAGGCAAACCGTAATGTGGATCACTAACTCCTCAACACACAATGGCATTCTGGTCAGGATCATTACAGCTGCCAACCTCTCTGTGTGACAGGTCATGTCAGCCTCTGCCCTGCAGCAAGGAGTCTCCTACTACTATAACTCATCACTTATTCCTGGTGCTGCTGCATGGCTGAGCCTCAGCCGGCATGGATACTTTGATTGAGCTTCCCAGACCCTTTTCCGCTACCTGGACACTGAATCTGTTCTGTAATCGCAGATCTGTGGGTTGAGCAAGAGCCAGAAGTCACAGGCTGCCAGCCTATGTCACTGTGGGAGCCTCCGTTTCCCAATGAGATAAACTCAGAGTCTGCCTGCACCTCATTCAGTACTACTGGGGTATCAGGCTCCTACTCTACAGAGTCTCAGAGAACGTCCAGTCAATCTCCTTCTCATTGTCTCTGATGCTGCACAACACCTGAAGGAAGAGAAGCCCAGTGACACGGCACACTAATGTGAGATTAGAATTTCAGATATAGAGATCTTCAATGCTATGCACACCGCAGATCATTTCTGGTAGTAGCAGAGTTGAAAAATACCCTTGGGATTAAACATTTAATGGCAGAAAAATAATTTGGAAAATTTTATATTACAGTTGACTTCACTATAAGCAATTTTACCCTGTTTGGTCAGAAAGTAGCACCAGTACATATCAAACGTGTTCACACCCTGTTAAGACATAGCCTACTTAAAAGCAAAACTTTGCACTTGCATTTATTGTAATTTTGCTCTTTTGATCAATGCAACTATTATGTAAATGCCTGTTCAAAGCGACCTACATACAAAGTCAGTTTATTCCTTTTCTTGTACTTGAATGATTTTCTTAAGAAAGTTCAGGTTTAAAATAATTGAAGCAGTGTTACCTTTAAATCAGTGCAGTTCCACTTCTGGATTTCTCCTGTTTCTCCATCTAAAAATATTTTTTTCTTTTTCCCAGTGCACAATCAGATGGACTCCAAACATCCAGATTTTCAGTCTAGTACAAAATGATGAAATGTCATTAGCATGTTGATCAAAGGCCTCATGACATCACAAAACTATCACCTTTCAGCTTTTGTTACTAGGCATCAAAAAACTACTCTTCATAACAGAGTATGACAAAAGTGCTATACCACAATTATACTTGCTGTTTGTATCAAAATGATCTGTTACTTAAGGTTTGGGTAACATCTTTTCTAACATTCTCTACCATTTTTATTTAGTGTCACACTGAAACTACCTGTCACTGCTCAGGGATGTTAAGAGCACGGCCGCCTCCTCCAGCCCAGTGCCCGGGGACCCGGGGTCTCTGCCAGGCTGAGGAGCGCAGCTGCTGCTTTCCCCTTTAGAGGTTCAACCAGCAGCAAAGTTGAGCACGTGTCCCAAAGACGTACAGACACAGACATGCATGTGCACAGGGCACTGACGCAGCCAGTCACAGGGCTGCCACACACGTAGGTCACACCAGCACTGACAGCCACGTGCCCTCCTCTTCTGGGCCTGGCACAGACAGAAGGTCACTAGTGCAAGCACACCCACGGCACACGCGGGGTGCACCAGCACATACCTACCTGCGGGTCCCTGAGTACTGGCATGACTCCTCTGTCTGCCTGGTACCCCTGCTCAGATCCCAGCCCTCCGGCCTGCCCTATGGGTCCTCTACTTGCTGGCAGGTCCAGCTCAGTGTTCACTACAAACACGCAGCACTGACACTTGTCCCATGGGCACCTCATGCTCATGGACCTCCCCAGGCACCAGCACAGACCCCCCACCCACCTGATACCCCTGCCTGGACCCAAGTGCCCCACACTTGCTGGCTGGTCCATCTTGGAGTTTGCAGGTGAATACACACACATGCCTCACGCACACCCGGTTTGGGGGAGATACAGACCCTCACCCCCCATCAGTCAGCACCAGGCACATGGGCTGTGACCCACGGTTCAGCCACCAGCGCTGAGCCCCTCACTGCCCTCACCCACAGCAGTCCCCCCAGCAGCTGGTTTTGGGGACTCACACTGTTCCCACCCCCGTGGCTGGAGGTCCAGGACCCCCACTGGCCCCGGGGCCTGCCTGGGGACCCCAGTGGCTCCAGCAGCTGCCAGCAGAGGCCAGGGGCTCCTACACCCCCGGCCTGAGCCCCGTAGCTGCTGGCACCCTGTCCACTGCCACTGTCCCCTCAGGAGCTGGCACCTGGGCCTTGGAGCACTCACACACATGACAGAGAGTGAGATTAAAAAGAAAGAGTTAAGAAAGGATTTAAGAAGAATTTCTGAGATGACAGAGCAGACTACAGTGATCAGGCACAGGGCTCAGCCAGACAAGTGCACTGGCAGACCTTGATTTACACATGCCCTTTTTATACCCTTTTTCTCTCTACCCTCTCTTTGTTCCTCCCAGCTCCCCTTCTGCACATTGCCTCATCAGTTTGCACAGTCCCACCAACTCCCTCCAATACCCTGGACCCTCAGATTCACATTATCATTTGCCAAGCCTGGGTTTGTCGCTGTTTCTTGATAGACAATCAGTTAGTGTTCCTGATCAGGTTCGTTTCTGGTTATTGTCTTTGTTAACACTAATTGGTCAGGTTTTATGACTCTGCGTGTTTGTCTCCCTTCCTTTCCTTATCATCCAAACTGAAAAAACAAACATTCTCACAGTTCACATATCCTTACCAAGTAGTACAACTGACCAGGTCTTATCATGACTTCCTGTATCATTTGTCAGTCAGGTTTGTCCTTGTACAATCTTGTTTATGGCTCCTTTGGCCAGATACCCTTTATCATTCTCCTACATACCCTTACGGTCACCACCCTAATTTAGCATGAAGCTATTGCCGAAGTGTTCTTATCAACCATAGACTTGTGAATTTCTAGGCTTGTTTTTCATGATGCTACAGCTTTGGAAAAGAGGGAGAGACATTCAAATTCAACAGGTTTAGAGGGGATTTTGAATCTTACTGATTCTGAGTTTGAAAAGTCTTGAAAGGTGCAGTATCTCTTGTGCACTGACAAGGACATAAAGAAACAGCGAGTGAGTGAGACCTTGCAGTGAATCAGAACTGTTTCACCAAAGAGAGCTCATTGAAAAGTCCTCACTTTGCCCTACTCTGCCAATTATGCTGCCACTCTCACAGAAGATTATCTTCTCCATCCGGAGGGTTCCACCTACCCCAGCCACTCCTCTCTCAGATGATCTTACTATACAAACTGAAAGCAAATCAAATTGCATTATCTAGATCATGGTTTAACCCAGCCAGTTGCTAAAACAACCACACAGCCATTCACTCACGCCCCTCCGCCACCAGTAGGATGGGGAAGAGAGTCAAAAAGGAGAAAAAAAGGTTAGACTTGTAGGTTGAGATAAAAATAGTTTAATAAGACAGAAAAGGAATAATAATAATAACAACAACAGCAGCAACAACAATAGTAATAATAGAATATACAAAACAAGTGATGAACAGCACAATTTCTCATGATGCACAGCTAGTTCCCAAGCTGCCCTGCCTCCTGGCTAACCCTCAGTTATATACAGGGCATGACATCACATGGTATGGAATATCCCTTTGGCCAGTTTGGGTCAGCTGTCCTGGCCGTGTCCCCTCCCAGCTTCTTGGGCACCCCCCACCTCCTCGTTGGCAGGGCAGTGTGAGAAGCTGAAAAGTCCTTGACTGCTTGGCAACAACTAAAAACATCAGAGTGTTGTCAACATTATTCTCATCCCAAATCCAAAACACAGCATTAGATCAGGTGCTAGAAGAAAATTAACTCTCTCCCAGCTGAAACCAGTACAGTCTGGCACAGTCTAAGTAAGAAAAATAGATTCCTTCTTGGTTTACTGTTCCATTCCTGAAAAATTTAAATATAAATATAAATATAAATAATATAAATATAAATATGTTTTGTTTAAAGGCATGTTTTTTACTTGAGTTCCTATTAAGCCTCGACTGGACAATTTCAGAGAAGGCTTAGAACTACTGTGATTGGTTTGATCAGTCATACTGACATTGCTGGAATGAGGAATATAATCTAAAAGACTCATGGGCAGTTCTGTCAGGCTGCAGCCACCCTTGACAACAAGGAAACAGGCAGCATGCAGTGTTAGAAACTGACTGAGGTTTTGACAACAGACTCAGAAAGAGTCAAAAAGTACAGTACTGCAGCTATTGCAAAAGTACTTTGAAATACCTGGGTTATATGAATATCATTACTGCTCATGGATTCCAAGATAACAGCATCGGGCACAAATCTCTCTTTTTTTTTTTTTTTTTTTTCTAGAGAAGTTTAAACCCTGCCATAGTTGCCTGTCTCAATACTTCTTTCCTGTTGGTTTATTGAAATGCAGTGTCATGAAAGGATCTGTTACCTATTTGTAAAGTGCCATTCCTTACCCTAACTCTAGGGTTGTTGCATTCAGATTCAAATTATTCATAGGACTTATTCATAGAACTGGAGTGTTAATAAATGCCCATGTGACAGGAATGCAGCCAGATAAAACACAATGTGGAAAACCCCTACAATTTCCAAAAATCTCTCTTTGGAAATCAAAGATCACTTTGAAATATAAATAACTAGTATTCAGCTTAAGGAGTTTCAGGTACAACGTTTTATTAACCATAATGGGTCTTGGGTTTCTGACATTGTATTTTTAAAGCTATAAACCTGAAAGTTTCATAACAATATTTTCTAACTACAGGGAGATCCAGAAGGACAAATCAGTTTAATGATGGCAACTTTCTAGAAGGCTGATCTGTGGTGAGGCAGAGGCAACAAAATAGATGGGCCCCCTTCTGCTAGGTCACTGCTCTAGTCAACTGAAAGATGATGAAAACCTGCAGTGATCTGATAGTTGCTTGCAGGCTCTTCAGAAAGAGGTTGAAGACCCAAGTAAAATTCTAATGAGATAAATGATCTGATTCTACCATAGGAAAAAACAAATGAACAAACAAAAAAACCCCAGAATTCAGCACCAGCAAAAAAAATCTCCCAAAAAAGGCACTGTTTGACAGCTTTGTATAAAGTCAAAGTTTACTGCACTCAGTTGAAGCAATTTGTAGCGAGGTGGGTGTTGGTGTCTTCTCACAACTAACAAATGAAAGGAAATGGCCTCAAGTTGCACCAGGGAAGGTTTAGATCAGATATTAGGAAAAATTTCTTCACCAAAAGGGTTGTCAAGCACTGGAACAGGCTGCCCATGGAAGTGGTTGACTCACCGTCCCTGGAGGTATTTAAAAGATCTATAGATGTGGTGCTTAGGGACATGGTTTAGTGGTGGACTTGGTAGCGCTAGGTTAAATTGGACTTGATGACCTTAAAAGTCTTTTCCAACTTAAACGATTCTATGATTCTATGATTTACTTCAAAGGAGATACGCAATTTTACCCATGCTAAAGGTATGGCATACTGCTTTCCCTGAAGGTGTGAGGACTTTGGGTTTGTATAGTTTTGAGAAAAGGACGACCCACCTCATTGCTCTCTACACCCTCATGAGGAGCTGACATGGAGACGGAGTTGCTGATCTCTTCTCCCTGGGATCCAGGGACAGGACACCTGGGAATGGTTCAAAGCTGTGCCAGGTTCAGACTCGACATTAGGAAGCATTTCTTACTGAGAGTGTGGTCAAACCCTGGAGCAGGCTTCCTGGAGAGGTGGTCAATGCCCCAAGCCTGTCAGTGTCTAAGAGGCATTTGGACAATGCCCTTTACACCATGCTTTAACTTTTAGTCAGCCCTGAAGGGGTCAGGCAGTTGGACTAGATGTTTCTTGTAGGTCCCTTCCAGCTGAACTATGCTATTCTAGTCTAGTCTAATCTAGTCTTCTTCCTACCTCCTCCTTTCCCTAGCAGTACATACAGAGGAAATCTCTGATGACTGGGTTAGAAGAGACCTCAAAGATCATCTAGTTCCAACCCCCCTGCTGCAGGCAGGGACACCCTCCACTAGCCCAAGTTGCCCAAAGCCTCATCCAACCTGGCCTTGAACACTGCCAGGGAGCCAGGGGCAGCCACAACCTCTCTGGGCAACCTGTGCCAGGGCCTCACCACCCTCACAGTAAAGCATTTCTTCCTAACATCTAATCTAAATCGACTCTCCTTCAGCTTAAACCCGTTACCCCTTGTCCTGTCACTGCACTCCCTCATAAACAGTCCCTCTCCATCTTTCCTGTAGGCCCTTCAGGTACTGGTAAGCCGCAATTAGGTCTCCCCAGAGCCTTCTCTTCTCCAGGCTGAACAATCCCAACTCTCTCAGCCTGTCCTCATAACAGAGGTGCTCCAGCCCTCTCATCATCTCCATAGCCCTCCTCTGGACTCGGTCCAACAGTTCCATGTCTTCCTTGTATGGGGTCCCCCAGAGCTGGGTGCAGTACTGCAAGTGGAGTCTCACCAGAGCAGAATAGAGGGGAAGAATCCCCTCCTTTGGCCTGCTGGTCACACTACTGGTGATGCAGCCCAGGACACGGTTGGCTTTCTGGGCTGCAATTGCACACTGATGGCTCATGTTGAGCTTCTCATCAACCAACATCCCCAAGTCCTTCTCCTCGGGGCTGCTTTCAATCCATTCTCTGCCCAGCCTGTACTTATGATTGGGATTGCGCCAACCCACGCGCAGGACCTTGCACTTGGCCTTGTTGATCTTCATGTGGTTTGCACAGGCCCACCTCTCCAGCCTGTCCAGGTCCCTCTGGATGGCATCCCTTCCCGCCAGCATGTCGACCCCACCACACAGCTTGGTGTCGTCAGCAAACTTGCTGAGGGTGCGCTCGATCTCACTGTCCACATCGCCAACAAAGATGTTGAACAGTGCCGGTCCCAGTACCAACCCCTGAGGAACACCACTCATCACTGGTCTCCACTTGGACATTGAGCCATTGACCACAACTCTTTGAGTGCGACCATCCAGCCAATTCCTTATCCACTGAGTGGTCCATCCATCGAATCCATGTCTCTCCAATTTAGAGATAAGGATGTCGTTTGGGACAGTGTCAAATGCCTTGCACAAGTCCAGGTAGATGACATCAATTGCTCTTCCCTTATCCACCAACGCTGTAACCCCATCATAGACAGACACCAAATTTGTCAGGCACGATTTGCTCTTAGTGAAGCCGTGTTGGCTGTCACCAATCACCTCCTTATTTTCCATGTGCCTGAGCATAGTCTCCAGGAGGGTCTGCTCCATGATCTTGTCGGGCACAGAGGTGAGACTAACTGGCCTGTAGGTCCTCAGGGCTTCCTTTTTTCCCTTTTTTAAAAATGGGGGTTATGTTCCCCCTCTTCCAGTCAGTAAGAACTTCACCTGACTGCCAGGACTTCTCAAATATGGTGGAGAATGGCCTGGCCACTTCATCCGCCAGTTCCGTCAGGACACACAGATACATCTCATCAGGTCCCACTGACCTTCAGGTTCCTTAGATATTTTTGAACCTGATCTTCTCCTACAGTGGGTGGTTCTGCATTCTCCCAGTCCCTGCCTTTGCCTTCTGTGACCTGGGCAGTGTGGCTCAAGCATTTGCCAGTGAAGACTGAGGCAAAGAAGTCGTTGAGTACCTCAGCCTTCTCCATATCCTGGGTAACCAGGTCACCTGTTTCATTCTGGAGGGGACCCACATTTTCCCTCATCCTCCTTTTATCACTGACATGCCTATAGAAGCTTTTCTTGTTGTCCTTGACATCCCTGGCCAGACTAATTTCTGTCAGGGCTTTGGCTTTCCTAACCTGATCCCTGGCTGCTCGGATAATTTCTCTGTATTCTTCCCAGGCTACCTGCCCTTGCTTCCACCTTCTGTGGGCTTCCTTTTTTTGTTTGACTTTGCCCAGGAGCTCCTTGTTCATCCATGGGGGCCTCTTGGTGGTTTTGCCTGGGTTCCTCTCTGTTGGCATGCATTGCTTCTGAGCTGGGAGGAGGTGACCCTTCAATACTAGCTAAGCTGTCTTGGGCCCCTCTTCCTGCCAGGGCTTTGTCCCATGGTATTCTACCAAGCAGGTTCCTGAAGAGGCCAAAATCTGCTCATAAATTTTGTATGATTCATCCAAGTTTTTTAAAACTCTACTGTTTCCTAAAGAGAAATGGAATCCCAGACACTACTTGCAATGAATTGCACTACGCTATTCCATAAAGATAATTTCATGCATAGCGTATATTCTTTTCTGTGTATAGTTGGCAACTTGCAACCCTTGCAGTGGCAAACATTGAGAACAGCCCTGTACAAAAGGACTTGAGGGTAGTGTTGGATGAAAAGCCGAACATGAGCCAGCAATGTGTGTTCACAGCCCAGAAAGCCAACCGTGTCCTGGGCTGCTGTCCTGGTTTCAGCAGGGATAAAGTTAATTTTCTTCTTAGCAGAAGAGAGTAGTAGAAGATTGTGCTGGGTTTTTTTATTTAGGATGAGAATAATGTTGATAACACACTGATATTTTTAGTTGTTGCCAAGCAGTCAAGGACTTTTCAGCTTCTCACACTGCCCTGCCAACGAGAAGGTAGGGGTTGTCCAAGAAGCTGGGTGGGGACATGGCCAGGACAGCTGGCCCAAACTGGCCAAAGGGATATTCCATACCGTATGACATCATGCTGTGTAGATAGCTGGAGGGTGAGCCAGGAGGTGGGGCAGCTCAGAATCTCGTTAAATGACGATAGTTGCATAAAAAGAAGCGTGGCCAGCAGGTCAAGGGACCTGTACTCTGCTCTGTTGAGACCCCATCAGCTCTACTGCATCCAGCTCTGGGCTTCTCAGTACAGGAAAGGCATGAACCTGTTGGAGCGGGTACAGAGGAGAGCCACAAAAATGATCAGAGGGATGGAACACCTCTCCTGTGAGGAAAGGCTAAGAGAGTTGGTCTGTTTCAGCCTGGAGAAGAGAAGGCTCCAGGGAGATTTTATTGCAGCCTTTAAATACTGAAAGGGAGCTTATAAGATGAGGACAGACTTTTTAGTAGGGCCTGTTGCGATAGGGCAAGGGGTAGTGGTTTTAAACTAAAAAAGGGTAGATTCAGGCTAGATATAAGGAAGAAATTTTTTTACAATTAGATTGGTGAGACACTGGAACAGGTTGCCCAGAGAGGTGGCAGATGTCCCATCCCTGGAAACATTCACAGTGAGGTTGGGCAGGGCTCTGAGCAACCTCATCTAGTTGAAGAGGTCCCTGCTCATTGCAGGGGGTGTGTGTGTGGACTAGATGATCTTTAAAGGTCCCTTCCAACCCAAACTATGCTATGATTCTATGATTTTATGATACAGGTGGAAATTCAAAAGGTCTGAGTATGTTTACAGTAAGCGGTTATCTTCTAACAACCTCTTAGTTTAGAGATAAACTGTTTCACATTTCAAATAGTACCTTGGTCCTTGACCATAACATTTGGTTGTACACTAATTATTAAGTTATGCTTTATCTTCTCCAGGAATAAAATGTTTCTTTTGAAACATCAGGTCCTAATCATAAAAAGAATATACTTTTTGGGTACATGTTGCTTTTTTTTTTTTTCTGGTTTGTTGGTTGCTTTTTTTCCCTGCAAGTCTGGATGTCTTGCTGCATAATCTGCCTCTAGGATTTTGTTCCTTACTTCTTATTGGCAGTGCTTGGAGCTTTGGGCTTTTTTTTTTTTTTTTCTGTGTTGTACATTAATAGAAACAAACAAACTGAATAATGCTCCATTCATTCTATTGGTGATAGAATAATTATGAAGGGTAGTATATATATTATACCTGTACAATACAAGTTTTGCACAATAAGAAAGTGTATAATTCATAGATATATTATTTGTTAATGTGAGAAATCAAGAGTAGAGTTCAGCATATTATTCAAATAACTACTGTGGATTTAATGATGCTGCATATCAATTTAGATCATGATTTGAAATAAAAATGCTTATTTTTTCTCCTCTAATGCCACTAAATATATATATTTATAAATAACTTGTAAATTAGTTGGCATTTATGTTGCAGCAGAAAATGACTAATTAAGAATGAAATTTTCATGAGTTGTCAGTTTTCTGCTTGACCTTTCAGATTCTCACCTAAAGTACAGTTATAAGAGGTCTATTTTATCTGTCAGAAGTAGATAATACTAATAGTTACTATTCTTGCTGGTATCAGATGTATCCCTCACCTCTTGCATTCATATCTGTGTCTGCTCATCATGCTCTCAAAATAAAAGTATTTCATTTTAGCATTCCTGGACTCCTTGGTAAATCCGTTATATTAACTTACCTGGTAAAAATATGTTCAAAAGTTAATAGTCTTTTTCAAAAGAGCAAAAGTGAGGAATCTCATAGTTAAGTCAGAAATTTACTACCTGATGTTAATTCCTAAGCACAAGGCAGCACATTAAGTATGTTGTAGATTGTGCATGTTGTGCTTAGATACTAGAGCGCAAAACAGAATTTTTCTCCACTTACTGAAACACTACGATATTACTTTCTGTTTGGTATAAGATAACATTAATTAAAAAAAAAATCATCTTTTCCTCTGACAAAGAAAATTCTGTAATAATAACACAGCCAACACCATCACAATCAAATGCAGCTATGGCTTTGTCTTTTTTCTGCATAATACCATATGAAAAGAAAAAGAAGAGAGGAGATCTTGCCAGAGAGTTTTCTGGTTTTGTTGCATGCTGTTCCCATGCTGGAGACAGATTGAAGCACTACACTTCATGTGAAAAATCCCATTTTATATGGGAATACTAACATAAGGGATCAGTGAAGTAAAGAAACACCTAATCTGTACTGCTGAAATTTTATTCTTTTCCTGTTATACTAACATTTAAATGAAGATACAAATTTTAAAATAATTAATGTTACCTAGGATAGCTCTTGGAGGAGACACAGCTCTGTGAGTCTACTTTCCCCTGGATGGCATCCTGTCAAGACTCTTTGCTGCTTTCCCCATCTCAGCATATAAATAAGTGATATTGAATATGAAGTTCTTTTTACTTCAGTAGATTTTTTTAATAAAGGCAGGCCTTCTTCGGAAGGTCATAGACTATATTTTTATGTATCAATGTTTTGTTTCTCATGGTCTACATTGATCTTTATAGCTAAAAGAAAAAATATATTAGTAAATAAAAGCAATGTCCTTCCCAAACCATTCTTAAAAGTCAGAAAAATAATTCAATAAGCCTAGGCAATATGGAAAAGTTCTGAGCTATCTTCTAGAGGATTTTAATACAGAAAAAAAGCACTGTTTTATTTATCTATAAATTTGATGCCTTTAAATGACTAAGAGAGAGAAAGATAATATCTTGTTGCAGTAAAAAAGGATCATAGCTCTACTAAGTTTAGACCTTTCATGCTATCTGACTTTAATGGTGTGCAGAATTTACCAGAGAGTGGAATTAGGGAAGAGCCAGCTGGGTGTTAGTAACTAATGGCAGAACAGGAAAAGGCTATTGCAGGCTTGTGTGCACAGCTTTTATTCACTAGCAGCCCACTCATCCCCATTTTTTAAAATGATATATGAATTTCTTTTATTCTACACATCACACATCCCTACCTTAATAAGGACTGGAAATAATTTAGGTGCTGTTGTCATCGGTGATGTCACATACACAGAGGGTATTGAGCTGTGTGCTACAACAGCAGCTACATCTTTCTTTCCAGTTGGTCTGAAAAAGGTTTAGATATGACTTAGTTTTAATGGCTGCACAAAATAAGGCAGTGAGCATTAATGTTTGCTTTCAATCCCCCAGCACACCAGAACCCCAACAGTCACCAGGTACTTTGGGGAAGGTCAGTGGGTCTGTTAGAGAAAGCTGCATTATATTATTCCTTAACACTAGGAATGAGGGACAAATTCCTTTTTTAAAAACAACTGTAAGAAGATACTTCATCAGCTGAATTAAAACATATCACCTGTTTTAAGACATACATGAACTGAAATCTGTCTCAATACTCATAACATATTTCTTCATTTGGCATGTTTGCTCTGTGACCCTCTGAAGGCATTCTTGTCAAATAGGAATAACAATTGCCACAAAGTTTTATGATGCTTTATTTGAAATTAAATTATCTCTCTTGCTCCTTCTAATCATCTTCTCTCAGTGTCACACATCCTAATATTTATCTTCCATTGCTTCAGGTTTCTACTTATTTTCTGTTTAACATCACTTCACAACCTCATTTGAATATTACTAATTTAAATTCACGTCTTTCTTTGTGTGACCTTCAGCCTGCAAGCCACTTTCCTGCAGACCCACTGACTCTCTAAATTTAGATGGTGTGTTGTCCTTCACTGAAGAAATAGTTCTGCTGAAAACAAATGATATCTCTGCAGGTAAATAGGAGTTGTATTAAGAAAGGGGACAGAGTAGGAAATCCCCAGAGAATCTCTTTCTCATTTCTCTCAAAGACGAATTGAATGTCTCTGGATGGCTCCTTGTCATTGTGTCAATCTTCCTTGGTCTTGGCTACAAGCAGCATGTGGAGAACATTCTTGTACTTTGGGCATGAATGATTGTTACCTCACTCTATGGTTTTTGATGCCAACATAAATTACAAATAAAAGAAAAGGGATGGATCAGTGTACAGTCTATGAAGGCAAGTGAGCAGGAGATGTTTGAAGCTGATGCTGATAAGGTTTTAGATCAGAGATACCTGCTGTCTGAATGCCCCCTCCTTCCCAAAGGAAATGCATAAATCTAGAGTGTAAGTTTGATTAGACCATTTACTCCCTGCTGCTTCTTCAGGTGATCTCTGCTACTACTGTGCTCTGGGCATTATAAGCTTTCTGCTGAATATTTAGGTCTAATATAAACGAAAAAAGCATCGTTGAGGTTGATCACTTCTACATCCAAGTTTCAATGTAACTTGAAACTAACTGAAGGCAATAGGGTATTATTTCAAATATATGTCTGATTTATTGACTGGCTTTTTGAGGAAGAGGTATTTTTGGTTTGGTGTTTAATTTTTTTTCTATATTCCCTTCTAATTTTCTTCATTACCTATTTTTGCCATTGTTTAGGATCTCTGCTTTGGACAAATAGTCATTCCTACTGTCACTGTCCTCTTTTATTAGGGACTAAGGACCTTTAATGGACACAGTCACTGAATATTATTGGTGGCTCAGGTGATGTCTTACCTGTTAAGACCTTTTCAAACAAGAAAGATTTATGAAAGTACTAGATTCCATTAGGACGGTAGCATCTAGTACTAGCCATTCTTCTGAAATTCTTTTATTTCATTTCTGCTGCTCATAACGTTCCTGATGTCCCAAGTACTCAGGGATATCCCAACACTGAATGCTCTTAAATTCTTGGGAAAAGTGATAGTATTCGAATTGAAGACCCGCTAGTCCAAAGACCAGTGCTCCACTAGCAGGGAGCTACTACAGGATTATCTCAGTATACTCATGGGGCTGATCTCAAACTATTGATCATTACATCAGTCATTGTCCTATTATAATTAAAAGCATGGTTTTGAATGAGGAACGTTTTCAGATTCAAATTGTTGGTGAAATTTAAAATTAATTTCAAGTTTTGTAGAATAAAAATAAAATAATACGTGCTGTCAAAAACAGGATGGTTATTTGTTTATAGATTTTTTTTACAAGCTGGATTTATAATTATTGATGTTTCATAGAATCACAGAATCATGGAATGGTTGAGATTGAAACAGACCTCTGGAGATCATCTAGTTCAACCCCTGTGCTTAAAGCAGGGCCAGCTAGAACAGGCTGCCCACTGTCCAGTCAGGCTGTGAGTATCTTGAAGGATGTGGATTCCACAATCTCTCTAGGCAATGTGTTCCAGTGTTTGATCCCCATCACCATAAAAAAAGACTTTTCTCATGTTTAAATGAAATTCCTTTATTTCAGTTTGTGCTGATTGCCTCTCATCCTGCCACTGGGCAGCACCAAGAAGAGTCTGACTCCTTCTTTTTTACTGTTCTCCAATCAGTTATTCATATACATGTATGAGGTACCCCCTGAACTTTCTCTTCCTCATACTGAACAGTCCCAGCTCTCTCAGCCTTTCCTCACAGAAGAGGAAGGGACTGGAACATTCCAGTCTCTTCATCATATTTGTGGTCCTTCACTGGACTTGCTCCAGTATGCCCATGACCCACTTGTACTGGTCAGTCCAGAACTGGACAGAACTCCAGACATGGACTCAGCAGTGCTGAGTAGAGGGGAAGGATCACCTCCCTTGACCTGCTGACAACACTCTGCTTAATGGAGCCCAGGATACCTTTGCCCCTCTTTCCTCTTAGGGCTCAGGTTCAACTTCTCATTCAATAGGACACCCGTGTCCTTCTCTGCAAGGCTGCTTTCCAGCCAGTCAGCCCCCAGTGTGTACTGGTGCAGGGGATTATTCTTTCCCACCTGCAGGACTTTGCATTTCCCTCTGTTCAACTTCACGAGATCATGTCTCTCCATTTCTTTGGCTTGTTGAAAACTCTTTGACTGGCAGTACACCCTCCTGGTATCCACCATTTCTCTCAGGTTTTTTTCAAGAACATGCTAGTAAAATATATCTTTTCTGTTCATTGCTTGGCATTGCAATAATAAGTGATTCACTATATCACCCTTAGAGGCCAAGAGACCCTTTGCATTTTAAACAGCCTCCTTAATACAAATGTGACATAACAGATGGAGATGTCAGATAATCCAGGAAAAATACTTATCTGAAGCCTGATTTCTGTTCTATTCAAACAGCTTTTGACCAGTCAATGATAATTTCTAAGAACTACTGGATGCCTTAGGATGGATTCATCTTGTGCAAATCCAGAGTTCACCGACTATCTGAGCTAAATATGTGTCTTCGTACATTTTTTTGTGAAGGCCCAATCCATTTTCCCCTGGAGGGATCTCAGGATGTTCCCAGTAAAATAAGAATATTACCCATTCTTTTATCAAGTTTCTCACATGTAAGTGACTCCTTATTTTGTTCTCTGCAACTAAGAACCATGAAGGATGACAACCATCAGCACTAACTTTATTACACCAGCTCTGTGATATTGTAATAGTCACAGCTAATTTGGGCTGTGACATTTTTAGGCTAACAGTTTTGTATATGTGATGAAAATTATAAAAATGTGCAAGAACTAACCATAAAATGGAGTATGTTACTAATGAATTAATTTAGCAATTGTTATAAAGTTTAAAACTGGTTTAATTTGAGAGCCTTCTAAACACATCATCACCATGGTGTAATACCCTACCTGATATATATCATACAATGTTCAGTATCGTATTGAAGTTACAGTCTAAGCTAAAGGAAGCCAAGTTATCCCAGAGCCATTGTGATAATTTGATAGTGGGAGTATTTCACTGAAGCCCATTACATTAAAGTTCAAGTACTGTCTGAATGGAATCTCTAGTCAGGCTGTATTCTACTATGTTACAACACTAATTTGCAAATCCCTGTAGAAATATGAATTATAGGCCCTCTGAGCACTGAGTTCTTCTAGTATATCACTGTCACTTTTGAGTTCATAATTTCTCAATGATTATTGCATTTCTTTACTTCTGTTTGTGACTTGTCCAAAGTAATTGCTTACACATCATAGATGGTCAGAATTCTGTCTGGACACATCAGAAATTTTGTTTTTGAAAGGCATAGAGATATTTATGTTGTCATAGCATATCTTTTTCAAAGTGCAGCCATCTGCTACAATTACATATATTTTAAAAATTCTTCAGATGTAGAATATTCCTTGGAAGAATATGAATTAAGGAGGACATATATTAAAGCGTGTAATCATGAGGACGTTCTTTTATTTTATGCTGTCACATAATGTGAAGTACATCAGAAGAAGGTAGTCAAGAGAATGCTGACATCCAATAATACTTTCAGGAACCATCCTCTTTTGCAGTGGATCTACTACTCTACCAGCTGATCAAAATAAGATGGTCACCACAAGGCTTGGTTAAGCTTTGTGTCTTACTGTGTAACACTGTTTCTTGATTTTATTTTTTAAAAAAAAATATTTTTATTTTATCAGCATTACACCCCCACAGGAAGAGGCAGGGTCTGTGGTAGAGCTGTGTGTTGGGTTTGCGTGGCAAGGTTTTGGTAGCGGGGGGGCTACAGGGGTGGCTTCTGTGAGAAGCTGCTAGAAGCTTCCCCTGTGTCTGATAGAGCCAATGCCAGCCGGCTCCAAAATGGACCCACCACTGGCCAAGGCCAAGCCCATCAGCACCTCTGTGATAACATAGTTAAGAAGGAAAAAACCAGTTAGAGAGAGCTTTTGGAACCGGAGAGAGGAGTGAGAAGATGTAAGAAACTCTGCAGACACCCAGGTCAGTGCAGATGGAGGGGGAGGAGGTGCTCCAGGTGCCAGAGCAGAGCTCCCCCTGCAGCCTGTGGTGAAGACCATGGTGAAGCAGGCTGTCCCCCTGCAGCCCATGGAGGAAGGATGAGGGGGTGTAGAGATTCCACCTGCAGCCCGTGGGGGACCCCACCCTGGAGCAGTCTGCTCCTGAAGATCTGCACCCCGTGAGAGGGACTCCATGCTGGAGCAGGGGAACGATGAGAGGAGTCCTCCCCCTGAGGATGAAGAAGCAGCAGAAACACCGTGTGATGAACTGACCGTAACCCCCATTCCCCGTCCCCCTGTGCTGCTGAGGGGGGGGCAGAGGTTGAAGCCAGGAGTGAAGTTGAGCCCGGGAAGATGGGAGGGGTGGGGGGAGGTGTTTTAAGAGTTGATTTTATTTCTCATTCCTCTACTCTGTTTTGCCTAGTAATAAATCAGATGAATTTCCTCTCTAAGTTCGGTCTTTTGCTCGTGACGATAATTAGTGAGTGATCTCTCCCTGTCCTTATCTCGACCCACAAGCGTTTCGTTATACCTTTTCTCCCCTGTCTGGTGAATGAGGGGAGTGAGAGAGCAGCTCTGGTGGGCACCTGGCCTCCAGCCAGGGTCAACCCACCACAAGCTGCAATATGGGTGAAGTAAGACATGTAATTCCATGGTGAGACACTAAAAGAAGCCGGGGAGTATCACATATCTGAACTGAAATCAGCTGAGAGTGTTGTAGTGACTGTCATACTGAAATGTGCTGTTCATCAGTTACACATCAACTAGTATGAATACTTCATAGTGATATTGTTATCTGAATATAAATCAGAATCTGCAGCATCAATGATCCCAAATCAAAAAAATGTCTCCACCATTAGCTTCAACAGTAGTTCACAGATTCACATCTTGGTAGGGGTTGGAAGGAACCTCTGGAGATCATCTAGTCCAACCCCCCTGCTAGAGCAAGATCACCTAGAGCAGGTTGCACAGGATCATGTTCAGGCGGGTTTTGAATCTCTCCAGAGAAGGAGACTCCACAACCTCTCTGGGCAGCCTGTCCCAGTGCTCGGTCACCCTCAGAGGGAAGAAGTTTTTCCTCATGTTGAGATGGAAATTCCTGTGTTCCAGTTTGTGCCCGTTGCCCCTTGTCCTATCACTGGGCACCACTGAGAAGAGTCTGGCCCCATGGTATTGACACTCACCCTTTAGATATTTATAAGCATTGATGAGATCCCCTCTCAGTCTTCTCCTCTCCAGGCTAAACAGCCCCAGCTCTCTCAGCCTTTCCTCATACCAGAGATGCTCCAGTCCTCTCATCATCCTCACAGCGCTCCACTGGACTCTCTCCAGTAGTTCCCTGTCTGTCTTGAACTGGGGAGCCCAGAACTGGACACACAACTCCAGATGTGGCCTCACCAGGGCAGAGTAGAGGGGGAGGAGAACCTCCCTCGACCTGCTGGCCATGCTCTTCTGAATGCACCCCAGGTACCATTGGCCTTCTTGGCCATGAGGGCACACTGCTGGTCATGGAGAGCTTGTTGTCCACTAGGACTCCCAGGTCCTTCACCACAGAGCTGCTTCCCAGCAGGTCAACCCCTCACCTGTACTGGTGCCTGGGGTTATTCCTCCCTGGGTGCAGGACCCTACACTTGCCCTTGTTGTTGAATTTCATTAAGTTTTCATTAAGTTCCTCTCCACCCAACTCTCCAGCCTGTCCAGGTCTCGCTGAATGGCTGCGCAGCCTTCTGGTGTGTCAGCCACTCCTCCCAGTTTGGTATCATCAGCGAATTTGCTGAGGGTGCACTCTGTCCCCTCGTGCAGGTCATTGATGAATATGTTGAATAAGACCAGACCCAGTACTGACCCCTGGGGCACATGGCTAGATGCCTCACAGTTATAATATACACATATATATATAGTTCAGCTCGCCACTAAGTAGTTAGCTTTGAAATAATAGCCAAATTAATAATAGCTACGTTAATAATATAAGTTGCAAACATGAAATACTCAGGAGTAGGAATTTATTATTACAGACTTTAAATCATAAAAATCTTTCCTCTTAGGCCCTGCAGAATGCTACTCCAAAGAACAAAGTGATTCATTTGCACAGCAGAACACAGACAATGGTTCTTCAGCTGGGGACTAAACAGGCACAGATAAAGACACTGTGCCCCAGCAATACTGTAAAGCTTGCCTTGAATTTGTCAGAAAAAACTCGCTTTCATTTCTGCTGCATTAATAAATATTGTGATCTATCACAGATATACTGAAAATGACTCTTCAAAAAAAAATTATCAGCTAATTCTGTAAGCCTTCCATTTATAGTCTCAACATCTGTCATGGCTACATAGGTGAGAAACAGGTGGTGCACTATAGCACATGTATGCAAATTTACCACTGTAAGGCAGCGTAATCTGTGTCCCATTTCAGGCTATGTTGTGTTGTTGTGTTGTCACCGGTCATGTTAGTCACATGATATCACTTTTCTTTTGGCTAAATGATTTTTATCAGGTAATTAAACAATTACCAATCATGGGAAGAGAATTTGGTGGGGTTTTTTTCCCCCATATGTAATTCACTATAGAAGAGAGAAAATGAAAATATGTAAATGCATTTGAGGGGAGGATAATGGGGTAGTACAAAGGTAACACAAACATTTTTAAAACTTACACACATTGATATAAACTTCCTTGCTGCCTTTTCAGTTTCAAAATATTAAATGTTTCTCTTTAGCATTAAGCATTAATGTATTTGCACTAATGTTAACAGCTTCAATGTCCTATTGACACAAGAGGTGGGCCCCACAGGATCAGTCTTTATTATCATCCCTGATACCCCCGATTCTGTTTTGATCTTTGCTTTTAAAACTCAAAAGAAGGAAAAATGTCATCCAAGGAATTTATTAGTTTATTTCTAAACTCTTTAAAAGTCATGCTGGACCTACAGAGAAATTGACTTTAAGCAAGCCTTTTTGCAGATCTAGAAACTTCAGTTCATTTTAATAATGTCATAGCAGACAGTCAATATGTTGTCGTCATGTTAATGGATATAAAATTTGTTCCACTTCCAAAATGCATGGATAAGGCTTTATAGTTTTGGTATTGATGTTCCCAACACTCTGGGTTTCAGCCTATAATTAATAGCTTCTTTCCTTCCTTTTAAATGGAGGCAATCAAATTCTAAGCTAATTAGATATAGGAAAACCATAAATTACATCTCAAGTTGAGGGGAAAAAAAAATATGGCTTTGAAGTAAATGGAATTCAGAAATTTGAAGAAAAAAATATTAATGAAACTTGATGTCACATGCAAAGATGCTTTTTTTTTTTCCAAAGACTTTTTTTTTTTTAAGGCAGCATACTGTGTAAGCCACAATTTAGGTGCAGTGAGATCTGCTCTTCTGTAACTGCATTATTTTCTCAATAAGTGTGGCCAGCAGTTATAGTGAATTGTCCTTTAAGATTCCCTGTATTCAACTTGGGGTTGTAAAAGCAGTGCATTGGCTGCAATTATAAAAATGTAATATTTCATCGCATTGACTTCATAAAGGATGTTTCCTCAATTTGCTGTGGTCAGCATTAATTAACAGATTTCTCAGTTTCTGGGAAGAATCTAGCAAACACGTAATCTATTCCTTTTCTTGTATTTATTGATCAGTGTGGTGCTGCTATATAGAAGGATATTCTGTTTATGATTAAATGATTCAACAGACATTGAGTGACCAGCGAAGCAAAAAATAAAAAAAAAAAATAGTACAAAAGGGATGGAGATTAGCTTTGATAATATCAGGTATTCTCTGAACACTGAATGCAAATTGTCAGCATGTGAAATGAAAACCACAATATAAGTCTGCCCCCTGTTTTGGGCATACCCAGAACAAGGAAATTCTGATTTCACATACAGAAAAAAAAATTTCATAGAGTATTTGTAGACTGGAAAAGGTTGCCCAGAAAGGTTGTGCCACTACTGTTAGGTTATGTGACAAAGCTCCTCTACATACCCACCCAGGAGCTCAGAGACACAATGGCACAAGGAGGAACCCGAACCATAGCCTGCAGGGCTACTCCAAGCCCATCACAAGGGCCATCAGCCCATCAAAGGCCCATCTGCACAAGGCCAGAGGAGTGCAGGGATGCACAAGGGAGTCGGGGAGCCAAATCAAGGAGCTGTCCTGGCAGAACCACCAGTCCCAGCGTCCAGGCGGCACATGCACCACCATGAGCCATGGAGACCAGCTCTCCTGATCAGCTCTCAGGCTAAGGGTTGCTGTCAAGGAGTGAGACACAATATGGGCTACATGGAAGCAGCAGTTCAGGGTGGCACAGGACTTCGTTTGGGATGTTTAGGGGAGGAATCAAAGACAGGACAAGGGAGAGGTGTAGGTGATTTGAGGGGGGAACAAGAGTGGGGAAAATAGAGGGTTAGGGCCTAAAAAGGTCCAGTCATGTTGTGTTGGGTTTGCATGGCAAAGTTGGGGGGGGGGGGGGGCTACAGGGGTGGCTTCTGTGAGAAGCTGCTAGAAGCTTCCCCTGTGTCTGATAGAGCCAATGCCAGCCGGCTCCAAGACGGACCCGCCGGTGGCCAAGGCCAAGCCAATCAGCGCCTCTGTGATAACATAGTTAAGAAGGAAAAAACCAGTTAGAGAGAGCTTTTGGAACCGGAGAGAGGAGTGAGAAGATGTAAGAAACTCTGCAGACACCAAGGTCAGTGCAGATGGAGGGGCAGGAGGTGCTCCAGGCGCCGGAGCAGAGATCCCCCTGCAGCCCGTGGTGAAGACCATGGTGAGGCAGGCTGTCCCCCTGCAGCCCATGGAGGAAGGATGAGGGGGTGTAGAGATTCCACCTGCAGCCCGTGGAGGACCCCACACCGGAGCAGGTGGAGGCACCTGAACGAGGTTGTGGCCCGTGGGAAGCCCATGCTGGAGCAAGTTCCTGGCAGGACCTGTGGCCCTGTGGAGAGAGAAGCCCACGCCAGGGCAGGTTTGCTGGCAGGACCTGTGACCCCGTGGGGGACCCATGCTGGAGCAGTTTGCTCCTGAAGGACTGCAGCCCGTGGGAGAGACCACACTGGAGCATTTCGTGAAGGACTGTAGCCCGTGGGAGAGACTCACATTGGAGCAGTTGGTGAAGGACTGTCTCCCGTGAGAGGGACTCCTCCATGCTGGAGCAGGGGAACGTTGAGAGGAGTCCTCCCCCTGAGGAGGAAGAAGCGGCAGAGACAACGTGTGATGAACTGACCGCAACCCCCATTCCCCGTCCCCCTGTGCCACTGAGGGGGGGCAGAGGTTGAAGCCGGGAGTGAAGTTGAGCCCGAGAAGATGGGAGGGGTGGGGGGAGGTGTTTTAAGAGTTGATTTTATTTCTCATTCCTCTACTCTGTTTTGCTTAGTAATAAATTAGATGAATCTCCTCTCTCAGTTCAGTCTGTTTTGCTTGTGATGACAATTAGTGAGTGATCTCTCCCTGTCCTTACCTCGACTCACAAGC
The DNA here is from genome assembly GCF_028858705.1 of Grus americana. Classification (NCBI taxonomy): domain Eukaryota; kingdom Metazoa; phylum Chordata; class Aves; order Gruiformes; family Gruidae; genus Grus; species Grus americana. The sequence goes on along the minus strand of NC_072859.1, from coordinate 1,020,721 downwards.
GTTTCGTTATACCTTTTCTCCCCTGTCTAGTGAAGGAGGGGAGTGATAGAGCGGCTCTGGTGGGCACCTGGCCACAGCCAGGGTTAACCCACCACACGTGTAGGCAGTTGGCTGGTCCATGCACTTGTGTGGCCATGCCATGTGCCTGACCAGTGCAGTCTGTCCTGTCTCCTCATTAAATTCCTTCCTGGCTCTGTCCTGGAGAAGGGGTCTCTGTCCTGTGTGTGTACATGGGGCTGTGAGTGCAGCAGCTGGGGCCAGACCACGGGGCAGAGGGCCCTTGTGTCCCTGGGGCAGCCGCTGGAGCGACGGTGGGTGTGCCAGAGGGTGTGAGCACCGGTGAAGATTGAACTGGACAAGCTGGTGAGCAAGGGAAGCGGCCTGGATGAGCAAGCCTCTAAGGGCCAGCCCTGCATGTGGGAGGCACTTGGATGTAGCTAGGGGTGAGAGCACAGGGCGTTGGCTACCGGACTAGGGGAGTCCTGTCCGGCTTAGGGTATGTGTGATGGTCTGTACCAGCAACTGGAGTAAGTCTGTGGCCTCGGGAGCTCCTATGTCCAGTAGCCAGAAGATGGGGAGACTGGGATCCAGGGGTCAGCTACTGCACAGGCTGAGTGCCTGAGCCCAGCTGCTGGAGGGATCCACTTTGTCCACATGTGTACATGCAGTCTCACTAGAGGATTTCCATCCTGCCCAGCCAGAGCAGCGAGCAGGATGAGGCCATTGGTGATGTTTCTATGTATGTATATTAGTGTATATGTATGCTTTGTGTGTGTGTCTGCTGGGAACACATCTTCAGCCTCATGACTAGTTGGACTGAGGGACGGAGAGCATCAATAGCCTAGACTTTCTCAGGCTATTGGATCCATCCAGAGTTATTTTCCTCTAAGAACTTCAATTCTTTGCAATTTTCAAAATTCAAACAGACGCAGCTCTGAGCAAGCTGATTGAACTTCAAAGTTAGTCTTACTTTGGGCTGTTGGACTAGCTGATCTCCTGACATGTCTTCCACTTTAATTTATTCCCTGATTCTTGGGAATAGTGAAAAGTAGGGTTCTTTAGCCTGGAGGAGAGAAGGTTCTGGGGAGATGTTACTGTGGCCTTTCAATATATAAAGGGAGTTTCTTATAAACATGGAGGGAGACATTTTACAAGGGTCTGTAATGACAGGGCAAGGAGAATGATTTCAAACTGAAAGACGGTAGATTAAGATTGGATATAAGGAAGAATTTTTTTACGATGAGGATGGTGAGACACTGGAACAGGTGTCCCAGAGAAGTTGTGGATGTCCTATCATTAGAAGTGTTCAAGGTCAGTTTGGACAGGACTTTGAGCAACCTGATCTAGTGAAAGATGTTCCTGGCAGGGGCGTTGGACTAGATGATCTTTAACCATAGACTGTTCTATGATTCTATCATTCTATGAAAAACAAAATACAATAACATTCACATTTCAGTGCAGACATATTTATTATTTGTCACATTATACATCTTCGTAATTATGCCCTGTTAGCTGCTGAAGTGATTTGTTGAGAAAGATTTCCTTCCTTAGTTTCATCTCCCTTGTTACTCCATCACACTTTGACTTTTTTCAGATATTTCCTCATTCAGAAAACTGCCGTTAAATATCACTTTGCTTACCAACTGGCTTTTTTTCAATGTCAGGTTTTCACTTGTTTGATTTGAGGCTCTACTGCTCAAACTATCCAGTAGCCATTGGAAGCCATAAATGACACATCTCACATACCATAAAATATTGTACAAATATTCTCTCTCCTGAAAAACTGGTTGACACGTTCAGATCAGCCAGCCACCAGGAAGTCCAGACTCCAATGAGATCCTCCTAGACTACTCCCACCATTCATTTAAATTCTGCAAAGCTCCTGTGACGTGCCGCCTTGTTTTCAAACAGGTGCATATAATTTAGGAGATGAATAAAATTAGGCTATTGGTATTGTCATGCATGCTCATGAGTTTCTGACTAGACTTCTGAAATTATATAATTCTGAAATAAGTTTTCAAGAATATAAGTGTGATGGAGTTACATAGGCATATTCTTACTTTTTCCCCCTGCTCTGCTACTTTCAACTTCATGCTTTGAAAAGAAAGCAAAAAGTAATTTCATATGCCAAGGGTCTTGGAGTTATGCAATAAGATGTAATTTTGTTATATTACAAAGATGAAATATATTGCACTTTTAAGAATCTGAGCATACTGTAGAGGCATGTGGTAAAATAGAAAATCTAGATACTATCACGTTATTGTTTACAGACAAGGATAAGAAAATTCCTAGCTGGTTTTTATTGCAATACAGGATAGTCTTTAATTAATTCTTGATTTACAAAAAATAAAGTGGTTACGTATAATCTCAGTAAAGCCAAAAATAAAGTGTTTAGTGTTGTCATGATTAATCTAATAAAAATGTTCATGTTTAAGTAAAAAAGCTGAATAAATGCAAACTTTATCATTCCTTTAAAATCAATGTTTCTAAAATCTAAGCTTGCATGGCCAAAATGAAACACTTTGTCTGTGAAAAGCAAAATATTTTAAAACAATAGCAACATGCATCATTAGGATATGCTTTAAAAACATGAACATATTCTTCTGTTGTGTTTTCATCTGTACTAGTTTTCACTATGCTGTGTGTTTTCTACCCATTTTAATTTTTTTATCATAATATATGCATTATGCAACTATCCATGTGATCTTGCAGGTATGGCTCATATAATTTAATTTCAAAAGATGTGGTTTAGATTGTTTTTCTCTTTTGGCTTCATAGCAGCATATATGATTATTTGAAGTTTAATTTAGTATTTTCATGTTCATTCAATCATCAGGCAGGCGACAAAAGGCCATAGGACTTATTTGTGATTAGTCAGATAACAGAAATCAGCTAGTTTATCTTTGGAGTTTTCAGGCATGTTTAACATTTTAAGGCATCCTATGGAAATTTGGCTATCATTTGCTAAACTATTCAGAAGAAATGTCCTGTGTCACACTGATTCCTCCCCCAAATATTGTCTGCGCAATGTACTCAATAAGATCCTAGGAGACTGAGTGACTTAGTAATATATTCAATAAGGTACTTAGGTTGGATATAGACCAGAAAATACTCAGATTTCTGCATTATTGTCTTTTCAGCCTAATAACATTAAAAGAAATTTAAGAATTTTTATAGAATATTTCTAAAGCAAAGATATCAAAAAGAGCAAAGATATTGACCTAGTGCATGTGAAGTCTAAAGCTGAGCATAAAAATAAGCAATATCTATCTGAATGTACAAGTGATTAAAAAAAAAATCTAAAAAGGGACAACATCGGATATTAGATTGAGATTCTTCCTGTGTACCAAAGAGTAAAGTACAGAGATGTAACTGTGTTGAAGCCCATTATCCAAAGGTGATGGTTGATTTCCTTTTCCTTTCTTATTTTTCATAATTTGAAAATCGTATTCACATTAGGTGTAGAATTTATTGTTAGATTCAACTTGCAAGGCTGACGTGGTTCAGCCCAAGCCCCAGCTGAGCACCACATGGCCACTCACTCACCCCTCCCCCAGCAGGATGGGGAGGAGAATGGAAAAACAAAGGCAAAGCCTCGAGGGTTGGGGTAAGGACAGTTTACTGGGACAGCAAGGGAGAGGGAAACAATCAACAACAGTACTGATAACAGATATTCACAATGGGTGATAACAGAAAGCAATTTACCAATCTGAGGACCAATCGACCAGACATTCAGCCCACACTCAGACTGTCCTGAACCTGCCCCTGCCCGACTAGCCCCCTTTTATGGTGAGCATGACGTCACATGGTATGGAATAGCCCCCTGGCCAGCCTGGCTCACCTGTCCTGGCTCCTTATGAAAATTAACTCTATCCTAGCCAGAACCAGAACAAAGGCTGAGATGAAAATAAAGTACTACTTTAAAGAAGGTATTTACCATTTTTACTAGCATCTTAATGATCTAAACAGTAACATATCAAGAAAATCTTAGATTGTCTTCACTAACATCAAAGCAAATTTCAAAACTAGTCCTGAAAAATGACACAGAATTCCAACAGATGAGTAGAAGCTCAACTGTTTGAAGAATGGAGGAGCAGAACTGTAGCACGCTATACATCCATTTCACTTTTTCATGTAACCACTGTTGCCACAGTATTTGATAGTACCTAGATTCCAGAATGAAAAAGCATATTTTCAGCTACAGCAGCTGTTATGTGGCATATGTCCAGATTCCATTCTTAAATGGAGTTTATCTATCAGACACAAAAGCCTGTACAGAGCTTTGACCTGAAATAAGGTTTGTGCAGATACACTATTTATATAAATGAACTCAACTTTCTGGTAAATTTCACACCAATGCGGTAGAATGGGAGAAATCCTACAGATAGTGGGTTTCTGAACATCGTAATAACATAAAAACATCATTCAAGTTCAACCCAAAAGTTCACTAGCTTTATTGGAGGAATTTTAGTATTCATGTTGGAATAAACAAATAGTCTTCATGCGCTTTCTTCAAGGCATTCATCAAATTGTAATCTTCTATCAAATGAGCCCTCATTCATTCTTTACCAGATTGTAAAGTAACACATTGCCTACTCAGAAATTCTTTACATACTCAGAAATCCTTTATAATAAAACTTTTTAAATGCTCTAATTATCCCATGTTTTGAACTTTTTCCATTCTGCTATATTAATTTGAGATGTGGGAAGTAGAATTGTGAAGTGTTCAAAATATGCATTAACAGATTCACAGAGAAGAATGATGAAGCTCTCATTTGATTTATTTATCTATTTATTCCTTTCCTAATAATTAGAATCATAGAATCATAGAATGGTTAGGGTTGGAAGGGACCTCAAAGATCATCTAGTTCCAACCCCTCTGCTGCAGGCAGGGACACCCTCCACTAGACCACATTGTCCAAAACCTCATCCAACCTGGCCTTGAACACTTCCAGGGATGGGGCCTCCACAACCTCTTTGGGCAACCTGTTCCAGTGCCTCACCACTTTAACAGTAAAGAATTTCTTTCTAATATCTAATCTAAATTGAGCCTCCTTCAGCTTGAGAATTATTTAATTCTTACTTCCTTTGCTCATAATTACTAACGTGATTTGCTGCTCAGTTGATGTCACATGCAGAGATGATTGCTTCAGTGAACTGCAACGTCTCAGTCCTGAGTAGCAATGACAAGCCCAGGGTCTATCATTTTCAATGTAATTTGTTTTCTTCCCCTGGACATCACTACATTTAGTCATACTGAATTCCATTTATTAGTTTATTACCCAGTAATTAATTCTCAGAAGATCCTTCTTCAATTCTTCATAAGATGCCTACATCCCTACTCACCTTTAAATTTCATATCATCTGCAAACCATAACATGCTCACCAGGAATTGTGATTTTGTGAATAAATCAAGTCATTTATGGAGCTACAGAGGATTTGAGGAAGAGATTATGAGATTATGAGGATATTGAGGATTTGTGTATAGACTCAGGATTTATGGAGATGTAGAAAAACACAGATCCCAGCAGACTCCATTGTTAAAACTCTAGGTTGTTGTGAAAATTGACCGTTTATTCCTATCTATTTTGTCTCCCTTATCCATATGTTCTTGATGTCTACAAAATAAATTAGGTAGAGATTCTTTTAACCTGCAATAAATTCTTGTTCTTGTTTCAGGTCTGAATCCACAGAAAAGTGAACACTTGTAACCATCAAACCATGGGACAAATTCAGTTTGAACTAATACCTTTTACAGGATAACCGTAAGATTGTAACTGTTTGGAAATTCATTGCCCATAGCGATGAAACTATTTATTTTTACTAAATAGTTCTCTGAGCTCAGTGAAGCACAGCCTCAGGCCTGACAGTGATATAAAAATATAAAAATATTCATATTTTCAGTTTTTATTTTCCTTTCATTAATTCAAAAAAACACTGAATGTGTTTTACTCTGCTTTTTCAAAAAGCCAGAGGATAATGTGGATTTGGAGCCACTGGCTTTTTATTTCAAGGGCAAACAGAAAAAAACCACATAATAGAAAATAAAATGGAGATGGAAAGGAGATACGGAACTTTGCTGGAGAGTGAAAGAAGGAGCAAGTAGAAAACTACTGTTAATAGAAAATGTAATTTGAGACAAGGATAAGAAAGTAAGTGAAAGGAAAGCATAATAAAGCTTTAAAGAAAACAGACAGACTTGTAAAGAAATATCTAGATTTCCAGACTACTGGATGTTGGTCCCTTTTTGCCCTGTAGTTTTAGAGCTGGAGATCTTTAAAAGTATTCAGGTCAAATTTTGTAAATGTCAGTAAAAAACTACAAAAAAACCCAAAAAGATTTTTTAATTAACCTCCAAGATTATGAAGTTGAACAAATAGAATGCCATACTAACAGTATTATAATGCTTGCAAAAAAATTATATTGTCTATCCGTTACAACCATTTGCTTTTCTACCATAACTCATATATTATTTAAAATTACTTTGTATTGATGAACTACAGTATACAATTGGTTTGTACATGAATATTACTTGGCGAAAATATGTTGTGAACACAGTGGTTTAACTATGCAATCTAATTATTCAGGCAGTGATTGAAGCACACAGCCGTCTCCCCAGGATTAATGTTGATTGCGGGAGTTGATCCTCTGTGATGCTGCCAAAGATCTTTAACTCCAGCTCGCCATCTATTGTCCAGGAAAGGCCTTAGACTGAAGTCTCTATTTTAATTAAAATTGTGTTTTCGATTAAAGAGCTTGAAAGTATGAAGATGGACACTCTATATCTAAAGAACTATAATTTAATTCTAACTGATAAATTGACAAAAGTTCCAGGAGTTTTGGGTTTCCTTTTTAAAGCTGAAATCTTTCCCAGTGTTTTGAACTTCTCATAACTTGTCCAAAATCTATAAAATAATTTTGAATTAGGAGGCTTTTTCAAAGTTGTGGACTAGTCTCATGTTTTCTTAATGTAAGTTTTGAGCAACTCTTTGCTTATAGATTTTTTATTTCTTCTGTACGAGACTCATTAGATTCTCACTTTTGAATTTCTCTTAAACTTCACCTTAAACATAGAATCATAGAATCGTTTAGGTTGGAAAAGACCCTTATGGTCATCAAGTCCAGCCATTAACCTAGCACTGTCAAGTCCACCACTAAACCATGTCCCTAAGCACCACATCTACACCTCTTTTAAATACCTCCAGGGATGGGGACTCAACCACTTCCCTGGGCAGCCTGTTCCAATGATTGACAACCCTTTCAATAAAGAAATTTTCCTAATCTCCAATCTAAACCTCCCCTGGTGCAACTTGAGGCCATTTCCTCTTGTCCTATCACTTGTCACTTGGGAGAAGAGACCAACACCTACCTTACTACAACCTCCTTTCAGGTAGTTGTAGAGACCGATCAGGTCTCCCCTCAGCCTCCTCTTCTCCAGGCTAAACACCCCCAGTTGCCTCAGCCACTCCTCATAAGATCTATGCTTTAGACCCTTCACCACTTCGCTGGCCTTCTCTGGACACGCTCCAGCACCTCAATGTCCTTCTGGTAGTGAGGGGCCCAAGACTGAACACAGCACTCAAGGTGTGGCCTCACCAGAGCCGAGTACAGGGGGACAATCACTGCCCTGGTCCTGCTGACCACACTATTCCTGATACAAGCCAGGATGCTGTTGGCTGCCTTGGCCACCTAGGTGCACTTGCTTGCTCATGTTCAGCCAGCTGTTGACCAACATCCCCAGGTCCTTTTCCACCAGGCAGCTTTCTAGCCACTCTTCCCCAAGCCTGTAGCGTTGCCTGGGGTTGTTGTGACCCAAGTGCAGAACCCAGCCCTTGGCCTTGTTGAACCTCATACAGTTGACCTTGGCCCGTTGATCCAGCCTGTCCAGATCCCTCTGTAGAGCCTTCCTACCCTCAAGCAGATCAACGCCCCTGCACAACTTGGTGTTGTCAGCAAACCTACTGAGGGTGCACTCGATCCCCTTGTCCAGATCATTGATAAAGACATTAAACAGAACTGGCCCCAATACTGAGCCCTGGGGAACACCACTTGTGACCAGCCACCAACGGGATTGAACTCCATTCACCACAACTCTTTGGGTCTGGCCATCCAGCCAGTTTTTTACTCAGTGAAGATTACACCCACCTAAGCCATGAGCAGTCAGTTTTTCCAGGAGAATGTTGTTCAACCTTTGCTTTTTGTTGGTCTGTTCTGTGTAAGTTTATCTAGAGTAGGTCTATGTGATTCCTTATTCCTTTTGTTCAAAAACCTGTAAGACAAGCATTGAAAATATAAAAAGTAATAAATTGTGTTTGTTAATGAGGGAGAAGATAGAAAGCTTGTTCTATCTCTACTTTGTACAATGTCAAAGTTCAAGATGTTAGAGACCAAATGGAAAACAACTGTACTTCAAACTATAATTTTCTGGAACAAGGGCTCCATCTTGTCACTACCAAGGATCTTATCCTTGTTTATTCATCCGTGCAGGATAGCTCAAGATGATAATTCATTATTTTTATGTCAGTTCATTGATGAGTCGGTTCCGTCTTGTAAGTTTTCTGTAAGAATAGATGCAGTGATATAAATGTTGTTTCTGCAACCCTGAGCCCATGCACTGCCATTTTTGCCATTTGGGCTTGCCAAGACCCAAGATTCCAATTTTATTAAATCATAAAACATAATTACTAAAAATAAATATATCAAAGTTTTGGACCAAGGAAATGCTTCAAGCACTTGAGGAAAAAGTAACATGGAATAAAATACAAGGCAATTCACTCAGTACAGCTGGACAGAGAATTCATACATATATCTTTAATCTTTGTGCAGATTACCCTAATTTCTAGTTGGTGGTAAACAAGAGAATTGGCCCTACAGATATTTTCCCTTTCCTACTATGGAGAACAATTGAGGGGCTAGTTCCATCCCCCGCTCTCCTTTCCTCAGTAATCGCAAATCTCTGTGGCCCAAGGTTGAAAAAAGTGCCTCAAATGCACAGTTAAAGTGTTTTCTGGAGCAACCCTGAACCAGGAAAGAAACTGTGTGTTTCTGTCACCAGTTTCTTCCCAGGAGCTGTTATAACGTTATCTAGTAAACAGTGCAAGTTTTCCCATATAATTGATATATGTGGTGGGTTGGCCCTGGCTGGAGGCCAGGTGCCCACCAGAGATGCTCTATCACTCCTCTCCTTCACTAGACCAGGGAGAAAAGGTATAACGAAAAGCTTGTGGGTCAAGATAAGGACAGGGAGAGATCACTCACTAATTATTGTCATGAGCAAAACAGACTGAACTTAGAGAGGGAATTAATCTAATTTATTACTAGGCAAAACAGAGTAGAGCAATGAGAAATAAAATCAACTCTTAAAACACCTCCCCCCACCCTTCCCTTCTTCTCGGTCTCAACTTCACTCCCAATTTCTACATACTCCCCCCTTCAGTGTCACAGGGGGACAGGGAATGGGGGTTATGGTCAGTTCATCACACGTTGTTTCTGCCACTCCTTCCTCCTCAGGGGGAGGACTCCTCACACTCCTCCCCTACCCCAGCATGGGGTCCCTCTCACCGGAGACAGTCCTCCACCAACTTCTCCAATGTGAGTCCTTCCCATGGGCTGTAGTTCTTCACCAACTGCTCCAGCATGGAGTCTCTCCCACGGGGTGCAGACCTTCAGGAGCAAACTGCTCCAGCGTGGGTCCCCCACGGGGTCACAAGTCCTTCCAGCAAACCTGCCCTGGCGTGGGCTCCTCTCTCCACAGGGCCACAGGTCCTGCCAGGAGCTTGCTCCAGTGCGGGCTTCCAACGGGCCACAGCCTCCTTCAGGTGCCTACACCTGCTCTGGCGTGGGGTCCTCCATAGGCTGCAGGTGGAATCTCTACACCCCCTCATCCTTCCTCCATGGGCTGCAGGGGGACAACCTGCTTCACCATGGTCTTCACCACGGGCTGCAGGGGGATCTCTGCTCCGGCGCCTGGAGCAACTCCTGCCCCTCCTTCTGCACTGATCTTGGTGTCTGCAGAGTTTCTCACATCTTCTCACTCCTCTCTCCGGCTGCAAAAGCTCCCCAAGGTTGTTTTTTTCTTTCTTAACTATGTTATCACAGAGGCGCTGATTGGCTTGGCCTTGGCCAGCACTGGGTCTGTCTTGGAGCCGGCTGGCATTGGCTCTGTCAGACACAGGGGGAGCTTCTAGCAGCTTCTCACAGAAGCCACCCCTGTAGCTCCCCCCCGCTACCAAAACCTTGCCATACAAATCCAATACAAAAGTATTAAACTGAACTTAGAATTCCAAATAGTATTCCTTTTTTTAATGTAATTTTATATGATGCTTTTCTTTCTCTTTTATTATAATGTATGAGTTTCTGGTTTAAAATTTAAGATGGCTCCTTGTTACATAGAGGAGAGTGCTCTGGAATAGATTGGGCCCTCAAACTTCTATAAAATACAGATTGAATTCAGCTCTGCTATGACACATTTCCCTGCCTGCCATATGAGCTGGCAATCTTTTAAATTATAACTTCATAAGGTTTACTCATGAACTTAGATATGAAACTGTAAAATACAGAACAAACATGGTTCATAATGCCAAATCATGTACTACTACTGGGGACAGAATTACAAAGGCATCTTTTCCCTCTAAATAAATAATGAAAACAAAACCCCATTATATTTGATAAACCAGTGCTTCCTAGATCATGATGCTGTTCTGAACATAACTGGGAGTACACTCTTAATTCCCACATCATTCTACTGCTGAGGTATGCCAGAGGCATTTCCAGTGTTCCAGTAGGAACTACAGAAACCATTAGCTTTTCCTAGTCTCAAACTTTTCCCTATACTGTTTTGTATGCTTTTCCTTGTTGGTGGTGGGTTTTTTTGGGTTTTGGTTTGTAGGTTTGGGGGGGGTTTTTATTAAATATTTTCCTCTCCTTCATATTTAATGTATACGTCAACATCCCTGATCAGTAGTCTAGCCTCAGGCAACTGTATGACATTGGAGAAATTTTCTTCAAGAACTCTGACACATATATACGAAAACTTAATTTTGCCAGACAAGACTCAGGATAAAAGACTGGAGTGGCTGAAGGATATGTGCAAGCACATTTTGCAGGTTTATAGATTACTTTTTAATAAGAGTAGAAGTCCTCATTAGATATCTGTATTGTCTCTTTGCCTTTTGCTTTTACAGCCTGAAACTGATGCTGGTATCTGGTTTTGTGATTTTGGTAGGATGAGAATCCATGATAAAAAACGCATAAGATATTTCTTTTCTCTCACACTTTTCCAGTTAAGACCACCGTGAAGACGAGCTGAAAGTAGCTCTTGGGTTTTATAAATGTTGTTAAGAAATAAGAATAGCAAAAATTATCAGCAGATATTTAGCATCATGTGTTTCATATATGTCTGGATTCTCCCAGCAACAGATTTCAAATCTTAAAACCTTACAGGGCTGCCTGATGGTGAATTCTTTTCTTGGTATTACAGTGGTGGGAAACTCTATGCAAAAAGTCAGTGGAGATTAATATTTTTAGTGTTTAGAACTTTGCCATTATGCAGATTCTTGTGAACCTGAAATTCAACTCTCTCCTCTATTTTTATAATAAAATCTTACTGAAATACCATACTTTAGGACTCAGTGGATCAGATACAGAATTTAGTAGGATTCAAGGTTTGTGGCAAGCAGAAACTCTTTTTTTTGTTAGATCTAAGTAGGTTTTTCAATCATGTAGTAATGTCTATAAGCAGATTTTCAGGAAAAGAATCTACTTTTTTCTTTCCTAATATGGCTTTATATATCGGGGTTGTGATCTTAATCTTAAAGCATGAGGGACTCCTTATAAAGAAAATACATATGAATGTTAGACTGGCCATACTAGATCAGACCAAAGTATCATGCTTGACTAATCTGTATTGCTGGGCTAGTCTGTTGGCCTTTTATGATGGAATGACTGCATCAGTGGACAAGGAAAGAGCTATGGACGTCCTTTACCTGGACATCTGTAAGGTCTTTGATATGGTCTCACATAACATCATTGTTGCTAAATTGGAGAGACAGGAATTTGATAGATGGACTATTTGATGGATAAGGATTGCCTGGATGGTCACTTCCAAACAGTTACAGTCAATGACTCTGTCTAAATGGAGATCAGTAATGAGTGGTGTCCCTCAGGGGTCCCTATTGGGACTAATATTGTTCAATATCATTATAAATAACATAGTGCAATAGAGTACATCCTCAAGAAATTTGCACATGACACCAAGCTGAGTGGTGTACTTGACTCACTTCAGGGAATGCATGCTTTCCAGAGGGATCTCAACAGGCTTGGGGAGTGGACCCACGTGACCCTCATGAAGTTCAACAAGGCCAAGTGCAATGTCCTGCACCTGGGTTGGGGCAATCCCAAATAACAGCACAGACTGGGTGATGAACGGATTGAGAGCAGCCATGTGGAGAAGGACTTGGGGATACTGGTGGGTGAAAAATTGGATATGAATCAGCAATGTGCGCTTACAGCCCAGAAAGCCCATCCTGTCCTGGGCTGCATGAAAGGAAGCATAGCCAGCAAGCTGATGGAGGTGATTTTCCCCCTCTTCTCTGCTCTTGTGAGACCCCACCTGGAGTACTCAAGCTAACTCTGGGATTCCCCGGACAAGAAAGATATGGACCTGTTAGAGCACGTCCAGAGGAGGGCCATGAAGATGATCAGAGGACTGCAGCACCTTTCCTATGAAGACAGGCTGAGACAGTTGGGGTTGTTCAGCCTGGAGAAGAGAAGGCTCTTGGGAGACCTTATTGCAGCCTTTCAATATAGAAAGGGGGCTTATAAGAAAGATGGAGAGAAGCTTTTTACCAGGGCCTGTAGTGACAGGGAATAGGACAATGTTTTTAAAATGAAAGAAGGTAGATTTAGATTAGATATAAGGAATTTTTTTTTCTACTGTGAGGGTGGTGAGACACTGGAACTTGTTGCCCGGAGAAATTGTGGATGCCCTATCAGTGGTAGTCTTCATGGTCAAGTTGGATTGGAAAAAATTTAGTCTCATCACCACATCTTTAAATATGCCAGGATACAATCTCAACCAAATACAAGCAGTTAGTGTAAGCACTATCAACTACATTAACCCTGTACAGGTACCTTCAGAAATCAATTAAGTGATGAAAAACATCAAAATGAGATCCTAATACCAGATAACACTTAAACTTATTTCCTGAAATGCTGGAAACTGAATATATAAATATTTTAAAAACAAGTAGACAAGCCTAAACAATCGCTTCTGAACTGTAAGAAAAATATTTGTAGAGTAACTTAAAAGAGAATCTCAGCCATATCTGTATATCTTCAAGTACCCAAATACCTCATTGTAGTTTGCTAGCATTATCCCTGAGGTCAAAACAAACTCTAGAATAGGTATGTTGGATGAATTTACATGTTTCCAGTGCTAATATATGACCTTGAGTCTTTGGAATTTTTCTGATATCGTTAGGTGGTTAGATAGGACTATTGGAAGGAGAAGGATAGCTAGTGTGAGTACTCTAAGAACTTGAGCTTTTCTAATTAATTACATTTTAATCACTTTTTTATATACATATATATATAGAAACAGCTTTTGTTAACCTGACACTTTCTGTCATCCCAGAGCTACTTTTTGTTTCCTGTGAGAGGGAAAATCACAATCTCTTTTATAAGGTTTAATTACATTCAGAAAGCAACATAAGCATGTTCAGAACTCTATGGATGCTTGGGTATTTCACCACATATATTTATAATGTCATGGTTGATCACAAGCAGATATTATCCGTAGGTTCCATCCAACTGTGTCTTTTTGTTGTATTCACGTTACATTCTCACTAGGTTACAGGTACAAAAAATAATTATTTAAAATGTTCTGTGCTTGCAATTTAATTTAATGTTTTATCTCTTATCTTGCAAGAGACTTGTCTGATTTATATTAACATATAAGTTTTCTGAGATTTTTGGACAGATTGATAACCGTTAGTGTTTAGGACAGTTGTTTGCTCATTGATTTGATGTATTTCTATTATCTCATGACTGTCACTACAATTAAATGTGAAATTTGCCTAGAAGACGTGATGGATTTTGAGGTAGAATTTGCATTTAGGGCACTCCTGAGAATTTTCCTTTTCAGAAAGAATTAGAGTCAATACTATATCCTTTTTACCTTTGTGAGAGGATAATGTGTAAAACATCAATTTTCCAGCACAGACCAAGAAAAAGGTAGAGGTTTTGGGTATTAATTGAGGGACAAAAGTATATCAAAACTACTTCTCCTTTAGGCATTCAAGAGGAGTGGACAGGCACTCCATCACATAAGACTGGATGTGAGTAAGAATGACATCATATAAAAGATGTCTTTGCTGATACCAGGAAAACTCAGAACCACTCACAAGGGAAGTCCAAGAGCTAGTGAAAGTTTTGAGACAGGAGCTCCTGGTTCCTCCATTTCATTGTGAAGTCTGCATGGATCCTGGGCAGAAGGCTGTGTAACTGAATATCAGAAACTTCTGAGTTCATTTTAACAGAAGTGAAAAACTGGCCTTCTCTTCCCTTGGGAATGTATCTTTTTTAAAGAACTATTGTCATTTCGCCCCAGCCAGCAGCTAAGCACCATGCAGCTGCTTCCTCACTCCCCCTGCCCCTCCCCCCCAGCAGGATGGGAGAGAGAGTCAGAAAAGTAAAAGTCAGAAAACTTGTGGATTGAGAAAATGACAGTTTAATAAGGAAAGCAAAAGCCACACACAAGCAAAACAACACAGGGAATTCATTCCCCACTTCCCATGGCAGGCAGGTGTTCAGCCATCTCAGGAAAGCAGGGCTCCATCACGTGTAATGGTGACTTGGGAAGACAAACACCATCACTCTGAATGTGCCCCCCTTCCTTCTTCTTCCCTCAGTTTTATATGCTGAGCATGATGTCATTTGGTATGGAATATCCCTTTGGTCAGCTCTCCCAGCTGTGTCCCTTCCCAACTTCTTGTGCGCCCCCAGCGTACTCACTGGTGGGGTGGTGTGTCCCAGCAGAAAAGGCCTTGACGCTGTGTAAACACTGCTTAGCAACAATGAAAACATCTCTATATTATCAACACTGTTTTCAGCACCAATCCAAAACATAGCCCCATATGAGCTACTATGAAGGAAATTAACTCTATCCCAGCCAAAACTAGCATGAGAACAAAGTTCTGACTTACATAGTTGTGCCCATTTAGTCTTACCTTTCTATAAAAAATTTGTTACCTGATGATCTGCTTGCAAAGTCTCTTGTTCTTAGAGGGTTTTATTCCTTATATAAATCTTTCTGATGGCTTACTAATTATGATTTTTACCATCACTAGTAAAAGGATTTTTCTTCACTAGGCAGTGAAGAGTCTGTCCTGGTTCTGGCAAGGACAGAGTTAATTTCCCAAGGAGCCAGGACAGGTGACCCAAGCTGGCCGGGGGCTATTCCATACCATGTGACGTCATGCTCACCATAAAATGGGGCTAGTCGGGCAGGGGCGGGTTTGGCGTGGCTCCGGGATGGGCTGAGCGTTGGTTGGTTGGTCAGCTGTCGGATCAGTAAATTGTTCTCTGTTATCACCCATTGTGAATATCTGTTATCAGTACTGTTGTTGATTGTTTCCCCCTCCCTTGCTGTCCCAGCAAACTGCCCTTATCCCAACCCTCGAGGCTTTGCCGTTGTTTTTCCGTTCTCCTCCCCATCCCACTGGGGGAGGGGTGAGCGAGCGGCGTGTGACGCTCAGCTGGGGCTGGGGCTAAACCACGTCAGAGTCTCGGGACTTATCTGTGTTATGATGGCCTGAGATAGTTCTAGCTTGCTGTAACAATTATCTAGTGTTCAAATAACTGCTGCCTTGTGACTTCTTCTAGCATAAGCTTGTGAATATCTTATGTGACAAAGATCTGACAAACCTAGGGAGTTATTGCTAACAGGCAGTAGCTCTTTGTGTCAGTTAAGGCTGGCAGAGGCTGTTGTGGAACTTGCAAACTTTAAATGGGGACCAATCAGAAGGAAGAAAACTGTGTCATCTAAAGGTATAAAAATTAACCAAACTGTACCCAAGACTAAGATAAAAGGGGTCACCACAATCACGAACTTCATACTGTTCTCAGTAAAGTCTTGAGGATCCTGATGACTCATCATAAATTCCTCTCTCCTACTTTGCTTGAGGAAGAATGAAAAATTATCTTAGGACTCTGACACCAGAAAGCTGAACATAACATGAAGAACAGCTGTAGATATTAGAAGGCTTTATTTCCCATAATTAAGACTTTGAGTGCAATACAGATTGAATTTAAAAAATCTAAATCTAGAAGGAAAGGGAGGAAATGGACAAAGTATTTTAAACGAGGATTTTTCTCAGTTGTTTCTGGTACTGCTCAGCCTGAAAAAAATATGCATTCTTAAACATCTTTAGCAGAACATGCCTACACTTGAATAGTTAAGTCAATGCAAAGCTACTCTTCCCTTTTTATTGAGAGACGACATGTTCTTACACAAGACCTTCTGGATCATCCTTCTGTGACCAAAAGAAAATCTACTGTGGTAACATGGCCAAAGAGAACTTATTTCCAAAATGTGTTAGCCTCTACTTGAATGTCACCTTTTGAAAGATATTAATCAAAAGCACCCATGCATTCTTTTTATTCCATGCCAAGAGCTTCTGCTCACTTTTGATCTGCTTAAAATAATCCCAAACTGATGAGCAACATAGACTGGATAACCCTCATTGACAATTATTAGCGATTGATTTATCTTCCCCCAAGGCAGCTCATCTCCACAGATTTCAAGTCCAATCATGAAATTATTCCCTGCATTTTCCACAAAAATGAGTCACCAGTCACCTCTGTCTTCCATTGCGGAGTCTGCAGTTTTCACTTCTTCATTTGCTGTCAAGAGACCAGACCTGAACTCAACAGGTCGCTGTTTGTACGTGGCACACTTCCTCCCTCCCAAAAGACACTGTCACCCTTCCCCAAAGGGTAATCGGCATTTTCTCCACCAGTACTGGTAAGGCTAGAAAGCTGGTCTCGTATAACCTCTTTGCCCTAATCTGCAGCCATCATGTCATCAGGGACCCCATAGTCACAGGTTATTTTGAGTCTGATCACTTACTCCTGCAACATTTCTCATTGCTTCCTAAGAGTAAAGCAAGTACCTCTTTTACTATGTACACTTTTGATTCTGGCCTTCTGTGCTGCAGCAGGTTCAGCCCAAGGATGGGATGACCATTTTGACACATATCTCAGACCTCAAAGTAATAAAAAGAACGGAGAACAGTAGTATTTCTTCCCCATACTTTTGGTCCTGTGATATTTTATAATGTGATATTTATTACAGCTTCACAAATTTCCTTATAAAATATCTATTTGCTGTCTGTTTGTTTTGATAGTTGCAAGTTTCAAAATTTTCTGGCTTAACTGAGCCATGCTTGGGGTTTTTTTAAGCAAGAAATGCATCTTTGGGCAATATGTTGCTATTGTGGTTGATACTGACAGCTACCGACTGCCAGTACTGACTGCCTTTCGATATATATATATATACACATATTTAAATGGGAGCAAGGTAAACATAAGTGATCCCTTCCCAAGGAGAGGTGTACATCAGCTATCCTACTCTGTGCTTCTTTGTATTTTGCCTCTGTCGTGGTTTAGGCCCAGCTGGCAGCTGAGCGCCACGCGTCCGCTCACTCACCCCTCCCCCAGCAGGATGGGGAGAAGAATAACAAAAGTCTTGGGTCGAGATAAGGACAGGGAGAGATCACTCACTAATTGTCATCACGAGCAAAACAGACTGAACTGAGAGAGGAGATTCATCTAATTTATTACTAAGCAAAACAGAGTAGAGGAATGAGAAATAAAATCAACTCTTAAAACACCTCCCCCCACCCCTCCCATCTTCTCGGGCTCAACTTCACTCCCGGCTTCAACCTCCGCCCCCCCTCAGCGGCACAGGGGGACGGGGAATGGGGGTTATGGTCAGTTCAGCACACGTTGTTTCTGCCGCTCCTTCCTCCTCAGGGGGAGGACTCCTCTCATCGTTCCCCTGCACCAGCATGGAGTCCCTCTCACGGGGTGCAGACCTTCACAAACTGCTCCAGCATGGTCCCTTCCACGGGGTGCAGACCTTCAGGAGCAGACTGCTCCAGCGTGGGTCCCCCACGAGGTCACAAGTCCTGCCAGCAAACCTGCCCTGGCGTGGGCTCCTCTCTCCACAGGGCCACAGGTCCTGCCAGGAACTTGCTCCAGCGTGGGCTTCCCACGGGGCCACAGCCTCCTTCAGGTGCCTCCACCTGCTCCAGCATGGGGTCCTCCATGGGCTGCAGGTGGAATCTCTACACCCCCTCATCCTTCCTCCATGGGCTGCAGGGGGACAGCCTGCTTCACCATGGTCTTCACCACGGGCTGCAGGGGGATCTCTGCTCCGGCGCCTGGAGCACCTCCTGCCCCTCCTTCTGCACTGACCTTGGTGTCTGCAGAGTTTCTTACATCTTCTCACTCCTCTCTCTGGCTGCAAAAGCTCTCTCTAAGTGTTTTTTCCTTCTTAACTATGTTATCACAGAGGTGCTGATGGGCTTGGCCTTGGCCAGTGGTGGATCCATCTTGGAGCCGGCTGGCATTGGCTCTATCAGACACAGGGGAAGCTTCTAGCAGCTTCTCACAGAAGCCACCCCTGTAGCACCCCCCGCTACCAAAACCTTGCCATGCAAACCCAACACAGCCTCAAACAGCATAGTCTTAGGTAGGCAGTCTCATTTTCTATTTTGTAAGTGACTGCTTTTGCATATTAAGTTCAACTTCTGTGCTCTCTTTTTCTCACCCTTTTGCCAAAGTTATGTGATCTGTTCTCTGTGTAAGATATCCCATTTTGTGCAGTGCAGTGCATTTTGTTCTGTAGCTAAAGTATTTGTAAGATGCCTCCTACAGTGGCATGTAAGAACTGAAAAGCTAACCTGCTGTGAAGTAGCTTGAAACAGATCACTGAATACTTTGTATCTATGTGACTTTTTATCTTGTCCCAGCTACTCTGAGTTCCTTGACAGTCTATATTTTTTCTCTATTTTGTTCTTTTCTCTTTTTTTTTCCTTCCTTCTCGAATGCCTTTTATGAAATCTACCTCTCCATCTAGTTAGGGTTTTTTCTGAGTGTTCTGAATCTTACAGACCCATATCTTTTAGCTGTTTTCCTGGATGGCATTTCATGGAACATAAGTGCATAAGAAAATAAATCTGAATTAATGTTGAAAATGAATTTAAAGCATTTCTGGTTTAATTTACTGTGAATTTTTCACATTCAAGAGTAATAATATATATTATATTCTTACCTCATCTAGTGAAAGATGTCCCTGCCCATGGCAGGAGGGTTGGTCTAGAGAATCTTTGAAGATCAAGCCAAACCTTTCTATGATTCTATGATTATATTAAAGTGTACTTATTAGAATGGAGAAATACTATTTTCTTATAATGTAAGCAAACTCCCATTGCTTCCAGAAAGTTTATATCTGTGATTAAAGTTCTTTGGCTCTAAATAATGTAACTGCCATGAGCAAATGCTGATACAGAAAATGAGGAAAATGTGCGCTACTATGTTAAATTGACTTCCTTTCTCAGTTACCATGGCAATATAGTCTTCCTGGGAGGGGAAACTTTCTCATGCTATAGCTATATAATTGCTAAAGTCTGATCTAATATTAGAGCTATACTGAGCACACTCTGTCAGTTTTCTGTAGTATACTGCAAGGCTAAAGATTATTTTCTGAACTTAAGTCCATCTGATTGTCTTGTTGTTTGGAAAGGGCTGTATATAAGGATTGGGGATTCAGCAGCTATGGATAAAGCATGCCCTCAGATAGAGCATTGATTTCAGGAGCGTTCATTGTTTCCTAATAGTGTGAGCAATGCAAGCTCTGATTGTTAAGAAAACATATCAACAAGTAGCCTACTGAGAAGCAGAAGTGTCTTCATCCTGCATTTGCTTGGTGCACCGAGTTTATGTATACAACACGAGCTGATTTTTGGCTTGGTACAAGAAGCAAACAAGTGTCTTGGATCTTGAGGTTTCTGAAAGATATGTTACTGTTCAAAGACAGTGAGGAATCTGGCAATTTGCACTGATGTAGCTTGAAGTACCTGAGTATTAGGGATGAACTCACTATTGCTTTTATCCTTTCCTGATCTCGTTTGCTTGACAAATCTGTATTCTCAATCCTAGGCATTTTCTAACTCCAGGCACAACTGATCTAGCAACAGATGTGATCTTGTACATGAGAAACCCCTGACCTGCATTTAGTCCAATTTTTCTTTATTTCCTCTTTCCCATTTCCTCTCACTCTTGTTTTTCTTTCCCTCCCTTTTAGGTGTATTATTCAGGCTAAGGATCACCTATTCTTATTCATTTGCAATGCCTGTAGCACATCCTGGGGCATTTCATAAAGATCAAGTCATCATAATTACATTGTTATTGATAGGATATGTTTCCAACCTAATTTCAGTCTCGCTACAATGCATTCTATCATGCTTTTGCATCTGTCCATGATAGCAGTCTGCTATTTACCTCAGTGATGCTGTTTTTATTTAGTTTGAAATACCTGCTTCTTTACTAAAGGATGTATTATTACTTCTAAGTATTAAACTATTAAGGAACAATTTTTTTTTTTTTTCCTATGTGAGCTATAACAGCAATGATTTATTCTGCTTGACAGCCAGAAATAAATTATCCTGTTTTCCCCTTTAACCTGTAAGATGTTGCAGGAATATGCCTAAATGTCAAGCCATTTTGATTAAATATGCATGGATTCACCAAGAATCATTTCAGCACCTTAACATTCAGATAAGACATTACCCAGGGGAAATCTGTGGATTATACCTGATTTCTTGTCTTTAAAAAGAGGTGAGAAATTCTTCAGTGATAACTCAGTTTACTTATATAGGGGTACAGCTGAAATGGTCTGTTGTTGTTTTACATCTAAGCAGGAAATTCTGAATTCATAATAATACATACAGCTAGGGGCCATACCATGTTGACTTCCTATTTAAAAATAAATTTAAACTGGTTTTGTTGTACCTGCTTAGTGTTATAGATATCAGATAAAGGCAATGGAATAAATATTCGGTCTGAACTAATTCCAACTGAAGACAGCCACTGCATGTTTCTGCATTTCTTTCTTAGGGAGGAGCTAGACATATCTCCATGTAGACCTATGGGCATCCAATCTCTGACAGATGTGAGCCCAAATATTGCAGAACTCTGAATCAACAATGGGTGAGAATATAGGACTGGGATATGACAAAATAGTAATGTTAGGACTTCACGGTTGAGATAAACTACTTGACCGCATCACCTGCTAAATATGTATTGTCCCTCTGTCCTGTATTTAATGAATATGCTTCCTGGAATTCAAATTTTACCTACTCAATTTTACCTAGTGACTAAAGAAAGGCTTCAAGATTTGTATTTACAGGTTTGAACAATAATGTAAAAGAAATGTGAAGTGCCAAAGGACATGATCGGCTTTGAATATTATATAAGTGACTTGTGCTCTCAATTTTTGGCAATGAATGCATTTGTTGAGGTTCTTACTGTGTATATAGGTTGTTAAGTGTCAAATGTTAAATAATTACAGTAGAAACTTAAAATTCACAGATATCTTCAAATTATAGGCTGTACTTCTGAGTGTAATACTTTGGGGGAATGATGTTACCAAGGATGGCTGATTAGTTTCAGAAATTTCAGAAATTGAAGATGCTTATTTTAATGCTATTTTACCACCAGTTTTGTTAAGGTTGTGAATTGCACAACCACCTGGGATTTTTTCTTTCTTTCTTTACATATGATTAGGATTGCAAGCAATAAGAATTGGAAATCCCGGAAGAAATACAAAACTTACGAGAATCCTATCCAATTTGAGTCTCAAAACAGCACAAATACTTTAGATAAACAAACATTCACATATTGCTTTTCTCTAGTTTCAAGTATACCTTTTATGGTTCTTTTACAAAGATATGATAAAAAATATTTTGCCATTTTAGACACTTGTTATTTAATCTAAAATATGTAAGAAGATATAATCTTAAGAAATAATCTACCTTGCTCAGTACAATCCTCTTTGTATCAGCTAATACCTTTGAATTCCCAAATATTCGTATAGATGTGGGCTTCCACTCTTAATCATCTTCAAACTCTATTCCAAAAATATCTAAAATAAAAAGTACCAATTTTTCATCAGTTTTAATCTACATTAATTGTAATCTTTATTTATAGGCTTCTGATTAGAATAAATAATGAGTAGTAGGTGATGCCATCATGTTGCATCTTTTCTGGAAGTTGTCTGCCTTGCTCACTGAGAGATTTCCCATCCCTATGTTTTCTCTAGCTTTCCTGAATCTCTGAGCATGTTGAGAATATTCCTTCACAATAGTTCTGCACCATTAAGCACGTTTTTTGTTTTGTTTGCAAGTTGACTTTGTCCCTTTGCCTACAGTTTACTGGATGTGAAGGGGACAACATTAACATTGTGGATTTACTTGAGTTATTCTGTAAATGTCAACAAATTCTGCTTGCAAATATACCTTTATGCCAAGTTTTAGTCAAAACACTTTAGTGAAAGTTAGGGAAATACTGAGATAAAAAGATGTACATTGGAGCGAACACTTGTGCTTCCTTTTGCAAGAAGAATTTAGCTCTTTTTCCATCGGTTTATTTGCTTTGTCCCTTCAGCGCTTCTGTGGGGAATGGATAACTGCTAGTGAATCTATTACTAAAAGCATTGCAAGCAAGCCTGAAGGACTTTCCCTCCCCTCTTTAATGGTTATCTCCACAGTTACATCCTATAGTCTCACTAACCTATAAAAGGCTGACTGTTCCAATGTCAAATATCACTCCTGGAAGAAACAAATCAGGTCAGAACTATGTAGGACTGGGGAGAGAAAGCATGGGAATTTAATAAAGGAATTCATTCTGAACATGTCAACATGACCTCAAAGGCATTTATCACACGCCTCAAGACATAGGGTTTCAATAAGGATGTGTCTGAATTGCTAGCTTTAATGTCAACTAAATTGGCTTATAAGGGAAGAGATGCCCTCACCTTTTAAGTTGGGTATATATCTCTTGAATAATCACAGGGACTTGTCATACCTCTTAGTTTTCTAATGTACATTTCTCAGCTTATCCATTTGTGATGTTTTGAGTGGAAAAAGAAAAAAAAAAAAAGAAAAGAAAAAGTAAGGGTGGACATATCCAGTCTCACCAGAAATAAGCTTGTCTTTATGAAAATATTCTTCCTGAATAATTCCGTTCAGTAGAATTTTCTAAGCCTCTTCATTAGGTGGCACAATTTCCTTGCAGCATCTGAATGACATTTGCTGTGGTGACTTCTCTCTCTTCTCCAAAGCAGCAGTTCAGTAATTCTTTTTTTAGCAGCTGAGGGATAGCAGAAGATAAACAGAAAGCAAGAGGGAAGGTCTTTCCCAGGATGCAGAAGAATCATTAAGAGGAGAATAAAGCTTAGACAAGTCTCTAGGAAAGGATGATTCATTTCAATACCACAGCCCTTTGAGTAGTCCAAACCATATGTGATAAAGAAAAGAAACTAGGGAGCCTGATTATCATTCTTACTTTTTAACTACTACAGCTTCTGAGGTGGGACTCAGCAGAGAGCTTTTGCCTTCTCTGGTGCCTCCTTCGCACTGTGTGAGTAGTGCAGAGCCACTCTGGGAAGGAAACTTTACTACAGAGTGCTTCTGCTTGTTGGCTTTTGACCTTTCTGTCCTTAAACCAAAGCACCAGGACAGTCCTCTCCAGTGGATGAAGGAGCTGCTACTTCTATTACAGTTTCCAATATATAAGTAACTGCTATGGAATAACTTATTCTGCAGATATTTTAATTGCACTGTAGTTTCCTGTTCCTTCTCCAGACTTCTCCTTCAGTAAGATGACTTACCTTATGTTTTGACAGCGAATGATTACTCATGTATAAATTTAAAATGGTGAGGAAGCATTAGAGTATGACAGTGGTCTTTCCAGCTATATATGTGAAACAAGAGTGACATCTAGTAGTCAGTTCTGGTAAACACAGGTGTATTTATCTGGTAATTATATTTCCTGTCCTGTAATGAAATGCTGTAAAATTACTTATCTTCCACTTACAAGGGAAAGCACCTCTCATTTGTAGAGCTAAAGTACTTTATACACCAGAATTATTTAAACCTTGTAGCACTCCTGTCAAGAATTTTTAAAACCAATTCCATTTTACAGCTGGGTAAACAGAATAAGTATAAAATGGCTTGCCCAAAGTCCCCCAAATTTCTGTGAAATAATTAGGAGCAGAACCAATTTTTTAATACACTTGACTTATTCTTTCCGTAAGTTATGCTACCTTGAATTCTCAGGAACGAAATAATTTCAACCATTGCTGGTGCATTGTGGCAAAGAAACATCTGATCACACTGGATTTACAGTCTACAGCTGAAAAAAAGCATCATATGGAAACGAATAATGTATGTACTGAAATCCATACGCAGACAAGTACAACAGCAGTCTGTCAGCATTTGCCTTTTCAGAGGAGTGCAAGGAGTGCAATGGCAATTGCAGTTTTCCATGGGATTCATTACTGCTGCAACACTTGTGCGTGCCAGCTATGAATTCTAAGTATTGGGGTTTGATCACTGGGACAAGAACTTGGTTTTTTCCTGTGTTCATTCAAACCACCTTTTGAAAACCTTTGTCAACATATTGACTTTTATATGCAGTAGCACTTAGAAGGGCTATGATTAAGATCCTAAATATTAGGAGAGCAAGCTTTCAATTGTTTAAGAAATTACTGGATGGGACACCCTGCAAAACTGCCCTCAGGGATAAAGGAGCAGAACAGAGCTGGCTGCTATTTAAAGACATTTTTCTTAGAGCACAAGAATTCTCAGTTCCTATTTGTAAGAAATCAGACAAGGAAGGCAGGAGACCAGCATGGCTGGACCTCCTGGTCAAACTCAAATGTTAAGAAGGAAATGCACAGGCAGTGCATTGCCTGATGGAAGCACATCCTGGGAAGAATACAGGGATATTACTGGGCTGTGTAGGAATGGGATCAGGAAAGCTAAGCCACAGCTGCAGCTGAATTTGTCAACAAATGTGAAGAGGACTTCTACAGGTACATTGGTCAGAAAAGGAAGACAAAAGAAAATTTACCACACTCCCCCGCCCTCAGTAAGCAGGATAGGAGAACTAGCGACAACTGGCAAAGAGGAGGCTGAGGTACTCAGCAATTTTTTGCCTCAGTTTTCCCTGACAATCGCTCTTCCCACATCTCTCAAGTCCCTGAACCTCAAGACAGGGACTGGGGGGAATGCCGTCCCACCCATTGTAGGAGAAGATCAGGTTCAAGACCACCTGAGGAACCTGAACATGCACAAGTCCATGGGACCCACCGAGATGCATCCAAGGATCCTGAGGGAACTGTCAGATGACGTTGCTACACTGCTTCTCTCCACCATATCTGAAGAGTCATGGCAGTCAGGTGAAGTCCACAGTGACTGGAAAAAGGGAAACTTCCCACCCTTTTGTATAAAATGTAATAAGGAGGACCCTGGGAACTACTGACCAGTCAGCCTCACTTCTGTGTCAGGTAAGATCATGGAACAGATCCTCCTGGAAGTGATGTCAAGGCATATGGAAGATAGGGAGGTGAGCAGAGACAGCCAACGTGACTTCATCAAGGGCAAATTTTACCCGACAAATCTGATGGCCTTCTGCAATGGAGTGACTGTGTTGGTGGGTAAGGGAAGAGCAACTGATGTCATCTACTTGGACTTCTGTAAGGCCTTTGATGAGGTCCCACACAACATCTTTGTTGCTAAATTGGAGAGATACGGATCTGATAGATGGACTATTTGATGGATAAGGAATTGGCTGGATGGTCGCGTTCAAAGAGTTGCAGACAATAGCTCAATGTCCAAGTGGAAAGCAGTGAAGAGTGGTTTCCCTCAAGGGTCTCTTCTGGGACTAATACTATTTAATGTCTTCCTCATTGACGTAGACAGTGGGATTGAGTGCATGCTCAGCAAGTTTGCAGACACCAGCAAGCTGAGTGGTGCAGTTGATTTGCTTGAGAGAAGGCTAGCCTTCCAGAGGGATCTCAACAGGCTTGAGAAGTGGGTCCTTGTGAACCTCATGAAGTTCAACAAGGATAATTGCAAGGTCCTGCATCTGGATTGTGGCAATCTCCGATATCACTACAGACTGGGTGATGAATGGATGGAGAGCAGCCATGTGGAGAAGAATTTGGGAATGCTGGTGAATGAAAAATGAGATATGAGCTAGTGTGGTCTGAACAGTAATGGAGTCAGACAACACACTATAAAACAAAGCTTTATGGAGGCAGTAAGAAAGATGAACCACAACACACCCATACAGTGACTCACCTGATCATTGATAGCAAGCACAAGATCGTATGTAATGTCATAGCTCCTTTGCACTGACAGGGACACTTAGTGTCCAGGTCATCTGGAAGCAGCAGCCAGTCATGCAAATAGCTTTTGAATGTGGGTAAGGATTGTTCCACCCTTTGGCTCCACCAAGAGTACTGTGATTTGAGAGAATTCTACCTTACATGGAATGTGGGCCTATGCTGCCAATATCTGTCAAAGTGTAGGATGTCAGGAGGCACAGTGTCCCTTCTACTCCTAGATTCTCTCAAACTGTTACTTGAAATAGAGTTGTAGTCTAGGGTGTTATCTGATGGGTCGTTAGCTATATAATAAGCTAGGTGAGGTTGGTGTGCCAATACCTGCAGGATAGAATCATAGAATCATAGAATAGTTTGGATTGGAAGGGGCCTCAAAGATCATCTAGTTCCAACCCCCTGCCACAGGCAAGGACACCCTCCACTAGCCCAGGTTGCCCAAAGCCCCATCCAACCTGGCCTTGAACACTTCTAGGGATGGGGCATCCAAAACTTCTCTGGGCAACCTGTTCTAGTGCCTCACCACCCTCACAGGGAAGAATTTCTTCTTTATATCTAATCTAATCTAATCTAACCTAATCTAAATCTCCTCTCTTTCAGTTTAAAGCCATTACCCCTTGTCCTATCACTTCACGCCCTTGTGAACAGTCCTTCTCCAGCTTTCTTCTAGGCCCCTTCAGGTACTGGAAGGGGCTCTAAGGTCTTCCCGGAGCCTTCTCTTCTTCTGGCTGAACAACCCCAACACTCTCAGCCTGTCTCCATAGCAGAGGTGCTCCAGCCCTCTGAGCATCTTTGTGGCCTCTTCTGGACTCACTCCAACAGCTCCATGTCCTTCTTATGCTGGGGACCCCAGAGCTGAATGTAGTACTGCAGAGTAGAGAGGGAGAATTACCTCCCTCGACCTGCTGGTCACGCTTTTCCTTTGATGCATTTGATGCAGCCAAGGATATGGTTGGCTGTCTGGGCTACAAGCACATATTGCTGGATCATGTTGAGTTTCTCATCAACAAACACCCACAAGTCCTTCTCCACAGAGCTGCTCTCAATCCACTCTCCTCCCAGCCTGTAGTTGTGCTTGTGATTGCCCCAAGTTATGTAGTCAGGGGCAGAACTTGATGCATCACAAGATAGGTACCATAGAATCACCTCTATCAATATCAGTTGCATGGCCATCCGGGAGGTGATTACTGTGGCGTCTTCCCAAACGCTACAACAGAAACTGTTAAAAGAGATTACAGTTCAGAGTTAGCATCCACTTATATCTAGTGGCCCCCAAACAGTGTTGGGGTGTGGCTTGACCACAACTGGGAAAGTGTTTTACAACACAATCTACAACCCCATCCTCTGATACAAAACAAAACATAAACAATGACAATAAATGAGAGAATTCCAAAAAGTGCAGCCAAAATCTTTTTATAATTACCCTGTGTGGGATGCCAGACTTGTCCAGGCTTGTTGGTGCCGAATACAGGGCCATTATTACCCAGCAGAAGGGGCCCTGGGGGAGTCCAGCTTGGGCGAGAGCAGGGATTGAGCAACTTGCTTATCTTGCACTGATAAGCACCGGACCTGAACAGGGGCAGGAGATGAGCAATTTGTTCATCTTAACAGATGTGGCACCTGACGGTCTACTCCTCAATCAACTAAGTGACGCCTGGGGTGAGGGGGAGCCTTCACAGCTTGACGTCACTTTGGTAAAACTAAACAGACCACCGCTCCTCTGTACTGAACGCCTTTGTTCTCCACCACTTCCCCCCCAGCCCCGATCAACTGCACAACAAGCCTTGTTAAGGTCCAATCAGCACACAATACCTGACTTAGTCCCACCTCGCCAAAAGTATAAATCTGGCATTTAGAATCCTCTTTTTTGAGGACGAGAACTCCAACTGTCCAGACGGGCCGACGGGCCTGGACCTCTCTCCTCCCCAAGCAGGGACGCCTCTTTGGTAAGACTTGCACCTCTGATTATGTTGGATGTTACCCCGGGAAAACTATCATTAACAAAAGTGCTGAACTATTAACTTGAGCTCAAAATTGTTGCAGTAAGTGCATTTATCAACGGCAATTCTGAACTTTTATATCTGTCGCTTCAATAAATTACCTATTTTTCTTTTCAACTTCGCAAAACTGTTTCAGTGAAAGTCCTTAGTGGGGCTCTGACAGGCAAACGTTGACTCTGATAAGTGGTTACAAACATAATCCTTTAGACATAAACCATTGACCAAGTCTGGAACTAAGACTGGACCTAGCCGCACCTAGACTCCTCTCTGAGAAGGAGTTTAGAAAGCAAGGGGGTCCTTTCTGAACCTCGTGACTCAATGGTACGGCCTCCCTCAGCCACACATCAGACTTGTACCCTTTTACGTGACACCCTGAAATGTGAGAACCAAGAGGTAAGTGATGACCACAAGTCAGCAATTCTGTAATCAGTATTTTTGGTTTGTCACCTCATGCAAGAGCTTTAGTTGTTCCAGGAATTCTCAAGATTGGTCTCACTGCATTGATCTTGGTTTACATAGACATGGCAGGTAGTATTTACTAATATGCAGACACCACCTTCCGCAACCAGCAGGTAGTCTGAGGCTAGACACTTCTGAACAGTAATCTGCGATACCTGAGCAACTTCTTGCTGCAGTGCTTGCATGTCAGTGGTAGTTCCATTTCCTATATTTTCCAGGGTTGCAGAGATATTGACAGTCCCTTTCTTTGACTCAGAGACCCCTAGTCAAGGAAGGAGGGTCTGGGCAAACTGGAGAAATGCAGATCCTCTTTCTGCCAAAGGGTTAATACCACATCAATGTCACAGGGTGTCAGGGTAATTACGGACATGGGTCACATACAGGTTCTCTTCAACATGCATCCTAGGCACTCTTCACCCAAGTGTGCAGGTCTCTTGCCAACTCCATGGGAAGTTTTTTTATGGCACGGTTCACACACAGCCAGTATAGGTGAGAGGCACCTACTGTGCTAAGGCAACAAGTTGTGCCTCTCAGACAGTTGTCAATATTGGCATGATAGGTTTGCATGGTGTGGGATGGACACCACTGCATGGTTTGCAGTTGATCACAGGATGAATCATAGCCTGTAAAGTTCTGGAGAAGGTAGAATTCTGATTCGTTCTTCACCAAGGTGGCAATGGATAGTTGGTGTTTGAAAGATTAGCCCAAACAGAGTAATACCTGACAAAATTTTAGGTGCATGGCCCCACAATTCCACCAATACCAGCATTCCTACCACAGGAACTTCTTGGTGCCCAGACGCAGGATGCTGTGTACAAATCCAACATTCAGTTCCCTTTCTAACATTTGCTAGCATCTGAGATGTGTGAATTAACAAGTTAAAGTCCCACTTAGCTAGGCTCTGATGAACTATCCCTAAGAACAGTATCCAGAGCATATTAAAAATCAGGGCTTGCACAGAATAACCAACAGTAGTACAAGTAAAACAACTACAATAAACATCAGTGTCACAGGAGAATTTTTCCAGATTGTTGTGGCTTAATCCTGCTAGGCAGCTAAGCACCACACAGCCACTCACTCACAGCCCCACTGGGACAGGGGAGAGAATCAGAATGGTAAAAGTGAGAAAACATGTGGGTTCAGATAAAGACAGATTAATAGGCAAAGCAAAAACTGCATGTGCAAGAAAGCAAAATAAGGAATTCAATCACTACTTCCCATCAGCATGCAGATATTTAGCCATTTCTAGGAAACAGCATCATGCATAATGTCTAGTTGGGAAGACAAATGCCATAACTTTGATCATCCTCTCCTTCTACTTCCCAACTTCTTGTCCATGCCCAGCCTACTTGTTGGCAGGGCAGTGTGAGAACCAGAAAGGTCTTGATGCTGTTTAAGCACCATTCAGGAATAACTAAAATGTTGTGTTATCAACACTGTTTTCATCACAAATCTGAAACATAGTAGCATACAAGATACCACGAAGAAAAGTAACTCTATCCCAGCCAAAACTAGTGCACAGATCAGTCCATCCATCCAGGGTGGTCCAGTAGTCAGGCTGAGTCTGTGGTTCTGGGCTCATCACACACATTATCACTTCCTGAAATATAAAATTGCTTCCAAAATTATGGATCCAACATTGAGATTTGGGTCCTGGTGACCATAACAAAGGTGACCGGATGCCAGTCATCAACAACTACTAGTTGAAGCTAGGAAATGGGGTAAGCAAAAGGGCCCGCCAGAAAACAGAGCTAGGAGACAGATCTCTGGTGGTGGATACCCACCCACCAGTTCTCCAGCAGCACCTTAGAGAGAGAGGAAGGAGGGGCTGAAAGCGTTAACGCCGATGGTTAAATCAAAACATTGTTCATCAATTCCTTGGGGGCAAGTAAGCCCCCCTTCCAGCAGGAGCGACCAGAAGCAGCCCCTCTCTGGCCTCCTCTGCTCAGGCAAGGACTCCCCTGCATCTGAGCACCAGGCAAAGAAGCCATTGCCACAGCCCCAGCATTCCGCACCCATGGTCCCACTCACTGAGGTGAGTTGGAGCTGTCCCAGTGCACCAGAGACTCCCAATCTACTCCATCCAGCCTTTCCCTGGCTTTTTATGAAGCTAGACATCCAGGGAGCAGACCCATTCCGCAGTATAGGCTTACACCTGGAAAGTGCTTGAGGAAGGTAGGGGAGGGCCTCCTGCTCCTTGGCTATGACTGAGCTGAGGTCTAGGACTGGATTCAGCAATTTCCCCCTTAATCACAGTGGATGGGAACATGGAAGGGCAGGTGTGTCTTTCCCTGTAGGGTCAGGAAAGGGGTCAGCTGGCAACATGTGCCGGCCGAGTGAGACCCCACCTGGAGTACTTCATCCAGCTTTGGGGCCCCCAGCACAAGACAGACATGGACCTGTTAGAGCGGGTCCAGAGGAGGACCACAGAAATGCTCAGATGGCTGGAACATCACTCCTATAAAGAAAGGCTGAGAGAGTTGGCAGTGTTTAGACAGGAGAGGAGAAAGCTCTGGGGACACCTGTCATGGATGGAGTCATGCACTTCACTTGTAAGAGAGAAGCAACAATATACTTTATTCATATAAAACTGAATTAACAAAGTTCAACAGTAAATGTGACAGTGGTTTAACAAGATTCAACAGCAAGGTACATTTGATTATTTGCTCAATAGAAGACAGGGTCAGACAAAACTGTCAGGGAGACCCTTCTGTTGAGTCATGAGGTTTAGAAAGGATCCCCTTGCTTTCTAAACCCCTTAGAGAGGAGTCTAGGTGTGGCTGGATCCAATCCTAGTCCCAGACTTGATCAACAGTTTATGTCTAACAAATTATATATGCACAATCATTACTTGACATCACTTAGCTAAGATTTCAGAGTTTAGTATGCTATTAGTCACTTACCGAGAATCTGTTGTGGCAAGGGAACGTTTTGAAAGATATCTCTAATCAAGGGGAGATCCTGGTGTGCAACCCGCTACCATACAGGGGAGCTCAAAGGGTTCTTGGGCTGTTTGTTATTTATGGAGTAAGATAATTCACTCATAGTCATATTTGTATACTGACCACAGATGTTAGTTTCTTCCAAACTTGGCTTGAGTTGGACATTGTCCAGCGCTGTGGTTAGGTGGGTGCATCGCTCAAATTAGCCCTTGACTATTGTGTTGTTATCCACTTTGAGCTGGATGCAGCCATCACAACCAGATGCATCCATTACCACTGCCAGTGGTGGTTATTGCTTGAGCAGGGTTACAGGAAATAAAAGGTCATGTTGGGAGGGTGAGGGGAGAACACCATCACAAGACCTTACTGCAGCCTTTCAATACTTAAAGGGGACTTGTAAGAAAGATGGAGACTTTTTGCCAGGTCCCGTAGTGACAGGACAAGGGGTAACAGTTTTAAACTAAAAGAGGGTAAGACATAAGGAAGAAATTCTGTACTAAAAAGGTCATGAGACATTGGAACAGGTTGCCCAGAGACGTTGTGGCTGCCCCATCATTAAACTGTTCAAAGTCAGGTTGGATGGGGCTTTGAACAACTGGATCTAGTGACAGATGTCCCTGCCCATCACAGTGGGGTTGGACTAGATGATCTTGGAAGGTCATTTCCAACGCAAACCATTGTATGATTCTATGATTTTGGCTCTTTTGTGCTGGACTCTATCATAGAACCATGGACTAGGTTGGAAGGGTCCTCTGAAGATTTTACAGCCCAAACTCCTGTTCAAAAGCAGGACTGACTTGAAAACTAGAGCAAATTTCTTAGGGTCCAGTCAAATTTTTAAAATCTCCACAGATGGGGGCTACACAACCTCTCACAGCAAACTATTTTAGTGCTTAAATTCGTCGCTTTTCCCCCATGTATCACCGGAATTTCTTTTGCTTCAACTCGTGACCTTTGCCTATTGTCTTTCTGCTGTGCACCTCTATAGAAAATCTTGCTCAATCTTTTTTTAAGTAGAACACAGCAATGAGGTCTTCCGAAAGCCTTGTCCTTTCCAGGCCGAATGAGCCCTTTTCCCTTAGTTTCACCTTGTACATCAAGTGCTCCAGCCCCCAGATCTCGTAGCCCTCCACAAGACATACTTGAGTTTATTGGTATTTCTATTGTCTTGTGAGACCCAAAACTGGACTCACAATCCAAATGTAGTGTAATGAGTCCTGAACAGATGGAAATAATCACTTTCCTCTATTGGCCACATTCATGCTAATGCAGCCCTGTAGGTGTACTCAGACAATTGGTGCAACCTAGAAATATCCATCTGTGACACGAAATAAAAATTAAATTGATTTATTATATGTTAAGACCTCACAGGCATTTTCCTTCTCAAGGCTATTTGAAAACAAAAATTAGAAATATATATATATTTCTCCTTCGTAATTCATATTGAGAAAAAACATGGCATAAACTGTCTAGCACCTAAAGATTAGCTTGATAATAAACTAATGATTCCGTCCTGACCAAATCTATATTCTACTCAAGAGATTAGGAAAGGTACTTAAGAGAAATCGTAAAATTTTAGTTGGATTTTTACTTTTAGTTGTAATCATTACCACCATACCAAATCTTAAAGAATGACCTCTCTAGCGTATAGCCAGTCTAAGTCTCTTTCTCTCTGAAATGTTTTTATTTATTTTCTTCTTAGCCTTATATTCTTTTATTTTAAAAACTTGAAAAAAATCTTTTCATGCACCTCAGTTCATCTTTGCTGACACATTCAAATATCAGTGGAGGATGAAGGTCTGAATATTTTGCACAAAATGGGTAGCAGTTTTTTACTTTTTATTGAGGTATATTTGTAAGAATATTTCAAGTGTTGTCAGTGCTAAAATAATTTAAACAGATCACCACCATAGATGAATTTATAATGCAGAGCTTACATTGTTATTAGGAAATACAATGGTTTTAATATATCAGGTTGGCCTTTTGCTATTTCTGAAAAGAAATTAAATATTCCTAAAGGCATATTAAATAACCATACTTTATTAAATGAGCACAAAAGCCTATGATCAATGCCTTGTGCTTTACTGGTGACTTGAGCAAAAAAGAGGTGATTAAGCCCAGTGGATATTAATCAGAATCTGAGTGGCAAAGAGCTGTATTTCCTATTGGAAAAAAGCACCTTTCCTACCTTTCTTCTCTACTGTGTGGGCCAGGGTTTGCCAGGTACTAAAAAACTAAAACCAATAACAACAACAACCACCACCAAAAAACCCCCAAACCAAAACAAACAAAAAGCGTAGCTGTCCTGTATCTTTTCTGATAATTTGTAGTGTGATTTATATTACTGGGTGTATGAAGAATCATAGAATCACAGAATCATAGAATGGTTTGGGTTGGAAGGGACCTCAAAGATCATCTAGTTCCAACCCCCCTGCTGCGGGCAGGGACACCCTCCACTAGCCCAGGTTGCTCAAATCCCCATCCAACCTGGTCTTAAACGCTTCGAGGGATGGGGCATCCACAACCTCTCTGGGCAACCTGTGCCAGGGCCTCACCACTCTAACAGTAAAGAATTTCTTTCTAATATCTAATCTAAATCGACCCTCCTTCAGCTTGAACCCATTACCCCTTGTCCTGTCACTACACTCCCTCATAAACAGTCCCTCTCCAGCTTTCCTGTAGGCCCCCTTCAGATACTGGTAAGCCGCAATTAGATCTCCCCGGAGCCGCCTTTTCTCCAGGCTGAACAGCCCCAACTGTCTCAGCCTGTCCTCATAGGAGAGGTGCTCCAGCCCTCCGATCAGCTTCGTGGCCCTCCTCTGGACTCTCTCCAACACCTCCATGTCTCTCCTGTACTGGGGCCCCCAGAGCTGGATGCAGTACTCCAGGTGGGGTCTCACAAGAGCAGAGTAGAGGGGCAGGATCACCTCCCTCGACCTGCTGGTCACAACTCTTTTGATGCAGCCCAGGACACAGTTGGCTTTCTGGGCTGCAATTGCACACTGATGGCTCATGTTGAGCTTCCCATCAATCAATACCCCCAAATCCTTCTCCTCAGGGCTGCTTTCAATCCATTCCTTGCCCAGCCTATAGTCGTGCTTGGGATTGCCCCAACCCACATGCAGGACCTTGCACTTGGCCTTGTTGAACTTGATGCGGTTTGCACAGGCCCACCTCTCCAGCCTGTCCAGGTCCCTCTGGATGGCATCCCTTCCCTCCAGCGTGTTGACCACACCACACAGCTTGGTGTCGTCAGCAAACTTGCTGAGGGTGCACTCGATCCCACTGTCCATGTCGCTGACAAAGATGTTAAACAGTGCCAGTCCCAATACCGACCCCTGTGGAACGCCACTCATCACTGGTCTCCACTTGGACATTGAGCCATTGACTGCAACTCTTTGAGTACAACAATCTGGCCAATTCCTTATCCACCAGTAGTCCATCCATCGAATCCATGTCTCTCCAATTTAGAGATAAGGATGTCGTTTGGGACAGTGTCAAATGCCTTGCACAAGTCCAGGTAGATGATGTCAGTTGCCCTTCCCTTATCCGCAGACGCTGTAACCCCATCATAGAAGGCCACCAAATTTGTCGGGCATGATTTGCCCTTAGTGAAGCTGTGTTGGCTGTCACCAGTCACCTCCTTATTTTCCATGTGCCTGAGCATAGTCTCCAGGAGGGTCTGCTCCATGATCTTGCCAGGCACGGAGGTGAGACTGACCGGCCTGTAGTTCCCTGGGTCTTCCTTTTTACCCTTCTTAAAAATGGGGGTTATGTTCCCCCTCTTCCAGTTGGCGGGAATTTCCCCAGACTGCCAGGACTTCTCAAATATGATGGCGAGTGGCCTGGCCACTTCATCCGCCATTTCCCTTAAGACCTGCGGATGCATCTCATCAGGTCCCATGGACTTGTGCACCTTCAGGTTCCTTAGATATTCTCGAACCTGATCTTCTCCTACAGTGGGTGGTTCTGCATTCTCCCAGTCCCTGCCTTTGCCTTCTATGACCTGGGCAGTGTGGCTCAAGCATTTGCCAGTGAAGACTGAGGCAAAGAAGTCGTTGAGTACCTCAGCCTTCTCCATATCCTGGGTAACCAGGTCACCTGTTTCATTCTGGAGGGGACCCACATTTTCCCTCATCCTCCTTTTATCACTGACATACCTACAGAAGCTTTTCTTGTTGTCCTTGACATCCCTGGCCAGACTAATTTCTATCAGGGCTTTGGCTTTCCTAACCTGATCCCTGGCTGCTTGGACAGTTTCTCTGTATTTCTCCCAGGCTACCTTCCCTTGCTTCCACCCTCTGTAGGCTTCCTTTTTTTGTTTGACTTTGCCCAGGAGCTCCTTGTTCATCCATGGGGGCCTCTTGGTGGTTTTGCTTGACTTCCTCTTTGTTGGGATGCATCGCTGCTGAGCTTGGAGGAGGTGACCCTTTAATACTAGCTAAGCTGTCTTGGGCCCCTCTTCCTGCCAGGGCTTTGTCCCATGGTATTCTACCAAGCAGATCCCTGAAGAGGCCAAAGTCTGCTCTGCTGAAGAAAGCACTATCTCTTACTTTTCTGTTTAACCCAGTTGCTTTAATCATGCGTCTTCTTTTCTATTTCTTAATGCACTGTTTATATTGGAGTAGCATCTGGACTCACATCAAAAAACAGAAGTCCATCCTACTTCAAGCAACTTGATATCTAAGTACTTGTGACATATGACAGTCAGAGGCAAAAAGAGAAATGACTTGGCAAATGTTAGCAAATCAATGTCACAGCCAGGATCTGAATATAGATTTCCTCTAGGCTATTTGTGATCTCCAGCCTGACCCTGTTGCGTAAAAGGGTAATAGTCTGATGCATGGCTGAGGGAGGCCCTCCATTGAGTCACAAGGTTCAGAAAGGACCCCCTTGCTCCTCAGAGAGGAGTCTAGGTGCAGCTAGGTCCAGTCTTAGTCCCAGACTTGGTCAATGGTTTATGTCTAAAGGATTACATGTGGCCACATATCAGTCAATGTTTGCCTGTTAGAGCCCCCAAAGGACTTTGACTGAGACAGTTGTGCAAAGTTGAAACAGAAAGTTTATTAAAACAACAGATATAAAGAGTTCAGAATTGCTGTTGATAAATATACTTACTGCAATAGCACTAATATATGATTATAATGCCAGCAAAGTGCTATCCTGGGTACTCTTCACCAAAACGTGATATTGCAATGCTTACCAAGAAGGTGTCCCTGTCTTGGGTGGAGGAGAAGGAGCACAGCCCGTCGGCTGCCTCTTCTGGGTCTTCAATCTCTTCTCCCCCCTGGGGGTATCTCCTCAATATCCTTTACACCCCAACCTTAGCTGTCCCCTCCCTGGGGTGATGTTTAACATGATGTGGGTGGACAGTCAAGTACTATAGTAATATAAGTTTAGCATGTACTTCTTTTAGGTCATTATCATACTTAGGGCTGTCAAATTTAATATTCATTTCATGGATAATTAAGCAAAAGGTGTCACTCTTGGCACTGTGAACTTCAAGATTCTGTGTAGAAAACATTTATCTGTTTATGCTACGTTCTTTAGCCAAAATAGGACTGACTTGCTACTGTAAGGCGCTCTCATTCAACTGTTTGTGATGACAGCCCTGAGGATCTCCATCCACGAAGTTCGCATAAGAGATAGGTAGACAACAGTGGTTTTAACCTTTTATGTACAGTTCTCACATATATCTCTTTTTTCTCCATCTAAAAGGGAAATCTTGATTCTGAATAAAAGACTTACTTTTACAGGGCAAGAAAGAGTGAAATAGGCCTTGATTGCTTTCCATAGTTTTAATTCTATTTGCCCACACATCTCAAAGATATTTTAAGTTCTCTGAAATTCTTAAGGGTTCTTTTGGGGCATTTTAAAAGCAATACAGTTTACTTACTACTTCTCAGGCTTTGAGAAACATGATTTAGACAAGAATATGGAAACCCCCTCATGTCTGCCTTTAATTTCCACTTGCAGATCTGCATTGCCTTTTATGTTCCCACCCAAAGAACCCATGCTCACACATACTCTCTTTGTTGTTATTTGGAATCACTCTCAGTACTTGGTGCCATAGTAAAACATCCATGACTAAAGTGTTAGGATAGTAAAAATACCAAAGGTATGGGTTTCTTTTCATTCACTGCACATACGTTGGCCAGAAAAAACATTTTCTGTTGGGAATTCTTACTTTTGGAGTTGTTTTTTGCTGATTCCAATGGTAAAACCAGAGGCAACAGTTTATGCTACACAACCCTAGAATTGCTTCCTAGTTCCAGGACTTGGTTTAGTTCTAGCTCTGTTTCGGGCTTTTCCTACACTTGACTTCCAAAATGTAGTGGAATGAGTGTATCCCACAGTAAGCTGTAACCAAGGAGCAGAGAAATGCATTAAAAATTATTATGATTCACTCACTTCCACAAATGAATAGCACCTATAGATTAAATGTTTTTATAATCTAAAAAGATAAATAATTTTCACAGCCTATCATAACTTCAAAATATTTTGTACACTCAAGTCTGAGTGAATGATTTATCCTGGAGTATGAAAATGATCCATTCTTTAAGAATTAATTTAGAAAATATAAGTGAATATAATTTTATTTTTCAGAACTGTTGTCTGATAGTCAATTTTAGCTTTTCCAAAGTGATGTTTATAAGAAAAATTCCCATGTAAATGATATAGCAAGTAAGCATACAGTTTCTTTGCTGTCATTCAATGCTTTCTATAATTCTCAGAGTATTTTATCAATACTCATATAAACAATGCAGATAAGTACAACAACAATAATAATTTCAAAGGGTTTATGGTGATCATCTTCAAGAAACAACATTCAAGAGGAAACTTTCTTGGACCAATGATGGTTCATACGATTATATCTTCTACAAGGTTATGAAATTAACATTTATGTTAATTACAGCCTATGGCAATGACTATACTAACAAACTGTTTCACTAATTACATTTTGCTATTTAGATTGCATTAGTTTGAGAATTTTTATGTAAAGATTTGAATATTGCATATATCTCATAAATAATAAAGGATATTAATGGAGATAATATGTGTTTCAACTCACAATTACAGCAATACATTTTAATCAGTTACGGTCAGTTCATCACACGGTGTTTCTGCCGCTTCTTCCTCCTCAGGGGGAGGACTCCTCTCATCGTTCCCCTGCACCAGCATGGAGTCCCTCTCACGGGAGACAGTCCTTCATGAACCTCTCCAATGTGAGTCTCTCCCACGGGCTACAGTCCTTCACGAACTGCTCCAGCATGGAGTCCCTTCCACGGGGTGCAGACCTTCAGGAGCAAACTGCTCCAGCGTGGGTCCCCCACAGGGTCACAAGTCCTGCCAGCAAACCTGCTCTGGTGTGGACTTCTCTCTCCACGGGGCCACAGGTCCTGCCAGGAGCTTGCTCCAGCGTGGGCTTCCCACGGGGCCACAGCCTCCTTCAGGTGCCTCCACCTGCTCCAGAGTGGTGTCCTCCATGGGTTGCAGGTAGAATCTCTACACCCCCTCATCCTTCCTCCATGGGCTGCAGGGGGACAGCCTGCCTCACCATGGTCTTTACCACGGGCTGCAGGGGGATCTCTGCTCCGGTGCCTGGAGCACCTCCTGCCCCTCCTTCTGCACTGATCTTGGTGTCTGCAGAGTTTCTCACATCTTCTCACTCCTCTCTCCAGTTGCAAAAGCTCTCTCTAATGTTTTTTTTCCTTCTTAACTATGTTATCACAGAGGCGCTGATTGGCTTGGCCTTGGCCACCGGCGGGTCCGTCTTGGAGCTGGCTGGCATTGGCTCTGTCAGACACAGGGGAAGCTTCTAGCAGCTTCTCACAGAAGCCACCCCTGTAGCCTCCCCCCCCCCGCTACCAAAACCTTGCCACACAAACCCAACACAAGTGGTCACAGTACTTCAGATGGGGCCTCACCAGTGCTGAATAGAAAGAAAGAATCACAAAACTGGGAGCAGCGGCTGATACACCAGAAGGTGGTGCTGCCATCCAGAGTTCAACAACGGAAAGCCCAAAATCCTGCAGCTGGGGAGGAACAACCCCAGGCACCAGGACATGCTGAGGACCACTCAGCTGGAAAACAGTTTGGCAGAAACAGCCCTGGGGTCCCAGTGAACAGAAGTTCAACACAAGCCAAAACTGCGCCCTTCTGGCAAAGGATAACGATATCCTGGGCTGCATTAGGAGGAGTGCTGCCAGCAATTCAAGGGAGGAGATCCTTCCCCTCTACTCAGCACTGGTGAGGCCACACCTGGAGAGCTGGGTCCAGTTCTGGGCTCCTCAGTACAAGAGAGTCTGGTGAAGGGCCATGAAGATGATGAAGGTACTGAAGCATCTCTCCTACAAGGAAAGGACCTGTGCAAACCACATGAAGTTCAACAAGGCCAAGTGCAAGGTCCTGCACATGGGTTGGGGCAATCCCAAGCACAACTACAGGCTGGGCAAGGTATGGATTGAAAGCAGCCCTGAGGAGAAGGACTTGGGGGTATTGATTGATGGGAAGCTCAACACGAGCCGGCAGTGTGCGCTTGCAGCCCAGAAAGCCAACCGTGTCCTGGGCTGCATCAAAAGAGGTGTGACCAGCAGGTCGAGGGAGGTGATCCTGCCCCTCTACTCCACTCTTGTGAGACCCCACCTGGAGTACTGCATCCAGCTCTGGGGGCCCCAGTACAGGAGAGACATGGAGGTGTTGGAGAGAGTCCAGAGGAGGGCCACGAAGCTGATCGGAGGGCTGGAGCACCTCTCCTATGAGGACAGACTGAGAGAGTTGGGGTTGTTCAGCCTGCAGAAGAGAAGGCTCCACGGAGACCTAATTGTGATTTTCCAGTCCCTAAAGGGGCTACAGGAAAGCTGGAGAGGGGCTGTTTATGAGGGAGTGTAGTGACAGGACAAGGGGAATGGCCTGAAGCTGCAGGAGGGGAGATGGAGATGGGATGTGAAGCAGAAATTCCTCCCTGTGAGGGTGCTGAGGCCCTGGCACAGGTTGCCCAGAGAAGCTGTGGCTGCCCCTGGCTCCCTGGCAGTGTTCAAGGCCAGGCTGGATGGGGCTTTGGGCAACCTGGTCTAGTGGAGGGTGTCCCTGCCCGCAGCAGGGGGGTTGGAACTAGATGATCTTTAAGGTCCTTTCCAACCCAAACCATTCTATGATTCTATGAATCTATGATTTGACTGTAGTGTACTTCTACTGCCTTCTTTCTGGTACCCAAGCACAAACTAAAAGAAAAGAAAAAAAATGAGCAAGTCCTTTTTATTAACACTTAAGAAAAAATGTACAACCACAATAATTCAATAATTTTTAAAATATATTATTTATTTACATGATAACATGTTTCGCAGTATATTGTTTTGGTACAGTAGATATTATTACTCGTCATTTGAGATAAGAAGATATAACTTCAATTACATATTACATTTTTCTTACAGACATTAGCAATATGACTTCTCTTTGTAAATACTGAGAAATTGTTTCCAAAGTAGGTAATGTACACTTCTTTTTTCTTAAAGAAATAGTCAATAACTGAAATTTTCATGAATAAGAAAGCTTACAAAGTTGTATGATAATACTTTCTACGGATGTCTTTTACCGAGAAAATTTGGTTAAAGTCAGTAAGCTCATAGAGAGAAAGAATAGATACATCTGTTTTATGTAAATCGCGAAGTCCTTACCAAAAAAACCCAATAATTAATAGACATTTACAAAGGTGGGAGAGAAGAAGAAAGAGTTAAAAAAAACAGAAGGCTATTCACAGGAGTAAATAGTTTATATCTTCCTTCATTTTATTTTTATTTCCTAACCTGGGGAAAGTTTTCTTTCCAAACCCGCATGACATACAGCACACCATGAAACACTCTTTGGAGCATTTAAAAAAATGCCATATTTATAATGCATAAATAACATGTGCCCCACAGTCAGGAGTACCATTTAATAGAGTGACAAACTGGTCTCAAAGTCCAGAGCTGTCAGTCACAATGATGAATAAAGCCTTCTGGTACAGAGGTAAAGATTTACCTGGATGGACAGGTGAAGGGGTAAGCCCCAAGGAAATGTACTGGGACTATGAAGAACTCAGCTTGAAGGCTTAGACTGCTTGAATTTTGACCTAAAGAAAAATAACTCAGTTTAGAGCATTGATGTTTCTTTAGTAGGACAAAATCTAATCAAACTTAACCAAGCTGCCAAATTTTTTTTCGAAGAATCTTCTAATTTGGTAATAGGAAAGAATAAAATGAAGGATAACCTTAATAATAATGAATAGCTATTTAATCTTTAAAGACTTTATCTCTGTGGTAGTATGGCAGCCCTTAGAACATATGTGTAGCACAAAACCAGCAAACCAGAAAAGTTAACCTCTAAGAGTACAGAAATAGCAGTGAAATTTATTGAGCCAGAAGAAGCCTTTACATAAATTTTAAAAACCATAGTGAGTAGTTGGAGAAGGTATACTAATTAGGCTTGGAAATGAATGTTATTATATAGAGACAGCACTTAAGCATATAGAAAACAGAAATTTCTAGGGTGTGCATAAGACTAAAAGAAATGGACAATAAAACTCTTCTATTTCCTTAATACATTCCACTTGAGGATTTCAAAAGATATTACAAATATAAATTAATTTATTTTAAAAAATTCTCAGGAGTAGGAGAAATTTAGATACCACCATGCTAAATGTTATTTTTAGTGTTGGAATGCCAAGATTGGACATATAAAACTAAATTTTGAAACATATATTGGAAAAGGTTCATTGTTATAGATAGGCCTACTCAAAAGCATTTTTACTTTTCATGTTCTTTTTCACCTGTTGTGATTTGATCAAAGTTGCACTTGTAAAGAAGCTTCTATGGTTTGTATATCCTGGTTCTCAGTCATTTCCTGATCTTCACCTTAACTTCCTTGTCTTCATAATTTAATCAGTCTTCTACAGAAGCAAACTACATCCCCTGAAAAGCAAAAACTAGTACTAAAATCAGTCTTTGCTGCTGCTGTGAGGGTTTGCTATATGACTTTGGAAATAGTGACTAGAACTCCAGTGAATACTTCATATTATTTATTAGACAAGTTTCTTAACTCCCTGAGTTTTAACTGCACTTTCAAAAGTATAGTGTTTCTGGGATGAGTGATTTCCCCACACTTCATGTCTAAAACTCCAGAGTCAGTAGGTCAAAGAAACAGCATCTGAACATTTGTAACTTACTGAACACAACAAGCTTTATAACTTACAACACTTCCCAACGTGTGATTTAGATGATCATTTGTTTTGTTTCATGATAACCCGTACTTCATATCTAAAACTCCAGAGTTGGTAGGTCAAAGAAATATCATCTGAACATTTGTGATTTACTGAACTCAACAAGGTTTTCACAACTTATAGCTCCTCCCCATATTTGAT
Organism: Grus americana; assembly: GCF_028858705.1. Lineage (NCBI taxonomy): Eukaryota > Metazoa > Chordata > Aves > Gruiformes > Gruidae > Grus > Grus americana. The sequence continues at coordinate 977,452 of NC_072859.1, read as the reverse complement.
TTAGCTGGTCATTTGTTTCATGTTCAATGATAACTCTTAGAGCTGTATTAATAAATAAGGAATCTTTGGAAACAAAATTGTCAGAATTTCTGGTCACTGGGTCATTTGTTCTTTAATTTTATAACACTGCAGATTTTGCTTTGCTGCCTATTAAAACACTTTCCTGTTACAAAACCACAAGAAAATTGAGAGAAAAGTATCATTTTTATCTAAGAACAATATTTAAGAAATATTAATTAGAAAATATGTTATTACTTAAGCAACTTTTTTCTATTCAGACATTCATCTAGATTGTATTATTAAAAAAAAATCAAAATTCTGAGAGAAATTTTCAGAACAACATCAACATTTTTGTATCTTCAGCAATAAAAATGCATGAATGAAATATGATTGGTCTCAAATTGAAATTTGAAGAAAAATACAAAGCAGTGGCTTTACTGTAAAATTTTTCTTAGGAAATGTCTTCAACTTAATTTAGTATATAATGAATTTTACCATATACTTTCTATATTAGAGGCTAAAGGTAATCGAAAGGGAAGAAAATGTTCTGTTTTCTTATTTAACACATTGTTATTAATAGTTCATGGGGGAGACATTTTGCCGATAATGGTAATTTATAAGTTTTAAAGCCTTAAAATGGAAATAGTGCTGATTACCTTGATTTAACCTTTTTATGTTTATGTTTGAAATGTTGAAAGTAATCTTAGTCTTTAGTGGGGAACGTGTTTGTGGACACAGTAATTGTGTGTAAAGGATAAGAAGTTACTTGCTGAGTGGTTTTTTTTTTTTTACACAGCTTGAATCTGAGACTTAATTTAAGGAATCAAAATCATATTAGGGAATTTTGCAATGGAATATAGCTGTCATTTAGGTTTTGCTGCACTTTCATAGGATGAAACTTCGCTGCATCCTGCCTAGCCTAGGGGGAACATACCTTCTTGTCCTTCCACTAAAGTGTCCCAAACAAAAAGCAATTCTGAGGGGGTTCCCTGACATCCACCTTTTCATAACCTGTACATTAAAGAGTTTCCTAAGAAGAAGGAACTTGCACTAAGAAGAAGTTTCCTAAAAAAATCACAGAGTATTTGCCATTAAACAGTTTGAAAATAGTGCTCTGTTCTTTGAAAGACTAAATATGAGCGCTGGTTCTTGGGGACGGATTCCAAATTTTGGATGGAGGCATGCTTCATGCATCAATGAATCAAGAACATAAGTACTATGCCACAGCACTAGAGGTTCTGCATTGGTTGGCTCTAGCTTGCTCTCTTGTTAATTTATGTTTTCCTTTCTGAAATATCTAACCTATTTTCAGTTTTGCATAAGCAGCACATATTCTTAACCAGTATTTTAGTTTTGAGTACTAAGTACTGGCAGTCTAGGTTCCTAACTTGTAGTTACCTATGTCCTTTTCTGGATCAATGCATTTACTAATAGAGAATTATTGAATATCAAATCAATGCAGGTTGTCCTGTCCAGCACAGATAAGGGTGTTGAAGTCTTCTTTTCTGCTTAGCTATATATACTCTCTGTTTGTTTTTTACATTATAAATTCAGATGCAGTCACTGTGCAAGATACTTTGATGGCTGGAGAATATGGTGAAAACTGATAGCAAGGCCATCCAGAGAGTGGGCTATGTAACAATTGACGGGAACTATCCATACAGTCAAACTTCTGAATTTACTGATTGAAAACTGTTGGGAAACAGAAATTATAATGTATTCAGTAGTGCATTAGGTAAAGTATGTTTTTGTTAAATATAGGAATGATTAAAAATGAAAAAGCTCATATAATCCCTGGTTTTAAAAATAACAAATCCTAGCAAAATAATGTCTAGAGACATGTCTATGGACTTGCTAAGACAAAGAAAGAAAAAGGGAATAAACTTTGTAACAACAGAAAAAAATAACAGGCAAAACAAAAAGCAAATACAAAGCAACATAAAATTTATTTTAGAACACTGTTTACCAAAAAGGTAATTGTCCAATGAGTTGTCAGTCAAATCCAACATCTTTAAATTCTTCATTAGGTCACATTTATGTCCAAGTTTCAGGTTGGCTTTGCTGCCTGATGTTGTACAGCATTAAAATCATGGCTCAAATTTTTAGGTTCCATATCATCACATTAGCAAGTTTTAGCAATTGCATTTAAATAGTTGCTCAAATGCATTACCAATGTGGCAATACTGATGGATCTGCAGTGTTTCGTGCAGATACATAAATCCTTATTTAGAACTGTGGATCCTCAGGTAAAATTACTGTTAAATTCTATATTGGGTTTGCATGGCAAGGTTTTGGTAGCGGGGCAGGGCTACAGGGGTGGCTTCTGTTAGAAGCTGCTAGAAGCTTCCCCTGTGTCTGACAGAGCCAATGCCAGCCAGCTCCAAGACGGACCCGCCGGTGGCCAAGGCCAAGCCAATCAGCACCTCTGTGGTAACATAGTTAAGAAGGAAAAAACAGTTAGAGAGAGCTTTTGCAGCCAGAGAGAGGAGTGAGAAGATGTGAGAAACTCTGCAGACACCAAGGTCAGTGCAGAAGGAGGGGCAGGAGGTGCTCCAGGCGCTGGAGCAGAGATCCCCCTGCATCCCATGGTGAAGGCCATGGTGAAGCAGGCTGTCCCCCTGCAGCCCATGGAGGAAGGATGAGGGGGTGTAGAGATTCCACCTGCAGTCCGTGGAGGACCCCACGCCGGAGCAGGTGGAGGCACCTGAAGGAGGTTGTGGCCCATGGGAAGCCCACGCTGGAGCAAGCTCCTGGCAGGACCTGTGGCCCCGTGGAGAGAGAAGCCCACGCCAGGGCAGGTTTGCTGGCAGGACCTGTGACCCTGTGGGGGACCCATGCTGGAGCAGTTTGCTCCTGAAGGTCTGCACCCTGTGGGAGATACTCACATTGGAGCAGTTCGTGAAGGACTGTAGCCCGTGGGAGAGACTCACATTGGAGCAGTTGGTGAAGGACTGTCTCCCGTGAGAGGGACTCCTCCATGCTGGAGCAGGGGAACGTTGAGAGGAGTCCTCCCCCTGAGGAGGAAGAAGCGGCAGAAACAACGTGTGATGAACTGACCATAACCCCCATTCCCCGTCCCCCTGTGCTGCTGAGGGGGGGCAGAGGTTGAAGCCAGGAGTGAAGTTGAGCCCGGGAAGATGGGAGGGGTGGGGGGAGGTGTTTTAAGAGTTGATTTTATTTCTCATTCCTCTACTCTGTTTTGCTTAGTAATAAATTAGATGAATTCCCTCTCTAAGTTCATTCTGTTTTGCTCGTGACGACAATTAGTGAGTGATCTCTCCCTGTCCTTATCTCAACCCACAAGCTTTTCGTTATACCTTTTCTCCCCTGTCTGGTGAATGAGGGGAGTGAGAGAGCGGCTCTGGTGGGCACCTGGCCCCCAGCCAGGGACAACCCCCCAGAAATTCATATAGGAGTTAACAGATTATAAAAGTTTGATGGAAAGGTCTTCAACTGGTATTGTCAGCAAGGCTCGCAAAAATATGTTATTGTGTCTCTTCAGAGACAATTTACATGCCTCCAATGTACTTCAGACTTCCTAAGAAACTCAAACACTGTCCATACTTGATAACTGCATTGGTTGAACAGTAATCTGATTTTAAACTAGATTTCTGAAACCTGATGCAAAAGCAAGTGTGGAGCTGGAGACATCTTGTGAAGAATAAGCAAATAGCCTGCAAAGAGGAACTGAGGATTCCCCAGTTACACAGTCAAATTTTGGTCAAATTGAATTTGAGGGCTCATTCTACACCCAATAATGTTTCTTCTCGGGAGGAAATTTACGGAGCCACTAGCTGTTGGTGTCATACTTAGGCATCCATGGGGTACATGGGAGTTGAGGGAATGTAGACAATATTAGGATCTTTTTGCTTTACACAAGTGCAGTCTGTTCCAATGTATTTAACTCATTGAGAGAAACAGATGCAGGTGTTGCTTTTCTACTTTCTGTCTTTCCTACTTTCTAGTTTAAATTTGCCGCAAAGCACTTTGCACTATATGTATGAAGGTGAAGTAAGCATCTTTGGCACTTGTCTGAATTTACTATGTATTTCTGTAACTGTGGAAGATTAGATGTGGTTAAAAAAAATTATTGTTCCCTGTACAAATGAGCACCCATACAATTTTCTACAAGCTAAGATAAACTACTTATAAGTATTTTTTCAGTTAAGTCAATACAATTTGGTAAATAGGGGTAAATCACGAGCTCTATATCAATAAACATAAAGGGAGTTGAGGAGATTCACAGGATTGAGGCTGCAGTAGCTTAGGAAATATGGTGTCATAAAAATGCAGGTATACATTACTTGCCCAACAGGAGTTTGCACTAGGTGAGGGGTTTAGAATCATATTCTATTTAGAGTAACTCTGAAAAAATGGAGAGACATCATCTATACAAAACCTTCAGCACAACAATTAGTAATATACTTGACTTTAGCTAAATAGCATCACTGACTACATTTAACAAACTCCTGGCTCAAAGGTATATTTCTGAATTGGTGCCAATATCTATATCAAACAAGAAAGAAAGAAAAAGGGAGTCTTTCCTTAAATAGTCACCAGTTTCCCATAATGCTTCATATTGCCAGGCAATGAGCCTGTACATACTGCAGTAAATCCCTTACTCTTCTCTACAGATCATGCTCAATTAACCTGTGAATTGGTTAGAGAATTTAAAAAAGAAATTAGTGAACTGAATGTTAAAAAAACATTAAATAATTCTCTAGTTAGGAATCACCAGCTGCACAGAAGTATCTGATTGTTACATTACCAAATTCCTATATAGTTTATGTGTATATAGATATGGTGTGTATATAGATAAAAATAAAACCAAACTCCTTCATTGCCAGTTTACTGACTCAAACCTCTTTTTAAAGTTGATTGAGTTTCAAAAGATCCTTTAATTAGGAAAGATAATTAATAACAACTATGTTTAATACAAATTTCCTTGACTGAAAGAAAGCAGTAGTTAGTTAAAGTGCCATAAAGGACCCTATTCAACCTAAGATACTGTTATTTTTGTTCATGGCACTAGGGTTCAGGATACGCTAGTCAATAACCTCATGCCCCTAATATAGCTTAGTGAAAACACTAGATCCCATCCCACACTTAACATTTAACAGGCACCTTCTTTATTTCACTGAGATTCTTGATCTACAAGTTGGGCAACCAGAGAGGAATAAGATGCAAACCTGTTACAAAGTATATCCATATTCACATACTCACATATCACTTATCACACTCAGTATATCCAGACTTTGACAAGAAGTCTACTAAAATATGTTGAAATGCAGATTTTTTTTTAATGGGAGAATTTTCAAAAGGCTAAAAATAAGCCAAGGATAACAAAGACATATAGGATCAGCTTGCTCAAATTACTAAAATAATTTTATTCTATTATTGTACTTTCATCTGTTAATGCTCCCAAGTGCTTCCAAGAGCAGCAGAAACTTCTCAAACTCCTCTACCATCTATTGACCAAAGGGAAAACACAGTGCTGAAATGCAATAAGGGTTTTGTGAGAGTCTTCTTTATCCCTTCTCACCAAGGAAAGGAATAGACTCTCAGAATATATGGGTGAGGAGTAATAAATTGAAAATGTTTGCACTCATAGAAAGTTGCTAAACAAGTATTCTTCGTTAGCTGTGTCTTAACTCTCTCAGAATAAGTCCATTGTGCACAGCATTTCCTCTTCTACCACGCACTCTGAAGAACTTCATCTTTATCCAAGGAAAATGTAGGTTAACAGGCCAGAGAGGTCACCTCTTGTTCCTGATTTGGACAACTGAAAGATCAGAAATTGATGATGTACCTGTCCTACAGCTTATGTCTTTGAACCAGACCAACATTTTTTCTTATACTAGAATTCATAGATGCCAAGCATCATGGCAAACCTCTCTTCCCTAAAGAAAATGAATGTCACAGCTTTGAGAGTGGACTGTTTAGCACCAATCCTAGATGGATTAGGATCTGAGGATGCTATCTAAATAGGTAGCAATCTCTGCAGAAATACATGTTCATAAATTAGATTCAATCAATGCTATCAGACCTGTAAGTCAGATCAATTAAATGGCATAGTCAGTTATATGTAATGACATATTTTCTCAGAATCCTATTACTTGATTATACAAGACGTGCATTCCTTTTTTTCTGTTTTCTTAGGGGATGGAACTAATTTCTAAAAAAATAGAATGCAAAATATTTATCCTCAAACACCTGTACTTATGCTAAATGAAGCTTATCAACCCAACCCTTCAGTAAAAGCCAAACATTACTTGAATAGTAGGCATGTCTGAAGTGTTAGGCTAGATTGGTTGGCCCTTAAGTGACATTTCCTACCATCACATACATTTCATACCATCACATCTTGAAATTTGTTGCATCAGAACATAGATTTTCCCTAAAAAAAACAGGCATAGCAGTTACAGAGCAAAGGTATATTTTTGATGGTATTAGAAAATAATACTTTCAAACTGATAGTTTTCAAGGGAATGTACATTTTCTTTCTTCCTTTCCATCATAACTTTTTAGCTATAGAATCATAGAATCATAGAATCATAGAATGGTTTGGGTTGGAAAGGACCTTAAAGATCATCTAGTTCCAACCCTGCTGTGGGCAGGGACACCCTCCACTAGACCGTGTTGCCCAATGCCCCATCCAACCTGGTCTTAAACACTTCGAGGGATGGGGCATCCACAACCTCTCTGGGCAACCTGTGCAGTGCCTTGCCACTCTAACAGTAAAGAATTTCTTTCTAACATCTAATCTAAATCTCCCCTCCTTCAGCTTGAACCCATTCCGCTTGTCCTGTCACTACACTCCCTGACAAACAGTCCCTCTCCATCTTTCCTGTAGGCCCCATTCAGGTACTGGTAAGCCGCAATTAGATCTCCCCAGAGCCTTCTCTGCTCCAGGCTGAACAATCCCAACTCTCTCAGCCTGTCCTCATAACAGAGGTGCTCCAGCCCTCCAATCAGCTTCGTGGCCCTCCTCTGGACTCTCTCCAACACCTCCATGTCTCTTCTGTACTGGGGCCCCCAGAGCTGGACGCAGTACTCCAGGTGGGGTCTCACAAGAGCAGAGTAGAGGGGCAGGATCACCTCCCTCGACCTGCTGGTCACACCTCTTTTGATGCAGCCCAGGACATGGTTGGCTTTCTGGGCTGCAAGCGCACACTGCTGGCTCATGTTGAGCTTCTCATCAGCCAACATCCCCAAGTCCTTCTCCTCGGGGCTACTTTCAATCCATTTGGCATTATAGGTCCGGTCACATTCAATATATTGAACTGTCACGATTACGGATACATCAATAGCGCCAGGTACCCTCAGTCTAGTCACATTCAATGGACTAGCGCGGCCATACGTAAGGAGTTTGGTCACATCCAGTGAGAACTCTCACGGATAGATTAATGAATGGTGCAGATGTCAGGGTGGTTGAAGTCCCCCATGAGGAAGAGGGCTTGTGAGCATGAGGGTGCTCCTATCTCCCTATAGAGGGTTTCTACTGCACGGTCCCCCGGTCAGGTTGCCTGTAGAAGACCCCCACTATGATGTCCCCTGCCCCAGCCCTCCCTTTAATCCTGACCCATAGGCTCTTGGTCAGCTCCTCATCCATCCCCAGGTGGAGCTCCATGCACTCCAGCTGGTCATTGATGTAAAGGGCAACGCCCCCTCCTTGTCTGCCCTGTCTGTCCTTCCTAAAGAGCCTGTACCCTTCCATCCCAACACTCCAGTCATAGGACCTATCCCACCATGTCTCTGTAATGCCAATAAGGTCATAGCCTTGCAGGCGCGCACACGTCTCCAACTCCTCTTGTTTATTCCCCATGCTACGTGCGTTCGTGTAGAGGCATTTCAGTTTTGTTCCCGATGAGGCTGACTTATTGGCTGGAGCGGCTGGAATTCTTTTGATGTATTCTCCCAGTGTTACCCCGTTGGTTCCCGTTGCGTCTGGAGCCCCTGGCTCATCTCCTCTAGGCTTCGAGCGTGCTGTGGTGTGTCCAGCATGTCTCTGAGCAATAGGCTGAGGGCCCTCACCAGCACCCCGTCCCTCCGTCCTGGGCACATCGTCCCACAACATGTCGCAGGCAAGCCTGATATTATCCCCCTCCCGCTTTGAGCCTAGTTTAAAGCTCTGTCGATGAGCCCTGCTAGTTCCTGGGCAAAGATCCTCTTCCCCTTTTGAGAGAGATGAATCCCATCAGGGTTCATCAGGCCTGGTGCTGTGTAGGCTGTCCCATTGTCAAAGAACTCAAAGTTGTGGCGTTGACACCAGCCATGGAGCCACGCATTTATGGACTGCGTCCACCTGTTGCTCCCAACGTTGCTGCCCTCAACTTGAAGGAGGGAGGAGAATATTACCTGCACTCCCGAATCCTTCAGTGACTGTCCTAAGAGCCTGAAGTCCTTTTTGATCACTTTCGTGCTACGTTATCTCTGCTTCATCCCCACTCACATGGAGGAGCAGTAGTGGGTAATAGTCAGAGGGCTGTACCAGACTGGGGAGTTTCCTAGCAATGTCTTTGACATCAGCTCCCAGGAGGCAGCAGACTTCTCTAAAAGGAGGGTCTGCCCTGCATATTAGGCCCTCTGTACCCTTCAGAATGGAGTCCCCTACGACTATAACTCTCCCTTTCTTCTTTGTTGGTGTGGTCATGACCTGAGGCATGGGCCTTTTGGGCCTAGGTGCTACTTCTGGAGTAGCTTGACTGTCATCCATATCCTCGCTCGAGTGGCCTTCCACAGCCAGAGCCTTGTACCTGTTGTACAGGGGTACGTGGGAAGGAGAGGTGGTTGAGGAGGAGAAGGTTCGCCTGCTATGCCATGCGTGGACTTGTTTCCATTCACTCCCCTCAATTCTTTTGATGTATTCTCCCAGTGTTTCCCTGTTGGTTCCCGTTGCGTCTGGAGCTGCTGGCTCATCTCCTTTAGGCTTTGAGCATGCTGCAATGTGTCCAGCATGTCTCTGAGCAATAGGCTGAGGGCCCTCACCAGTACCTGCGCATATTGTCCCACAACATGTCACAGGCAAGCCTGATTTTGCTAGAACACATTTGTAGACAACAGTAAAAACATCTCTAAAGCTTTAGTCAAAAATATTTTTTTTTCCAAAGAACTGTCTACAAAATGACAATCTAGCTCTGTCGCATTAAAGGGTAAAGTAGTTTGGCAGAAAATAAACCCCCTTGCGTTCCAGCATGTTCTCAGATATCAGCGGGGCTGGGGGTGGCTGGGCTTAGATTCTGAGTGATGCCCAATTTGGCATTATAGGTCCGGTCACGTTCAATATATTGAACTATCACGATTACGGATGCATCAATAGCGCGAGGTACCCTCAGTCTAGTCATGTTCAATGGACTAGCACGGCCATACGTAAGGAGTTTGGTCATGTCCAGTGAGAACTCTCACGGATAGATTAATGAATGGTGCAGTTTATTGAAGCGATTACACAAGTACAGGTTCTTTTGTATTGCTGGTGATAAATACACTGTCTGAAAAGCACGTGCAAGTACCAAGAATATGAATTATACAGCCGACTGCAAATATATTAAATTATGGAACAACTCTAGAGATTTTCTAAGTTTCCCAGTGAATCACTTGGTGTAGCCGAGTGTTTGAATCTCATCCAATAGGCATCCCTATGGGGGGGGAAGATCGTCGACTGATCCCAGAAGTCATCGATGTCCTCCTGACTGGTCTGTGATGGTATCTTCCCTAACATCCCCATCTCTTAAGCCATTTTTATACTATTTTCTTACTTTCAGGTGGAGCTTGAGTGACTCTAGTCATACATATGTTTGTTATGATTGGTGTAAAACCTTCTCACTTTGCTTTTAAAATTACAGAGTTAAAGAAATTCAGAGCACATGTTCAGTGAGGGGTGGTCGCACCTTGGAGGCAGATAGCCTTTGGGATGGAGGTGTGGTTTGGTATTATAATGAGCAAGGTTCAACCAAAAAACATGATTTCAACAGAAAATGGAATAGTGCTGGCTCAGGGCTGGCTCAAGGTAACAACTCTGCAGTTTATCAGTTCCACAGTACCATTGGTACCATCACGTTCCCATCCCTGTGGTGTTATCACAGAGCCTGGCCACGGTGTCTCCGCTCCGCTCCACCCTCCATGCTGTTTGTCTCAGAGTCAGCAACATCAGAGATGTTGGTGCTTGCCAACATCTAAAGTTGCAGGTCATGTTGCTTACGGAACAGATTCTTTGCATATTCACCCTGGAAGTCTCCTCAACACTGCTTTGGTCTCAATAAGCCACCTCCAGTAATCACTCCACAAGCTCTATTAATTTATTCCATTCCACTTCATTATTTTTAACAGACTTAAGATGACCACTCGCTTTTAAGTTCGCAGATGGATACAAAGAAAAGGCAGGTTCTCAGTCATGTTTCACTGCTGTAGGGATGCTAGTGCAAAAGATGTGTAATGGCTTAGTGTCAGAACACTTTATGCCTGAAGAAGTCAGGAATACATGTATCCTATTCAACTTTTCCAGGAGATTCATCGTTCCCTCAATAGCATGAAAACTTTATGACAATCTTGTTATACTGTCAATCTGGGGGATCATCAATAAGCATGTGAAGGAGAAGAAGGTTATCGGGAGTGGTCAGCATGGATTCACCAAGGGGAAATCATGCCTGACCAATCTGATAGCCTTCTATGATGGGATGACCAGCTGGGTGGATGAAGGGAGAGCAGGGGATGTCATCTACCTTGACTTCAGCAAGGCTTTGGACACCATCTCTCGTAACATCCTCATAGGCAAGCTTAGGAAGCGTCGGCTGGATGAGTGACAGTGAGGTGGATCAAGAACTGGCTGAATGGTAGAGCCCAGGGGGTTGTGATAAGTGGCGCAGAGTCTAGTTGGAGGCCTGTAGCTAGTGGTGTGCTCCAGTGGTCAGTGCTTGGTGCAGTCTTATTCAACATATTCATCAATGACCTGAACAAGTGGACTCTTCTCAAAGGTGCCCAGTGACAGGACAAGGGGCAATGGGCACAAACTGGAACACAGGAAGTTCCATCTCAAGATGAGGAAAAACTTCTTCACTCTGAGGGTGACCGAGCACTGGGACAGGCTGCCCAGAGAGGTTGTGGAGTCTCCTTCTCTGGAGAGATTCAAACACGCCTGGACGCGATCCTGTACAACCTGCTCTAAGTGATCCTGCTTTAGCAGGGGGGCTGGACTAGATGATCTCCAGAGGTCCCTTCCAACCCCTACCAATCCCTGATTCTGTGATTTTGTGATTCTGTGATTCTGTATTAGAAGATGAAAACCAAAAAGTTTCATTGTAACATTATAAATTGTGCTCCACTTCTGTAATAGGAAAGCTGGGCTGTTAAAATATCAGATGGCAGTACAGAGATTATTTTCCTTATGCTTTACAATCAACATCAGGGGAAAAAAGTTTTATTTCCAGCTTTTTATCAGACCTGGGTCTCTAATTGTATAAGAAGACAGCAAAACATTTAATTTTTTTAATTCATTTAATTTGCATGTATTTCCTTCCATCATTCACTTTCCTAAACGTTCCTTTTCTCTTCTACTTTCTATGCTTTTTAGTACTGTCTAACCCATCTGCACAGCAGATTATCTGCAGGAAAGCTATAGGATTCCTTTTAAGATAGTTCCCCCATCTTTAGACTGCTGCCTGCATAGAGAATGGTCCTCCGTTAAACCCTGGGAATGTAGTCTGCACACAGACTCTATTTCTAAACACTTGTTATATGTGTGCCGTGAATGACAGTAAGCAAAATCTAACATACGTCATATCACCTATAAAAGTTGTAGCTTGCTGACACTCATACCAATGGAAGAGAATACATTGGAGGAACAAATAGTAAGTGTTTTTTCCCAGTACACTTTGCATTACACTGCAATTGAATTTCAAACAAGTTGCTATAGAACAAAATGGCAATGTGGTTTTGTTTGCTTTGCTTCTGCCTAATGACTTTTATAGATGTGGCTTAGCTGTGCTGCAAAGTGGCTAAAAGTACCTTTAGTATAAGCGGTGGCTTACCAGTCATAATTCTTTACATAAATGATATTTCCTTTTGTCTTGAGACTTATCTGATCTTAACTGGATTTTAAGAATAAAACTTGAAACATTTTCATATAGATATGAAAGACATTAAGAAGAAAACATATTTAAAAAATATAAAATTGAGAATGATATAAAACTAATTGGCATCTTCAAAAGTCTGTAATAAAATAGGTCTAACTTCCTGCACTATGAGCATTATGAAGAAAATAAGAACCCTTCTAATGGGTCTTCCTATTACAGTGGAAAAGAAAAAAGCTAAGAGAAAAATAAGGCATTCACAGATCCTAAAAATGTCATTTTTATCCTTGTTTAAAAAAAAAAAAAACAAACACAAAAAACAACCACAAGAAGAAAAACCACAACACAAAAACCACCTCCATTTTGAATTCGACAGTTTCACTTCACTAGCTACTTTAAAAAGCATGCAAATATGGTCTGTATTCAAACAGTTTTTCAGAAAGCAGAGCATGCATAACAAAGAGCTTTGAGGGCCATGTATGTTTCCAACTGGGAAACTAAAATAGGAATAGGTAATGAAATTTCTGGTAAAGTGGTAGGAAGAGGCAATATCTCAAATATTCCTTGTTTTGCTGGTGAGGAAAGTAGTTCAGTCAACATGAAACACTGAATCTGAGGGAAATGTTAAATAGCCATAGATCTGTTTATGTGGTTATTCTGGAAATATCAGTTCAAGTAGAAACAAATAAACAGAAAAAATCCAAGGAAAAAATGGGAATTAGTAGCAATAAAATCACTAAATAAAGAAAATGAACTTGAATTAATGTATCTAGCTGTTGATAATCAGAGATACCAAGAAATTGGTTGATTTAAGTTCCTAGAAATGTTTGTTACTGGGACCAATTAAATGAGGGAGCAAATTAAAACATGAACACATAAAAGCCAAGTTAATACTTTGAAGTAGCAATTTGAAGCTTTTTTTTCTAAAGAAAACTTGACTGAGGGTTCCGTTACTGGTGTCTGAGATGTTCAGACTGAAGACTTTCTAGTTCATATTTTTATAGGCAACATGAATGAATTAGAAATATTTTAATAAGTCTGGGGGCAAATGAAAGATAACCATATTTTAAAAAATTACCTAATTCCACTTCATATACCTCTTAAGAAACTGGTTACTTTAATCTTCAAAGGTTCTCTGTAAGCTTTTCTGTATGGAATACAGCTGATACAGCAAAAATAATATTCAGTAATATAATAAATGAATTAAGAAATTCAGGCTTCACCAACACACAAGAAATAGAACATTAGAACATGAAAGAGTATGTACTAAGTTTCCCTTTAAAATTAGTAAATCGTATTATTTAAATATATATATTTACTGATTTAAGAAGGCTAATTCCTTGATAAATGATTAAATCAAAATTCTGGATGCAGCTGTTACTATAAAACAATGGTTTCTCTCAATGAGACATTCAGAAGGCAGGCATAGGAAATTAAAGATAATTTGCTCTACCCGCAATAGTTTCAGGTCCATTTTAGATATGCTCAATCCATAAAAGTTCTTCTCTACCACTCATTTCTCCTCATACTCTTCCCTTGGTCCATTGTGAGGCCTCTCCATGGGCTGCAGCCCTCAGGATAAACCTGCTCCTATATGGGCTTTCCATGGACTGCAGTTCCTTCAGGGTCTACCCACCTGTTCTGGCATGGAGTCCTCCATGCTCTGCAGTGTGGATATCTGCTCCACCATGGTCCTTTCCATGGGCTGCAGGGGGACAACCTGCATCGCCATGGTCTCTTCCACAGGCTGCAGGAGAATCTCTGCTCTGGCACCTGGACCACCTCTTTCCCCTCCTTCACTGACCTTGGCATTGCAGGGCTGTTTCACTTTTATTTTCCTTACTCCTCACTGTTTGTACAGTGTTTTGCCTTTTCCCCTTCCCTTCCCTTCCCTTCCCTTCCCTTCCCTTCCCTTCCCTTCCCTTCTCTTTTTCATTTTTTTCTTTTCTGTTTTTTCCTGAGAGGCACCACCAGCTTTGCTGATGGGCGCAGTTGTGTCCTGCAGTGGTTCCTTTGCAGAGCCAGCTGGAACTGACTGGAACTGTCTGTGCGTGGCACAGGGCAGCCCCTGCCCTACTCTTACAGGCCACCCCTGCAGCCCCCCACTGCCAAAACCTGGACACATAAACCTAACAAACACAGGTATACACATGTGATTAGACATAACAAAAATATATTTGTGTTAAACATATATTGGTCTTGACTATACATTTATACCACTGGAAAGAGCACAGTGGCTCATTTGAATTGTCTTTTCAGTCATTGCAGAGGTTTAGAAAATATAAGAATGCTGAAAATGGAAATATCCAAGATCAGTATTAAACCAATAATTAAGATTCTGGTTTTGGCACTGCATTGGACATCCTCTACAGAAATTTACTCAGAGCTTTAAGATTTACAAAAAAAGACCAAGAGGATTGGAGTTGCATGGCTTCTGTAATAATAGAATTTGGTCTCCTAACTTAAGATGCCTGAACCAGTAAACAAGTCCCTGATTGGTATAAAATGCATCATAGCATATAGAAACAAAAATAAATAGAAGATAGGATGCTGATATTATCTGTGCATTAAAAGGTCATATATTGATTAATTGAGAAACCATTATCTAAAATGACTAAACACAAACTTTGTTGCATGTTACGGGTTTAGGCTGACCAATAAATATGAAAGTTTATGTGCTTATTATATGTTATATCATACAATCACAAATTATATAATAACAGTTACTGTATCTTAGTGACCCCTGGAAATATTGGATAAACTGCAATTTTAAGGATTTGCAAATTATTGTCAAAACCACATTTTATTTTCTGTCTGGAATTATAATCTATGCTTCAGTCCTGTTGACGAGATGCTCAATTAAGGCTTTGAATGTTACAGATAAAATTAATATGACATCTGGTTCCTAGTGAAAGTATTTGGACTTCTTTTCTTCTCATGTGCAAAATTCAGTTTGTCACAACAGAGATATTTAATGCAAACGTTCTGCAAGGACATTGCTTTTATGAACAATTAAAAAAAAATCTAGGATTTAATAACTAAAAATAAATCAAACCTGACCTATCCTAGAACATCAAAGTATTCACCTAAAGTTTCAATGAAAGAAAAAGACAACTAGAATTTGAACCTGTGTTTCCCACATGCAAGACTACTGGCATTGCCACTGAGGCTTTATGGAGTATGTCTTCTGTTTCATTCCAGTGCATACAAAATCACTTCAGAGACAGTGAAAACTTCACAGTAGGAAAAGTTTTATTTCCCAACCTATGCTATTGTCAGTGAAACAACAGTAGAACATAAAATATGTATTGTTTCTCTGCACAAGGGTGAATTTCACACTCTGATAATCTCTTATTTGCTCCATGCACTCTTCTCTGCTTCATTGATATTACCCACATGATTAAGTGCTCAGCAGTGTAAAGACTGAACAGACGGGTTCTAAGAGTTTATCATTAAAATCATATTGTCCAGAAGTATAAAATTAATGATGCTGAGTTAGCAGCTTTTATGCATTCTCACACCTGTACTGCAGTAGTTACTATGTCTGTCACTTTTTGTAGTTATATTTGCAACTTTGGAAGCACACCATAAGTTATTAATGTCATCCAGATGAAGCTACTTTGACATTGCACAGCCTGTCTACACGTGTCAGTGATAGACACATGTTTTATTTTTATTTTATGAATCATTGATATGTAGAATGGTTTGGGTTGGAAATGACCTTTGAAGACTATCTAGTTCCAAGCCCCCGGCCATGGACAGAGACATACTTTACTAGATCAGGTTGCTCAAAGGCCCAACCTGACTTTAAACGCATCCAGTCATGGGGTATCCACAATGTCTCTGGGCAACCTGTTCCAGTGTCTCATTGTACAGAATTTCTTTATGTAATCTACCCTCTTTTGTTTAAAACCTTGCCCTTTGCCCTATCACTACAGGCCCTGGTAAAAGTCTATTTGCCTCTTTAAGGGGAAATCCCCATTAAAAGTGTGGAAAGGACGTAATAAGGTTGCTCCGATGCCTTCTCTTCTCCAGGTTAAACAACCCCAATTCCCTCAGCTTTTCTTCATAGGAGAGGTGTTCCAGCCCTCCGATCATTTTCACGGTCTTCCTCTGGACCCACTTTAACAGGTCCACGTCTTTCTTATGCTGGGGGTCCCAGAGCTGGATGCAGTGCTCCAGATAGGATCTCAGAAGAGTGGAGAAGAGGGGGAGAATCACGTCCATTGACCTGCTGGCTGTGCTTCCTTTCATGCAGCCCAGGATAGGATGGGCTTTCTGAGCCACAAGTGCACATTTCCAGGTCATACCCTATTTTTAATCTATTTGTATCCCCAAATCCTTCCTCCACATGGCAGCTCTCAATCCATTCATCATCCAGTCTGTAGTAATATTGGGGATTGCCGCAATCCAGATGTAGGACCTAGCAATTAGCCTTGTTGAACTTCATGAGGGTCACTTTGGCTCACTTCTCAAACATCTGGACCTCAGGTCCCTCTGGAAGGCATGCCTTCCCTCAAGCAAATAAACTGCACTGTTGTCCCAAAAGTTTACCCGGTGTGCAGTACGCCAATACACACACAGAGCAGAGGTATTTTATTTATTTCATGTCTGTGCACAGATGGGCGCTAGGTGGTAATTCCACCAAGCTAGCATACTACACACAGAATCTACCACATATTTATCTTGTAAACAGGATTAGAAAAACCTGCCTAAATTTACGCTAATTGGTTATTAATTACCGCATCATCTACTATTGGTCAAGGAACTTTAAATTAGCAGGCATGCTTCTTGAGGGTGTGGGGTTGTAATTTGCATAGTCCTTTAACTGGATAGGTGGTCGCGAACCCCCCCAGCCACCTTTCCCATCCCCTGGTTACTGCCGATTCCTGTTGACTTCAGGCCTCTCTGGCAATCACCCAGCTCTTGGTGCCTTCTGGGGCAGGATGTTTCCTTTTTATCAGTTTTCCAGCTCTCCTTCAAGGATACTCTTTAGCAAAGCATGCTTTTTATCAGTCTTTCAGCTCTTCTTCAAAGATGTAGTCGTCAGCAAAGCAAGTAGTGCATTCAACCCTAAATTAAACACTGTCCAAGCACTAACGCAAAAACATTTCTGTCCCTGTAAAGTGGAAAATTCTATTTTATGGATATCAGCACCACTCAGCTTGCTGGTGTCTGCAAACTTGCTGAGCATGCACTCAATCCCATTGTCTACGTCAATGAGGAAGACATTAAATAGTATTGGTCCCAGAAGAGACCCTTGAGGGAAACCACTCTTCACTGCTTTCCACTTGGACATTGAGCTATTGTCTGCAACTCTTTGAACGCGACCATCCAGCCAATTCCTTATCCATCAAATAGTCCATCTATCAGATCCGTATCTCTCCAATTTAGCAACAAAGATGTTGTGTGGGACCTCATCAAAGGCCTTACAGAAGTCCAAGTAGATGACATCAGTTGCTCTTCCCTTATCCACCAACACAGTCACTCCATTGCAGAAGGCCATCAGATTTGTCGGGTAAAATTTGCCCTTGATGAAGTCACGTTGGCTGTCTCTGCTCACCTCCCTATCTTCCATATGCCTTGACATCACTTCCAGGAGGATCTGTTCCATGATCTTACCTGACACAGAAGTGAGGCTGACTGGTCAGTAGTTCCCAGGGTCCTCCTTATTACATTTTATACAAATGGGTGGGAAGTTTCCCTTTTTCCAGTCACTGTGGACTTCACCTGACTGCCATGACTCTTCAGATATGGTGGAGAGAAGCAGTGTAGCAACGTCATCTGACAGTTCCCTCAGGATCCTTGGATGCATCTCGGTGGGTCCCATGGACTTGTGCATGTTCAGGTTCCTCAGGTGGTCTTGAACCTGATCTTCTCCTACAATGGGTGGGACGGCATTCCCCCCAGTCCCTGTCTTGAGGTTCAGGGACTTGAGAGATGTGGGAAGAGCGATTGTCAGAGAAAACTGAGGCAAAAAATTGCTGAGTACCTCAGCCTCCTCTTTGTCAGTTGTCGCTAGTTCTCCTATCCTGCTTACTGAGGGCGGGGGAGTGTGGTAAATTTTCTTTTGTCTTCCTTTTCTGACCAATGTACCTGTAGAAGTCCTCTTCACATTCGTTGACAAATTCAGCTGCAGCTGTGGCTTAGCTTTCCTGATCCCATTCCTACACAGCCCAGTAATATCCCTGTATTCTTCCCAGGATGTGCTTCCATCAGGCAATGCACTGCCTGTGCATTTCCTTCTTAACATTTGAGTTTGACCAGGAGGTCCTTACTCAGCCGTGCTGGTCTCCTGCCTTCCTTGTCTGATTTCTTACAAATAGGAACTGAGAATTCTTGTGCTCTAAGAAAAATGTCTTTAAATAGCTGCCAGCTCTGTTCTGCTCCTTTATCCCTGAGGGCAGTTTCCTTCTGGTCCCATCCACTAATTCCTTAAACAACTGAACATTCACCCATACCTGTTCATGAATTGAATATAGGAAATCAGAACAAGAGTACTTAGAATATACAAAATGGGTGATGTATAATGCAAATTGCTCACCCAACAACACAACAACTACAAACTCAGACGTTCCCGGAGCCACCACCCATCCCCAGCTAGCCCCCTTTATATGCTGAGCATGTTGTCATATGGTACTGTCGTGTGAAAGGGTACAAGTCTGATGTGTGACTGAGGGAGGCCCTCCCGTTGAGTCACGAGGTTCAGAAAGGACCCCCTTGCTTTCTAAACTCCTTCTCAGAGAGGAGTCTAGGTGCGGCTAGGTCCAGTCTTAGTCCCAGACTCAGTCAACGGTTTATGTCTAAAGGATTATGTTTGTAACCACTTATCAGAGTCAACGTTTGCCTGTCAGAGCCCCACTAAGGACTTTCACTGAAATAGTTTTGCGAAGTTGAAAAGAAAAATAGGTAATTTATTGAGGCAACAGACATAAAAAGTTCAGAATTGCCATTGATAAATGCACTTACTGCAACAATTCTGAGCTCAAGTTAATAGTTCAGCACTTTTGTTAATGATAGTTTTCCCGGGGTAACATCCAACATAATCAGAGGTGCAAGTCTTACCAAAGAGGCGTCCCTGCTTGGGGAGGAGAGAGGTCCAGGCCCGTCGGCCCGTCTGGACAGTTGGAGTTCTCGTCCTCAAAAAAGAGGATTCTAAATGCCAGATTTATACTTTTGGCGAGGTGGGACTAAGTCAGGTATTGTGTGCTGATTGGCCCTTAACAAGGCTTGTTGTGCAGTTGATCGGGGCTGGGGGGGAAGTGGTGGAGAACAAAGGCGTTCAGTACAGAGGAGCGGTGGTCTGTTTAGTTTTACCAAAGTGACGTCAAGCTGTGAAGGCTCCCCCTCACCCCAGGCGTCACTTAGTTGATTGAGGAGTAGACCGTCAGGTGCCACATCTGTTAAGATGAACAAATTGCTCATCTCCTGCCCCTGTTCAGGTCCGGTGCTTATCAGTGCAAGATAAGCAAGTTGCTCAATCCCTGCTCTCGCCCAAGCTGGACTCCCCCAGGGCCCCTTCTGCTGGGTAATAATGGCCCTGTATTCGGCACCAACAAGCCTGGACAATCTGGCATCCCGTAGGTACGGGATACCATTTTTGGCTACTTTGGGTCACCTGTCTTGGCTGTGTCCGGTCCCAGCTTCTTGTGAAAAAAAACTCAATCCCAGCCGAAAACCAGGACATAATCCATGTCTTATTCTATACCATCTAAGTCACACCCAGATCCTACACTTCCTAATTAATCACCATCACACACATACACACAGATCTCATTCCCTTAGTCTATGGGCCATCCCTCTAAAATGTCTGATGAGTTCATTTAGTCCATGACTTTGGGCTCCATCTGTCATGACAGTCTCTCAGGGCAGGAGCAATGGTGCGTGCTGCTGGATTGTTGCACGCTGCATCCAGAACTTATGGCTGGTGTATCTGGTGTGGCCCATGCCCACAGTCTGCAGGCTGAAGGTGTTGATATTGAGGAAGTTGCTGGGCACCAGTTGCTGAAGTCAGTTCTAGTTCCATCATCGCAGCACTTTGCTCAGTTTCATCAAAGTCCATCCTTCATTAATTTGGGTGATTCTTATGATAATACCATTGATACAGCATACAGCAATTGTAGCAATGATGACATACAATGGCTATTTAGCAACTAACATAATACAATTTAATTTATTGGTTATTCTCACCCAGAATCAAATCCCCTTGAGGTACACATTAGACTTCCCCATCTTTTTCATCACCCACCAAGTGCACCCTGGTCCCTGAGCAAAAGCAATCCCGCAGATGGGCTTGCCTTTGCCTGAAGCGGAGATAACCCAAACTGTTTTACCCAACATATTTTTCATGCACACTACAGGAACTTTATCCCCTTCTAC
Source organism: Grus americana (assembly GCF_028858705.1). Taxonomy (NCBI): domain Eukaryota; kingdom Metazoa; phylum Chordata; class Aves; order Gruiformes; family Gruidae; genus Grus; species Grus americana. The sequence goes on along the minus strand of NC_072859.1, from coordinate 957,008 downwards.
TGGGCGTGGAAATTTTGACTGGGCAGGGCCAGCTCGATTGGCAGATCCCCTAGTGTTAACTGACCAGGTGGCCTTTGCTAAATGTGTGTCCCAGTGTTTGAGGGTCCCACCACCCATTGCTCTCAGGGTAGTCTTTAATAGTCCATGCTGCAGGAGGCTGGGGCATGATAGGGGATGTGATACACCCACTCAATACCATGCTCTTTGGCCCAGGTGTCTATGAGGTTGTTCTGAAAATGAGTCCCGTTGTCTGACTCAATTCTCTCTGGGGTGCCATGTCGCCACAGGACTCGCTTTTCAAGACCCAGAATAGTGTTCCAGACAAGTCTCAGGCCTTGCTTTTTGCAAGCTCATTCTACAGGGAGCCCATTTATCAGCATTATCAAAACAAAGGATTGCATAAGGCATTTCTTGAGTATGAATTTTTGTCATTGTTGTTGTTTTTACCAGTTCATTTTTGTATATCTGATTTAAGTTATCCTGAACAGCTGCCATATGAAGAGGAAGGGTGGAGGGCATTGTGTGTAGATGCAAGCTGTTTTACTCTCAACAACTGATGCCTGAAAAGGAGTTTCACAAGACAAACATAATGACTGATTATATGATTTAAGTCAGATTGATTTTCTATACAAAACTAAATTTCTTTGATCTACTCTCCACTAGGAGAAAGTGAATGCTATTAGTCATTTAATATTTACTTCTGTTTGCATTGTAATTGCACGTATATACTATGTTTTTTAACAGAAGCTTGCTTAAACAGCTATAATCTCTACTTATTGGAATAAAATAATTGTCAAGTATCTCACAGACTAGTAGAATACATATGAAATCAAGTTTATGAAATTTTAGATTTAGAAAGAAACAACTTTTAAGAAATTTTGACCTTTCTATTAAAATGCATAAGCCAAACTTTTTTTCATAAATAACTTATCTCTCTGATACGGGATGATGTTGCATCAGAGAGAAACAAGACCCACTAGGTTTGCCTGCAAGTACGGCTTCTTCACTTCTTTAGTGGCCCATTTGAGTGCAAGTATTTCTCTGTATTTATATCACAAGAGATTCATTGGAAATTGAGGCAGGAGGATATTTGTAATCGATCTTTTTCTTTCTCACTTATTTTTTATGATGACACTATTTGGCTTTGCTTCAACTTGCTCTGTTATACCTGCCCCCTGCTTTCACTCTAAAGAGGTGTTAGGGCAAGATTCAGAGAAGTATTTGAGCATTTGATTTAGAGTCAATATCAATCCATTTCTTTAAGCTCTGTTGAGTTTGAAATTGTTGAAAGTTTTCAAGAATTGGAATAGCTTTTACTAATAAAAAGAAAAAAATTTTATATGCTCAATTTTGTTTTTCAAATATAACTTACTGAGAAAGCAAAATTCCCTTTATTGTTGCAATCTATTAAGGACTATGCAACAGGAAAGTTCTGGCTTGTTAAATGCTAATTAAAATTTTAAATTTCTCTTTAACTACCACTTCACTAGTATTGATGGTTCTTCAGTTTGTACATTATTCATTTTAAGTAGTATCAGTTTAGCTACTCAGCTTAATTCTACTTATTATAATACACTCAAAATGTTCAGCTATTGCTTTGTGAAGAAAACTCTGACATTACCATCTCATGTGAGGTATTTCCTGCATGATTTTATAGAAATTCAGTTTTCTATAATTCACTGACAAAAGCTAGATTTCCATTTAAATCTTTGAATTTCTGAGTTTATAGTTAACTTCTGATAGGGTAAATCATTAGTGTGTTGCATTCCAAGTAATCATATCCTGAGTGGGCAAGATGGGAACACCAAAAAAAAAAAATAGAATAGAGAAGTTTTGAGGTAGCAGTAAAGCTCTATTACTCCAGTTACTGGAAATAATTAATAGCAATGATATTAGTTTATAAATGGTCTGTAAGATGTCCCTTGAACACAAACCCAATTGATTGTCTTACAGTTTAATGGTTCTATTAAAATATAATTGGAAAAGAGACAAATCCCTATGAATAGTATCTTGCTCACTTTCTTTTTAAAGTCTGTTACTAATTGTGGGTTAAAAGTCCCTCTGACTGAACAAGACCCAAAGAATAAATTAGCTTCAGTCAGCTTTCTATTCTCTGGGGACACTAAAGACTCAGTTCACACAAATAAAACAAAACCACAGATAATAGAAATGAAATTTACATTAGTGTATAAAAATAGGGACTAATGGAGGGATAAAAGTCAGTCACTGCTCCTGAAGCATGGAATCCCCGAGCTAATAATGACCTAATTTCACTAGTCTACACTGCAGATAGCCATACATATGTGACCGAATTGCTTCCAGTCTGCAGAAGTGCACAGTAATCCAGAAAGGGTATCTGAATTATTACTACAAACTGAATCATTTGCAGATAACTGGGAATATACTTGACTTGCAGATAATTGATGGCTGAACCTCAAATATTTGTCATTCAGGTGTAGTTAGGATTAACACTTAAATGTTTGCTGTTTCTCTGGATTCTGTAGTTTTCTGATTCTGAAAAAATATGATCTCATTAGGACTGTGCTCAAATTTTGACACATGCACAAACTTGGCTGTAGTAATGTTATTTACACCTTATAGGACTTATTGCTTCTTTAATAGGATCGGCAAGCTCTGAAGCACATACAATGGTTTCATGCACAAACATTGCTTTTGAGGTTGAATGATGGCTATTCTAAGTTATGGTTATTCTAGTATTTCAACAGCCATTAAGGACACACTGAGTTAGATTAGGATGGCATGCTGAGTTAGATTAGAATAAGCTTTCTTTGAAAAACTTCTTGCTGATATAGGCCCCAAAATAGAAGCAGCAATTGTTAAGCCCACATTTCTTTTTGACTATGGAGAAAGAATAGCAACTGCTAGTACTAACCAAAAATACCAACAACTTTACTGATTTTTACTTACTAACTAGCTCTCATATTTCCACTTTCCACTTTTCCTGCTGTTCTCATCTATAGCCAATAGATAGCTTTGATTGCTGTTGAAGATCTTATTTTTATTCTCAATTATGTTTCACATGTTAGTTTTACATTTCCTCATAAAGAATTTTTTTAAAAATTTAGAAAGATGCCTATTTAGAGATTCATGTTCTTCAATGTTGGTTTAAGATACAGCTAAAATCTCTAGGATATAAAAAAGCAATAATATACATAGTATACACTTTGGATATGCTTTCCACTTTACATTTCAAAACCTTCACAACAGAAAAAAATATATTCATCATAAACATGAAATGTTTATTTATTCCTGTGCATAGGAATGAATCAATCAACCAACAATTTTTGCATGAGAGAAAAGTGTGTGGAATTGACTTCTTTCAGGAATCAGTTTACAGACTCTCCATTGGCATGACTGCACTGGCAAAGCCTGAAGTAGAGAAACAGCAGGTAGTGTCAGCCCATCAGTGCTAAAACACTTCCTGAAGGCTATAAACTAAGCCAGGTTTAGCTGGTGTAGCTGGGTCTATTTTGGGTGGAGTGAAGTACATAGGGGGGGAGATTTTCTCCTCTGACACAGGTAGACACACAAACATTTCTTTCAACATAGCTGCATTGCCCGAACTTTGTTGTGTAGAACAAATCTTTGTAGGGCACAAATTGTAGATTCAAACACAAAAATATGTTGAGCCCTGAAGCAGAATGTTAGGTGAGTATCCTTTTCCTGGTCAAGTCCTACTTGCCACTAAGCAGCACATGGAGGTGTAACTGTGGAGCTGGGACCTTCTAGCACGGAGCAGTAGCAAAAGTGAGCCAAGAGTAGAAGGAGGATGTGGATTCCTAGAACTCGGCAAATATCTGATCAGCTAGTGGATAATGTCTTGCCTTACCGAGAAAAATGGCTTTTGCATCTACTGAGTTCTGGGAAGCAGCTATTGGTAGTGATTGGTCCACAAAATCTGTCAAAGACCAAATGTCTTGTTACCATCATATGCATGTGTCTTCTGTTAACAACGTCAATCCAATCACAGCAAGACTCTTGCTGCATAGAGGAACTTGGTCATATAAATCAATACAATGTCCCTTGAGCTGTAAGACTAATGGAAAAAATATAATGCAATTAATTTTAATCCTATAAGGCTAAGAAATGCCATTTTATAGAGGAAAACAGATAAAAAGTTTGGCTGCCCACCAGTCCCTAGGTTTTTCTGTTATTTTTATTAAGACGCATCCTTCTTCTATGCAGTATTTTACCCTGAGGCTTAACAGATATTTTAAAATATAATACAATTAAAACATAACTGCTGTCAAATATGGTTAGGCATATTACATTTTCTTGTTTTCAACACAAAATGAACATGCATTTTAGAATGTTACTAGGCTTAGAAACTTACAGCAAGTCTGCTTTGCAAATATCTTAATGGCCAAAATCAAGGCAGATTTTATTTGCTGAATTCACTGAAGTGCTGTGTAACAGCTTTTCTTTAATAAGCTTGATTTTTATTGCTATTTAATAATTTGTAGCCACAGAATTGTCAAAATGAAGCTTTAGGATAAATTTATGTGATCACATGCAGCAGCCCTCCAAAGGGAGAACACCTTAACCAAATCATGTATTAAACTATATCAATAATCAAAATGTGATTGCATTGTCATTTGGCCTACTTAAATAATGTCACGTCCTTCTGGTTTATTACAATATACCAAAAACATGTATTAAAACTGAGTTCTGTGAATAAATACAAGTAGAGGCAAGAGACTAACATCAAAGTATCTTTTCTTTTTTTTTTCCAGAAAAAGAAATATATTTTTTCAGACTATGTGTAAGATGAAGTGTAATGGAGAATGAAGGTCAAAGGACCCATAGGCACATCTTTCTTCTCCCAGTTATAGTGTATGTATATAAGCTTGTATGTCTACTTGAAATATGCATCTTTGGGACATATATATTCCAAAGGATATATATGTATTTAAGATATTGAAACTTGCGTCCAGTCAGTATTTCCTGATAGCTAGTAAATACCCTCAGTTTCTAATGAACCTCCCCATCAGGAGAAAAGGAAAAGTTCTCCCCTCATTTTCTAATGAATGAGAACTGGGGGGGAATTAAAAAAGGAAGGAAGGAAGGAAGGAAGGAAGGAAGGAAGGAAGGAAGGAAGGAAGGAAGGAAGGAAGGAAGGAAGGAAGGAAGGAAGGAAGGAAGGAAGGAAGAAGGAAGGAAGGAAGGAAGGAAGGAAGGAAGGAAGGAAGGAAGGAAGGAAGGAAGGAAGGAAGGAAAAGATATTAATAAAAATTCCAGAAGAGGGAAAGTTCCCAGAATGGCGGAATGGCAAACCAAAAGACACTTTTTCTGGAGCCATGGGCAGTTGATAGGAAGTGATAAGTGAATGACAAACATTTTGATGTACAACATTTCATTAGTATCCTGATCAGTAAGAAATTACTCAAGGCAGTCTCTCATGGACAATTATATTTCATAGTAAGACAATGACCACAGTGTCAGGCTTCAGAATAGAGATGTAATAGTAATGTCATTCACTTCATGAAATGATGGTCAACTTTAAGATATTGCAAGTAATGACTGAGTAGAACAGTGAAGCAGTCAAAAAGAAGGCCTGTGACTTAGTCATCCTGCAAGACACTTGAATGTGCAGTCATTTCACAAGTCACTGGTTTTGAATTATGATTGTAACAAGCACAAAGGCAAGTTATGTGCCTTTTTATATGTTTTCACGTGACAAGTATTCATAACAAAGTCATACAGTCAAAACAGTAAATTATTAAGCAGTTATACTAAGTTAATCAAGTTACTACAACTGATATTTCAGATCAAGATTTTAATGATGTTTCTATCTTTTTTCCTCTAACAGAATAAAAAAAGCACGCCTCAAATTTGGGAGTAAACCAACTTTTTATCTTGTGCAAGAATATTTTGAATCAGTCCTAAAAACATTTCAACTACTTAGTTCTCTAAAAAAAAATTTAGCAAATTTGTAGCCTTAGAAGTGTAATTGGCATCTTCTAACATAAAAGATCTGCCAGCAGGTATTCAGAGTTCTGTTTTACTTTTGTCTCTTAAATAAGGCAGAAATGGTTGCTTTCGGTTGGTCTTTTGCCCTCTTGTTCCTATTTAGTGCAGATAAAAGAATTAGAGTAATTATATTAGTATAAACATTTCTGTATTCATAACCTCCTAAATTTTGACAGTTTTTGAGGTATTTTGACAAATTGACTGTTTATTTTAGAAGCTTAGCAAGGATCTATAAAAGATTTCACTTTAAAAATCTTTAAGCATTGCCATAGTTTTGTAGTGTGTGAGGATTATCACTGAAACCGTTCAGCTAACATGATGTTTTCCACTGATGTGTAAGTCCTGTATTTGCTTTATTCTCTGCATTTTTTTTCTCTAGAAAACTAACATTTTTTATTCTATGTTATTGTAGTGTGGGATTTCAATCCTGAACTTTATCCCTTATGTTATTTGGTAGGTTATGTCCTAATCACACCCTTGTTGAAGATTACAGGTTTAGGTTGAGGCCGTGCTGCAAATGCTTCACCTGGACTCCAGCAAAGAAATGCAAAATAAAACAAGATTTCCATGAATACGACCTATGATTGCTTGAAACTTTACTTTTTTCTGACTCTAGAATACTTCAGCAGTATATCTTGCACCTTGAAGCCCACATATTTCATATAACCTTCTATTAGTATATCACATTTAAGAAACAGCTGCTGGTTTCATTGTTTCCCAGTTAATGTGGATTGCCTAATAAAAAAAACCCCACCAAAATCAAACAAACAAAAAATCCAAGAACAAAAAAAAGCCCACAAAACAAAGCAAAAAATAATCAAAAAATATTACTTTCTCCATATGGTAAATCTAACTGGCAGCAGCAACTTTACTCTTTTATTTTCTTTTTAACTTAGCAATAAACTTGCCTTGGATTTTATAAAATTACATTTTTACCATTTCAGACATTACAATAGGTCACATTGGGCAGAGTCAAGACTGCAATAGTAATGTTATAGCACAAACTTTAATACAATGCGGATTTATGAAACAAAAATGCCACATTTTGTTGCATTTAAGCCTCTTAAAAACACTGAAAAAAGTTCTCATGTATGATGAAGCAATAATTTCAATTTGCAATAAAACTGAATACATTTCAATCCTAAAAATATCTGTGTGTCATTTGGGTGGCTGCTTTTATTACAGAACCACCTAGAGATTTAAATCTGGTGTAGGATCTCGGTTTTCTTAGGATCTGGGAAACAATAAGATCCACTGTGAACCAGAACACATTCTAAGGGGTTGGAAAAGCAATGGAGGAGTACCAGCCCAGCAGGTCAAAAGCCTGTTTTGTGTCATTGATTGATGGGGTTATTACTCAACCGGAAAGCAGCATTTTCATTTTAGAGGTTATTGTCTTCAATTAATAATAGTAATTACACAGTGTAATAATAGTAAAGAAATAGCCTTATATGATGGCTTTCCGTTTGTCACCATTTTTCACAAGTGATTGCTAGATTCCCTCTCTAAAAATGGAGATGTGGTATATATAGAGTTACAGCTTGTTTCAGGACACTTGGGAAGGCAGGGGAACAAGACAGATTTTGTGCATGGCAGTGTTTTGGGCATGAAATCAAAATAACAAATGCCTAGATACGGGTCTTTAATCCATTCCACAGTGCAAAAAGGGTTGATGACAACATTAGGAGTTCACGGTCTGCTTCCGCGAGTTTTTGGCAGGATTTAGAGATCCAAGGACGTACAGTACATGTGCTCTCACGGACATTATTAAGGATTCATGTTTTACTGCAGGAGAGATTAGTGTCATGAGTATGGCATACTTCCTTATCTGCTGGAAGCAGAGGAAAGATCCCTGTAATGACAGGACTCTGTCACTGTCTAGGATGAGATTTATGAGCATAATGTTATCAACATAATGTTTCCTCATGGTTTTGTCTTGTGTGGGCACCATTGTTTATTATTATTATCATTATCATCATCATTATCATTATTATTTCTACTACTTATTCTTTTATGTTATTTTAAAAGATATCCAAGATCATATTTTTTTCCACATGAACAATAAAATAAATTTATAACAATTTATCAGGTATGTAACAAAAATCATTTTGTCCAGCCTTGCTTGTTTAAATTCCTTGCACTCATAAGAGTACAGCAGTGAAAATCTTCACAAAGAGCAGGTATAATATTTCTGCTTCATTTTTTAGTTTGAATTTTGGGGTTACTGTAACAATAAAGGATTTTCTAATTATTGGTCTCTTTGGAATGACCTTGTCTTATTTTAGATCTCTCTTTTTGTTTGTACTAAGAATTAATGTCACGAGCAGACATACAAAGCTATATTTATCTACTGGAACAAGGAAACACTTGTGAACGTATTTTTTCTTCCCTGCCTGCAAGTGGAAGACTCCCTCCTGCCTCTTCTTCCCATTTGAATCTGGTGCGCAGGTGTTTCCATCATGGAGGCAGGAAGAGCAGGTAACACAGAGCTCCATACCCCTGAACAGTTTCATGTGCTGTTGAGATGAAATTTTGGAGATGCTTTTGTTGCTAGACCCAAGAATGTCCCTTGAGATTCTGGTCCAACAATGCAGGCTATGCATGCTGAATGTGACAGGTTGACAACCTTCCTGGTTTTTACCTTAGGTTCACCAAAGCCTGGGCTGAGAGGATTAACAAGCTTGGTGATCATGCTAAAGTTTGCAGTGATGTTCCGTGTTCCATGCTAATTTCTTGAGGTAGCCATTCTTCACAATGTTAAAGAGAAAGAACAACCCATACTCTTCATAATCTACATAAAAAGCACAGGTAGGTTAGATAAGTATATTCGGGGTGAGAATATTTCCTCTTACTAATAAATTGCCTTTGGTAGAATCATCATCATTCTTATCTTTCTTTGCAGAACTTGAAACGTAGGCTTCTTAGCATACCTTTCTCCATTTTTTTCCACATCTAACTGACTGTATGCTGACCTTAACTCCTTAACATGTGCCAAAATACATCCAATTAAAGAACTATTTTTCCAGATTCATTGATTGGATATCTAGCTTAAACTCCCAGAGACTGAATTTATTCTCTTTCTTTCATTTTTAAATTCCTAGTGGATTTTGTGTATTTCCAGTTTGGGGGGCTGGGGAGTGGGGCTTTTCCCCAAGACATTGTACAGCAGTTGAGATAAGTGTTATCACATCTTCTTCTTCAGGACACAAAATTATTGCTCTTGGCATTAGAAAATAATTCCTACCTACACGCACAGCGTGACATAGTCAGATAGGTTCATTTGTGTAAAGAACTAGACCAATTTTTCCATAAAAACACAGATGTGGTTGCAGAGAACCAAGACAAAGGGATTAGTACTTTTATTCTAGATAGTAATTGCCTATCTAGTTTGTGGAGAATATATATCTGGCTTTTGAGTTAGGTCAAATTATAACAATTTTCTATTGTTATTTAAAATAAATCTGAAAATATTCCAACATATATATGCAATGAAATGCAGGGCTAGTTAATTGTCCTTACATTTTTAGTGTACAAACAGCACAGCTTTAACTTTTAAAGTCATGTAAAGCAGCCAGCACAGCCTCACAGCAGTGGTCATTTTTTTCAAAGATATAATCAACTTTGGGTTTGCTTCTGTCAAAGACAGCAGAGAGTTCACTGTACAGAATTTTCTCACCAGACAAATTTCTTGGCATAGGCAAGGTGAGAAGGCAAGTTAAATATTAAAGTTTAATCAAAAGACAGCAGAAGGAGTCATGGCCAGGTTTAGGAGTCATGGGTATGAGAGCATTTTATCCGGTGAGTATATAGTTAAAGGATAATTGAATTATAATTCTGCTTGTGATACTCATTAAATTTTAACTTCCAAAACACAAGCTAACTTCTCACACTGAAATATGTTTTATCAGTGTTTTAAGTACCTACAAAAGAAGAGCTCTATCATAATAAGTTACTTCTATGACCTTTAAGCATCACCCTTTAGAGTTCAGGTATTCATATTTTATCACATCGAGCCAATAAATAAATGATTAATAAAATTTATTTCATGAGACCATGAAAAATCATACAAATCACAGTTAAGTGTTAAATTAGAGGACAGCCAACTAGATCTCGCAGAATATCTGGTTCTTAATTTTTATCTGTTTGCTTTATGAAGTATGTCAAAGTGTATATATTTTGTAAAATGTCTGAAAAGTTAAGGCACTGAAATGTCTTTATTCTACCAAGCTTTGCTTAGCAAGTTGGCCATCAAGTAAATGCAGACACCTCCCACTAGTTACCAGCAAGTACACCACCTGCGTGGCCATGCCTTTATCTAGAAATGCAACAAAAAGTCCTCATGAGAAAACCGTTTCTGTTTTGACTGTAGAAATGATAAATCGAATTGTTTTCTTGTAAGAAAATCCTGTCATAGCTCAAATGACCAAAAGGGGAGAGTCCCTGCTGTGAATGGGGTCTGCATGGCATGCTGCCAGGGAGAAATGATCGGAGTGTTAGAGCAGTGTTAGAAACTGGTAACATGTTGCAGACAGTAATGTTTTTTTAATATAATAGTGCTCCAATATTGCAAAAGGCAGTTAGCAGGTAAAAATCAGATTTTTTTTAAAAAGAGATACTGTTTTAAATCCAGCATAACAAATTGAAGCTTTCTTTGCAAAAAAGTAATGATGGGTTGTTCAATCAATGGGAGTGTGCCTGAGGGTGCAGTTTTACAAGATGTTCCTATTCACAGCTAATTCATGCTTTCTGTCCAAATCCATTGCCTAATAGTGTAATGGTTGTAAGAGAGCCATTGATTTGTAGAGAAAGAGAGGAGGAAATTTCCACTTTAAGCCAAGACACTTGCTCCTTTAACTGAGAAATAAAATTGATATTTTTGTCATCTGCAATGCTGTTTGCTTTTAGGAGAGGGGAAAATAGGTAGAGAGAATGACCGTCATATTTTTCACAACAGTATAGAGGACGGGAGGGAACAAATTGGGGAAGAAAAATCATGTACATTTGTTGTAGACAATGAGCTTGCAATGAGTTGCAAGCTTTTCTTTTGACCACTGAATCACATAAGAATTTTGAATAAATAGAAGAATTACTGTTAAAAGCTGGCTGTAAAAGGGGATCTTTCTTGCCATCTGACAATGTATTTTGGAGAGTAATGACCTTTATTCTGATTACTTTGAAATAATTGCTTTGAATAATAATTCAGAAATTTAACTGAACATTACCTCTCCTTCCAGGTGTTAGTACTGGGCACTGGGTGGATAATCTGACAAATATTGACAAATAGGGACTAAAGAAGGGCATGATATCTTCTGTTGCTCAGATTCATTTGAATCAACCAGCGTTGTATGCTTTTTCAGAGCTACTCAAATAAGAAATGAAATTCTGATAAGTCAGCAACTGAGTTGGGGAGGCAGAGGAGAGTAGGTAAAAGCCACATAGGTTTTAGAGCTATGATGAACATTAAGGATTGACTATTACCTTTCCACATATAAACTAGATTGATCATAGTAAGAATTGCCTGTTATGCATATATTGGAATCATCAAAAATGTCATATATAATGTATATTGTGATAGTGTGGCATACCACACTAGAACAGAACAGTTGGCATTACATAAGTAAAGGTTATTAAAAATTAAATGCACTTTAAGATTATAAAATATGTCAAAATGCAGGGAAAATTTCTTATACACAGCTTCTGTATTGAATAAGATGTAATTTGTAGAGGGCATCTCTAAAGTGTTTCACTGGAATTTTTAAGTCATATTCATATTCACCTTCAAAATTTTAACATATAATATGGCAATAGTAGTGGACAATACAAATTACACATCAACAAAAAAAATAATTTGGTATTTTATCAAGGTCTGTCAGGCTTATTCAGGTTCATATTAAGGTTTCCTATGCTATTGCTGCCCAGATGTGAAAAGATTTAATCTGCAGCAGCTGAGTTTCATACTGCCAGAGAAGTGTGAAAAAAACATTTTAAATGCTCAGAGGAGCTAAGTACTTCCTATAGTTCTTGCCTTATTAGTTCTAGTTAAATTTCTAAATGTTGATTTAAATATAACTGATACTCATAAAGGAAAGAATCCAAGAAATACAAGTTTCGTCTCATATATGATTTTAAAGAAAGCAATTTGTTTCCGTGCTTTGCACATATCTTTCAGTGATAGACAGATAGATTGAATAGAGAATATGATATATTCTCATTAGTGCCCATTGTATTAAGAATACTATCTATACTGTAAAGATGTTATGAAAAAATGAACCAGAAAATTCTGAGGACAACTTAATTTTTTAAAGCATTTGTGATTTAATGAATATTCTGTTGACAGGCACAATTTCTATTACAATCATGCTCTTCCTAAGATACCATTGCCAGAAGGAATCCCTTCCATAGCAGGGTAAAAAAGTTGGCAGAATCTGGCCTGACCCGCAATACTGTAGCTTCATAGAAAATCTTTCAGTAGAGCTAGTCACCTATGTGAATCACACATACAAATGTTTCCTGGTTAGGATCTATCATTTCTACTGATTGCAGCTGAACTGACAAGAACCTACTACCTGTTAGATTTCATTGGTGGGCATCCACTGGAGCTGATTTATTAATAATCATAAAATGCTTGACAATTTCAGAATGTATGTATATTGAAGCTGATATGCAGAATGTTCTTTAAAAGATGAAGCAGATTAAAGATATTTTAGAGTACTCTGGCAGTTTGTTTCCCAGCACAAATATGTTTTCATGGACCTGTTTTCTAGCTCCAGAGTAAGAAGTGTTTACAGTTACTGTCTCTCTACAGAGAAGCTAGGATTTAAATTCTGTACCACACTGCCAGTACTGTTGTTATGAATTTCTTCTTCTTTCTCCATACCACTCAAACTCAGGAAAACCTTCCTATGATACTGTGTTACTCAGCTTCTTGACCACGGATCATGACAATTTATGCTGTGAAATTTCTTGCATGCCAAGTTATTGCACTTACCGATTCATGTAAGCCAAATTTATCTGAGAGTTATTCAATACTAAAGCAAGGAGGCACAAAAGGCTGGAATCTTGGGGCTATTCCTCTCCCGTGCTCTTTCCTAGGCAGTTGATATAATCCATTTCAGGGTTTCTTTCTGGGGAAAAAAAAAAAAAAAAAAAGCTATTTCACAAAAGTTGCTAAATATTCCACTCTTTGCTGAGCTCTGATATGTGAATATCAAGTACAAAAGGCTGTAAACATTTGCTAATACTTCAAATTTGGGGATGTTATAGTACAGGAAAAAACAATGTAAACCAAACTCTCTCAGATTTTAACATACTGAGTAGGTGAAATAATAATTTTCCACCTGTGTGGTCCAAAAGTAAATCTTTGAAATAATAAAACAATTCAAACAAGCACTGAATCAGAAAGGACTTAAATTGGAAAACAGAAACAGGAAAGATAATGTAATGAGATGGAGATTACTGGTTTGAAACTTTCTTCCAAGCACTTTCTTGCGAATTAAACTGTTACAGGTTGTTCAGCCTGGAGAAGAGAAGGCTCCGCAGAGACCTTATAGCACCTTCCAGTCCCTGCAGGGGCTCCAGGAAAGCTGGAGAGGGGCTGGTGACAAGGGCAGGGAGTGACAGGCCAAGGGGAATGGGTTTAAGCTGAAGGAGGGTCGATTTAGATTAGATGTTAGAAAGAAATTCTTTACTGTGAGAGTGGTGAGGCCCTGGCACAGGTTGCCCAGAGAAGCTGTGGCTGCCCCTGGCTCCCTGGCAGTGTTCAAGGCCAGGTTGGATGGGGCTTTGGGCAACCTGGGCTAGTGGAGGGTGTCCCTGCCCATGGCAGGGGTGGCACTGGGTGGGATGTGAGGTCCCTTCCAACCCAAACCATTCCGTGATTCTATGACTCTGTGAAAGAAAGCATGCTGAGGAGTTCAAGACCTCCCAGGAAAATAATTAATGAAAATATTTTGAAGACTTATTTTTCATGTCTAATTTCCAATTAGAAATTATTTTGAAAAAATGTTTCCCATTTCTAGAAGTAAAAGAATTGCAAAATTTAGCCTAAAACTTTTAAAATGCCATTTTGAATTTATTAGAAAAATAAATGTTTTGCAGAGTTGTTCACCAGTGTACATGTAGAAATCAGCAAAGTCACTGTGATAATAAATGGCAAATATATTTTTGGGAAAATATGTTTTACAAGATTCTGCAGTGTCATCAAATTTAAAAACTTGCACTGTCTCACACAAAATTCACCCAATGTAAGTAGAAATTTACTTCAATGAATTTCAGATTTGATTCATTTATAATTTTGTTTTTATATTTACCTGGAAGCTACATCAGCATTATAAAGAGAAGACAGACTTGCTAACATCAACCGAGCTTTTCAGTTTTGCAATGGAAATTCCTTTTTTTTTTTTAGTTCAGAAAAAAAATATTCCAGACAATGGGGAGGCACAAGTGTCCAAATTCCTGATGATAATTCTGTACATTTATAAATCAAAGAGTAACTCTGATGAAAGTGAAGCACATTCCAGTCAATTTATGAAAATGCTTCAAAGGATGATTCCAGTGACAGTAGTTTTAGAGTGTGTACAAAATCTTATCAGAACAGTCTTGGAAACAGTGAACACTGTGTGTGCTGTCGCACATTAGATTTTTGATTACTGATGTAGTATGACAGGATACAGGTGTACAATAAAGTTTATTAACTGTATACCTGAGCAGAGAAGTTCAAGATCAGTCAAGTGGAACTTAAGCTAGAAGGATATGAAAATCTTATTTTGCTTTGTACCTACAGAAATGGAATCCATAAATAATGTTTAGCACACTGGTTTACGCTGAAGAATGTTCAACAATAAAAATGGCCTGTTCTCCTGCCTGAGATTAGATATTGGTTTCATTTGGTTTGGTATTCCTACTTTGACTTTATCACATTTCAGTGACTTTCAAGATGCTTCAAAGGTGAGATAGTCTATTATTGAAAGTATTTGCCCTGATCATAAAGCAACTGCATTCTCTTAGTCTCATATCTTTGTACTTTAGTATAAAACACTGGTAAGACAGAGTGACCCAAACTTCTTTGTATATGGTGCCTCTTTTTTCTCTCTGAATAGAGGGTGATTACCAAGGAAGATTTATCATACTGATTAACTTGTAAAAACTGCTCTACAGAGAGGATAAAGTAAAGCTGGTTTTGTCAAGGTCTCCTTGCTGTGGGCCATCACTACTTCGGATTCCGGAACACAACAAAACATGCACCTGTGCAGAGGCTTCAAGCTTCCCAAAACTACAGACAGCAAACTGCCAAAATATTTTCTGGTTTATGTCATTCTGTCTTTTGTTTCTGGGAACTAAAAAAATACTGAAGTTCAAGTGCCCAGGGTTTGATAGACAATATTAGGATTGATGAGGAAGAGCACACAGAAAGAGGCTTTACATACAAGACATTTTCAAGAAGTAAACCTGGTAGAGTTTAAAACTATGTATAAGATTGAACTGTTAAAGCCACAAATAATCAGTTAGTAACATTGAGAATGAAAAAAAAAATTAAAAAAAAACCCCAAACATAATCCTGATTTCGAGAAAATATGACTGAAGAAAATTAACATCATCTGTATGGTAAAGTAGCTGATACTACATGTGATACTATGTTATGATATGCATATTGCATCTTCAAATGCTCAGCATCAGAGATTGCAACTTCTAATTTGGTGTTTTATTCCATGCACAAAATGTTACAGGCAGAGTCAGTGTGTTCTCCCTGTCTCTGTCACAGACACTGCAAACTTCTGTTGTTTCTAATTTGAAATTACATTGATCTAGAATGAGAAGTATTCTTCATTGCTCAAGGGGTATATGCTACTTCTCTGATAAATTTTTGTAGCCTTCTATTTATCTTTTAGCTCATAATGATACTTGTCTTGACAATATTTACATATTTACATCAACACATTCTCAAACAGTTATTTCACCACAAAATGTCCTGTGGAGCAATTATTTTGTGCAATGAATTATTTTGGATAATCTAGTGGAGTACAAACATTACTAGCTAGATTTATTCACAAATGCACTTTGAAATAGTTAAAGAATGCTTTATCACCTCTTTGCAGATTCTTATTTATTTGAAGGAATCTCTTTATGAAATTAAATTAAAATTTTCACATTTTGAATTGTTACTAGTAAGGAAGTATTTATTCTCATTTTCTTCTACCTCCCACAGAGCACACAGAGCTGAGAAACAAACTTTTAACCTTTCTCCACCTGAAAGTAATTTCAACTCTTCAAAAGATGACAGAATTTTAATTGTATTTTGTAAGAAGGCTTGCCTTAAGGTCAAAAAAGTGGCTGAATTCTTTTTTGTCTGGAGCTTGAGCAAAGAAATGCCAGGCTGTCACTTGTCATTTGCCTTCTTACAAACAGCCATTATTCTGGGCCGTATTATGCTCCGATTTAGCAGCGCCAATCTCTATAGTTCTGCCTTTGTTGAAACAATATGGATTTAGATCAGAGCAAGTGGGAGCAATGGCAACAGCACATTTTTATAGCCATGCCCTCAACCCAAGATCCTTAACGATACTTTTTTGAGTGCTATTTGAGTTTGACAGGTAGGCTTCACAGAACCAGTGGAGACAGCTTGTGGCCTCTAGGAGCAAATCAGAAACCTCAGGTGTGACTTTTTGCTTACCCAAGACCAATTACTCACATCTACATTCTTAAAACTAAATGAAGATTCGAAGTGTTTATCCTTATATTATTTCATTAATACTATGCCTATGTTGGCTGAATACCAAGGAATTCAGTAGGAAATGTAGAATGATTCACATACATTTAGTATCCTAAGAAGATGAAGGAGATTTATTTTGTAATTTATGATACAACATTGCACACATCTATTCAGTTCTAAATGTATTTAAATATGCACATAATCATTTATGATCCATAGATCATACACAGATGAATTGACATTGCTGGAGGCCTAAAATCCTCAATAGTCTCCAAATGCTGCAAACGGCTTCCAGTCATCCAATATAAAAAATGAGTGCTCTCAGAGCAAAAACATTAAGTAAATATGAGAGAGAAATCCAAATTATTAATCTATACTGAGCATGTAGAAAAAAGAGAGGAAATTTCTGAGTGTTTAGATCTGCCTCCAGTGTAAACTGAACAAGTATGGACATGAGTTACAAGGACTTGTGTCATGATTTAACCCAGTCGGCACCTAAAACAACCACACAGCCATTTGGTCACCCACACACACACAGTGGGATGGGGGAAAGAATCAAAAAAGAAATAAAAAGAAAAGTAAAACTCTTGGATTGAGATAAAGACAGTTTAATAGGACAGGAAATAACAATAACAAAATACCAATGCCAATGCTAATAAAAACAACAACAGCAACAACAATAATAATAATAGAATATACAAAGCAAGTGATGCACAGCACAACTGCTCACCACCTGAAGCCAATGCTCAGCTACTTCCTGACCTGCCCTGCCTCCCAGCCAACCCCTAGTTATATACTTAGCATGACATCATATGGTATGGAATATCCCTTTGGCTAGTTTGGGTCAGCTGTCCTGGCCGTGTCCCCTCCCAGCTTCTTGGGCACCCCCCACCTTCTCGTTGGCAGGGCAGTGTGAGAAGCTGAAAAGTCCTTGACTGCTTGGCAACAACTAAAAACATCAGCGTGTTATCAACATTATTCTCATCCTAAATCCAAGACACAGCACTACAGCAGCTGCTAGGAAGAAAATTAACTCTATCTCAGCCAAAAATCATGACAGAAGTGTCAGTCCTATAAAGGACATTAACCTTGCTTTTGGACAGGGACAAGTAGACTGAAGTAAAAAAAAAAAAAAAAAAAGGAAGCATTTTTTTAGTATCAAGCAAATGAAATGCTTTTGTTGACATCATTTTACTTTGAGGACTGTACACAGCAATGAGTTTAAATTCATATACCCTCAACTGCACAGAACAGTTCCAGTGAAGCTTTATATGCAATAGTGTTGTGAATGAGCAGTTTAGACTGGGCAGTTGAAGAATCACTGTCAATGGTATCAGCAAAAGTGGTTTTACTGAAATATGATGTTATAAAAGTGTGACTTAACAGAGTTTATTGGCAAGGTTCACTCTATTACTTACTGCGCAAGGGATATAACAATCATTCAAAACTGCCAAGACAAAAATCAAAGTTACCAATACAAAGTCTTAGTGTGCTATAATACAAGATTAGGCACAATATTGGTCACTTACGAAAGATCTGCAGTTGTTAAAAGACCTCTCTGCCTTGAGTAGCAACCTTGAGAGGTGTCCCAGCTTAAGGAGACATCACCACCATGCACCCAGCTGCTTAGCAGGGAGAGCTCTAAGGCAGCTCGCTTAGACTGTCATATTTATGGAATAAAGTGGTTGGCTTTTCGTCAAATTACATGTGATGGGAAAGGTATGCATGAGACTCCTCGCACCCACAACTGTCTTTGTTCCTTGATAAATGAGTCTTGGAAAACTCACCTACTATTCATGTGTTAATTGCATGATCAGTGTTCCAAGTTCATCTGCATCAATGCTCACTGTGCCACGCTGCTCGTTTGTGGGTTTTCAGAGAACAGATTGGAACTAGAAAAGTTCTTGGCCCCATTATGGCTTAGGCCTTTACCTCCTTTGGAGCCTGTACCAAACTACCACTAATTTGGTTGAGTCAAGTGTATCTGTCACAAATGGGAATTTGCAGTCACAAGTATTCAATTAAGAAACAGAAATACAGCGTGTGAATGAAAATTAACCTCCAGAGTTTGACATTTTAATGTAAAACAGAAAACTCTTCACTTACAATAATTAGTTACCAAATTACATATTTGAATCACTTTGAACTACAAATAAATGGAATAATTGTCCCATATACAGCAAACCTGAAAATGGAACATGTCAAATTATTTCCTGTGTATTATTATATCAGCTTGCCTTTAATGTTTTACACTGACTTTTTGATGCATGTCGATTCAATGAACTATAAAAAGCAAATTGTCATTCGCACTTGTTGCTAGCAGGGCATCACAGCCATATTTTTGTATCTCTGCTCTATCTGAAGTCTGGAACAGGCTGGCACAGACACAGTAAATATGTAATTTTGTTATCATTAATGAAATCCAAGGGGGAAAGAAAAAGCTCTTTGTAGGAGGATAGAAACAAATCCAGCCTTTCAACACAGCAGTTGTTTTCCATTTTTTTCCCTGACTGCCTCAAGGAAGAAGAAATGTTTTTTTGTGGAAATAGCTTTGTAAATGGTATAAATAGCATGTGTAAAGAGAAGCTCTGAGAATTTTCTTTTTGTATATTAGTTTTGAGATCACCTACAAAGACTAATGATTTACAATGTTTGAACAGTTGCAGGGTGAAGCAAAGGCTGGAGCACTGAAATAGACCAGGAGAGATGTGTTTCATTTCCTCAGTGGTCTGTCATTACATTTCATTTAATTTTGTCAGGATCTGAGTTTTGTATTTTCCTATGTCTGTAAGTGCTCTAACTGGCTAGAGTAGACTTAAGATCATAGGATCATAGGATATCCTGAGTTGGAAGGGACCCATAAGAATCATCGAGTCCAACTCCTGGGACTTCTTCCCATCCACTGGGTTTTGGGCAACATCTGACACTTCAGACAGGGCTTGTTCTTCAGGATCACTCTTGTTATTGTTAATGTGGATATTATTACTCTTGTTAATGTGGATGTTATTACTGATCTCATTTGAGAACAAGCAGGCTGGCAGAACAGCATGACCAGACTTTCAAAGAAATTCAGAAGCCCACCAATGATAGCAAATTCTTTAGATCAATAATACAACAGGGTTTTCTTAACAGTTCTGGAATACGTCCTGTTTATAAAGTTTGAAATTGATAATTAGTTTTCATAAGCAAATCAATAAAATTGTTTTCTACTAATTAATACATAAATTCTATATAGCACCAGATGTCAAATATATATGCAGTTTGATCCTTAGCATGATTTGCTATTGTTTTTATGATAGCAGCGTCAGAGGTATTCACAGATTCACAGATTCACAGATTGGTAGGGGTTGGAAGGGACCTCTGGAGATCATCTAGTCCAACCCCCCTGCTAAAGCAGGATCACTTAGAGCAGGTTGTACAGGATCGCGTCCAGGCGTGTTTGAATCTTTCCAGAGAAGGAGACTCCACAACCTCTCTGGGCAGCCTGTCCCAGTGCTCGGTCACCCTCACAGTGAAGAAGTTTTTCCTCATGTTCAGATGGAACTTCCTGTGTTCCAGTTTGTGCCCGTTGCCCCTTGTCTTGTCACTGGGCACCACTGAGCAGTGGATCATCGTCTTTGCTCTTGACAAGTTGTGGCACCCTCTCAGCAATGTCTCAGATCTTGGCTCCCGGAAGGCAGCACACCTCCTGTGACTCCCTCTCAGGTCAGCAGATGGACGCCTCGGTGCCCCTTATCAGAGAGTCACCCACTACGAGTACTTGTTGTTTCTTTTTACGGTATCCACTGTGTGCTGCTGGTACAGTTTCTCCTTGCAGACCTTGCTCGTGGGTGTCTACAGCTGTTCAAGCTTCACATCTGGTTTTGGTTGTGAAGCTGGAGGGTGGAGACTGAAGCAGAGCCCTGCTTTCATGGGTCACCAGGGTCCAAGGTGCCTCATTCTCAGTGGTGCCCACTACAGGTACTTGGTTATGGAACCACCCATCTATCTCTGACTCAGCCCCTCTAATAGTGCACAACCTTTTAGCTGCTTCCTACAACTCTGCCACCTGACGTAACAGATCATCAACCTGTGCACACCTTGTGCAGGTACTGACCTTTTTACCGGGAGAAGGGTCTGGGCACTCCCTGCAACGGACCACCTGTACTGAAGTGTCCTTCCCTGCCACTTCTGTCTGGGTGTGCATCAGATATCTCAGGGGAGATGTTCTCTGTATCCTTCAGACTGCCTTGCCTCCTGCAGATTTCTGTATAAACGCACACACAGAGGCCAAGAACAGCTGGAGAAGGAAAGTTGGATGTGATAATAAATGAATTGGTTTGCTAATACGTTGTTTCCCAAGGGGAAGAAAAGTGTTGCCATCAAATTGTGCTTCAGTGTTGCAATTATTCATGACAGTCTTTGGCTCAAATCCTGGAAATATTTTTGAATGTTGTGGTGGGTTGACCCTGGCTGGAGGCCATGTGCCCAGCAATGCTACTCTTATTATTCCCCCTTCTCAACTAGCCAGTGGAGAGAAAATATAACAAAAGGCTCGTGGGTCGAAATCTCTTACCAATTACTGTCATGGGCAAAACAGACTCAACTTAGAAAAAAATCATCTAATTTATTACCAAGCAAAACAGAGTGGAGCAATGAGAAATAAAACCAAATCTTAAAACACCTCCCCCCACCCCTCCCTTCTTGCTGGGCTCAACTTCACTCCCCATTTCTCTCCCTCCTCCCCCCCAACGGCACAGGGGGACGGGAATGGGGGTTGTGGTCAGTTCATCACACGTTGTCTCTGCCACTCCTTCCTCCTCAGGGGGAGGACTCCTCACACTCTGCCACTGCTCCAGCCTGGGGTCCCTCTCACAGAAGACAGTCCTCCACCAACTTCTCCAACATGAGTCCTTCCCACAGGCTGCAGTTCTTCACCAACTGCTCCAATGTGGTCCCTCTCACGGGGTGTAGACCTTCAGGAGCAAACTACTCCAGCATGGGTCCCCCACGGCGTCACAAGTCCTGCCAGCAAACCTGCTCTGGCGTGGGTTCCTCTCTCCATGGGGCCACAGGTCCTGCCAGGAGCTTGCTCCAGCGTGGGTTTCCCATGGGCCACAGCCTCCTTCAGGTGCCTGCACCTGCTCTGGTGTGGGGTCCTCCATGGCCTACCGGTGGAATCTCTGCTCCCTGTCATCCTCCATGGGCTGCAGGTGGAATCTCTACACCCCCTCATCCTTCCTCCATGGGCTGCAGGGGGACAACCTGCCGCACCATGGTCTTCACCACGGGCTGCAGGGGGATCTCTGCTCTGGTGCCTGGGAGCACCTCCTCCCCCTCCATCTGCACTGACCTTGGTGTCTGCAGAGTTTCTTACATCTTCTCACTCCTCTCTCTGGCTGCAAAAGCTGTTGTTCCTTTTCTTTTTTTTTTTTTTTTTTTTTTTCCTTCTTAACTATGTTATTACAGAGGTGCTACCACTGTTGCTGATTGGCTCGACCTTGGCCAGTGGTGGGTCCGTCTTGGAGCCGGCTGGCGTTGCCTCTGCTAGGGGAAGCTTCTAGCAACTCCTTGCAGAAGCCACCCCTGTGGCCTCCCAACTACCAAAACCTTGCCACACAAATTCAAAACAAATGTAACTTTAGAGTGTACTTGCTTTGAGAGAACTGGAGCCTAATTTTTTATGTTACTCTGGCACTTGCAACACTCCATATTTACACTACCATCAATATGATCTTATGAAAACAAATTACCCATTTTTTCAATGTAAATATATTTCATAACAGATCAGAGCAAAAAAAAATGAAACTTTATAGAACTGATTCAGAATAAAATGTTTTTGAAGATCACTAAAATTTATGTGTCATTTGCTGTGCCACAGGTGCTTCCAAGTTTTCAGATTACAGTCTTGACTATTATCACCCACCCTACCAGTTGGGTCTATATTTTACAGAAGTATCTTACTCACCACAGACTCTAACTTACCACAGACCTAAAATCACTGGATATTTTTTGCTAACTTGAGTATTTTTCTTTCCAATCTTAATTGAAATCTTTTCAGCTGGCAAAACTGCCAAATAGCAATTATTTACAAAAAAAAAAAAAGCCAAAAACCACAACATAATCAAGAAAATACAACTGTTGTTATTGCTTTGGTTTTATATACTTGCTAGCTCTGCGTGTGTTGGGGAGTAACAGTGAAGTGATCAGCCAAGTAATGGGTAATGAAGCAATACAGGATAGTGAGATGATGCAAGACTGATGAGTGTGTTGGGAAGTGAGCATGGTACAGACCCAGAATGGAGGAACTAATTATGAACATGAAATACGAAGTTCTCCTCAGGGCTTCTCTCAATCCATTCTCCACCCAGCCTCTAGCTGTGCTTGGGATTGCCCCAACCCACATGCAGGACCTTGCACTTGGCCCTGTTGAACTTCATGAGGTTCACATAGGCCCACCTCTCCAGTCTGTCAAGGTCCCTCTGGATGGCATCCCTTCCCTCCAGCGTGTCAACTGCACCACACAGCTTGGTGTCGTTGGCGAACTTGCTGAGGGTGCACTTGATCCCACTGTCCATGTCGCCGACAAAGATGTTGAACAGTGCTGGTCCCAGTACTGACTCCTGAGGAACACCACTCGTCACTGTTCTCTACTTGGACATTGAGCTGTTGACCACAACTCTTTGAGTGCAACCACCCAGCCAATTCCTTAAGCCTGTACTGTTTGCTACTTCATTGATAATCAGCTGCAAAGCCATATTTCAGCTGTAGTGAAAATCCATTGCCAATCCACTGCCATTTCCTGTGTTACTCATACTGTGTTGTTTT
Organism: Grus americana; assembly: GCF_028858705.1. Classification (NCBI taxonomy): domain Eukaryota; kingdom Metazoa; phylum Chordata; class Aves; order Gruiformes; family Gruidae; genus Grus; species Grus americana. The sequence goes on along the minus strand of NC_072859.1, from coordinate 933,502 downwards.
CCTGGAGGCAGGTTAATTCTACAGCTTTTCAGCTGAGCTATGTCTCTTTACACACAGTGGTTTCTGATGACCTCCCTTGTCAAGGGATGTAAAAAGGCCAAGTGACTACAGCTATTGAAAAAAGAGGTGTGGGAGTAAAGCAACTAAAGTTATAGGTTTCCCACTCTCCTTTACTTCTCATCAACAAATCATAGGGAGAAATCCATAGACTTGCAGAAGGGATCTGAACATACTCGCATAAGGATATACTGAAGGTGGGTGTCGTAGTTCTGCATTCCAATATCTGATGTCAACTTGTGGTCATTCAATAGTTAATTTAAAACACGAGCCCTGCCACTCTGGTTTTCCAGGGTGAGAGAAGGGAGCTGAGAGTGTCTTCAACACTCTTTATCCCCCATAGTGAACCCTTTCAACAAAGAGTGCTGCTGCTGCTGCCTTTAGCCTTTAAAATATCGGGGCGGGGGGGCAGGCGTCCATGCAGTGGGACCCTGAAAATGTAACATGGACCATCCCATCTGCACACGTTATATGTCATTCTGCAGGGGCAGAATCTTTAAGGATCTTTAGAAAGGTCTCCACAGTTCACAGATTTTCTCTTATACTCAAGAGTTGTGCTACCTAGTTGATATGTTTAAATTTGTCTCTAAGTTGAGGTTATGCTTTTGCAGTCATGTTTTTTTTCTCCTTCTATAACTGATTTTTCTCAAATATAAAGGTTCCATTTGTAGACAGCTTGGCCTTAGCCTAATTCTTTCAAGTTTCTTCCTGCTCTATAGCTAATATCTTTTGTTGATTTAATAATCTGTGACCTATTTCTCACAGGAGGCCTTGTACATACTCTTGTAAGCATCTGTTTTCAACCCACAAATGATAAATCCTCTCCACTATACCCTGCAGTAAAGCCACTTTACAACTCTCATTCTTTTTATTTTCTGTAAATGTTTTCAATCCAGTTACCCTAATTATCCCAAGAATTTCCTGAGGCAGATCCTGTCCAGGTGCCCCATAATGTAGAAGTTTGCTTACAAATTTTAACACTGTGGGCACATTTGAAAGAATATCAGTCCGTTCATCACATGAGATTCTATATCCATCATCTCTAGAATACTCACAGCAATACTGGATCCTGGCAACTACACCAGATTTTACGAGATGCTATAAGGCCCCTGCCTCCATTGGACTCCAGGACTTGGTAATTCCTTTTGCCCAGCTGTTGGAGCCCAACCCAGTATGCCTGGAGACCCACAGGTTTCTCCTCCCCAGAACAATGGATGTGTCTACTGCTTTCCCAGGTGCAGGTTCATCCAGTAGAAAGGCTGCACAAAGGACTGACACAGCCAGCCTAGTACAGCTTGAAGTCTGCGAGCAAATTACACCTACACAGCAATGCACATTAGGTTTGGAGAAAATTTAAATACTATGGTTGGTCCAGTTTCTAAAACTCAGGCAAAAGGGCTCTACAACCCACAGTCTCAGTGCATTTGCTGGTGCTTAGACTCTCATTTTCAATTTCTGGCACTGCGCACTGTGGCAGATGCACCCGCCCCAACAAAGCCCTGACAAAGATCAGATAAGATCTGACAAAAGCCTGTGAAAACCTAACAAAGACATGACAAAAACTTCCTGCAGTTCATGTTACGCCCACAAGTTGGTGGTCATTTTGGTTGAAAGGCGAAGAAGTTTGGGTCTTTGTCCAACACAAGGGCTACATGACCATGTATGACCACCAGTCAGATTCAAATTGGGTATAAATGGGACCCCACGAGAGAGCCATTTTGAGTCAGTCTCCCTCAGAGCAGCAGGTCTGCCATCAGGGGCTCTCCCTGTGGGTTGGGACGACACCTACGGTTCATCTTCTGTACAGATTGAGAGACCTCATCTTACATGGGTGAGTGATTTTGCGCATTTTGGCTCATCAACCATAAACCTTAAGAGTTCTTAAGTCGGTGATGCAGTATTAACTCCTGAACCTGTGGATTGTTACTGTTTGTCGGAGTCTCAAAGCGGTTTCAGTTAGAGTAAAAATTAGTTTGATTTTGTTACCATTTTGTAAAAATAAATTCTGTTTTAGTCAGTCAGCCTGGCTTGGTTTGTGAGGTTCCATGACACACACACATGGGCTCCTGTGACCTGTGGTCTGACTTCATTTGCTTGCACTCGATTTAATTTCATGCCAGTCTCCACAAGCACTGGTAGTTAAATCCTCATTCATTCTGGTTACTGGCACCACAGACACACACGCCCCTGTGAGGCATGGTCCAACTCCGGTTTCTGGCATTTGATTCACTGTACTACAGTTTCTCCAGTTCCTTGCACTTAGAAGTTGCAGCACTCACACACTGAATAGAGTGAAATTACACAGATAGTCAAGAATAGATTCAGTAAGAAGATAGGACAGACTGCTGTGATAAAGTGCAGGGTTCAGGTAGACAAGTATTTGGACCAGCAGCTACTTACATGCAACCAGCCTTTTTTATCCCCTTTTCTCTCTATTTTCACACAACTTCTCCTCTGCGATCAACGCAGATCCTGGCCTTTTCTCCACCTTTGCACCTTCCTCTAAACCTGCCATGATAAATTTTGCACAGGACCCCACAGGTCTCCTTCAAATCTCCCGTACTATGCTACTCTTGCTTCTCCCTTCTGATCAGTTGTGAAGTTCAAGTTGGCTCTCTTCAAAGGTAGGCCCATGTAGTTTCTTGATGGCCAATCAATCAATAGCTGGAGAATTCTGGTCTTCACTAATGTCTCCCATATCGCCTACCCACTTGTCAAGTTTATGTATACGTGCATTTAATTTACCACATTCCTTGTTATTCTTTTTTTTTTTTAATATACTTAATTCTCCTTAACCAGATCCTTTCACGTTCCACACACCTCTTGCGGATATTGTACACACAGAGAAAATAAGAGAAGTTATTAACTTAGCCCAGTCAATGACCTGGACTAAGATTCTGCTTTGTATCATACTTGAATTATGAACGGTCATCCCATGACAATTTGCAGTAAAACTGATTTTCCTGCTTCTCTCCTTAAAGCCATTTTTTCATGATCACAGGGTGCCAAAATTCCTGTGAGTTGTTGCAAGACAGAGATATTGGATCTATGAAATAGCAGCAAAGATCAAAGGAAAAATGTGGAAAAAAATACCCCATTTGGTTCCTGAAATTAGCCTTCCTGTGAACACTAACTTTATTTAAAGATGGCTTACCTGCAAAGAAATCACCTGGCACTGGACTGATCTGTCTGCGTATATCTGGATTATAGTATTGATACTATTAAAGTAATGAGGCTGAAAGTGGGGAACAAGGCAAAGACAGCAAAAATAAAGATTTTGTTTTGTATTAGGCCTTTGTATATCTTCTAAAATAAAAGACATAATGCTGCTAATAAATTGTGCCCTCAGCGGAGTCTTTATGCTTTTCCATCTCAGAAAAAAGCACAGTAGAGTTTGCCGTTTGTATCAGTTACCCAGGTACGAATGGCATCTGAAATGAAAGGATAGCTTGTATACAAGTCCCCTTAAGATGATGATTTATCCTTTCATTCTTTCTTTGCTGTTGACACATTTATGGTTTGTGTGCAGCTCGCACTTTGCTAACAGAGGGCAGAGGCTTCCCTAGGTCTGCCTTAGATCAGCACCATGGGAAGTAGCTAATCATTCCTCTCTTAATCACAGGCTTATTCATTAACATACTATGACAAGGGTAACATAACTTTGTGAAATGAGATGTACATGAACAACAAAACCAACATGTTTTATAAAACCCAGGAAATATCAGTAGGAGTTTTATTGTCCTTTATGCTAGTTTTCATATGAACATTAGAATAAACTGAATTCATGTTACAGTTGTCCCTACAGTGACTGCTACTGTACTGATTCGAAATAGTTTCTAAATACATAGATGATTTTTTACTTCCTAAGTTTCAGCTAAAATCCAAGTAAAACTCTGTGATGTATTTTTGTATCTTTTGGCTCCTTAGCATTGTGTTTGTTCTCCATAAATTGCCTCCTTTTGGATGATGTGAAGGTAATACTTTGTTCTTAACTCAAATGTAAGAGGAAGAGAAAAGCATGGAATGGAAATAGCTCAGCAAATATTCTAACTTCTTGCAGAGGTCTTCAGTACACCATACATGATAACTTTCAAATGTACTTTTTATGAAGTCCTGTATGCATAGCTGTAAGCAATAGACCTGTAAATTATCTACCCAAGATAAAACTGACCTGAGTACGGGATGTTTTAGTACTGCAATCCACACTTACTGCAACTGGTTAGTCAGGATTCATTTATTTGCAGGGTACACCTTGCCAATGGGTATTAATTTCTTGCTTGTTCACTTTGATTCCAAGGCTAATGCAATCTCTTCCCCAGTGCCTAGCTGTCAGACTTCTGATTTATTTAGATGATAATCTGATAGCAGCTCCCTGCAGAGAGGCATTGTCAGGCTGCATCATACTCTCAGTCCACTTGATCTCTGCCCTGTGGATTCTAATCAAGAAAGTAAAGTCACTTTGAATACCCTATCACTTACTAGACTTTATAATAATCAATTTCTTTTAAAAAAAATGAAGCCAATTTCATAAGAAATTAATAAGTGAGGCTTGAAACAAATTTGTCAGATAATTTCTATGGATAGGTCATTGGATTCTTTTGTTAGTTTGTTCTTGATTTTAATTTTCATTATAATATAAGCTAAGAAGGGACCATCATTGTCTATCAGACTATATTAACCAGTTTTGTTAATAATTTCCCTTGTGCCATTTTTTTCATTAATCTTAAGATTTCTTAAGAACTTGAAATACTGCAACTTTGTTGTCTATACTAGACTATATTAAATGGCTAATTTGAAGGGCTAGTCAGTGGATATCGCTGAAGAAAGCTGCAGAGGGGTTGCATTCAGATTTGGTTTGTTGAAAGTATTCTTTGGTTTGGATGTTCACAGGGGGTTTGGTTGGTTGGTTCGTTAGTTGGTTTGGTTTGTTTTTTCCTAAAGCCTGCAAAACAGGCTTAGGAACAGTCTGAGAACATCTTCATTTTGGAATGAAAAATAGCTTGTCATGATGCTGCCTGAAGTTCTGGGTTATAATGAAAATATATATACAGATCTTTTAAAATAAGTGTGTGTGTGGGGGGGGGGGGGGGGGAATCCAGAGGAGCTTCCCAGTAGGAAGGAATTTCTTATCATTTTCAGACTACTGTGTTCTGTGATAATGGATGGATTTACTGCTCAATATTTAGTTGATAACACATATTTTATAAAATGAATTGCAAAAAAGTATTCCGGGAAGTTCCAGATTACTGGAAAGGTACTGTAAATGATACAGTTGCGCTTCAGAATCAAACTTTAAAAAAGCAGAACGAGTGCTTTGAATTAGGCATAGACAAACAAATATTTCGTTAGAAATATATTTCTCTCTGAGATTTGAAATGCAGCAGTCTTCTAAAGGGTGGATTTTCTTGAAATGATCCTAAACAGGCAGGTGTTTTCAAAACTAATACTCTCATAACTACTATTAATGGATACTACTCTACAAAATTCAAGAACAAAATACTTTTTATTACAAAAGCATGGAGTGACTCTGGTATGATTATACTAACCATTAGTCATACAAGTAATAAAACACAATTTCTGCCTAGGAGAGTTTACTTTAAAGTAGACAAGGCATGCAATAAATGGAACTAGAGGAGATTATTGTTTGCAAATGAGGAACTCAGGATAAGGACATATAAATCACTTGTGCAAGGCTGCACACATTCAACAAAGGTGCGCTAAGATACTTCAGTATCTAACTAACAGACTTGGTACCTTGAGTCTCTGAGTTTCCTACTAGATACTCATGCTGGCACATGTGTTTGAGTTTGCTGGCAGTCCAGCTGGCTGGGTGAAATATGACAGGCATATTGACTACTAAATTCTTATACACTACAATACTTCAATAGCTTTATTTTCCTATTTTTTATTTTATTTTCATTTTCAAGATACGAAGATTTAATTTATGCCTCTCTTCCTATTTATGTTCTTGGTGTTCATACTTTCATCTCTAAATTCACTTTATGGTTCATTCATAATTAAATCTATTCAGCCCCCTGATCTCAAGAAAGCTAAGACAGATCTACATCATAGATCTGTAGCTGCAAAGCATTCCAAAGATACCTGAGCTTGTTTAAAACTAGGTGATTCAAGTTCTGGCATCAGTCTAGTCATACAAGCACAGTGCTAAGAATACCTAAAAAGGCCAGAGAAAAAGTCGAAAGGGAATGTGCTCTGCACACAGCCAACGAAGGCATCTCTCGCCTTCACTGCTGTGACTATGATCAGACATATTTTTGCTTCAACAGCTTATTTGGTAAGTCAGGCTGCATAATTCACCTCTGCCGATTGCCACAGCACAGTTCTTTCCATGTAATGCGTTACCACTTAAACACTGAAACTTAAGAACATCAAGCAAAACCATCATATATTATCATTTCTTGGGACTTCTCATCAGACCTGGCACAGGTTTTCCCACAATGAAGATTTAAGACCCTTTAAATAATACATTTTGAAAATTATGCTTTTCAGTACAAAGCTTTGGTGCCCAAGATACTGTGGATCAAAAAGAGATTTAGAGTATTTAGATAGAATTGTCCAGATAAAATTGTCCAAATAATGAATATGGGATTGGCACACTAATGACTTAGTATCCAGAATATTCTGTCTTGGATTTACTTTAAGATAGAACTAACACTTCCACTGTAACAGGTTTTAGAGACCTCAACCCAAGACTGATTGCTGTTGTTACGAGTGCCCCACGGAACTAGCTACAGAGTGGTTCAAATTAAATACTGGCCCAATATGGTTCATTTTCTTCTCTATAGAATTCATATTCTATATCTTAGTGCATCAGTTATATACATATATTTAATTTAAGGCAAAAAAGTGAATATGTTGGACATTGCACTTACAAATATTCATGCAGAGTTGCTTACTTGCTTACCTGGCTTTAGTATGCCAGCTCCATGATTCCAGTGTACAAGTTAGGAATTTTGGGAATATGAACTAGAATTTAACATCTTCCTGAAGCACTTCTAGCCACTGGATTCACATCAAGAAGTCACATTTTTTTAAGGTCACAGATGAACAGAGCTCTATCTTGTGCTGTCCAGTTTTGTTATCTTTTGATAGTGGGTATAATGTACTGCGGCGGCTGCTGACTGCAACATCTCTGAGTTTTTCATCCTAAGAAAAGCTTCCATTAGCAGGACAGTTTGTAAATCCTTCCTGAATATCCTTTTAAGAGCCAGAATAAGCAATTTAACTGGCATATTTGAACTCACCTGACAAAGCTGGGGATTTAATTAAGAATAACAGTTAAACAGTACAAGTGTGCTCCATGCTTATAAAGACCACTCTGAATCAAAGGAGTGATTTACACTGATCAGCTCAAGTCAGAAGTTGGTTTTACTATAATGCATAGACAGTATCTCCGTAACGTTATGAAGGAATGATCTTCCCGGGGATAATCCAATTGACCTAGATCTCTAAGGAAATTAAGCACTGAAGCTAAGTGCCACAATATTGATCTTTTAAGAGATGGAGTTGACATTGACATTACTGCATTATCCTGCCTCTTTTACCATATGTGAAGCAAATTCAGTGCCTCAGAAAGATTATCCAAAAATTCCCTAGGCTTAAGATATCTCTTCCCCATATTTATGGGGAAGCAGTCAACAGGAAACTGAAAAGGTGGAAGAGTCAACTCCCATGCCTCAGCCTCTGTCCTCTCAGGATCTGCAACCTTCTATTCATGCCTAACAAAACAAGCATATCTTCAGGGGTTTTTTTTCGGTTGGGTTTGTTTGGGGTTTTTTTTGGTTTTTTGGTTTTGTTTTTGTTTTTTTTTTAAATGGAGAATTAAGAAGGATTCCTTCTTTTTCTTCTTAAGAATTTGACTGGAAAAGTCTGTGTAGGAAGCACTGGCTATTTCCTTTACTGGTTTAGTTTTGGGTATTTAGATTTTTAGCTGGGTCTGGGGAAATGAATGTAAATTTTTTTCTCCATTTCCATACAGGATTCAAGAACAGATCTTCCCCCCAAACTCTGTCACAGAATTCCAAATCTCTTACTTGGGGATCTGAAGTAATTGCAAGTAGTCCCTTCTCACTTTGAATGCTGGATTAGGAGATGCAAGTTCAAATCCTTTCAGGAAAAAGAGAGATTTGAACTTTTGGGACCAGTGTTACAGGTGCTCTGTGCACTTGAATATTATATAAAAGGAGACCATCACACTTCTCTGCCATTATTTTAAAATGTAGCATTAGCAGTGAGAGATCCAACGTCTGTCTCTGCTGGAGGTGCTGTAGAAAGACCAGATTGAGACCCTCACTGGATTTAGGATAAGAATTGTAAAGTTTACCATATTTTTCTCAGACTTAGGTACTAGAAAGTTACTGAAATACCCAATTCTCCCAAAACAACGTGGCTTGTCTCATCCTGACATTTTGAGAACACTACAAATTGCAACTTCTTTGGTACAATTCCATGCGTAAGAGGCAACCCAGGCCTTTTTTATTTGTTTGTTTTCCAAAGATATAGGCAAATGAACTAGTTGCTGAGCAGCTAGATGCACCACCCGTGACATGTAAGTCTACATGCACACTCCTGACCTTTCATTTGGAAAAACTCAAATTGTGTTGATTTTTACCAGGAAGCAAGAGTTTACACATTGTAGTTACTACAAGTTCACACCTCGGTTTGGCTCATATTAACTTTTCCTTTAGAAGTTTAAACTTTCTAGAATTCATCCAAATTCCATCTAAATACATGCTAATTTGCTTAGGTAAAAAGAAATCAGACAGGAAAATTGTATCTCCAAAGCTTGGTAGTAGAATGGCATTTTTGCATTTTTTTCCTGTAACTACTGATGAGAAACACAACAGATTGCAGCTCAGGAACAAAATAAAACATTTATCTCCTCTGTAGTGAGTAATAGCCTATGCTGCCTTGGAAAGACACAAGTTTATCACTTTATTAAATATATTTGGATATTAAAACTTTTTTTTTCCAGGGACTCCAAATCAAAGAAAAAATAAACAAGGTATAACTCAACTTAAAATCTGTTCTGTCAACCACAGCTAACTGTCCTCATGACACAGACAGATGTCTAGAGTTGCTATGTACTAGAATGTGTGCTTGTAAATAAAGACAAAATAGCAGCCTTCCAATCAAAATTGAGAAGATGCATGGAGGAAACAAAAAAGATGCACTCAGTAAACTTGCAGGATACAAACAACTGTATTTTGCTCCGCACAGCTCAGTACTTCATTGTAAGCATTATTAGTTATATTGTGGAAATAACGTAATTTTCCTCTCAGTCCTTGGCACTTCAGTAGCAGAGGGACAACTTTATCCGAGACAAGCCACGACAGGTGCTCCACCCCCAGCTTCCAGCAAAAGTCCAGCCCCCCGCAGGCAGACACCTGTGCTGTTTGCCCTGGAAGTGATGCCCCTCTCCTGGGCACATGCCCAGTTGTGGACTGTCAGGACCAGCCAGTTCCCTTCCAGTTTACCCGGAAGTACATCAGAGCAGGATGTTCCTTCAGCTGTGTACACAGCATCCACCATTTTGTTTTAGCCACCATTCCACAGCAGGGAGCTGCCACTTTGTTAAAAGTTTTCATCCCTTCCTGTGATTAACTGATGGCCATTTCTTGGCGCTGTCGTACCCTTGTGTTCGTAGGCAGCCCTGTGATCGGCTGCAGAACCCTGGAGCTGTGCAAAGACACAGTCAGGCAGCAGGAAACAGTGACACTGGATGGCATCAGTAATCAGGGGTTTAGGCAGCACCCAGCTCTGACAGCCCAGAGTAGCAGGATTGAACCACTGTGATAGCTCCACAGTGATCTGTTCTTTCAGGATAAGCTTTTATTGAATGGCATGGATTTAAGAATTAAGCCAATGAGCAGCAAAATCAGCTTTTGTTGGGTGAGCTCCACAGGAGCAGGAGCCTCCAAGCTGGTTATTATCTCTGCATCGCAATTCCTGAAGAAGTGTGGGTGGCACCTGGAGTGCATTTGGAGCATGCTGAGGCATTACTTACAGCCAACACTAAATACTCAGGGGACCACATGGGTAAAGTGTTCGGCATGCTGGCTGGCAGTTGTCTTAAACCACCAGGAAAATTTATTTCTGGAACAGCTGCAGAAGTTTAATGTTATTGGGTTAATAAATAATGATTCTTTTTACAACAGTTATGCTAGGAACCCTTTCCATGTTGTGGTACCCCAAATTCTGTGGCCCTGTATGTGGATGGTGAGGAAAAGCCAGCAAAACCACTGCAGCCTGATCTTAAGAATGACTGCTGTGTGAGAGAATACACACAGATCATTCAAATGATTGGCAGCCATAGGAAAGACAATTCCCAGCTAGCCGACAGGTAATAGTTTGCCCCGGCTGTATCCGTTTTGCCTTTGCCCTGTCTCCAGACCAAGAATGTGCTGATCACTATTCCCTGATGAAAACATGAAACCTGAGAGCAGAAGCACATTTCACTGAGGCCTTGGCCACCACTGTTAATATGACCATCTATGATGTATGTGGTGGGTTGACCCTAGCTGGAGGCCAGGTGCCCACTTAAGCCGCTCTATTGCTCCCCCTCCTCAACTGGACAGTGGAGAGAAAATATAACGATAGGCTCGTGGGTCGAGATAAGGGAGAGCTCGTTCAACTAATTACCATCATGGGCAAAACAGACTCAACTTAGAAAAAAAATCATCTAATTTATTACCAAGCAAAACAGAGTAGAGCAATGAGAAATAAAACCAAATTTTAAACACCTCCCCCCACCCCTCCCTTCTTGCTGGGCTCAACTTCACTCCCCATTTCTCTTCTTACTCCCCCCCAGCGGCACAGGGGGACGGGGAATGGGGGTTGTGGTCAGTTCATCACACGTTGTCTCTGCCGCTCCTTCCTCCTCAGGGGGAGGACTCCTCACACTCTGCCACTGCTCCAGCCTGGGGTCCCTCTCACAGAAGACAGTCCTCCACCAACTTCTCCAACGTGAGTCCTTCCCACGGGCCGCAGTTCTTCACCAATTGCTTCAGGGTGGGTCCCTTCCACGGGGTGCAGACCTTCAGGAACAGACTGCTCCAGCATGGGTCCCCCACGGCGTCACAAGTCCTGCCAGCAAACCTGCTCTGGCGTGGGCTCCTCTCTCCACAGGGCCACAGGTCCTGCCAGGAGCTTGCTCCAGCGTGGGCTTCGCACAGGGTCATAGCCTCCTTCAGGTGCCTACACCTGCTCTGGTGTGGGGTCCTCCACGGGCTACAGGTGGAATCTCTACACCCCCTCATCCTTCCTCCATGGGCTGCAGGGGGACAGCCTGCTTCACCATGGTCTTCACCACGGGCTGCAGGGGGATCTCTCCTCTAGTGCCTGGAGCACCTCCTCCCCCTCCTTCTGCACTGACCTTGGTGTCTGCAGAGTTTCTTACATCTTCTCACTCCTCTCTCCGGCTTCAAAAGCTGCTGTCTGGTGGGATGTTAATGGAATGTTGCCCTTCAAGCTTTTCAGGGCAATTTCAGAAATGGTCTTTATCTGATCATCAGAAGCAGTGCTAAGTATCGCTTTCCTCTGCTGAGGGGAGGACCAGACAAGCAGCTCCAGGAGGGAAGGGCTACTCTTCAGACACTACAACACCAGCCCAACTAGAACTTAATTTGGCTACTGCAGTAAAAAGCAATAAATAATGTTTCTATAAATACTTTAACAACAAAAAGAGAGCTAAGAAGAATCTCCATCCTTTATTGGATGTGGCCGGAAACATAGTTACAAAGGATGAGGAAAAGGCTGAGGTGCTTAATGCCTTCTTTGCCTTAATCTTGAATAGTAACACCAGTTGTTCTCTGGGTAGCCATCCCCCTGAGCTGGTGACAGGGACAGGGAGCAGAATGAAGCCCCCATAATCCAAAGGGAAATGTTTAGCGACCTGCTACACCACTTAGACACACATAAGTCTGTGGGGCTGGATGAGATCTACCCAGGTGTACTGAGGGAGCTGGCAGAAGTGCTCACCAAGCCACTTTCCATCATTTATCAGCAGTCCTGGCTAACTGGGGAGGTTCCAGTTGACTGGAAGTTAGAAAATGTGACGCCCATCTACAAGAAGGGCCAGAAAGAGAATCCAGGGAACTACAGGACTGTCAGTGTGACCTCGGTGCCAGGGAAGGTTATGGAGCAGATCACCTTGAGTGCCATCACGCGGCACGTACAGGACAAACAGGTGATCAGGCCCAGTCAGCATGGGTTTATGAAAGGTGGGTCCTGCTTGACCAACCTGATCTACTTCTATGACAAGGTGACTCCCCTAGTGGATGTTGTTTACCTGGACATTAGTAAAGCCTTTGACACCATTTCTCTAAAAGATTTTTAACAAATAACTTTTCCTAGTTGCTAGTATAGCAGAAAATGAATGTTTCCAGCACCTGTCCATGATCACAAACCATAGGGGAGGCTTTTAAAATTTATAGTCAGCACTCCTGTCGTAGACAACCTTCTGTGTCATCTGAAGGGGCCTTGTTTCTGTTGCCCACTTCTGCTTGTTCCTGACAATAGAACACTGCACTATGATCTTTTTAGGATCGTCATTGTCTGGATTTATGCCACAATCCAATGTGAGATCCCTCAGTGCCTGAAAATTGATCTTTTCTCTGTTCGTGGCATTTAGACTGATGTCTTTACTCTTTAAACAATGCTTTCCTCCAGATTGTAAGTAGCTGTAGGGTTTGGGGCTCAGTAATGTGCTCATCTGGTTGCAACTTGCTTGGCAACTTGCTTAAATAGTCACTGAGCAGGGGGCTCCAATCCCCCGGACAAGTCACAAATATCACACTGTCTGTGCCATGAGAAAGTCAATGGTTTTGCAGGGCATCTGAGAGATTGCAAAGCTCCAAGCGTGCATATGCTATAGTGAAGCATACTATAAAAATGTTAGTGTTGCGCTCCAGGGTCAGGTATCCTCTGGCATGCTTCCCTGAGACAGGGGCAACATCCTCATCAGTAAAATGCCAGAAAAACACATCGTAAGCCAGAGAAAACAGGTAACCACACAACTCACCTAGTTCTGTTACAATGGTGGCACTAGGCAGGTTGGATCACTGTTCAAATTTTTCCAAAAGATAATTTAAAAATAGTTCTGTAATTTGGCATGGGACAGGGTTTTTCTTCATATGTTCAGGTTGAAAAATGGCATCTTCTTTCAACCTGTAATCTTCAACATATTTAGCTTTTTTGTCATCATCTGTGCACCATGCTGGGTAGCATGAAGCTTCCTGCTTCTGGTAGAGGTATAGTTTTATATAATGTGAGAAAACATTGCTATGCCTCTATTCACAATGTCAAAACTCGCAGATTTCACAAACACTGTAGTCCTTCTCCAGAGCCTTTTTCAGTCCCAAATACACCAGGTACTCACAAAGGCTCGCTCTTCATCACTGTGAGTGCAGATTTCATTATAAGCCTCTATCAGGTTTACATGACAAAGTCAGGGGGGTGGGGGCCACAGAGGTGGCCTCTCTGAGTAGACACTAGGGACTGCCTCCATGCAGTTCCAGACAGCTCCAAAATGGACCCACTGCTGACCAAGGTTTCAATTCTAGGGACAGTTCGATTCAATATATTTATCAATGATCTGGAGGCAGGATTTGAATGCACCATTGGCAAGTTTGCTGATGATACTAAACTAGGAGGTGCTGTTAACTCTCTCGAGGGACAAAATGCCTTGCAGAGGGATCTAGAGCCGGAGCACTGCGAAATGATTAATGGGATTAAATTTATCAAGTCCAAATGCCAGATTCTGCACTTGGGATGGAGTAACGCTGGACAGAAGCATGGATTGGGAGTGGAGTGGCTGGAGAGCAGCGCTGCAGAAAGGGCTCTGGGGTTGCTGGTCGGCAGCCGGCTCAGTGTGAGCCCACAGTGCGCCCTGACAGCCCAGAGGGCAAACCCCATCCTGGGGGCATCAAACACAGCACAACCAGCGGGTCAAGAGAGGGGATTGTCCTGCTGCATTTATCGTTGGTGCGGCCTCACCTGGAGTACTGTGCAGTGCTGGGCCCCACAATTTAAGGATGTTATGGTACTCAAATGGTTCAGAGGAGAAAAGGAGGCTGAGAGGTGAACTTATTGCTCTCTACAGCTTCCTAAGGAGGGGATGTGGAGAGAGAGGTGTTGATCTTTTCTCCCTGGGATCCAGTGCCAGGACGCCTGGAATGGTTCAAAACTGCGCCAAGGTAGGTTCAGACTTGATATTAGGAAACATTTGTCTACTGGGAGAGTGGTCAGACACTGAAACAGGCTTCCTAGAGAGGTGGTCAGTGCCCCAAGCCTGTCAGAGTTTTTAAGAAGCATTTGGACAATGCCATTAATACCATGCTTTAACTTTTGGTCAGCCCTGAAGGTGTCAGCCAGCTGATACCACACTGATGTTTTGGTAGGTTTTTTTCCTAAGTCTGGAACTCTTCAGTTCTCCATGTTCTGCCAGCGAGTGCAGGTGCACAAAGAGTGCAAACCAGAAGATAAGGAGGCTCCAACCCTCAGCTTAAACTGCAGATCAACAAGATAAGAGCTTGTCTGCCTGCACACAGAAAAAGACTCCAATTAGATGTTAGAAGACCCCAGACCAAAAATCACCATTGGACTAAAGGACGCGTGGACAGCGCCTGAAGGGTGTGTGAGGGGCGGGTGTGTGGATCACAAGTGTATAATTGCCCCGGGACTTCTTTGTTCTTGGTCCCTCTCTTTGGAGGCACCCAGCCTGGGCTGTTCTTGCTGCTGTACCTTTCAATTAAATTAACTGTTTTATAAAATCCAATGCCTGAGACTCTGTGGCGGGAAGCCTAGGGTCAAGTCTGAAGAAGGAGGAAGCGTGCCCAAAAATAGGTGTGCATGTGTGTGTGCGACACCAAGAATGGTGTGTGAATGCTCGTGCAGCAGCTTGTCCTTTAATAAAAACATCTGTCATAAAATGAAATTAGGCATGTAACCTAGCTGGACTGTTGTACTTTAGCTTCTTCCTTTCAATTACTTCAGTTATAAGAACATGCTTAGACCTATAGCCCTTATCAAAAGGGGAAAGGAAGAGATTGAGAAAAGCTAGGTTTTAATTGCCTTAGTGTTCATACTGAGAATTGCTTTTACATTCTGACAAAGTATTAGAAACTGAGCAATGTGAACTTTTCACATAAACTGATGATCTTAGCATGGATAAACAATGTTTTCTCTTGGTAAGCTTTCTAACTAGAGGGAAGCAAGTCAATTTTTCTGATCCAAGGGACAGATTTAGCCAAAAGGAGGCACTGCTCACAGAGGTGACCCTGCAAATCTGAACAAGAGCAGGAAGTAAGAGGCCCTATAATGGGAGGACATGCTATAGATTATGTCCTGAAAGCCTAGGTCTTTCAACTGAAGAACTGAGAAGGGTTTTCACTTTTCTTTCAAAAGAAAAAAAGAAAAATGCTTGCTTCCTCTGCCTATATCCCACCATTTTATGTAACAGCTACATATTAAAAATATTTTAAACAATGGGTGCACTCAGTTAATTTTCATTCTCTACTGGAATAAGATCAAACTGTAGCCCAGCAAATATAATTTTTGCCATTTCTAATAAAGACCATAGACTTTGTATTGACCAGAAGGTGCAGGATATGAGGACTTCTCTGGTCATGTCTTGGCCTGAGCTGGTTCTAGTTTTGTTTTTTTTTTAAATAACTGTTCAGTGTTCAGGTGATTACCTAATTTGTTTTACCTTAATTTCTTTGAATTCTATATGCAGTGAAAGTCTGTCAAACCAGGTAAGTCACTGTAACAAACAATATTTTGTGTTATTTGGAGCTTGGAGCGGGGAGCTATTTTGCAACTTTCAAACTGTAACTGGGTACCACTGGGAAAGAAGCAGGCTGTGGTAAGGAAACATAGCAAAATAGCCCCAAGCAGACTCAAAGACTGAGGAGGAAGTAATCTCCACCATCAAAACTGATTAACCTGAATAATTCATGTTTATGACTTCTTGAGATAGCCTGCCACTTCTGTGATTGAGGAAGACTATAACTGTTGACCTTAGGTCCCAGAGGAACACTGAAATGGTTAGTATAACACAAAGAAAAGTGGATGACACTAGGAGTGATTTATTTTTGTTTGTAACTGTTTTGACAGTATTTTTCTTTGTAACAGTTTAAACAGATGCATTCCTGTATTATTTTAATAATTTGGATTATTTGACTTTTGAAACACTACTTGAACTACCAATAAGTTCTCTGGTCCCTACATATGGTGTCCTTTCTTTTGCCAACAAGACGACTAAAAAAATCCAGAACTATACCCTGAGAAATTTTCTTCACTTCCAGATAATTTAACTGGTGTACTGTTAGTCTCTCCTTTTGTAGCTGTGTCACTGCAGAAAGGAGCTAAAGTTTGTTCAGAGCAAGTAGGAAAACTGTTGATGACAGAGGAAGAACTTAATAAGGAATGTTACTTGATAGAAAAATGCTTAGGAAATTTACATTATAAGTGTCAGGGAAATCTTGTGTCCTCCTGTCAAGCCTGTTCAGCCACATCTATTCCAGCAAAGAAAACACTTCTAGGGTCTGTTTTCTGTCCCAGAGACCAAAATTGTATGGTCAGGCTCAGCTCATACTCACAGCTTCTCAAACAGTATGAATTTCATCCAAATGGGCTGCTAATAGTTGGCCCTTGACTGTGCTGACCTCCCTGGCCATGCCTTCAAATTGCCGGGGAAGGGCTTGGTGGCCTGGGAGATGATGGACCAGACACTGCTAGAACCATCCAACAGAAGGGACAATGGCATTCCAGCACCTGGGCATAGGCCTATGCATGGCTTAATTTACTAAAGTAGATGTACCTTTTCTGTATTTGTTTCCATAATTCTTTAATTAATAATAGCAACTGCCCCGTTGTTGCTAAGACTTTCTTTTCTGAGTAGCTTTGAATAAGATAGATGCTAACTCCGACTTCTTTGCAGAGAACAATGCTGTCATCTTCTACAAACTGCTTTATCTTCTGGGTCCATAACAAATCTGTTATGAAATATGAATTAATTGCCACACTCTTGTTTATTAAGCCTCAAACCATTCACATGTAACCACAGGTGTCTGATGAACACTAATGTAAGACAGTAGAACAGATGATGAGTTTAGTTACCTCTAGTACTAAGCAGGAATATTTCAGTTTATAGTAGTAAATTTAAGCACTTAAGTTTCATCTAAGTCCTAATTTAGCCTCCGTGTTTTCTGTTGGCTCTTGTCCAAAGCAGTTACTCAGACTAGAATTTGGCCAGAAACCAAGGTGAACAATTCCAAGAAATATCCTCACATAAGATTTCCCCCAGTCTGCATTGCACTGGAATGACAAAAGGTTGATAGCTTCTTTCTTTATTCCTCAATCAAAAAACTTAATAATTCCACAAGATCAGTGAAGCTGATCTAGCTTCTGAATGTATATTGCAAGCTGAACAAAATCTGTTTTCTAGAGGTCCATAAACCAGCACAAACCCTGATTTGTCTCTGAATTAACAGAAAATAAATTATGACTCTTTGTACATACTTCTATTGTAACACAGAATACTACTTCTGCACTTTCAGAGCAATTCTGATTTTGTAAACTGCAGATAATAAACACAAATTATAACCAAAATAGTTTCACAAGTACTTTTTAAACATTAGTGATTTTTTCTTTGCCATTATATAAACCCTTCTGGTACTCCATATGAAACTGCTGTTAGGGGAATTCTCCAGAGGTCGTATGGGTAACAGTATGGCTGGAATTTGGTAGCATGAATAACTGAAATTACTTCCAAAGAACATTGTTGGTCATTTGTACCTTTTCTTGCATGCCTCTGTTCAGACTTCATTTTACAGGTTCTTTTGTTGAGCTCTAATCAAAATGTATCAGTTGAGGTGCAGCACATTATGTATAACTGAAGCATCAGTCAATAATGCAAGTTTCCTTTTAATTCAAGAAAATCAGTTAATTATGTAATTGTTTGATTCTTAATTGGAGGAAATAAATTTTTCAAGATTTTGGATGAGGACAGCATATAATACTTTATATATATATTTTTTCTGAAGTGTATTGGAGATATATATGTGTCTTGGGTTCGGCTTGGATAGAGTTAATTTTCACCAGAAGCTGAGATGGGACACAGCCAGGACAGGTGACCCAAACTAGCCCAAGGGGGTATTCCATACCATGCAACATCATGCTCAGTATAAAAGAGGGCTAGTCGGGGAGGGGCCGTGCTCCAGGGCATGATCCAGCTTCAGGACGGGTCTGAGCATGTGGTCTGAGTTGTAGGTCGTTGGGTGAGAAACTGCATTGTGTATCACCAGTTTTGTGTATTCTGTTAAGTACTGTTAGTGTTATTTCCCTCTCCCTTTACTGTCCCAGTAAACTGCCCTTATCCCAACCCATGAGGCTTTGCCTTTGTCTTCCCATTCTCCTCCCCATCCCACCAGCGCAGGGGTGAGCGAGTGGCCTGGAGTGTTCAGCTGCTGGCTGGGGCTAAACCATGACAATATGCAGAACTATGGTATAATTAATCAAAATATTTTCTCCATAATGGGATTTCTTATCACAGAATCATAGAACATCTCAACTTGGAAAGGATCCATAAGCATCATCACGTCCAACTCCCTGCTCCTCGTAGGAGTACCTAAAAATAAACCATGTGACTGAGAGCATTGTCCAGACATTCCTTGAACTCTGACAGGGTTGGTGCCATGACCGCTTCCCTGGGGAGCCTGTTCCAGTGACTGACCACTCTGTCAATGAAGAACCTTTTCATAATGTCCACTCTGAACTTCCCCTGATGCAGCTTCATTCCATTTCCTCGTGTCCTATCACTGGTCACCAGAGAGAGGAGATCAGCACCTCCCCCTCTGCTGCCCACCTTGAGCAAGTTGTAGACTATAATGAGGTCACCCCTCAGCTTTCTCCAAGCTGAACAAACCAAGTGACCTCAGCAGCTCCTCAGCACAAGTCTTGCCCTTGAGATCTTTCACCATCTTGGTCACCCTTCTCTGGACATGCTCTAATAGTTTGATGCCTTTCTTGTACTGAGGCACCCAAAACTGAACACAGCACTTGAGGTGGAGCTGCACCAGTGCAGCATAGTGTGGGACGATCACCTCCGTCGACTGGCTAGCCATGCTGTGCTGGATGCACCTCAGGACACAGTTGGCCCTTTTGGCTGCCAGGGCACACTGTTAACTCATATGCAACCTGCCATCAACTCAAATCCCCAGAACTCTTTCCATGGGGCTGCTTTCCAGCCTCTCATCCCCCAATTTCTGTGTATAACCAGGATTATCCCGTCCCAGGTCCAGAATCCGGCACTTGCTCTTGTCAAATTTCATACAGTTGGTGATTGCCCAGCTCTCTAGTCTATCCAGATCTGTCAGGCCTCTCTGCCCTCAAAGGAGTCCACAGCTCCTCATAGTTTAGTTTCATCAGCAAACTTATTTCACGTACATTCAACTCCTGCGTCCAGATCATTTATAAAAAACATTAAAGAGCACTGGCCCTGAAATGGAGCCCTGGGTAACCTCGCTGGTGACTGGCCACTAGTCTGACGTGACTCCATTCACTGAAACACTTTGAGCCTGACCTCTCAGCCAATTGCTCACCCAACATGTTATGGACTTGTCCAGCTGCGTGCTGGCAGTTTGTCCAGAAGGGCACTGTGAGAGACAATATCAAAAGCTTTGCTAAAATCCAAACCCACCGCATCTACTGGCTTCCCGTGGTCAGCTAGGTGGGTGACCTTGTCTAAAAGGAAATTAAGTTGGTTAAGTAGGACTTTCCCATTGTGAACCTGTGTTTGCTATGACCCATGACTGCATTGTCTCTCAAGTGTTTTTCAATAACTCCCAGAATAACCTTCTCCATAAGTTTACCAGGCTCTGAAGTGAGACTGACAGGCCTGTAATTACCAGGGTCTTTCTTCTCACCCTTCCTGAAAACTGGGACAACATTTACCAGCTTCTAGTCAACTGGGACCTCTCCGGACTCCCAAGATCATTGAAAAATAATGGAGAGGTCCCGTGATGACATCAGCCAGCTCTTTCAGAACCCTGGGATTAATCCCATCGGGTCCCATGGGCTTATGCTGGAGCAACAAGTCTTGAACAAGGTCAGAGTCAGCTGGGAATTCATCATTCCCCCAATCACAGTCTTCCAACACAGGGCTCCAGAGTTTCCAAGGGCCGTCATCAGTTTTAAAGACGGAGGTGAAGAAGGCATTAAATATCTCTGCTTTGTCTGCATCCCTTGACCTCATCAAGTAATGGACCAATGTTACCTCTGATCCTCCTTTTGCTGTTACCATATTTTAAAAAGCCCTTTTGTTGTCCTGCACAGTGCTGGCCAGCTTGAACTCTCATCGAGCTTTGGCCACACAAATTTTCTCCCTACAGTGGCGAACAGCATCTCTGTAGTCCTCCTGTGTCACCTGTCCTTGCTTCCAATGTCCATACACTTTCCTTTTCTGCCTAAGTTCTAGCAGAAGATCACTGCTCAGCCAAGGCAGCCTTCTGACCCACTTGCTTGACTTCTGACACCTTGGAATTGCCTGCTCCTGTGCTCTTAGAGATGGCTCTTAGATGACCAGCGCTCATGGACTCAAATACCATCACAGGCAGATTCCCAAGGGACCTTACTAACTAGTTCCTTCAGCAGCATGAAGTCTGCTCTCCTCATATCCAGGGTCAAAGTTTTGCTGGCAGCTTTTCTCCTATCACCAATGTTTTGAAACTCAACTATTGCATGAAATTTATACGATTATTTACCACTCTTTTTGCCAGAAAATATTTCGACCACTATTACACTGTTGTAACCTTCCTTTTCTCTTTTAAGACAATTTCGAGCAATACATTTCTTGTATTATTTGTGCCAGTTTCCTGATAACATCTTATGAATGCATTTGCTCTGCCTGCAGCTTTTAATGAGGAATGATTCTGTTCATGGCTGTATTTGAGTGTTTCTGTTCAAGAAGCTATATTTGTCACAGTGAGTTGTTTAAAAAAATCCCACAAAAGACAGAAAAGTTTAACCAGTTGACTGTGGCTTTACTGCTCATTTTTAAAAGCAGAGCACTCCCTGCACTGAAAGTGAGCTGCTCTGTCTGAATACAAGCTAAAACTAGTTTAGTAGAAGAGTGTGAATGCCCTCCAATCCATCACTTTGTTAGCAAAAGAAAGCCTACTACTTAATAAGTCCATGGTCATGGAAGGTAGAATATTTGTATTATCTAATTTCTGAGTAATTATATCTGGTTTGGAGAAAAATATTAGTCAAACAAGGAAAATTAGTTGTCTGGTCAATAAGGTTCTGCATACTGAGTTTGTGTTTTGTCTTTATTAGTATCAGTGTCAAATTTCAATAGTCAATGAACCATGGGCAGAGCAGATAGCAGTTATTCGTGTATGTGTATGTGCCTGCAATGGAGCAAAAGAGAGTGGCTGGGAAACAGCAAGTGAGTCAAAGTAGTTTGGTGTTTTATTCAGTACATCTATTAAGTGTGAGTTGAAGACTGCTTTACAAGAACCTTTAAAAGATTTCACCTTTGGTTTGTAGGGAGTATACATCACATAATGCATACAGACCTCATCTCAGACCAGTCTTTTCACTCGCATAGATATCATTTACAAGTGGAAGTCTCTGCCTTGTAGAGTTTACATGTTAAGTTGAGCTATCAGGTAGAGTTTGGAAGAAACACAATTGTTATTGTACAGTAAGAAAACTTGGAACACACATAGTTTGTGTAACCTGACAGCGAGAAAAAGCCTAGAGCGAAACTTTGAATTGGCCTTAAGTTTCCTTCAGCACCTGAACTTCAAGCTATAACCTTTAGCAATGTGACTGTTACATGTTTTCCTCCCAGCTTCCCCTCACGCATCTAGAGCAAAAAGGCCAGTCATGTAAAAAATGGCTGTGAAAACTAATAATAGCAACATCCTACTTCTTATCCCTAGCTGAAACTGGCCAGCATTTTAACCCACAAATGATTTCTCCTGCAATAAGGAGATGTGACATTATGATTCCCACTTTTGTATTCGGCTAATGATGGTGCTTATTCAAATATTTACCCTTTTCTTACAAGAGATCATGCATGAAATGTTAACTACCCTTGTAGCATAGACAAACGCATTTTTACCAGTTAGCATTAATTTCATTAAAAGAAGAAAGGGACTATACTGCATCTAATAGCGTCATGCTAGTCCAGTGACACTTGAAGACTGCACTCATTTTGTTTTGCTATACTTATAATACTGACAAGAACTATGAACAAGGTTAAAGAAACAACTAACAGTTTTGGCCAAATCTGTCTTTTTGTCATTCCACTAATTTCAACAGGCTTATGCCAAAGATAGATTTGTCACAGCCTGCTTACAAAGTGTTACTGCATTGATGGCAAGAATCCAGTCATCTACATTCAGGATTTCTTTCCCTGGAATAAGAGAGTTTGATTGGAAAACAGAAAGTGGCAAAGAAATAGCAAAGAAACTAATAGCATGAAAGACTAATCTGTTTGTTTGGGTGGTTGGCTTTGTTTTCCCCTGGTATTAGGAAGTTTGCCTTTTTATCACCAGGATATAACTATTCCATGCTATTTGATGATGTTAAAAGCTATAGGTGAGAAGGATAATTTTAGTGTAAATTATTTGATATTATCATAATCTTATTGAATCTCCTGTGTAATCCCCATAAAAATCAATGTTTATCACTGTGAGCTGTTCACATTTGCTTGACAAATGATTGATTTTTCTTTCTTGTAGTTTATTAATTTATGTCTGGTTACAGCAGGCCAGATTTTCAAAGGTATTCTACAAGCCAAACAATAGTCAGGTGCAATGTGGTTATACAAATCACAGGATTGGCAAGCACACTAGATGCTTAACTGATTGAAATTCTTATTCTGCAATGCCTGGACACTTCTGAAAATCCTGTGATGCTTTTACCTGCATTTTTAGAGGCTTACATAGTTTCACAAATCAAGTTTAATGTGTACTTACCAGTTTGCTGTAATAGTAGCATTACATTCCTTTTGGTTTGTACAAAATGAAGTGTACTTTGTACTTCTTCTCATAACTACTTGGGCACAACTAAATTATCAGGTTTATATCCCAGAGTTCTAATCAGGGTTATATATCAGCTCTGAATATTAGCTCTTCTCCATTTCTCTCGATCATCAGACAAGCTCCTAATCTGCATCTTTGCATCCTACACATATATTGAATAGTTATTTATTCCGTTTTTTCATTGCTGCCTGTGAACCTGAATAAATAACCTGACCCAGCTACTCCCAGGGCCACAAGAGGAGAGCCATCAGCTTATCAAGGGCTCATATCCACATGCAGACATATATGACACTGGCCCCTCCCACGGCTGGTCCAGGAGAGCCAGTGACACACCATGGTTCAGGTGGGAAACCCATCAAGATCAGTCAACGGGAGCAGCTGTTATTTAAAAATGGGATACAGGTGAAAAACATAATACTTTAAAAATTGGTCTGGTCTTAACAACATCTGCTTTGATTTTTTTAGCTTAGTTTGCTCCATCATCTGCAATCAGGCACAAAGAAACTCAGGAGGCAGAATATGCATAACTATATATAAAGTGTTTATTTATTGGCTAACACTCATAGAAGGTAGCTAGGATTTAGCAACTATTAACCTAAGTATGAACATAGTCACTACTCAGCATGAGACCCAGAAGACTTTGCTCGCTGTGCAGGCACTAGTCAGGAGGGAATGAGGTAGGCTCTGTGGTTCCTGAATGGGTCTTTTATGCTGCTGAGATACCACCCTCCGCCAGCTCCATCAGCACGCACCAAGGGCTTGAGCTTGTGATCCAGCACTACCTGGCTAGTCTCCAAATAGATTCACAAGCCTGAATACTTCTCCCTGAATTTTTCCCTCCAGGATTTTAAACCTATCCAAGTTGTTGTTCCTCTTTTTGAATTACTGTGCTCCTAATGATCCTGTGTCAACAATCCTGTCTGTCTCTACATTTTACCTTTCTAATCTCTTTATAGACATTGTCACAACTCCTTGTGGTTCCACAGCTGGGACATGTCAGAGACAAGCCTTCAAGTCTTGGTACACAGGCAACAGAACCTAGAAGGAAAGTGGAAGGGTGTTAATGAGAGAGACAATGGTGGTGCTGATTTATAGAATAAACTCAGAGGTTTAGCTAATCAACTAGGAGATGCCTTAATGTGCACACAGCAAAAATATAGTGTAATTTTTAATTTTTAGCGGTGAGAATTGATTCTTTTTTTACCAACAGGAATTTATGGTTCAAGTACGAAAGCTTGCATTGTTATAAAAGTGCATCTTATTTCATAAAACAGTGCACATCGTCACTGGCTGCATAACTATTGCTTTTATAAGTCTAACTTTCTGATGCGTTGCTACAGTAACTCGATCAGTCATAATACTGTTTCTTTTTGTTAGTTTTTAAATATAGTGCCCTTTTTTAATTTCACTGAATTGATTGTTCATTATGTGAAAGTACAAACTATCCAATTTTACTTTTTCTCTGTCTTTCTAAGGTCTTTTACCTTGCCTCCTTTAATTTATTTCTTCTACACATTGAACATTTCGTTTGCATTCTCTCATTACCAGTCTCTGCTTTTGTTTTTATCGATAATCTCTGAACTACTTTTTTTTCTATATCTTCCCTTTGTCTGCTCAGAATATAACACTTTGTTGATGGAAAAGACTGCCTGGTGCATGCCATCTGTTGTTAAAAGTACCCCTCCTTATTAGCCCACACACTGTTGCTGTATGGTATTGCAGTATAAATAGTAAACACTGCCAGTGACTACTATCAGCATATATAACAAGTCTTAGTGTTATTTTCTTTTTTGTTTGTGACCATGTAGGTATCTAAAATCAGGGGTATCAATACTTGCAGGTTCCTGCCTGCTGCAGTGGGATCATTATTGCTTTTTTATAGTGGCTGGGGGGGAATTGTGGGAATGAGAACAGGACCAAGAGCCATAGTCATGCTGAGAAGGCAGTTGACTAAAGCCAACATCCATGATCTTGAGAAGCCTAGAATGACATCATCTGGCATTATTTAGTAAAATTGTAGGATAGCTCTACATCTTCCTGACCCCCCTCCCACCTTTGGGGATATAAGCAGGGTGTCCACCCACTTGGACTCCAGAGGTCTGAAGCTACAGGTTTTCTTCTTTCTTTAAAGGTGTTAGTACAGCTTGTTCTTCTCTTCAAACACACCCACAAAATAAAGTAGAACTGAATTTTCTATTTCATTTAGCAGTTTAGCAGTCACCAGTCACGTGTCCAAGGAATGAGAAACACTTTTCAGTTTGAAACAGTTAAAATTCATCTTTCTCTGAAAAAAGAGCTACAGTTAAACTGTGAGATTAAGCTCTTAGTGAATCTTAGCGAATACTTTTGATATTATAATCATCAGATTATTCTCTAGTCCCCGGAGAAGAAGGTGAATGGTATCCTGGGAAGCCTTAGGCAAAGTATTGCCAGCAGGTGGAGAGAGATGATCCTTCTGCTCTACTCAGCACTGTTGAGGTCACACCTGGACTACTGTGTCCAGTTCTGCACTCCTCAGTACAAGACAGGCATGGACATAGTGGAGAGAGTTCAGTGAAGAGCCACACAGATAGTAAAAGGACTGGAGCACCTCACATATGAGGAAGGGCTGAAAGAGCTGGGACTATTCAGCCTGGAGAAAAGAAGTCTCAAGGGGGATCTTTAAATATGTATGAGTACCTAGACGGAGGGTCCAAAGAGGACAGAGCCAGGTTCTTTTCACTGCTGCCCAGTGATAGATGCAGAACTGAATGTGTGATAGATGCTTGAACGGAAACACAGGAGGTACCCTCTGAATGTCTGGAAACACTTTTTTACTGTCAGGGTGACCAAGCGCTGGCACAGATTGCCCAGGGATGTTGTGGAGTCTCCATCCTTAGAGATATTAAAAGTCATGTGGGCACAGTCCTGGGCAACAGGCTCTAGGTGCCTCTGAGCAGGAGTATTGGACCAGATGACCTCCAGAGGTCCTTTCCAACCTCAACCATTCTGTGATTTTGTGATTCTGAAAAATAAAGTATTAAGTCTTGATATGAGTGGCATTCTTTGGTTTAAGAGGAAGTTGAACTTGCTTAACTTAATGTTTGTTTTCATCAGTCGTTAATGTGCAGGCTACTGGAAAACCATAGTTTCCATTTAATGTTTCATTTTTCAAAAAATAAAAAGAGTAACTCCTTTTACTTTTCTCAGGAAGCATTTTATCATATCTTAAAATATACATCTGTTCTATAGGTTCTGATCCAAGGTCTCAGACCAAAGCATGTAGTTACTTTTTCAGAGATGGAATGTCGATAGGAAAAGAAAAAAAAGAAAGGAAAAAAAAAAAAAAAAGCCCAGAAGCCTGGTCTTTGTATGCTAGAGGAAAAGAGAAACATATATTTCCTCTTCTTACTTTTTTCAAAGCTACTATGCTTAGCTATGCAAATATGTGGCTACTAGCAAGGCAAGCTTGCACATATTGTTTGCATGCTTTGTTCGGAACAAGTATTTTGAGCTTGCTATAGAGCACTCAGATGTGAGAGCTTTGCAGCATCCACAAAAATCTAGATAACTTTTAAAGCTCTTCATGTCATGAACTTCACCTTTTAAAGCATGAAAAGACCAATGGTTGTGGAGATGAATCAGAAATTTGTGGAAAACAACAGCTACAACAGATTGCATTTATGGCATCAGGAAGAAGAAAAATACTCTATTTTAGACATGCCAAGTAGTCTTTGTCCTTCAATTTATGATTAATCAGAACTTCTTTGATGCCTTGAAAGTACTAAAACAAATAAGACAGGAACCTCAGTGAAAACATTTCAGCTTGAAAATAATTTTTTGTAACCCATAAACTTTTAATAAACAGCCTTCTGGTTGATTTTCCTGTCACAAATCCCATTGATCAGGTAGGTTCTACTCTTCTCCCCTTATTATCAAATTAAATTATTAGCAAACTGGTTCTGAAGGACACTGGAGTGTCTTTGAAGGACTTCCAGGAGAATGCTGGCAAGGCTGAACTCCATCCATCGCATGATGTCTGATGAGGTAAAAGGTTCTACATGGCTACAGACCATATGAACTTTAAAAACTTCATGACGGCTATAGCAATCCTGCTGAAAATGAACATGCAATACGGAAGGATGATTTAATAGAAGGGTGAATGGAAGCAAGGTAACATGAGACAGGTCCAACTTTCCAATCACCATTTCCCTTAAATCTCATAAATGCAATAAAAGGCAGTCCCAGGATATCTCTAGTCATAAATCTAATCTTTGGAAAAATATCCATAGAATAATCTCTCTCATCCGCACACAAGCCCTACTGCAAGCTACAAATATTGGTGGAATCTTTATGTTGTATAGAAGAAATTTCTGTTTAACTGAATTGTAAAATAACAGATTATAACACCAAAGTATGTTCCTATAGTTCCTATAGGTTGCATTGTACAAAATTTGTCTTCTGAATTTGTTCATGTAATTATGGTAAAATGACCAACAAAACATGGAATGTCTAAGAAATTTAAAATATGCCAAGTTTATTAACTCATAGGTAGGTTACTAATGTGGAGTTCATTGATAAAGGGTTGGGGAGGATGAGAGCTCTTATTGCATTGTACTTTCTGTGTAAGAATTCAGTACCTATAAAATGTAGAAAAGTTTAGTCATGGAGAAGTGAAATCTGATGCCCTGAAATATGTCAAATATCAGTTAGGAAGACTGAAGTTATAGATTTACTGAGGTTTGTAAAAGGCTTTGTCATTGATTTCAATGATGTCTGATATTCAACTGAAATCGTACACCATACAAAATCAAAATTAAGTCTGGACTTAGAAAGCCTCTTTAAAATGTACTTACTGTTCTCTGCTCACTTGGGAGTTTGAGCTGTTGCTATGTCATTCTGTGACCTTTTATTTATCATGTAAATGATAGAACAAAAGATAGTTTTTGCTATAAGCCTGTCAGTACTGTGTTTTCAATAGAATACCCTCTGAAAGTGCTTCAGGTCACCATAAAATCTTCAATATAATTATTCTGTCAAATTTTATTACTGAAATAAAAAGATATTTTTATTGCTGGAAAATTAAGTGCACCACTCAATCAAAACGATTTAATTTATATGATACTTTTGAAACTATTCTGCACCTATTAAATCAAGTTTCACTTAGCATTATAATTATGAATTGTTACAAATCTAACTTTGTAATTGCCTATTTCTTAATTTATGTAGCTGTATGTATGTGAACATTCCATAACACTGAGTCATTGCAAGAAAAAGTGAAATATTTTTTATTAGAGATACTGATAAACAAAAACAGAAACAAGTATAAAGTAGCTCATTGATTTCTTGATGGCATGTATTCTGAAAAATTTACTATCCTCAAAGGAATTTGTTTCTGTCTTTTTATCATAAAAGAATACCATACTTCCCAGTCTGAGAAAGAGCACAGAATTTTTACTGGTTATTGTATGTATATCAACTCCGTTTCTCAGACCAAATACTAATTTTACTCATGTACCCTTTTGAGGCTTGGGGTTTCATCCAAAGTTCTTTAGAATATGTGGTAAAACTCCTAATGATTTCACCAGTCTTTTTCAAAACATTTTCCAGTTACAAGACAAGAAATAATAGTTTTATTTTATTTGGAAGTTAAAATTATGTTTAAGATTTTTTCTTTTTTAAGACAAACTACTGCACTTGGAAAAATTATAGTTTCTATATAGTTCATCACTAAAATAATTATAACTTGACTTATTAATTTAGCATTAGCATACCCAGCAGAATGTAATCTCTTTCTGGAATATAATATTTGTGCTTATGCATATCTAATTAAATATGTTATGAAGTAACTGCTTAAAGAGTTGCACAAGTCATTGTATCTTAACCCTTCAATCTTGGGCTAAGAGATCATTACTGTGTGATGACTATGACTATATTGTATCTCTTTTTGATGTTTAATTAATAAAATCTGTTCATTACACTATAAACTGCTGTTGTAGTCTAAACCAGCAGGCAGCTAAAAGAACAACAAAGCTGTTCGCTCGCTATGTCCTCCCAGTGGGATGGGGGAGAGATCGGGGAAAAAAAAAGTAAAAATCATGAGTTGAGATAAAGATAGTTTAATAGGACAGAAAAGGAAGATAATAACAATAAGAATAACAATAATAATGATAAAAGAATATACAAAACAAGTGATGCACAGCACAATTGCTCGCTTCCTGCTGACCAATGCCCAGCTAGTTCCCAAGCCACAGTACCAACTCCTGGCCAGCTTCCCCCCAGTTATATACTGAGCATGACGTCATATGGTATGGAATATCCCTTTGGCCAGTTTGGGTCAGCTGTCCTGGCTGTGTCCCCTCCCAACTCCTTGTGCACCCCCCACTGGCAGGGCAGGATGGGAACCTGAAAAGTCTTTGACTTGTTTAACCATCGCCTAGCAACAACCAAAACATCAATGTGTTATCATTATTCTCATCCTAAATCCAAAACACAGCACTACACCAGCTGCTAGGAAGAAAATCACTTCTATCCCAGCTGAAACCAAGACAATGCTGGTCACAAGCGTTCCCTGAAGAGCGAGCAATGCGTTACCTGCAGATTTAGCCCCAGATGACAACTGAGCACCACACAGCTGCTCACTCACTCCTCCCCACCCCCAGTGGGATGGGGAGGAGAATTGGAAGAAAAACGTAAAACTCGTGGTTTGGGATAAGCACAGATTACTGGGACAGCAAAGGAGGAGAGAAATAACAACAACAGTACTTGTAAAAGAATATACAAAGCAGGTGATACACAGTGCAATTTGCTCACCCTGGGAGCCTGATGCCCAGCCTGGCCCCAAGCAGCAGCCCCTCCTCCCCGGCCAGCCCCATTTATATACTGAGCATGACATCATATGGTGTGGAATACCCGTTTGACTAGTGTGGGTCACCTGTCCTGGCTGTGTCCCGTCCCAGCTTCTGGTGAAAATTAACTCTATCCCAGCTGAAAACCAGGACATTATCCACGTCTTATTCTATACCATCTATGTCGTATCCAGATCCTATACTTCCTAATTAATCACCACCACTCTTCCTGTCTTTGATACATATAACTATACATACAGATATCATTCCCTTTGGGCCATCCCAGTCCAAAACCAGGACACCTGCATAATTCCAAGCATTTCTCTTCATTATGTCATGGCAGGTTCAATCGGCAAGGTTGGAACTGGCGGAAATATGAGCCCACTGGGAATTCGGAGAACATCACTTCTGTCAAGAATATCAAATTTTCAATTATTAAAAAATAATTAAGAAGCATACTTATTTAGGGATACAAATATATATTAATGCATACTAGACAATTGATACAATTTAGAGTGGTCGATTTAGGTACATCTGGAGGATGGTACCTTCTAAATTTCATGGTTTAACAGCAAACACTGTCTCAGGTTGTCACTACACCTCTAATTTCCAGAAAATTGGGAGGATATAACACTGCCTATAAGTTGTTTTTTATTCCTTTGCTTTAATTGCTGGTTTCTGAATACTTCTGATGATGTAATACAGGATTAAATACCCTATTGTTGATACATGTGGAAATTTTCACATTCTTATCTAGAAAAATGTATGATAGAATAAGATCTAATAAATAAAATCAGTTCTAGAGGGAAATAATAATTACCTCCTTATTTATAATATTGCACTTAAAAAATAATTTGTTCTGCCCTTTATTTGCCAAAGAACTTCTTATTCTACTAATTTCTCCAGTCAAGCTTAGCAATAAAAAACCTTCCCAAAACCCCAAGTACAAAATGCAAATTAATCAACAAAAAGACATACTTAAATAACATAAGGCTTAATAATGTAATGCTGAGAAGGAAAGGAGACAAAAAGCAGAAATGTTCTGGTAATTTAATTCTGAGCATAAAGACAATATTTGTTAGTCTAAGTTCATATATTTACTTTTTTTTTTTTAATTCAGAAAACAACACTTGCTTAAATACCTATTGCACCATTAGGAGTACTTCATTGATTTGCCACAACTAAGGTGCCCATTAACATATTTTATGACCATATATAAAAGGAAAATAGCAGTCGATAAGAGATATTCAATTGGAAACAATATAAAAAGTAATTTATAACCAATATTCCACATGTCCCAATCAGAGGACAAGTATAGTTTGATCTCAAAAAACTGAATAGCATATTCCATCCCAAACTGTCTGACTTAAGTGTTCAGCCTGTTCTTTAGTTGGCAATCCTCTGAAGATGACTGAATTTTACTCTTTCACTGGGAAGGAAAAAATATTTATATATTATGCAAGAAGTACTTTGAGAAGTATTCCCTCTATTTTTTAAAGACTTACAGAAACTGTGAGTCTAAATGAAATCAGTTATTTCTGTAAGGTTATATGGAAGGAGAGTGTCTATTCCCTTCAGGGTATCTGGTAAAGGACCTTTTTCAGTGCAAAAAAAAAAAAAGGGGAACAATAAGACAAGGAGGAAGCCATAAACAAGAGCATGCAGGGACAGAAACCTGAGGGAGAAATGATAAGGGAGCAGAACCAAACCTGGTCAGTCACACTAACTGATGAGTGTGAGAATGTTTATTCCAGTGAAGCTATCTGAAAAGGCACATTGTCTGTTGGGAAACTAAGGGGAAAAGGGGGAAACCAGAAACAAACCGTAGAGAGACACAGACATGACAAAACAGGCATGGAGACGCTGATGAGAAGCAAAGCTCGCCACTCGCACTGATGGGCTGTGGAAATACTGCAGGCACCACTCCAGCAAGATCAGCCTGAATTTTACCACTGGTGCGATTGTGCACGAGGAGGACCTGGTCACACATGGAGAGGTGCGGGAATGGATAGACCCATACAAACTTGACTGCAGCAGAACTGCGAGTCACAGCCCATGTGCTGGGGGGCAAGGGTCTGTATCTCCCCCAAACCGGGTGTGCATGGGGTGTGCACGTAAATTCACCAGCAAACTTCCAGATGGACCAGCCAGCGAGGCCAGAGCCCTCAGGTCCAGGAAGGGGTATCAAGTGGATGGGGCGTCCCTGTTGGGTCCCAAGGGGACCTGCCAGTGTGGGGTGCCCGTGGGATGAGCAGGAGAGTGCTGCGTGTTTGCAGCAAGCAACAAGCTAGACCAGCCAGTGATCGGAGACCTGTGGGGTGGGTCAGACTGTTGGGAATCGCATGGAAGTACCAGGGGGACAGAGGGGCCGTGCTGGTGCTTGGGGGACCCACGAGTGTGCAGGTGCTTGTGAACCCAGAGAGTGTCATGTGTGTGCCTGTACTAGTGATCTCCTGTCTCTGCCAGCCCCAGTCTGTGGGTGCTGGTGTGTGCTGTGGTTCCCGTGTGTGGTTCCTGTGTGTGATGTGGTTCCCGTGCGTGGGTGCTGGTGTGTGATGTGGTTCCCGTGTGTGGTTCCTGTGTGTGATGTGGTTCCCATGTGTGGTTTCTGTGTGTGATGTGGTTCCCGTGTGTGGGTGCTGGTGTGTGCTGTGGTTCCCGTGTGTGGTTCCTGTGTGTGATGTGGTTCCCGTGTGTGGGTGCTGGTGTGTGCTGTGGTTCCCGTGTGTGGTTCCTGTGTGTGATGTGGTTCCCGTGTGTGGGTGCTGGTGTGTGCTGTGGTTCCCGTGTGTGGTTCCTGTGTGTGATGTGGTTCCTGCGTGTTGGTGCTGGTGTGTGATGTGGTTCCCATGTGTGGTTCCTGTGTGTGATGTGGTTCCCATGTGTGGTTCCTGTGTGTGGGTGCTGGTGCCTTGTCTGTGGCAGTCTCTGTGACCGGCTGCGGCTGTGTCCTGTGCATGCGCGTCTGTGTATGTGGGACACGTGCTCAGCTTCGCTGCTGGTTGGACCTGCGCAGGGGAAAGCGGCAGCTGCATTCCTCAGCCAGGGAAGAAGCTCTGCGTCCCCAGGAACAGGACTGGGATCCAGCAGCTGGGCAAGAGAGTCCTGGGCCAGAGTGGCTGCAGTGAGCGGCCAGCCTTAACATGCCTTCAGAAATTCATCACAGACTAAATGGAAAATATAGACAATTATGTGCTTAAAGGTGATTTATTAGAATAAAACCCAGATACATTAATAATTACAAGATGGAAGATGCCAACGTTATTCAGCAGTGAAACTCTGAGTCAAATTTCTTGGTCAGTTTTTTTTATATTTTTTAATTAATGTCTGATACCAAAATGAAAGTAATTTATTCTTTTTTGAATTGCTTTCTTAATTCTTAAGCAGGCATTATTTTTTAGAGGAAATTGACAGTGTCTGTTATAAAGCTGAATTCAAAATTATCCTCTAGGCCTCTTCCCAATAGAGGGATATGAGTTAATTAAAAATAATTAAAAAAAAATAACCCAACCCCCCAAAAAAGAAGTTATCATCCAAGCCATGGAAACTCTTAGGCCATGGAAACTGTTCATATACAGTTGTTAGAAGCAATTTTGTTCTTGAGATGAACTGGTTAGGGAATTTATTAGCAAGTACCCCTTTACATTCTGTTCTCTCAAGAGTTTCTGCATCTCATTGATCCAGAAACTGGAGTGGCAGACTTATTTCTAGGTCTCCAATCATTTCTAGTTTTAGCCAAAATAACCCATGATTTGATAACTAAAAAAAGTAAAATCAAAACAAAAACAAAGAGCAAAATTAATAGTAAGTCCTTGAAAAATGTGAGGAGGATAAAATCTGCCAGAGCATGTGAGGCTAATCAAAGATCACCTGAAGAAGGACAGTGAGAAGAGAAGATCATTACAGGGAGGCTGAATGAACACTTAGCATCAGTGTTCACTGTGGAAGAAACAGGAGGGATCAATGAAATTCATCTTTGTGGGGGACTCATCGGAAATCTGACACTAAGGTTATCTGTAAATTATGGAACAATGGCGGGTGGGGAGACACAAATAACACCCTGACCCAGCTCCTCCCAGGGCCATCAGAGAAGAGCCAGCAGACCATCAAAGGTTCACCTCCACACATACAGACACGCTCATGCCCTCACATAAAGGAGCACAGACACAGAATGATGGGGGACCCCAATAACCCCACCAGAGGCACAAACTCTGGCTTTAGCCCTTCCAGGGCTGTCCCAGGAGAACCACCATTGCTGTGGGCCAGGGAGGGATCTGTCATGATCCTCACAGGTCACCTCACAGACGAGGCGGGGGTGTCACTGCATAAGGGTATAGGACTTATTATGTGATTAGGGGAAGAGCATTTCAGCATTGCACAAGACATTAAGGGATGTTTGGGAAACAAGTGATGTGGGGAGTATGGAAAACAAGGAAGAGGGGATAAAAAATGCCAGTCATGTAAAAAGGTTGCTGCTCAATATGTTTATCTGGCCATGCCCTGCTCCTGAGAGTGTGTGTTCTAACAAACTGGTAACAACAGACAAGGAGAAGGCTGAGGTACTCAACAACTTCTTTGCCTCAGTCTTCACTGGCAACCTCTCTTCCCAGACCTCTTGAGTGGATGGACTGCAAGACAGGAACTGGGGGAGCAAAGTCCCACTGCAAGAGAAGATCAGGTTTGAGAACACCTGAGGAACCTGAACATGAATAAGTCTATGGGACCTGAGGAGATGCAACCCAGAGCCCTGAGGGAATTGGCTGATGTAGTTACCAAGCCACTTTCCATGATATTTGGAAAGTCATGGCAGTCAGGTGAAGTCCCCAGTGACTGGACCTGACTGACCTGTTAGCCTGGGAAGATCATGGAACAGATCCTTCTAGAAGCTATGCTAAGGCACATAGAGGACAGGGAGGAGATTCAAGACAGCAAGCATGGCTTCATCAAGGGCAAATCTTGCCTGACATACCTAGTGGCCTTCTATGATGGAGTGACTACATCAGTGGGCCAAGGAAGAGTTACAGATGTCATCTATCCAGAATTCTTAGGACCTTTGACATGGTCCCTCACAACATCCTTCCCTCTGACTTGGAGAGAGATGGATTTGATGGATGGTCTATTCAGCGGATGAGGAATTGGTTGGATGGTCACACCCTGCAGGTGGTGGTCAATGACTCAATGTCTAGATGGAGATCAGTGACAAGTGGTGTCACTCAGGGATCTGTACTAGGTCCAGTACTGGTATCTTCATCAATGACATAGACAGTGGGATCGAGTGCACCCTCAGCAAGTTTGCAGACAACACTAAGCTGAGTGGTGTGGTTGACACACCTGAGGAACAAGATTGAAAGCAGCCCTGAGGAGAAGGACTTGGGGGTACTAGTGGATGAAAGCTGGACACAAGCTGGCAGTCTGCGCTCACTGCCCAGGAAGCTAACCGTATCATGGGCTGCATCAAAAGAAGCATGACCAGCAGGTCGAAGGAGGTGATTTTGCCCTTCTACTCTGCTCTGGTAAGACCTCACCTGTAGTACTGCTTCCAGGTCTGGGGTTCACAGTACAGAAAAAACATGGACCTGTTGGAGCGGTTCCAGAGCAGGCCACGACGACAATCAGAGGGCTGGAGCACCTCTCCTATGAAGACAGGCTGAGAGAGTTGAGATTGTTCAGCCTGCAGAAGAGAAGACTCCAGGACACCTTATTGCAGCCTTTCAGTACTTAAAGGGAGCTTATAAGAAAGATGGGGATAGATGTTTAAGTAGGGACTGTTATGATAGAACAAGAGGTAAGGATTTTGAATTAAAAGAGGGTAGATTTAGACTACATATAAGGAAGAAATTTTTTACGATGAGGGTGGTGAGTCACTGGAACAGGTTGCCCGGAGAGGTGGTAGATGCCCCATCTCTGGAAACATTCAAGGTAAGGTTGGACAGAGCTTTGAGCAACCTGATCTAGTTGAAGATGTCCCCGCTTATTGTGGGGGAAGTGGACTAGATGACCTTTAAAGGTCCCTTCTAACCCAAACTATTCTATGGTCTCTGATTCTATGATTCTTATTGAACTCCAACATCAGGATGAGGCCATTGGTGCTGTTCATGTTCATGTGAACGCTCAGAGTTTCTGCCTGTGTCAATCTGTGTGGCCAGTCACGTGTGTGTGTGTACAGGCGCACTGTATTCACGTGCACGTGGTGTGTGTGTGCACGCATATGGGTGCACGTGTGCCTGTTGGGAATCCATGCGCAGCCTCACTATTGGCGCACGGAGCTCTGGCAGTCTCGCCTCAGCTGGGCTGCTGGATTTCAGCAACAGCTAACGCAGGCCTTTTGTTGGGTGCTTGCAGTGCTCTGAACATCATCTTTCATCCTTTGAACAGGGTGTGATGGAAGTACAGTAAAGCATGTAGCCCCTGCAGTCAATAAGCTGATGTAATTTTTTAAAGCTGAAACAGATCATTGAAGATCAAATAAATTTTTTTTGGTCATATTCAGCATGCACAATGAGCTATGCATTTGATTGTGTTGGGAAAATATATACATGTCAACATGAAAGACCTTAATCCAGCTATTACTGTCATTTTAGCAATTTGTTGCTGCAGAATGTGTTGGAGGAAAAATAGAAAAATTAAATTTTTCAAGCACTTGTTGATGGGAGCGGTTTTCCAGGAAGTTTTATATCTTCCTTTATTACTTTATTTTTCTTCACTCCAAAATATATATAACAAAAAAATTCAGAAAACATATATAACTTTATGTGCAACTAACAAAGAAACCCAAACCAAAACAAAAACTCTGTCTGTTCACATACATTATCTATAACCGCAAGGCTTTTTGTTCTTTGCTTTGAAGCTGTGTATATTGCCTTGAAAATAAAACCCTTTTCACTTGTGAAAATACCTATGGCAAAATTGATAATTAAGGTCAGTCAACAGTGGGAACGTTGCTATTGATGGCAGAGAAAGGCAAAGCACATGTTGTTATACATTAAAAAGGAAAGATGAATTTGCCACGTTTCATTTGTAAACTTAGTCTTAGAACCATAACAATTCGGAGATTTCAAATAATTTGATGCACAGACATTAATGCAATATATGTGCAAAAAGGAAGAGTAATTTCTATCCAACATTATTTATAATAAGTATTCAACCTGAATAACTAACCTTCAATGTACAACTGTTTACCAATGAAAACAGTATGAATCATCCATTTTTGTTGCACTAATACTCCTTGTTGCAGTGGTGAAGTCCCACTTCTTGTTAAACACTATCTAGTTGGACCTTTCTTAGACAAGAGGCTCTAATACACCCTAAAAAACAGCAAAGAGGGTCAGAACTGGGAGTTGAAAAGAAAAGACTACTTGTGTACAGTGGGAAAAAACATTTAAAGTGATTCCAAGTGATGTCTGTCAGGACCTGTCAGTCAGACTTGTGAATTCAACCCTGACCACTTGATTTTAAAGTCAAATAAATTTGCCTTTTTTTTTTTTTCCTGGTCATACTCATTCAGGCTGAAACACAAATAGTCCCGAAAGGTTTATTTTAAAACTCTTCTCTGAACACTCTTTCAGTTAGGAACATTCTTAGGGGTTGCCAAAATCCAGCAGCCCAGCAGAGGCGAGACGGCCAGAGCTCCGCACGCCAATAGTGAGGCTGCGCATGGATTCCCAACAGGCACACATGTGCACACACACACACACCCCCCAAGTGCATGTGAATACAGTGCGCCTGTACACACACACACACGTGACTGGCCACACAGATTGACACAGGCAGAAACTCTGAGCGTTCACGTGAACATGAACAGCACCAATGGCCTCATCCTGATGAGGATGATCCTCTGGCTGATCAGGAGGGAGGTCCATTGGCAGAAATATGTATATACCTGTGTACAGTGTGGGCCCATCTTGTAGCTGATAGCAGATCCTCACTCTCCTCAGTAGCTTTCCATGGATCCCAATGTCCCCAGCTGCTGGCAGCAGAAGATAAGGGACCCTGAGGTGTGTTGCCCCACTCCAGCTGTTGGTGCAGACCCCCTTCGTTCAGACGCACACATAAACAGACGTACAAACACACAGACACTGGGGATCCTCCCAGTTGCCTTAGACACACAGTCCTTGCCTGCCCTGGCTTACTCTCACACAAAGACATACATAAACCCATGCAAATGCATCTCAGTTGATGCCTCAGCCTCACAGTCTCCTCCAGAAGTTGACAGAGACATCCTGACTTACACCGGTAGATCTTCAGGCCAGATGGCACTTGCTTGCAAGAAGGGAGTTTTGGGAATAAAATTCTCTTCCTATACTGCTTGTGTATGTAAAAAAACAATGATTGAGGAATTTCTCACAGTCTGAGTCTTAGATATATTTTATCATTATGTACATTATGTACATTATGTACATTTCTGTTATAGTGCTATTGCTTAGGGTTATGCTTTACAGAATGTTGTACAGTATGGAGAGGAACAGCATAGATCTAAATAATGAGGCATTGGATTGAGCTTCAGAAAATTTGAATTTTGTACCCTATTTTATTGATGTCCAATCTTGGATAAATTACTTCCTTTTGCCTTCTGTCCCCTTTCACTGCTCATTTATTAATATATAAGTTTATATTAGATTAAGTATTTCAAGATCCCAATCAAGATTGCTCCTTCATAGTTTTGAAAAACGTACAGGATGTCTGGTCTAGACTGTAAGTTGCTCAGTGCAGAGCCTCACTTCTAAGAGTTCATTGGAGCCTATTACTACTATGATAAAAAATGATTATAAGTTTTGAGATATTGCTGTCATTTTCCAGGTCTTTGAAGTTAAGGATGTTCTTAATCCAGTTGGTCTTGGGATCATTACTTTTTCATATATATACTTAGCTGATTTGAGATTAGCTATTTTATTTTCTTCATTTCACGAATTTATATGTTTTTGATAGAGAGAGACAGATTTTAATTCTCACCAGCTTTGTGAGATTTTGCACGTTTTCCATACTAGTGTTTCTTGCTTTCTTGGAATATTATCTTGCTCTTACTTAAATATGTTCCTGATCCAGTGACAAGAAAATTTAGATATGCATATTATTTTGTTTATTAATGTCTTTTTGTTTGATGTCTCAATATGATCCTTTTCCTTTATTCATTCCACTTCAGAACTGAATTTCCTTGAAATAAATATCTGTTTATGGTCCGCTTCTGCAAGACACTGTACTGAAACATTGAAAAAGTCCTTGTCACAATGAGCTGACTCATAAAGCTCCAGAGAGTGTGTACTTCCTGTACTGTTTTTTTGGGGGCTCTTTTTAGCAGCTCTTAAAATTTACTTATATTTTACTGAATCTGCTTACAATGTTAGGGGTTTTTTCTCATCCAATTTAACAGTCTTTATAGCTATTTCTAGGCAAATGTATTTCCATTGTGTTTGTTACAAAAAGAATGTGTTACGTTTGTTGTCTGTGGTTTAGAAAATCTCTCTCTTTTCTTCAAGGATATGTAGAAGAAACTCCATGTATAGTTCAGGTAATGATTTTTCTTGGTCAATACTAAAGGCACACACACACACACACACACATGCATCCACGTATATGAACCTAAAACAACTGGGATAAAATAAAGCAGTAAAGCACATGCCAGCCCACAATAGACATCTGAAGAACATGTTCAAACTCAGCTAAATATGACACATATGAGAAACATTTCCAAACTTATTTGTTTTGTTTATACTATATTCCTAACTATAATATTTTTATTACAGATCAGATATAGCCATAGTTCATTGTGTTTGTTTACTTCTGGCATTATGTATGTGTATATACATATGTAGATGTGTGTTATACATGTAACATTTTCATTCATATATCACAGAATCATAGAATCATAGAATGGTTTGGGTTGGAAAGGACCTCAAAGCCCATCCAGTTCCAACCCCCTGCCATGGGCAGGGACACCCTCCACTAGCCCAGGCTGCCCAAAGCCCCATCCAACCTAGCCTTGAACACTGCCAGGGAGCCAGGGGCAGCCACAGCTTCTCTGGGCAACCTGTGCCAGGGCCTCACCACCCTCACAGGGAAGAATTTCTTCCTAATATTTCATCTAACTTTACCCTCTTTCAGCTTAAGGCCATTATACCTTGTCCTACCACAACATACCCTTGTGAACAGTCCCTCTTCATCTTTTTTGTAGGCCCATTTAGGTACTGGAAGGCTGCTATAAGGTCTCCCCAGAGCCTTCTCTTCTTCTGGCTGAACAACCCCAACTCTCTCAGCCTGTCTTCGTAGGAGAGGTGCTCCAGCCCTCTCCTCATCTTTGTGGGCTGCTCTAGACTCGCTCCAACAGGTCTATGTATTTCTTGCATCGGGGACCCCAGAGCTGGATGCAGTACTGCATATGGGGTTTCACAAGAGTGCAGTATATGCATTAATCTGTTCTATTGCTGGCATTCCCCTCAATTCACCTGCAATACAGAAGTTGCTGCAAATTTGCAGAAATGCTCCTCTGTTGGGCTTTTATGCCAGCTGGCAGCTGAGCCCCACACAGCTGCTCACTCGCTCACCCCACTGGCAGGATGGGGGAGAGAATCCGAAGAGAGAAAGTGAGAAGATTCATGGGTTGAGATAGACAGTTTAGTAAGTAAAGAAAAAGCCACGCATGCAAGGAAAGCAGAACAAGGAATTAATTCCCCACTTCCCATGGCAGGCAGGTGTTCAGCCATCCCCAGGAAAGCAGGGCTCCATCACCGTAACAGTGACTTGGGAAGAGAAATGCCATCACTCCGAATGTCACCATCCCTCTCTGTCCTTCCTCTTCCCCAAGCCCCTTATATGCTGAGCTTGACATCATACGGTATGGAATATCCTTTGGTCAGTTGGGGTCAGCTGTCCTGTCTGTGTTCCCTCCCAACTCCTTGTGCACCCCCAGCCATCCCACTGGCGGGGCAGTGTGAGAAGCAGAAAAGACCTTGGCTCTGCGTAAGCACAGCTCAACAATAACAAAAATGTGTATATTTACAAAAATTCTCTATTATCAACACTGTTTTCAGCACAAATCCAAAACATAGCCCCATACTAGCTAATATGAAGAAAATTAACAGTATTTCAGCTGAAACCAGGACATCCTCAGACTCATATTGTACACAGTCTTACTTCTCCAACTTTGATTTAACCTTCTTCCAGTCCCTCTCCATACCCGTATCTTTGACACCTCCTTACAAAAAGGACAGTATTTTCTTCTGGAGTCTTGTGCAAATATCAGGTCTGTACTCTATCTGTTCTGCTAACCTAAGTATTTTGTAGAGCACACCTCATTGTAACTTCTAAGATCATATGTCAGCAATATGGAGAAGTGTATGGTGACTCTAACCATTTGATATTGGTCATATAAACAATTTTAACCTCAAACTTAGCATTTAAGCAATGTCAAGTGAGCAGGAGGGGCAGCAGTTCTCATTTCCAGAAAACTGTATTTTCATATGCATTACAAAAACAATTGCAGTGTCTTTATATCATACCATTAAAATTGTATATTGAGTGTTTCTTAACCAATACTCCTTGTTAATGAAGTGGAAAGTATTTAAGATTAATGTAACAGGGGGATAACAGTCAGAAAGTCCCAAACCATGGCTTAGCTTAGGAAGAGTTGTGTTCAGGAGAAAAGTACAAGAAATATTTCTATATTCATGTGTTATTCTTCTTACAATTGATTGCTTTTCTCTTTAAACTTTGCATTTCCAACTGTTGAAATAGATTTTAATTTGTTAATAGCTATTTATGAATAACTGTGAAGAGTTTTGAAAAATGGAAATCTTACAACATTTAAGTAAGGAACATATTTCCAATCTTACAGACCCAGAACTTTCTAACTACATTGAAAAATGCTTTTTTTCTGTAAAAACATTTATCTTCAAAAGACTATTTCATGCTTTGAAGCAATAGAATTCATTAATGTGTAATTTATGGTGTAACAGATTCACAGCTTGGTAGGGGTTGGAAGGGACCTCTAGAGATCATCTAGTCCAACCCCCCCGCTAAAGCAGGATCACTTAGAGCAGGTTGCACAAGATCACTTCCAGGTGGGTTTTGAATCTCTCCAGAGAAGGAGACTCCACAACCTCTCTGGGCAGCCTGTCCCAGTGCTCGGTCACCCTCACAGTGAAGAAATTTTTCCTCACTTTCAGATGGAACTTCCTGTGTTCCAGGTTGTGCCTGACTTGGCAAATGCTAAACAGAACCTCATAATAATGAAATCTCAAGCTTGGTGGCACAGCCTGCTTTGTGACCTTTGGTAAATAACTCAGGCCCAGATCTTGCTGAGACATATGTTCACATGTATATTAACAGGTTATTATCATGCCTTTGTTGCTGACAAATCCTCCAGTGATTTCAAGATGACCAAAATTTCATTTCCTATGCATGCTCATTGTCTCCACAAAGATGATTTCATGCTTAAAGTCAAGCATCACAGGATTTCAGCTTTGCAGAACTGGTTCCAAATTACTTTGAGCTCTAGTCCAGTATCTCTGATTTTGGAGTAAAGATACTTCATTTTTCCTCCTACCTAGCCAGCATATAATTTAAGCCCTATAGAGCAGGGATTAGTTTCTGCTAAGTCTACATCCAACACCACATACCATAAGCTATACTTTGTTGTTTTCTCTGGGCATTGATATAATAAATGTAATAATATTTTTCTTTCAGTACTTTGAAGAAATAATATTTTTCACTTCCCATTCAAAGATGTCCCAAAATCTCACTGTATTCCTTTTCTAAAGAACTGCATGTAGACAGTTGATTTTATCCCATCAGCAACATTAGCGCTCAAGTCTTGTAGAGATTCTTTGGACCTTAAAATTACTGTCAGTATGTGAATATTGAAGTTGCATTGAGATATGTGGAAGTCACAATCTAAAGCATATTAGGGCTGAGGAGCCAGAGATAACCATCCCCAGAATTTACAGAATAAATTTTAGAAAGTACTAGATCAAGTCAGTAAGAAGTCAGACTCAAGATACCACAGAACAAGTCTCTTCAAAGAATCAGTGTTAGGAGGGAGTAACAGTTATACGGAACTGGAAATGGGAGGAAAAACTCCAGCTCTAGAATAAAATCCATGTCAGTCTACAATTCCTGGGAGTCCCTGGCCTTCATTTCTTCCTTCTCTTAAACAAAGCTGGTGTTGATACTTGATTTGTATCTCTAGACCTGAATCTTAGCCTAAATATAAATCAGTTCAAAACTCTGTTTCTTGTCCTCTTCTGTTTTGGTTTGGTTTGGTTGGTTTTTTTTCTGGAAAGCTAAAAACGATAATAAGGAAAAATGACATGAGTTATGTCAGTAGTAGACTAAATGTTTTCTTTCCTACTGGTGCCACCTACCCGGTTCGTTTATCACCAGTTTATTTAATATTTACTTTCTGCTCACTCCGTGCACTTCAGTGACAAGCACAGTTTAATGTGCTTCCTAACTCTTTCTCCTTTGAACTACATTGATATATAGATATATATACAAATCTATACATATATACAAATCTATACAAATATATCTATATACAAATATAGAATATTTGTAAGTGCATGTACATTCTTGTCTTTATTAAGATATTGTTGCCAAATAAGTAAATCCTCTTAATTATTAGAGAGACTATCAATCAAAATTTTTTAGCATATTCCCAAAAGCAGGGATGTCACCATAGTTTGGAGTTTGAGAGCCAAGGTTTTGGAACAGTTAAATATAATATTGTATACCCAGTTCAGCACTTTTCTAATAGAAGTTAGTGTCATACAAATAAGAAAAGTAGCTTCAATATCTTGCATGTTCTTTGGATACCTGGATATACCTATGGTAAGAAAAATAATCAGCTATTAACTTTTCTCCTAAAGACTTAAGAAAAACCTTACTCTGTTTTACTTTTCTAAGTTTTTTAAATCAACTCTGCACTTACACATAGAATAACACTTGATTTAGTGATTAAGAGATCTGGTTAAATCATTCTGCTACCTTTAAAAAAGAAAAGTTACATTTTAGTGCCTTAGAGATCTACTCCAGTTGAGATAATGGAAAGTATAACTTGCTAATGGTCTTGAAATATTGTCTTTTGAGTGTTCACCAAGGAAAACCACTAAAAAATATTTCTTGGATCTTTTTGTTATTTTAAATGTCAGGACCAAACATGAGTGTTTCCATAGCTGTTTTTACCTAACACTTCAGATTTATTCTTCAGAAAAAGCAAAGTGTCTGCTGTCAGTGCTTTAAATTTTAGGAGGTTTAAGAATATGAACAGAAAAAAAATAATCTTACAATACTTCTTCTAGTTTTTCTGGGCAAACTGGATAGAAAAACCACATACTCCCTAAATAGACATATAAATGGTGCCTTGCAGTAATGTCTAGATGTAAAAGTAGTCATGAGTTTAGATGGTTTATTATCTTGACCCTTTTACATCTGAAATGAATGGGTTCAAATCTCTTGGCAGTTGTGATACCCTAAGGAAGTAGCTAC
Organism: Grus americana; assembly: GCF_028858705.1. Classification (NCBI taxonomy): domain Eukaryota; kingdom Metazoa; phylum Chordata; class Aves; order Gruiformes; family Gruidae; genus Grus; species Grus americana. Next base: position 889,062 of record NC_072859.1, on the reverse strand, counting down.
AAGTAACAGGGATTCTGTGGAGGATAATTTCTTGTATTGCTATTTCCTGACTGTCCAGACCAAGTACATGAATTGGTGGTAATTTAAATTAAATATTTATCCATTGTAGCATGGGTCAGGGAGGGTTGAGAGAGCTCAAGAATGTTACAGAGCTAAACAGAAGGAGCACCAGGTATTAGCAATACTGAAAAAACGATGGCATGGTACTTTACACCAGCATCCTGGCATCTAAGAAAAGCAGCAGGACAGTTCTACTGATCAAATTGTCTTTTCTACCTATACCCAAAATGGTTTCTAATGAAGCAGTTGCAGAAATATCTACTATTAAACCTTCCTTTTTTTTGCATGTAGCAAACAAATGAGGCCCAAACATATGGAGGCCCCACAGATGCAGACAGCTTCTCAAGATAACTGGTAACACCTTGACTTTAATGCTCTCCATTCAGGATTTGGAGAAGGTTTGAGAAGTGCTGGGGATTTTTCAAAGAAAAAGAAACCCTCAATCATCATTTATACTATGGAAAAATATAAGAAACAGAGAAAGAAGGAAAAAGAAAAAAAGAGTTCAAAAACCACCCTCCTTTTCTCCCCTTACTTCATCTGGTTTTTGGTTTTTGGGTTTTTTTCAATTTTGCTCAACATATCAAATGCCTATGCACAGAATCCTAACGATCAGTCCACTTTTTTTTTCTTTTCCCCATCTTCCAGCTTTTATTACTCCTTGAAAAGCAGCAATTTCTATTAATCTAATAAAAGTTCTTGTGACTGAGATATGTCTTGGGCCAATTTTCATACTGCATGAAACTGACATATTTAGGATCAGACTCATAAAAAGATGTTCACCCAGAATACAATTAGGTAAAATTTGGGTGCCTAAGGCCAAAATTGCATTCAAAAAACTTCTGCTAATGTCTGGAGATATCTAAATTCCCTAAATACGTCAGTAATGTCTGTGAGAAGAGCTGAGAGGCTACTCTGGGCTGAACACAGCCATTTCCAGCTGGCTGCACAGAGAACCCACTAAAGGACTCAGCTGAGCCCATCAGCGAAGCTACTGGAACTTCTGTGAAGACATATTTAAGGGCAAAAACACTGAACAGAAAAAGGAGGAGGGAACAAAAAGATTATGAAACGGCAAAGGGAATGCCAAAGTCAGAGAAGGAGGAGGAGGAGGTACTACACTGCACAGCGGATATTCACTGCAGTCCATGGAAGAGACCATCTTGGAGCAGATTCTCCTGGCAGGACAAAGAAGAGGAAAAGCGTGCGAGGGAATGAGTGGCAGAGAGAAACTGCTATGTACTGACTGCAGTACCCCCATCCCTCCTGTGCTCTTCAGAGGACAGAGGAGAAATCTGGACTGAAGGAGTGAAACTGAGTCTGGGAAAGGAGAGAGGAAATGTGTTGTTTTACTGTTGGTCTTTTTCTTTCCCCTACCCAAATTTTTTTTAATTGGCAATAAATTAATTTTCCTTAAGGCAAGAGTGCTTTGCTCACAATAGTAACTGGTAAGCAATGTCCCCATCTTTTTCTCAACTCGTGATCCTTCTCAGCTTATTTTCTCCCCTGTCCTGCAGAGCAGGGGAAGGGAGTGGGTGGCTGGGTTGGCATTTGGCTGTTAGGCAAGGCTAACCCACTACACACAGTTAGCTCAGAATAGGTCTAGATTAGGCTGCAGATGTCTTTCTGTAGGTCCCTAAGCAATCTGATCTGTTGGTTGACTCTACAATCAAGCCTAACAGAGACAAAGAAATAATGTCTTCACAAAATGCAATGGAAACCCCTGGAATTTTTATGAACATATCTAAGGAATGAGGTATGTTTTGCTCTCTCTCCCACACTACATATCTGGGCAGTACCCAGACAGCAGTAACTCATCAAGTCATCTTCTTAGAGCTCTACCAGACTGTTATTTTAATGTTTTAAATGGCGTTGATTCTGGAGAAAAAAAAAAAAAAAAAAAGTTGCTTGTTTGCTTCCTGTTAACAAGTGCAATAGCAGCTACTTAGACAATTGCTTCATTATGAAGGGTTCGCAGAAGACTTGCTAACACATAGCATTGGCTTGAAAGCACATGTCCAAGAACACAGGCACCTCTTTTCCTCAGAGTTCTGCAAAGTTCAGGCTTTCAAGAAACAGACTCATTTTGATTTTGCATCAAAACCAATCCCTTTTTGTTGGAAATCTTTCATTTTCTGAGAAGCAAACATGGATAAAACTACCCTAATAGCGTAATTAATACCCTAATTTAAAAGGCAAAACTTATGTTTCTGTCAGAAAGCAACATACAATACACATGGAAATACTGACTTTTGTATCCAGAAGCAAGCAGTCCAGCACCAATGGAAATCTCATATTGATTTATTTTTTGAAGATTTCAAATTTTGCATCATTCTTGAGGTATTATCAATACTATTTAATACTTTGTCTGTTACTAAAGAAAGAAGAGTTTTAAGGAATTTGTAGCATAAAAGTGGAATGAAAGGGAGGTCAGATGATGAAAAGAGGTGGTTTTAATAGTTCTGTTGGTACTAGGCAAGATGAAGGATAGTTATCTAATTCTTGTATTGTCTCACTGAAGAACGATGAGTCCTAACATGGAAAGGAAATATTGGATTTCTTTAGCCTTGATTTTCAGAGGCTGTGTGTATTTAGATAAGGCACTTTCCTGACATGTTGTCAAGGTAACTGGGAGGTTAACAACCTGACTGCCTGGTGATAGAGTCCAGTATGTCAAAACACCAATCGGCAACACAAATTAATTCCTGTATTAGAGAGAGCAAATGTGTGCATAGAATACTGACCGGACGACTCCTAAAAACATTTGTGTTATATAAACTCATGGAAAAAAAGATCAATTGCTTCTGTTCCCAGCAAGCAAGGGTTAAAAATCTTCTTCCCACCATATAGTTATCTGTCACCATACATCACATCTGACAGCAGTGCTTAATTAAACAGGAAGAACTCAGTGCTGACTACTCGAACCAAGGAGACAGCAAGCACCCATTCCCTCAGGAGAGCACAAAGGGCAACAAAGAAAGATCTCAGAGTTGGTTCAGCTTGAGAAGAAGTAAGTTGTGTTCCTATTTTAATCTAACATAATCTTTTATGCTCACTGGGACCACTAAGAAAAACACCTTGTATTTTTGGTGTATGACTTTAGTAATTTAGTTGGTCCCTAAACCAGTAATTTCTTCTGTATGCCAATATGCTGTGTACACCTTATTACTTTGGTTTAGTTTTTGCAAGATGTTTTCTTTTTCTGATTATAATAGTGTTCAGGCGGTTCAAATCATACCTGCTTCTGTATTACTGCAATATGTTGGCTGTATTGATAAATAAACTTAAACATGTCTATCTTTGATGTAGCACTGATAATTTCAGTTAAGTAAAGACATCATATAAACATCTGTTGCTTAGTTCTTGGAAGTACTGAATTTCAGGGAAGCTCTTCTCCATTCTCCCCAACATTGGTAAATGATCAGAAAGAAGTAATAATATCATACTTTTCAAAGTTTCCTATTTCAGATAAAATAGATAATTGTTAAAATAAAGCAATTATTCTTTTGCTGCAGGCCATTGTTTCTGCGTTATTTTCAGATTATGAACAGACAACAGTCCTAACTGTGGAAAACAAAAAGAAACAACTTGAAAAATCATTAAACAATGTTCTATTTGTCATTACAGAGAAAAAAAGGTTTTCTGAACCAGTATGTGATTCTTACAGAAAGTATTTACAGATGCATTAATTTAATGTTATATGACTAATTTTAACATATTTAGCAGAAAGAGTCTTGATTGTTTTTGTTAGATGTAGCACCGCAATGGCTTCTGGTTTTGGATGCTGCTTCTATCCTGAAAGGTTTCAGACTGTCAAGGTTCCACAGTCACCATCTGTCTTCTGACTTATATTTCTATAAACCAGAACTCTGAAAGTAAGTATTACTTGTTCTCTAGTCCTTGTCCTTTTTCACTGCTGAGTTCCAAAGATCTCACATTCAGTTCTCTGCTGCTTGATCTTAACATGAGAGCTCAGTCAGAAGCATTGGAAAAGAAGAATTGGTTGGGGATGTGAAGGTTGGGGGCAGCCTTGGCTGCAACCATCATGAGATGGTGGAGTTCAGGATCCTGAGTGGGAGGAGCAGGGCAACAAGTAGCATTACAACCCTGCACTTCAGAAGAGCTCACTTTGGCCTCTTCAAAGACCTACCTGGGAGAATCCCATGGGTTCGGGCTCTAGAAGATGGCCCAAGAGAGCTGGTCAATATTCAAGCACCACTTCCTCCGAGCTCAAGATCGGTGCATCCATATGAGTAAGAAATCAAGCAAAGGAGGCAGGAGACCTGCATGGATGAGCAAGGAGCTCCTGGAAAAAATACAAAGGGAAGAAGGAAGTTTGCAGACTGTGGAAAAAAGGACTGGCCACTTGGGAGAAATATCGAACGTTTTCTGAGTACGTAGGGATGAAACGAGGAAGGCTAAGGCCCACTTGGAATTAAACCTGGCAAGGGATGTCAAGGACAACAAGAAGGGCTTCTTCAAGTACATCAGCAGCAAAAGGAAGACTAGGGAAAATGTGGGCCCGCTGCTGAATGAGGTGGGTGCCCTGGTGAGAGAGCATACAAAGAAGGTGGAGTTACTGAATGCCATCTTTGCTCCAGTCTTTACTGCTAAGGCCAGCCATCAGGAATCCCAGACCCTGGAGGTGAGAGAGAAAGTCTAGAGAAAGGAAGACCTTCCCTTGGTTGAGAAGGATTGGATTAGAGAACATCCAGGCAAATTCGACATCCACAAATCCATGGGCCCTGATGAGATGCACCCACGAGTGCTCAGGGAGATGGCAGATGTTCTTGCTAGGTCACTCTCCATCATCTTTGAAAGGTCATGGATAACATGAGAGGTGCCTGACGACTGGAGGAAAGCCAGTGTCACCCCAGTCTTCAAAGAGGCCAAGAAGGAGGACTCAGGAAACAACAGGCCAGTCAGCCTCACCTCCATCCCTGGAAAGGTGAAGGAACAGCTCATTCTGGGGATGAGAGGGGATCTCATCAACGCTTATAAATATCTAAAGGGTGCGTGTGAAGTGGACGGGGCCAAACTCTTTTCAGTAGTGCCAAGTGACAGGACAAGGGGCAATGGGCACAAACTAGAACACAGGAATTTCCATCTCAATATGAAAACAAACTTCTTCACTGTGAGGGTGACCAAGCACTGGGACAGGCTGCCCAGAGAGGTTGTGGAGTCTCCTTCTCTGGAGAGATTCAAAACCTGCGTGGACGTGATCCTGTGCAACCTGCTCTGGGTGATCCTGCTTTAGCGGGGGGGTTGGACTAGATGATCTCTAGAGGTCCCTTCCAACCCCTACCATTGTGTGGTTCTGTGATTCTGTGAAAATGAGGACCTATTGAAAGAAATTAATGAAGCAGAAGAAAATTATTTATCCTGCGCACAAAATTTAAAAATGGTCTTATGTTTTTTTGGATTGTTTAGCCCTTCTGAGAAGAGAAAAAAACAGTAGAAAAAATGAAAAAAAAAAAATCCAGTTCCTAAAATTCAGTTGGAGAGAACAGTCTCCCCCTACATATTCTTAGAAGCACAGATTTTATTTTACTAAAATATATTAAACATTGGAATTTGCATTTGAATGTCTTCTATTAAGAAATAAATGATGGAACAACTGAGAATAGTCAAATAATAAAATACATGTCATACAAATTATCTAAAGAATAAGTATATACTTTTTATAACCTTATTTAAAGAAGTATTCAATGGAGCTTCATGTAAGCATATAAATCCCAGTGATATCAATCGGATTAGAATGTGACAAATTAGTTTTGTCAAAATGTTAGGCATTCACATCATATCCCATATGGACAACATTTGCATTTTCTTGTGTTAACTTATAAAAAGAAGCAACAAGAAAAAAAATCACCACCACCAAAAAAAAAAGTGCTTCCATATGTGTCCAACTATGAAATTGACTAATTATCAAAATAAATTTTATTGGTCATTAATCTTTGATAACATTTTCCAAGGATTCTAAAGCAAAAGTCACAAATACCTGTACTGTCTTTCATATTATATAAATGTTTTAATCCTTTATGCTTGGATCAACCTTTTCCCCCTAATAAATTATTTATCCTATATTTCATATTTCATTTGCCACTAGCAATTTAATTTTGTTTCAGTGCTTTCTAATTCTGACTGATGTTATTCCCTTCTTATTGCACTAGTCAATGTCTGTTATCAGCAAGCCCATGAGAAAGCTTATTAGTAGTATATAGAAAAGAGGATGGAGGAAGTAAATCATACCCTTGAAGTTATGTAAATATAGTACTAGGGAAAATACTAGAATAAAGTATAAAAAAAGTTTTATATTCCAGCTTAAAAAATATAGTTTAAAAGTTTTGTTGTATTGGGGCATGCCTTTAAAAATAGCACAATTTTTCACAGAATATTTAGAAATAGTTACAAAGGCTAAAAAACTTGTCATGTCTATCTTCTTTTTATAGCAACAACTATCTATAATGACATTCATAGTTATTAATTTTGGTTGTCTACCATTACACTAACTATGTACAAGTATGTCTATTTACCAAATGGTGTTTTATCTGTATAAATACAAAATTAACTTCCTAAACCCTCTCTTTTTTTTAAATGTGTCATTAATACTAGAAATCCTGAAGATCACCATCAATGCTAAAGCATGACAAAGAATGTCAGGAAATGTTGCAGCTTCCTTAGTTTAGTACACAATCCATTTATGTAGTGCTGTATTTAATTCACATTACTAGATTTCAGTTGATATTTTGTGATGTAATAATGATTATTTAGTTATGTAATGGAAATCCTGGCATGGGTATGTTTATTTCTTATTATGTCCTGATGTACTCGTGAAATGTCTTATTAAAGCGACAATATATCTGTCACAGTAGGAGTTTGATTGAACTGAATGGATTAGCAGATATCATTATTAGGCATTTCATTATAGTAGGAGACATTTCTGACTCAGTAGGTGACTTAGGCTGGTTTAACGAATGGTTTATTAGAAACAAGGAGTGATGCAATCCATGTTTTGGAGAAAAATACTTACGCTATATGAATTCTTAACATTACATTTCAATTAATGCATTCATTTTAGCACAAGATTTCCCATACTCTTTGTGTTTATGTTATGGGCATGTGTAGAATATGGTTTTAGAAGATCAGTAATCTTGTACCCTTGAATTGTAATATGCAAAAGATACTGCAAAACAGAGCCCTTACAAATGAGATTTAAAAGCTCCCTACAATGGAACTTCAGGGGAATTAAGTTGCCTGAAGGTCTACAGAAATTTAGTTAAGATTTGAAATTGCTATCTAGAGATGGAGGCTTATCCTGTGATCAGGTTTGAGTTCAAAAGTAAGATTGTTTGGTCAGACTCTCATTCTAGATAGGCTCAAATTCAGACTAGTTAGAAAAAAATGAAGACTTGAACAAAACATTTAAAACAGTCTTTTTATAATTATGTTTTTCCTTTGTACACTGTCATGGGTTTGTGTCTGTTTACATTTATAATCCTAAAAGAATAAAATGAACAAGATAAAAGAAGCCTTTAATTTAGCGTAGAATACATTTCAACATAGTAACAAGAGAAATATTTAGCCAATGAAAACACACAGCTCTCAGCAAAGGAGATATAGTAGAGGAAGAAGTGTCTGGTCCTCAAGAGCTTTCCAGGTTTAGCACATTCATTTTAAAATCTAAGCAGGCAGGTTTTGTCCATGTTGCTTATATAGAAGCTGTTTCCAGGGTCCCATGGCAATTTTTGATCATTTTAGTGCTGAATATCAGCTTAAAATCCCATAGATAAAACTAAAATACAGTAGCACATCTGACATTTGTGCATGGAGACACAGAATACCTTTTCTTTCAGTGACTGACCACCTGCATTGCTTTTTAATTCTATACCTGTCTGCTTACCGAGAGCCCTACTGTCACCCATTAATGCCAAGTTTTCTACTCCTTCACTCCTCCGCAGGTTTTGTTTTCCTTTTCCTTTAGGGAGACCATACTTCAGACTTCTTCAACATCTGCTCTCTCAAATGCCTCTGAAAATGTTGTGCCTTGAACATGTTTTACCTAGGAATAAGATGAGAATTACCTTTCTCAAACTATTTGGTAAAGCTTTTATTTGTTATTTCTGACTTTGAAAGACAAGGCATTTTTGGGAAAAAACATGTTCACAGTACTTTCCTTGACAAGCTGAAGCAGGGCAAAGCTCACTCACCTAGTTCTACAGTGACTTGATGCAGTTACCTCACCACAGGCCAGCTCTGAGTTACCATCTGGTTCTGCCCCCAGCTCTTCATGAAAGATTAAAATACATCTATGAAAAATTTCAAGATCAGAACAAAAAGTCTATTCTAAAAGATGACAATCTAATTTTTTTCATGTGCAGCCTGCAGGTATCTAGCTAGTTTCCTAATCAGATTTTTAGCAGTAAAAGATGGAAAGGAATGAAAAAATTCTTTTCGTCTTGGAAGCCGATATCTGTATTTTACATCAAAAGTGAGTAACATCATGCATCATTAAGACAAGGAGCATAGATTATGGAGGAGGTAAGGCGTGCATTTACCTTCACAAAATGCTTAGATGGTGCTATTTTAGCAAACAAACCAAGCATTTTACAGGATGAAGGCTAAATAATAATAATCTGAGGGTGGGAGGCAATTTAAAAAGTAAGGCTACATAAAGTAATAAAGCTTGCAACAGAAATTAGACTAGAGTAAATAAGAAAGAGGGCAGTATCATTTTTTAATAGATGTTCATGGGGCTGCGTTGATAGAAACAAGCATTTTAAGTGCTACTGAGACCACAAGCAAAGCTGCAGAAATCCAACTGAGCCTGTTTGTTTTATGGGACAGACCTGAAATATATTGCTTAAAATGGATACCAAATTTTAAAGATATGAGCTATAAAATTATCTCATCATACAATAGATGGAAGATGAGGATTTTATTTTTCACTCAGTGTATTTAAGGCAGGTACATTAAACTTCCAGGAAAAAAATATGATACTGTAAAAGGAATGTGCTGGTGATAAATTCATATAGGGCAGACAACTTTTCCTAAGCTCAGTCATGCCAAATTCTTTTAGCAAGACAAATAAGGATTTCTGATCTTCAGTCCATTTCCTGTAAGGTCTTATTTATCCCCTTCTTACATAGTAAAATCTCCCTTCTAAGGATGAAAGTGCATGGCAATCAAATGACATGCAAGTGTTGAATCCTCCTTGACTCTACTTACAGCACTTGGGGTGGACTTTTATTTGATTTGGGTACCCATTTTTGACCTTTATTGATACAGGAGAGCAAGCACAGAATATGGTATCAAACTGGCATTTCCTCCCTTCTCGGGGAATTGTTATCTACAGGAATACAGGAAGGTCTATTCCTTATCTTTGAGGCCAGTTCGCTTTCACCTCTGGTGCTCATAACCTGTAACGTTTATCAAAGCAAGCTCCATCTTAAAAGTATTTGTGTTCCTAGTGCTTTCTTTTTTACTTCTCCCACTCTCGGTTATTTCAGACTCTCCATTTTCTGACATGTAAAAAGCTAATTTCCACCTCAAATCCATCATCTATGGTGAGGTTATTTTCTTTTGTTTTTTTCCATCGACATTTTCTACTACCTTCAGGAAGTCTTCTTCTTATGCATCTAATTCTTTTGCATTCACTTTACTGAGATAAACAAGCCAAGATCTTTTTCAAACATCCTCAGTGCTGAGATGCCTGAACTCACCATGGAAGTCTAAAGAAACTGAATCCAAATAGCCCTAAGCATTAGGCTCTAAGTAAAACCACTAGGAGCGCTTTTAGTCCTTCTGACTGAAGGACTGAAATAATTCTGGTAACATATCTGGCTTATGGACCAAAGCTTTGAAGTATCATAAAAGAGGTCATCCTTGTGGAATTTGTAACTAGAATGGAAATAAGCCTGCTGAGGCTTTCTTTTTCAAAAGAAAGAAGCCTGCTGCAGTTTCCAGCCCATTATTCCTGCTGTTTGTAAGATTTTGCATAGACTTGCACCATCCAAATGTCCAGGTACTTTCTAAACTAAACAAGTAAGAGTTTTTGTGACTTTTCTTTCTCTGATGCCAGAGATATGTTTAATGAATTATTGGTTTTGCGCAAGTGGAGAGCATACCGTGTTCAGATTTTTTTTGAGTGATCTCACTGCTGATAGCACTTTCCTCCTAACAAGCTTATGTCTCCTCCTTCTCACCTTCCTGAACATCTAGTGCTGCCTTTTTAATCTTTCTCAGAAACTCCACTGCTCCTTCCACATCCCTAATACCCCTGGCACATTGGCTTACAATGAATTGTAAGCAACTGAAAAGATGCTGGGCCTGAGATAGCATTTCTCCTAGCTATTCACAGCTGAGATGACAATCAGTGAAGGCACCTAGACACTGTTGTTAAAAGTTGGGGTTCTAGGATGAAATCTGAGGTAAGATATCCATTCAGAGTGGAGACGGTAAAATGGTCAATGAAAATAAAAACTATATGTGTGATACTGGGAATGGAGTGTTTTGCAGTTGGGAGGGAATGAAGTGTTTTGGAGTTGAGATGACAGTCAAAAGATATCACGGTGAAATCCCAGGGGTGAAGAAGTAGGGGGATATTAGTCAATGGCTTAGTATAGGAGTAGACCAGTGTTTTACGATGATATGCCATTAGCTGGCATGCTATTCATCAGGCTTTTGAGTTTCCTTTCTTTTAGTGCTTTTTAAAGAACAAAATAAAAATACAGGCTTGTGTATATAAGTTATTCAGATAGGGTTCATCAAAAGTGTATTTTGTCTCTTCTCTTGCTATATAGATAGAGGAGGGAAAGACTGATGCAACATCTGTCACTGGTACATTTTTCCTTCAACCCCAAGAAGGATGAGAAGGGAATGGGGTCGGAATGACATACACTGGGCTTTGAACCCAGCCCACCTCACATCTGAAATCTGTTCTCATTGACTGAAAGCTGCCATCCTTTACAGTGCACTGAGAAGTAGCAATAAAATCTGCAGCCTCTTCTACTGTTGTAAGACAAAGGGTTAAAAGAAAACCTTTTCTCACCATGCACCGTGGAGAGCAAAGTTATAAAAAGATTATGAGGAGCTAAACTGCCAGATATGACCTGCAGTACAACAACCGCAATCCATACTACAACCGAGAGCGTCTCTTCTGCTTGATGGGGGACAATAATTTAGAGGGGTGAATCTTTCCCTGTTGTGCTCCTCCTCTTCCTTCCTTTTGTACAATTATAAGAGAATTTATAAAGGCAAAGATAGTCAATCTTGTGCTTGTGTTCTATGCACAATCTGGTTGGCTGCAACTTTTTTACTACCAGCATCCTAAAGTAGGACAACTCAAGAGTAAATAGTTTTTCAGGAACTAAGTCTTCTTCTAGTCAAATATTTTCTGAGCTTGTCCTGACCCTGATAGAAGTATGCCTGTGTACTTGTATGTATTGGAGGTTACCAATGAACTGCTCATGTGTTGGACTCATTGCACACACGTGCAATCCTTTGACTAACTACATGTCTCCAATCTGGTACCGTGGATAATCTGCAGGCTAAACTGCTTCCTGACCAAGGCTTTGTGCCCTATTGTGTGATCTTAATATAATCCAATGTGCCTGTAGATATGCCAGCACTTTGAAATTCATGTCTGATACCTCTCTGAACAGTTCAATTCCTGAAAATACTATAAGAAATTTTAAGAACTCAGATTAAATATATAGTCTTATGGACATTTCAGAGCACACTTACTGATCTAGTAGATTAAGTCATAATTTAAGCTGACAGGCACATCACTCTTAAAGTTAATGACAAAACTAACTAACAGCTTGATCCCATGAGGTATGTAATTTTTCCAGTGAGATACTGCAGTGAGCTGGAACTGAGAGCCCCAGAGACCATTTCAGTGCTAAATCTTACAAACTGCAAAGATTTTGCAAGTCTTCTGATTATCACAATGTTATAAGCATGGGAATAATTTCTGTGAATTCTTTTGGCATTTCTTACATTGTGGACTTTAAGGAGTTCATGCTGAACAAACAACAAAAGCAAAGGTCACTGGCATTCATATGAATATTAGTAAATTCTGTGAAACAATATTGAGCACATTGCTTAACTATCTTTAGCCTACTTCAGCTCACAACAATGCCTAAAATTTCTGAAGTCACTTGTGAACAGCACATGGACAATGACTTAAAAAGATCTGAAAAATGCACTGCAACATTCCCTGAATGCATTATTCTTATGGAGGTTTGGAAAATGTTTATGTAGAACTAGCAGAAGTTCATACCATGCCAAACTGACAGCTCTTGTGAAACAGTTTAACTATAGAAAAGGCCAGGAATCTAAGTTATATAAAAAGTCATCTGCTGTTCACGTCAGAGATTTCTAAAAGTAGAACTGCAGTATACAGAAATGGCCATAAAAGCAAGCATTCTTTGTTTTGGATTTACAATGTATCGTACATTTTGTCCACACTGAACTTAAATTACAAACCCCCTGACAGATAGCTTCAGATGTTCTCTGGGCTTTTCATCTGATACACACAGTGGACGAGAATTCATTTTTCATATAGATGCTCTTTTGTCATGTTTGTAATATGCAATTTCCAGGACACAGAAATGAAAAGCTGGCTGGATGACACCTATTGGAAAGAGAAAAGTATGTTACAGTTCTGTAGTCACAAATCCATCTGACATTTATCATATCGATTTGAGTTCATTATGCTTACTTTTATTTCCTTGAATAACAAATACGTTTAAAAGATGTAGTATTCGGAAGTGTGGTAATGTGTCTTGACTAGAAGTGCAAAACCAAGTATTGGACTAATTGCAACACAGAACAGGTCAATCCTTTTAATTGTGTCCTGGAGAGAAAGGAAAGAATCACAGAATCATAGAATGGTTTTGGTTCGAAAAGACATTTAAAGATCATCTAGTCCAACCCCCCTGCCATGGGCAGGGGACCTTTCAGTTGATCAGTCTGCTCAAAGCCACATCCAGCCTGACTTATACTCTCTGGGAACGCTTACTACTTCTTTCCGACCATATCAGTAAATTGTCACTGTCTTTTTCTCTGAATTAGACATCAAATATACAAGCACAGTGAAATATTTTCATGGGCATTAGGTCAGTCTCTCCTATCTGACATTTTAGCAATCTAAGTTTTCTTTTCCCAGTGATCCTTGCCTTATTTTCTGCTTGATGCGCTATAATATTTTCACATAAATTGGATATTCTGACAAGAGCATACCATTGGATGGCATCAGTTAAATCAGTTCCAGATCTTCATAACTTTAGTTGCAATGTAATGCTTCCCTCTTTGAACAGTATATTAAAAGCTTTTTATGTGTGTGTGTGTGTGTGTGTGCGCAATAATGCACTACCAATGTTAGCAAGGTGACAAGAATAGAAACAATGGCACAAAGCCAAAATAGTGGGCGGGGCAGGGGTGATGGTGAAGGATTCATACGGCAATAGGGGATTCTTTTGCTATTAGTTGTATTAGTATATTGCTTTGGTCTAATAAGTTAGTGTTTATGCTGTCAAGAATTTACAAATATTGAAGTAGGACCACAACAGATTTATGAAGACTACAGATATGTTCATATCTAAGAGGACAGACTTTATAATTGTTACTCCATGTATTCCTCCTTAATGCCTAGAAAACTTTCAGGATGGTTTTAATACCACATATCCAGCAAGGACTGCATAGATACAGTTGAGGCCATTTCATATCAAGTAATTTTTCTTTGATTTATTGCATAGCCTATTCACAGATGATACTGAAGACAGTGCTAGACACCCAATGATTTACTTGAATTCACTTACCAATTTTAATTAGTAGCATGATTTAAGTGATCGAATCCCACTCAGAAGGAAAAGAAAAAAAAGTAGGAAAATGCACTCTTAAATAGTCAAATGTTAAGCTTAAAGTGCTGGGTAGTATTACTTATTACTTGCACCCTTCTCGTTCCTGTTTTCCTTTTCTGATTCCTAGCAGGTGAACGGGATCAACCCAATATCTTTAGTACACTGATTCCATTTATATTCAGAGCAAGTGTAGATGTATAGGTGCATAAGGTACAAATTGTTATGGAAGCATGAGTTGAATAACTCATGAGTTGACTAATATGTCAGTAATTTTAAGTTGTACAGGTATTTCATATTGCTGTTGGCAGATTAAGGTGTAAATTGCATCATTTTCCATTCCCTCTAGACTAGTCTTTGAATCTGATCCACAGCCTTCACCCTTGCAAGCTTTGGGAAATATTGTACTTTGCAAGCTTTTGGAATCCATTAACATGCTTGGAGTTCTTTCTTGGCAGGAGAGATTACTTTGGTTCAAAACTTACATAAACGTATTGGGTTTGGCTGGGGCATAATTAATTTTCTTCATAACAGCCTGTAAGGTGCTGTGGATTTTTTTGATTTGTGCTGCACACAGTGCTGATAACGCAGGGATGTTTTCGTTCCTGCTGAGCAGTGCTTACACAGAGCCAAGGGCTGTTCTGCTCCTCAGCCCACCCCACCAGCGGGATGGCTGGGGGTGCACAAGGAGTTGGGAGGGGACACAGCCGGGACAGCTGACCCCAATGACCAAAGGGATGTTCCATACCATATGACGTCATGCTCAGCAATAATAGTGGCAGGGAAGAAGGAAAAGCAAGGGATGTTTGGAGTTATGGAGTTTGTCTTCCCTGTTAGGCATGCCTGCTGATGGGGAGTAGTGAATTAATTTTGCTTCGCTGGTGCACACAGCTTTTGTTTTACCTATTAAACTGTCTTTATCTCAACCCATGGGTTTTCTTACTTTTACCCTTCCAATTCTCTCCTTCCTTCTGGGCTGTGTGACTGTTCACTCAACTCCTGCTCAGGTTTTGGCTAACACAGCTCATGCCAAGACCTGATGCATGCTGGGAGCAGCAACATTTGGTCAAAGCAAGAGCAACAAGGTAGGCAGGACAGGATGGACAGGAAGGGATAAAGGCCATTCTGCAGTTGCTGTCACCTGCAGCTTGCTGTCTCCTGCACCCATCATGTTCTGCATTTTTGCATGGAAATTGTGTGGGAGTTTTTTTCAGAATCCACTAATTTACAGAAATGGTACAGACCAAACTTCCACAGCAGGAGGTATAAATGCATCAGCTTACCCAAAAAGCTTTCAAAGTGAGTCCAGCAGAAGCCAGGCTGCTGAGGCTTTCACACTTTACATTAAGGCGCAGGGGATGCCTGCACCATGACAGAGGAGGGATGAGCACTCTCACCATCAGTGAGGAAAATATCTTGATCACAGGTGCATGAGATACAAGTAAGGAAATAGAAAATTCTGAGTTAGGCAATTCATGAGCCAATTAAGTAATGAATTATAGAATTCATATGTTAGACTAGTCTGTGCCTTTGTTTGTTGTGTTTGGGTTTTATTCTTTTTAATGGGCTCATAAAATCAAATTTAATTTACGGAGTGCCTTGTCCTGTAAATTTGTGACGTGCAAACAGACCATGACAGGAGTTTCTTCTAAGATCTGGTTCTTTTAAAAGTACAACTTAATTTATAGCATATAATTAAAGAACAACTGTAATCCAGTTTTAAGTATTATCTAGCGGAGTAAAAATTTTGTTATTAAAACACTTTTGTAGTTATATCACGAGATTTGGATTAGTGTTACTGTTTAAGTGTTTCAAAAGGGTAGGCAAATACTTTGAGGAGATTGAAGAATAGTAAAGATCTTCAATGAATTAATACACATTGTAGGGCCCAAATTTTCTTGATTACATATAAACTTTAGGCTTCTTTGTTTGCACAAGTAACTTGGATAAAAGAGGTGAAATAAACTAAGCTTTTACTGCTAACATTGTCTTTACTGATTTCTTTGGGTGGTCAGCATTTCTGAGTGGCAGGCTGTTTACTTGTTCTAAAATGTGTCTAATATAACTAAAAATATCCATCACCAGTTGAGAAATTCCTATGGTTTGTAGCAACTCTGTAGGTTATTATTTGTGATGTCTCATCCTTTACCTGACTGTGGCTTTTGAATGATATTTAGAAGACTAGCAAAGGAAAAAGACAATAGCTAAATGTATTTTTAAGCTAATGTAATTTGTCTCCTTCAGGAAAATATATTGACTAATTTGTTCTTCTGAACTAGCATGGAAGTGAAAGTGCAGAGTCACGTAGAAATGATCGGAGATGGCAGGGGTCGGATAGGTAGAAAAAACACGTAGAATTAAGCAACTAAATGTCTTGGGTCCCACTACAGCACACAAGGGGAAATGCATGGTTATAGTTCTCGTTTCCTCCCCTGTGTCTGGAAGGGATTGCACACATTAGGTAGGATGAACTCAAAGCTCCTTTGCCAGTAAAATAAGAGTCTACTTGACAGTGTCCGTTGCCACTCCTGACCAACTGTCTCTCCATTACCAGCATGCCAGACGTAGTTATAAGATTGCTCTACCAAGGACATGCTCACCTGTTGCCATTTTTAGTCTCCTTTGAGCTGTGCAAGCAGTGCTAAAGGATTTAGAAGATACCAAAAGTCTGGTTATATCTCACTGCCAGGAAGCCACATTTGTTCCTCTGTTTCTTTGTTACACTGTAAAGCACAGAACTCAGCAGAAAAATTCCTGCTTACGAGATCGGGCTTTCAAACAGTGTTAGACTGTTTTCTGAGGAAAACGCATATGTGAAGCTGCTTTTGTGTCCTGTGCTGTCTTAGAAAGACATGTTAGAGCATCACTAAAACACTGCTCAAATTAGTATCAGAAATAATATGGCCTGTCAGGAATTTGAGTAGCTTCATGAGAGGTTGAAACTCATTTACCATGCATCCCATGTGGCAGGCAAATGAGAATGATCGGAGGGATTCAAAGGCACCTAGGTCTCATATGAACATCCCAGAGCCAAGGAAGTGAAAAAACTGCTACTCACTGATATAGTCCATCTGAGGAAAAAGACACTGAATAAATTTATTTAATGCTATAATCTTCATGGCATCTTTACAAGAGAAGTGGATACTTGGTCCAAAAAATAAATAGAAGCGTGAGATTAAAAGTTATCTCATCAATCAAATGCTATAAAAGATAGTATTTTTTTCTTAAATAGGTACTTTATTTTTACCTGTTCTTAATTCCACTCTCACTTAAATAAATAAATAAATAAAAATTTAAAAAAATCCCATTATTCAACTGGGAAGTTAGAATTAGAATTATGAACAAGAGACCACACTTTACATTTGCAGTATTTTCACTTCTTTTATAAAGATATTCATAACTTCTATTATGAACTTTTGGTCTGACTATGAATTTGCTTTCATACCTAACTTATTATTTTATCATAAGGCTACCTAAATTATGCACGCTTTTTGTGAATACTTAGAGAAAAAAAAAGTGACAGATTCACTATTGGTTAAAATGATCTAATTCTAAAATAGGTCCGTAGTTCTACTGCTTTTAGTAAACTTACTGTAGCTTAATAGTAGTAACCAGTCCATAATTTCCTGTGCCACTTCATAATTATGCCAAGACATTGATGATCATTAATATTTCAATTTCACTCACTTTTTGAAAACATCGATGGCCATTGATAGAGTCTGATGTTGAGTGTCTGCTCCAAAATTCTTTACTTTGATTTGCATTAATTTCATTTTCAATGAGAATCACAGGGTAATCTGTCCCACCAAAGCTATAGCACTGATCAACCAGCCACAGTACAGCAGCCCCTGGTTACTGCCCACACAGAGACATTTCTTCTGCGACTGACAGAACAAGTCCTTCATTCTGAAGTAAATGGAAGCCTTACCTGTGTGACAATGACATGTTCCTGCCATTCCTGCTTTGCTACAAGAATAGAGTCGTTTATGTGTCTGCTGCATTACAGTTCCTGTTCAATCTAAGCTCCTCCTCGTGCTCAGAGGCACAAGCTTGTGCAGTACCCTCTGCATAGATCCTCACGCAGACATCCTTTTCAGTGTTATGCATTCTACAGCACTCTGAAAAACCAAATTCTGCCACAGGGCTGTTTTTCAGGGATTGTTTCGAAGAGAATCAAGGGTTACCTCAAACAAATTATACCTAATGGAAATAAAAAGCGACAGGAAGCACCAGTTGGGGTCCACTATAAGGCAGAGCTGCTTAAAATTCAGAGGCATGTGAAGAAAGATTATTCACAATTCTATTGCTATGTATATAATCAAAGAGGAGCATTTCCAATTCAATTTTGTAATAGTTAAAACGATCATATTTTCACACACCAATCAGTGTCTCAGATAATCCCCAACCATTTGAAAATATAGCTGCTTAAAACAAATCCTCTTACAAGCCCATTTCAAGCCACCTGAATGAAAACAGAGGCAATGTCAAAGGAAAGAGGAAGGTATGAAAGACAGGGGAAAAAACTCCTAGTAGACTTTCCCTTGTAAACCCTGTTTCTCTGTATTGTTACCCAATTACATTTTTTTTAAATTTGAGTTTTCTGCAGATAGCCCACAGAATATATGTATGAGAAAAGTGATACTTTATGTAGACATCAGTTCTGGCCCCAATAGTATTAAAGAAGAAGTGACAGTTTGGTGATTGTTTACTGTCAGTTAGTAGTGAGCTAGAAATTAAAACCTACAGAAACAACAAAAGGTCATGATTGCCTGATTCTTAAATGACTGACAATGGATGGCCAGCCTTACTAAAACTGTCTGTGAGTGCATATTTTGCTATTCCACACTCTTACCCCCAGCGATCAGGTAGAACAGATTTATTTTTTTTTTCCCTCAATACAGACTTTAAAAAATGTCTTCTCTGTTTTCCCTTTTCACTGGAAGAGTCCTAGAAATTATGAAGGAGATTAAACTGGCGAAAAAAAAAAACCAAACCCAAGGCAAAATGCTTTATGCCAGGCTGTTTTTACTCTCCTTATTAAGGAGTTTCAGTGGATATCCTTATGAGCATAAGGACTAATTACAACATCACAGCCTGAAGTGAGTTTCTGCCAAAAGTTTCAGAAAATTGCAGAACATTATATCCAGCAGTTAAAGTTAACTTTCTAGATAAGGAATATTATCTTCTCCAGAGTGAAGAAAAAAATTCTTAAAGCATTATTTCCTTTATTTTCTTCAGTTGGGAACTTGTATCCTGATTTGGAAAGATTATGTTGTTCAGTTCTTCAGCAACTCACAAGTGAACAAAGTGTATATTTTAAATGCAGATTAAACTTTGCTAATATTTTTATTCTAAAAGAAAACTGCATGTGAAAATCCCATGCTTAGATACAAGGAATGTGACCTTACTCCAGGATCCTTCTCTGTTTAAATCTCCAACTGAAATCTTCCTTTCTCTTTCTGGGGAAATAAGCACAGAGCAAGGCAACCTGTAAGGAAACACAGGCAGGACTTTAGATTTGCAGACTAATACAGGCAGCAAAATTACGGCCGTAATAGTGAGACTTCCTACGATTATAAGTCTGCTTGAGTAACTCAGTGCTGAAACCAGGTTGTCTCCACAGTGTCAATACCATATGGCTGAGACCATGTTGCATATGAACTTATTCCTGGATGGTCTTATTCAGTCCCACTCCCATGCTGCTCCTTCATGTTTCAGGGAACATTCTTCCCTCCAGTATAGTTTCACATCCTCATGGGCAGCCAGCACTGGGGGAGAGGACAGAAGTGGAAACAAACTCATTGTAAAACTGAGCATGCCAAGAGAAGGACCATGGAAGTATGGGTAGTTCAGGCGAAGAAGTTCTTGTAGGTTCAGAACCCTTGCCTGACTGTGAGACTTCATCTGCTGTTAACTGGGGGGAAAAAATGTTACTGCTCTAACTACTACTACTATTGCTAGATTAAAAATATAGATGCTAGTTTCTCTTCATCTTTGATGCAGCAAAGTTCAGTGTTCTGGTGGTGCTTGGGAAGGTCTGGCATGACCTATGAAATTTAAGCTATAAGGCTAAATAAAATTTAAGTTGGGTATACATATACTGGATGTTGGTCTTTTCTCCCAAGTAACAAGTGACAGGAAGAGAGAAAATGGCCTCAAGTTGTGCCAGGGGAGGTTTAGATCAGATATTGGATCTGTGGTTGGACTTGGCAGTGATAGGTTTATGGCTGGACTTGATGATCTTAAAGGTCTTTTCCAACCAAAATGATTCTATGATTCTGCATTTACAATAGTGGTTTATTTAACTAAGTATCAGCTGTGCCTGTGTGCATCCACAGTGCACTTAGTCAATAACTCCCCGGGTAGTCCTAGCTAGATATCTGCATAAATGAGATAACAGTCCGATACAAAACAAGGTAACTGACTGAACTCTAATACATGCTCACAACAAAGCATTTCACTAGTCCCAGAGCTCTCCAGGTGAGAATTTTGGACAGTCCTAGAGATTCCCACCCAGGGCAGCACCTGCTGCGCATACACAAAGCCATAGGCACTTTTTATATGCTCTGGTGTCTTGATTAACATCTAGTTGGAGAAGTTAGCCATCCCAGAGGCACCCACAGTCAGATCCAGCTATAAAATTGACCAAACTGTACAGAGATAAAACACTTCAGTAGAAATTGTTCCTGCAGATTCAAAATTGTTTGCAGTCTTTTGCAAATATTTTAGATGGTCAGGAGATGTTTTATACACAATTTAAGATAATCAATAGCAAAGAATCATGAGTGCATTGGAGTGGTCATGTAGGACCATGGGCCAGGTGGATTATTCAAAACAGCTGTTTGACGAAGCCCACTCAATCTAGCTATAGGCATCATTGCAAGGAACCTTGCTTTTCAGCATCCCATTGCATTCTGAACACAACTGACCATCCTGTTTGAGAGACTCAGCTCTCCATATGCACATTCCCTTACGCAAAGATCCCAATCAGTAGGGTGGAAGTTTTTTTTGTTTTCTTAATGAACAATCTTTCTCTGACTGTCTACACAATAAAATCTTTAGATACATTTGTGTGTCTATAAATGCAGTCCTGCCAAGTGACCATAACCAACCCTTTTAACAAAATCAAGCCTTATAACCAATCATCCCTTATAAAAAAACCCAAAACAACAGACTCTTCAAAATGTGTCTTTTAATGTTAAAAGCACAGAACTACATTCTGAGCTTGCTAAACTTTAGAAAACTGAAGTCAAAACTTCTCAGGCTGTTTCATCAAAGAGCTCTAACATTACTTCATAGTCTGATTCTCTTTAACAGTGAAAGTTTGCTTCACTGCTTTGCAGTTCCTTTAAAATTCTTTTTAATTAGTTACAATGACATTTGTGTGTTTTGTTTAAAAGAGAAAGAAAAAAAAAAAAAAGAGAACCCAGAAAAATGAAAGCAGAAGTCTTTCCACGTTGAGATAGATTGGAAGAACTTAAAGTTAATGGATGGCACTTTGAAATATGTCTGCTCCCTTTTAAAGGCTGCTTCATGTTTCCTCCTGTGTCAGTACTGTATGGCACAGTTTAAATCACTCCTGAAAAATGAGATTTGTTTGCCTTCATTTTTCTTTTAGAAGCAGAGTTCCTCATCTGATAAACATTTTGATTTATTTTAAATATACAGTTTAGTCCTACTAGATCCAGAGCATCAGCTAATCCCTGTTAACCAAATGATTGATTTAAAAATGCCATCTGGGCAGAAAACATTCCACTCAATCTTGAGCTTGCTCTCTTCTCCACCGAAGCTCTTTTCATCCAGTACTTCATTAAAGACATAGACAGAGAGGAATACTCTGTGAGGTTAGCTGAAAAGTTTACTAACTGAATTCTCCTTCCATCTATGGATGCAATTTCTTTTACTTCTGTAGGATTGCTTTAATTTTAGTGAGCAGAGAATGTGAAAACAGTATTCTGGAGTCAGAGACACTTATATGCCAGCCTGAAAGGCGCAATCCCTTTTTAAATTTCTTTCAGCCAGACCCTTTGGTTGGGCTTCAGAAGATCCTGTTTGCACACTGATGTATTTTCAGATGATCTTTTCTTGAAACACCAGGTCTGCTGTGGGGATGAAACTCGGATACCAACAAAACTCTGAGCAGATACCTTTATTGCCAGCAAGGACTTTGATAAGGCTCAGAAGGTTTGTGTTTTGATATAAAGAAAAGGAGTATTTGGAGAGCTTGGTTCATTTCTATGTCTGGTATTTCAGTGGTGCAGAAACCTTTGTAGATCTCAGGGTTGCTCCCTTCGCCTGTGTTAATCAACCTTTATGAACAGATTATTGGGAGTTATTAGTTTGTGTCTCTTCTTGACCACTTAGAGAGAAAATTTGTTGTGCACAGTTGTGTCTCCTTGTGGTGGGTTGACCCTGGCTGGGGGCCAGGTGCCCACCAGAGCTGCTCTATCACTCCCCTCATTCACTAGACAGGGGAGAAAAGGCATAACGAAACACTTGTGGGTCGAGATAAGGACAGGGAGAGATCACTCACTAATTGTCGTCACGAGCAAAACAGACTGAACTTAGAGAGGGAATTCATCTAATTTATTACTAAGCAAAACAGAGTAGAGGAATGAGAAATAAAATCAACTCTTAAAACACCTCCCCCCACCCCTCCCATCTTCCCAGGCTCAACTTCACTCCCGGCTTCAATCTCTGCCCCCCCCTCAGCAGCACAGGGGGACGGGGAATGGGGGTTACGGTCAGTTCATCTCACGGTGTTTCTGCCGCTTCTTCATCCTCAGGGGGAGGACTCCTCTCATCGTTCCCCTGCACCAGCATGGAGTCCCTCTCACGGGAGACAGTCCTTCACCAACTTCTCCAACATGGAGTCTCTCCCACGGGCTACAGTCCTTCACGAACTTCTCCAATGTGAGTCTCTCCCACGGGCTGCAGTCCTTCAGGAGCAAACTGCTCCAGCGTGGGTCCCCCACAGGGTCACAGGTCCTGCCAGCAAACCTGCCCTGGCGTGGGCTTCTCTCTCCACGGGGCCACAGGTCCTGCCAGGAGCTTGCTCCAGCGTGGGCTTCCCACGGGCCACAGCCTCCTTCAGGTGCCTCCACCTGCTCCAGCGTGGGGTCCTCCACGGGCTGCAGGTGGAATCTCTACACCCCCTCATCCTTCCTCCATGGGCTGCAGGGGGACAGCCTGCTTCACCATGGTCTTCACCACGGGCTGCAGGGGGATCTCTGCTCCGGCGCCTGGAGCACCTCCTCCCCCTCCATCTGCACTGACCTTGGTTTCTGCAGAGTTTCTCACATCTTCTCACTCCTCTCTCTGGCTGCAAAAGCTCTCGCAACTCTTTTGTTTTCCTTCTTAAATATGTTATCACAGAGGCGCTGATTGGCTTGGCCTTGGCCAGCACTGGGTCCGTCTTGGAGCCGGCTGGCATTGGCTCTATCAGACACGGGGGAGCTTCTAGCAGCTTCTCACAGAAGCCACCCCTGTAGCCCCTCCCCGCTACCAAAACCTTGCCACACAAACCCAACACACTCCTTTATACAAAGCGTTCATTTTGAAACAGCCAGGAAAATTACAGCCCTACTGATATGTCAGACTGACATTCCTATGCTCTTCTCTATGGAAAGCAACTCCAAAGTGATATCATATCTCATAATTTATAGAGTGAGGGAACAGATGCTCCACAAAGTGGACCAATCAGGATGATTAGATAGATCATATATAGACACTTAATGCAACATTGGAAGTTACTAAACTTCAGGAAGTCTAGGTGCTCCATGATTGTGAATAAAAGGGAATTAAAATTTAGCCTGTGGGTTTTATTAATTACCTGTTAATTCCCTGATGCTTGATGAAACTCTCTTTGATTTATGTGGTACCTTCCTTCCTTATCAATTCCTGCACACATATTTTGACTCACAAGGGAGTGTAAAGTCTGACTAGAATGTCCTTCCTGATAACCCCCACTCATTCTTCCAGGATTGTTGAACCTCACCAGGACTCTGTGCATACATCAAGGCTGCTTGGATAAATGTTTGTTTGCATGGATACAAAAGTATTGGGGCTAATGTACTTCAATTTAATTTTTACATTTATTACAAATCTAAATTCCCTGAATATGAGGAGTATAGTCCTAAGCACAGTAGGTACAATTCCATGAGAGAAAATGGAATGAAATAGAGGTTTAAAACTCTGAAATTAGGTTTTGTGCAATAAATGATGCTTTGGTACCAAAAAAAAAAAGGATTTCACCCTAAAAATGGGTCTTTGGATGCTCAAAGTGAGGCTTTGGACATTAAAAAAATGAGGTTTTGTACCCTAAATTAGGAGTTTGCACCCTAAAATGGGGCTTTGAGCCCTAAAAATGAGTATTTGGACTATCAAAATGAAGCTTTCTGCACCTAAAAAAAGATTTAGACCATAAAAATGAAACTGTGGACCCTAAAAAAAGGCTATGGGTAATAAAAGACAGGTTTGGACCCTAAAAATGAAAATTTTGGCTCTAAAAATGAGGCTTTGGGCACTAAAAATTATGAGCTAGCATCCTGTACTTGGGTCATAACAATCCCATGCAATGCTACAGGCTTGGGGAAGAGTGCTGTCCCAGAAAAGGACCTGGGGGTGTTGGTCAACAGCTGGCTGAACATGAGCCAGCAGTGTGCCCAGGTGGCCAAGAAGGCCAACAGCATCCTGGTTTGTATCAGGAATAATGTGGCCAGCAGGACCAGGGCAGTGATTGTTGTCCTGTACTTGGCTCTGGTGAGGCCACACCTTGAGGGCTGCGTTCAGTTTTGGGCCCCTCACTATCAGAAGGACACTGAGGTGCTGGAGCATGTCCAGAGAAGGGCAACAAAGTGGTGCAGGGTCTGGAGCACAAGTCTGATGAGGAGCAGCTGAGAGAACTGGGGTTGTTTAGGCTAGAGAAGAGGAGATTCATGGGAGACCTCATCACTTGCTACAACTACCTGAAAGAAGGTTGTAGCCAGGTGGGCGTTGGTCTCTTCTCCCAAGTAACAAGTGACAGGAAGAGAGGAAATGACCTCAAGTTGTGCCAGGAGAGGTTTACATTGGATATTAGAAAAAATTTCTTTATTGAAAGGGTTGTCAGTCATTGGAACAGACTGCCCAGGGAAGTGATTGAGTCCCCATCCCTGGAGGTATTTAAAAGACATGTAGATGTGGTGCTTATGGACATGGTTTAGTGGTGGGCTTGGCAGTGCTAGGTTAATGGTTGGACTTGATGATCTTAAGGATCTTTTCCAGCCTAAGTTATTCTATGATTCTATGAACCAAATAATATATATTGTTTTCACTCTGCATAGAACAACCTAAAGACAGATATATTTCAAGGGGTTTGGATTCAGGTCACTACGCCTTCTAGCCATGAAACTCGATTATGAGCAGAACAGCTGTCTGTTATGAAGCCAGATATATACAAAGAATAAAATAGCAGTTCTATTGCTGCCACCTAAGGAACTTTAAGACAAATGCGGGTGGGAGGACTGCTGCCTGGAAAAAGAAAACATGAATACAGTTTTGCCACACTTATCATAAGTGACTGTTAAAATGCCAAGGTGTTTTTTCTAGAATAGTGAGCTATGATTCTCATCTCTATTAAGACCACATATATTATGACTAGGAAAGCAGAGAGGTGGATTGATATGCATTTTCTCTGAAAAAATACTTTAATGGTTGTCAGGAATTTTCAGTAAATTTTATATGTAAGGAAAAATTGGATTCCTATAAGAGATTCTTGAAGGATAGGTGTACTTATCAAGACATAGCAAAGGTGAAAACAACAGCAATGAATGATTTGCAGCATTCTTGTAGCCCTGGGTAACTGTTTAGACTATTTTTATGGTTGATATCAGTCTTCTGCTTTTTACTCTTGGCTAAGCATTCAATTTTTTAAGAGCCACCGCAAATGAACACAGAGTAGCAAGACGATTGGATGGCACAAGGTAATGGACATAAAGAAATATACTGAGAGCTGCAATTCAAGCAACTTGCAAAATGTATAAGCTGAACTATTTGCAAACTGTCAAGAAAAAGCAACCACATTCCACAGGACAAGACTTCATTGAAGTGGAGGGACATCCAATATACAGGATTAGTTGAAAAGTCAAATAAGGTGGAAACTGATGTTAAAAGGAGAATAGAAAATAATGTGGGAAATAGTGTAACTTTGTTAGGTAATTCAATGACATCTTTATCTGAAGTGCTACTTTCACACTGAGTATAGTCCTCTTAAAAAGCAATCAAAATAATGAAGCAAACCAAATAAACAAAACCAAGATAAATGCTAAGGAAAAGCATTTCTTATTAATTTGCAGTAGTTGATGGAGAGTAGCCTGGAGCGAGGGTCTGTTTTGAACATACACAACAGAAACATACATGTACTTACATGGGTACGTACACGGAGATACAGCATAATGTCCTTATGGCCACACTGTGTGTAACAGTAAAAATATGAAATGCTTCGTGGAAGGGATGGAGTTAATTATCTTCATATGATGCTATATTTTGGATTTGTAACTAAACCAGTGCTGACAATACACCAATGTTTTGGTTGTTGCTGAATAGTGCCTGCACTGTGTCAAGGCCGCCTCTTTTTGCCATTCTGCCCCACAGTGAGAAGGCTGGGGGTGGCCAAGAAGTTGGGAGGAGACACAACCCAGACAACTGACACCAAACTGACCAAAAGGATATTCCATGCCATATAATGTCATGTTCAGGAGTAAAATGCAAGCAGGAGAGAGGGCCGGTCAGGCAAGTAGCCATTCCTAGGAGACTGTCTGGGCATCAGTCGTCTTCTAGGAGGTGGTGTGTGATTGCCTTTGCATCACTTGGGGGGTTTTCCCCTCTTTCTTTCACTTATTAAACTGTTTTTATCTTGATCCATGAGTTTTCTCACTTTTACTCTTCCTACTCTCTCTCCCATCCAGCTGCAGGGGAAAATGAGGTGCTTGCCTCCTGGCCAGGTTCAATTCAGCACTGGCTATTCCTTCAAATATAGATTGACCAAGTGATCAATCTTTTATCATAAGTAGTTGGAATATGATTTGGAGTTTTCGGGGATGGTTTTATATTTAGGAAGAATGTCAACACTTCCAGCATCTTACAAAAAGCTCTTATTAAATATTATTTGAATCTTTTGTTTCTCAGCATAAATCCCCCTTTCATTCTTAAGAGAACAGACTTCTTTACAAGATATTCAGTGCTTCCTGTTCTGACCTTTAAAAAATTGCTTTGACACCAAAGATAGCAAGTACTTCTGGTATTTTGTTTAAATTTATAGAAATATATAAACTTGAAAAACATGCAAGACATAGTTACTCAAACATTTATAAATTTTATAAAAGGAAAATTTGGGGTGTTGTTACTTTATCTCAAATACTTAATGTGATCTCAAAACAAAATCTTACATCTGTCAAATCAAGTTATATTCAGCGTCAAATTATCATAATGTGTCTAAGACCTCTGATTAGTTTCATTCCATCAAAAATTAACTATCTTAGTATTAGGGTGCAATGAAATAAGTGTAACTTGACAGAAAATACTGTGAAAACTGGAAAAACAATACTTTAGATTTAAAGACGCAACAATGGAAATTAAGGTTCTCTAAAACTGAGCAAGTAGCATCACCCTATTCAAATTCTCCATTTTGATAAATATCAAGCACATTAACCATACCAGGCAATATTAAGATATGAAACATAATCAATGTTGACCATAAATTGTAAATTTATGTAGCTTCAGCTATAATAATTTATTGCCATCAAGTATAAAATAATTCCCATTAACCATATTCTACCATGACTTCTTACTTCATCAGTCTGCAGCAGGATGGGGAACTGTCTTTTCAATGATTCAAGACAAGCCACGAATACATTCAGTTATTTCAAAGAAACTCACCTCCGCATACATGGGTGATTAATAATTAATTGCTATCATTTCTTATAATTATGAGACTCACCTAGGCTCCATTTTCCATAAAGGTTAGAACACATGATCTTTCAAACTCCCTTCCAGCCTGCCTTGTTTTATGGTTCTATGAAATGGGCAAACTGTTGCTGGTAAGAGGTTTACCCGCGTGAATTTGCTATATGCCATTTATTCAATACTAATATGTGAGGTCCAAGATTATGTCATGAGAGTTAGTATGTTTCTAACCATCATTAAACTGCAGAGGAGAAAAAAAAATTACTTACAAGCTTAGTAATATAGAATGTGTTCACTGATCCTCCTTTTTCAAATCTTGGCTCCAGTAAGTCAAATCTCTGCAGGGATTAATTTCTTCTTTATTTACATGACTGCTGTCCATTTACACTCCTCAGCTTTATTAAATGGGAGAAGCATAAATTCCTACTTTAAGTTCTGGTTCAGTTATACTCATAAATGTAAAATGAGGACAAAACCATTACTTTGCATCTTTCTTTTCTCTCCCTTTCTCCCTAATACTTCTGATAACTTCAGAACACTGATAATTCCAAGGTTGTGTTATAGTATTTTTGTTATATTAGGTTAGATCTGGGTAGTGGGTTTTGGCTCTATGTCATTACTATTTGTTCCTTCATTTTCAATTTCTGAAGTTACAATTTTCTGAAACTATAAATCAGAAATTTTGTCAAATCCATATTTATCAGTAATAGACAAATACGAACACAGTGGAGAAGTGGCAGAAAAGGTATATGGTTCTAACTATAAATAAACTATTTCTTTTTTGGTAGAAACCTAATTGAGCATTACATTGATGAGCTGAATATAGATAGCTGAATATTTCTCATAAATGAAAAGAGCATTTACTAAGAAGAAGTTGACATAGTATTACTGTGTTCTTCACCAAAATACATAATTGCAAACTTTTAAGGGATGTGAAGTGTACTTCTAAACTGCCATACACTAAACCAGAGGGAGCATATCCAGAGTCCTGTTTTTGTTTTGCTGTTAGTAGCAGTTTGTTAATTTATTTTATCAATAATAAAAAGCATTGGTGGGAGAGAAGGGGCGGGGGGAAACAGGGGATGACTTATTCCTGTAAAAAGTGTGTTTTCTGGGAAAAGTTTGAGGACACAATAAGACTGTTAAAATTTAGGCACTAACTGAACAAATTTAGCTGCACAATGTCATCCTTACTGATACGTGTACTCCCACTGAAGATGGGAAATGGGCAATGGACAATGTGCAACTTCAAGGTCTAGTGAAGGAACACTTGCAGATTATGATGACTTCTACAAAATTGGAATTCAGACCTAGAATAACTTGTACCACTTCAAATTCTCTTGTGCTCAGGCAATTTGGAAGTACATATTATCAAAGTGTTATTGGCAGACATACGCCAGGCATTTTAGGCAAACTCATTTGTGTGTGATCATTCTTTGATTGTTTCACAAATGAATAATGTTCACAGTCAAAGGAAAAATGCTGAAGACGTATATTTCCTGTAAGTGATATATGCAACAGCTGCATGAGACTCATTCAACTGATGGCTTTATCTCGTACTGCAATTATGGTTTTTCTATAGGATTTCATTAGAATAGATAGACACCTACAATGTGGAAATTAAGACTAAATCAGTTCCTGGGATGCTGTGAGCTATTTGGCTGAAATTCAACTTTTTTCCTGGGGAGTGCGAAATCAACTTGCTGAAATAAACAGAGTTCAGAAGAACTGGAAAATATAAACCATTCCAACTTCAGGAGAAATGGCATAAACGTAGAGGATTTCAGAAGCTTTTACTAATTTAGAGTCTGATCACGCACACCTCAAGGGACAAGTTATGATACAAATTAGTCACTGTAGGAGTCACCTATGCTTTGGAACATCAGATTCCTTAGCAAGGAAGCAAGAATGACAGATATCCCCCACCATCTCTTCCCCTTCCCTGCAGCAGTGGGGAAAGGACAGAACATCCTGGCAAAGCTGCTGTAAAGCATTGAAACCAATATGGCCATAGCTGGTACCTACTGCTCTATGATTCAGAAGAGGAGCAGACAGGATCATGATTACTTAGTACTAAATTACTTTCTTTTCATGTGCCCATGTAGCCAATAAATATTTTAGTTTTACAAAGATCTAAACATTGGAAAGAAATGGAAAGGAAAATCTTCAAGTACACTCTTTTTCTTGTCTTTTTGGATAGAATTTACACATCTGTGACTTAATGGGAAAGAAAACTTTGGGAAAACAAAAGAACAAAAGAAAAATGAAACATTTCATTTGAATATGTGTGCTGTACCATATATTTTATCTATTTCATTATGTGTGTAATCCCTCTAGTAAGCAGAGGTTCATATATTGCACAGTTACATCTTTCATAGCAATGATTTCAGAATGTGCTTTATCACATCATCCTGCACTTA
The DNA here is from genome assembly GCF_028858705.1 of Grus americana. Classification (NCBI taxonomy): domain Eukaryota; kingdom Metazoa; phylum Chordata; class Aves; order Gruiformes; family Gruidae; genus Grus; species Grus americana. The sequence continues at coordinate 858,776 of NC_072859.1, read as the reverse complement.
TATTTACACAACAAAGTTTTTCTTAATGAATTAGAAAATGAGTTGCAAAGTTGATGAATGCTGTAAGTGGTTTATATTGAGTGTATAGAGCTTTTCACACTGCAGTGCTTACAGTGCTTACATTAAAGGATATTATTTCCATTGTCTATAAATATGTAGGTCTCCATTCTGAATTTCCCACTTGTTATAGACAGTCCATGTCTGAGTATCCTTTTCACAATATACGAAATAAAAAGGCATTACAAAGTGCTTGTTCCCTAGTAGGTACATTATAACACTTTTAAAAATAAAACGACCATTCCGACTATGACTGAGTTTTTAGGGTGTGAAAGTCTTACTTCCTAAGTCCAATTCTCCCCCTTTATTTTGGAGGCTTGAGACATAACTGATTGAGATGGTTATAATACTTACTGATTAAGCAACACACCTTTAAAAAAACCCTAGTGATAATCTTAATTGGCTAATTATTAGTAATATTTGTACACAATTATATTACTGAAAGTAATATTGAGTTACAATTTTATTGCTTAGTATTAGTATTGGTACCTGGTTACATTACTAGAAAGAAAGCATAAATCATGCATGTAAGCTCTATTGAGTTGCAATTCCTTAAGATGCCATCCCTTCTGAATGTAGTAGTCTCCTACATAGAGTTTATGGACTTAGCTTTACCACCATCTGTAGGCATCAGCACTCTTAGCATCACAAGAACCCTCCACTTTTTGTTCTCCACCTGATTTTATACCTTACTCCCCATGTTTTCTTTTCCATAACCCTCCTTTTTACATTCCATCCCACCTTTTCCCAAACTCCTCCCAAATAAACAACATACTCCTAATTACGCTTTTACTGATTGGTACCAATTCTGTTATATGCATACTCAAATTTCAGTGTTACCTACACAATTTTGAGCTAATACAGTATCACTGAAGCAGTTATGTAGATGAAGGCAGTGTTACATCCTGAGTCTCCCTTCTGACTCCAGCATTGATGCTGATTGTATTTCATTTTCATTATACATTTTTTGGACAGAATTATCTTACTTGAGTCTTGATAGCTCTGCAACTCCTAAGTGAGTACAAACAGTTTGCATATGACCCAGCTAGACCCCAAACCATACTTCTGCCCTTTGGCAGTTTTCATCACACCTCCGGTTCTCATTAGATGTCTTATCTTGTTCTGAAGTCTCGTATTCCAATGGGATCTCTTGCTCACAGGCAGGACAACTCTTTCTTTGAGGAATCCAGAAGCAATTTGATATACAATTTATTTGCTATTTCATTACTTTGGTCCTTATTCTGTAGCCTTTAGACAAATTCAGGGGTGTTGCCCTTTTCCCCAAAGTGCACTGTTTGAAATTCTAAACTGCAATTTCCATGGTCTATACCGGTCTGTGCATGGCATCGTCTCAGCATCTGCACATTGAATTCTTTTCCTGTATAAAAAGACCTTGTGCAAATGTTGGATAAGTGATTCTACTGGCTTTGTGTGGCAAGTTTTTGGTAGCAGGGGGCTACAGAGGTGGCTTCTGTGAGAACCTGCTAGAAGCTTCCCCTGTGTCTGATAGAGCCAATGCCAGCTGACTCCAAGACGGAACCGCCACTGGCCAAGGCCAAGCCAATCATGTGATAACATCTTTAAGAAGGGAAAACAAAACTGCTGTGGGAACTGCAGCCAGAGAGAGGAGTGAGAATATGCGAGAGGAAATACTTTGCAGACACCGAAGTCAGTGAAGAAGGAGGGGGAGGAGGTGCTCCAGGCAGGGACTCCCCTGCAGCCCATGGTGAAGACCATGGTGAGGCAGGCTGCCCCCCTGCTGCCCATGGAGGTCCACAGTGCAGCAGATATCCACCTGTAGCCCATGAAGAACCCACACCAGAGCAGGTGGATGCCCGAAGGAGGCTCTGACTCCATGGGAAGCCCACACCTGAGCATACTCCTGGCAGGACCTGCAGCCCTGTGGAGAGAGGAGCCCACGCTGGAGCAGATTTGCTGGCAGGACTTGCGACCCCGTGGGGGACCCACGCTGGAGCAGCTGGTGAAGAACTGCAGCCCGTGGGAAGGACTCACGTTGGAGAAGTTGGTGAAGGACTGTCTCCTGTGAGAGGGACTCCACGCTGTAGCAGGGGAGGAGTGTGAGGAGTCCTCCCCCTGAGGAGGAAGGAGCAGCAGAGACAACATGTGAGGAACTGACCACAACCCCCATTCCCCATCCCCTGGAGGGGAGGAGGGAGAGAAATGGGGAGCGAAGTTGAGCCCGGGAAGAAGGGAAGGATGGGGGGAGGTGTTTTTAAGATTTTTTTTATTTCTTATTATCCTACTCTGATTTGATTTGTAATAAATTAAATTATTTTTTCCCCAAGTTGAGTCTTTTTTGCCCATGATGGTAATGGGTGAGTGATCTCTCCCTGTCCTCATCTCGACCCACGAGTCTTTCGTTATGTTTTCTCTCCCCTGTCCAGTTGAGGAGAGGAGTGATAGAGCAGCTTTGGTGGGCACTTGGCCTCCAGCCAGGGTCAACCCACCACAGTGATCCAGGATTTAAGACTGACTCCATAAACCATACCGGTATCGTGAAGATAACTCTCTGGTACAATGTTTCTTAATATACTGTAGGTAAACTGAGATGGAGTTTCTCTGGAAAGGATCTTGTAATGCATACAATTCCTTTCACATTGAGTACACTGGATTGTCTACTACATCCTGTAATCACTTTATCATAAGAAGCAGGTGGTTTATTCACAATTGCTGCAAGTTTTTTCCTTTTTTTTCCTATTGACTATCCACAGGGATATCTACTCTCACTTATCAAAGTGTAGTTCCTCTGGCAGTGTGCTCCATGGCAGTCACTAGGGCTTAAGAGCAACAGACATCTAAAGAGGAGGCAATGTCACTTCTAAGGGTTAACCAATCCTTATCTCTGTCCAAAGAACAGGGTCACTTGTTCTATTTCTTCTACACAAAGGTACACTGGTTATCCTACCTACAGGTAATATGCCTCTTCTTAGGATAATCCATCCAACCCATGGCTGTTCCCTGCCTCCCTTTTTTTCCCAGGATAAGTACTTTAAGGTTGTGATACTACAACAGTGGCAGTATCTGAGGCATTCCGAGGCACACAGAAGTTTATTTGACAGAGGGGAAGGATCATATTCTATAACCCTCTTCCTTCATCTCAGTGAAACTGACTTGTACACATTGCATTTCCCACCTATGGGCGGGAAGATGAAGTTTGTTCTTCTGTTTAGGTTCTATAAAACATCTTATGCCCTGGAAATTTAGTTTGCTAATGTTGATGTTTTGGGGCTTTGTGTACTGCATATGTTCTTAAATAGAACATTAACTTAGGTGAGTCTCAATCTACTCTTGTGCAGCCCCCAAAAAAGAGAGAATGTCCAGGACCTTTCTTCTATTTCTAGAACATTTTTCTTGCCTTTTGTCCAAGAATCTTTCAGGAAATGTGGGAGTAGACACTCAGTGGGATGTCTTGAGATCATGCAGATTTCCCCTGGCTTAATCAGAGGCAGTCTTCTCCTGTTTTTTTGGTTTTTTGGTTTTGTTTTTTTGTTTTTTTTTTTTAAGTCTCACATCTGCCATCCCTTAGGTACCTTTATTATATAAGAAAACAACTCTATCTATCACTTCTACAGTCAAAAGAGAAACGGTCTTCTCATGAGGACTTCTCGCTGCACTTTTAGGTAAAGGCATGGCCATGCAAGTGGTGTACTTGCTGGTAACTAGTGGGAACTGCCTGCATGCTGCTCTGTTACAGTGAGCCAGATGAGTTCATCCTGCAGCCAAGGGATTTTTGCAGCACGTTTTTTCTTGTCAGAAAATCCTATCATAGCTCAAATGACCAAAAGGGGAGAGTCCCTGCTGTGGATGGGGTCTGCATGGCATGCTGCACAGTGATCAGAGTCCTGTTTGATGCTACACCACTCAGGGCTCCTGTCATCTAAAGGGATGTAAGATTATTTGTTATTCTCTTCTCATAGTGTTAGTTCTAATCAATAGTTTTGTAAATAATACCTTACAGTGTCTGAGTGCCTTTCTTACTGGGATCATAAGAGACCAGCATCTCCTGGTGCAAAACACATAGGAACCAAACAAGATATGGCAGGAAAATGATACCAAGAATCTTGCTAGTTGGATTATTGTGAATATGGATGTGTTCAGATATGCATTCTAACATAGACCCAACGACATTCTTGAGGAACTAAAAGAATTGTCCGACATCATCATTTCAAGATTTTCTGTGGTCTTGCAGTGATTTTGAAATCTCTCAAATCACTATGTTAACCCTCAACCACAGGATTTTTTAGCAAGAACATTTTTCTATTGTTTCCACAAAGGATTAGGATGAGGACTTTTCTTAGAGGAGGTACACTGTTGGCATAATGATTGTATTTTTAATATAAAAGACACTCAGTCTCAATTTTGCAGTATATTCACCTTATTTTCCCTATGTACTATTTCTTGTCAAAAAGGTCATTTTCACTTTGAAATATATTTTTTAAAAATCTCTCCAGTTCAATAGGAAGATACAAGTTGAAATAAACTATATCAGAATATGGAAATTCTACTTGGAAAACAGTTATTTCAATGATACAGATTTATCTATTTTGATTTTCACTTCTATTTCTAGAAATACAAATAGCCTTTGTCTAATTTTAGGTCCAATCTTAACTGCATTCTATAGCTGTTTCTGTATGCAGTAATAAATGGAAATGTAAAATTACTTTTGCAATTACTGTGCTTATGAGTAATGTTGATGCAATTAATTGCTCAAATGCACAATTTAGGCATTCAAAGGACTAAAAATTTGAAACTGTTTACATGAATGAGACACTTTTTGGGGAAGAGACAGTATTGTGACTCTGTATTGAAGTCTTCCACTGTTGACAAATTCTAGTTCAATGTTATTCTCTGCTTTATTTTTTCCTAGTGGAAATAATGGAATCATAGTACAGTTGGTATTGCAAGACACCTCTGGAGATCCAGTCTACCTCCGCAATGCTCAAATAGATTGCTCAAGATCATGTCCAGTCAGATTCTGCATATCTCCAAGGGTGGAGATTCCACAACCTTTCTGAGTGACTTGTTATAGTGTTCAACGACCTCCACAGTAAAAAATGTCTTTCTGAAGTTTAAATGGTATTTGCTGTGTGTCAGTTCCTGCCCCTTGTCTTGTCAATGGCAGCCACTGAGATGAGTGTGTCTTCTATACACTCCTTCATCAGATATTTATACACATTGATAAGATTCCCCCAAGCCTTCTCTTCTCCAGGCTGAATAATCTCACCTCTGTCAGTCTCTCCTCATATGACAGATGCTTTAGTCTCTTAATCATCTTAGTGGACTCACCATCTTCACTGACTCACTCCAGTATCTTCATACCTTTCTTGTACTGGGGAGCTCAGAACTTCTCAAACGTGACTTCTCCAGTGCCAAGCAGAGGAAGAATCACCTCCCTCAGCCTGTTGACGATGCTCTTCCTGATACAGCCAAGGATATTGCTGGCCATCTTTGCCATGTGGGCACATTGCTGGCTTGTGTTCAACTTCTTGCCCACCAGGACCCCCAGGTCATTCTCTGCAAAACTACTTTCCCATCACTTGACTCCCTGCCTGTACTAGTGCATGGGGTTGTTCCTCCTCAGGTGCTGCATTTCCCCTTACTGAACTTCATGGAGTTCCTCTTTGTCCCTTTCTCCAGCCTGTTGAGGTTCCTCTGAATGGCAGCACAACCATCTCTTGTATCAACTACTCCTCCCAGATTTGTATGATCTGCAGACTTGCTGAGGATGTACTTTGTTGCATTGTCCTGACCATTAATGAGGATATTAAACAGTATAGGATGCATGGTCGACTCCTGGGATATACAGTTAGTGACTGGCCTCCAGCTGGACTTCATTGTTGCTGCTAACAACCACTGGAGCCTGGCAGTTAAACTAGTTTTCAATCCACCTCACAGTCCAGTTACCTAGTCTGTATTTCATCAGCTTGTCTATCAGGATGCAGTGGGAGACAGCATCTTACTCAAGCTGAAGTAAACAGTATCCCCTGCTCTCACCTCAGCCAGTCCAGACAGTTTGTTGTAGAAGGCTATCAGGTTGGTTAAGCACAATATGCTTTTGTAAAGCCATGCTGAGCATTCACAATCATTTTCTTCTTCCTGTGTTTGGGAATGGTTTCCATGATTGTTTGCTCCATCAGCTTGCCATGGATCACGGTGGGGCTGATCAGCCTGTAGTTCCCTGGAACCTCTTCTTTCCCTTTTTGAAGATAGGAGTGAAATTTGCACTCTTCTAGGCCTTTTGAACCTTCCCCAATGGCCACGACCTTTTGTCGTGGTTTGGCCACAGCAGGCAGCTGAGCACCATGCGGCTGCTCGCTCACCCTTCCCCCTCAGTGGGATGGGGAGGAGAATGGGAAAGACAAAGGTAAAACTCCTGGTTTGGGATAAGGACAGTTTACTGGGACAGCAAAGGGAGAGGGAAATAATAACAACAGTACTTAGAATACACAAAACTGGTGATACGCAATGCAGTTTCTCACTCAACGACTGTAGAACTCAGACCGCATGCTCAGACCCGTCCCGAAGTAAGACTGTCCCCAACTAGCCCCTTTTATGCTGAGCATGAGATCATATGGTATGGAATACCCATTTGGCTAGTTTGGGTCACTGTCCTGGCTGTCCCATCCCAGCTTCTGGTAAAAATTAACACTATCCTAGCCAAACCCAGGACACCTTTCAAAGATAATTGAGAGTGGATTCACAGTAACACCAGTCAGTTCCCTCAGCACTCATGGATATCATCCCATCAGGGCCCATGGACTTGTTTATGTACAGCTTAAATGTTTCCTGATGTGATCCTTCTCCAAGTCTTCCTTGCACTGGACTTGTCTGCTGGTCTCAGGGATTCCTGAAGGCCAGTATCACCAGTAAAGTCAAAGTCAAAGAAGGTATTCAGTACCTCAGTCTTTTCCATGTCCTATGTCACCAAATCTCCTGCCCCGTTCAGCAGTGGTCCCACAGTTTACCTAGTCTTCCTTTTGCTGCTCATGTACTTTCAGCAACCGTTCTTGTTGCCCTTCACATCCCTAAGCAGATTCAACTCCATGTGGGTTTTGCCTTTTCTAACCCGAAACCTGCTTGAATAGTGCCTGTCTCTCACAGATCACCTACCCCTGCTTCCATCTGTTCTATAATTTCTTTTTGAGCTTAAGTTTTTTCAGGAGCTCCTTTTTTATCTATTCAGGCCTCCTGCGACTGTTGCTTTTTACCCTGCTTGGAGAAGGTGGTCATTGAAAATCAACCAGCCATCTTGGAACCCTCTTCTCTCCAAGATGGTCTTCTGTGGGATTATTCCAAGCAGGGTCCCCAGGGAGGTCAGTCTGCTCTCTCAGAATCTAGTGGTCCTGCTATTAGTCATGTTCTCCACTCTTAGGATCTTGAACGCCACCATCATATGGTCTCTTCAACCAAGATTGCCCTCAGCCTTTATATACCTGACTAGTTCTTCCTTGTTTGTAAAAATCAGATGGAGCAGATTACCTCACCTTGTTGACTCCTTGATCACCCATGTTAGGAAACTGTAATTAATGTTTTCCAGAAGCCTCCTGGATTGGTTATGACCAGCTGTGTTGTCCTGCCTGCTGCTATTGGGGTAGTCACAGTCCACCATCAGGTCCAGGGCCTGTGAACATGAGGCTTCTTCCAATTGTCTGAAGAAGGCCTCATGTACTTCTCCCTGATCAGACAGTCAGTCACAGTAACTGACATCCACAACAACAGTGTGCATCTTATCTGCCCTCTAATTGTTACTCATAAGTCCTCAAATGGCTTGTCATTTGTCCCAAGGTTCCACGCATTTCAGCTGCTCTCTCCATAAAGGGTCATTCCCTCTACTCACCTTCCCAGCCTGCCAGAATCACAGAATTGCAGACTGGTTGAGGTTGAAAGGGACTTATGAAGGTCATCTTGTCCAAATGGGGCCACCTAGAGCCCATTGCCTAGGACCATGTTCAGATGGCTTTTGGATATCTTCAAAGATGGAGACTCCACAACCTCTCTGGGCAACTTGCCCAGTATTCTGTCACTCTCAGAGTAAAAAAGTGTTTCCTGATGTTCAGAGTGAACCTTCTGTGTTTCAGTTTGTTCCCATTCCCTCTGGTCCTGTCACTGGTCACCACTGAAAAGAGCCTGTCTCCTTATTTGCACCCTCCTCTCAGATATTTATATACAGTAATGAAATTTGCCGTCCCTCCTAAAGAGTCCATATTCATCTCCTGCAACACTCCAGACATGAGTTATCCCTCTACATCCCCATGTTCCCAAAGAAAGCATAATTATAAGATCAAGACATGATACATGTACCCCTAATTCCTCCTGTTTGTTCTCCATGCTGCATGCATTGGTGTACAGGCAGTTCAGAGATACGCCTAGTCATACTGATTTTTCAGAAAGGGTAATGGAGCTTTTCCCGTAGTTCCCTCTGGTAGGCCCTTCCTTATTTATGTGCACAGACTTGGAGTGACTCCACTTTAGCTCTGTTTGGGTGATTAAGAGGTCCCTTCTGCTCACATCACCACACACACTTTGTTTGCCAACCAGGTTCACCATTTCCTCCCTTGATTGTTGGTCATTCACTCCCTCCTCTGCCATTCCTGGTTTAAAGGTCTTCTTACCAGGGAGGCCTTTCTGTTGGCAAAGATGCATTTGCTCCACTTAGGTGGATTTCATTTTTTCCAAGCAATCCTGGATCCTCAGAGAAGGTCCTATAGTAATAGAAAGGCAGAACTCTGCTGTCCACACCAGCTGGGAATCAGATGTTGACTTGCAGGATCCTTCCTTCTCCCTGGCAGGATCAAGTTAAAAAAACCAGGAAACCTCCCTAGGTGACAGCTCATGTCAGCAAGCTGTGGTCTTCTCTCCCCTGCAAAACAGTCACCCACAGCTATCACTGTCCCACCTTCTGCACCACCTTCAGTCAAGCAGCCATATCACACAATGCATTGCAGATAAATAGACAGAGCTTGAACATTATGACCACAAGCCTCCATGAGTGTTTTATTTCCTTAAAAACTTTGATACCTCACAAGATACCAGTTTGCTATCTCATTAGGCTGTTCATGCTTCCTATAAGCTACAGATGGATAAATGCCATGTACACTACAGTGGAATACAATGTGAAACTTGCTGTGTAAAGATGTGCCACCACATCAAGAGCTTGGCCAGGGCTAAACCTTCTCCCACAGCTATGTATCCACAAGTAGATTTTCTGTGAGAAAATACATTGTGTTGCTTGGGGTCCCCTGTTCAGCCACTAAGCTACGAGGTGCCACTGGGCCTCTGCATGAGCAATACAGAAATGTCTCAAGCTCAAGTTAATGACTGGCTGGTCAAGCCAGTGAGTATATCTGATAGATATAGGGTTGGGGCCATGTCAGGTTGGTTGAACCACTTCTCAGGAGACAGGGTAACATATTTGTGCTCTTGTAGCCTATGTCTATGTCCTGTTGACCAGCCCACTCAACAGCTGCCCAGTATCCTTATCTGGATCTACTTTCTTATATGCCTCAGTGTATATTAAGTCTGCTTTCTAAGAAGGATTAGGCAATAAAACTGTGAGGGTGAGTTTCTTGGCAAAGGCAAATGCCTGTAGAATTTGTTCTTAGGAGCTGAGAGGCAGGAGGAAAACATTCATCTCACATGAAACAGTTCGCATTAGAAGTGCTACCACATTCATGATGCTTATATTGAGTCTGTCTGCTCCCATCTCATCTTACGAATTCTCATAAAATTTAAATGAAATAATTAATTGAGAGTGTATTTTCATGAGGAAACCAAAATTTCTTTCTTTGATGTGTTTCTTTATTTATCCTTTAATCCATCTCCAACATGGAGTTTTGCTTGACTAAGGAGTAAATACTCTAACCTGAAAGTTAGTAATTACCTATCCGGTTCAGTAACTTCAATACCTGCATTCAGCTATTGTGATGGGAGATGTGTGCAATGAATGGATAAGTTCCTCCCTGCTCCCTGGCCTAGAGTAACAGGACACCCAAGACACAGTGTCAGCCATGTACAGCTAATGCAATTTGTAAGCTATGCCTAAGTTCTTTAACCAAAAATATCATTAAGTGCATGTATGCAAAAGAATACGTTGATAATTAGGGCAGAGTCGAAGGAAACTGCAACATATAAGGTTTACTTTGAGGGTGACCAAACACTGGGACAGGCTGCCCAGAGAGGTTGTGGAGTCTCCTTCTCTGGAGAGATTCAAACACGCCTGGACACGATCCTGTGCAACCTGCTCTGGGTGATTCTGCTCTAACAGGGGGGTTGGACTAGATGATCTCCAGAGACCCCTTCCAACCCCAGTCAGTCTGTGAATCTGTGTAATATTGCTCACTTACTGAAGCAAATATATAAATCTTTGAAATATGGAAATTAAATTAAATATTTCCATCTGTTACAGAAATAACCTGTGAACAGATGTCAGGATTCTCTAATGCCTTTTGTCCTCTTAGTTCTTCTAAGGAAAATGTATCAACACCTTTCCAAATTCCATTGTAGTGACTTGTGTGTGCAAAGGGCAGGGAGGGGGAAATGATGCAATATTAGTACAGTATCTAGAAAGATACAGATTAGTTGGTGGTTGAGTATGAATCCCTGTCAAACAATTCTCATGCAATAAACACCTGCCAAAATATTTTTTCAAGGGATTTTAGAAAAAAAGCAGATGGAACTTTAGATCAGCTTATTCTATTTTAACAGCATGCCAGTAAAGAACAAGAGGCTCAGAAGAATCCTGACAAAGCAAACACAGCAGTATCAGGTAGGCATTTCCTGACTCCACCTCTTCCTTATTTACCATTGAGGTGATGCAAAGATATGAAAAAAACCCAAACCACTCAGCCATTATAAGGAGTTTCCATTATCTTCCTGCCTCAAGACTATGATCTATGTACAGGGGCTGCAAAAGATGAGCGAGTCCAGGTTATACTCTACTCTGGCAGTCCACAATGGGTCGATGAAAACTTGAGGACTGTTATTATGGCAGAAGTTTATAACAGCTTCAGAAGATTGTTTTTCATACAGTAAGTTATTATGGCATTCTCTAATTTCATCCCCGGTAAATATATTCTCTTCATCTAAAGTCTTTCTTATCATTCCTAGCTTTAGTTTAGTAGATTGTTCTTCATTCTGGACCCTAAGTTTCCACAAGCAGATTGACATTTCCTGAAGTGTATTGATTTAAAAAGAATTAGAGAAGCATTATTGCATCAGTCTTGCATCCTTAAAAAGGCAATATGAATTAAAAAAGAAATTGTTCCTGGACACAGATCATGTCTGCCAAATTTCAGACCTGAGAGAATTTTTTCTTTTAAGATTAGGAGTTTGACAAGCCCTTGCTTACAGCCATGCTCCTAGGCAGTGCTGAAATCTGTCATTCTTATGATTGTTCCAAGTCATGCGGTTATGTTAAAAACCCATCTTCATCTGTTTTAAAGCAGCAGACACATGATAAAATTAATTCCATCTAAACTGTGCCAGAAGTAATAATAAAATTAATGAAGATACGTACGTCTGATTTAATATGTACCTGACACTGATAGCTGCCTCCAAGAAGAGATCCATCACTCAGTCTGCTCTCTCTGATTCACTGAAGTTGTTTTTCCTAGAGCTTTAAAAGTTTATTGAGCTAGATGAAACAGAATACTTAGTCTGATTAGAAGTACACTTCTTGCAAAAAGTGCAGTGATCTTACTTAGAGACCCTCAAGTTGATTTTACCAACTACCATCTACTGTTGAATCTGCCTTTTTAGTTATGTCTTAGATATGACTGGAATATTTAAAAACACAATAAATCTGAGTAAGCAGATTGGTACGATTTTTTAATGTTTTTTTTAGATGGGAGGGTAATGCACACTCATTTCATTTCTGTTTTCACTCAAATTAATGTCCTGCTTTTTGTCTCTCGCTTTTCTTGGCAGAAGGCAGATCTCTTAATTTATCAGAGACTGTTTTAAGTAACTTATAAGCAAATGCCTTGTCAGTTTGTATTGGACTTTGTAGACATTAAAAAGCAGATTGTAGTCTTCGCCTCTTGTATTCTGATGTAACTATTATAGAATCATAGAATCATGGAATGGTTTGGGTTGGAAGGGATATTTTTTATATATATCATCTATATTATATAAATTATAATAACAAATTTTAAATGAATGTATAATACATCAAATATTTAAATTAGGTTCTGTTGTCAAAAGCTGCAGTAGCTTTACTGTCCAAGTCATTATTCAGGATATAACTGGAAGTTTCAGTAATGTTATATATGTGATTATAGGAAAAAAAGTGGTATTGATTAAAGAAAGTATTGCACAAATTCACTACTTATGTAAATTGTTTACTGGCTTTTGACATAGATTTATCAGTAAGTATTGGCAGCAACTTCTCATGAGCTGAATTGAGAAAAAAACATGTTTTCAGACACTTAAAGGCCAAATATAACAGGTAATTTCAAAATCATGCCAGTCACATTGGCAAACTGGAGAAAATGGATTTATTATGGGCCTCTTATTTTCCAAAGATGGTGGATTTCAAACACTTATGAAAAAGTCTCAACCTGAACATCTTTGCTAGTACCCAGCTGTCACAAATGAGATTTTCTTACACGGCTTTGGTTTAGCAGCAATTTAGGATTTATTAGTATTTTTGAGATAGATCACAAGATTAGGTTCTGTAATTATTAACAGCATTTTATCATCAGCCAATTTAATAGAGTGATTCAAGGGAATTTGTTACAATCAAAATAGCCACTTAGTTAAAGATTCAAGAATGGCACAGGTCACCTGAAACTTACAGCAGGGTTGCACGCACAGGTGGAGGTTAAATCAAATCACACATACAGCCAGGCAGACAAATAATCAAATTACACGCAGACAGACAGACAAGCAAATAGTTCTGAACCAAATTGTGCATGCATGCACACACGCGCACACACACACACACAGAGGTTAACCTATCATTAAGATTTCCCTTTTTGTGAGTGTCATGCATTACTCACTTTTATGTGCTGGCATTTGTCAATGGATAGTTGGTGAATCTTGTGAAATCAAGCCTTTGAGTCCTCACGAAACTGTCGACGGACAATCTTTGAGTTCTGGCGAAATCTCCTGAGAGACATCCCCGCTCAGGGGAGATCCTGGATCACGCAGCCTGCTGTGGTCCCGGAGAGCTTCAAGGTCTCACTTTTGGATCGCTGTTTATAGGATCTCGAGATGATTAGCTTTGGTTAGGATTTTCCATTCTGGCCACAGTTTGTGCTGAACCATTCTGGTAGAAAATTCAGATAGTAGGTGTGGCCAGGGGGTGCCTGGCCACCCTGGCTCCAGGCTACTGTGCTTGGAACCAAGAAAACAGCACAACCGTAGTTTTTCCCAAAGCATCCATGGCTCATCCTGACCACGCATGCTCATCCTGACCATGCATGGCTCATCCTGACCACGCATGGCTCATCCTGACATACCATTCAGGCAGCAGATGGCCCAGGTGTGACCAGAGTGCCTGACACCCACGTTCCTGCACTTGTATCCAAGAGAACAGCAAAATGGGGCTTATCCTGAGATCTCAGAGAGTCCAGGGCAGGGGGAGGAGGGTGAGGAACAGACGACACACAGGGGGACTAGAAAAAAAAGTAAGTAGCCTGCATATTGTCTCCATTTTAAAACCTGAAGCAGAAGTCAGCAATCACCACTGAAGAGCACTGTCCACAGCTCCTGCAGGCTATGACCAATTCTGAAGGCAAAGGGAAAATGAAAATATCATCAAGTTACAAAATAGCTGAAGTTCTCCTCAAATGAAAAGCCATATGGACGAGAATAAATGAGGTCACAGGGGAAGAAAATAACTTCCCTCACATTTTTCCCCTTGTTAGAAAGTAACTTGAACTATATCTCAAATATTTTCAGGGAATTTTGATTTCAGTATTTTCAAGGGACAGAGTACATTCTTTTGTCTGATATCTGGGTTTCTGAAGTAGACAAGAATTTCTGTAAATGTTCAGAGACCATTAGTTTTGTATAGCACCACAACTAAGGTTAACTTCCCTCTGATATTGCATAATGTGCTGGACATGTTTACAATGTCTTGTTGATGCTGAGCCAGTGGCAGAATGTGTGTCCTGCAGGAAAGTTGGTAATATAAAAGTTTTAATTAATTAATTAATTATATGAAATAATTAGGTTTTATACCCAATAGAAATTCCAATAAATTTCACTTAAGAAACACCAGATTATTTCTTTTTCAAAAGGAAAATTGTATTAATGATGTAGGAAAAAATATGGGTTAAGATTGTACAAAGTACATACCACTTTAAGTATCTTTAACAGTATGTTCTGAAAATGTAGTAACCAGGATAGGATCTCTCAATGGACCAAGGATTTAAAACAATAGGTATTATGATCTCTCAATGGGCTAGGGGTTTAGAAAAATAGGACTTTTAAAGGTAATCTTTCCTTATCGTAAGTGTATATGAAATACATCTAGCCTTGGAAGAGTATCGAGAAATACTGTATCCTCAATTCACCTGTACTGATTTTAATACTAAAATGTACACCTCTTTGTGAATAATGAGCATGCTAATTAGAAGGCACACCCCCCCCCCCCAAAGTGTTTGAAAAATTAAGTAAAATGCATATGCATGGTGAAGGCAGGTAAAAGGAGGTTAAGGAAGTTTAAGAACAGCAATCAGCTACATCTTGTTATTATAAAAAAGGCACTCTTGATGTACACAGTGTGCTGGCTGGTGTCAGATGCCCGGCACCCTATTCTGGCCCGAACTGAAACAAATAAATACCTCAACTCTGTGTGTGATTGGCTCCTTGCACACTGCATGAAGAACCCAGATTTGGGACATTAATATGTAAAAATTAATGCATCTGATGCGCTTACACTATCAAATATTAATAAGATTGACTTTAATATTTAAACATAAATAAATATATATATAAATCTACACAAGTCGAAGTTCCATAGCAAAATCATTACCTTGCCTATCAGAATTAAAGATTTTAAACATTGTGAAGGCAAAATTTTCACTGCAAATCAGTTAAGCAACTCCAAGCAATAACTACTAATTATTTTCAAAAATGGTCATCCAAATCAACATATTTCCTTCAATTTAGAGAAGAATGTATTTTCTAAAGAAAACCAAGTCAAGATCATTTTAAGCTCTCTCTATAGTTAGCTTTTTAAAGCTATGTGTTTAAATTGCATGCATTGTGTAAAATAGCAGTGAGTATAAGTGTCCTGGGTTTAAATATGTTAGGAACTTTTGCTTGCAGTTGGATTTAAGTTATAAACACAAGCACGATTCCAGGGTTTTTTTGTTTTGTTTTGGTTTTTGGTTTTTGGGGTTTTTTTTTTACTACTATTATGACCTGCATTAGCACAGCTGGATTGCCTGACCTGTCCTTCTGCACCTGTACTGTTCCCATCTAGTCTTCCTCATCTGAATTCAGATATGGCAAAGCAGCATTATCTTCAGTAGAATGGGGAAAAAAAGAAAAAAATAAATTGGTTGGGTTTTGAGCCACTGATATTCCTTACTTTGCTTTCTTTGTGTTGTATTTCTCTTTGGGTGCTTAACCTTTCTGTCTTTGGAAGGTCTTTTGATGCAATCTGATTTAAAATGCTCACATATTTGGAATACTGCTACCTGCCATGTGAAAGAAAATTTTCAAGAAAATATTAGTTTTTCTGGTTATATTTAACCAGCTTAGATGGTAGGCATGGACCTTATTATCACAGGTTCAGTGTTACACACTGTTGGGAATGTAGGAATAAACCATGTCTTTACCATGTATTGCAGGCAATAACTAATTACTGTCATCCTTCACCCATTTTCTCTCCCCCCCCCCAAAAAAAAGTTTTTCTTCTTGAACTACTCATCTAATTATGAGAAAGAGCTGTATCTAATAGCAATCTATTTATGGCTTTGTTGGAGAAACATAACTCTTAATGCCACGAAACTCTTTACTGCTTTTCTTGCATGACAGCTATTAATTTCTTCCAGACCCAGAGTGTTCATATCATTAAAATTCACTCAGCCAACCATTTGTATCCACAAGTCTCTTTGAAACTGCTCAACAGCAGAGAATAGGAATATTTCAGTGGTTCCTAAAGATTCACCCTAAAGTTAGTTCTTTGAAGAATCTTTGCAGTTCTCTATGCATGCCTATATATATATATGCATATATATGATACTAATTTAAACTTCATTTCTACTCTAACCATGCCAGCTATTTACTCTGAAACCTTTTCTCTTCCCTGATATCTTCCCTTGTCATCTAACCTCATTCTTGCATGCTGAAGTAGTTGAAGTTGGAGTAGGTTGTATGGTTTATGCTGCTTTGTCTGAAACAAGAAGAAAGGAAACCCAGCCTAGAAACGTGGTGTTTCTTGCCTGTGGCTTCAGTGTTTTATGCAATTATCTTCATTTATCACTTCTCTCTGGGGCCAATAGAAAGCACAGGCTGCCAACCTCCGCTGTTCCATCTGATAATAGCCAGCTAGGATGTTCAAGTTGCCACCACAACGGATTTGGATATTGAGGAGAAACTGGAACAAACATCTTTCTAGCTTATTTGCAACACTGATACAGAGTGCCTTACAATTGTCTGAAACTTATAAACAGTACCACATGATACTGCCTGTAACGTACCCATGCCTGTGTCCAATGAAAACAAAACAAAACAAAAATCTGTGAAATGCAAAAGACAGCAAATATCTTGTAATAAATTGATGCAAGTATTCCATCAGACAGGCAGACTTATGTAGACAAACTGTTGTATTATTTGCCAGACTGCAGGATGGGCACTTAGGCTTTTCATTTATGTGCAAAGTAGGGCCATGGATAAGTCACCTCAAAAGCAGTGGAAAGCAATGAAGAAGGTGAGTACAGGACAATCTTCTTCCATATAAATGTATGTGGCTCATAGACCTAATCAGAAAAGAAGAGCAGTATGTCTGCCAACAGGTCAGCACTGAATCCTTAGTTGAGACTGACAACTTCTAAAAAAAAATCTTTAAAAACATTTCTCCATCTGAACACAATTGGAAAAATTTGTTCAGCATTTTAAAACTAACTTTGCAGTAGTGGTATCTGACCCAATTCTTTTTGAAATAGATGTAAAGAATCCTTTTAATTCCAGCAGAACTCTTTCAGACCCAGGATATGGGTCACAAGCCAGACAGGCTATGCTTGTGAGGTATGGAGGTATTGTAATCATATGGTGACAGATTATCAAGGTTATTTTCAGGTCACATCATAAGCTCTGAAATGTCATAGAGATCAATGGAGTACTAGATACATAGTAACTGAAACTATCTATAAGTTTTAATTTACATCTCATGAAGACCTGACCCTCAAACAGTAGCTGTGGGCTTGGTGGGTGTGAACAGTGAGTGTCCATGCAGAATCAGTAAAGGTGTTTGTCAGGTATGGCACAGAAGTTTATTGTCTTTGATAAAAGGAAACTTGATAGATCGAGCTCCCATGTCACCATGTGCTTAGGAGCCATTTCGTAACAAAGCAAACGAATAAAAAAAATCTAACATCGAAGACTGCTGTTGATTCTTTCAAATATAAAATACAGTGGCTTACAAAGACCATATTGGTTGACTGCTAGCTGTGTGACTCCTACATATTGTACACTTCAGACACAGCTCTAGTTGGTATTTATACAGTAGTTACCAATCCACTATGCTCCTGTGTCCTGGTTCTGGCAAGGACAGAGTTAATTTCCCAAGGAGCCAGGACAGGTGACCCAGGCTGGCCGGGGGCTATTCCATACCATGTGATGTCATGCTCACCATAAAAGGGGGCTAGTCGGGCAGGGGAGGGGTGGCACGGTTTCAGGGCGGTTCGGGGGCAGGCTGAGTGTCTGGTGGGTTGTCTTGGATCAGTAAATTGTTCTCTGTTATCACCCATTGTGAATATCTGTTATCAGTACTGTTGTTGATTGTTTTCCCTCTCCCTCGCTGTCCCAGTAACCTGTCCTTACCCCAACCCTCGAGGCTTTGCCGTTATTTTTCTGTTCTCCTCCCCATCCCGCCGGGGGAGGAGTGAGCGAGCAGCCGTGTGGTGCTCAGCTGCCAGCTGGGGCTGAACCACGTCATCCTGCCTAGTGATTAGCCTGAAGAACACTTGCAAGGCAGTATTAATCTCTGCTGCTATTTTTAGAAAGGGAAGTTAATCAAAGGTTCTTTTACAGTCATCTCAGGGATCCTGTCTTGGAAAAATACATTAATGTCAGAAGTCTGGTGCTTTCAGCTTAATTTACATACCTGACTTTTCTCATGCTGAACATCATTTGCACACTTATTAGCTATTTTGTTTACAATTCATTCCAGAAATGGTTTAATATTTTATTTTTGGGGGGGTTTTATTGGTGTGTCCTTTCTGTTTCTTCTGTTGCTCAAACCTAAATCATGATTGTCCTATATTTCTGTCATGGATCAGATTAAAAATGGTGGTTTTTTGCATTTGGTGTGAAAGGTCTGTTTTTCATAATTATTTTATTATAAAGTTTTATGCTGCTCACATCAGCCTTTGAGAGTCTTTTTCAAGCCTTCAGATAGATGATTTATTTTCCATTTGTTAAATGTTTATCTTCACATATCTTATTTTTATGAGACCTTTAAAATTATTTTTTACAGTGTCAACTGTTGCTCTTGTATTGACTGACCACCCAGCAATATAACGAAATACTACATTTTTCCAGGGATTTAAATATTTGAAAAGCAGTGGAACAGGGGAAATTTAATCTGGATAAATTAGACTGGGCTGTATATCAAGTTCCAACAGAGCTTGAGCAGCGACTCAGCTAAGCCTAGCTGGACTGTTTTATTCTGTGACTTGATTTCTTATCTTGCAAGACTATTCTCCCTTAAAATTATTAAAGACTATGAATTTATGTAATGGCATTAAATACAATTCTTACTGTGTATATATACCAGTCATTTTTTCTAATGGCATCTACTATTTTAGAGAAGGATTATTAGAGACTGATGCCTAAATCCAAACAAGCTTAAATTCAATCAAGTAGAAAATAAAATTTCCCAATACCTTATTGAAACTAAGCAAGCCTCCAAACAGCTGCCTTTTTCCAGAACTTAATTTAAAAGATCAGTGACAAAGAGTCAGTGTTTTACTAAATGCTCTACAAGTTAGTGTTAACTGTACCTTGGACAATTTTTCATAGTCATTGCAGCATTACCAAAATGCCACAGCAATATTCACGCTGCAGTACAGAACAGTGGTGCTTCTCGGTTTTGGATCCTAAGAGTGTCTTTTTGAACATGATCGGACATAGGCTAGCTGCAGAGGTTTTTTCAACGATTGTAGTCATCAGGTGTGAGTCTTGCAACCTTGCACTGTATCCACATACTTATTAGTCAGGGGAGAGTGAACAGATGGAGTTCTGTTAGTCAGCAAGTGAATGATAGCATCATAAAGTTGCACTATGCTGCTGAAGTTTGTTCTTGTAGTTCTCATTCACCAGCATGTCCTGAAAAAATAGTTCTATTGGAGTATGTACATAAAATGTTTGAGTTTACCTGACAAGAAGCCCCAATGGCTCTAAAGATAGCTTTCACTCTTGAACAGGGCAGATACCATAACTTTTTACAAAGGCTGACAGCTCTGAATTGCTAGGTATCCTGTTTTCCTTTTACACACACACACACACACACCCACCCCCCACTCCCAGCAGCCTGCGGCAGACTTCTTTTCTAAAAGATTGCTGAATGAAAGGCAGAATTAACCTGAGACCCAAATGTTTGTTATGAGCACTTTCTTTATTTAATCTTTCTCATATTACTTTCCTCTGCTCTTATAAAATTGCTGACAGTAAATACTACCTGTTCAATTTGAGCTCTGATGGTTTTGATGGGTCTTTTTTTAGACATTTTCCTCTTTGCTTATTTTATACGGTTTGGTTTTATTAACTCCAGTCTCAGAAAATGACTTAACTCACAAACTGAGTCAGCGCATAGAGAAAGATGGAAGAAGGCATTCTATTTTGGCAACAGAACAAAATGCTGCAGTAAGTTATGCTATCAACTGTAGATACTTACATGGCATCGTAGCATACGATCTGGTTTTCAAGACAACAAACTCAGGCATACAGCAAAAAAAATAAATTCATCCAATATCCCACAGAGTGGCTTAGGTAGAAGAAGAATCTGGACTGGTGTCTCTTGTGCCTCATATTTTAATCTATGCATTGGCTTTCTCATTAGTAGGGAAGCTAGCTCCCAGTTTGGAAAAATATTTTTACAACAAAACCAAAAGCATGTTCATATTTCTTATTATACAATGCCCAGAACTGAAAGTGGAAAAAAAAAAAATATGCTTGAGACTGCACCAAACTATCTCATCTTTCAGTATATTTACTTTACAGCTGTAGCATGAAGGCAGTGAGCAGGTCAAATACTATGGAACATTAAGAAAAGTTTTCAAACTGTGCCATTAATTGCTTTTCTCCTCTGAAGCCTCTTTCTAACATATTTGGCATGCTCTGAGATTGCAGACTAGCAGCAGAGCTGAAAAGATCAAGCCACTTTTTCTTTTGTAATAACTTGTGTTATCACTGAGGTTGGCACAGAGTAGAGAGAAAGTGTGTTCACTGCTAAAAATGAAAGACAATACACTACGCTTTTTGAGTTATATCCCCTACTCTACCACTAATGCAATCTCACAAGTCATTTTTTAGTTATTAAATAGGTGAAACTGTAGGAAAGCCACTCCCTGGCCTATTGAGAACTCTTGACAACTACATGTCTTTTCTTTCTCCTGCTTCCTTCTTTTCCCAAAGAAGTAGAAGATGTTACACCAAAAGGCTGTAGCAGTTCAAATATAAGTATTCTCACTGTACAGTTGAATTTCTGCTCAGGAAGCATCTGACAGCAAAACCTTTTTCATTGCTTTCTATATGAAAAAAAAAATAACAAGCTGGGCCTGGAAGAAGATGAAGAGAGATTAAAATCCATGAGACAACCATCAGACATTCTAAAATGGCATAATCGAGTACAGATTTATATTGCTTCCTATTGTCCAGCAATCCAGCTAGTAGTTTATTGCAATGTCCTTGCTAGCTAAACTTCCCATCTGTCCAAGAACAGTTCATAAAGTTCATAAAGTAGAAAATGTTTTGTATAAAAGTTAATAATGACATATTGTAAATAGATATGAACACATCCTCCCTCGGCTGTGAACTATCTAGGCTCCTACTTTTGCGTTAGGGCATAGCTTATGATAAATCAATCTATACCCTGTCACTCATGTGGCTGAATACAAAGTCACGTCAACCAATGGTGGCACAGTTGCTTCTTTAGGATTGATTTAAAGCCTGGTTCAGAGCACAGTCATCCTATCTGTTATGTAAAATCAGAACCGGTTTGTAGATCCACTTTCAAGACAGAGACACAGGCTAAGCATGACTATTGGATTGCATTTATTGATTATACTCACGATACCTTAGGCAACAGGAAGCCCCGGGACCTTGCAGGGAAGCAGCCAAGCAGCAGGGATCACCAGGCAGAGCAGAGCATCAATACAGGGTCTGGACTTCAGCAAGGGCTCAGTCTCAAAGGTTTTCTCTAGGTAGATGGTGGGAGAACGGGCAGGTTGCACCTGTGCACTATCAACTATGATATATGATATAGTTATGATATATCTCTGCGGAGTCAAAGAGATGTGTATCCACTTTAGCGAGTGTCCTGGTCTGATAACCATGACCTTGCTACTTGTCTGGTCATGGTTCAAGAACACTGAGGAATCTTACTTCAAGGGTGTTCCAAAGTTTAACTGAAGTTCAGTAGGTGCTAAGCAATAGGGTGCATCAGTCAACACACTCCTGTCTCCTCACCTATCTTCTGAATTCTTTGTTGCCCTTGCACTATCTGATTAACAAAGACAGCAAATCCACCCCTTAAATGTCTGCAAAATAAGAGCTTAAAGTATGTTTATCCACTGTGTCCTGATCCAATATCGGGGAGGTTTCGATACGATCCCAAGAGCGAGATTAAGACACAAGCAAGGTCAAATGCTGTATACCAGAAACAGTTTTTATTATGAAAAGAGTAAAAAAGAAAAGGTAAAGGTAACCGATAAGAGCAATAGGGCAGAAAAGAAAGGCAGAAAACCAAGCAAGACTCCGGGATAGAACCGCAAGAATAGTCACCGCCACGGATCCACGGTGTCTCGGTGGAGGGGTCCAAATCTCTCATTCTGCGACGGCGGACGAAGATGCAGGTCCACAGCGTCCCGTGGACGAAGGCACAGCGCGGGTCCACAGCATCTCGGAGGTCTGTCTCGGGAGAGTCCAAATCTCTTGTTCTACGGCGGTGGGCGAAGGCGCATCATCCTCATCTTGGCAGTCCCCTTTTATACTGGTGGCGGTCTTCACAATGGCATGTACGACACGGCTTCCACGTTCCTGCACATGCGTACACACATTTCCAGCCTGTTCTTCACGCGACTGTTATCTGACTCCGTGGCGCGTGACCCGGCAAGGCGTTTTTCGCAGGTTGAAAGTCTCCAGGCAATCGACCTGGCAATCGTCCTTACAACCCGGCAATTGTCCTTATCACACTCAGTAGCTGGAGGGGTTTCCCGCTTGAGCAAAGCGATCTTTGAGACAAAAGTTCATACAGTCCGGTTTCTCACACACTGTCTCGAATTGTCAGTAGTAACAACTAATATATCACACAAGTATTTGCACCCAGCCATGCTAAATGTCAGGGCACTGAAGTCACTAATAAGACCTAATGGCCCTGAGAGCCACTCCTGGGATCCCCACTCACACCCACAGGCCCAGAAGCTCAATTTAAGCTCAGCTCTGGGCATTTAGCCCCTGTCTGAGCTATATGGAAGGAGTGTTGGTCTTTAGCCATGCCCATGGCCAGCCATGAATCCTGTTGATCTGGCCTCCATTGATCCGGACCCATCCCATGGATTTACTTCGTAGCTTGGTCTTGACCCTGTTGCCATTTGACTGCTGGACCTGAACCTAACCCATAACTTAACTCTTCACCTTGGACCTGCCTCATCGACATTTTATTGCCTTATGATCTCAACTCTTGGTTGAACCTAGCCATGATCTCAGAGACTGCCCTGCTCCCTTTCTAGGGGTGGTAGGATGGGCCCTGCTAGAGGAGGCCCTGCCTTGCAAGCCATGGAATCCTCCTTGGCTTTTGGCTCACCTTCTCTTACAGAGCAGGTGGCCTGGGCTGCAGCCTGACAGTGAGCTCAGGCCTTCTCAAGCCCTGAGCAGAGCAATATGGAGCCTGGTCTGTGATTGTGCCAGGCTTTCCCCCCATGACTTCTGATGTACAAACTCTGTGGGCTCTGATCTCCCCACAGTCCCAACTCTTTACCCAACCACAGGCTCCTAAGTTAACCTCCCAGTACTACAGGTGTGGCCCAGACCCTTCTTTCTCCTTCATGCTCACCTGGCTTATCCAGAGATAGCCCAACTCCCTCTTATTCCTCCTAGGCCAATCCAGACTCCAGGGCTTGTTAGGGGCAACCTAACATCCACCCACTCCTCCACCCCCCCCAGGTGTAAGTCTTTCATGATGTGTCCCTTTCTTTCAGGTGGTCCTTCCAAACTGTCCCCTGGTTGTGTGGCTTTGTCTTCTGAAACAGCCCACTGACAAACCACAGCAATTAAATCCCTCTATGGCAAGCCCCTTCTGAGTCCAGATCTTTGTTGGGTGTCAGGACACCCATTGCTGGGAAGGGATGCTCCTGTCAGAGCCCTGGCCTTAATGGCCATGACCAGGCTCACCTCGGATCTATACCCATGGGCCCAAGAGCTGTTTGAGCTCAGCCCTCAGATTTCAGTCTGTGCCTGAACTATGCTGGAGGAGTGCTGGTCTTCAGCTCAGCCACAGACGTGTCTGTGCCATGGAGTTCCTTGATCTCAACCTCACCCTACAGATTGACCTCCTGGGTTGATCTCAGCCCTTTCCTTGTCACTATGGACTTGTCCAACAATCACTGGACCTGCTCCTAACCCTGACCTACAGCTTGAACTATGACTTGCCACATCACCATGATATTGCCATATGATTTGGACTCATAGTTGTACCTGGCCACAGCCTCTTGCCTCACTCTGGCACCATGGGATGAATCTTTCTTGCAGGGCCTCTGACTTGCCAGCTATGGGAGCCAAAGGGGAACCCCCCAACTCCAGCAAAGGGATCCCCATCAGCTCCCAGCTCACCTTCCCTTATGGAGTAGCTGGTCCACACTGCTAATTTAAAAGAAGGTTCTAAGTTTTTCATGCTTTTCTGCATACATTGTTAATTAAGCAGTCATGACTTGCAAAGTAATATGCAGTTATTTATAAAATGGTTAACATTAAATTATATTTTCCTAAAATGGGTGACATGCCATACAGCTGCAGTTACTGTATCTAGTATTAGGCTCCAAATAAAAAAAAATAATATTTTAGCATACTTTTATTATACACTATAGTATAAATTAATTATTCCCATGGCTGCTATATTGTGAAATGAAAAAGGACACTTTTCATTAACTGTTTTCTAATTTATTGCAGGTTTTTTGGTACTGTATTGCTGTAGATGAATTCTAATTAGTTGGTGACAGATTCTTCTGAATGACTCTCCTGCCAACCTCATCAAGAGGTAAAGAGAATAGATAATATTTAAAGTGCATCTCCTTAAACACTTACTGTTTTTTTCTTACTGCTCAATTAAAAAAGAAAAGAAAAGAGAAAAAAACAAGAAAAAAAAGGAAAGGAAAAGGAAAGGAAAAGGAAGGGAAAAGGAAAAGGAAAAGGAAAAGGAAAAGGAAAAGGAAAAGGAAAAGGAAAAGGAAAAGGAAAAGGAAAAGGAAGGAAAAGGAAGGAAAAGGAAAGGAAAGGAAAGGAAAGGAAAAGAAAAGAAAAGAAAAGAAAAGAAAAGAAAAGAAAAGAAAAGAAAAGAAAAGAAAAGAAAAGAAAAGAAAAGAAAAGAAAAGAAAAGAAAAGAAAAGAAAAGAAAAGAAAAGAAAAGAAAAGAAAAGAAAAGAAAAGAAAAGAAAAGAAAAGAAGAAAAGAAAAGAAAAACCTCACAAAAAACCAACCTGCAATGCCTTACTTGGAATGCCTTTTTAAGGCTCTCTTAAGGCTTTGCTCTGTTTTGTTATGAAGCACTGAACTATGCAGTCAGTTCTACTGGGTGGATTTCTAATATATTCTAACAGGGAATCCATCTGATTTTTATTCATTAAACAATGCTACTGAGCATGTTAGACTTCTTATCTTAATCAGTTTCATTTTGTAGAATATAGAATATGCTCTTACGATTGTCCATATCAAAGAAAGGAGATGTAGATTTCCAGGAGGAAGAAAAATTGCCTCTCAAGCAAGAGGCATTGTCATGAAACACCATCAATACCTACATCCAATAAGGATGGGGGTGTGTGTTTATATATATGTGCCCCTGCAGTCACAGAGAAGGAAAATAAAGGCAGAAAAAGTGTGAGCAATAGAGTGAGAACACTTGCCAATAATGATTTGTAAACTCCTGATGAAGTGTCCAAAGGAGCCTCCCACCAGATATTTATTATGAAACTTCTCTCTTCCCTTTAGTATTTGGCACATCTTTCCTACTTATTCACAGAATGTGCAGAAGATGCAGTGAAATGTAGATAGGTTCTAAAACTTTGGATAATATCATCAATACCAAGCTGTGAACAATACAAAACTGTGATTTCCTTCCTTTCACTCTTAACTTTAACAAGAGTTATGAAAAATTAAGTCAGCAGTTTTTGTTGAACATTGGTGTACTATATTTGTCTATAAGCTGGGCATAAAGTGGTTCCTTAATCAGGCCAAGTAAAAACCAGTTAGAATAGAAACTATATTCTAAGTTATGGGACAAATTCTGTAACACTGCACCTATAGAGAAAGAATTAATTCCATGAAAGCAATAAAAAATTTGGTACCATTGTAAATGCCATAATCATTCTAAAATCAACATGAATTACATGTGTCTAATTTTGGAAATCCCATGCTAAGGTAATTGGACAACACTACTTGTCCCTCTTTTGCACATACGTCTGATAGAGTCTTCAACTATTTTATCATTTACTTCTCCTACGCATTTGCTGCATTCACTGATGAGAAAAAATGCTTAATCTTTATTTCTGTTTTATTTATTTCTGTTGAGAGTCCTTATTTCTTTATGATGAACATTACCAAACTGTTCCATCAAATATCAATTAATTATTTATTATGACTGTGCTGTAATTCACTTTGCAAATATTAAAACTGTCTTTTTTCCAAAAGTTCTTGAGGAAACTCCTTTCATTTTATGAATGGGAACTGAAGCACAGAAATGAAAGCTAAAAGTGACCAAAAGCTCAGCAACCCAATACCCCAAAAGAAACAATTTTCCAATTTATAGCATGATGCAGCCACCAGAGACCAGGAAGGGTAGGAACTCTTCAGAAAAGTAAGAATTGCATTCCTACTGAAACTTAAAATAGATTAGCTCCTATAACTTTGGAATACTGAATGCTCATAAGAGTTATGGTCTCAGAAAACTTAGCTGCCAAAGATTAAGCTTTTGTTCCATGAAGTAAGATTTCTCCCATACTAGTAACCCAGCCACATTTGGGTTCATGCTTCAGAGGTGGGAGTTTTTTGAAGATATGGAGGGATACTTCATTGATTGCAACATTTCTAGATCCTAGTTAAAAAGCAATACAGGACTGTCGTGGTTTAGGTCCAGCCGGTAGCTGGGTGCCACGCGGCCGCTCACTCACCCCTCCCCCAGCGGGATGGGGAGGAGAAGTATAACAAAAGGCTTGGGTCGAGATAAGGACAGGGAGAGATCCCTCACTAATTACCGTCACGAGCAAAACAGACTGAACTGAGAGAGGAGATTCATCTAATTTATTACTAGGCAAAACAGAGTAGAGCAATGAGAAAATACAATCAAGTCTTAAAACACCTCCCCCCACCCCTCCCATCTTCTCGGGCTCAACTTCACTCCCGGCTTCAACCTCCTCCCCCTCAGCGGCACAAGGGGGCAGGGAACGGGGGTTGCGGTCAGTTCAGCACACGTTGTTTCTGCCACTTCTTTATCCTCAGGGGGAGGACTCCTCTCAACGTTCCCCTGCTCCAGCATGGAGTCTCTCCCACGGGCTACAGTCCTTCACGAACTGCTCCAGTGTAGTCTCTCCCACAGGGTGCAGACCTTCAGGAGCAAACTGCTCCAGCGTGGGGTCTCTCCCACAGGGTCACAAGTCCTGCCAGCAAACCTGCCCTGGCGTGGGCTCCCCTCTTCACGGGTCCACCGGTCCGGCCAGGAACTTGCTCCAGCATGGGCTTCCCACGGGCCACAGCCTCCTTCAGGTGCCTCCCCCTGCTCCAGCGTGGGGTCCTCCACGGGCTGCAGGTGGAATCTCTACACCCCCTCATCCTTCCTCCATGGGCTGCAGGGGACAGCCTGCCTCACCACGGTCTTCACCACGGGCTGCAGGGGGATCTCTGCTCTGGTGTCTGGAGCGCCTCCTCCCTCTCCTTCCTCACTGACCTTGGTGTCTGCAGAGTTTCTTACACCTTCTCACTCCTCTCTCCGGCTGCAAAAACTTCCTTTAACTCTTTTGTTTTCCTTCTTAAATATGTTATCACAGAGGCGCTGATTGGCTTGGCCTTGGCCAGCGGCGGATCCATCTTGGAGCCGGCTGGCATTGGCTCTATCAGGCACAGGGGAAGGTTCTAGCAACTTCTCACAGACGCCACCCCTGTAGCCCCTCCCGCTACCAAAACCTTGCCACACAAAACCCAACACAACAGGCAATAGAGCATGCTAGCTTTTTAATGAAACAGTGACGTGGATTTTGCAAACGTGGACAAACTTCTTTCTCCCATTTTACTGTATTTCTAAACTACATATTAAGTTGATATACAGCTAGACAGATTTCATTAAAAGTCTTACAGAAAGATTTAATTGGTGGCAGACACCTAGCAAGAAAGAAATACTGCTGGAAGAGTTTTCATTCAGAGAAGTTGCAAACACTTAAAAATCAGTTCTACTTTAATAAAAAGTACTGATTTGTGGACCTGTACCAACTATGCAGACTCAGCAGTGGTTAGATCAAGAAGACCACTAGATACTTTTTCCCTTTTTTCTTGCATTCAAGTGCATGTGGTACACTACTGATCTAAATAATTTGATTCTTCCATTTGTACATGAAATAACTTACTCCTCTATGTTTGTTTAAACATGTGCTACTTATACTGCATTTGTCTGTCTTTTATGGTATGATTTTCAAAAGCACTAATTATTAGACACAATGCACAGGCACTTGCTTGCATGTATTTATTTTTACCACCCTTGAGAAGGGAACAAGAAATAAATGAATTTAAAAAAAGATTATTCAAGATTTTTCTTTTTTCTGAAAAGACTGAGTGTTGCTTATGTATTTAAGACCACATAAGAAGCACAGCAACAGTGACAGAAAGATCTCTACTCATTTCAGGAGGACTGGAACCTGACCTTTAATATGGAGAAAAATAATTGAGATTTACAGTGTGATATTCATAAGTATACTACTGTGGTGCATTTAAAGGCAGCTGTGCTAATTACTATGCTGCAATGAGGATAGGTTCTACTTACTGTGATGTAAACTCCACTTGTAAACAGCCAGTTTTGTATCTTTTTGTTTATTTTTCTAAACTTGAAGGTCTTCAGAAGAGTGGAATTAAACTCATCAATAGGATTTATGAGCTACAATATAATAATTATGATCATCTATATTGTAAGAGAATTTTTAAAGTTTTAAGTAATCATTATGATGTAAAATTATTTGAAATCGTATATGTTACATATAAGATTTGCTGTTATTAACATCATTTGATTTTAGAATGAAGTTAAGAGGAACTGAAATTATTGCTTCTGCTGTTGAGGGCTTAGGGGTCAATGAGAGCTGGTCAGTTTTTAAGAACGGCCTTTTAAAAGCACAGGAGCAAGCAATCCCATTGTATTGAAAGTCAAGCAACTGGGGCACAAGACCAGCTTGGCTGAACAGGGAACACCTCTTGAGTCCTGGTTTCAGCTGAGATAGAGTTAATTTTTCTTTCTAGTAGCCCGTATAGTGCTGTGTTTTGAATTTAGTATGAAAATAATGTTGATAACACACTGATGTTTGTAGTTGTTGCTGGGCAGTTGTAGTGTCTACACTAAGTCAAGGACTTTTCAATTTCTCACGCCCTGCCACGTGCAGAAGAAGCTGGAGAGCACAGCCAGGATAGCTGGCCCAGGCTGGCCAAAGGGATGTTCCCTGACGTAGAACGTCATGCTCCATACATAACTGGGGAGGCTAGCCGGGAAGTAGATTTGCTGCTCAGAAACAGACTGGGTGTTGAATTTTTTTTATTTTCCTTTCACATGTGGTGAGCAATTGCATTTGTGCATCACTTATATTATTGTTATTGTTGTAATTAGTATTAGTATTAGTATTCTCTTCCTTTGTTATCCTATTAAACTGTCTGTATCTCAACCCATGAGTTTGTTTTTCCATTCTCCTCCCCATCCTCTTGTAGAGGGGAGGAGTGAGCAAGTGGCTGCCTGGTGCTTAGCTGCCGGCTGGGGCAAAACCATGACATCCTGGAACTCAGAAAAAGAAATTGTATGGTCTCTGGAGGCAGGGTCAGGATTTGCAAGAAGATTACAGAGCTGTGGTTTGCATGTGTAGGGAGACAAGATGAAAGGCCAAAGCTTAACAACTAGAGTTGTAGCTGGCCAGTGTTGAGTCAGACAACAAGAAAGGCTTTTTTAGTTAGTAGCAGTAGGAGATCTAAGGAAAATACTGGACTGATACTTGATAAAGATAGCCATCTGACAAATAGAGATGAAGAAAAGGTGGAGGCATTCAGTCCTTTTTTTGCCTCAGTCTTTAATAAAAGTGATAGACCTTGGGCTGCCCAATCATCTGAGTTGGAGGACCACGCATGCAGGAACAGTGACTTTCCATTTGTGGGTACTGAAATTGTAAGGGACCAGTTGCATCTGTTGAATGTTCATAAGACCATGGGGCCTGAAAGGATTCATCCCAGAGTACTGAAGGAGCTGGTGGATGTTGCAGCATCTGTAATACCTGACATCTCTCAATTACCTACCAAAGGTATTGGGAATCTGGGGAGGTCCTCACTGACTAGAAGCTAGCTGATGTTCCAATGTACAAGTGTCCTGAGTTCAGCTAGGATAGAGTTAATTTTCACCAGAAGCTGAGATGGGACACAGCCAGGACAGGTGTGGTGGGTTGAGCCTGGCTGGAGGCCAGGTGCCCACCAGAGCCGCTCTCTCACTCCCCTCATTCACTAAACAGGGGAGAAAAGGCATAACGAAATGCTTACAGGTCGAGATAAGGACAGGGAGAGATCACTCACTAATTATCGTCACGAGCAAAACAGACCAAACTTAGAGAGGGAATTCATCTAATTTATTACTAGGCAAAACAGAGTAGAGGAATGAGAAAATAAAATCAACTCTTAAAACACTTCCCCCCACCCCTCCCATCTTCCCAGGCTCAACTTCACTCCCAGCTTCAACCTTCCCCCCCCTCAGCAGCACAGGGGGACGGGGAATGGGGGTTACGGTCAGTTCATCTCACGGTGTTTCTGCCGCTTCTTCCTCCTCAGGGGGAGGACTCCTCTCATCGTTCCCCTGCTCCAGCATGGAGTCCCTCTCACGGGGTGCAGACCTTCAGGAGCAAACTGCTCCAGCGTGGGGTCCCCCATGGGGTCACAAGTCCTGCCAGCAAACCTGCCCTGGCGTGGGCTCCTCTCTCCACGGGTCCACCAGTCTGGCCAGGAACTTGCTCCAGTGTGGGCTTCCCACGGGCCACAGCCTCCTTCAGGTGCCTCCACCTGCTCCAGCGTGGGGTCCTCCACGGGCTGCAGGTGGAATCTCTACACCCCCTCATCCTTCCTCCATGGGCTGCAGGGGGACAGCCTGCTTCACCATGGTCTTCACCACGGGCTGCAGGGGGATCTCTGCTCCGGCGCCTGGAGCACCTCCTGCCCCTCCTTCTGCACTGACCTTGGTGTCTGCAGAGTTTCTTACATCTTCTCACTCCTTTCTCTGGCTGCAAAAGCTCTCCCTCTCTAAGTGTTTTTCTACTTCTTAAATATGTTATCACAGAGGCGCTGATTGGCTTGGCCTTGGCCAGCGGCGGGCCCGTCTTAGAGCCGGCTGGCATTGGCTCTGTCAGACACAGGGGGAGCTTCTAGCAGCTTCTCACAGAAGCCACCCCTGTAGCCCCCCCGCTACCAAAACCCTGCCATGCAAACCCAACACAACAGGTGACCCAAACTAGCCAAAGGGGGTATTCCATACCATGTGACATCATGCTCAATATAAAAGGGGAGCTAGTCGGGGAGGGGCAGCGCAGCTCCAGGGCACGTGGCTCGGGGACGATCCAGCTTCGGGATGGGTCTGAGTGCACAGGTCTGAGTTGTACAGTCCTTGGGTGAGAAGCTGCATTGTGTATCACCAGTTTTGTGTATTCAGATATCAGTACTGTTAGTGTTATTTCTCTCTCCCTTTGCTGTCCCAGTAAACTGTCCCTATCCCAACCGATGAGGCTTTGCCTTTGTCTTTCCCATTCTCCTCCCCATCCCACCAGGGGACGGAGGGGGTGAGTGAGCAGCTGTGTGGTGCTCAGCTGCCGGCTGGGGCTGAACCATGACAACAAGAAGGGCATCAGGGAAGATGCAGGAAAGTACAGACCTGTTAGTCTAACAGCACCGACAAAATTATGGAGAAGCTCATACTGGGTGCTACTGAAAGGCATTTAAAAGATAACGCAATCATCAGGCACAGACAACATGGGTTCATAAAAGGAAAGTCCTGTTTAATTATATTATTAATATCCTTCTATGGTAAGGTCACCTGGCTAGTGGATGAAATAAATACAGTGGATGTAGTTTTTTCTGGATTTTAGTAAGGCTTTTGATAGTGTCCCCCACAGCATCCTTCTGGAAAAATTGTTCATTTGCGAGATGAGCAGGTACTCAGTGTGTTGGGTGAAGAACTGCTGAACAGCAGGGCTCAAAGGGTTGTAGTGAATGGGGCTACATCTGGCTGGCAACAGGTCACCAGCAGTGTTCCTCAGGGCTCAATCCTAGGGCTACTTCTGTTCAATATATTTATCAATGATCTGGAGGCAGGATTTGAATGCACCATTAGCAAGTTTGCTGACAATATTAAACTAGGAGGTGCTGTTGACTCTCTTGAGGGACAAAATGCCTTGCAGAGGGATCTAGAGAGATTGGAACATTTGATGATTATCATCAATGGTATGAAATTTAACAAGAACAAATGCCAGAGTCTGCACCTAGGATGGAGCGATGCTGGACACAAGTATAGATTGGGAGAGGAGTGGCTGGAGAGCAGTGCTGCAGAAAGGGCTCTGGGGGTGCTGGTTGACAGCAGGCTCAGCATGAGCCCGCAGTGTGCCCTGGCAGCCCAGAGGGCAAACCCCATCCTGGGGACATCAAACACAGCACAACCAGCGGGTCAAGAGAGGGGACTGTCCCACTGCATTTATCATTGGTGCAGACTCACCTTGAGTACTGTGTGCAGAGCTGGGCCCCACAATTTGAGAAGGATCTGAAGGCACTTGAGCGCATCCAGAGGAGGGCAATCAAGCCGGTGACAGGGTTGGAAGGCATGTCCTGTGAGGAGCAGCTAATGACTTTGAATAAAAGGAGGCGATTAAATTCCAATTGATTTTAGCTGCATTTAGATCAAGCCATAGCAATCAGAAGCTCATAGTTCTAACCAGAGCCCCCTATGGTACTAATCTTTTTTCCTCTTCATAGAGCTGGATATACATAAAAGCTTAAGGTTCCTAATGCATTAGAAATCAGATTATTTATTTAGGCCTTGATCTGAGCTCTTTTGGGAAATATAGACCAGATTGTAGTTGTTGATTTCATTTGAAGACTTCAATCCTGATCTCTCAGTGTCGAGGACTAGGATCACTTTGCTTATTTGATGTCACTGCTCTGAAGATATGCTAGAGAGAAGTATGTTAAAATCCTCAGAATATTAAAATCTAGAGAAAAACCTACATAATTACCTAGGGACAATCAATGCTCTTTAAAAGTTTGGATAGGCTTTGGATATTACTGTTGTGGATTGGTTGATGCCAGTCTGTAAAATTTTTAATAAACAGTTTCTTCAACATTTAAAAAAGAAATCTTTTTAAGACTTGGTGGCAGTGCACAGAAGTGTCAGCAGTAAGGGAAAAGAGCTGAGGCCCAGATTCTCAAAAGTATTTAGAAACTGAGTTTGCAGGAGCTCAACTATAAAGAAAATCAGAAGACTGGCAGTGAAAATCAAAGCACTAATGGTAAGGTGCATTAATGCAATGGGAAGAGACATAGAATTGCATAATTGTACTAGTACTTTAAAAATGAAATCCTGGACCCTTAAAATCAATGGGGAATTTGCTGTGGAGACCAGTGGAAGCCAAGATCTAATCTTCTCTGTGATTTGCATGACTTTTAGATGACATCTGCCTGCAGCTGGCTGTGTTATTATCATATACTCCCTCCTGAATTTCTTCAGGAAATAAAATTATATTTTTGCTGTTATGTAAAATTCTTATCCAGAATGAGATAAAAATCACAGGTATGACAAGACATACTTGAGCTGGAAGATAAGTACATTGAAACATAGTAAATTTAGGTGAAAATGTCAAAGAGAGTATACAGTCTTATCTCATGCAGTCAGGAAGAAAACACAAATCATAACAGCCCTTTCCAGAATGATGGGCTTGGAGATCCCATAATGTCTGGCCATGTTCGAACACAACAAAACCCCCGTAGTTAAGGATCTGTGAAGAGAGGAGTAGGATAAACATGCTTCCCTTAGTTGAATGAATGCAGCCTGAACTTCTCCTTTATTCCCTTCTGCCTTGTGGAGCAGTACAGAATCATAGTAACTACAGCTCTTTGAACAAAACACACATCCACAGAAGGAAGGACAGGAATCATGGAGGATGAATAATGGAATTATATGAGTCCAAGGGGGAAATTGCTATAAAGACGATCCTGTATTCCTTTAATTTTCATCTGCTCACCTAATTATTCACCCATTGGATTCTGAAATTCATTTACATAAAAAAGAAAGAGGTTATCAGCCTGAAAGCCAGAAAATTACTTAAACAATACTGAAATTAAAAAAAAAACAACCCACAACCAAAAAACAAAACAACAAAGCAACATTGCTGGCTTGTGTGGTAATAAAGAAGTGCAGTAATGAGATTATGAGTAGTAGGGTTTGATTCTCCAAAGGTTTCATGAGAAATTCACTTCACAATACTTTGGAAAACATATATGAATAACCACAATCTGTAGTGCACAAAAGCACCATTGGGAAATACTTGATATTTGCTGTTTATTACTGATAAAAATAACTGCTATCATAAATATCTTTAAATATCCTCAAAACACCTACAAGCCCTCTAGGAAATGTTTCAGTTCAACTGCCAAATATGAGGTTTTGATACATCACATCCCTTAATAGACAATAGTCTGAGCAATTTCAAGAAAAA
This sequence comes from Grus americana, assembly GCF_028858705.1. NCBI lineage: Eukaryota > Metazoa > Chordata > Aves > Gruiformes > Gruidae > Grus > Grus americana. Next base: position 824,118 of record NC_072859.1, on the reverse strand, counting down.
AAAATTTTGGTTGGGTGAATGTGAGCTTTGTATTGTTTTGAAAGAAGGAAAAAAGTTATAAAATTTTATTTTAAATAATAATTTAAAAGTTTTCTAAAAAGTCTGTGGAAAAAAAAGAATGAGATTTCCACTGTGGACTGAATAGAAGTGGGATCCCAGTGGGATGGGGGAGAGAATCAGAAGAACAAAAGCAAGAGAAACTAGTGGGCCAAGATAAAGACAGTTTATTAGATGAAGCAAAGCTGAGCACACAATCAATCCACAGTAAGGTATTCACTAATTTCTTCCTACTGGCAGACAGATGTCCAGCTGTGCCCTGGAAAGCAGGGCTTCAGTAGACAGAACTGTTACCTGGGAACACAAACACCATAACCACGAATGTCCTTCCATTTTCCATTCCTTGAGCTTTTATTGATGAGTATGACAACGATATGGAGTATCCCTTTGGTCAGTTCAGGTCAGCTGTCCTGACTGTCCTCTCCCAACCTCTTGTTCACCCCCAACCTACTCGCTGGGGTGACAGAGTGAGAAAATCCATGGACAAGGGCTCACCATGGTTCAACAATGGCCAAAATACTGGTGTGTTATCAGCACTGTTTTAGTCACAAAGTACCAGACAGGCTGCTACAAAGAAAATAAACTCCATTCTGCCAGAACAAGGACAGCTGACTAATAGTTGAAGATAGTCTGAAGTGTATTGGCTAAGATTTTTCAAAACCACATTAAGGAATTTTTATAATCATCCTCAGAAATTTCCACAGGCATGATTATTAAAATATGGGTAGGAAAAAATCTCATCCCTAATGCTTAGTTCTTCATGGATAAGTGAAAAAGGACCAGAAGTTTATTGACAAAGATATATTGAAACAGGTTTTCAACTAATTATAATGTCCTTATTCAATCTCCAATTTATTTTAGAGATTACATTATATACACTTGAAATTATTATATCTGACAGAAGAATTCCTTGATCTAATGTCTTATGAATGGTGGGAGAGTTCACAGAGATAGAACCACAGAATCATAGAATGGCCTGGGTTGGAAGGGACCCTAAATATCATCTATTTTCAACTCCTCTGCCATGGGCAGAGACACCCTCCTCTAGCCCAGGTTGCCCAAAGCCCCATCCAACCTGGCCTTGAACACTCCCAGGGATGGGGCATTCTCTGGGAAACCCGTTCCAGTGCCTCACTACCCTCACAGTAAAGAATTTCTTCCTAACATCTAATCTAAATCTCCCATCTTTTAGTTTAAACCCATTCCCCCTTGTCCTATCACTACACTCCCTGATAAACAGTCCCTCACCAGCTTTCCTGTAGGCCCCTTCAGGTACTGAAAGGGTGTTATAAGTTCTCCACGGAGCCTTCTTTTCTCCAGGCAGAACAACCCCAACTCTCTCAGCATGTCTTCATAGGAGAGGTGCTCCAGCCCTCTGATCAGCTTTGTGGCCTCCTCTGGACTCGCTCCAACAGCTCCATGTCTTTCTTGTACTGGGGACCCCAGAGCTCCAGGTGGGGTCTCATGAGAGCAGAATAGAGGGGGACAATCATCTGCCTTGACCTGCTGGTCATGCTGCTGGTGATGCAGCCCAGGACACAGTTGGCTTTCTGGGCTGCAAACATGCATTGCCAGTTAATGTTGAGCTTTTCATCAATCAACACCCCCAAGTCCTTCTCCTCAGGGCTGCTTTCAATCCATTCTCTGCGTAGCCTATAGTCATGCTTGGGATTGTGCCAACCCATGTGGCCTTGTTGAACTTCATGCAATTCACACAGGCCCACCTCTCAAGCCTCTCAAGGTCCCTCTGGATGGCATCCCTTCCCTCCAGCATGTCGACTGCACCACACAGCTTGGTGTCATTGGCAAACTTGCTGAGGGTGCACTTGATCCCATTGTCCATGTCGCCGACAAAGATGTTGAACAGTGCTGGTCCCAGTACCGACCCCTGAGGAACACCACTCATCACTGGTCTCCACTTGGACATCGAACCGTTGACCGCACATCTTTGAGTGCAACCATCCAGCCAATTCCTTATACACCAAGTGGTCCATCCATCGCATCCATGTCTCTCCAATTCAGAGATAAGGATGTCGTGCGGGACAGCGTCAAATGCTTTGCACAAGTGCAGGTAGATGATGTCAGTCACTCTTCCTTTATCCACCAATGCTGTAACCCCATCATAGAAGGCCACCAAATTTGTCGGGCATGATTTGCCCTTAGTGAAGCTGTGTTGGCTGTCACCAGTCACCTCCTTGTTTTCCATGTGCCTGAGCATAGTTTCCAGGAGGATCTGCTCCATGATCTTGCCAGGCACAGAGGTGAGACTGACCATTCTATAGTTCCCTGTGTCTTCTTTTTTTCCCTTTTTAAAAATGGTGGTTATTTTTCCCCTTCTCCAGTCAGTGGGAACTTCGCTGGATTGCCACAACTTCTCAAATATGATGGACAGTGGCTTAGCAAGTTCATTCACCAAGACGGATGCATCTCATCAAGTCCCATGGACTTGTGCACCTTCACATTACTTATTCTCGAACTTGATCTTCTCCTACAGGGGTCGACTCTTCATTCTCCCAGTCCCTGCCTTTGCCTTATGAGGCTTGGGCAGTGTGGCTAGAGCACTTGCCAGTGAAGACTGAGGCAAAAACGTCATTGACTGCCTCAGCCTTCTCCATATCCTGGGTAAACAGGTTGCCTGTTTCTTCCAGAGAGGGCCCACATTTTCCATAGTCTGCCTTTTATCGCTGATGTACCTATAGAAGCTTTTCTTTTTGCCCTTGACGTCCATGGCCAGATTTAGTTCTATCAGGGCTTTGTCTTTCCTAACCTGATCGCTGATTGCTCAAACAGTTTCTCTGTATTCTTCCCAGGCCACCTGTCCCTGCTTCCACCCTCTGTAGGCTTCCTTTTTTCGTTTGACTTTGCCCAGGAGCGCCTTGTTCATGCATGCAGGCCTCTTGGTGGTTTTGGCTGACTTCCTGAGCTTGGAGGAGGTGACCCTTGAATACTAGCCAGCTGTCTTGGGCCCCTCTTCCTTCCAGGACTTTGTCTCATGGTATTCTACCAAGCAGATCCCTGAAGAAGCCAAAGTCTGCTCTGCTGAAGTCCAGGGCAGTGAGCTTGCTGTGTGCCCTTCTCGCTGCCCTGAGGATCCTGAATTCCACCATTTCATGGTCACTGCAGCCAAGGCTGCCCTTGAGCTTGACGTCCCCTACCAGCCCCTCCTTGTTGGTGAGAACAAGGTCCAGCATGGCACCTCTCCTCATTGGCTCCTCTATCACTTAGACGAGGAAGTTATCATTAACACATTCCAGGAACCGCCTGGATTGCTTATGCCGTGCTGTGTTGTCCCTCCAAAAGATATCAGGGTGGTTGAAGTCCCCCATGAGAACCAGGGCTTGTGAATGTGAGGCTGCTCCCATCTATCTATAGAGGGCCTCATCTGCTCGTTCTCCTGGTCAGGTGGCTTGTATCAGACATCCACTATAGTGCGGCATGGCAGTTTGTGTGGCAGCTCGCGAGTAAGGGCATGCAGACAGCACCCTGCAACCTGCTTGTAGGTTCACAGACCAGGGTCTCTAGGTGTCTGCCAAAATGGTGGGCACTCACCTCAGAGCTAAAACCAGTGTTCCTACAGAGAACATCTCCCCTGAGATATCTGATGCACACACCCAGACAGAAGTGGCAGGGAAGGACACTTCAGTACAGGTGGTCCGTTGCAGGGAGTGCCCAGACCCTTCTCCCGGTAAAAAGGTCAGTACCTGCACAAGGTGTGCACAGGTTGATGATCTGTTACGTCAGGTGGCAGAGTTGCAGGAAGCAGCTAAAAGGTTGTGCACTATTAGAGGGGCTGAGTCAGAGATAGATGGGTGGTTCCATAACCAAGTACCTGTAGTGGGCACCACTGAGAATGAGGCACCTTGGACCCTGGTGACCCATGAAAGCAGGGCTCCGCTTCAGTCTTCACCCTCCAGCTTCACAACCAAAACCAGATGTGAAGCTTGAACAGCTGTAGACACCCACGAGCAAGGTCTGCAAGGAGAAACTGTACCAGCAGCACACAGTGGATACCGTAAAAAGAAACAACAAGTGCTCGTAGTGGGTGACTCTCTGATAAGGGGCACCGAGGCGCCCATCTGCTGACCTGAGAGGGAGTCACAGGAGGTGTGCTGCCTTCCGGGAGCCAAGATCTGAGACATTGCTGAGAGGGTGCCACAACTTGTCAAGAGCACAGACAATGATCCACTGCTACTATTTCATGTGGGCATGAATGACACTGCAAGCCAGAACCTGGGCAGAATCAAGGAAGACTACAAAGCCCTGGGGGTGCAAGGTATCTTTTCCTCCATTCTACCAGTTGGAGGGAAGGGTGCAGCCAGAAATAGACATATAATGCATATCAACTCCTGGCTATGCGGCTGGTGCTGTCACAAGGGTTTTGGCTTTTACGACAATGGGACGTTCTTTGATGACTATAACCTGTTAGGGAGGGATGCCCTTTCCAGAAAAGGCAAAGGAATCTTTGGCAGCAGGCTGGCCAACTTAGTGAAGTGGTTTTTAAACTGAAGAACTCGGGGGATGGGGTCCAAAGTGGCAATGCCCATGCCATGGCATCCTTCTGGGGAATAAGCCAGGCTAACCAGAGCAGCAACAAATGTTCCTTAGCTGCCTCCCAAGATGAGAACAAGAATGCCAACCACCTCAAAAGTGTGTATGGCTATGGTGGATCCTCTTGCACCCCCGCGCCTCCAGGGAAACCTCTAGGCTTGATTACCTCTCTGAAATGCCTGTGCACCAATGCACACAGCATGGGGAATAAACAGGAAGAACTAGAGATCTGTGTGTGGTCACAGGGCCATGATCTCATTGCAGTTACACAGACATGGTGGGATAGCTCGCATGACTGGAATGCTGTCAAGGATGGCTACATACTTTTGGGGAAAGGCAGGCCAGCAAGGCGAGGTGGTGGAGTTGCTCTTTATGTGAGAGAGCACCTGGAATGTATCGACCTCTGCCTGGGGGTGGACGAAGGACGAGTCAAGACCTTATGCGTAAGGAAGAAGGGGCAGGCTAATATGAGTGACACTGTTGTGCGTGTTTATTACAGGCCACCTGATCAGGAAGAGGAAGTCGATGAGGCCTTCTACAGACAGCTGGAAGTAGCCTTGTGATCACAGGCCCTGGTTCTCATGGGGGACTTCAACCACCCTGATATTTGCTGGAAAGGCAACACAACCAGGCACGCACAGTCCAGGAGGTTCCTGGAGAGCTCTGATGACAACTTTTTGACATAGGTGGTGGAGAAACCCATGAGGAGAGGGGTGCTGCTGGACCTTGTACTAATAAACAAAGAAGAATTGGTTGGGGATGTGAAGGTTGGGGGTAGCTTTGGGTGCAGTGATCATGAGATGGTGGAGTTCAGGATCCCGAGTGGAAGGAGCAGGGCAACAAGTAGCATTACAACCCTGGACTTCAGGAGAGCTCACTTTGGCCTCTTCAAAGACCTACCTGGGAGAATCCCATGGGTTAGGGCTCTAGAAGGTAGGGGGATCCAAGAGAGCTGGTCAATATTCCAGCACCACTTCCTCCGAGCTCGAGATTGGTGCATCCATATGAGTAAGAAATCAAGCAAAGGAGGCAGGAGACCTGCATGGATGAGCAAGGAAGAAGGAAGTTTGCAGACTGTGGAAAAAAGGACTGGCCACTTGGGAGGAATATGGGAACGTTGTCTGGAGAAAGGAAGACCTTCCTTTGGTTGAGGAGGATCAGGTTAGAGAACATTTAGGTAAATTCAACATCCACAAATCCATGGGCCCTGATGAGATGCACCCACAAGTGCTCAGGGAGATGGCAGATATTATTGCGAGGCCACTCTCCATCATTTTTGAAAAGGTCATGGAGAACAGGAAAGATGCCAGGAGGAAAGCCAATGTCACTCTGGTCTTCCAAAAGGCAAAGAAAGGACGACCCAGGAAATTATGGGCCAGTCAGCCTCACCTCCATCCCTGGAACGGTGAAGGAACAGCTCATTCTGGGGATCATCTCTAAGCATGTGGAGGAAAAGAAGGTTATTGGGAGTGATCAACAAGGATTCACCGAAGGGAAATCATGCCAATCTGATAGCCTTCTATGATAGCATGATTGGCTGTGTGGATGAGGGGAGAGCAGTAGATGTTGCCTACCTCAACTTCGGCAAGGCGCTTGACACTGTGTTCCATAATGTCCTCATAAGCAAGCTTAGGAAGTGTCGGTTAGATGAGTGGACAGTGAGGTGGGCAGAGAACTGGCTGAATGACAGAGCTCAGTGGGTTGCGGTAAGCGGCACAGAGTCTAGTTGGAGGCCTGTATCTAGTGGTGTGCCCCAGGGGTCAGTACTGGGCCCAGTCTTATTCAACATATTCATCAATGACCTGGACGAAGGGACAGAGTGCACCCTCAGCAAGTTTGCTGACAATACCAAACTGGGAGGAGTGGCCAACAGACCAGAAGGCTGTACTGCCATTCAGTGAGACCTGGACAGGCTAGAGAGTTGGTCAGAGAGGAACCTAATGGGGTTCAGCAAAGGCAAGTGTAGGGTCCTGCACCTAGGGAGGAATAACCCCAGGCACCAGTACAGGTGTGGGGGTGACCTGCTGCGAAGCAACTCTGCAGAGAAGGACCTGGGAGTTCTGGTGGACAACAAGCTCTCCATGAGCCAAGAAGACCAATGGTGTCCTGGGGTGCATTAAGAACAGCATGGCAGCAGGTCGAGGGAGCTTCCCCTGCCCCTCTACTCTGCCCTGGTGAGGCCACATCTGGAGTTCTGTGTCCAGTTCTGGGCTCCCCAGTTCAAGAAAGACAGGGAACTACTGGAGAGGGTCTAATGGAGGGGTACAAAGATGATGATGGGACTGGAGCATCTCTCATATGAGTGAAAGGTACAAGAGTTCAGTGGTGATAACAAGCACACAAAGCTTGGGGATCAGAATGACATATTTTAGAGGGGATTGTGTGTGTATGTGTGTGCATGTTTACTTGTGTAATATGCTTAGATATGTGGATGTACTAAACTTCTGTAACACTTTGTTAATTTTTTTTCACTAAATTTACTTTTTGCTACTTCAACTTACTTACCATCTATTCATCATTATTTCAGGATCACCAATACTGGTGGTAATTTAGGGAATTAGGAGTTTACATAGTCTTTCATGTGCTAAATCCCTAGTGAGTAACAAAATCTGGTCTTAGACTAAGTTAAGTAAGGTAGTATTTTCTCCCTCACCTGCACTCCAGTGGGTGTGATGACAGTCAGTTGTACTTCATCACTGTCATCACATTACAAACTAGAAGTTTCATGTGTCTTTTTCTGCCCAGGAAGACTCTTCTGTAAAAGAAACTGTCAGTCTTAACATCACTGGGAGGGAACACATTCTCAGCAAAGAAGCAGCAATACTTTTAGTGGGGAAACTGTCAATTAACAATGCAACATATGCACAATGTCGCAATTCTCATTTTTGTTTATTAATAATATTTATTTAGAGCATATATGAATAACCAATTAGAGCAGTAAAAACAAGCCAAGCCATGACGCTACCTACAAATTTACTTAGGAACTAAAAAGAAATTAAGGCAATATTAATATGTTAAATTTTTATGAAATGTTTGATAATCTATTGGGTATTCAACAAAATGACTGCAGCAAGATAATTTAATATCAATTAAATCACAAATGAAGTACCCAGTCCTTCACACTATTAGCTATTGAGTGAAATACTCACTCACTTGAATATTCCTACCTGATTAGAACTCAGTTTGAGATCATGTACCAGGAGTTTATTGAACAATAACTATCAAAAGACACCTTTGGAACGTGAACATTTATTAAAAAATAAAACCAAAACCAAAACCCTTAAATACTGAGAGAGTATATATTTTATATATATTCATCTATCTCATTCCAGTGAGATCTGAAAGATATCTGTATATAAATCAATTTTATGTTGAACACGTTGAAAAGAACCTAATTGTCTGGCAAAATTGCCAGTGCTAAAGATCACTGCCTTTACTGCCAATTTCTACAGAGACTAAAATTTTATTTTAAAAGCTATCCTATTACACAAATAGTATGGCTTTGGACAACAGCTTTTGTTATTGCTTAACAATGCTGTTTTGAAGCTCTCATGTACAAACTTGGACCACACCAAGGTTCATTAATCCATGATACATTTCCAAGAGTGTGCACAAGCAGCATACTAGATTGGAGTTCCTTATCACCAATCAGACTCAATGATGATCTTTTTTTCAAAGTCAGTACCTCCCAGCTATTTCTGACTTCCTTTTATAGACCAGCAGCATCACCTGAAGTAGTATCTATCAGCTTTCAAATGCTGTCAATGCTTTCTGTGCAGGGAAACATAAACACATAACAAAATAACAAGACTGAGTAGCAAATGTTCTAAACTATATTAACAAAGAGGGCAGAATATAAGGTGGTTTGTTGTTTTTTTTTTTTAAATAAGTAACAACCATTTTATAACATGTTAGTCATAGTGAAAGAGGTATGTACTAGCTCCTCATTAACTGTTATGTGCCATTTATCCTATTGAATCCTCAATTTTCCTTATATTGTCATGAGGAGAACAGCATCTTCCCCACAGAACTGATGTTCTTGAATCCTTGTTATCCTTGTGGTCAATATCCTTTAAATACATTAATAACTCCCATTGGAAGGTATTACAGTGCACATAAAAAGCCCACTGAAGGAGAAAATACAGACTAAGGATAAAATTATGCATTCCAACTCAAGCTAATGTAACACCTTGTCACTGCTGAAAAGAGAGAATACTACTACGTACTTTCCTACTGCTTGCCTATTCTGCTTTCTCACAGACATGCTTTTTTCTTCTCTCCCTCAATTGTCTTGTGCCTGCTCTAAAGCTTGTCAGATTCTATGCTCAACCAGGTCACCTCAATATACTAACAGCCCATATCAAGAAAAAATAAATGAACAGTTTTCTGATACACAGGGAAGCTGAGTATCGGTTCAGGAAAAGAGATGACAAGCAGAGCTGTCAAAATAATGTGCAAGCTAGGACTAGGTACCTGTTGGCAGAAAAGTGGCAAGGTAATGTTACTTTGCCCTTAGGCTCAGCATTGTTGTTTTGAAGGAGATTAATGAAGTACATGTACCTATATGTCTTGTTCAAACTGTTTGCCTTGAAAGTGAGCTACTTTTCTCTTTTACACACAATGAAGGTTGGAAAAAAAGAGACAGAATGGATATTTGGCAGAGCTATTTCTGTGAACATACATTGCACTATTATTTAGCAGTGAGAAGTAGGAGAATCTGGGTATATGCCTGCAAGCCAGGAAGCAGGTTGTTGCTTGCTGAATTGCAGTTTGCTTCTTCACTGTCCTTCATGTAGAATCGATATGTAGAAATGTAACATGGTGTATACATACCAAGGTTCAGTTAATCTTTCTGAGTTATGTTTAATTTTCTTGTCCAGAAGTTTACAACAATTTTCAGCTCTCTGAGCTTTAAAAGTGTGTTTTCAAAGATGAGGGCTGGGATGGAGGCAAAATAGTTGAGGGGGGCAGGGGGGAAAGTCAAAGGAAAAAAAGGTTAGATTTCTTTGACAAAATCCTACCTCCACATCAAAACACCCCAAATCCTGAACTTAGTCTAACAGGCAAAAGGTTCAAAGCCATTTTCTGCCCTCACTTGCCCTGGTTGATTTGTTCTGATGTTTCTGCCCTGGTAAAAAAGCTTGCCCAAAATGCTGCTGCTGAGAAATCATCTCTGTCTGTGGATGTGGTATGTCGACCCCAGACAACATCCAAAAACCCACTAACAGCTCACTCACTTCCCCCATCCACCCACCTGCCAGCAGGGCAAGAGAGAGAATCAGAAGAGCAAAAGCTGAAAACTCATGGGTCAGGACCAGCAGAAAACTGAAATTCCTGAAATACTGGCATTTCTGGAAAATTGTTGTGAAACCCCATGACCCCATAGTCTGCTCTCATTAAGATCAATAGAAGCTTTGTTGCTGAGTTATCAAGAGAAAGATGAATCTCATGCACTGCAGTGTAAAGGTGGAATAAAAATGTCGTTCCCCCCCCCCCAGCTATAATTAGAAAGTTCATAGAATAATGAATATAAGTTTTCTCATGACCTAGCAGAAACAGGGCACTGAAATAGCAACAGAATGAACTAAAGTCACTTACACATTGGATAGCTACTTTAATAGTAGAATTTGTATTTCACTTTCAGGAAATGTCTTCTCACTCCCAGCATTGGTCCCAGGATCAGTCAGCACCTTACGGCAATAAAGCACCTAGCTCAAGCAAACCTTAGAAGGTACAGACTTTCCAAGCATCTATTTCTTGGACTTCTGATGCATCATCACTGCTGTTTTTCTTTCACTGCTGATCATTTAATAATCTTTCTTCACAGATGGTGACATAGAAATTATATTTGTCCAATCTAAATAGCACCTGGAATGCAAATTTAAAAGTGAAGTAATCAGATTTATGTTAGATGACAGTGAGAACATATGTAAAGGACACATCGAAGTGCCAAAGAAACTTCTAGATCAACCAATCCCTTATGGCCTCTCAACTCCAAAACAGATGGGGAATCATTCAAGCGGATTATATCTCAGGGTTAACTCAATCCTCACTGACTGCTCTTATTCAGTTAGGAGGGGTCTTGTCAGACTAGGTAATTGCTTTAAAGAAAAAACAAGTCTGCAATTTTGGTTGTTCATGAAACTTTCAGAAGACATAGTACAAATGCTGGCTAATGCAGTTACAGGCACTGTTTCATCTTCTGGTAAGCAGTTTTTCCAGCCATATACTCAGATTTATTCAGGGAAGTGAAAGTGTTTCTATACACATACCAGAACCTTTCCTATAAGGAAGTAAAGTTCTTTTCTATGATAAGGGGTAACTATATTTATGCTTTATTTAAAAACACTTATGAGATAGATGATCTCATATGGTTCATAAAAAGGAGGGCTCAAGCCTGTAAGGCAATTATTTTGGTGCAGATCCAAAAAACATCCTGGGAAATTGAAATGACTTGAGGTGGATCAAATGCCAGACTGGGTTCTGAAATGATAGCTAACACCTTTCTTTGCAGTAATAAGCGATTTCTTTTTTTACATCTTTTTACCTATTTGCCTGTATTCCCATTTCTGTGGCTGCTGAGCACTGTCTTAAGCCAGAACACTATACTGCTAGCTCCATCACAAAGGTATAGGAGGAAGCACTGAATTTATTAGTGTCTTGGCAAGCTTTGGTTCCCCCATAGAATCAAGGCTTTTACAGATGACAGCCATAACTTCATTTACAAAAAACAAATCCATCGTTAGAGGATGACCTATTACCAGTTACTGTATTTGGTTAGTGTTCTCCTTGGCAGTGGGAGTCCCCAAGTTGGATTCTGTCATCCTAAGGAGTACTAAATTCATATCTCCTATGAGTAGATGAGTGACTTAGTCACCAAACTCTAGGCAAATTGCTCTTCTTCGGAAGTATGAATGTCACTTAAAATTGAGTCTACTTCCAGTACTTCAGGCTACATCTTCAGCTATTATATGTTGAATCAGTTCATTGCCACTAGACAACTATGGACAAATGTAGGATGTGCATCTCAAACAATTGCTGCCATTTGTTGGAAGGCAGCACAGTCATTGCATACAGAGAATTTTAAAGTATATCTAGTGGGGGAAGGGATGGAATTTTGAGCAACAGAGAAGATCCAGGGGCTGCTGATTAGGAACCAACAGGGAAACATCTGTGAAATGCTTCAAAGGAATTAGGGCATGTTACCCTTAAAAGGTTACATGGTTGATAGTCCGTCTGAAGTGCCTCTGTATCAATGCACTCAGAATGAGTATCAAACAGAAGCTGGAAGCCACTGTGCAGCTAGAAAGCTACAATCTAATCACTAGCATTGCAACCTGGTGGGACAAATCACGTGATTGGAGCACTGCAATCGAAGGCTTCAAACTATTCGAAGGGATAGGCAAGGAAGGAGTGGGTGGGTTGGTCTCTATGTTAAAAAATGGATTGACTGCACAGAGCTGTTTTGAAAACCAGCAATGAACAGGTTGAGAGTTTACAGGTAAAAATTAGGGAGGATTCCAACAAAGGAAACCTCATTTTTGGTATTTACTTCAGACGGGCAGGCTGTTGATGAAGCATTCTTACTTCAACTACAGGAAGCATCATGTTCTCAGGGTCTGATCCTACTGGGGAACTTCAGTCACCCTGACAGCTGCTGGAAAAGTGTCACAGCAAGCTACAAGTAGTCTAGGAGACTCTTGAAGTACATCAAGGATAATTTCTTAATCCAGGTGATAAACAGCCCAACCAGAGGAGAAGCGTTACTAGACATGTTGCTTAACAGCATGGATGGACGAATTAGTGAGGTCAAGACTGATGGTAGCCTGGACTGCAGTGATCATGCCCGTCTGGAATTCACAGTGTTGAGGGATATGGGCCAGATGAAGAGTTGAGTCATAACCTTGAATATTAGGAGATCAAAATATCAGTTGTTTAAGGAATTAGTGGATGTGACCTTCTGGGAAAATGCCCTCAGGGATAAAGGAGCTGAACAGAGCTGGCAGCTATTTAAAGATGTTTTTCATATAGCACAAGAACTCTCAATTCCCATGTGTAAGAAATCAGGAAAGGAAGGCAGGAAACCAGCATGGCTGAGTAAGGACCTCCTGGTCAAACTAAAATGTAAGAAGGAAATGCACAGGCAATAGAACCAGGGACACACATCCTGGGAAGAATATAGGGATACCACCGGGGTGTGTAGGGAGTGATCAGGAAAGCTAAGCTACAGCTGGAGCTGAATTTGGCAAAGAATGTGAAGAATAATAAGGGCTTCTACAGGTTTATTGGTCATAAAAGGAAGAAAAAAGAAAATGTACCTCCCATCCCCCAACTGGAGAACTAGCAACAACTGACAAGGAGGAGGCTGAGGTACTCAGCAATTTTTTGCCTCAGTTTTCCCTGACAATCGCTCTTCCCACATCTCTCAAGTCCCTGAACCTCAAGACAGGGACTGGGGGAATGCCATCCCACCCATTGTAGGAGAAGATCAGGTTCGAGATCACCTGAGGAACCTGAACAGGCACAAGTCCATGGGACCCGATGAGATGAATCCCAGGGTCCTGAGGGAACTTACAGATGTAGTTGCTAACCCTCTCTTTCCACCCTATTTGGAAAGTAAGTCATGGTACTCAGGTGAAGTCCCCAGTGACTGGAAAAAGCAAAACATTGCATCTGTTTTTAAATAGGGTAAAAAGGAGGACCCTTGGAACTACCAACCAGTCAGTCTCACCTCTGTGCCTGGGAAGATCATAGAACAAATCCACCCAGAATTGGTTTAATGAGTGGACTATTCAATGGATAAGGAATTGGCTAGATGGCCACATCAAAAAAGTCATTGAGACAATGACTCAATGTCAAAGTGGAAACCAATACTGGGACCAATATTATTTAATATCTTCAATCAATAACATAGTGGGATTGAGTGTATCCTCAGCAAGTTTGCAGATGACGCCAAGCTTGAGGGAAGGTATGCCATCCAGAGGGACCTTGACAGACTTGAGGAGTGGGCCCATGCAAACTACCTGAAGTTCAAAAAGGCCAAGTGCAAGGTCCAGCACTTGGGCAGGGACAATCCTCAATATCAGTTGAGGATCAATATCAAAGACAATACAGACTGGCTGATAAACGGATTGAGAATAGCCCTGCAGAGAAGGACTTGAGGATACTCCTGGATGAAAAATTGGATAGGAGCTGGCAATGTGCATTTGCAGCCCTGTGCTGCATCAACAGAAGCGTGGCCAGAAGGTCAAGGCAGGTGATTCTCCCCCTTTTCTCTGCTCTTGTGAGACTCCACTTGGAGTATTCCATTCAGCTCTGGGGTGCCCAGTACAAGGAAGACATGGAGCTGTTGGAATGGGTCCAAAGGATGGCCACAGAAATGATCAGAGAGCTGGAACATCTCTGCTGTGAAGAAAGTTTGAGGGAGTTAGCATTTAGCCTTGATAAGAGAAGGCTCTGGGGAGACTGTTGCGGCCTTTCAACATGTAATGGGGGCTTATAAGAAAGATGGAGAAAGACTTTTTACCAGGGCATGTACTGACAGGACCAGGGGCAACAGTTTTAAACTGAAAGAGGATAGATTTAGATTGGACATAAGGAAGAAAATTTTTACAACTATTGTGGTGAGATACTAGAACAGGTTGCCCAGAGGCATTATGGAAGCCCCATCATTGGAAGTGTCCTAAGTCAGGTTGGACAGGGCTTTGAGCAACCTGATCTAGTGAAGAACATCCTTGCCCATGGCAAGTGGGTTGAACTAGTTGATCTTTGAAGGTCCTTCCACCCAAACCATTCTATGATTGCCCAAACTCTAATTTGGTTAATTCTCTCAGAAAAGTCTCAAGTATACGTGTCCAAGTCTCAGTGAAAACCTTACCTGTTTCCCATTTGTTCCAGAGTCTTTTGTCTCCTCAGTTATCAGTTTCTTATGGAATGCTTGCTTTCAAATCTCATCTATTTTTATAGCCACAAAACCCAGGAACTCCCATCATTTACAATTCTCCATATCTTTAGTTAATTATTCTTAAATCAAGTGAGTTTCTCCACAAGAAAAACATAGGAAGCAAATGAACACTAACTCTTGTTGTCCTTTTTCAAAGTCATACAATATATGTAAAACTTTGTCTGTAAAAGGGTTTTCTGCTATAGTGGAAGATAAGAAAACCTTCAGTCTCATATTATTTCATAAAAAAAATAGAAATCTATAAAAAGATTTAGATGAGATGAAGCACAGGTTCTTCAGGTTTTTACAGCAAACTCAGAGATAAAACAATGCAAGCATCTGAAGGCCTAATTTGTCTCAAGTGATGCCAAAAAAACCCAGTTAAAAAGTTACTAGGAATCAGATCTGGCTTCTGTATGAAATACTAATATCTGACATTTTAAAATTTGCAAGGCACATTTCTGTTTACATACACACAATCTGTCATAGAATTGAACAGTTTGGCTAGACTTCTGAATTCCCCAACTGGAACAATGGAGAAAAGAATAAACTAAAGAATTATGCAAGTGTTATTTTCTAAACCAGATATTTGTATTCACTAGTAAAGACTTGCTAACATTCTGTGTGGTTGAGGAGGATGAGGACTCCTTGTAGTGAAGCTACCTAAGTAAAAGCAAAAATTCAACTTTCAAAAGTCCTGATCTTTGAGGGAAAATTTTATTAATCTCAGACCTATGTGTTGCATATAATTTCTCTTTCTGTAATGGGATGAAAGATAGAACAGAGGATCTGTGCCTAAAGTCCAGTTAAAAAGCAAAGATCACACATAAAAACTCCAAATTCCACTTGAATCCATCTCTAATAGACTCTGCACACACTCATTTACAATTGCCCTGGTTTTGGCTGGGATAGTTAATTTTCTTCCTAGTAGCTGATCTAATGCTCTGTTTTGGATTTAGGATGAAAATAATGTTGATAATAGACTGATGTTTTAGTTGCTGCCAAGCAGTCAAGGATTTTTCAGTTTCTCACACTGCTCTGCCAATGAGGACACAGCCAGGACAGCTGACCCAAAGTGGCCAAAGGGATGTTCCATACCATATGATGTCACGCTCAGTATTTAAACTGGAGGAAGTTGGCCAAGGGATGTCGTGGCTCAAGAACTAGCTGGGCATCAGTCAGCAGGTGGTGAGCAATTGTGCAGTGCATCAGTGATTCTGTATTTTCTGTTATCATCATCATCTTTCTTTTCTGTCCTATTAAACTGGTTTTATCTGAACCCACAAGTTTTACTTTTTTTCAACTCTCTTCCCCATCCCACTGAGGGGGGCAGAGTGATCAAACAGCTCTGTGGTTGTTTCAGCTGCCTGCTGGGTTAAACCTCAACAACAATATAAAAGGATTTGTTTGTTTTCCTAAAGGTAATGTTCTTTGCAGCTCTCTGTAGGTCTATTAACCAAATTAGAGTTTGGGCAATCATAGAATGGTTTGGGGGTATTGATTGATGGGAAGTTCAACATGAGCCATCAGTGTGCGCTTGCATCCCAGAAAGCCAACTGTGTCCTGGGCTGCATCAAAAGAGGTGTGACCAGCAGGTCGAGGGAGGTGATCCTGCCCCTCTATTCCACTCTGGTGAGACCCCCCTGCAGTACTGCGTCCAGCTCTGGGGGCCCCAGTACAGATAGTCCGTCTGTTGAGCTGTTGGAGAGAGTCCAGAGGAGGCCACGAAGCTGATCAGAGGGCTGGAGCACCTCTGCTGTGAGGACAACTGAGAGAGTTGGGATTGTTCAGCCTGGAGAAAAAAAGGCTCCGGGAAGAACTTATAGTACCCTTTCAGTACCTGAAGGGACCTACAGGAAAGCTGGAGAGGGGCTGTTTATGAGAGAGTGTAGTGACAGGACAAGGGGTAATGGGTTCAAGCTGAAGGAGGGTCGATTTAGATTAGATGTTAGGAAGAAATTCTTCCCTGTGAGAGTGGTGAGGCCCTGGCACAGGTTGCCCAGAGAAGCTGTGGCTGCCCCTGGCTCCCTGGCAGTGTTCAAGGCCAGGTTGGATGGGGCTTTGGGCAACCTGGGCTAGTGGAGGGTGTCCCTGCCCGCAGCAGGGGGGTTGGAACTAGATGATCTTTAAGGTCCCTTCCAACCCAAACCATTCTATGATTCTATGATCATTCTGTGATTCTATTTGTAAACATTGTGACACGTCCTCTAAAATTATCTTTCTGCAACCAGTATTCTAATCTGTATATCCTCTGAAGATGACCACTACACACACCCAAAGCTTTGTCTCTCCTTCCCTGTAGGTATATTTATTTATACAGATATACATTCATATATCATTGCTCATAATGGTTTGCTAAAATATATCTGCATTGGAAATAGAAGAATATATTTAAGTGTCATCAATGAGAGTCAAATAGTTTTGGTCGTCTGTATATTTGCCCCATTCTCTGGAAATAAGTAATTTATCTATGTAGGAGTATTTTCTGAAAACATAGGTAACAACAGCTGACAAAGCCATGCAGAAGTGTAGAAAAAGTACAGCCTTTTACATGGATATTCTTGAGAATAATTTCTTACTGAGAAGTAATGAGTCAAAGAATTTATATACATTTGTATAAAATTTACTGTCAATCTTTATCTTATGTATGTTGAATATACACAATGTTTCCATAAGTTTGAGGTTAGGAATGGGAACACAGAAGAACTGGAAAAAAAAAAAAATCATGAATAAAGACAAAAATCCATTGGTCAAGGCTCTCATGGTCAGGTTGGGAAGCCTTCATCCAACTGTTCTCTGCACGTCACCCAAAGCTGTGATATCCATTCCATTGTCAGCCTTCAAAGTGCTTCTCTTTGCTTACACTTGCCTGGGTAAATGCAGTAGGTTAGGAGTATGCTTGAGGGAGACCATGTCTACAGAAAGGCTCATTTAATGAAATGCAGAAATAAAATTCAGCTATGTGTCCAGAAGATTCATGGACCGTCACATACATGTTCTACATGCACATACATTGCCTTCTTACTACATCTTCTAACACCTCTCTGCTACAATCTGTGCGTATCCCTCCCAGTTCCAGGCAGACATATAGGTCAATCTAGTCATCCTCTTTTAAGGCCACACGAATTTTTTTGTAGATCTTCCTGTGGAAAAGGATTAGGTAGACACAATCCTAGGAGTATTGCTGGATGAAAAATAAAGTATATATCATTCATAATATAACAATCCAGCTAGCACTCTTGTCAATAAACTGAGAAACTGCAGGCAAGTTAACAAGAAGATCATTCCTCCATGTAGGATGAAAACTAATTTCCTGTTTAAACTTATCTGTGATGCATTTCCAGATATACAGAGGGCTGTAGGTAACCTTCAGCTGTAGGAGACACTTTTCCAATGTAGGCTTCCTCTTGTTCATTTTCTGTTTTCAGTACACTTTTTAGTAAACTCAGTAAACAGTTTAGGAGTAACCGTTCTGTGAGGTGCTTTTGGTAATGATTTTATGCAATGCTGAAGTAGGTTGAGTTTTAAGTAAGACCTAGTACATGTCCTTACTCACAGAGGTACTATTTCTTAAGGTTTTTTGGCTATTCTTTAGATACAGGCAGATAAAACCATAGAAAGAGTGAAGATATGGAGAATGCGATCTGAGTCTTAACAGAGCTAGACTATAACAGAGAAGCACAGGTATAGCTGAAGGCAAAATTTGGCTGGGGAATTTCACTGAAGCAAGTCACACAGCACAAGTATAGTGGTTACAACCACTATACTATAGTATACTGTACTGTACTGTACTATACTAAACTAAACTAAATAGAAATAGGCAAATTCTTAACTTTAAATTGGTGCTATGCTCTTCCCCGTCTCCCCATATTTACAAAATCTGATTGAAGTTAAGCAATGCCACTGAGAAGATTAAAGTAGAATAAAAATATCATTTTAGTAGCTGGACTGATTATTATGAAACCAGACAAGTGACTTACGTAGCCGTAAAAAGAAAACAGAGATCTAACCAAAATTACTTTTACTTAATCATCATGTAACAAATGACAAGATTAAATTACTTTGAGTTATGAAAAATATGAGTATTATACTAAAGCAACCCTTGTAGACTCAGTTGTAGTCACACTTATATGGTTAAAAACATAGCTGCAGACAGGTGTACAAGTGTAGAATTCAGCTGTTAACAGACAACTTTTTGTTTAATAAATCACATTCAAGTTATATATACATAATTTAAGCCATCACTGCCCACCGAATATCTTCCAAATACAGATCAAAGGTCACAGGCTGCCAAAGTGAGCTGTTTCATTTACAGATCTCATTTAAGTCACATTGTTCTGCACATTCCATATTGTTATAGTGGTCCCAGAGTTGTTATATGGAAGACTAATTTTGAAAGTCAGAAAAATTAAACAGAATTGAAAGATAACACTAGAACATTTTAATTTCTGCTCCCTTCTGGCAACTGGTAGAAAGCTTGACTACTCTTATAGAATACAAAACTAAAAATAGCTGACATTCTAGATTGTCTCTACAGTAACAAGGAAAATGGTTTCTCACAGTAGAGCTGTTCTAGCAGATCTTAATGTGGTGTTCAGACTGCCTACCCAAATCTCTGCCATAATACTGTCAGTAAAAATGCTATTATTTCCTCCCTTTCAAAGATAGACAATGTTTTTACACCAGTCTTGGCCCCCTCCTGTCCTGAAAAGGACATCCATATTCAAGGCACAAGCATATATAATCAACTTTCCCCTTCCAGCTACCAGTCTAACAGGCGGCATGAAACCATACACAAACACACAGGAAGTCCTGGCTGCTTCTTTCCTGATGCTGTTTGTTCCTTCACCACTTATGAACCCCTGTGATCCTATACATCACCATCACATCACTGGTTCTGCTGCATACAAGATCCAGTGTCTGATTAAATCCTTTAAAAGACTCCTCTTGATGTCAGACCCTGAAGCTGATCTCAGTCTCACCTCAACAGTAAAACAAATATTAGAAAACATTCACAGGTGGGCAGGAATATGGAGACAATAAGAGAAATGGCACTGCTTCTTTCTTGTTCTAAATGGGTCTCAGTATGCTGATGATGATGCAAATAGTTCCCATGACAAGTAGGAGGGAGTCCCATTTAAAATCAGTCATTGAGTCATATTTTTAAAGTTGTTTGGTTTTAAGCTTAGTCCTCTGTATCATCCAATACCATCACAGAAAATCAGACAAGAGACAGTAAAAATTCTTTTGTTGCAGGCATTTTATCTTTTCTTTTTTTATTAGCACTTGGTGTGCATACACATCACACAAATACAGCTTTTTTGGATTTGAGTGGGAAAAATTTAGGACATACAAGTGCAAGCTGGGCCATCCCTTTCCATTCTGTTTTGAATTAGAGTACCAGGGGCTAGTAGCAGTCACTAAAATTCCAAATCATCATTTTGAATGTGTTATTTAGGTATTTGGTATCCTGATCCATCTGTTACTATTTTTAATTTTTCCTTTTCTAGGGAAGTATATACATATTGGAAGAACTGAGTCGTAAATTCAGACATCAGAAAGCAGAGGTTTTGAACTGTGAGACCATTCTGAAAAATTAAAAACTTAGTGATTGTAACACTAAGGAGCTGAAAACCTCTCATGGAACAAAGCAGTCCACAGACTTTTCTATGAATAGAAAAAAATTACTTGTGGTTACCACAAATTGGAATGAAAAAAATAATCAAATAATAGAGATTGGAAGGGACATCCCTGGATCAAAGCAGGATTAGTTAAGGCAGGTTGCTCGGGACATTCCCCAGTCAAAAGAAACTCCAATGCCTCTCTGAGTAACCTCTTCCTGTGATCAACTACTTTCATGGGAGAAAAGTGTTTTCTTACCTTGGAATTTTCTGTACTTTGGCCCATTGTCTCTTGTCCTTCACTGGCAACCACTGAGAAGAGTCAGTTTTCTTTACACTCTCCCATCAGATATTTATACACATTTATGAGATCCCCTCTGAACCTTCTTTTCTCCAGGCTAAACAATCTCACCTCTGCCGGTCTTTCATATGACAGATACTCTAGTCTCTTAATCATCTTCATGGTCCTTCACTGGACTAGCTCCTGTATGTCCATGTCTTAGAATCATTTCATAGAATGATAGAATCATTTAGGTTGGAAAAGACCCTTGAGATCATCTGGTCCAACTGTTCTTGTACTAGAGGCTCCAGAACTGAACACAGCACTCCAGATGTGACCTCACTATTGCTGTGTAGAGGGCAAGGATTACCTTTCTTGCCCTGCTGGCAACTCTTTTCCCAATGCAGCCCAAAATACTGTTGGCCTTCTTTGGCTGCAAGGGCATACTGCTGCTTCATGTTCAACTTGTTGTCCACCAGGACACCCAGGTCCTTGTCTCCAAAGCCTCTTTCCAGCCATCTTTTTGCATCTGTTCACTGCTCCTGTCTGCTGTGCTCTCATTTCAGTGAATGTATGGACCAAGTTTTAGACTAATTTTCAGTCCCAGACAACCTGAACATACTTGAATCAGAAAAAAGGCAGTACAGTATTTGTATTATATTTGGTGGCTACAGTATTAAATAATTTTTATTCACCAAATTAGCACATACAGACTAGAATAGGTGACTTCCTGTTTTGCAGGCTGAAACTGCAAAAAACCACATTTATTCCATCTTGAGCAATAGTTTTGATAGACTTTCAAAACTAACTTTTGTGTCTGCAGTTGTTCTAGTTCTGTCATAGACACTCAGTTAAGAAAAAAACAGTTGAGATCAGCAGGTTTTGACAGGTTAGATATAGGTGTCAAAGCTGGACAAGGTCATGACCCAGAGAAGCCAAAGACATGTCAGAAGAACAGCCTAACAATGAAGCACATTATGAAAAAAATACAGAAATAAATAGTTCACAGATTGCAAGGTGGTTTGTCATGAACACAGACAAAGGTGAGACTAAAATCCAGGAATCTAAAAAAGCTATATTGCTAGGTGGACACCAGACTGAAGAGTATAGGCTTAGAGCTAGGATCACAAGAGACAGGATTTGGTCAGCCAGATGGACCAAAGCTCTTTCTGTATGTAAAGGAAACTACAAGAAGAAGAAAAAGAGGGTCTTGAAAAGAATAGCACCAGAAAGCACCTAGAGTTTATTATGGAGTATGTACTGTGCAACAGTTAATTAGAATTTTGAAACCTAGCACAGCAAACAAGAGCATTTCAGCCTTAGAGTAAAGCCAGAAGCTACAGTTGATAAATGGGTCAATCTAGCCCTCTGATTTTGTAGAAAGTGAACCAAAAGAATTAGGGGATACAGCTAAAAGTAAGTTACTACATAGCACATTACAGTGTAAATTTATGGTGCTGTTGCGTCTCCCTTTTTATCCTATGCTGAATCTACATTATACAGGGAGAAAAAATAATATTTTCTTGTATTGCTTCCTCTACCCCTATCTCTCTTCTTTCTGAAGAAAAAGGAATGGACTTAGGCACTGTCAGAAAAATCTAATGCCAGGGAACAATAATTTAAAGCTTTTAGGTCTTTTGTCAACTGCAGTACCTTAAAAATTTCTACACAAAATAGGTGGGTGAACAGAGTTTGTTAAAAACAAACCTACCTTTCAGGTGCTTAATTTAATATATTTCATCTTATCCGTATGTCTTCAGCTATCATCAGTTAATGAAAAGCAAATCACCTGCCTATTAACAAAATCCTAGATGCAAATATTGATATTTGGGGTAGCTGGAAACAAACAAATAAAAAAGACCAAGTTGTTTCAAAGAAAAAAATAAGTAACAACAATTCAAAACTAGCAACATCCTTGAACTTTAGATGATCCTCACAAGAAACATAACTATTCAGGGACCCATGTTCCATCTTTCATATACTTTCTTCACAGCTTTCCTCTTTCCTTCAATGTACTGTGAAGACCCAAAAAAGCAGTTGATCTTGGAAACTTACTACATCCAGAAAGAATTGGTTTGTGTAAAACCAAATATTGCTGAAGTTTCTGGGCACATATCTGTTTTTTCAACAGCAGCAAGGAGGGATTTCCATTGCCTCCTGAGAACCAAGGAAACTTCAAAGTCACTGGACATGTTTCTTCACTGGCAAAGGCACCCACCTTACTGAGCTTCCATGGCCTCTAACTGTGGGCCAGAAGCAGCCTAGTTACATTTTCACTGTGACTGAACTTCTAAGCCTTGCTGTGGGGCTAGACTGCTTGCTAGATCCAGCTCAGGTGCACCTTTACTGTGTTCTTCTACGGGACTTATTCTGGAATTGCCTCAGGAAGAACCAGATCCAGTGATTCTGGACTTCCAGTTAACCCTCTTTTTTAGTGAGAAAATGCCCTGGCCGTTAAAGGCAGTATGGTGGGAAAGTTTGTTTGCTTCCTTTAGGAAGATCCTAATCATCAACAGTAGTATGTGTTCATCTCATTTTCATTATTCCTCCTCTTTTTACGACAGCTTTGCATTCTATTAACTTTACTGGCTTCAGATGAGTTAATCCTCTTAAAATTATGTATGTGAGAGCAGAATTATACCTCAGTACCATCTTCTTATCTGCTGCTTCTATGACATTAAGGCTCTGCTTCAAACAATACACATTAATTTTTGGAAAAAAGTTTTAAGTAGTATGTAAAGTGGTTTTCCTGTGTCAGGAGAATAAGAAAAGGTTAATTTTAGTTAGTTTTCCTAAAGCTTTCAAAATAATCAGAGATTACTTTTATCAAGGAAACTAGCACAGATATAACCAGTATATTGTGAAAGGGAGTTATTTAAGATTTTCTTGAAACACTGGCCCTCTGGGGTTTTTTTTGTTGCAGCATGGTGAACATCATTAGAGAACTGCACTCTGCATAAGGGAGCAATCGGAAGGCTGATCAGAAGAGTATTACTTCTCGCAGATGTTCTTGTAATTGTGATATGCTGGGAAAGGACTGCTTGACTACAATAACAAGTTGCAGGTATTCATTCCAAATAATGAGCAATTATGCTGTTATTCATAAGTTTTATTGTCACTGTTATTTATAAGTTTCATTGTATTATCAAACAAAGCCGGAAATACAGAGTTTACCTTCTATTTCTTATTAGGAAATAGGATCTCTGTGGTGCACACGCATCATGTTTTATATTCCTATCTCTGATGCCAGCTGTCTAACATTGGAATAAATTATATGCAAGAATGCTCTCTAGATCTACAAAAAGGTTAATAATATTGTTTAAATGATTTCTACAGGCAGTAGTTCTGTAAAGAAACAGTTTTATCTAATTTGCTTTGTATAATGCTCCAAGAAAAGCAAATACATTTTTATTTCAAATGAGAACCGTACTGAAATCTGCTACAAGTGAAAGTTAGTTCTTTGGCTGCTGCTCAGACTCCTGCTAAGATAAAATATATTTCTTTAGCACAACCCTTAAAAATACTTTAGAAAAATAATTTCATTCTTCTTGTGTGTCCTGTAACGCATAATGATGAAAGACATTCAAAAAAAAAGGACACTCGTGGCATTTGAATCATATTCTTTGAGAAAATCTTTTTTTTTTTTTTCCTTATTCCTAAAAGAGTCCACAGTTTAGTACAGCAGGAATGCCAAATATTTACACTGAAATATTTCATTTCTGCTCCCATGAAAGGCAGTGTATCACTGGCTGTTAGTTTGGGGTAGTCCAGGCTTCTCCTTCACCTTATGACCTGCATCTCAGAAAAAGTCTTCATGAAGTTGAGAGCTGCTGCAGATAGACAGACATTGAAGATCCAAATAGGACAGAGGTCCACCATTCTTCTATAAGGTGAAGTCAGTTTAGCTGGTAAAGATGGTCCTTCTTTGTCAACTTCTCTTCAAAGATGGGCATTTATAGTGCCAGCTTTTTCTAAAGCAGGACAGTTCCACATTGGCCCCACAAAGCAAAACTTTAGTTGAAATGCTTGATGCAGATTGTAATTTAGGATATCAACAGCAGTTTAAAGGTGTGTACAGTACCTACTTTGCAGCAAAATGAGACCATATACTAAATGGTATTGTTTATTATGCAATCACAAGGCAAATATAATATCAGACCAGCTAGATAGCATGGCAAAATGGTAAACCTTTTGATATTGATATTGACTTGCAACAGAATTGAGGGGTCACTGAACATTCCACTGGATGTACTTTAAGAGTATGCATTTGGAATAAATGAGTGAATGAATTTATTAATAAATGTCATGCAGATTTTACTGTCATTAGGCTCAGTAATTTTCATGTGGATTGACTTTATGTGTCCCTAAAATCTGTGTCCTTTCTGAATAACAGGTAACGGTTAGAGGAAAATACCTTATGCCAAATGCAACAGCTTGAGAGAAGTGAAGCTGCCCCTCCATGTCCCCAGGTTCAACCAGTATTGAGGCAGAAGATGTATTCCTGGTAGGCACACACACAAAGCACACATATGCACTATCTATGCACATATATACATGGCAGGCCACAAAGATCACAAACATAGCACTCACATGAACGTAGCTGCTTTCCTCTGTGGCTGGGCAGGATCGAAGTCCAATAGTGAGAATATATATGTACATGCATGCAAGAGAGGATCAGGTTCAAGATCACCTGAGGAACCTGAACATACAGAAGTCTATCTATGGGACTTCACAAGATGCATCCCAGAGTCCTGAGGGAATTGGCTGATGTAGTTGCCAAGTCACTCTCTGTGTTATTTGAAAAGTCTTGGCAGTCAGGTGAAGTCCCTGGTGACTGGAAAAAGGGAAAAATTGCACATCTTTTTAAAAAGGGTAGAAAGGAGGACCCTGGGAACTACCGACCTGTCAGCCTTACCTCTGTGCCTGGGAAGATCATGGAACAGATCCTCCTAGAAGCTATGCTATGTTCCTGAAGGACTCCAGCCCGTGAGAGGGACCCACGGAGGGGCAGTTTGTGAAGAAGTGTAGTTGATACTTTTTTCAAATATGACTGTGTGTTTTTATTAAATTACATGTCCTTTACAGTAGTGAACTTCCTTGGTCAATTTACTGAAGATAAAAGTCAAAGTAACAGCCTTAAAATTTCCAAATGATGTCTTCATTTTGGAAGTAATTTAATATATTTATCTATTTTTCCATATAGACATATTTTATACATGTAGTCAATAAAGCCAGTGAGACTCTTGGAAGAGAATTTAGAATGGATTCCTGCCTCTGGCATTTCCTGTGTATGCCACTCTAGGAAAACAGCATGGAAAACTACCTGAAAGACATGAAGTTTGAGGTCTCACAACCTGGGACCTATGGACCACAAATGCAAAGCATTATTATGCTGCAATCTTCAGTAATGCATATATGAAACACTATGAAACCTTTACAGAGCAGCAACAAAACCAGGTTCTGTAACATGAAGTATATATAGGCATCATAATTCTTCTCTTGCATTAACTTTGAAGTATCCCACATGCTGAGTTCCTCCATTACAATGAGTCTCCTAAGTGCTCCACTAAAAAAATCAATGACTTAGCTAACTGCAAGTTCCTCTACTTGAGATTTACAGTGAAATTATTTTCACTTTGGTACTGCTTCATGAACAAAAATGAGTTTTCATTTGAAAATAAATAAAACAACTATATGCTAGCTGTTCATCACAATCACATCATTATGAAATGGTAGGTCCAACTACAGTTTCCCAGAATGAGTAAGTCAACATAAATATTTATGAGTTTTGATGAACTGTTGAGATGTTTCTGAGGAGTAGCAAATTCATTCAAAACATGCAATTTTTAATTTTCAACTCTTCAACTCCCATTGCAGTAAAAAGAAAGAGAAATGTTTAAGACTATCCTTCATAACACCATAAATGAAGCTTCTTATCACAATGAACATTGACTTTATGTTCTCTCTTTATAAACCCCAAGATTAAATGCAAAACATTTGAAACAAGGTCTTTTATGATATCTCAGATATTATTTGGACTACTGGAGATTTTTATCATCTGTTTAGGAATCAGAGGCTCAAACATTTTCCAGAGAACTTGAGAAAAATTCCTTATACTACACAGAAATTTCAGGGTTAGATTTCTATCCTTTGCCTGAACATCTAAAGGTTATGCTATTGGCACACTCCTCCCACCCACCCCCCTCACATTAAGCTTTATGGTGGGATTTTTCAAGCAGGAAAGACCTGTCGTCATGCTGTCAGAGAATCTAAATTCATCAGAATCCTGCAGGCTCTTTTTCCTTCACAGACAGCCCTCCACCTATAACTCACTAGGTATATTGACATATATAATATAAAACAGTGGTTTCCAAATTCAGGTGTGCACTCCCCAGGGGATGTGTCCATTGGGGTGATGGATCCATCAGCTGCTGGAGGGATCTGTCTTAGAATCGTAGCATCAAAGCATCATAGAATGGTTTGGGCTGGAAGGGATGTCAAAGATCATCTAGTTCCAATCCCCCTGCCATGGGCAGGGAAACCCTGCACCTAGACCATGTTGTCCAAAGTCCCATCCAACCTGGCCTTGAACACTGCCAGGGAAAGGCATTCAAAACTTCTCTGGGCAACCTGTTCCAGTGCCTCACTATCCTCACAGAGAAGAATTTCTTCCTAATATCTAATCTAAATCTACCCCAGAGCTGGAAGCGGTACCCCAGGTGGGATCTCACAAGAGCAGAGTAGAGGGGGAGAATCAATTCCCTTGACCTGCTTGTCACACTGCTTTTGATGCAGCCCAGGACACGGTTGGCTTTCTGGGCTGCAAGTGTACATTGACAGTTCACGTTGAGCTTTTCATCAGTCAACACCTCCAAGTCCTTCTCCTCGGGGCTGCTTTCAATCCATTCCTCTCCCAGCCTATAGTCATGCTTGGGATTGCGCCAACCCACATGCAGAACCTTGCACTTGGCCTTGTTGAACTTCATGAGGTTCGCACAGGCCCACCTCTCCAGCCTGTCAAAGTCTCTCTGGATGGCATCCCTTCCCTCCAGCGTGTCGACCACTCCACACAGCTTGGTGTCATCGGCAAACTTGCTGAGGGTGCACTTGATCCCACTGTCCATGTCACCGACAAAGATGTTGAACAGTGCTGGTCCCAGTACCGACCCCTGAGGAATGCCAGTCATCACTGATCTCCCTTGGACACCGAGCCATTGACCACAACTCTTTGAGTGAACCATCGAGCCAATTCCTTATCCACCGAGTGGTCCGTCCATCAAATCCATGTCTCTCCAACATAGGGACGAGACAGTGTCAAATGCTTTGCACAAGTCCAGGTAGATGATGTCAGTCACTCTTCCTTTATCCACCAACGCTGTAACCCCATCATAGAAGGCCACCAAATTTGTCAGGCATGATTTGCCCTTAGTGAAGCCGTGTTGGCTGTCACCAATTACCTCCTTGTTTTCCATGTGCCTGAGCATAGTTTCCAGGAGGATCTGCTCCATGATCTTGTCAGGCACAGAGGAGAGACTGACCAGCCTGTAGTTCCCCAGGTCTTCCTTTTTTCCCTTCTTAAAAATGGGGGTTATGTTTCTCCTTTTCCAGTCAGTAAGAACTTCACCAGATTGCCACAACTTCTCAAATATGATGGAGAGTGGCTTAGACATTTCATCCACCAGTTCCCTCAGGACATCTCTCCTGAGACTGGAGGAGGTGACCCTTGAATACTAGCCAGCTGTCTTGGGCCCCTCTTCCTTCCAGGACTTTGTCCCATGGTATTCTACCAAGCAGATCCCTGAAGAAGCCAAAGTCTGCTCTGCTGAAGTCCAGGGCAGTGAGCTTGCTGTGTGCCCTTCTCACTGCCCTGAGGATCTTGAACTCCACCATTTCATGATCACTGTAGCCAAAGCTGCCCTTGAGCTTCACATTCCCCACCAGTCCCTCCTTGTTGGTGAGAACAAGGTCCAGCATGGCACCTCTCCTCGTTGGCTTCTCTATCACTTGGAAAGGGACGTTATCATTAACACATTCCGGGAAACTCCTGGGTTGCCTGTGCTCTGCTGTGTTGTCCCTCCAGCAGATGTCAGGGTGGTTGAAGTCCCCCATGAGGACCAGGGCTTGTGAACGTGAGGCTGCTCCTATCTGCCTATAGATGGCCTCATCTGCTTGATCTCCCTGGTCAGGTGACCTGTAGCACACCCCCGCTATGATGTCCCCTGCCCCAGTGCTCCCTTTAATCCTGACCCATAAGCTCTCGGTCGGCTCCTTGTCCATCCCCAGATTATTTGTGACTGATATATGTGAAAACTCATGAACTGCAGAATCTGGGTTATAAAAGAGTAGTTCATCAAAGCAATACTTTTTAAGAACAGGAGTAGAAACAAATCAATAAATAAATAAGAAAGGGAGATTAAAGGAGTTGTGAGAAATTATTTTAAGGCTTAAATATGATCTAGGAAAATTTCTTTTTAGATACTTCATAAGGGAAACTATTTTTTTAATATTTTTTTTCTTAGAAAAAAGTTAACAGTAGAAGATGCTTACTTAACTGTATATATTTAATAACATTACATTTTCTTCCCATCATGTTTAAAATAAATGAGAGACTGAAAATGAGTTGCTAATTGTGAGTGCTTCATACATACATTCATGGTAATGTTTAAGAAAGTAATTTATAAATATGAACAATACATGTGGGACATATAGTGAAACTGAATGTAGTAGGAGATGCTCTGGTTTGCAGAGACAAAAAAACCCTGACGTGGTTTAGCCCCAGCCAGCAGCTGAACACCACACAGATGACTTCCTCACTCCTCCCCCCACACCATTGGGATGGGGAGGAGAATGGGAAGACACAGGTAAAATTTGTGGGTTGGGATAAGGACAGTTTTCTGGGACAGTAAAGGGAGACAGAGGAAAATAACAACAGCAGTACTTAGAATATACAAAATGAATGGCAATTTACCAACCCAACGACCAACCAGATACTCAGCCCACACTGAGACCATCCCAGAGCTGGTTCCAAGCCATGCCACCCCTCCCCAGCTACCCCCTTTTATTCTAAGCATGATGTCACACAGTATGGAATACCCCTTTAGCTAGTTTGGGTCACCTGTTCTGGCTGTGTCCTGTCCCAGCTTCTGGTGAAAATTAACTCTATCTGTGTTGGGTTTGTGTGGCAAGGTTTTGGTAGTGGGGGGGTTACAGGGGTGGCTTCTGTGAGAAGTTGCTAGAAGCTTCCCCTGTGTCTGATAGAGCCAATGCCAGCCGGCTCCAAGACGGACCTGCCACTGGCCTAAGCCAAGCCAATCAGCGCCTCTGTGATAACATATTTAAGAAGGAAAACAAAAGAGTTAAAAAAAAAACTTTTGCAACCGGAGAGAGGAGTAAGAAGATGTAAGAAACTCTGCAGACACCAAGGTCAGTGAAGAAGGAGGGAGAGGAGGCGCTCCAGACACCAGAGCAGAGATCCCCCTGCAGCCCGTGGTGAAGACCATGGTGAGGCAGGCTGTCCCCTGCAGCCCATGGAGGAAGGATGAGGGGGTGTAGAGATTCCACCTGCAGCCCGTGGAGGACCCCACACTAGAGCAGGGGGAGGCACCTGAAGGAGGCTGTGGCCCGTGGGAAGCCCATGCTGGAGCAAGTCCGGGCCGGACCGGTGGACCCGTGAAGAGGGGAGCCCACGCCAGGGCAGGTTTGCTGGCAGGACTTGTGACCCTGTGGGAGAGACCCCACGCTGGAGCAGTTTGCTCCTGAAGGTCTGCACCCTGTGGGAGAGACTACACTGGAGCAGTTCGTGAAGGACTGTAGCCCGTGGGAGAGACTCCATGCTGGAGCAGGGGAATGTTGAGAGGAGTCCTCCCCCTGAGGATAAAGAAGTGGCAGAAACAACGTGTGCTGAACTGACCGCAACCCCCGTTCCCTGCCCCCTTGTGCCGCTGAGGGGGAGGAGGTTGAAGCCGGGAGTGAAGTTGAGCCCGAGAAGATGGGAGGGGTGGGGGGAGGTGTTTTAAGACTTGATTGTATTTTCTCATTGCTCTACTCTGTTTTGCCTAGTAATAAATTAGATGAATCTCCTCTCTCAGTTCAGTCTGTTTTGCTCGTGACGGTAATTAGTGAGTGATCTCTCCCTGTCCTTATCTCGACCCAAGCCTTTTGTTATACTTCTCCTCCCCATCCCGCTGGGGGAGGGGTGAGTGAGCGGCTGCGTGGCACCCAGCTGCCGGCTGGGCCTAAACCACAACACTATCCTAGCCAAACCCAGGAATAAACTTTCTAGAAGGTTACATTAAAAGTTATCTAAACTCTACTGAAGTAGTACTTCTCAGGGAAAGGTTTGTGCCTTTTACCAGGATACTTCCCTAAAAGGTTTTCAAGACCCTACTGATTTTGAACACATGGTTAAAATCCTGTGAAGGTCCAAACTCTGTTTCTGGAGCCAGTGTAAAAGTTGGTATTTAAATATTTGCATCTATCCACCTGCATAATTTGGTTATGTTTATTGCTTACATATGCAAATGCCACACGTATCTGAACAGTAGGACCTGGAAAGTTTTCACTGCACAGTCACTGTTCAATCATTCCTACAAGCAATGACAGGAAAACAATGACACGTATAAGAAACCGTCCTTTCAGTTTTTTTCAAAGTCAAGATATTTACTGGTTTTGATTCAATGCAACTAAACACAATGTATCTACAGATTGTACCAAAGGGAAACTGGACTATATGAACCAGGCAACAAAAGAACTTAAAGCCTCAGCTAGGAAGAAGAAATCATTTTTAGGATCTGTTTAAGTTCTTTATAACCTTTTAAGTAGTGACCTTAAAAGGTCCTTTATAGGAATAAAGAATTAGTTCTAATCCATAAAATGGTATTGTGGTTCTTGTTTCCACTACCAGTCTACTGACCCTGGACAACTTGCTTGCATGAGGATAATCATAATTTCATTAGTGCAGTTCTCAGAAACACTTGAATGAAAATAGCTATAAATATTTAAGTGTTGATATTTATAAGGAACTTAATAAATTGGAGTTCACCTTCAAGTTTTGAACTAGGTCACAGTGTGAACGTGATTGAACTAATCTCCAAGCCTATTCCAGTTCCGCCTTACAAAAATGGACATAGAGTGCAGGTGCATGTTCAGAGTTAATACATACAGCACTAAAAAGAGGATTTCCCAAAATTTTTATCTGGATGAATCAGCAGTTAGGGCTTTCTTTTCTGTTTTGGGTACTGTTTTCTGAAGTAGAACACAGAATGTTTCGAAATCAGTGAAGACTACATGGAACTAGACATATTTGATGAAGATTATATGGAGTTTTTATAAAAAACCAGCAGTGTTTCAAAATAATATGACATTTGAAAAATGGTTTTGGTAAACAAATCATGCTACATGTTCTATTACCCTTATGAGTAAACAACCCAAACAACACCCAAAAAATATTGCTGAAACTTTGTTTTCACACTACAGAATTTCCTGCATTTAATTAAAAATAGACTATGGTAGCACAGCTTTAGACTGAGTGCATTCAAAACCACATCTGTGCAAGACTATGTAAGTTAAACCACTAAAGCCTTTTTTAAGCTTAAATAGGCAGCTGATCTGTTTGCCTTACAAGGTTTAACATACTGCCTGATCTCAGTTTTCCTTACAGATTTGCGATGCCACGCAAGCACTGAAGAGAAAAACTCTGCTTTGATCCCTTTTTTTTAAAAAAGGGGGAAAGGAGCGAAATATCAGAAATAATGACACAAAATGCTATTGAGGTCTCTGATAGAATTAGTTTATTTTACAGTATACTCAGATAAAATGATTTGTGAAATAGTGTAAAGCACTAATAGTAAGAGATAACATGTTATGATAGCTTCATAAAAACATAAAGCATCTGCTTCATCAAACCTACTTTTTACTTCTGTCTCCTGAACAAGCAGTGGAATGGGGTGAATCTTTTGACAGACTGCTTTCCCAGAAAGATTATTAGTGTTTTCCTCTCCATGAAAACTGTCATTACTTGCTGGAAAATAACAAAACGTAGGTGTGCAATTAAATAGAACTGGCAGTCACCTAATTTAAGTAGGATGTGTGGTTAATAGCAGTGTAAGTTTTTGCCCTGCTTGTGTGCCTAGGCCATGGAACGCTGTCAACTACTGAAACAAAAGAATTGATTTGCAACTTTTTATTGCATTGAACAAAGTAATGTAACAGTAGGACAGTGAAGGATCCTTCAACAAACAATGAAAGGTGACAAAAGGTAATTAAATTGCTGTTCTTTAATGAATAGCAACTTTTTCTGTTGTGTGATTCCTTATTGGATACCATCCATCATAACAGTGGAACACTAACCAATTATTTTAAAATAATCCCTGAAATTCACAGAGTTATCTTTTCTGCACTATATTTTTTGAGTTAGCCAAGAAAAATTGCTATGTTTTGATGAGCTAACTGCTATATAAACCTGAATAATAACTAACTGCTATATATGCCTGAATGACAATCATTTAGAATGGTTTGAAATCCACTGGCTACAATCTCATCCATCATTTTCCTGAACTTCCAGCTCTGTTGTTGTACATCTCCTGTCTGTGTCTTAGTAGATGGCTTATTAAATAAAGTTTCCAAATGGTTTATTCATTTTCCATAAATTTGTAGAATTTTTTCTAAAATACTTTATGGAGATTAGTAGTTATATATATTATATATGTGTATATCTATATATATGTTACATACAGTAGTGATAGAGAGCCATTGGCAGCTTATGGGGAACAAAACAATTAACTTATGGTAAAAGAGGACTTGCCACAGAAATACCTATAAATGTTTATCAAAAGAAATCTAATAAAATGAAAAAGGATCTGAGTTTCCTTGGAAATCAATACTGAACCTTGGACAATAGCTTTAAGCTTCACTCTGCATTCCTTAGTCAACCTATTGGCAGTCATTGGGATTTTATTTAGAAACCAGAACTAAGTGAAATGATAACTAAACATTTTCCTAGACAAATGTATCAATGTTCAAATAAAACAGTAGGAAAAGGTAACCATTTTTATTGAGCATAAATGGCAAGATTTTGATAGTAGGGTGCTGCAGGCTGCAGGCATGATGTCTGTGAGGAGACCTGGGGCTATCCTGTGCTGGACACAGCTGGTTCCAGCCAGTTCCAGCCGGTTCCAGATGGTTCCAGACAGTTCCAGCTGGCTCCTCAGCAGTCCCGCTGCAGCCACAGCCGAGCACATCACCCACTTGTATGAAAACACCTTGGTGAAAACATGTTTAATAAAAGGCAAAACACTGAGAGAAAAAAGGGCAACACCAAGGCCAGAGCAGTAGGAGGGTCTCCACCATGGAGGTGATGCCACCCCAAAGGGACAACAACCCATGGATGGGCCCCTCCAGAATGGAGGGAATGACTATGAAGGAAGGAGCAGGAGAAGAAAAGAATGAGGAATAAGGACAGCCAGAGAGAAACAATGGTGTCCTGACCGCAACTACCTGTACTGCCAACACCTCACAAGGGGACAGAGTGTGATTGTAAAGAAGGCGGTGGAAACTGGGAGGGGGAGGAGGGGCATCTGGTGTGATGTGGAGCCTGAAAAAGGGTGGGGAAAGGTGTTTTCCCTCTGTGTTTAAATATCTACTTTAGTTCCAAATACCCAAATCTGTTACTGAATATTTATGTTAATAAAAAATAAAATTGCCAAAGTTGTGTCTATTTTGCCTGTCAACACCACTGTTTCTAGTGACTATCCATTTCTCCCTTTTACATTGGAATAAACCTGCTTTACTGAGTTTTATTGTATTAATCAATTATTAATTTAATGTAACTATTTTATTAATAATAGTAGTAAAATTATCAACCCAGGGAAAACAATAGAAGTTAAGTGGAAACCAAAAGATCAGAAAGGTCTGGAAATGTCAGACTGTGACATTTGTTTCTGGTGAATATCATCAATATCCCTTTTTAGACAGATAACTGCTTCTGAAATCATGGTATCAGTGTTTTCAATCTACTAAGAAATAGATGTGAAAGATAAGTGAACTCATTACTTAGATTATTTACCATCATGTCTGTAGAAATACAAAGTTGGATGGCTGCACTCAAAGAGTTGCAGTTAACAGCTCAATGTCCAAGTGGAGTCCAGTGATGAGTGGCATTCCTCAGGGGTCGGTACTGGGACCAGCACTGTTTAACATCTTTGTCAGCAACATGGACAATGTGATCAAGCGCACCCTCAGCAAATTTGCTGATGACACCAAGCTGTGTGGTGGATCAACATGCTGGAGGGGAGGGATGCCATCCAGAGGGACCTTGACAGGCTGGAGAGGTGGGCCCATGGGAACCGCATGAAGTTCAACAAGGCCAAATGCAAGGTCCTGCACATTGGTCAGGGCACTCCCAAGCACAACTAGAGGCTGGGCGGAGAATGGACTGAGGGCAGCCCTGAGGAGAAGGACTTGTGGGTGTTGGTGGATGAGAAGCTAAACCTGATCCAGCAATGTGCGCTTGCAGCCCAGAAAGCCAACTGTATGCTGGGCTGCATCAAAAGAGGTGTGACCAGCAGGCCGAGGGAGCTCTACTCTTGACATGGTTTAGCCGCAGCTGGCAGCTGAGCACCACGCCACTGCTCCAGTTGAAGATGTGATTTTCAATGAAGTTCTTGGGCACCAGTTGAAGTCGGTTCTAGTTCCATCATCATGGCGCTTTGCTCAGTTTCAAAGTCCATCCTTCATTAGTTTTGGGTGATTCTTATGGTCATACCATTGACTCAGTATATAGCTATTAACATCATACAATTTAATTTATTGGCTATTTTCACCCAGAATCAAATCCCCTTGAGGTACACACCAGACTTCCCCATCCTTTCTCATCACCCACCAAGCGCACCCTGGTCCCTGAGCAAAAGCAATCCCACAGATGGGCTTGCCTTTGCCTGAACCAGGAATAACACAGACTGTCTTCTCCAACATATTTTTCATGCACACTACAGGAACTTTATCCCCTTCTACTGGGCGTGGAAATTTTGATCGGGCAGGGCCAGCTCAATTGGCAGATCCCCTCGTGTTAACTGACCAGGTGGCCTTTGCTAAATGTGTGTCCCAGTGTTTGAGGGTCCCACCACCCATTGCTCTCAGGGTAGTCTTTAGCAGTCCATTGTACCTTTCAGTTTTCCCAGAGGCTGATGCATGATAGGGGATGTGATACACCCACTCAATACCATGCTCTTTGGCCCAGGTGTCTATGAGGTTGTTCCCATTGTCTGACTCAATTCTCTCTGGGGTGCCATGTCGCCACAGGTAACTCGCCATGTAGGACTCCATACAGCGGCCTTCCACCTCCGATATTTTCCCACAATGCGACAGGACCCATCACTGAACAGGGCACATGGTTTCTCATCCTCTATTAGTTTATTATACGGTGGAGCTTCTTCAGCACGTGTCACCTCCTCCTCTGGTGACATTCCAAAATCTTTCCCTTCTGGCCAGTCTGTGATCACTTCCAGAATTCCTGAACGATTGTGGTTTCCTATTCGAGCCCACTGTGTGATCAGTGCAACCCACTCACTCCATGTAGCATCAGTTGCATGGTGTGTAGAGGAGACCCTCTCTTTGAACATCCAGCCCTGCACCGGCAGTTGGGGTGCCAGGAGGAGCTGTGCTTCAGTACCAGTCACCTCTGAAGCAGCTCGAACTCCTTCATAGGCTGCCAATATCTCTTGTTCAGTTGGAGTGTAGCGGGCCTCGGATCCTCTGTATCCCCTACTCCAAAACCCCAGGGGTGGGCCTTGAGTCTCCCCTGGTGCTTTCTGCCAGAGACTCCAGGTAGGGCCGTTCTCCCCAGCTGCGGTGTACAGCACATTTTGTACATTTGGTCCTGCCCGGACTGGCCCAAGAGCTACTGCATGGACAATTGATTTGTTCAAAAGCTTGTCGTTGCTCAGGGCCCCATTTGAAATCATTCTTCTTCCAGGTTACGTGGTAGAGAGGACTTACAATGAGACTGTAATTCGGAACGTGTATTCGCCAGAAACCCACAACGCCTAAGAAGGCCTGTGTCTCCTTTTTGTTGGTTGGTGGAGACATGGCTGCTATTTTCTTAATAATATCCATTGGGATCTGACAACACCCATCTTGCCATCTTATTCCTAAAAATTGGATCTCCTGTGCAGGCCCCTTGACATTACTTTGTTTTATGGCAAAACTTGCTTTCAGAAGGATTTGGACCATATTTTTCCCTTTCTCAGAAACTACTTCTGCTCTGTTACCCCATACAATGACGTCATCAATGTATTGCAGGTGCTCTGGGGCTTCACCTTTTCCCAGTGCAGCCTGGATCAGTCCATGGCAAATGGTGGGGCTGTGTTTCCACCCCTGGGGCAGTCGATTCCAGGTGTACTGGATGCCCCTCCAAGTGAAAGCAAACTGTGGCCTGCACTCTGCTGCCAAAGGGATCGAGAAAAGTGCATTAGTTATATCAATTGTGGTGTATCACTGTGCTGCCTTTGACTCCAGTTCATATTGAAGTGCCAGCATGTCTGGCACGGCAGCACTCAGCAGCAGCGTGATGTCATTCAGGCCACGATAGTCTACCGTCAGCCTCCATTCTCCATTGGACTTCTGCACTGGCCATATGGGACTGTTAAAGGGTGAGCGGGTTCTGCTGATCACTCCCTGACTCTCCCGTTGATGAATCAGCTCATGGATGGGAACCAGGGAGTCTCTGTTGGTGCGATATTGCCACCGGTGCAACACTGTAGTAGCGATTGCCAGTCATTCCCAGTCAGACTCACTTCAGCCTCCACTAGAGTCAACTGTTGGGATCCCCCTGTCACACCAGAAATACAGATGGGTTCTGCCCCTTCATAGCTGGATGGCATTAAAGTGCTCTGTGCACTGGTGTCCACTAGGGCCTTGTACTCCTGTGGGTCTGACGTGCCAGGCCATTGGATCCACACAGTCCGATAAACCCAGTTGTCCCATTCCTCCACCTGGCTGGAGGTAGGGCCCCTCTAATCCTGCTCATTGTATTCGCTACTCACTTCTTGACTAAATGACTTAGAAGTCCCTTCATGAGGATCATCAGTGCGATCAGGCCTTTCACTTGGTCTGGGGGGCTGCCCGCTGGAAACTGGAGCAACATTTTTCCTGAAAGAATCTCTTTTTATGACCATTTTGCCTTGCAGCTCATGTATTTGTGCCCGTAGGGTTAAGGTAGGCTTTCCATCCCACTTCCTCATGTCCTTGCTGTGGTCGCGCAGGTAAAACCACAGGATACCTCGTGGTGGTATGCTCTATATCCCCTCTCTGGAGCAGAGGAACGCTTACTCCTAACAACTGAAATATGGGTCTGTATAGGTGGGGAGTAAGATAAAGCCTCTTTGGGTTGCCGGACGTCCAGCGACAGTTTCTCCACAGCCGAGACGAGGGAGGAAAAAAGGCTCTCTTTATATTGCCGTAGTTGGCCAGCCACTTCATCCACTGTGGGTGCCTCTTCACTTTTCCAGTCGATTACTGCCAGTGAGTTGGCATACAATGATGGTGCGCTCCGTACAAATTTTCGCCACATGGGTTGAGTACATTGGAATTCATCGGGGTCTGTGGGTAACTGCGTGTTGTCCGGATCATAATAAATGATCTCCTGCACGGCTAATTCCCTCAGATACCTCTCTCCATGGTGGTCCACTTGCCTGGCCGACATACGACATCTTTGCTGAAGGGATACCTTTCCCTCACACTTGATAGGAGTCACCTCCAGAGGCTGAGGGCCTGTGCCTTCTTCCCAATCTCCTTGTCAATGCCCCCTTCCCTAGACAGGGATCCCAGCTGCTTGGCCTCCCTGCCCTCCAGTTCCAGGCTACTGGCCCCATTATCCCAGCATCGGAGCAGCCAGGTAATGATGTGCTCACCTGGAAGGCGGCTGAAATCTTTCCGCATATCTCGCAGCTCACTCAGGGACAGGGATCGGGTGATCACTTCTGGTTCTGGCTCTTCCTCTTGTTCTCGTGATGGTCCCGGTTCATCATCATCTTTCACTAAGCAAACCAATTTCCTTGTGTATTTCTTCTTGTGTATAGGGGCAACTGATACTGGTATGGGTTGAACTTTTGGCTTCGCTACAGTGCCTGTTGTGGGGATTTGGGTATCCGCAGTGCCTGTGGGTCTGCTCTCTCGCTTTCTCCCTGGATGGTGCTGTCTACTATCAAGCAGTGTTTGATAGATTGTGGCCAGGGCCCAGCACAGCGCAGTAAGTTGTGTCTCCTTAGAATCCCCACAGCATTTTCCCTTCAAATATTCTACCACTTTATCTGGGTCTTGCAGTTGTTCAGGGGTGAAGCTCCAAACCATTGGGGGTGAGAAGGTCTCTAGATACCCGCCCATACTCTCCCACATGCCATGCCAGCCCTGACCATTCAGCCTCGGGGAGGATCTCTGGGTGGTATTCTTAAAACAATTTTTGCTAACCCTGAACAGGACTTGGAAAACATTCAGGAGACCCAGTAATAGGAACATACTGGCCTGAACATTCCAAGGGTATTCAAAATTATAAAAAATTGTTGTAACCAACCAAAAGGCAAAAGGGGAGATGAAAGAGTGCGAGAAGGTATCCCCCCTCCCATCTTCCCCATAGATTGGGTGCAATTATTAATCAATTCGGAAAGATATTGACCGAAGTACAGGCATGACAAAAATGCTACGTACAAGTACCAGCTCAGACTCGTGACTGTCGATGATATCATAAGTCAATATCACACAATACAATAATATAAGAACAGGAATCCCTCTCCCAGAGGTGATAAACAGCGCCGCAGGGATTACATAGAGTAAACATGGGTTTACAAACCAGAGCCATGGGACCAAACAGAACATCATTGTGACCAGCAACTGTTTCAATAACATTATAAATGCTTATAACAACTTTCTTTTAACACACTTGGGTCAGACTCGTCGTTATCACAACCCTTCGTGCCTCACATTGGGCACCAAAAAGGACTGACGTGTTTCAGCCCCAGCTGGCAGCTGAGCACCACACAGCCGCTCGCTCACCCCTCCCCCGGCAGGATGGGGAGGAGAACGGGAAAACAACGGCAAAGCCTGGAGGGTTGGGGTAAGGGCAGTTTACTGGGACAGCAAGGGAGGGGGAAATAACAACAACGGTACTGATAACAGATATTCACAACGGGTGATAACAGATATTCACAATGGTTGATAACAGAAAGCAATTTACCGATCCCACAACTGACCAACCAGATGCTCAGCCCATCCTGGAGACATGCAGAACCATTCCTCCCCGACTAGCCCCCTTTTATGGTGAGCATGATGTCACATGGTTTGGAATAGCCCCCTGGCCAGCCTGGTTCACCTGTCCTGGCTTCTTGTGAAATTAACTCTATCCTAGCCAAAACCAGGACAACTCTGCTTTTGTGAGACCCCACCTGGAGTACTGCATCCAGCTCTATGGCCCCCAACATAAGAAGGACACGGAGTTTTTGGAGTGAGTCCAGAGGAGGGCCACAAGGATGATCGGAGGGCTGGAGCACCTCTGCTATGAGGACAGGCTGAGAAAGTTGGGGTTGTTCAGCATGGAGAAGAGAAGGCTTCGGGGGGACCTTATAGCTGCCTTCCCGTACCTGAAGGAGGCCTGCAAGAAAGCTAGTCAGATTGTGTAAAAAG
Organism: Grus americana; assembly: GCF_028858705.1. NCBI lineage: Eukaryota > Metazoa > Chordata > Aves > Gruiformes > Gruidae > Grus > Grus americana. The sequence goes on along the minus strand of NC_072859.1, from coordinate 783,998 downwards.
AGTAACTGACCAATAAGAATTTTGTTATTAAAGCAGTCTAATATTCCCTTCTGTACCTGAATTGGATGTGTTTCTGAAGCTTATGAAAACTGATTCCAGTAATGAGAATATTTACTTCTGGATAACTTGTGAGGATTACATGAAGAGCAAGACTGCACATGAATTTTTTCCAAAAGTTATGATCATTTATGAAAGATGCAGACAAAAAGATACCCAAAAGAGGTATAGTAAAAACATTCTTCAAGATACAGTGTTGGATGCAAGTGCATCTGATGGTGTCTGGTTTTATGAGGTACATGCCCGGAAACATCATCATTCCACATCAACAATTGTGGAAGTGGCAACTGTTAATCATGTAAGCCACTGTCATGAGAAGGCTGCATCTTAAATGTCAAAGCTTTTGAAGAATGTTTTTACTTTTCTCTAGAGCCCTTTCAATACCCCCTCCATAATACTCTTCTATGTCTAAGGGAAGAGCATGAGTTTGAAATATTATTTCACAGGAGTCAAACATTCTTACTTGTCTATGAAATCTGGATGTATGTTTAAATATACGTGGTATATTTAAGGATAATAACAATGATAAATGGTAACGCTGTCATGAGAAGTAACAGTTGGTAACAGTCATTTGTGGAAACATATCTTTAAAATTGCCTGCAGAACAGAATTATTTTCAATTCTTTTAAACCAGTAATTATGCAGTAACTTCTTATATAGCTGAGATTCAGAAGCTTTTCTCTAAATAAGTGAAATCACTAAAGCAAATTGTTAAATTAACCTTTTTGAAGTAATAATTATAAGCATAATTTAAGTACAGCTACTTCTTCATTGACATAGTTTTATTACCCAAAGTAGCTCTAAATTAATAATTCTGGCGTGTTACAGGAAACATATACACAAAATATGTTGATATATTGATTCTTATTAATTCTAAGCCCTGTTTATACTGTTCTAGTAGTGAAAAGAAATCTTTTTATTTATAATTTCTTGCTGGGGTGTATTTTAAATGAATAATCATAAAAATGAACAAAAGGAACATGACTGCCGCCTTTAAGACAGTGACAAATAGAGGGGGGATGATGAACTCACTGAAATCAAAACAATTTTTTCAATGTCTTTCACACCTGTAATTTTATATTATACCACCAAGTCTGAGCAGACTGACTCACCTGTGTTCCTTTCTTCCCTCTGTTCTTTTCTTGTTTGTCAAAATAATGGGTGTTAAATAGTAAAAGCTACTTTCTTATAATAGGGTTGGAAAAGGTATCAATCAAAATTTTAAGACAATATTTGCAAAAAGTCACAATTTGAGTCATAGTTCCTGTGAAATACACTTAAGATCCACATCTGATCTTTCTTGGACAGAGAACTCTTTTATTAGATTTCCTTACAAAAAATAATAGCCCATTTTATTCCTTCTCCTATAACATCACATTAGGGTGAACCTCACATAAGGAGAAAAACCTTGGGTTGACTGAAGAACTGGTCATCTCCAAGTGGTCATTCTGCAAACAATTTTTAGGGAAACCACCCCAACATCAATAAGTGCTTTCTTTAGATGTCAATGCTTATGAGATGCCTAATAATTTAGAAAAGATGAGTAGGAAGCATAGGTAGGGCAGAAGGTCAACACCTTGACCAACAGTAACATAATGATCTGTCATAATCTTGAGTGATGCATAGAGTATGGATGTTGTCCTTCAGCAGTTGGCTCCTATGTTGAATTGCTTTCCTGGGTTCAACCCAGCAGCTGAGACCAGCTGACAGCATCTGATTAAAGATCCATCAGTTCCAGAAGTTGCTGATTCTTTTTGACTAGTTTAGAATCCAGCAGAACACTTTCCCACATCTTTTCTAATGATAGAGTTAGAAACGATATTGTCTTATTAGGTCCAACAGATAATTTTATGATTACTGATTGCTTTCCAGTTTTTAGGTTCAAACTATTTGTTACCACTAGCTTTGTGGAAATACTGATAGAGAGTATGACAGTTGTATCTCAATTAGAAAAAGATAAAGAAATAGCACATTATAGAAGACATTTTCTGAGTGGTTCAGGAGTTTATTACATGAAAATATTGTTTAGATTTCATTTTACTACATCCATCATGTATCCTGGGCCCATATAATTTAGAATAGAGTCTTGTCACAGTCTGAATCTATACATGTCATTTGCACATAGCTACGTTTTTGCTAGCATAGAGCATTTGTAGTATTTTCTCATACTGCAAAATACATGGGAATATGTATTAGGTAAATGTAAAACTACAAGGCTTTTACCTACAGCCACTGCATAAGTAAAATTTTGACTATTACATATATTAAGAGAGCATTAGAAATTGCCTATTTAATTTTTATAGTCATACATTTTATACTATTTTCTTTGTCTATTATACTATTATATTATACTGTTTTATTTGTCTATTCTCTTTATTTAAATTATGCTGTATATTTTGGCTTTGTCCTTAAATATTTTTATTATACTTTTTTGCAACTAAATGAGCCAAAAGGGTGAAGAAAAGCACCAGGAATGTTACTTGGTCATACTGTGTTCCATTGAAAAACAGGTGAATATATGCATATATGGGCATTTTACTTTCATTTGTTAATCTTCAGGTAATACTGCTCTCATTACTAAACTTCATTCTAAAATTTTACAACTTTTATGCCTTTTGCCTTGAAAGAGAATCTGAAGAGTAAAAGCCAGACCTTTGGCAAAGTTGGAACGACCGACAATTTTACATGTCTTTTGCTTAATGCACACACACTCTTGAGCAGAAGGGAGAGGTCCCCTTTTTAGTTCTTTAGTATTCAAGACATCCACAAAAGTTTTATAGTCAGTGCATGCAATTACCCTGTCTTTGCCTTTTGGAATTCACGTGGCATATCCTGAAGCATGGGGCAATTCTTAAAATATCAAACATTGGTTCTGTTAAATAATTCAGTGACAGCAGGATTTAGTAATAGCTGTGACTGGCCTATTCAATCATTTTGCACAGTATTTAAGCTTTCTTTCCTTCTCCTTTCAGTTACCTGTCAAAGTGAAGAGATACAGTTTGTGAGGGTGGGACTTTATTTTCATTACTATTTTAAAACATGTATGAACTGTTCAGCCTGAGAGGTTCAGTGTCCCCTGGTCTAACTTTCAGTCACTCAAAGTTGATATATTAAGAGTTGTCAGATGTAGTTTAATGCAAAGTTCTTAACATGTAACATAGAATCATAGAATCCTTTAGGTTGGAAAAGACTGTTAAGATCATTGAGTCCAACTGTTAACCTAGCACTGCCAAGTCCACCACTAAACCATGTCCCTAAGCACCACGTCTATGTCTCTTTTAAATACCTCCAGGGATGGTGACTCCACCACCTCTCTGAGCAGCCTATTCCAGTGCTTGACAGCCCTTTCAATGAAGAACTTTTCCTAATCCCAATCTAACCTCCCCTGGCACAACTTGAGGCCATTTCCTCTTGTCCTATCACTTGTTACCTGGGAGAAGACACCAACACCCACGTGGCTACAGCCTCCTTTCAAATAGATGTAGAGAGTGAATGTCAGCTTCCTTTTCTCCAGGCTAAACAACCCCAGTTCACTCAGCTGCTCCTTATAAAGCTTGCTCTCTAGACCCTTCACCAACTTCCTTGCTCTTCAGACATGCTCCAGCACCTCAACATCTTTGTGACTAGTACTCCTGTCAGACAAGTTGTCCTGATACTTTAGAGGATTGGTAGGTTTCCTTCCTCCCTGTCCAGGTTATAGGTGATGTTTATAAGTAGTACAAGCATTTGTAAAAAAAACAAAAATTAAAAAATGGTTTCATTCCACCTTTATAATTCAGCACTAGTTGAAGCCATTACTATTTCAGCCAAAGGAGTTATCATAAGCCAAACACATGGATCCTGGACTCACCAGGGAAAGGTGTTGAGTCACGGAGAACTGGGATCTCAGCTATCTCTCAGTTCTCCTGGGGAGGAAACACCTTAATGACTGAAAAGGTATGAATTTTGCAGGATTATTTCTTTGGTCATCCTTAGTCCCAAAGCTTTAGGCAAAAGTTTCGCCCAAGTGAATGTTGCAGTCACGTAGTATTTTTACTGAAGTGCATAATCTGGACAGAGAGACTCAGGAATAAATCCAGTGCCTGTGGTAGTGTTAGTATTCTACTTTAGTCATTCCTTAGATTGTGAAATAAACTTTTGCAGTTTGTCAACCTCCATTTTTTTACAAACTGCCAGCTTTCCTGTGGTCATTATCCCAACAGTCACAGAATGGTTGAATGTGTGTTGACCTGGTTATTACTGACTACTTAGAAAGGCTTTAGCTATGGCCTCGCATCAATGACTGCTGTCGTATGAGAAAAGCAGGACTTGTTCTGCTATTTTATAGGTAAGCAACAATATGCAATATACAGTATTCTGTGTACAACAATATTTCACACACAGTATACTCTCCCATGAGCTTTTTGAAAGCATTTACTTCCTTTTGCCATCTACTACCAAGTTAGGATGTGCGATAATTAGTTTATGTATTTTTTCACCCAGAGCACACTTCAGCACTCTCATTCCTCCTGGAACCTATTGTCTTCCAAGAAACAACAGAAATAACAATGAAGATAAGGGCAGGTTCTGTGCAAAGCACATCACAGCACATCACAGGAAGAAAAACAAGGGCTGGTTATGATTTTTCAAATGAAGGATGTCTTTTCCAAAACAAAATGCAGCGAACTGAAGAGTCATTTCTTGGAAGAGATGAAAAGTTTATGTTTATGTTTATGTTTAAATTTACGTTTACTTTCACATTTACATTTACATTTACGTTTACATTTACATTGGGTAATTGTGGCAGGGAATTGGCAGGGAATTGGTAGTGGGAGGGTACGGGGGGGGGGCCTCTGTGAAAAAAGACCTTAGGCTGCCTCCAGGCCAGACAGAGCCAGTTCCAGCCAACCCCAAAATGGACCCACTGCAGGACACAGCTGAGCCCATAAGCCATGCTGATGGCAGCTCTGTGATAACATATTTAAGAAACGCTAAAAAATGCTGTGCAGCAGCTGTGAGAGAGAAGAATGAAAAAAAAAAAAAAAAAAGAGAGAAACATCCCTGCAGACACCAAGGTCAGTGAAGAAGGAGGAGGAGGTGCTCCAGGAGCCAGAGTAGAGATTCCACTGCAGCCCATGAAGAAGACCATGGTGAAGCAGGTTGTGCCCCTGCAGCCCATGGAAGAGAAGGTTGCTGGCAGGAGCTGCAGCCCATGGAGAGGAGCCTACACTGGAACAGGTTTTCTGGCAGGAGCTGCAGCCTGAGGAGTAACCACACTGGAGCAGACCATTCCTGAAGGACTCTGTCCCATGGAAAGGATCCACACTGTATCAGTTTACCCAATTAGAGAATCACAGGATCACAGAATCACAGAATGGTTGAGGTTCAAAGGGACACTTGGAGGTCATCTGGTCCAACAACCTTGCCCAAGCGGGGCCAACTAGACACGTGAACATATCCAGATATTTTTTTAATATCCCTAAAGAGTGACACTACACAACATCCCTGTGCAACTCTTTCCAGTGGTCAGTCACCCTCTGTCATGGATTTACACACACCAGCCACTGTAACAGGGTTCGAACCTAGAATCCCGCTGACAATGCAAAGTCTGAATGAAGATTTCCAATTACTCTTTGTTGTGGTTCAGCCCCAGTCAACAGCTGAGCACCATGCAGCCGCTCGCTCACCCCTCCCTCTCAGCGGGATGAGGAGGAGAATGGGAACAGCAAAGGCAAAGCCTCATGGGTTGGGTTTACTGGGACAGCAAAGGAAGAGGGAAATAACAACAACAGTACTTGGCAGAATACACACAACTGGTGGCACAATGCAATTTCTCACCCAGCGACCGTACAACTCAGACTGCACGCTCAGACCTGTCCTGAAGCCGGACCATCCCTGAGCCATGCATCCTGGAGCCACACTGCCCCTCCCCGACTAGCTCCCCTTTTATACTGAGCATGATGTCACATGGTATGGAATATCCCCTTGGGCTAGTTTGGGTCACCTGTCCTGGCTGTGTCCCATCCCAGCTTTTGGTGCAAATTAACTATCCTAGCCAAACCCACGACACTCTTTTATTACTTCTCAGGTTATAGCTCAAGCTGAGTGCCTCCAGAGAGGGACCTCTACCCCAAATCACACTTCCCATTTATACCTGTACCACCAATCACTTGATCCCCAAGTCCAATCACTTCATTCTGTTCAGTAGTCTATTGATTTCTTATTTGTTTTCACCGTCACTGGGCTGGCCTTTCTCTGAAATTACTTCATTCCCTTAGAATTGTTTCCTTGGCCTTTATCTTCTTCATTCCACTCATATCTTCCAGGTTCAGCTAGTTCTGCGTTAGCAGCATTAATTTTATCAGAAAATTAACTCTTGATCAGCTCTTGTGGCCTAATGCTCTAACTGCTCTAGTGCTAAGCTACTAATGCTAAATGAGACTATTCAGAAAGAAGAATACAGTTAATCAAATTTCTTTTATAACACCCTCACAGTAAAAAAGTGGTTCCTGACATTCGGATGGAGCCTCCTGTGTTTCAGTGTGTGCCCATTGCCTCTTGTCCTGTCACTGGGCACAACTGAAAACAGCTTGCCTCCGTCCTCTTTGTGCCCTCCCTCCAGGTATTTATATACATTGATAAGATCTCCCCTCAACCTTCTCCTCTCCAGGTTGAACAGTCCCAGCTCTCTCAGCCTTTCCTCATTGGAGAGATACTCCAGGGCCTTTGTCATCTGTGTGTCCCTTCATCGGATTCTCTCCAGTACATCTACTCCTCTTTTGTACTGACGAGGCCACAGCTGGACATGGTCCTTCAGGCATGGCCTCAGCAGTGCTGAGTAGAAGGGAAGGATCCCCTTAGTCAACCTGCTGGCTATGCTTTGTTTCTTGCAGCCCAGGATGCTCTTAGCCTTCTTTGCAGCGTTGCTGTCTCATGGCCATCTTGGTGTGCACCAGGACTCCCAGGTCTTTTTCTGCCAAGCTGCTTTCCAGCTGAGCAACTCCCAGCACATAGTGGTGCCTAGGGTTTTTCATCCACAGGGACAGGACTTGGCACTTCAGGAGGTTTCTGTTGGCCCATTTCTCCTGAATGGCACCACAAGTCTCCAGTATATCAGCTACTCCTCCCAGTTTTGTGCCATCTGTAAACTTGCTGAGGGTACACTCTGCCCCATCATCCAGATCGTTAATGAAGATGTTAAATAGGATCAGACCCACTATAAACCCCTGGGGTATACTGCTAGTTATTGGTCTCCAACTAGACTTTGTGCCACTGATCACCAGCCTCTGGGCCAGGCCGTTCAACCAGCTTTCAGTCTACCCTACTGTCTGCTCATCCAGCCCATACTTCAACATCTTCTCTAAGAGGATTTTCTGGCAGACAGTGTCAAAGGCCTTACTGAAGCCCAGGTACACAATAAACACTGCTTTTACCTCATCTTTCAGGCCAGTCATTTCATCTTAGAAGTTATCAAGTTGGTCAAGCATGACTTCCCCTTGGTGAACCCATGCTGACTACTCCTCATGATTTTCTTGTCTTTCATGTGCCTGGAAATGGTTTCCAGGATTAGCTGCTCCACTTTCCCAGAGATCGAGGTGAGACTGACCAGCCTGTAGTTCCTTGGGGAATTTCTTGCCCTTCTTCAAGATAGGAGTGACATTTGCTTTGCTCCAGTCTTTGAGCAGTTCTCCCTATCTGATCTGTGATTATTGAGAGTGCCTCACAAGGACATCTGCCAGCTCTCTCAATGCTCAGATATGCAACCCATCAGGCTCCACAGACATCCCCAGTTTGTTTAAATGTTTCTGAACCTGGTCCTTTTCCATCAAGGGTACATCTTCCTTGCCCCTGGTCTCTGAGATCTGAGATGCCCAAAGGCCAGTCTCACTACTAAAGAGTAAGGCAAAGAAGGTACCTCAGATTTTTCCATGTGCTCTATAACGAGGTCCCCTGACTCATTCAGCAATGGGCCCACATTTTCCATAGCCTTTCTTTTGTCACCTATGCACTTAGGGAAGCCCTTCTTGTGGTCTGACATCCCTGACCAGATTCAATTCCATTTGGTCTTTGGCCTTCCTAATCTCATACTTGCATGTTCAGACAATGTGTCTATATTCCTCCCAGGTTACCTGTCCTTGCTTCCACCCTCTCTATGCTTCCTTTTTGGGTTTGAGTTTGGCTAGGATCTCCTTGTTCAACCACTCAATTTTTGCATGACTTCCTGCTCAATGGGATGGATCACTCTTGAGCTTGAAGGAGGTTATCCATGAATATTAGCCAGAATAATTATTTCAATAACCAAGAATAATAACTTTTTTGGCTCCTCTTCCCTCAAGGGCCCTATGTCACAGCACTCTTCCAAGCAGATCTTTGAAGAAGCTAAAGTCTGCTCTCCTGAAAGAAAGGGTTGCGAGCTTGCTTTTTATGCTCTTCCCTCCCCTCAGAATCCTGCACTTCACCATCTCATGGTCAGTGCAGCCATGGATATCTTAGATCTTCAGGTCCTCAGTGAGTTCCTTTTTGTTGGAGAGTATGACACCAGCAGAGCACATGCCCTTGTTGGTTCCTCTATTACTTGTCAAGAAGTTGTCGTTGATGCTTTCCAGGAACCTCGTGGATTGCTTGTTCCATGCTGTCTTGTTCCTCCAGCAGATAGCAGAGTGGTTGAGGTCCCCCATGAGGACCAGGGCCTGTGAACATGAGGCTACTCCTACCTATCTGTAGAGGGCCACAAAGCTGATTGGAGGGATGGAGCACCTCTCCTACGAGGACAGGCTGAGAGAGTTGGGGTTATTCAGCCTGGAGAAAAGGCGGCTCCGGGGAGATCTAATTGCGGCCTTCCAGTACCTGAAGGAGGCCTACAGGAAAGATGGTGAGGGACTGTTTATCAGGGAGTGTAGTGACAGGACAAGGGGTAATGGGTTCAAGCTGAAGGAGGGGAGATTTAGGTTAGATGTTAGAAAGAAATTCTTTACTGTTAGAGTGGCGAGGCACTGGAACAGGTTGCCCAGAGAGGTTGTAGAGGCCCCATCCCTGGAAGTGTTCAAGGCCAGGTTGGATGAGGCTTTGGGCAATGTGGTCTAGTGGAGGGTGTCCCTGCCCGCAGTAGGGGGGGGTTGGAACTAGATGATATTTAAGGTCCCTTCCAACCCAAACCATTCTATGATTCTATGATTCTATAGGGCTTTGTCCACTTTTTCTTCCCGGTCAGGCAGCCTATAGCAGACAACCACTGCAACGTCACCTTTACCTTTCTTCTCTTTAATCCTTACCCATAAACTCTCAGTTGGCTCCTCATCCATCCCCAGGCAGAGCTCCATGCAGTCCAACTGTTCTCTCACATAAGAGGCAATTCCCTCACCTCATGTTCCCAGTCTGTCCTTGCTGAAAAGCCTGTATCCTCCCATAGCAACACTTGGGTCATGGGAGCCATCCCATCATGTCTCCATGATCCCAAGAAGATCACAGACTTGCAGCTGCACACAGATCTCTAACTCATCGTGTTTATTCCCCCTACTGCATGCATTAGTGTTTGTGGTCAAGTTCTTGAAGGACTGCAGCCTGTGGGAAGGACCCATGGTGGAGCAGTTCATAAAGGACTATATCCCATGGGAAGGACCTGATGCTGGAGCAGAGGAAAACTGGGAGGAGGAAGGAGCAGCAGAGAAGAGTTATAAACTAACCACAACACTAATTACCTGTCCCCTTTGTGCTGCTTGGGATGGGGAAGAGGTCAGGAATGAAGGCGCATAGTTGAGCTTGGGACGAACAGAGAAGTGGGGAGAAGATGTTTTTAGTTTTTTCTTTGTTTCTCACCGATAAATTAAATTCATTTTCCCAAGTCAAGTCTTTTTTGTCTTTAAGAGTAATTGGTAAGTGATCTCCTTGTGCTATCTTGACCCATGAGTTTTTCATCTTATTTTCTCTCCCTGTACTGTTGAGGAGAGGGAATAAGAGACCCACTTGTTGGGCATCTGGCAACCAGTCAAGGTTAACCACAATGTTTATGGATAATTACATTAAAAGAGGGAGCAAGGACATATACTCCCTGCCTACTAAAAGAAAGGAATTTCTATTGGAAAGACCTTAGTGAGTCAAAACCTCTAAGATGAATCCTTAATGATTCACTAATCAGTATAAAATATATCCTGATGCTTACACTACTTGACAAGTGGTGTATGATGCTTGAGTACACTACACTCACAAGGCTATAATGTTTAAGCAGATCTCTATGAGAGACCACTTGCTTAGAAAACCAGAGGTCCTGCATGTATTCCAACATGATTTTTCTGTCAAGAAAAACACATTTAATGAAGAGTGCAGAGGCATGAGACTCAAAATCTTTCTTAAAAGATAATGAGAATTGGAAATAATACTGAATAGGAGGAGGTCATGTTTTCCTGAGAAGTTTTGAAGCTGGACATTTTCCAGTGATAAATGGCAGAATAAGAAATTAGAATGAAGTTCTACATGAGAACTCATCTAAAATAACACCACTGAAACTTTTCCCAGATATACTGTGAGCACAAAATCGTGGTCTGCACACATGAATAAGGGTTTGTGAGGATCATAAGAGCATGTTTAAAAGGAAAATTAACTATGAAATATATTTTTTTCCACATGTCATTACATGATTTTGTCTTCTTGAGTTAGCATATGTATTTGACTTGCAAAGATATATGTGGAATTTCAACTCAGTTTGGCCTAGTCCAGTGCCAAATATTTGTTCTGTACATTACCTGTCAGAAATATCAGAGCTGGACCGTCAAATAATTGACACAACTAGTCAGTTGACATACAAAAGTAGTGAGAACATAAAAAGAGCAGCAACAACTGTTCCTTAGTTTTCTCCAAGACAAGAACAAGAATGCCAACCACCTCAAAAGTGTGTATGGCTATGGTGGATCCTCTTGCACCCCCGCGCCTCCAGGGAAACCTCTAGGCTTGATTACCTCTCTGAAATGCCTGTGCACCAACGCACACAGCATGGGGAATAAACAGGAAGAACTAGAGATCTGTGTGTGGTCACAGGGCCATGATCTCATTGCAGTTACACAGACATGGTGGGATAGCTCGCATGACTGGAATGCTGTCAAGGATGGCTACATACTTTTGGGGAAAGGCAGGCCAGCAAGGCGAGGTGGTGGAGTTGCTCTTTATGTGAGAGAGCACCTGGAATGTATCGACCTCTGCCTGGGGGTGGACGAAGGACGAGTCAAGACCTTATGCGTAAGGAAGAAGGGGCAGGCTAATATGAGTGACACTGTTGTGCGTGTTTATTACAGGCCACCTGATCAGGAAGAGGAAGTCGATGAGGCCTTCTACAGACAGCTGGAAGTAGCCTTGTGATCACAGGCCCTGGTTCTCATGGGGGACTTCAACCACCCTGATATTTGCTGGAAAGGCAACACAACCAGGCACGCACAGTCCAGGAGGTTCCTGGAGAGCTCTGATGACAACTTTTTGACATAGGTGGTGGAGAAACCCATGAGGAGAGGGGTGCTGCTGGACCTTGTACTAATAAACAAAGAAGAATTGGTTGGGGATGTGAAGGTTGGGGGTAGCTTTGGGTGCAGTGATCATGAGATGGTGGAGTTCAGGATCCCGAGTGGAAGAAGCAGGGCAACAAGTAGCATTACAACCCTGGACTTCAGGAGAGCTCACTTTGGCCTCTTCAAAGACCTACCTGGGAGAATCCCATGGGTTAGGGCTCTAGAAGGTAGGGGGATCCAAGAGAGCTGGTCAATATTCCAGCACCACTTCCTCCGAGCTCGAGATTGGTGCATCCATATGAGTAAGAAATCAAGCAAAGGAGGCAGGAGACCTGCATGGATGAGCAAGGAAGAAGGAAGTTTGCAGACTGTGGAAAAAAGGACTGGCCACTTGGGAGGAATATGGGAACGTTGTCTGGAGAAAGGAAGACCTTCCTTTGGTTGAGGAGGATCAGGTTAGAGAACATTTAGGTAAATTCAACATCCACAAATCCATGGGCCCTGATGAGATGCACCCACAAGTGCTCAGGGAGATGGCAGATATTATTGCGAGGCCACTCTCCATCATTTTTGAAAAGGTCATGGAGAACAGGAAAGATGCCAGGAGGAAAGCCAATGTCACTCTGGTCTTCCAAAAGGCAAAGAAAGGACGACCCAGGAAATTATGGGCCAGTCAGCCTCACCTCCATCCCTGGAACGGTGAAGGAACAGCTCATTCTGGGGATCATCTCTAAGCATGTGGAGGAAAAGAAGGTTATTGGGAGTGATCAACATGGATTCACCGAAGGGAAATCATGCCAATCTGATAGCCTTCTATGATAGCATGATTGGCTGTGTGGATGAGGGGAGAGCAGTAGATGTTGCCTACCTCAACTTCGGCAAGGCGCTTGACACTGTGTTCCATAATGTCCTCATAAGCAAGCTTAGGAAGTGTCGGTTAGATGAGTGGACAGTGAGGTGGGCAGAGAACTGGCTGAATGACAGAGCTCAGTGGGTTGCGGTAAGCGGCACAGAGTCTAGTTGGAGGCCTGTATCTAGTGGTGTGCCCCAGGGGTCAGTACTGGGCCCAGTCTTATTCAACATATTCATCAATGACCTGGACGAAGGGACAGAGTGCACCCTCAGCAAGTTTGCTGACAATACCAAACTGGGAGGAGTGGCCAACAGACCAGAAGGCTGTACTGCCATTCAGTGAGACCTGGACAGGCTAGAGAGTTGGTCAGAGAGGAACCTAATGGGGTTCAGCAAAGGCAAGTGTAGGGTCCTGCACCTAGGGAGGAATAACCCCAGGCACCAGTACAGGTGTGGGGGTGACCTGCTGCGAAGCAGCTCTGCAGAGAAGGACCTGGGAGTTCTGGTGGACAACAAGCTCTCCATGAGCCAAGAAGACCAATGGTGTCCTGGGGTGCATTAAGAACAGCATGGCAGCAGGTCGAGGGAGCTTCCCCTGCCCCTCTACTCTGCCCTGGTGAGGCCACATCTGGAGTTCTGTGTCCAGTTCTGGGCTCCCCAGTTCAAGAAAGACAGGGAACTACTGGAGAGGGTCTAATGGAGGGGTACAAAGATGATGATGGGACTGGAGCATCTCTTGTATGAGGAAAGGCTGAGAAAGCTTGGAGAAGAGAAGACTGAGAGGGGATCTCATCAACGCTTATAAATCCATCTAAAGGATGGGTGTCTAGATGAAGGGACCAGACTATTTTCAGTGGTGCCCAGTGGCAGGACAAGGGGCAATGGGCACAAACTGCAACATAGGAAGTTCCATCTCAAGATGAGGAAAAACTTCTTCACTGTGAGGGTGACCAAGCACTGGAACAGGCTGACCAGAGAGGTTGTGGAGTCTCCTTCTCTGGAGATATTAAAAATCGATCCTGTGCAACCTGATCTAGGTGATGCTGCTTTAGCAGAGATGTTGGACTACATGATCTCCAGATGTCCCTTCCAACCCCTACCATTCTGTGATTCTGTGAAAACCTACCTCAAACCTACAGGCACGGATACATCAGTTTCAAGAATAAACAATCACAAAAGGGGATTCTTCCAGGAGAAGTGTTGGTCCAGTTTCCAGTGAGCAGTTCCCCAGAGAGAGAAGGGTTAGTCTGACTTCCAATGTTAATAAAGGGGCTTGTGATTTGTATTCATAAGAAGTGAATAGCAAATACAACGACCAGGTCTAGAGAGGCCCTGCCTCCAGTCAGGTGGAGGAATGGGACAACTGGATTTATCGGACTGTGTGGATCCGATGGCCTGGCACGTCAGACCCACAGGAGTACAAGGCCCTAGTGGACACCAGTGCACAGAGCACTTTAATGCCATCCAGCTATGAAGGGGCAGAACCCATCTGTATTTCTGGTGTGACAGGGGGATCCCAACGGTTGACTCTAGTGGAGGCTGAAGTGAGTCTGACTGGGAATGACTGGCAAAAGCACCCCATTGTGACTGGCCCAGAGGCTCCGTGCATCCTGGGCATAGACTTCCTCCGGAAAGGGTGTTTCAAGGACACCCAGTGGGCTTTTGGAATAGCTGCCTTGGAGATGGGGGAAATTGAACAGTTGTCTAGTTTGCCCAGTCTTTTGGAGGACCCTTCTGTTGTGGGGTTGCTGAGGGTGGAAGAGCAACAGGTGCCAATCGCTACCACAGTGGTGCACCGGTGGCAATATCGCACCGAGACTCCCTGGTTCCCATCCATGAGCTGATTCGTCAACGGGAGAGTCAGGGAGTGATCAGCAGAACCCGCTCACCCGCCCACTGTTCACACAGTGGGCTCGAATAGGAAACACCAATCTCCCAGGAATCTTGGAAGTCATCATGGATGGGCAAAGATTTCAGAATATTGCCAGAGGAGGAGGTGACACGTGCTGAAGAGGCCCTGACATATAATAAACTGCCAGAAAACGAGAAGCCATATGCCCTATTCAGTGATGGGTCCTGTCACATTGTGGGAAAATATCAGAGGTGGAAGGCTGCTGTATAGAGTCCTATATGATAAATCGCAGTAACAGCTCAAGGAGAAGGTGAATCCAGTCAGTTTGCAAAGGCGAAAGCCATCCAGCTGGCTTCAGACATTGCTGAATGACACCAGTGGCCAGTGCTCTATCTCTAGGAATTAGAAATTAGGGAATTTCTAACATTACCAACAATATCTTTGGATATGTCTAAGAGATAAAACACACAGGTAACCAAATTTTACGTTACTGATTTTGGTAAAGAAAAAAAGCAGACCACTTCAAACAATTCCATTCTTTGTGGTATCATAAGATTATTCAAAATCTTATACTGGAATAACCATTTCAGTATTTGGGGCATTATTCTTTGCCAGTGTTTCACTCGAGAGTTATGTGTGTTTTACCTATGGGCTTTTTCTGCAAATAGAAGGAGAGACAGCTTTATCTCAATAGCTTTATCTCAATTTATCCTATTTGTCTTCATGGCCTGTACATCCTACACATTCAGCTCTTACTTACAATGCTTTGATTTTTGTAGAAGTTTTGGGAAAGACAGCATTCCCAATTGCTTAAGTCCTTACTAGTGCCTATCATCCTGTTCTTCTGTGCGTCATTACACTTTTCTTCATTGCAGGTTTCACTATTTTTGCCCAATTAATCTTGCATAATAAGCTGGATGCTAGCAAGAGAGAGAACATTATTTCCCAAACTAAACATTATTTACAAAGCCATTTAAACACTTGACCTAATTGCTGCTAACAATATAGTTCTGTTCACAAAGACTGATTATTCATTACTACACCCAAAATATTCTTCTCTGTGCTCTCCTATCTAAATTGCATCCTGTCAAGCAATGCATCCTTCTTTGATGGTTCATCTGAGTAGGTCTATTATCAACACCAGCACAGTTTACACTTTTGCAGCTAGAGTCTCAACTTGTATAAATATATTGGTTTATACAAGCTGAGAATCCAGACCTTCATTCTTGCTACTGACAAAATACGATGTAATGGTAAGTACAAACTGTAGATGTCTTTTGTTTCATTTCCTACATTACTATGGAGAATTTGGCTCTTGTCCAGAACTACTCCTTTGAAACTATCATTTTCTATTATTGATAGTACTGATCTCTTTTTTTGACTTTTAGAATTAAAACAAACAAACAAGATATTGCTGATGCCTATTTATGGATATGTGTTTTTTCAAAGAAAATTGTGAAGCATAACTGAATCCACAGTGCACCAATGCCATTGGAAATGCTGTAAAAACAAGTCAAGATAAATTCAGAGGCAGGAAAGCAGATTGCAAAAAGATGATGTCATAGTCTGGAAAAGAGTTCTGAGCTAGAAGATCATTTTAGTAAGAGAAAATTAATTCAGAGTCTTTGCCTACAAAATATGTTGTCCCTCTGAGTCGTTGAACTCTCCTATTTTGTATCCTTCATTTTCTGAATGTTTCAGGACCTATGCTTGAAATAAGCACAAAAACAGATTTTAATTTTTTTTAACCGTTAATTCCAACTGTGTAAGTTTAAAATTAACAAAAGAAGCTCTGAAAAACAAAACCTAATGTTACATTATGTCAAGCATACATAAGTCAGTCACAAATAGTACAGACCAAACACATTATGAATAAAGTTCCCTTTTGTCTCCAGTATCAATCAGAAGTGTACAGAGTGCAGAACCCTGACAGTAGAGCACAAAAGGAAACATACTAGCAACTTTGCTTTTGTAACAATAGCTATAAATATACCTTTTTAGAAAATATATTTGAATCTATCTAAATACTCTAATCAGGAATCTAAGGAACCTATTTTTGTAACATTGTTTTATTTCAAATCTACATCTTTTTTACAGCGTAAACATCAGATATGATCTGTTGGTGATGTGACTCAAAATTTTAAAAATCCTAAAAAATGGAGTACAGCACACAGTACAGACTTAATTTTTGGAATCAAAATAAGTGGGATACCCACTTTCAAACAGGAATCAAAGAAGGTAAACTCTGAGTTAAAGAGTTGAGAGAAGAGCTGGTCAGCCGCTCATCTTTGGCTGTTAAAAAGGGGGAGATTAAAAATGTCTACATGCAAAGCTGAACTTTCCAATTAATCCATGACTCTTCAGTCTGTGTAGGTATAGTAGAAAAGAGGTACATATCACTCAATGTAATTTCATTCACATGAACATGCAGATTAATTTGTTGTTTTGGTCAGTAGGTGATTTTACTTTAAAAAAATAAATGCCAAATTGACTATTTCTATGTGAAAACCAAAATACAAGATTTCTAGGAAGGTAGATGGAGAAAGGTAGCCTTTGTGCACTCCAATTTTTATGATCATATGATTCAAAAACTGACACTATAGATTTAAATGTTAGTTTGAGAACCCCTTTGGTTCTTGATCCTTTCCAAAAGCTAACAGTGCCCAAGCTTGCTGATGCCATTTTAAAGTTTTCTGTGGTATCCCTGTTCAGTGTGAAGCTTCTAGGCGTAACCCAAAGTAGACTTCTGTGAAGATGTAGATGGAAGAAAACATTTCCACTACAGCTTGTTTGCACATTTCCTTGAGATTCTTTCCTAAATCAGTTTCTTCAGCTTTAACAAATGCTAAAATTGTCTCATCTCAGAGATATTTTCAGCTATGCAAATGTCATTAAAGGAAAATAAATACAGAGTCATAGAATCATAGAATAGTTGAGGTTGAAAGGGACCTCAGGATATCACCTAATCCAACACCTCTGCTCAAAGTAGCATCAGCTGGAGCAGGTTGCCCAATAGGATGTCCAGTCAGGTTTTGAATACCTCCAAGGATGGAGACTCTGCATCCTCCCTGGCCTTCATCAGCTTGTCTATAAGGATGCTATGGGCAACAGTATCAGAAGCCTTGTCAAAGTCAAGATAATATCCAGTCCTCTCCCCTCATCTGCCCAGCCAGTTATGTCACTGTAGAGGGTGTTGATTGACACAGAGCCATCTGATTTAAAAGAAATTGGATCAACTTTCTCAGTATATGAATATCAGGTCTCAAAAGAACTTGTGATCATGAATGGAATGGGCTATGTGTGATCCGCAACTGACATTGCTACAGTTGTCTTAACCTTGATCAAATGTTTCATCATCAATACTCCAAAGATGGGGGTATTTTGATGCTAAGGATCACACAACAAGATCTGTGAAAACAGAATTAATTTTTTTTATACTTTCTGTAGATTCAAGAGTTTCATTGCACCTCTACATAGTGATGGCCTGAAATTATTCTAAGCTAGGAGTGACATAGATTAAATTATGATGGCATACAGGTGGAGACTGGCTGACATACTAGCCTTACAGAAGGAGAAGCCACTCTGCTTAATGACAGCGTGTAATGAAAGTAGATCCAACTACATGCATTTCAGTGGTTTGCATATAAACACTATTAAGGCCACAGTGAGCTTCTTCACATCCTAATGTCTCATTTGCTCTGCTAACTTTTTTGCAATACTGGGATTTTCAAACTGCAGTCATGGACTAGTCATGAAGCTACTTATTATTACATTGCTCAGCTCCTGCTTTACCATACCACCAGATCCATACAGGTAAAGCAAAAACTGTATAATCATGCTGATCATTCAGGATTTCTTCAGAATATTCTCCCATTTAATACCACACTCTATATTCTAAGCTTCCATGTGGCTGAAATACTTTAAATAAAAACTGCCTTACAAATGTGTCTCCTGGCCTGCCATAGTGAAGGTGAAGATCTAATTTACAACACATGTCCCACTTTCCTCATGCACTTAAGGCAAATGGCATATCCCACCTATGATACAGCTCTCTGCCAACACATGTAAGAAACTTATTCTAGTTATCCAGACATAATTTAACTATACGTTAGAAGAATTACAGCCCATGTCCTCCCTATTAGTTCTGTCTAACGTAGTACATGTCCTGTGTCATGCAGTCTGGATGCACTGCCATGCACTGCATTTCTGCATAACTTGGGTTCTGTCCACATATGGGCAATTTTTCTCATGAGATAAAATATTCTTTACAAGGAGAATGAAAGAGTTTCTTCTAAATGTAGTGTCAATTCACCTAGCTGTTCAACACACTAAACCATCTAAATGACAGACCTTGTGTCTTGCCTTTTTAGTCATTTACTCTATTCTTGTTGCAAAGTACATGAATTTTCAACAGACATGCAAAGCTATTCCTGGTATTACAGATAGGGTGGGTGCTTCAATGCTCAAAGAGAATTCTTAAGGCCCACAGTAATCATATATTTCTCAGGAAGACATAGATCTGAAAGGCCATAGACAAATAGATTTTTGTGAATGAAAAATAATCTGTCATAAGCAGAAGATATTTGTAATTGTTCAATGACAGTAACAGAGAGTGAATAATATATTTCTGAATGTTTTCCTTCACTTCAATGACTGGATATAAATTTTGCCAAAACTGAACTCTGTTGTAAATATACTGACTCATTCAGCCATGCATACACTCTCTTTTAAGTGTATCTGCTCTTTTTTTATGAATAACAAAAGCCACCCTAGTCAACTTGATATGCAGTTATACAGCTCAAGAGCATTTTAATAGTAGTAAGTTTGTTATTGCTCAATGTGAGAAAAGAACAACCCACCACACACACTGACTTCATAGAGTCAGATGTAATTTTAGCCACTAAAGTCTCCTGGATTCATGGTTACCTCCAGGAGTATTGTGGAGTCCTTGTCAACCCAGGGACACAAGAAGTGGTTCAGAATAGCAAGTAAAACTACATGGACATGCAGTGTTAGTGTTACACCTTTAAAGTGGCTAGGCATCATGCCCATTCTCACCTTGCTCTAGGAAAAAAACAACTTTCCTTCCTGTGCTGGAAAGCTGTCTCTACAAATTCTTGTTTATGCATTCCTCACTCCTTTTTTGTAATTATTTCTTCCTATACTTAATCAAACTCAATAGACATTTGACAGTTGAGACCAGTTGATAGATATGGCCTTTAATGTTGGAGAGCTTTATGACATTCAGTAGTTTCATTTATACAGTATAAGACATTATCCATATATTCTGAAATCCTGTGGGAATACTTTTTTCCAAACGAACTCTTGACAGACAACGAGAAGTTTCAGTGCTCATGGAAATTTTAAGATTAGAGCAGCAAAGTTTGGTATTTAACTTCAAGTTCAATGAACATGAGTCACCTTGAAGAAGGTTGAATTACTTTTCCATAGCCCATACAATTGTTGGTTTCATTTTTAAAACCAACTCAAGCACACACCTTGTGTTGGTCTTATAATATTAACACACACTGCCCGCCTTTTCACACCCAGCTGACTTAATACCCATTAAGTTTTGATAATCTGCATTCATAGAATCATAGAATCATTTAGGTTGGACAAGACCTTTAAGTTCATTGAGTCTAACTGTTAGCTTAGCACTGCCAAGTCCACTACTAAACCATGTCCCTAAACAACATGTCCATGTGTCTTTTAAATCCCTCCAGGGATGGTGACTCAACCACTTCCCTGGGCAGCCTGTTCCAGTGCTTGACAACCCTTTTGGTGAAGAAATTTTTCCTAGTATCCA
Organism: Grus americana; assembly: GCF_028858705.1. Lineage (NCBI taxonomy): Eukaryota > Metazoa > Chordata > Aves > Gruiformes > Gruidae > Grus > Grus americana. Next base: position 763,960 of record NC_072859.1, on the reverse strand, counting down.
ATCTAAACCTCCCCTGGCGCAACTTGAAGCCATTTCTTCTTATCCTATCACTTGTTACTTGGAAGAAGAGGCCAACACCCACCTGGCTACAGCCTCCTTTCATGTAGTCATAGAGAGCGATCAGGTCGCCCCTGAATCTCCTTTTCTCCAGGCTAAACAGCCCCAGTTCCCTCAGCTGCCTCTCATAAGGCTTGCTCTCTAGACCCTTCACCAACTTCGTTGCCCTTCTTTGGACATGCTCCAGCTCCTCAATATTTTTCTTGTACTGAGAGGTCCAAAACTGAACACAGCACTCGAGGTGCAGCCTCACCAGTGTTGAGTACAGCGGGACAATCACTGCCTTAGTCCTACTGGCAACAGTATTTCTGATACAAGCCAGGATGCTGTTGGCCGCCTTGGCCACCTGGGCACACTGCTGGCTCATGTTCTGCCGGCTGTCGACCAACACCCCCAGGTCCTTTTCCACCAGGCAGCTTTCCAGTCACTCTTCCCCAAGCCTGTAGCGTTGCCTGGGGTTGTTGTGACCCAAGTGCAGGACCCGGCCCTTGGCCTTGTTGAACCTCATAGAGTTGGCCTCGGCCCATCGATCCAGCCTGTCCAGATCCCTCTGCAGAGCCTTCCTACCGTCAAGCAGATCAACACTCCTGCCCAACTTGGTGTCATCAGCAAACTTACTGAGGATGCACTCGATCCCCTTGTCCAGATCATTGACAACAATATCAAAGAGAACTGTCCCCAGTACTAAGCCCTGGGGAACAGCACTTGTGACTGGCCACCAACTGGATTTAACTCCATTCACCACAATTCTTTGGGTCCAGCCATCCAGCCAGTTTTTTATCCAGTGAAGGGTACACCTGTCCAAGCCATGAGCAGCCAGTTTCTACAGAAGAATGTTGTGGGAAATGATGTCAAAGGCTTTACTAAAGTCTAGTTAGGTAGACGACATCCACAGCCTTTCCCTCATCCACTAAGCAGGTCACCTTGTCATAGAAGGACATCAGGTCAGTCAAGCAAGACCCACCTTTCATAAACCCATGCTGACTGAGCCTGATCACATGCTTGTCCTTTACATGCCGCGTGACGGCACTCGAGATGATCTGCCCCATAACCTTCCCCGGCACTGAGGTCAGACTGTAGTTCCCTGGATCCTCCTTCTGGGCCTTCTTTTAGATGGGCGTTACATTTTCTAACTTCCAGTCAGCTGGAACCTCCCCAGTTAGCCAGGACTGCTGATAAATGATGGAAAGTGGCTTGGTGAGTGCTTCCACCACTTCCCTCGGCACCCTTGGGTGGATCCATCTGGTCCCATAGACTTGTGTGTGTCTAAGTGGTGTAGAAGGTTTCGAATCATTTCCCTTTGGATTATGGGGGCTTCATTCTCCTCCCTGTCCCTGCCACCAGCTCAGGGAGCTGGGTACCCGGAGAAAAGCTGGTGTTACTATTCAAGATTGAGGCAAAGAAGACATTAAGCACCTCAGCCTTTTCCTCATCCTTTATCACTATGTTACCCCCACATCCAATAAAGGATGGAGATTGTCCTGAGCCTGCCTTTTGTTGCTGATGTATTTATAGAAACATTTTTAATTGTCATTTATGGCTGTAGCCAGGTTAAGTTTTAGTTGAGCTTTGGCCCTTCTAATTTTCTCCCTGCATCACCTCACAACATCCTTTTAGTCATCCTGAGTGGCTTGCCTCTTCTTCCAAAGGTCATAAACTCTCCTTTTTTTCCTGATTTCCAGCCAAAGGTCTCTGTTCAGCCAGGTTGGTCGTCTTCCCTGTTGGCTCGTCTTTCAGCACATGGGGACGGCCTGTTCCTGTGCCTTTAAGATTTCATTCTTGGCTGTGATGCTAGTTCCTGGCTCTGATGCTAGTCGTACTCTCTCAGATAGACTGCATCCATTGTTGCTGGGCAGACAGAAATTATGTACTCCAAAGTATACATGTTGTTAGCTGAACCCTTTATGCATAAATATTCCAATGATGTTTTCTTGCATCCATTGGGCATATGCATTTGGTCCTGTTAGATGGACTGTATATGCATGACTGTAGACTGTAGACTAAGATAAATTTCAATATTCAGTTCAGATGTTACAGATAGTTTTCTCACCCTGTTACAACTGTAATAGAGGAAAAGATTCAGTTGAATCTAGGTAATTTCTTTTCCTCTACTTTTGTAAGTTAAGATTGTCATATAAAGCAATGTCATGGAACTCAAATGCATAGTAAAATCAGGTCACTGAAGTTAAGTGATTGGCTAATACCTACTTTAGTTGTATCAATTTTCCTGTTACAAACAGCCCAAGCAATATGAAATGAATAAATAATTTACAAAGTCATTTTCCCAACCTGTGCTGGAGAAGGATTTTCCACAGGACATATTTAAAGTGTTAATGGCTACTAATATGTTGTAATTCAAAGTAGCAGTTGCAACCTGTCTACACTGAGCCAAATAGCTGTATTCCTCAGTCCTCCACTCTCATTGATACTGTTTCGCACCATAAGAAAGGTGGCAATGAAGCCTATATTATGTTTTATTGTCTTGCAGTAAGCCAGCCATTCCTTTAATAGCACAGTAACATCAGCAAAGATTTCAGCCTTACACTGTTGAGTTCTTGAGCAACTGTAATGCACACCTACTTAAAAGTAGCATGAAAACCTACTTCTACAGCAGGAAAACTGCTGTTATACAACAATTTATGGTTTAATTAAAATATGCCTTTTGGAATCCTGTTATTTCCTCATGATCAGATCATAAGACATTGTTTTATAATTGATTGTTTGTGGATCTAATATGTTGTCTGTTTGGCTAGATAGCTCATATTGATCAACCTTTTTAAAAACAAACAAACAAACAAACAAAAAACAAACAAAAAACCCCAAACCAACCAACCAAACAAACAAAAACCCCACAAAAAAAACCCACAAAAAACCAAAGCCTTTGAAAACTATCTAAACTGCCATTAAAAAAAAAAAAAAGTCTTTGTGGACATTTAAAGTAATAATAGAAAATTACATTAAAAGGAACTGGTCAGTTAAAATACTAAATTGTATACCCTAATTACTGACTTTTCAAAGGTATTTAGAAAAGATAATTTAGAAATATTTATTCTTAAAGATAAGAAAGTTCCCCTCATATAAATTCATTCTGATTTATAAAATGTTAATTGAGAACCTAAAGGATTCGTGGTAGGACTCAAAAGTGCTCTGTAGAATTTCTTCCATCTCAATCTGTCTTGGAATACTATGAATTAGGACACAGGTTATTCAAACTGATGAACTAAACAAAATGTGAGGTTTCTGGTTTTCTAACATGAGATTTCATTTAAAAGACAAGTTCCTTTCCCATATTCACCCATAATTGTTTTAAATCTTGTCCTGAGACCATATAAGCCAGGATTTTTATCATCTTGTCCATTATTCAGTTCTTTCTCTCTCACTTAGGACTGGCAGATTCTCATAACAGTAGTTTGCTGGTGTGCTGATTGTTATATTTCTGAATATTCATTATCTTTATTTTAATAATTCATAAACATTTTCAGTAAGTATCAGTTTTCATATTTGTTCTGTTTGATTGAATTGTAAATTAGGCCTCATGGAGTTGTTTGCCTTTGAATTTGCTATTAGTTTTCCAGAACCTTTCTCAACCTATCTGAACCTATCTGAAATTGTGATAAAAGATACTTCTCCAGCAAACAGTTATACTTCCAGTTGTGATTTTGGTACTAGTAAGAACTATGCCATTATGCTGCTGCTTTGGGTGTCCCAGAGTAGTAACATATGAGTGAGGACACAGATTTCAACACAGAAATCAAAAACAGGACTCATACTGAAAGGGAGTTGAAGGAGATAATATTCCCCTTGTATGTTTTAATTAATTCATTTAAATATGTGCTTTTTGTTGAGGGATGTTAAGAATGTGGCTACCTCCTCCAGACGCTGCAGCCCAGCCCACTGACATGGCCCCTCTGTCCCTTCAGTACACCTGCCCGGGTCTCGAGCCTCTGACCCATCCTATAGGCTCCTGACTCATCAGCTGGTCCAGCTCGGTGCTTGCTGCAAACACACAGCACTCACTCGTCCTACAGGCACCCTGCGATTTTCTGGTGAAAACACATGCACACGCAGTTTGAGGGAGATATAGACCCTCGCCCCACCCCCAGCAGCCAGCACCAGGCACATAGGCTGTGACACATGGTCCTGCTCCAGCTGCTGAGCATTTACCTACCTGACTCATGCCAGTACCCTGAGCCGCTGATTTTGGGTGTGTCTTATATGTTCTAGTTTATGGCTTCTTTGGCCAAATACCCTTAAGGGAGCACTTAAGTATCCCCTTAAGGAACACTCTCCTTCCACATACCCTTACATTCTTAATTGAATTGATCAAAATCAGGGCTATTTACATCTGGCTCATTGGAAGAACTCAGTCACACTCAAACAGTTGCGGTCAACGCCTCGATGTCCAAGCGGAGATCAGTGACGAGTGGCATTCCTCAGGGGTCGGTATTGGAACCGGCACTGTTCAACATCTTTGTCGGCGACATGGACAGTGGGATCGAGTGCACCCTGAGCAAGTTTGCTGGTGACACCAAGCTGTGTGGTGGATCAACATGCTGGAGGGAAGGGATGCCATCCAGAGGGACCTTGACAGGCTGGAGAGGTGGGCCTGTGCGAACCACATGAAGTTCAAGGCCAAGTGCAAGGTCCTGCACGTGGGTCGGCGCAATCCCAAGCACAACTACAGGCTGGGCGAGGAATGGATTGAAAGCAGCCCTGAGGAGAAGGACTTGGGGGTGTTGATTGATGAAAAGCTCAACATTAACTGGCAATGCATGTTTGCAACCCAGAAAGCCAACTCTGTCCTGGGCTGCATCACCAGCAGCATGACCAGGAGGTCAAGGGAGGGGATTCTCACCCTCTACTCGGCTCTTGTGAGACCCCACCTGGAGTACTGCGTCCAGCTCTGGGGTCCTCAGTACAAGAAAGACATGGAGCTGTTTGAGCGAGTCCAAAGGAGGGCCATGAAAATGATCAGAGGTCTGGAGTGCTTCTCCAATGAAGAAAGGCTGAGAGAGTTGGGGTTGTTCAGCCTGGAGAAAAGAGAAGGCTCTGTGGAGACCTTACTGCGACCTTCCAGTCCCTACAGGACCCTACAGGAAAGCTGGAGAGGGACTGTTTACAAGGGCATGTAGTGACAGGACAAGGGGTAATGGCTTTAAACTAAAGGAGTGTAGATTTAGATTAGGTATAAGGAAGAAATTCTTTACTGTGAGGGTGGTGAGACACTGGAACAGGTTGCCCAGAGAAGCTGTGCCTGCCCCATCCCTGGAAGTGTTCAAGGCCAGGTTGGATGGGGCTTTGGGCAACCTTGTCTAGTGAAGGGTCTCCGTGCCCATGGTGGGGGATTGGAACTAGATGGGCTTTAAGTTCCCTTCCAACCCAAACCAGTCTGTGATTCTGTGATTCTATGATTTAGGAAACTTAAACAAAATGTGTAGTCTGTAAAAGCAAATGGCTCCCCAAATGCTTATTTCTGTAGAATCAAAAAACATGTCAGGCAGTTCAGGATAACAAAGTGCAGAAAGGCATGGAAGTAGAAACATATTCTTTACTATCCTCCCTCAGATCATTCTGCATTAGTCTGGTACTTCCCAATCAAGTAGGAAGCACAGATACCTGAAAAGAAAATAAAAAACTCAGATGTAAGCTGTAAGCTTGTTGTGCACTGCTGTGTATATTTAAGAAAACCTTCACAAAAACTATTCTATGTTTTGAAGGAGGAAATGTGAATGTCTTTTATAATCTTTTGTGCAGATTTGGGAAATGTTCATTTTTCCAAGTCTTTTACCCTTTCCAGTTTCACAGCTGCTGAATCTTATTAGAAACTGCACACCTAAAAAAAACAGGCTGTTGCTCCTCCCATCCTGTGAAAGAGGGCAAGAGTCTTAAAACTTCTGAATGCTCTGATTTTCATACCAGAAGCTGCAGAGAAGGAATGGATGCTAAACTAGCATTAATGAGTATGGACCTTGTGTCTTCAGTACACTCAGAAGTTACCTTGTTTTTTCTAATGGGAAATGTCAGTGAGTTTTAAACAGAAAATCTGTTATGGGCATATCTAGATACTGTCAATTTATCCCCAGCAAGCTCCTGGAAAGCTTCCTATCCCAGATTCTGATTATTATTAGTCGGGAAGTCCACATGTTGCCAGCTTAGGGAATGGAAAAGGTAAAAAGTTGGAAGCACACTCCAGCCTCAGGTAGAGCATGATACATTCTTCACACTGAAATTTTAATCTCTTCTACAAACCTTGGATTACACAAAACTGCCACAAACCCACCAGAAACAGTTGGTGCAAACCCTGACTGACTTCATATTTTAACAGGTAATTTTCCAAAATGAGTTCTTGAGCAACTGTAATGCACACCTACTTAAAAGTAGCATGAAAACCTACTTCTACAGCAGGAAAACTGCTGTTATACAACAATTTATGGTTTAATTAAAATATGCCTTTTGGAATCCTGTTATTTCCTCATGATCAGGTCATAAGACATTGTTTTATAATTGATTGTTTGTGGATCTAATATGTTGTCTGTTTGGCTAGATAGCTCATATTGATCAACCTTTTTAAAAACAAACAAACAAACAAACAAAAAACAAACAAAAAACCCCAAACCAACCAACCAACCAAACAAAAACCCCACAAAAAAACCCCAGGAAAATGGGAGAATGCACATAGCCTGTGTGACCCAGTCAAATAGCCAAACAGCAGTATGTCAAATTGCCTCCTATCAGGGTGATAACTTGTCCTCATACATCACAGGAAAGCAATCTGAAAAACGTAGTTAAAAATTCAACTATCATTCCTACTGCAGGGAGGTTTCTACTCCTAAGGTACAACATAGCACACAGTTTTTCTTGATATCTAGAAACCAGAGCAATCATTGATGGTGAGTGCAAAGCAGATCAGGCTTCAAAGTAGATTGAACACTGGAGAAGTGTTGGTGTCTGGGCCAGTTTCAGTGTGACTTTTTCCGTTGTTTTCACTCAACTGTATCGCTGTGTACGTGTTAAAGATTTCACCTCTTCCACTGTGCCAAAGGTGGAATCAACTGCAAGGCAGCACGAATTGAGCAATAGAAACAGGGAGCTCGGGGTGGGAACTGTTGCAGGCAAAAACTGCTAAGTTCATCTTGATTTCTTAGCGACATGTAATCAGTGAACTATACTTTCCAGATCAATGTCAGCAACAGGCTAATCACCGTATTAAACACTTGCAAAATGTTAATAAGCACCTACCAATTTCCAAAGTCCCTTCCATGGATAATGTTAAAAAGCTGTAATCACATACAAATACACATGGAGTTAATGCCTGCCTCTCTCTCACTCCTGGCTATACCTTAGCACATCTCTGCTCCGGGCAGTGTGGCTTCCCCTCCTTGCACACCTGCTGTGGGACAGGTATGTGCACCATCTTCATGTCTACTCCTGCTGCTCCCCACATGCCACTGACCCACACGCTGGTGATGAAGTCCCCCAAGAGTCGCAGATGAACACAGAGGGGTCCCTGTGTGCTGCCCCTGTACTGTCACTGCATAAGCAAGGTCCTGCATGCAGGTCCAGGAGATGTAGTAAAGCTATAGTGGGATGACTTTTGGCAGTGTCAAACCACATTTTGACTGTTGCTGTTTCCACTCCAAGATCAGTCTTTCACTATTATACATTTCATGCTATTTTCATTCCTCTACCTGTTTCAGAAGTTTCTTGGTTGTAACCCTATTACGGTAACTATACCTCATGTGACAGTATTAATATTTTCTGATTGTGAAACCATTCAAACTACCCACACTGAATGCTGCTATAGCCTTGCCTCCCCAGATGTGACTTCTTCCTGAGAAATGCTGAAGAGAAGGGAGGAAGGTACAAAGGTGCCGTCAATACATATTTGTTAGCGAGCTCCAGCTATCTTTACTCTGACTCAGAGAGAGAAGAGCAAGTAAGGCATTCAAATTAAGTGACAGATGTGTGTAAATGGTGGCAAACAGGATCCCACTGTCCCCACACTCTGTGCTCAGTGAAAGTCATGATACCTGTTAGGTAGCACTGAGCTGAAGGATTTAGTAGAAAGATTTTTAGCTCAGACAATAAAATTCCAACAGCTCGGCTTCCAGCCATGAGTATAGAAAGCTTCTGTCTGCCTACAAAACATCAAGTACACATAATTTATACACCTCAAAATGTAGGGGTTTTTGTTTTCTAAAGCAGGAATCACTAACAGAAAATTAACACTGAATTGTCTATTGAAAAAGGGACTTTTTATAACTTTTCCTATATCACCTTGTAAAAGCACTTTACCTCAGACAGACATCTCTGGACAACATATGCTGTAAATACAATCTCTGTATTTGTCTATCTCCTCCTTTTATCCCTATTTGAAGTTGTCATCTACCTAGTGCAAAGTGTAAGTCTAATTGCTGTAACTCTCAATGCTTTTACTGATGTGCAGTCCCTGCTTCGTAGACATATATATATAAAACTGTAGGGTTGCAAACCCAAAGCGTTTTATGCTAAGTAGTTTTAAGAGTAAATAATTTAAAGACTTTTTTATTTTTTATTCCCCCCCCCCAGATTAATACAGAAGATTACATACCACTTCTTAAAGCCTTATTTCAAGACAAAAGCCATAGAATGAATCTGATATGGATACGCAATAGCAGTCTTCTGTTTTTTCACTGGTTAATTAACATACATACTTTGTACATACATTTTTATAATTATTATATTTTAGTGCTATTACAATAATAAACATACTGTGCAGTTTGATACTGCAGAATGGAGTACCTTGAAGCACACTGTTTTGTCCATGGAAACAAAAAATAGACACTTGAACATTGTTAAGAATATTGAAAATATTTTTTGTAAAATTTTTGATGTATCAGGATGAAGGATTAATTGGGAAATGGAGCAGTGGAATAATATGAAGTGCAAATGAAAAGTGCAATTAAACCTGATGAATTTCTCTTGGCCATGCAGAAGATATTACTTGTGGAGAGTGTCCCACATGATCAGTACCTCCCTTTCCCTAACAATAAATTAATCACTCAAATTAAAAGATTCAAGAGATTAATTATGAAGTATTTAATTTAGGGAAAAGCATATATCTTATAAACTTACCAGAATTCTTCATCAGTGAATATCTTCCCCAATAGCCACAGATTACTGGCAGCATATTAAAAAAATGCTGCCTTTACAAGCACTTCCCAAGGTGAAATTCTAGAGAAAGGAAAAAGGGAAAAAATTATCTTGAATAAAAGAAGCTTTTTTAAAGAGGAAATGGTTTAGCAAGATTGTGGTACAAACACCCACTTGCTGGACCAGTTTGTTAAGTAGCCTGACACTGACATCTATTGGAAGAATTCTGAGGGAGAAATTTTGTGTGAGACTGGATTGAAATGAGAGAAAAGAGAGATAAACTTTAAGGTTTCAACCTTCTGGAGAAATATGTCAGCCTGATCCGGTTAAGCCGATTTGCATCAGCTAAGAATCTGATCTGCAATCCCTAAAAACATACAGGATAATAATTCAAACTTGTACAAGCCCTCAGTCTTATGCATTTACCTGTTACAAATATACATGAGTGCTGAAGGACTACAAAAAACATTTCAAGCTATGCAGTTTTAAAATCATGCAAATAAAAAGGAAACAAGTCTAAATCTAATCATAACATTTAGTTCAGATGCTGTATTTACTGTCAAAGCATGTTCAAATTTTCTTCTGTAAGAAAATCACGATAACCACATCTGCCATTTTTATGTGACTTCCCTCCAGACATACTGTTCCATCAAATTGTCTATGAAGGGTTGGCTTCTCACTAAAGTATAAAAGCTTGAAATTTCCTGTTCCAAAGATAATTTTTTTCTGTTGTTGTGGTTTAACACCAGTAGGCAGCTCAGCTCCACACAGCTGCTTGCTCACTTGTCCTCAGGGAGATGGCGGGGAGAATCAGGAGGGTAAAACTGAGAAAACTGGTGTTTTGAGATAAAGATGGTTTAATAGGTAAAGCAAAAGCTGTGTGTGCAAGTGAAGCAAAACAAGGAATTAATTCACTACTTGCCAATGGCAGACAAATGTTCAGCCATCTCCAGGAAAGCAGGACTCCATCACACATAACAGTTACCTGGGAAGACAAATGCCATAACTCTGAATGTCTTCCCCTTTCTTCTTTTTTCCTCAGTTTTTATTGCTGAGCATGATGTCACATGGCATGGAAGATCTCTTTGGTTAGTTTGTGTCATTTGCCTGGTTGTGTCCCCTCCCAAGCTTTTGCACACCTCCAGCCTATTCATTGGATGACCAGAGTGAGAAACAGAGAAGGCCTTGATGCTACAGACACCGTTCAGCAATACCTAAAAAATTAGGGTGTTACCAGCAGTGTTTTGGTCACACATCTAAAACGCAGCAAATTACAAGCTGCCATGAAGACAATTAACTCCATCCCAGCCAGATCCAATACATCTGCAGAAAACCAGTAAGTTCATTATGCATAGAAAAGCCTTTTTGTCAAATCTTATAAAAAATAGATTTAAACAATTGTAGTTAATTCCACCTATAGTTAGCTCAATATTTACAAGAAAAGGTAATATCTTTTATTAGGTCAACTGTTATATCTGGAAAACTTAGACAAGCTTTTCAAAACATGTGCATGAAAGCATAGAAAGATGTAACCAACCATTCATGAATCTTTGTGAGTATTTGGAAGAATTTTTAGAAGTCTTATCTCCCTCAAATTCAAATTGTTATTATGCCATTTGTTAGTTATAGTTGTTGGATTTTGTTTTACATGGCTGCTGTTTTGATTTACACGCGATTCAACATTCAGTAAGAGCTCTCAAAAACACTCTTCTTACCAATACAGTTTGTTCTCCTAAAGGAACAGCTCTCTTGACTCCTCACATACACAAAGTCTTTAGATCCAGAGTACCAGGGAAGTCATCTGATGAGTTGTATAACACCAAAGCTTGTCTTCTATTTTGATACGTAGTTCTAATTAGATGCATTAAATTAGCTAAATTACTGTCTTCTGGTTTTGTTTAGTTTGAGGGAGGTTGAAATATATACAAGTATCCACACAATTTTGACTTTCAGCGTTTATTCCAGAAAGCACATCTTGATTTGGTTTTGAGCCAACAGCAAGAATAGTTTGAAGTAAAATGACATCTCACCCAAAGAATCTCAAAAAAAAATAAATCTCAATTTCCAGCTACCACCAATAGTAGACCATCAATAACATGGCTTTACATGCCCTTAAACTCAACTACTCAAAAGTGACTTACAAAAGGCAAACAGATGTTTCCCCCCACTTCTTTCCATTCCCATTTGCTCTGCCTACCTTAATTAACTACTGTTTTGAGAACTGTTCCCTCTCCTTTGCGAATTCCTTTCCACTTACATCATCAAAAAGCTTAAACTATAAAAATGCATAAAATCATCTTCCTCTCATTCATGGTTCATTCACTTATACACTTACACATTGCTCTGATATCTGTCCTAGGTTCCTCTCCCTGTTTTGCATTGTATTCAAATGTGTCAGTGTAACGATCTTTAAGCTTCTGTGTAACTCTGTGTCACAGATATAAATCTTTCCCATAACACTGTACATCTTGGCTCCATACCACTTTTCTCTGCTAATTTTCTTTTTGAAATCTTCCATTTTTAACTCAAGACTTTTAGACTTGTGCTTGTAAAAGTTCTTTCTGTTCTTATGCCAGAGTCCTTTTATTCCCTTGTCCAAATGTCATCTGTTTGCCTAACTTTCCATGGGACATTATCTTGAGATCTAGATTTATGATTTACCCTTTAACTTTGCCTTCATTATGGAAGTAAACTAAAATTGACTAGCATGAAATAAGATCCTGTGGAAGTCAAGGCAACTTATGGTTTTCAAAAAGAGCAGAAGAATAAACTGAAGTCTGATACAAGGACAATCCTGCATTTTTGCTATATGAAACAGCAGCTGCAGTGTGCTTTTCTCCACAGCATTTCAATTCTGTTTTTGCTTTCTACAGTTAACATTACTACAATTTTTGTCTTAAGGAAGATAAATCTTTAAGAATTAAATCCTAATGTGTACTACATACCTCTACAGGGAATAAGTAGAAGTTCTACATGATACACAGTCTTTGCCCAGATTATTTGAGTGTGTGCACCCTGGAGAAGTCTGGAGATACACTTCTACTAGTCTTCTACAAAGACAGGGAAACAAGGACACTTGAACATTGGATTTCCCTTTCATTCACTGCTAGCACAATTTGCCTTCCTACAGAGGACTCCAAGGCAGTACCCAAGAAAAGACTGATGGGGGTATTCTGGCCATAATGCCTCCCTTTCATATTTCCTGGAGTTGATGCAACACATAAGTATCTGCAAGCCCAAACTCACAATATAGTCCTCCATGAGCATAGTATAGGCTTTATGTGGAAGTGAGAAACTTTGTGAAGTGTGATGCTGTATAAAAACTTTTTATTAACCCAGAACGTGACCTGTACCTACAGTCTGCTAGCCAGTACTAAATAATTTTGCACAATTCTCTTGTAATGTAAGTTTGTATGTATCAAAACAAGTATCCAACAAACTAATTAATCTGTATTAATAGTAAGATCAATTAATTTCCTTTTCAAATTTCAATAAATTATTAATTTATTTCTAGAAATTATTAAATTCCATATTAAGCAAGTATATATATGAGAAAAGTTTCATATCACTGACTGTTCTTATGGGAAAGGATGACTGCACTTAGGTGCCCTTGTAAACTTGTGACAGATCTATGGGACAATATAGCCATAGTACTGATGATTGTATTATCTTCTTTAAGAGAATCACTGGCTGACAAGAACAGTCTCAGAAAATAGACTACATTTCTGGATATCTGAAATGCAATTAGATTGCACATAATAAGTCATATGTACAATATGTATATGCAATGGTGGAATTTTCTGATGTCTGCTTTGGGTGTTTTTGCAAACTGTGATCTGATTCCCATCCAAGTTCCTGGAGAGCTGGTATCTATATCATTAAACCATCATCACAAATAACATTTAGCTGGCAATCAGACCAGGTCTTGTGGTTTAACCCCAGCTGGCAACTAAGGATCACATGGCTGCTCACTCACCACTCCCCATCAGGATGGGGGAGAGAATCAGAAAGGTAAAACTGAGAAAACTCATAGGTTGAGATAAAGACAGTTTAATAGGTAAAGCAAAAGCCACGCATGCAAGTAAAGCAAAACAAGGAATTCATTCACTTCTCCCTAGAGGCAGGAAGGTGTTCAACCATCTCCAGGAAAGCAGGGCTCCATCACACATAACGGTTACTTGGGTAGACAAATGCCATCACTCTGAACATCTCCCCCTTCCTTCTTCCCCCAGCTTTCATTGCTGACCACAGTGTCATATGGTATGGAATATCCCTTTGGTGAGTTGAGGTCAGCTGTCCTGGCTGTGTCCCCTCCCAACTCCTTGTGCACCCCCAGCCTACTCGCTGGTGGGGTGGGGTGATAAGCAGAAAAGGCCTTGATGCTGTGTAAGCACTGCTCAGCAATAACAAAAACATCCCTGTGTTATCAACATTGTTTTGAGCACAAATCCCAAACACAGCCCCATACGAGCTCCTGTGAAGAAAATGAGCTTTATCTCAGCCAAAACCAGCACAGAAGGTCAAGGCCTGAATGAGCCATGGAACTTAAACTGACTTCTTTGCACTAGAGACCTTCTTCCAAATACAAGCTGAAGGACAGTGCATGCTGGCAGATTAAACAGGGAAGTGGACACTATGGTTCCCCTACTGTCCTGTGAACAGATAAAAGAACTTAGATTAGTCAAGCTGTCAATCAACTACTGCTGTAAGAATCCCATAAAATGCAAGAGCAATCAGATTACATACACCTAGTTACTCTGTGTGCTATACAGAAAGCTCATAGTTGTTAGCATCCTTCCATGGCAGCATGATTATTTACTAAGCAATTAATTTAATTTCATAATGGAATAGCATTAATGATGCTTGAAAGGTTTAAAGGAATGGAAAGCCATATGATGAAAAAGAAAATAAAATGCAGTGAGAAGCAATAATCCCAAAATATCCTTAAAGAATGTCTTTAGCCAGTCAGGCATACAGTTGGGAACCTTTTTAAATTCCAATAATTAGGAAGACAAACTTTAAGAATTTATATACATTCATAGACTCCAAGGAACGGTTATGTCTGTAGCGTTCAGATATTATGAAATTTGGTATGTGGTGTGGTTTTTTTTTAAAAGACAACTGTCACAATATTTAGATCTTTTAATTTTTAATTTTATCATCAGATGGTTATAAAAAATAGGTATAGAACTTGCAATCCTTCCTCACCTGAAGAGTTTCAGAGAATTTGATGGAACTATTTTCATGAGCAAGGTCTACTCAGAGAGTCAACAGCTGGTGGGATTATTCTATATGAATATTAATCGCCAAAGTAGTGCCAACAGTGAGTACTATAACAAGTGTACTTCCGCATAGGTAATGCACCAAATGCACTGGTGTTTTCTACATTATGCTGAGGGAACTCAGGAGAAGAATATTCCTTTATTTAACTGGAACATAAATATACTAATTGCTTTGCAATGGCTACTACCATTGTGCCCTAAAGGAACAAATGTTTTGATCATTGGAACTGTTAGCTATAAATCTCCAACTTTGTGGGGTATGTTATGGACTATCTAATGACTATCTAATGCAGTAGATTGTCTTGTCAAATGCAAACTGAAATGATGCAGTTTTGAAATACTGAAGTGATTAAAGTTTGTATGTACTTTTTATCCTCAAATGTGAAATTTGTTGTATAAAAGTTTTGTTGCATTTTTTTGAGAAGAAACAATAACATTTTCACATGTTACTAGAAGGAATGAGGTGCTGTGAAGCAAGAAAAATAGCACATCTTCAAAAACATCAAACTCATTCATTAATAATTAGAATTCCTAAAATGGGAGAATGGTACGATCATCAGGATTACACACAAGGAGTAAATATTGAGATAAATTAATGGAAAAAGAGAAGGACTTCTTGCTAGATTCACTATCATTTCCTTGTAATTGCACTGAATTTGCCTGCCTTACTGTTGTAATTCAAGAGGAAAGCTGTATCAGGCCTTTATATGTTTTGCTACCTGACAGAAAATTCAATGCCTATTTTGACCTCCTCTTCAGTCTCTGTCACTTTTCAACAAAAACTTAAGTTGTTTAACATAAGCAAAGTCACTTTCTAAAAAGAGCAGTATATGGATATCAGTTGCTACATTAATATCACCTTTGAAAAGTTATTCTCAGATCTCCCCCTGCACTATAAACAAAAGTTCATCAGAATTCATAAACATATAAACATTTTCTAGACTTTGTCCACAAATTTTCTATGATACATGAAGCTTTGGAAAATTTAGTGTCTACATGCAACTTGCAGTTTTGTTTCTCTTTTCAACTTTGTGCTAGCAACACAATGATAATGCTTTAATTGAAATTAGTTAAAGCTGTAATTCACCAAAAATAGTGCCTCAAATAACTCATAAAGCAAAACTCTACCAAGACACTTTAAGCATCTACATGTGGTTCAGGTCACCTTAAGTTAGGCTACTATATTCTTGTAAAGTTAAAAGGAAGAGAGATGGCCCTGGGTGTGACTCAGAATTCAACTATGTAAGAGCATTAATTTGAGTCAAGAGCTTTAATTCAAAGGCCAACTCCATACTGCCTGAATGTTAGTTCCTTCTGTTAGATGGGTCTGGTTTAATTGGTTCTTCAGGCAGGACAGTGGGACTGGTCAGGTGAGTGCTGATAGCAGAAGAGATCAGGGGATAATCGGTTTGAGCCTTTTGGTTCTAATAATGCAAACCTAACTACTAAAGGTAGTAAGATATATCCTAAGGGCATAACCATTGGCTGTCTAAAGACTATATGAATCATAATAGTTAAACTGAAGGAGTTTATTGTAAGTGGAAGTTGTATGTCAGAGCATTTGTGTGTATCGCAGCTGGTAGGTCAGTTTCAGTGGTAAAAAAATTCATCAACTTCACCTAAATTTAAGGGACCCTACAGCAGATGTTAATGGTCATGGGAGCTTCATGGATTCATTCTTAGCAAGGATTTGGTTCAGTATTTTAATTTAAAAAATAAAAAATTAAAATCACGTTTCAAGTCCTTCTATTCCCCAGTTTCTAAATAGATACACACTGACACAACAATTCATGCTCCAAAGAAAGTTTATAAGTATTGGCAGGTTTAAAGCTCACTTTGCCTCCTGAAAGGCTGATTAAAGGCAGTGATGCTGCAAGCTTTTTCATGCAGTATTAGAGATACATGTTCAACAAAAACAACTTATGTTTCTGGGGATCTAGCTGAAGGAACTCTTCTGATTAGGTAAACATTACTTATGAGAAATTAATTTGAGTAAACTTGGATGGTCGTTACTGACCTTACTTTCTATTTCAAAACCACATAGTAAAACTATATTCATGAATAATAATGAGATAGTCTAGAAATTAAAGGTATATATAGAAAAGTGTCGTTTAGCTCTCTCCTTTTTTCAAATACCTAGAACACCTTTGAAACTCTATTTATTTTCCAACTTGGTCTTTTCCAACAAATAGGATTTTTTTGTTTATGTAAATGGACACAGGTGCATCCTTCCTAACTCATCATGAGGTTTGAGTTTCTAATACTCATGATATATATATGTGATTCTGCAAATATTTTGTTTACATTAGTACATTAACAAGATTAGCCTGACAAAATATTATCGTGGTCAGAGAGTACAGGTAGAGAAGGTAGAGAAGACCCTTTCATGCAATTGTAGCCGGGAACTGGATGCAGGACATCCTTAGACTGAAATTCCACAGTCATGGCAACCATACAATAGACCTCTATCATAAGGAGATGTGACAGAACATCCAGTCTATTTGCTGGGAAATACCAATGACCAATGAGAGTTACACTCCCTAAATATGTATGCTTGAAACTGGTAAGAAAAACTTAGAAAAGTCTTTCACAATACTGTGACTACTTTGCTATGGTCTGAAAAACCATGTATTCACACAGAATGCATAAATTCATTTATAAATACTCCTGCCTCTCATACCCTGCAGGAGGTTCATAACCACAGTGCCAGACACTCAGTTTCCTCTATTTGTATGGCCTAATGTATCTCTGACTATTTATATAGTATATAACAGTTTCAGAAATAGATACCAAAACCAACTTAAGACACCAGTTTATTGAAATTTTACCTCCCCAGTTATTCTTGCAGGTATTCCAGAGAGTGTGTGGCTCTTTGTCTCCTTATGAAAAACCTTTAAGTAAAACAGGGAAAAATTTGAAAAGTAACTTTCTAACTCTGTCTGGCCTTGCCCTCTTTTCGACATCCAGATATTCTGCAAAACTACCTTCCAGGCCTAATACTGTTACAAGTGCAAAATGTTGGCAAAACACATTCCTAATTTCCTTTAAACTTTTAGGTTTGAAAAACATTTTTAGAAATGTTATTTTCACTAAAATTTGATAAACTGAGATAAAGCAGTCTATTCAGTCCTTTCTGACTAAGACGACAGGCAGCTCTACCAAGCAGATTCTTTCTCTTATTTTTTATCTTTAGAGGTTGCAAGAAAAAACAAGTTACATTCAATATTTTCCTTTACACAGCACACTACTTGTCTAAGACTGCTGTGAGACTCGGCTTGTCTTGTCTCAGACAACTCAGGCAGGAAATGTTGCAAGAGAAGAACCAGGAGGGAGATGGATGGACCCCTTCGGAGGCAGAGCCGCAAGCTGCTTTTCTTCACTTCCTCTCAGGATTGTGAAAACATCAATCTGGCCATGCATTGATTGACAGGTGTTCACTGGAGGGGCATAAGCACTGTCATGTCCCCCACTCTGAACCTTCTAGAACACCCAGCTGCGCAGATGCGAGCTCGGACCAACTAAACTATATAAAGGTGAGCATGCACGTTTACCTTTATTGACCTACCACCTGCGGATCAAGACTCCAACTCGAGACAACAAAGCTGGATCCAAAGGGTGGTTAAACTTTTTGTTTTACTATCTCTTTCTCTCCCTCTTTTTCCCTCTCTTTTCTCTCTTGACTTTCTTCTACTTGTTTTTCCTTGGTAGACGTCACCTTTGTGGTGCTGTATTTTAAATTTGTGATGAAAGCAGTGTTGATAACACACCAACGTTTTAGCTGTTGCTGAGCAATGCTTATCTAGGGTCAAGACCTTCTCTATTTCTGACTCTGCCCCTGGAGTGAGTACTGTTGGGGTGGACAAGAGGTTGGAGGGGACACAGTCAGGACAACTGATTCCAACTGACCAAAAGGATATCCCACACTGTATAATGTGGTGCTCAAGAAGAAAAGTGGAGGGTAATCTTTCTAAAATAGCTGTGACTCAGAGACTTGGGTGAGCATCAGTCTGCTGGTGGAAATGGGTGAGTGGCTGCCTTTGCTTTACTTGTGGGTTCTTTCCCCGCCCCCCCCCCCTTCTTTCCTTCACTTATTAAGCTATCTTTATTGTGACCCATGTGTTTTTCTAGCTTTTGCTCTTCTGATTCTCTCCCCTGTCCTGTTGGTCAGGGGTGGGGAGTGGGAGAGGGGAGAGAGTGAATGGCTGGTGGGTGCTTAGTTGCTGGCCAGGGTCAACCCACAACAGTTGTGCATTGATTTTTAGTCAAATCAGAAATGTTTATTTTTAAAATACCAAAGTCACTTCTCCAAGAGTTCTCATCACCTTTGGCCTTAAAATCCAAACCATGTTAAGCTGTTTAAATTCCCTTGCAATAGAAAATAATTTCATTCTTTTCTGAGAAAAGAATTTAATTACTTAGATTCAAGTGCTGTTAAACTATTTTGCTTCTGACATTCAGCTGCAGCATTCCTACTTTGCCAGGCATCATTTCTGACCACGCTCTCACTAGATCCATAACGTCTCTGTCTTGAATGACATTTTGAGATGTGTTGTTCCCCAACAAGTTTTTGTAAAGGTCCTTTATGTTTCACAGACACGAAAACAAAACTCCCATTTCCATTCATGTCCTTGGCAATAATCATCAGGTAGGTGAGCTATTTGTAATTTTTTATTACAGTGGTGCCAAGCAAATGAAGTCCTTTAAAACCATAATTATTTGCCTGAACCACCACCCTTTTTAAACTTTGTTTTCTTCTGCTGCTGTCTATGGTTGAAATGGGATAACGATGCATGTGTACTTTACAGCTTGTTAACCAACACATCACTGTGGTCCAATCAACAACTTTTTCCTCTTTATAAAGCATTTTTTGACACATTCCTCTCTGTGTTCTGAAGACATCACTGGAAAACACCAAGACATGTCTGAGGACATCTAGGGATGACTGGAGACCAAGTTCTGGGCTGCTGAAAAAAAACCCTACTCACTCAAGTCTTGCCAACTTTGAGGAGACCTTCAAAGATTGGGTGGCTAGAGATTTATATGTACATGAAGGATAAAGACAGGAAGACAACTGCAAACTGCAGGCCAGCTCTCCAGACATATGACTAACTACTGCTTGGAGGTTCTACTGCTTGTCAGACCGATCTCCTTATACTAGGCAAGTCATAGACTATTTCTGCTTTGTGTGTTATATAATTAAAGACAAAAAGGTCCCAATTAATATTCCCCAAAAAATTGCAGACATTGATACTGATAAACGCTTGGGGAAGAGTGGCTTGAAAGCTGCCCGGCGGAAAACGACCTGGGGGTATTGGTTGTTAGCCAGCTGAGTATGAGCCAGCAGTGTGCCCAGGTGGCCAAGGTGGCCAACAGCATCCTAGCTTGTATCAGAAATAGTGTGGCCAGCAAGACTAGGGAAGTGATTGTCCCCCTGTACTCAGCACTGGTGAGGCCGCACCTCGAGTGCTGTGTTCACGTTTGGACCTCTCAGTACGAGAAAAATATTGAGGAGCTGGAGCATGTCCACAGAAGGGCAACGAAGCTGGTCTAGAGAGCAAGTCTTATGAGGAGATTCAGGGGCGACCTGATCGCTCTCTATGACTACATGAAAGGAGGTTGCAGCGAGGTGGGTGTTGGCCTCTTCTTCCAAGTAACAAGTGATAGGACAAGAGGAAATGTCCGTGCCAGGGGAAGTTTAAATTGGGTATTAGGAAAAAATTCTTCACCAAAACTTCCGGCAAAGTTCCCACCGACTGGAAGAGGGGAAACATAACTCCCACCGATGGATGGACCACTCAATCGATAAGGAATTGGCTGGATGGTCGCACTCAAAGAGTTGTGGTCAACGGCTCAATGTCCAAGTGGAGAACAGTGATGAGTGGTGTTCCTCAGGGACCGGCACTGTTCAACATCTTTGTCGGCGACATGGACAGTGGGATCAAGTGCACCCTCAGCAAGTTTGCCGGTGACACCAAGCTGTGTGGTGTGGTCGACACGCTGGAGGGAAGGGATGCCATCCAGAGGGACCTTGACAGGCTGGAGAGGTGGGCCTGTGCGAACTGCATGAAGTTCAACAAGGCCAAGTGCAAGGTCCTGCACATGGGTCGGCGCAATCCCAAGCAATCCCGAGCACAACTATAGGCTGGGTGAGGAATGGATTGAAAGCAGCCCTGAGGAGAAGGACTTGGGGGTATTGATTGATGGGAAGCTCAACATGAGCCATCAGTGTGTGCTTGCAGCCCAGAAAGCCAACCGTGTCCTGGGCTGCATCACCAGCAGCATGACCAGCATGTCTCTTGTGAGACCGCACCGGCAGTACTGCGTCCAGCTCTGGGGGCCCCAGTACAGGTGAGACATGGAGGTGTTGGAGCGAGTCCAGAGGAGGCCACGAAGCTGATCAGAGGGCTGGAGCACCTCTCCTATGAGGACAGGCTGAGAGAGTTGGGATTATTCAGCCTGGAGAAAAGGCGACTCCGGGGAGATCTAATTGCGGCTTACCAGTATCTGAAGGGGGCCTACAGGAAAGCTGGTGAGGGACTGTTTATCAGGGAGTGTAGTGACAGGACAAGGGGGAATGGGTTTAAGCTGAAGGAGGGTCGATTTAGATTAGCTGAAAGAAATTCTTTACTGTTAAGAGTGGCGAGGCACTGGCACAGTTTGCCCAGAGAGGTTGTGGATGCCCCATCCCTGGAAGTGTTTAAGACCGGGTTGGATGGGGCTTTGGGCAATGTGGTCTAGTGGAAGGTGTCCCTGCCCGCAGTAGGGGGGGGTTGGAACTAGGTGATCTTTAAGGTCCCTTCCAACCCAAACCATTCTATGATTCTATGATTCTATAAAAGGATTGTCAAGCACTGGAACAGGCTGCCCTGGGAAGTGGTTGAGTCACCATCCCTGGAGGTATTTAAAAAACATGTAGATGTGGTGCTTAGGGACGTGGTTTAGTGGTGGACTGGGCAGTGCTAAGTTAACGATTGGACTTGATGATCTTAAAGGTCTTTTCCAACCAAAACAATTCTATGATTATATGTTTCTGAATTAATTCTCACCTAAACAGACAAGAGAAAAGCTAAGAAGGTTTATTGAAAGAGAGCTCAAACACAGACAGAACTACTTGCATCATCTGGAGGGAGGTCAAATCTGAACTTGAGTTTCCTAGGAACCACATCAATATATCCATCTCTATGCTTTCCTTGATGAATGCACATTCTATGTGGGCTACTTTACTGTTAAGGATTAAACATTTTTCAAAATTTGCTTCAAATTTAAAATTACTTCCAAAGATCTGAATTCTGTAGTCTCAGCCAGAAAACATATGCTTATTTTAATTGATGATCTGGAAAAGGAAAAAAAAGTATCCATTCAGGCTCCGTAACATAATTATGTTGATATTAAATCAATTTCCTTTCTGATATAAATAGAAAAAGCTTGGAAGGAAAACATGTGCTAATCTACAGCTGGGGTTTGTGCCAGGGCATTTTAGAAGGAGTAAGGACTGGAGAGTAACCATGGAGCCTAACATGCCTTATTGCCTGAAGTAACTACATGGATTATTCTACATGTGTTCATGATACAGAAGTTCTATGTTTCTTTTTTATTTCTTTTTGTCTTTTATAATTTTATTTCTTTTGTCATTTTGAGGCTGTCAACTTAGGATGGCAACTTCCCCCTTCATTCTCTAGCTGGAACCTTTTGGCCCCAGGGTGTCCTAACACTGCTTCTGATTAGTATTAACCAGAAAAACACAGTCAACTTTTCCACAAATTTTCAATTTGTTTCATTTATTTGTCTTAGAAGTGCACAGGATGCTGAAAAGAGTAACAGTTCACTGCATCCACACTTTAATCTTTACTTGAAAACAGAAAGTACTCTTCAGCCAATCTAACCTTATCTCTGAGAGAAGCACTATCCTCTCCTACGGTATAATTTATTTTTCTTATGTCTCTGTTAGACCAGATATCAACCTCAGATCATTGATTGCCAAGTGTCTCCAAATCCTCTTAGAGATCAAAATCTCTAAGATCCACTTTTTAAACTAGACTATCAGTGTTAGAAAGACTAAACCGTGCCAGGCAGGTACTAGGATAATTCCCAAGTATAAACTTTCTCAAAGAATTCATTTCAACAACCTAATCATTGCTACTGTTTAATTTCCTATTTATTTCCCCTACAAAGATTTCTTAGAATTAACTGCTGTCTGACAGACAAAACATTATCAGAAAAATAAATTACAATATATATGATAGTTATAATAAATATTGTGCATAGGTCCTCCATTATTCCTCCATATATAATTTTATTTATTTTCTCCAAATGACTTCACAGCTGTTAAAACATTTTGGAAGTCTGGATTCGGTGAGAATATTGAGTTCTGGATGACCTGTGAGGACTTCAAGAAAAGCAAGACATCTGCTAAGATTGTTTCAAAAGCCTAAAAGATCTTTTCATACATCATACAAGCTGATACTCCAAAGGAAGTGAGTAATACATAGTTTGCTACTCACAATCTATGGGAATCAATTGGACAGCTCAGATCAAAGTTCAGATCCCAGTAATCTTGGAGGTATCTGTTGGAATACATGAGGGCTTACTATCAGACTGTAATGTAGAATGTGCATTCGCCAGAAACCCACAACATCTAAGAAAGCCTGTGTTTCCCTTTTGTTGGTTGGTGGAGACATGGCTGCTATTTTGTTGATCGCATCCATTGGGATCTGACGACACCCATCTTGCCATCTTATTCCTAAAAATTGGATCTCCTGTGTGGGCCCCTTGACATTACTTTGTTTTATGGCAAAACTTGCTTTCAGAAGGATTTGGACCATATTTTTCCCTTTCTCAGAAACTTCTTCTGCTCTGTTGCCCCATACAATGACGTCATCAATGTATTGCAGGTGCTCTGGGGCTTCACCCTTTTCCCAGTGCAGCCTGGATCAGTCCATGGCAAATGGTGGGGCTGTGTTTCCACCCCTGGGGCAGTCGATTCCAGGTGTACTGGATGCCCCTCCAAGTGAAAGCAAACTGTGGCCTGCAC
The DNA here is from genome assembly GCF_028858705.1 of Grus americana. Lineage (NCBI taxonomy): Eukaryota > Metazoa > Chordata > Aves > Gruiformes > Gruidae > Grus > Grus americana. The sequence continues at coordinate 740,458 of NC_072859.1, read as the reverse complement.
TCTGCTGCCAAAGAGATCGAGAAAAGTGCATTAGCGATATCAATTGTGGTGTACCACTGTGCTGCCTTTGACTCCAGTTCATATTGAAGTGCCAGCATGTCTGGCACGGCAGCACTCATCAGCAGCGTGATGTCATTCAGGCCACAATAGTCTACCGTCAGCCTCCATTCTCCATTGGACTTCTGCACTGGCCATATGGGACTGTTAAAGGGTGAGCGGGTTCTGCTGATCACTCCCTGACTCTCCCATTGATGAATCAGCTCATGGATGGGAACCAGGGTGTCTCTGTTGGTGCGATATTGCCACCGGTGCACCACTGTGGTAGCGATTGGCACCTGTTGCTCTTCCGCCCTCAGCAACCCCACAACAGAAGGGTCCTCCAAAAGACTGGGCAAACTAGACAACTGTTCAATTTCCCCCATCTCCAAGGCAGCTATTCCAAAAGCCCACTGGTACCCTTTTGGGTCCTTCCTTCCTCTCTGGAGGAAGTCTATGCCCAGGATGCACGGAGCCTCTGGGCCAGTCACAATGGGGTGCTTTTGCCAGTCATTCCTAGTCAGACTCACTTCAGCCTCCACTAGAGTCAACTGTTGGGATCCCCCTGTCACACCAGAAATACAGATGGGTTCTGCCCCTTCATAGCTGGATGGCATTAAAGTGCTCTGTGCACTGGTGTCCACTAGGGCCTTGTACTCCTGTGGGTCTGACGTGCCAGGCCATTGGATCCACACAGTCCAATAAACCCAGTTGTCCCATTCCTCCACCTGGCTGGAGGTAGGGCCCCTCTAATCCTGCTCATTGTATTCGCTACTCACTTCTTGACTAAATGACTTAGAAGTCCCTTCATGAGGATCATCAGTGCGATCAGGCCTTTCACTTGGTCTGGGGGGCTGCCCGCTGGAAACTGGAGCAACATTTTTCCTGAAAGAATCTCTTTTTATGACCATTTTGCCTTGCAGCTCATGTATTTGTGCCCGTAGGGTTAAGGTAGGCTTTCCATCCCACTTCCTCATGTCCTTGCTGTGGTCGTGCAGGTAAAACCACAGGATGCCTAGTGGTGTGCATGCTCTATATCCCCTCTCTGGAGCAGAGGAACGCTTACTCCTAATAGCTGAGATACTGGTCTGTATAGGTGGAGTGGACTTATCCTCTTTGAGTTGCTGGACATCCTGAGACAGTTTCTCCATAGCTCATATGAGGGAGGAAGAGAGACTTTCTTCGTATTGCTGGCCAGCTACTTCATCCACTGTTGGCACCTTCACTTTTCCAGTTCGTTACTGCCAGTGATTTGGTGTACGATGATGTTGCATTCCATACAAACTTCCACCACACGGGTCGAGTACATTGGAATTCATCAGAGTCTGTGGGTAACTGCACGTTTTCTGGGTCATAATAAACCATCTCCTGCATGGCTAATTCCCTCAGGTATTGGATACCTCTTTCCATGGTGGTCCATTTGTCTGGTGGACATGCAACATCTTCACCGAAGGGATACCTTTCCCTCACGCTTGACAGGAGTAACCTCCAGAGGCTGAGGGCCTGTGCCTTCTTCCCAATTGCCTTGTCAATGCCCCCTTCCCTAGACAGGGATCCCAGCTGCTTGGCCTCCCTGCCGTCTAATTCCAGGCTACTGGCCCCGTTATCCCAGCATCAGAGCAGCCAGGTAATGCTGTGCTCGCCTGGATGGTCGCTGAAATCTCTTCTCATTTCTCGCAGCTCACTCAGGGACAGGGTTCAGGTTCTGTGTCTTCCTCCTGTTCTCGCAATGGTCCTGGTTCATCATCATCCCTTACTAAGCAAACTGATTTCTTTGTGTATTTCTTCTTCTGTTAAGGGGCAACTGATACTGGTATGGGTTGATCTTTTGCCTCAGCTACAGTGCTTGTCACCAGGGTTTGAGTAGCTCCAGTGCTTGTTGTGGGGGTTCAAGTAGCTGCAGTGCTGGTGAGTCTGTTCTCCCTCTCTTCCCCCTGATGGTGCTGTCTACTATCAAGCAGTGTTTGGTAGACAGGGGCCAGGACCCAGCACACTGCAGTAAGTTGTGTCTCCTTGGAATAGCCACAGCATTTTCCTTTCAAATATTCTACCACTTTATCAGGGTCCTGTAGTTGTTTGAAGGGGAAGCTCCAAACCATTGGGGGTGAGTAGGTCTCTAGATACCCGCCCATACTCTCCCACATGCCATGCCAGCCCTGACTATTCAGCCTCGGGGAGGATCTCTGGGTGGGATTGTTAAAACAACTTTTTGTCACCCTGAACAGCACTTGAAACACATTCAGGAGACCTAGCAATAGGAACATGCTGGCTTGAACATCCCAAGGATGTTCAAAAATCTCAAAAGCTGCTGTGACTAGCCTGAACGGAAAAGGGGAGGTGAAAGAGTATCCCCCTCCCGTCTTCCCCATAGGTTGGGTGCGATTATTAATGAATTCTGAGACATGTAGTCCAAGGTATGGGCATGACAGAAATGCTACATACAAACACCAGCTTAGGGTCATGACCATCGATGTTATCTTATCATAAGTTGCTATCACACAATACAACAAAATGAGAATCCGGGCCCCTTTCCCAGAGGTGACAAACAGCGCCGCAGGGAATACATACAGCAAGTATGGGTTTACATACCACAGTCCCGTGACCAAACAAAACATCACTGTGGCCAGCGATTGTTTAAATTATAAATGCATATATAAAACAATATATTTTATATATATATAACATTATAAATACTTATCATAACTTTGTTTTAACACACTCGGGTCAGATCTGTCATTATCTCAACCCTTTCTGCCCCATGTTGGGCGCCAAAAAAGACTGTCATGGTTCAGCCCCAGCCCCAGCTGAGCACCACACAGCCGCTCACTCACCCCTCCCTGGTGGGATGGGGAGGAGAATGGGAAAGACAAAGGCAAAGCCTCATGGGTTGGGATAAGGACAGTTTACTGGGACAGCAAAGGGAGAGGGAAATAACAACAACAGTACTGATAACAGAATAATCACAAAGAGTGATAACACAAGGCAATTTACCGACCCCACGACCGACGGATGCTCAGCGCACACTCAGTTCCTGAGTGACACTGAGACGCCCCTTCCCGACTAGCCCCCTTTTATGGTGAGCATGATGTCACATACTATGGAATACCCCCTTGGCCAACTTGGCTCACCTGTCCTGGCCCCTTGTGAAAATTAACTCTATCCTAGCCAGAACCAAGACAACATTGCTTTTGATAGTGACAATACTTTGAATATCCCCATTAGTTAGAGAGAGACAGATTACTGGAACTGCACAGTACTTTCACTGGGACTGGCTTGTCAAGCAGACAAGACACATGATATGGAGGATTGTCTATCTTCTCTCCACCTGGCTGAATGTGGTGACTTAAAGGATAGGGGGGAATGGTGACAAGTTCCTGTCCGGTGCAGCAGGTGGGTCTCTTCCATGATTGCCTCACCTTCCCAGGTACCCTTTTGTTATAGGTACAAGGCTCTGCAAAGGGAACTAAACAATGATGAGGATGATGATTCATCTAGGTTGGAGGTGTTGCCAAGGTTGTCAGCCTACGCTGTGTGTCAAAAACCGCTTCCATAAAGAAAAAAAGATGGTTCATTGTCCTAAGAGGCTCTCTTCTGAGGGGAAAAGAAGGTCCAACATGCCAGCCTGACCCACTTCTTAGGGAAGTCTGCTGCCTCCCTGGGGCCCAGGTTAAAAATGTGACAGTAAGACTTCCTACCCTGGTACAGCCCTCAGATCATTATCCATTATTGATTTTTCTTGTAGGCAGCAATGAAGTTGCAATAAGAAGTCCAAGGGTGATCAAGAGAGACTTCAGGGCCTTGGGACGACTGGTTAGGTGATCAGGAGCACAAGTAGTGTTCTCCTCTACCATTCCAGTTGCAGGGAATGATGAGAGGAGAAACAGGAAGACCCAGCAGATCAATATCTGGCTCCGAGACTGGTGTCACCAACAGAATTTTGGGTTTGTTGATCACAGGTCAGTCTACATAACACAAGGCCTGCAGGCAACAGATGAAGTACACCTGTCTCAAAGAGGGAAAAGGATCTTTGCGCAGGAGTTATCAGGGCTCATTGAAAGAGCTTTAAACTGGATTTTAAGGTGGAAAGGGATAAAACCAGGCTTGCTAGAGCTTGGGGATGTCACACCAATGTTTGAGGGATGGTGTGCTAGTGAGGTCCTTCAGTCTGCTCCACAAACTGCTGAGTACACTTGAGCACATTTGAAATGTCTCTATACTAATGTGTGCGGCATGAGGAATAAACAAGAGGAGTGAGAAACTTTGGCCCAGTCCCAGAGCTATGACATCATTGGCATAAGGGAAAGCTGGTGGGATGAGTCCTGTGATTGATGTGTTGTGATAGAGGGTTATAGGCTCTTCAGGAGGCATAGGCAGGGCAGGTGAGGGGGCATGGGGGTGGTGTTGTGTGTAAGGGAGGGGTTGGATTGCATGGCACTTGCAGTTGGCAATGGCACAGCTGAGAACCTCTGGGTAAGGATTGAGGGGAAAGTAAATAAAGCAGATGTTGTTGTGGGAGTCTACTATCGACCACCCAGCCAGGACAATGACACCAATGATTTATTCTACAAGGAATTAAGGGATATCTCTAGATCAACTGCTCTTGTCCTTATGGGTGATTTTAACTTCCTGGGAATATCATACAGTGGACACAAACAGGTCAAGGAAATTTCTGAAGCACGTTGAAGATAACTTCTTGGTGCTGGTACTAAGGGGCTGAATAGGAAAGCTGCCCTCCTACATTTGTTGTATGTAAACAGAGTGGGATTCTTGGGCAAAGTGATGATTGGTGGCTGTCTTGGTCACAGTGCCCACAAAGTAGTTGAGTTTCAAATCATTGGCAATAGGAGAAAAACTGCCAGCGAAACTTTGACTCTGGATATGGGGAGAGCAGACTTTGGGGAGCTAGTTACTAATGTCCCCTGTGAGTCTGTGTTTAAAGGTATTGGGGTCTATGAATGCTAGTCACTTTTTAAGAGCCATCTCCAAGAGTGCAGGAGCAGGCAATTCCAAAGTGTGGGAAGTCAAGCAAGCAAGGCAGAAGGTCCTCAAGGAGCGGGGGGTCAGTAGAGGGGGAGGTGCTGATCAGCTTCCTCTGGTGACCAGTGATAGGACACAAGGAAATGGAATGAAACTGCATCAGGGGAAGTTCAGATTGGACATTAGGAAAATATTCTTCATTGACAGGGTTATCAGTCACTGGAACAGGATCCCCAGGGAAGCAGTCCAATCCGGGCACCAACCCTGTCAGAGTTCAAGGAGCATCTGGATGATGCTCTGAGTCATATGGTTTAGTTTTAGGTAGTCCTGTGAGGAGCAGGGAGATCAAAGTCCAATTAAAAAACTGAAAATGCTTACAAAACTATTAAGGCAAATGCTAAAATGATGCTGAGGACCTGCATCTCTAATTGATCTCCTGTATTCAGTACCTCATAGGATTTGGCTCACCAAAAAGATGAGTGAAACAGAAGACTATAGGCAATTATATTTTATCATAATTAAGTGTTGATAGCACAAATAAAGAGAAAATTATGTGAGTCCAGTTTATATAAGCTTGAAGTATTTACCTCCTCATGAGTGCTTTTCGTTCCATTTTATAAGTGTCACTTCTTCTATGTGAGAGAAAGAAATATGAAAGGTAATGTTTTCTTAAGAATAAAAAAGAAAACATAAACATTTCAATGTCATCTATAACTAGAGGCCATAATCAAGCATAGTAGAGTATGAGTTAATTGCAACATGAGATAATTACCACTGTAAATCTTTTTGTTGTGTTCAGCTTTGCTGACACCAAGAGATGAAAAGACTGTAACTGCAAGTCCGGACACAGACAGTGTGTTATGTATGCTTACAACATCTAAGGTTGGGATTGTCTTGGAACAAATCTCCAGGATCCAAAGAGTAGCATTATATATTAGCATCTTATGGAGAAGAGTCCTGTATCTCCTACGTTCTTGGAAGCAGGTACTTCCAGAGGATGACTCCTTCTTAATGTTTAAAACAGGTAGCACAAAGTGAACTGTAGAGGAGTCCGGAGGTCCACAGGAGACAAAGACAACTAGCATGGACAGCCTGTGTTCAGATTGTTATAGTTCACACTCACCGAGATCCAGAGGCCCAAACACCCAAAGATATGCCATGCATTTGTAATAACTATGCTGTCTAGAGCAAGAGCTTGCCCTCGGTCATTTATACAATACTGTGCCATAATGAAGATCTGTTGCTATGCTAGTTATATACAGAACATGTTTATAAATTATAAATATTATAATTCTTTATATACTACATATTACATACTGTATATTTATTTCTGATACAATAATTATAATTATGTACAATATAATATGTAGTATATAATATATATTGCAATATAAAAACTGTAATAATATATATAGAGGATACTGTCTTAAGAACATTTAATTGAAAGTTTTTCTGTGCTAGCACTTTTCTCAGGACTAGCTGACTGCACCCGTTAAATCTTATCCCAAACCATCCGGTACTAGTAGAATTATTTTTAAGGGCTAGAAACATCTAGATTTGAATCTAAAAAATAATATAATAAACATGATTAAATAATTTCCCTCTGATTTTGGATAGTAACTTTCACACTTATTTTATTTTCATGTATTTTTAATTTTATTAAACTGTTGACATCTGCTATAATTTCACACTCTTAATAGACTTCAGTTAAATGAGGAAAGATTTCTTTTTTGTATACACATCAACAATTGATCATAAGCAGCCTTGGGGTACAAATCAGACATTATTTTGCTTTAAAAATGTGGTGGTTTTAATAAATTTAGGAAATAAATGAATCTGAAATTATACTGATACTAATTATTTCTTTCTGCCTTATCAAAGGTTGGTATTTGTACACCACCAGATAGCTAGGGCACATAATTTGTTCACATAATTTTCTAGCTATGGTGGATGCAGATTTTTATTTGGACAATTTCTGTTAATATCTAGAGAAGAAAAATACTAATTGTCGTGGTTTAGGCCCAGCCGGTAGCAGGGTGCCACGCGGCCGCTCACTCACCCCTCCCCCAGCGGGATGGGAGAGGAGAAGTATAACAAAAGGCTTGGGTCGAGATAAGGACAGGGAGAGATCACTAATTACCGTCACGAGCAAAACAGACTGAACTGAGAGAGGAGATTCATCTAATTTATTACTAGGCAAAACAGAGTAGAGCAATGAGAAAATACAATCAAGTCTTAAAACACCTCCCCCCACCCCTCCCATCTTCTCGGGCTCAACTTCACTCCCGGCTTCAACCTCCTCCCCCCTCAGCGGCACAAGGGGGGCAGGGAATGGGGGTTACGGTCAGTTCAGCACACATTGTCTCTGCCGCTTCTTCATCCTCAGGGGGAGGACTCCTCTCAACATTCCCCTGCTCCAGCATGGAGTCTCTCCCACGGGCTACAGTCCTTCATGAACTGCTCCAACGTGAGTCTCTCCCACAGGGTGCAGACCTTCAGGAGGAGACTGCTCCAGCGTGGGGTCTCTCCCACAGAGTGCAGACCTTCAGGAGCAAACTGCTCCAGCGTGGGTCCCCCACGGGGTCACAAGTCCTGCCAGCAAACCTGCCCTGGTGTGGGCTCCCCTCTTCACGGGTCCCCCGGTCCGGCCTGGAACTTGCTCCAGCATGGGCTTCCCATGGGCCGCAGCCTCCTTCAGGTGCCTCCACCTGCTCCAGTGTGGGGTCCTCCACGGGCTGCAGGTGGAATCTCTACACCCCCTCATCCTTCCTCCATGGGCTGCAGGGGACAGCCTGCCTTACCACGGTCTTCACCACGGGCTGCAGGGGGATTTTTGCTCTGGTGTCTGGAGCGCCTCCTCCCCCTCCTTCTGTACTGACCTTGGTGTCTGCAGAGTTTCTTACACCTTCTCACTCCTCTCTCCAGTTGCAAAAGTTTTTTTTTAACTCTTTTGTTTTCCTTCTTAAATATGTTATCACAGAGGCGCTGATTGGCTTGGCCTTGGCCAGGGGCGGATCCATCTTGGAGCCGGCTGGCATTGGCTCTATCAGACACAGGGGAAGCTTCTAGCAACTTCTCACAGAAGCCACCCCTGTAGTCCCCCCACTACCAAAACCTTGCCACACAAAACCCAACACACTAATTAACAAAAATAATAACAGCAGTATTTCACTTTGATGAGGCATATGCTAGACTGCAGCAAAATAGCCACTTCATAGGTGGCTATTCCTGTCAGAGAAGATACAGAGAGACAGGGCAGAGCATTCACTTCTCTTCTCCTTGCCTGGAACAAAGCTTGACTGACAGGGAAGGTTGACAGTGTTAGTCAATCTTGCAGGAAATTTTTGCTCTTTCTGTCATCCTGGGTGATGCAAGCAGACAGAAAGGCAGCCTGGTTAGAAGAGGGAAATTACTGAACAGAAGAAAATGTCTGCTGAAAAATACTGACAGAGAAAGGCCTACCAGCCTGGGAGCTGCAAGCCTGGGAACTCAGCTTGGGAACTACAAACAGCCTTGAAAACTGTAGCTGCGGTACCTAGAAACCAGAGACATCCTGAGATACCACCAATAAGCACAAAACCAAGAGACTATAATGGAAACTTATCATCTGAGAAGGTGAGAAACAGCCCAGAAAAATAAAATTGTGCTGAAAGAACAGAAAGCTTCATCAGCTATTGACTGTTACATTTGAAAAGTAGAAATTAACTGCGTCTACTGGCTGCTCAAAGTGGTGGTGTCCTATGCGCTCTTATATCTCTGATATAAAAAGGACTTTATTTCTATCCAAAATGAAGCCTCTATGAAGTGCACTATTGTTATGCCTCTATTGTTTTGCAGTAGGTCTCAGTTGTCAATTGCCAGTTCTTCAGAATTCCATGTACTGGAATCCCCTTTGCAATAATATTTAATAGTTTTGAACATGACCATGCTCAGTAAACAAGACTGATTGCATGCATTCAGAATTCATCAGGCCATGTTAGACTATAACAAAAACATTGCTATACCAATGTGACATCAAAACTCTCTTCAAAATTTGAAACATACTTTTTTTGCAAAATAGAAAATATAGAAACACAGGATCTAAAAATAACTTTACAAGCCATCCAATCTAGCCATCTCACCAAAGCAAAACACAAATACTCTGTCCATCTCGGAGTAGTTATACTACTACTGGAGAGGGAAGAGATGCTTCAATGTGCTTAATTCTTTTCTATGACAGGGTTTCTAATACCCTCCAGTTAATAAAATCTTTATGGTTTAGTTCCCTTGTATTTAGAAAGGGTAAAATACTTGATATATTATACCTTGTGAAAACAGACAACTCAGCACTAATCTCTTTACTGCTTCCTTTTCTGTATGAAAAGATTGCTTTTTGCAGTCTTTTTCTGAAAGAGAAAAGCTACTGTTTCACAGACGTGTGGCATAGGTCATGTTCCCCAACCTTTTATCATTCCTATTGAAATGTCTCCAGTTTGTCTGCATCTTTGATAAAGACTGGTATCCAAAAATTAACCAGCACTCCTATGGAACTGTTCCAGATATATGCAACTGAAAGTTTCTTTTTTTGGTAACGATAGTATTCTGATTGCAGGTTGGGTTTGTGTTTTATCGTAACACCTGCAACTTTTTCTGTGAAATACTGCTGCCCAGATAGTTATCTTCTATCTTTTGTTCTGGAATCTGATGTCTCCTTACTAAATGTAATCACTACACTCAGAAGGCTTTGTTGAATACTTTTTTATAGTTTTCTCAATTTATTGTTATTGTCTTTTGTTCAAAACTGTCCTCCTTGTGTTTGCAGCTTTTCCTAGATTGGCAAATACTGAAAAGAAACAGATTGTGAAAGAATCCTGGAAGATTCTGCTTGAAACACTTGACAGCTAATTATTGTTTCCTATGCTCTGAGTTTATTTTTCAATTAGGTATACACTCATCATATTTCATAGCCACAGCATATGCAGACTACATCATCATTTTGTTCCCTCTTTACAATCCTGGATCAGAAAAGGAATTTTACTTGGTTGAGCATCATTTAATCTTTGCAAATGTATATGTACTATTTAAAACCATGCTATTTTTCTTCTGGTGCTTTAAAGCTCATAGTTTAACAGTTCATCCCCACCATGGAAATCATACTGAGTGGTTTATAAATTGCTGAATTCTTTCTTTCACATTTTTAAGCAAATGGCTGCCCTTAAGAAATCTGTTGAAGTACTACAGTATGTCTCACCACATCCTTATGAGTTCTTAGAAATAACTCAGAAATTTCAGCTGCTGCTATTTCCCTACATATTCTAGTATGAAATTAATTTAGTTCCTCTGATAGCCTAAGGTCATCAAGAAGGTCTACTTACTTTAGAACAAATAGCTTATTTACATTCTGCCCATACTTTCTCTGATGAGACTGTTCCCTTGCTAAAGAATGAACAGTGCTACATTTCTGGTTGATACCTGTTTTTAACAAATTGACAACAAATCCAAGTAGGGGACACTCACATTATGCCACAGTCTAATGTAGGCTTATCTCCACCACTCTTTATGCTGGTTGACTCATAAATCAGCTTTCTCTTGGTTCTCTGGCACATAGATTGGCAATCCTACTGACAGGAAATATTGTCTCTAGTCAAAGGCGCATTAATCTAAGTGAACAAAGCAATAAGAAAGATAGAACAGATCTGTCACCTTGTACCATTTCTCAAGTGAAAAGCAAGTAAAAATGAGGAAACATTTCTGTGTAGTTTCTAGTAATAATTTCTCTTTTTTTCCAAATGTATTAGTAGTATTGTGCACATGAAATAATGAAGAAGTCAAGCCCTAATTATTACTGTTTGAAATGAAATACAGATAGCATAGAAAAAAGGCATCAGAGAAACAGTTTTAGAAAATTAAGTAATTATATGTTGATAACAAATATACACATATATTAAAAGATTCTAGTGCAATATTCAGGTATCTCTAAATAGGAACACTGATCTGAATCATTGCTACTGTAGGATTCATTGCTTCTTTTGGGGTGGAAAAAGAAACTCTGGCATATTCTTGAGGAAAAAATGTATTCTAAACTATTAAGGGGAAAAGAAATTTTCATTGTGAAAAATATTCTAAATAGAACACACAGCAATATAATTTTAAGAAATATGAACAATATTCTTTCAAATTTTGCTCTTTCAAAATTGCTGTGAACCTCCAGAAATGTGTTCCCATTTGAAACCCTCTCCCTTTTCTCTACTTGTCATCATGTTCTCTGCCCCAAAAATACATTTGATTTATTAAACTTAAGAAGGGAACTAATTCAGTTTTGACAATAAAAGACACTAAGTAGTTTGAAAGCCCCAAAGTGCTGCCTTAATTTATGTGTGTAGTAACCATGTTCTGGGACAGGTTAGGCAGATATTTGATATAGATATATACATGAATACATGATATAGATGTATACATAATGTATCTATTATATAAGAGACCCACCAGGAGCTGGCAGCTCTCACAGGAGCGCTGACGAGGCCTGGGCATTGCCAGAGCAATGGCAACCACCCTAGACCTATACGAAGCAGCCCGGGGAGCGCTAGTGACCTGGAGCGTGGCGAACAGGGTGGGCAAACAGAGGGTGGCACATCAGCCAGGGCCTGGCGCGGCAGTGGACGAACAGAGCATGGCATGTCAGCCAGCACGCGGTGTGGCAATTTGCACAGCAGTTTGCACGGGAGGGCGCACAGAAAGGGCCTAGTCACCCTACCAGCTCAAGAGGCGAGTTTAATTGGTGTTCATCACCCTCTCAGAAGGTGCTGAGCTATGGTATCCACCCAGCAGAAAGCTCTGTCCTCTGTGCTCATCCGAATGGATGTGGCAACCCAGACAGAGCTCCCACAAAAAAATGCAGCCACCCAGCTCTCAGGCTGCAGGGAGTGCCAGAGCCTGTCACTGGTAGCAAATGAGAATGGCTGTGTGAGGTGTGACCAGGGGGACGATCTGCTCGGCCTGGTGTTAGAGCTACGAGAGGAAGTAGAAAGGTTAAGGAGGATCAGGGAGGCTGAGAAAGAGATAGAATGGTGGAGCCACGCTTTGCCCTCCCTGAGACAGGAACAGGGACAGCCACCAGACAAAACCCAAGATCAAGGGGACCCTGTATCCTGCCAGACAGAAGGCAGTAGCTTAAAGGAAAGGAGTGAATGGAGACAAGTCCACGCTCGAGGCAGCAGGCAAACCTCCTCCTTGCCCACCTCACACTCCCAGGTGCCTGTGTACAACAGGTGTGACATTCTGGATGTGACCCCTTCAGGGACACTCTTCTTCTACATACCCTTACATTCTTAATTGAATTGATCAAAATGAAGGCTCCTGGCTTGTTGGAAGAACAGTAGGATTGAGTGCACCCTCAGCAAGTTTGCTGGCAACACCAGGCTCTGTGGTGCAGTCAACACGCTGGAGGGATGCCATCCAGAGGGACCTTGACAGGCTTGAGAGGTGGGCCTGTGTGAATCTCATGAAGTCAACAAGGCCACATGGGTCGGTGCAATCCCAAGCATGACTATAGGCTGGGCGAGAATGGATTGAGAGCAGCCCTGAGAAGGACTTGGGGTGTTGATTGATGAAAAGCTCAACGTTAACTGGCAATGCATGTTTGCAGCCCAGAAAGCCAACCGTGTCCTGGGCTGCATCACCAGCAGCATGACCAGGAGGTCAAGGGAGGGGATTCTCACCCTCTACTCGGCTCTTGTGAGACCCCACCTGGAGTACTGCGTCCAGCTCTGGGGTCCCCAGTACAAGAAAGACATGGAGCTGTTTGAGCGAGTCCAAAGGAGGGCCATGAAAATGATCAGAGGTCTGGAGTGCTTCTCCAATGAAGAAAGGCTGAGAGAGTTGGGGTTGTTCAGCCTGGAGAAAAGAGAAGGCTCTGTGGAGACCTTACTGCGACCTTCCAGTCCCTACAGGACCCTACAGGAAAGCTGGAGAGGGACTGTTTACAAGGGCATGTAGTGACAGGACAAGGGGTAATGGCTCTAAACTAAAAGAGAGTAGATTTAGATTAGATATAAGGAAGAAATTCTTTACTGTGAGGGTGGTGAGGCGCTAGCGCAGGCTTCCCAGAGAGGTTGTGGATGCCCCATCCTTGGAAGTGTTCAAGGCCAGGTTGGATGGGGCTTTGAGCAACCTGGTCTAGTGGAGGGTGTCCCTGCCCGTGGCAGGGGGATGCAACTAAGTGATCTTTAAAGTCCCTTCCAACCCAAACCATTCTATGATTCTATGATTCTGTATAGAATAGCAATTCTTTGTTACTCATATTCTGTTTCCTAGTTCTTCTTTCATTGTCCATTTCTTTCTCTTTTCCTTGTCCTCTAGCACTGATGGTTAATTGAGAAATGAATTCAGTCACTGAAGCTGAGATACAAGGCAGTGGTTTTATTTTGTGGTGCCACAACTAGCAATTATTTTGCAGCAGGACATTGGTGGATTGCTATAACTTCTGCCAGCAGCTTAGCTGAGATATTCTTCCTTGACATCATTGCAGCATTGGGGAATTTCTGCTGATTGGCAGAATGAAGGCAGAAATCAGTATAACTACAATGTCATCATTTACTCAAAAATATTGCAAGTCATTTTTTACCTTTTACTCCAAATCCAGCACTAATTTTCATAACAGAAAATTCCCACATGTAGGAAAAGGACAGCAGTATCAGCTCTCCATTCCTTTGGGAAGAAGTAGTAAACTGAAACATTCTGCTGTATCAATTGTGATCTGGAGATTAGAAGTACCTTAAAAAGATAAGTGTGATTATGTCGTTTTGTTCCTTTCTCTGTGCTGCTTTAAAACATACATAGCTCTGATCCTTCTCTTTTGCAAAGAGAGCTATAAAATTATATAGAAGGTAGCTGCCAGGAACTTTTTATTTTTTACTGTTTGAAAAGAAAACACAAGGAGGAATTAAAAATAAGGACAACATAGTCACACGATAAAAAACTACATATTATTATTCTGATATCTATATAAAAAAGTAGGAATCTTCAATGACAGAACATGCTCTGTCCCCATGATGACTAGTTCTCCATGATCAATAGCAATAATTATCTTCAAAAAAGTAAAGCCTTCTCAAAATGTTATATTTAACATTCATTTTAATATGTTCATTTACATAATAAAATATCATTAATGGCTTTATTTAAAAATATGTTTTAGCAGAAATGTATGATAATTACATTTTAAAGGGTTATTACTGGATTTAAGTGTAGTACAACAATACTAATTAATCCATAATCCCATAATTAAAACTGCATCACTCTACAGACTTGAATTATGAATTTATTGCTCAACAGGCTTTGCAAATTTTTATAAATTAATCTGTTTCAAGTGCTTTATATGCAATGAAACCTTGCACAGTTTAGAGAAATAATCATTATAAATTCATACTCATCCAACAATAATTGGGTGCACATTAATAATTAATTAATTTTTAAAATCCCAGAGCACATACTGTCTGTATCATATGTAATTAAATAAAACAATCTAGCACATACCAAACTTATGCTGAGTTGAGCAATCGAATTTATGAATTTTGTTAAAAAATGTAAGCTATACATCATCAAAGACAGGATATGTTTATGCAAGGAAATACCTGACTGCATTTCATCAGAATTTAATCCAAATTTTTAAGACAAAATATCTCAAAATGCCTAGATGTGAAAGTCGTATCAATATACAAACTTTATTTTGGTCTTTAGGTGTTCCCACAATCCGATTCAGATAAACACATATTGACTTTAAAATGTTCCTAAAGCATTATTAAAATTTCCTTTTATGAACAATTTTCAATATTTTTTGTTACTCTGTATGTGACTGCTTATCCATAGTGTTATTATGTAAACAGATAAATAAACAGAACCAAGGACTACAGAATTTGCTAATATAGTATTATGACATTTCTATGTGAGATTAAACAAACCCTAGTGCAAATAGTCATTATCTCCGCATAGTCTCTAAAATGTAAAACTGATGCTTCAAACTTTTACAATGTTGATTCCTCCAATAAAAATCTACAAGCAAGCCTCCAAGCTTAATAGTTCCTGGCAGTTGAATGTAGGGAAAGGCCAGGCACCAAGGTGTGTTCTGTAAGACTTAGGCTGAACTCTGCCTGACTCTCAGAGACTTACCAAGGACCACAAGGGTGACCTCCTGTGATCTGCTTGTCAGCTGGGGATGTTATCACCATATTCCATAGAAAAGGCAGTAAAGGTGTGCCCATGAATATATGTGGAGCATGCAAACACTACAGGAAGGGAGGCTCCAGACAGACTGCTTCATTGCAATTCTTCAGAGCATACCCATTTCATATGAGTGAAAGTAATATCTTCAACATCAAAATTCCTAAAGGATTGAAAAAAATGGCTGTGAATTTTGGGGAGGGAATTTTACACCTACTTTTTTGTAAACTTGTACATCACCTATTTTCACAGTCCATTTGGATCTGTGAAATTTGCATGGCAATGTACCTTAAATATACATGGCAACTGTAAGTTAAACTTTATTTTGTGAGCATTAGGAAAGAAAACAAACGTGACAAAGGAGGTAGCAGTAATTTAAGATTTAGTAACGCTGTTATGGTAAATGACAAGATTAGATTGTATGATATTTAATGACACTTAATCATCAGCCAATTAACAGAGTGATTCAACAAAATTTGTTGTAATCAAAACAGTGACTTAGTTAAAGATTCAAGAATGGCAAGGTTCACACAATATGGCAGAGTTTCCTAAATCAAATCACATATGCACAAACACACACACACAGATACAGAGGTTAACCTATGATCAAGATTTTCTTTTTTTGCGAATTTTAGTTTTCTCCTTTGTCAGCATCTATCAGCAGACAATCTTTGAACCTCACGAAATCTACCCTGACAGGTGTCCCAGCTCAGGGGAGATACTGGGTGACAGCCCGCTGTGATTTCGGAGAGCTCAAAGGGTCTCATGTAGGATCACTAGAGGACTGTGAGATGATTGACTTTGTTCAGTGGTTTTTTTTTTCCCATTCAAACCATAATTCTTGTCAGGTAATTCTGGTGCCTTCCAGATCGGGCTACAATCCAGGCAGCAGGAATTCCAGGTACAGTTAGGGAGCGTCTGATCATCCCAATTCACTGCATTTGTAGCCAAGACAAGAACACAATGTTGGGGTCACAAAGTGGCATGGGGTAGGCTGCACCACCACACTACCTCACAAGTTCTCTAATTCTTAACTCATAACTCCCAACGCATACCTTGTAACTGGTAACCTCTTACTCATGGACTTACGAGCAAATACTTATCTAGCCAACGGCAAGTGTGCTCATCCTTCGTCCTCTGCCATGGTGCAGGCGTGCCCTGCATCACACCAAGAAGCACAACAGCCTCAGTAGTCCAGCTGCTGTTGAATCCAATTTCAAAATCTTTTGGGATAAGCTGAAGTATTTATACCATCCAGCTTGGAAGTTTGGTCTATACCATTTCCATGAGTTAGTATATTCTGAAGAAACTGCCAGACCACTAATATGCAAAGTATACAGCTGCAGCAGACAGCAAGCTGCAGGTGATAATGGCTGCATAATGACCTGTAGCTCTTTCTGGCCACTCTGCCCTGGCTATGTGTTGCCCATGCTTTGACCCATTGGCATTGTTCTCCGCATCCTTCAGGTCTTATCATGAGCCTCATCTTAGTCAAAATCTGAGCAGAATTGAGTGAACAGTCATGTTCATACCTATGGAGGCTTAAATATTAACATATTACTAGAATATTTTATACTAACTACCACTCTAGCTATGATGAGAAAAGACAGGAAACAGAAATGTTAGTAATATTGTATATTACACATTCATTAATTATCTTACAGAAGGTATAGATGAAGTTTTTGAATGGTTTTTCTTGATCTTTTTTCTTATTTCAGTAGTCAGTCATAACAGGAGGAAGAAAATATTATCAAATTTGTCAGCACTTGTTATAGATGTCATGTAGTTAAAGAAGCCTCTGGATAAAACAAAAATGAACTGCCTCCCACATCACATATCTATGCATCTTAATTCAGTAAATACTGCAGGATATTAAGAACCAGCAATTTGACTTTATAGTAGCTAGGAATTGTAATTGTACTGCAATTTTGAGTTAGAACTACTTCATTTTAAATGCTTATGTAATGACAGAAGTACTACAAAGGACTGACAGGTGGCACTCAAAATAGCAGTAAGGACTCCATTTTAAACATTCTTACACGAGTCATCTGGAGAGAAAACATCTCCTTAAAAAATTTCTTTTCCATTTCTGCCAATTTTCCAACATTTCAACATTTCTGGAGAGGTTTCAGATAATATCTAGTGATAAAAAATGAGGCAGTACTAGATTGAATTATTTACTGCTTTGATTTCATTTGAAGGGAAAATTCTAATTGTAACTGCTCAGCAGTGGTAATTTGTGATTGAGGAATGACCTGGCATGGAGGGCAAGGAGGCCCAACTGCAAGAAGGGGTTAAACTGGCTGGAAGCAGGAATGCCAGAGGCAGAATGACTTCCTGCAAGAGAGTGAAGTTTCCCTTGGCAACCTCAGCATTGTCTTGTAGCCAACCTGGAATGGCAGTGCTCCGGGGCCCAGGCTGAGGGGCCACCTCTGGGCAGCAGAGCTGGGCTGAGGGATGGACCAAGATCTGGGCTGAGGTGCCCGATGCACCCGCTCTTGGCATTGGTGCTGGTGTCAGTGTATATAACAAATCTGCCTGTGGCACATCTTTGCAGACTCCATGTAGAACTGTGTATTGTGGTAGGACTCTGCCCAATGCATTGCTCATTAAATTTTTCTTTCATATTTAGGCAAAAGTGTGTGTTTAATTCGCCCCAAGGGTTACCATAAAAATTCCCCAATACATTACTTGAGTGGTTGTCTTTGGTTTTTAGTCACTGTAATATCATTTCTATATCCTGAATAAGTCACTGCCTTGTATTCTTTTCTACATCACTTAAGTTTAGTTGTTTGCATATAAGATAATATCTCCCAGTCCAGGTATGTTTGCATTCAGGTTTCCATGCAGGTTATGTTTAGTTCTATGAATAGTTTTCCCTCTGTGCATAACAGAGGGAAATAACATTGCTATTTACTTTTTTCGATGAAAACAAAGAGAGGCTAGTTTCTAGCCCTGATGTACATACAAACATTAAGAGATTGTAATGTAAAAGCACACAAACCAGAAAGCAAAGAAAAAGTTCCTAAGGTACATTATGTTTCTGAATAATCTCTATTTTTTTTTTCTTTTTTCCCTAATCTCATGTTTTATAAGAGGGAGGAATACAGGAGGAGAAGAAATCATAAGATTCATGATTTAGCTATTCTGGGTAATTGTTGTTACTTACCTGGATTGGCATCAATATTCTCAGGGCTGTGCAGATATGCAGATACCATAGAAAGGTAGGGCAGGAAGAGATTGCCTTAATTCAGTCTCCCACATGAGTCCAATATCCCTAAGTTCAAGATTGTCAGTCATGCATACTCTCTTCATATTTCAAATATTCACCAAATCTGAGTAGCAAAACAATGACCTTATTTCCCCTCTGAAATATGGAATAACCATACTTTATTAACTCTAGGCTATAGAGTGCCACCACATCTAATAATATTACTTAATAATTCTGCCACTAACCCAAGCAAGTGTCCAGCATCCAGGGCGCAGGAGGTATTTTCTGCTAAACAGCTATATAATGAAGAAAACCACAGTCTCAAGAAAGCTCATTCTTCATGTAAACTAACAGGGTAAACTTCTTTGAATTGTTGAACTAATTTGCTGTTTAAAACATTCTATTTGCTTCAGAAGATGCATAGGCAAATGCAGACTGAATGCACTGACAACAGAAAAGTTCTTAAATGTTTGTAACACTGTAAAAGATGCTGTATAACCTAGGGAATGTCAGATGCAGTGTCACCATATTATTTATGACTGAAGCCATAATACTTATGCTTGCATTACTACAATTTTTCTAAATTCTGCACTCTGTCTCTCTGTCTTTTTATCTAAGCTCATTGTCATGAAGGAACTGTTCCTCCTGCAATTCCATTCAAAATCTCTATATCATTGTCACTTGCCTTGAAGTATCACCAAGTATACAATATGAACAGTTTCAAATTTATTTGAGTATAATTTCCAGAACAGATGGACTAGACTTTGATCTAACTACAATAATTTTGCCTGTTGGAATGAGATAAAATGGCAGTTGTGAAAGGCTCTTGTATTTATTGAATTTCTTCATAGACTTGAGTCTGTTAAAGGACTAAAATGAAGAATGTCCATATTTAAATAACACAGAAGAAGTTCTTGTGGCACAATGTATTTATCTTTTTGTGTTAAATGATAAGTACAACATTTTTTAGACTAGATACATTAATTAAACCTGACATCTTTTATAGTTCTGAATATATCTGTTGATAGTCAGAATAGTCAATATCAGATAGTCAATATCAGAAATTAAATATTTTGAGACAGGAATTATTAGAATCAATTCTATTTCAATAAAATGTCATAGTTCCCAAAATTTATGTTCTTTTTCAATTATTCTAACATTACAGTTTGTATGGATCTCTCTGCATTCTGAGCAGTAACACTGTGCATAACATAGTATTGTTGATTTCTTTTGCTTAGAATATGTTTATTTTATTAGCAAAACTACATTGTTCACTAAGTTCTAAAAATACCACTTGGATTTTTTTAAAATATGCTTTCTAGTTCAAGTCTTTCCTATGTTAACTCTGCAAAATTTTTGTAGCATTTTCTGAAGACATTTTGATTAATGTTAAGAAGAAGTAAACTTGTAATCAGATTTTTTTGCTATGCATGACAAGGTATTAAATATGTATTCTGAACTGACAGTAAAACTGGAGGAGTGGAAAAGGCTAACACAGAAGGAGGATACAGATTAAATAGGTGTCATTTTAAAAAATGTTCATCCGCTCCCCTTAAAATTGCCACTTTTCTAGGAAGTAAATTAATGAAAAAGAATGTCTACCACTATTATGTACTTTATCCACTAAAAATACAGTTACAGGTTAACTGTATATATAAATTCTGGTCAATATCATTAAAATTTTCAGTGGGCAACAAAAGACAAAACGTTTTTGGAAAAAAAGAGCATTTTATTTTAGTATTACTAGAAGATACTTCTATAATTTCTGTGTGTTTCATAACTGAATTTCTTTAAATTTCACTCAACTTTTAGACAAGAAAAAGTTACTGAAAATTAATTTAATATTCAATTCAAATTTTTTGGTTCCCTGAGCTGTTGTTAGTGGTTTACAATTAATCAGATGAGACCTATTGGAATGTGACTACTTTTCATAATTTGGGAATTGCCCCCAACATGAGTGTGTTGCCACTCTAAAATTATTTTTCCACAATCGTTAAATCCACCTTTTGTTTTACTCTGTGAAGTAAAGAACTCTGTAGGGAAGGTTCTGAGGGAATAGTTGTATACACTTTTAAAATTCTAAACTTTCTCCAAACTCTGCACAGGTCATGCCTTGCAGATCATCATTCATGATCTATGAAGATGTCCAGTGCTCTTTTCAAAAAACATCTGCAACAGATGTGCTTATTCCTCCTTTACATTGCTGGAAACCTGGCTGGAGTAAAAAGCATGTACCATGCTACTGATAATTCAGTTTATTCCTACTTTTTTCCCCTCTATTAATTTACATTACAGTTTATGCTTTTTTTTTTTCAAATTTTGCACAGAAGAAATGTAAAATTTCAGATGTCTCCATATATCTATAAATAAGACAAGGGCAGGATCAAGATCTAATAATTTATTGAATTTATTGATCTAATTATTTATTGAAATTTATTGGGTCTTTTGAAGGCAACCACTTATGCCATTTTTATTCTCCAGTCATTTTGACCCAAACACTACCATATTTAATAAAGCCAGCAAATGAAAATGAAAAATCAGATTCAGTGCATGGTTGGAGAAGGAGGTATAAACACCATGCCCTTATTGAATATACCAACTGTAGTAAATGGGATTTTAGAACTGTTTCAAATTCAATTTACTAATGAAAGCGTATCAGATAACAGGCAATCTGTTTGATCTTTGTACCACAAGATACATTTATTCTCAGCCAAACTATCCAAGTTATTTGCCAGAACATTTTGTTATAATTCTCATTTGTCTCAGATTCTAACTGTTGGTACCGTAAACTTTCAGATTTAGATTTAACAGAAATCTGCAAATGATGGAATACAAAAGTATATGATGAAAATCTGAGATGAGCCAAATACAACTAGCAGCTGGTATAGTGCTGTGTTTTGGATTTAGGATGAGAATAATGTTGACAACACTCTGATGTTTTTAGTTGTTGCCAAGCAGTCAAGGACTTTTCAGCTTCTCACACTGCCCTGCCAACGAGAAGGTGGGGGGCATCCAAGAAGCTGGGAGGGGACACAGCCAGGACAGCTGACCCAAACTGGCCAAAGGGATATTCCATACCATGTGACATCATGCTAAGTATATAACTAGGGGTTGGGCTGAGAGGCGTGTAGCTGGGGGCCTGGCGCGGCAGTTGGGGGCCTTGCGTGGTAGCTAGGGGTCTTGTGCAGCAGTGTTCAGAGTGATGGCATTTGCCTTCCCAAGTCACCGTTACACGTGATGGAGCCCTGCTTTCCTGGGGATGGCTGAACAGCTGCCTACCATGGGAAGTGGGGAATGGATGCCTTGTTCTGCTTTGCTTGCGTGTTTTGGGCTGGGAAGCTGGGCAGCTGGGGGCCTTGTGCAGCATTGACTTCAGGTGATAAGAAACTGCGCTGTTCATCACTTGTTTTGTATATTATTGTTGTTATTGTTATTGTTATTATCTTTTTTTTGTGTTTGTCCTATCAAGCTGTTTTTATCTCAACCCATGAGTTTTCTCACTTTCACTCTTCTGATTCTCTTCCCCATCCTGCTGTGGGGGAGTGAGCGAGCTGCCGCGTGGGGCTTAGTTGCCAGCCGGGGCTAAACCATGGCAATGACTTAAACTCTTCCCTTTTAAATCAGCTGAAAGTAATATAAATACTTCATCTCAAACAGCCATTTTACAAAGCGAAATGTGAAGATAGTGGCAGTTTCACAAACACTAGTTTGATGCTCAGAAATGGTGTGTCCTTGCTTGTGGAGCTTGAAATAAATAACTCAGATTTTAACTTTTTTCCTAGTGAAATTCTTTACTCTCAAGAGCCTGTCCTGCTTATCAGAAATGGTAGACGGGCATTTATTCTCCAGTTATCTTCTTTCCCTCTTCCCTGATCTATTTCCAAGAAGAATGTTGCTGAGCAACAGAACCTTCTCTGGCCAGCTTTTCTGAGCATTGAAAACACAAGTGCATATACTGAAGCTAAGGAAATAGGACTGTTCCTCTGATTTCCACAGACCAGAAAAGTATTCTTCTTCATACTTCTTGCCGATAGCAAAAGGGAGCATTTAGTAGGCAAAAGGTGCCCCATGCTGTAAGCAGGAGAGAGTGCTCTGTAGCCCTTCACTTTGCTTGTAAAATGTGAGACCATCTGTAGAGACTTGTCTTTGACATCACTAGCTTGTTCCTGAACCAGATCACAATCGACCTGCAGTGGCTGCATATATTCAAAAAAAGGAGCTATTCATGGAAGGTGAACCAATTATTAATTTATAGGAATAGATCGCTGGTAAATCTTCATCGCCATAAAATTTTGAAGTTACACAAGCAAATGGTGTCTTCAGGGAAAGCATCTTTTCTTTACAGTGCTTATACTTTCAACATTTATCTGTGAAATAAAATAAAGGAATATTCATTTACTCCAGTTCCTTAGATGTTAACAAACAGGTGGAAATCTCAAAGCCTATAGAGTTTTTGGTGGAACATAGATTAATTTAAGCACCAAATGGGACATTCCTTTCTAAAAGGGCTTTTATGCTTTCAGGAGGCGCTGTCCATCCAGAATTTAAGCCACCAAGACCATACACTGGCTATGTAACCATTATTTATATAAAATTGCTGCCAGTATTAAAAGATATGAACAGTTTCATACAACAGCAATCCTGTATATAGCATCTCTTTTCAGGTTTGGTTCTATGAGTGGGAAAGTTAATTTTACCATTCTCTGTTAAATTTCAAATACACTGATGGAGTCTACCCAAATACATAGAATTCACATCCAGCAGACATTAACTCAGGCCTCAATATTGCTTCCTATTTCCTTAAAACAAATTATTATGATAATGATTATCATCATCATTAAATTTTAGCTACTCTGCAACTACTAAAAATAATTGAGCTGTAGAATCTATGAAAACACGCCTATGGCAAAATACAGGTTTTGAATACTCTAACTCCATCTGTCTCTGTTATGCCTAAGGAATATTTAAGTTCTAAATATAATAAATAAAATGAATAAAATAAAAAGACTGGAAACTTTCCAAGCTCAGCGTAACTCTCCTTTGACTTTGCCTTATGAGTTTCTGAAATACTGCAACATGAAAATTAATGAGGTCTTAAAATAAATAAATAATTTCAAAAGAGCTTCGAGTAAACTCCCAGTTCCTTTTTGCCTCTATTAGCATTATTTGCTGGGAGAGTAAAAAGTACCAAGGGTAAAATTTCCATGAGCATCTACATGTCCAAAAGTCTAAGTGCTGGAAGGTGGAGGAGCTCAGAGACCTCTTGGACATCTGTCTGCCACTGTACACTTCCCCAAAGCATGCCACAGAGATTGCTGTATGAACACATTGTATTTCAGAAGCATATGGACCTGATTCCCCTGAAATAAACTGCAGGTATCTTTGTAAGTACAGAGATTATCAATGCTACTCCAGTTCTTGGATTATGGGCTAGGCATAGCTAATGCCTTTGGATTACGGCAGAAAATAATTTATCTTGCAACTTTCTCACTAATCTCTGTAAAGAAATCAACATCCATTTTGTCAGAAAAACAAATTAGCTTAAGGGATACTCTAGATGACCTTGTTCTTTGAAAAAAAAAAACCACCTATGGTATGCAGGCTACCTTCTGATCAGCACTGTATACTGCTTGATATAGTATTGTACTAAACGCTGAAAAAGAAATTCAATTTCACTGAACAAGGTCAGCGTGAAGTCAGAAATTTTTATGAAAGGAATATGTTAAGACAAAGACAACATGGTTCAAGATCCTTGGTAACTGAGACATAAAAGTACTTGATTGCACTTTATATGTGTGCCAATTAGCCTTCCAAATGGGTCTGATTAATTTTTCTTGTGAGAGTTACTGCTATTTATACATTGCTATATTAGTAGCAGGATTTTCAGTGTGGTTTACATGCTCAGCTGGCCACATCCTGAATGCATAGAAGAAAAGGTGCAGTATGGACACTGCTTCCTCCATCTGTGTCTAAAGGCCAATGCTTGAGAAAAGGATAAAATTACTCAGCAGTCTCCCTTAACTCAGGTGTCTTGCCTGATTTTTTTGTTATATCTGCAGACTGATAGCTAATGTGGCCTCGTCTTTTGCATGATTGATAACTGAAACTATGCAAGCACATATAAGCATCAGGGTACCAATGTGCTTCCCAGCAGATAAAGAAAAGCATTTTCTTGGACTGTGGAAAATGTTTCCCTCATTTCATACACACACATATATAGAGACCATAAAAATGTATTTTATATATAAAACAAAGACAAAATCTCTATATCTCTATATGCAACATATTTACAGTGCTTTTTTTTTTTTTTTTTTTTCCTTGTTCACCAAGCAAATGCACTTTCTGGCATTTCTATCTCTGTGTGCAGATGATCCCTACCAGTTTTTGCTTTTAAGACTCAGTTACAGCTCTAATTACTTTCTGTTCAGTATATCCACATATATTCAAAACACACCTTTGGACCCTACCCCCAAAGTTCGCTAGTTTAAAGCATGGTTCACCAAGTAGCCAATCTGCTAGCAAAGATTCTCCTGCCTCTTCTCGATAGGTGGATCCCCTCTCTCTCAAATAGGCTGTATTCATTGAAGAACATCCAGTGATCAGAGAACCAAAGCCCTGGCAATGACACCAGCCACAAAGCCAGGTACTGGTGTGCATGATGTGTCAACTTCTGCCTGCACCCCTACCTCTGACTGGCAAGACAGAGGAAAAGATCATTTGGGCCCCCTCCCTCTTCACTTGTGCCCCCAGGGCTCTGAAGTCCTGCTTCATCTTGCCGTGGCTAGGATTTACCATGTCACTGATGCCCACATAGAAAAGCAGTAGGGGACAGCAGTCTGTGCTTTTTATCAGTTGTGGCAGTCTCTCTGTGACATCCCAGATCTGATCTTGGGTCCTAGCAAGCAGTAAACTTCCTTTGACTGTGTATCAGGCTGGCAGATGGGTGCCTCAGCACCTCTCAGCAGAGTCACCCATTGCTAGCACTTGCCACTTCCTTTGACAGATTTTAGTGTGTGCAACTGGTGTGGTCTTCCCCTGTGAATCCTGCTCATTAACTTTGTCCACGGCCAAGGCTTCATGTCTGTTGCTGGTTGGTACATATGAAGAAGGGGATTGAGGTGATATTCTGTTCCCACTGGTCACCAGAGACCACGGCACCTCCTTCTCCAAGGTGCTATCTATTCGCTATTGAAACTCTTTATTTGGTAGTTCTTGGAGGTCAGTGTCAAGGAGCCCTAATATTTATTCTTGTAAAGTCTCAAATTATTATCTATTTCTTGTTCACCCTTCCTAATTATCCTGGTTTCAGCAGGGATAGAGTTAATTTTCTTCCTAGCAGCTGGTATAGTGCTGTGTTTCAGATTTGGGATGAGAATAATGTTGACAACACTCTGATGTTTTTAGTTGTTGCCAAGCGGTCAAGGACTTTTCAGCTTCTCACACTGTCCTGCCACCGAGGAGGTGGGGGGTGCACAAGAAGCTGGGAGGGGACACGGCCAGGACAGCTGACCCAAACTGGCCAAAGGGATATTCCATACCATATCATGTCTTGCTCCGTATATAATCTTATCCTTTTTTTGTCCTATTAAATCATCTTTATCTCAACCCATGAGTTTTGGGTGGGTTTTTTTCCATTTTCAGTTTTCTCCCCCCTTCCATGGAGAAGCGGGGGGGACAACACACACGACATGGGACACAGACAGTGAGCAAACGACTGTGTAGTTGTTTTAGCTGCTTGCTGGGTTAAACCACTACACTAATACAGTAACCTGCTAACTTCCTCCTGCAGCTCCTCCACCTGCTGCCTGAGTGACTCCACCAGTGCAGACCTTGCACAGGTGGAGCTTCCACCCTCCTGCACCCAGGAGAGGGATGCAGTCTTTGCAGCCCTCCACCTGCACAGCAACTTTCCTGACAGCAATCTCTGAGTGTCTGCCTCCACTCATCCCAGGCTAGTCTGTCTAGTTAGCTGATTCCTGGCTACTGCAGAGCACAGCCCTTGACTGCTCTCGGCCACCATGCTTCCAACAACCTCGAAGCATTGTTTAATAAGCCCTTCCAATTTCCTGGAGACCTCAAGCCACCAGCTAGTGGAGGTGACCATCATGACTGCAGTCTAAGCCTGACATGATGCTAATGGTAGTGTCCTTCTGCATCAAAAATCACTTCAAAAATTGGTTATAATAGATCCAGCTGTTGCATTTTTCTCACAGCCTAAAAACAAACAAACAAACAAACAAACAAAAACAACAAAAACCTCCCTAAAAACCAAAAAACCCCACAACAAAAATCGCTAGCACATTCACCCTTTCTGTCTATGGCTTTCTTGATATTTGCATGGAAAATATTGAATTCCCTGTATATGAAAGATGGTCAAATAGGTACAAGTTAAATGAAGAATGATATGGAAAAGATCTAACTTTCCTAATTTATCTCTTCTAGGAGTCAGTTTGAGTTACAGTAATATTACATCTTAAAAGTTTTGTTTCAAATGCTGCATTCTTTCCTTAACGCCTTCCAACTCTGTTTAAAAATTCGCCAGTAGCTATGGAAGGTTGCTTTGTTTTTAAGAGCAGTTTATCATAAAACAAGTTAAACTTAACAATGTTTCTCCACTGACACAGATCTTCAGTAAGCTCCTAAGTGTGCAGTCCTCAGAAGGTAGCAGAATGTCACTGTAGCTTTTAGTCTTTAATTATTTTCATGCCATCATTTCTGTTTTCTACATTTACTGTATAAAATACAAAGAGAAGAATTACAAATAAGCATGCACATTTTTAAGAGCACAAGGCACAACTGGATGAACTCTGATTAAATAATTGAAAAAGATGTACAAGTCTTTTGGGGAAATTTAATCCATTGTCTCAGAAAGAACGTTCCCTAGATTACATGTATTTACTAAATGCTTACTACATCTGTCTGTAGACTTTTTTTTCTACATTTACCTCAAAAAAAGACACTAAATTGGAACTTAACTGGTTTTTTTCTTCTAAATAAAACATAGAAACAGGGAATAGTACATGGAGGAAAATGATATTGCAATATTTAAATAAAGATCATCAGCTTCTGTATAAAGCTGTTGATTAAGAGATATCAACAGTATCTACTTCAACTACTGATACTTTTGTTAATCCAGCAACAGATGGATTTCCACAGCAATGGATTCAAGAACAACTAAATGTGGCTTTTGGCCACATCCCTGTAAAGATCCTCTCAGGTGTAAGCTTTTTGCTCCAAATATGGGTAGCTAATGTATAATCATGTTTAAAAGCAATACCAGGCTTGCATTTTGTGCACACTAATAGGGTTAACTGATATTTTTTTCCTGCTTTTCTGTGCCTTTCTCACACTTTCATACAGCAGCCTTTGCTCTTTTTCTTCAGACTACATATGTTGTTACCAGCTTAACATCAAGCAAAAATAATCAAATTATTAATTGAACTCTAAAATTTGTCTAATTGTTCTCCCCCACACTGTTAGTACAGACTCCATACTTTCCACTGCTAAAGTGTTCTTTGTCTAGTGCTGACTGGGCATTTTCCAAGATTCATCTGAAAATGTGGTTTGCTTGATTATAAGTAATTCAATTTACATTTCAAGTCTGATAAATTTTCAGTGAATTCAGTGCATAAATTTTTTCAGGTGCACGGCACCAGGAAAAGAGACCCCACACTTTCAAAGCCTAGCTTGTGCCATCACCTAGGTGATAGATCCTAAGGTCTTTGGAGCTGTTGTGACATTAAGTCAGAAGGACACAGAAGGACCTGAAAGGCCCATGTCTAATTGGGATTCACATCTTGGCTCTGCAAGAGGGACTGAGGTACAACACCAATTTTAGAAAAAAGTATGAAATATCCCAGGACTATATTCTGGGGCTAATAATAATATTATAAAATAATGAACTTATATATATATTTTATATATAATATATTTATATTATTTTAATGGTAAGAATATTTTTTTTGTTCATAAAGAGAAAGAAGCTTATGACGTGCCAAACTCTTAACAGAAAACCCTGATGCTGATGAAATCTCTCTGGAGTTACAAAGTACTTTTTGAACCCAGCATGTGCACTGAAGCTTCCTTGCAGACAACATGGAAGCCACATAAACCTTCTGCTTTGCTGATCTTATGCAAAGATTCTCTATTGTATTTGATGAAAGAGACATTGTGAAAAGTAAATATTAGGACAGAACTGAAATAAATGAAAAAAAATTAATGACAGTGGTAGCTGTTCACTGGGGTGGAAGCTGCATGAACCCAGCAGCTATCAAATGCTGTGAACCCCTCGTCATTCAGGGGCCTGTGTGCATTCAGTGGTCAGACAAGAATTCAAAGTGTTCCTGTCTCTCTGTCGGCATCCTTAACAATTTAGTCTTCATCAAGCCACACTCTTCATTATTTTTTTTTTTCAAACAGAAATTAACTCTCCTGTTATGAATAAGTTTATAGAAACAGAATAAATTAAATACCAAAGCAGGCAAATTTCAGGGGGCAGAATAAGAAGCCTGTTTTTCAAGCATATGACATAGCCCACATTAGAAGTAAAATGCTTGTTTTCACATAATGGTTTCTTCATGCTGCATAAAAAAAATTCCACAGAGATAAAGCACCTCATTTGTCGAAGAATTCAGTAAACAACATGAGCAGTTAAATAACCATTCATATGAGTAAAACAAACAGAACACATAGCAAAATTACCCATCTAAACTTTATGATGCATATAATTCAGAATTGTTAGTAGCTTAAGGTGAAGCAAAATTCTTAAATTATGAGGGTTTTGTCTTATTTTTTAGCCTGGAGAATCAATTTATAGTGAGATATACATCTCTGTACCAAATGTAACCCTATAACTCAACCATTTATAATTTAATGAAATCGCCTAAAACATTGGTCTCTCTTGGTGTAATTTTACTGGTCCCAATGAAATATATACATGGTGAAAGGTTTAACCTGTTTTCAATAACAAACTTAAAGTATTTGTACTTTAAGAATCATGAGATTATCCTTTCAAAGAAAAATAAAATCAGAACTGAAAAAGAAAATAAACTGTAAACACTATGCAAGCATACTTAATATAATTCCTAATATTTATAGTACAGTAGCTACATAACCTGTTAGCAGATGCTATAGCATTTTACAGACCTAGAGATTCCAAGCAATTCTAAATGACAAAGTCCCACATAGGTTATCAAATTATTTACAGGGATGAATTGTGTAAACATTTTCTGATGTTTTTTTACAGCTTGTTTTCCCGAGGAGAAAGAACTGAATTACCATCAGATTATTATTAGGGGAATATTTTTCCACATATTGGAATGGATGAGAGAAAAACTCCTGACTGCCACAAAAGATGAATGTTACCACTAAAAAAATTATTTTCTCTTTGACTAATTTCAGCACATACAACGAAAGTGTTCAGGTTTCCTCTTCTGTAGATTTCCAGGCATCCTGTCAGTGAATATAAGTACAACAATGGAAAAAAAATTTCACAGGTGATACCAAAAAAGTCTGGGAGCACAGTATCTTGTCAAAAAGCACTATTATATACTGCATTCCTATACTATATTATTGCAGTATTATATACTATGATAGCAGTGTAGACTACTACCCTGAGCCACCTACCATTTTCAGGCAAATACCTTTGTATTATACCTTTAATTCAAGCATGACTGTCCTTAGCAAAGAACTGGAAAATATTATGGTTGGCAACACACGTGTGAAGGTGAAGAACTGAGACAGGCAGTAAAAGCTTTGTCTATGAAGGCCATAATTTAGCACAGCATTTAACTTATTTAACTTGCAGCACTAAAATATCGCTATGTTGGCTAATCGTGACAAGAAAGCATACGAGAATATTCATTGCTCTGTTGAGTTAGCGTAAAGGTAGCTAGATTTAGATCTTGATGGACAGAATCCACTCCTACTGCTTTTATAGGACCGATTCAAACAAAGTAGTACTTCTGCATCTTTAATTGTTATTCTTATGCATATTAACATAAAGGACCTCTTATAACCACAACTATTTCACTCTTCAGGAGACGGCATTATTATCCTCTAGAGTGCTGTGGTGCCATCTTGTGACAGCCTTTTGAATAGCATTACTAGCATTAAGATTATCGGAATTAAATGTTTCAAAATAGCATTAAAATAACCAGATTTGCTGTAGTGAGATTTTGAGATTTGTTTATAGAATTTTTCCTTAAAAAAATTAAAATATTTCAATGGAAGCTCAACATCAGTGTACCAACACTATCAGAAAATTGCTGTATGCAAATCAGAACTGCAACTGTGTTGAGCTTTCTCAGTCTGCAGTTATTCATATGTAGAAATATCTGCAAGGTCGGGCCTTCCTAACAAAACAAAACAAAACAAAAGTGATTAAAAATAAAACAGCTATGTTGTACTGGAAATTACTGTCAATTTTCCCCTTGAGATTATTAATCTCAATAAAAGGATACATAAAGGTTGTTTTTTTTTTTTAAAAGGCTAAGTGGGAGAAAGTGAACAGTTTTCCTGCTCTTTTCCATTCCATTTTACAAGTATCCAGAAAATACTGTCTTTAAAAGGTACAGAATACAGCTTTACTCTGAGAACATCTCTCTTGCAATGTGGTCTTTCAGCAGTCAGTTAATGAGCAAATGCTGGGGGTTTTTTTTACATACTTGATATTGTCATTTAGTTCTTACTGCTTCTGTCTCCATACCTGCAGGTTACCTTAGTTCTTATAAGCTGAAGAGTTTGCTGGTCTTCTCCTCTTTTTAAATCTCAGCTGTTCTCAAAAGTAGCTGCATTGGTTTCTCTCAAAGTCAGTTCCAGAATCTGTCTCTTTTGGTACCAAACCAGGTCCTCACTAGCAGCTAATGCATGTTTATTGTAGTACCAACTTTGTCAAGACTTCTTGCTCATCAGCCTCTGACGTATTTATTGATAGTAATCACGCGTCCTCTTAACTTTTGTTTCTCTAAGATGAGGCCAAAACATTTTAGGACTCCACTCTATACTAATGGGAGCTAGGTTATGCTAGCAGTCACTCTTAGCACATATCCCAGGAACCATTTTTCAAACCAGAACTTGGATGATCAGAAGTACGCAGTATATTTCATGGAATCATAGAATCATAGAATGGTTTGGATTGGAAGGGACCTTAAAGATCACCTAGTTCCAACTCCCCTGCTGCGGGCAGGGACACCCTCCACTAGACCACATTGCCCAAAGCCTCATCCAACCTGGTCTTAAACACTTCCAGGGATGGGGCATCCGCAACCTCTCTGGGCAACCTGTTCCAGTACTCACCACTCTAAAGAATTTCTTTCTAACATCTAATCTAAATCGACCCTCCTTCAGCTTGAACCCAAATAGCATTATGGTCCCACACAGCAGTGTCCATCCCTCCCTAGCTCTAACTGGAATACCTGTCTGTGTTCCTGCATTTGCTTGGTTTTCTATCAGTATCACAGCAGTGGTTCATAGCTTGTCTGTAAGGCACTACTACGGTCCAGTTCTTCTCCTCCTTCATTGTAGCTGATAAACATCAGCTTTAGCACCTGTAAGTCTATCTGAAAATAGATTTTTTCACTAGATGATCTTCTAGGGCCACAAACAACATATTGGGCATGTCTCAGATCACATTTATTTGCCTTAGACCAGCAGAATTTATGCTGCTTAGTGTTCTCACATAGGCAATCTTCCACCAGCAAGTCGTTATTCTAATTTCTCATTGCTATTTTCCTTAGACCAGCTGAGTGTGCACTGCTTAATATTCATACAGGGTAATACTCCATCAGCAAGTTAGTTTTCTACTTTTTTCATCAAAATAGGATTGTATTAATTTTACCATATACATTATATATCTGCAGGGGTGTTGTGGATTACAGGTTTAGCACTTTGAAGGTACAGTACACTTGGATGTGACTAAAAGTTGCCAGTCACATTAAGACAAATCAAGATTTTAAGTAAAAGAATATACATTGGTGCAAGTTGCACTTCTGCAGGTTCTATTCAAATAAACACCTACGCCTATGTAAGTTTACGTATTGTATCTAGCCGTAACAATATATTCAGGATGTTACTGTGGAATGTCACAAAATAATTTCTGTTCGAGTGCTTAAACACAGAAAAGTATGAGCCAAATCATGTAACAGAAAACATAATCTCAGTGCTTTATAGAGTCTCTAAATATGCATATACAGATATAAAATATATTAAAAAATATGCAAACATGCAAATTTAAGTCCATGAGAGGTTGCAGTTCAAATAAAGGCGATTCACCTGACTGGCTACTCAGTGTCACTAAAAATATACCATTCTTAAACTCACGAGTTGTTGTTCATATAAGAGTTCAGTAATGCAGGAATTTGGTAATGATCCTCTGTACAAGGGTGGATTTCATCCACTAAAAACCCAAAAACATTGGAAAACATAAGCAACACAATGGACACTCTGTTGATATAGTATGTAAGTTTGAGGAATACTAGTAGGATTAAATGTCCATAGGGAGACAATACCAATTGTTCTATGTTATAATCATTGAGTTGTGAGAAAATGGATACCCCTATTCAATACTGTTTCTTTTTACGACTGTTCACTTAATTATTGAAATAACTGCATTACTGAAATTACTAAATAACTGAAAGGAAACAATAGAAAAGAGGACAGTGCAAACTCAAACACAAGGATTCTATCCCCTTTTGACAGAAACAGAATAATGATAATAATATAGTCCTAGTTAAAGAAAATGCACTGAACAGACTAAAATCAAGGGGGTTACTCAGGTTTCAAGTTCAGACTTTTTTGGCCAGAGCATTTCCAGAACTGATACTCAACAGGCTGACAAATAATACTGTGCAATATTCTAAAAGATCTTTCCCATGAACCACAGATGAATGTTCAAACACAGCAACAGTATGTAGCCTTATATTCGGTGGATAAGGGAAGGGCAACTGACATCATCTACCTGGACTTGGCAAGGCATTTGACACTATCCCACATGACATCTTTGTCTCTAAATTGGAGAGACATAGATTCAATGGATGGACCACTCGGTGGATAAGGAATTGGCTGGATGGTCGCGCTCAAAGAGTTGTGGTCAATGGCTCAATGTCCAAGTGGAGACCAGTGACGAGTGGCGTTCCTCAGGGGTCGGTACTGGGACCGGCACTGTTCAACATCTTTGTTGGCGATGTGGACAGTGGGATCGAGTGCACCCTCAGCAAGTTTGCCGGTGACACCAAGCTGTGTGGTGTGGTTGACATGCTGGAGGGAAGGGATGCCATCCAGAGGGACCTGGACAGGCTGGAGAGGTGGGCCTGTGCGAACTGCATGAAGTTCAACAAGGCCAAGTGCAAGGTCCTGCACATGGGTCGGCATGATCCCAAGCATGACTATAGGCTGGGTGAGGAATGGATTGAAAGCAGCCCTGAGGAGAAGGACTTGGGGGTATTGATTGATGGGAAGCTCCACATGAGCCGGCAGTGTGCGCTTGCAGCCCAGAAAGCCAACCGTGTCCTGGGCTGCATCAAAAGAGGTGTGACCAGCAGGTCGAGGGAGGTGATCCTGCCCCTCTACTCCACTCTGGTGAGACCCCACCTGGAGTACTGCATCCAGCTCTGGGGGCCCCAGTACAGGTGAGACATGGAGGTGTTGGAGCGAGTCCAGAGGAGGCCACGAAGCTGATCGGAGGGCTGGAGCACCTCTCCTGTGAGGACAGGCTGAGAGATTTGGGGTTGTTCAGCCTGGAGAAAAGGCGGCTCCGGGGAGATCTAATTGCAGCCTTCCAGTACCTGAAGGGGGCCTACAGGAAAGATGGTGAGGGACTGTTTATGAGGGAGTGTAGTGACAGGACAAGGGGTAATGTGTTTAAGCTGAAGGAGGGTCGATTTAGATTAGATATTAGAAAGAAATTCTTTACTGTTAAGAGTGGCGAGGCCCTGGCACAGTTTGCCCAAAGAGGTTGTGGATGCCCCATCCCTGGAAGTGTTTAAGACCAGGTTGGATGAGGCTTTGGGCAATGTGGTCTAGTGGAGGGTGTCCCTGCCCGCAGTAGGGGGGGTTGGAACTAGGTGATCTTTAAGGTCCCTTCCAACCCAAACCATTCTATGATTCTATGATTCTATGATTTGTATTCATATTTCTAGGAAACATTCGTCTCAGCCTATAGATTAAGAAACAAGGAATGAGAGACTTCTTCCTAATTAAAGAAGTCAGAATTTTGTTTGGCAAAAATTAAGCGACCACCAAATTATTTTTTTGGAGCATAAGTATATAATCCTTATTATCAAAAGTGACCCAGGAGTCTACATTTTATCAAAGTTATCTAGGATGTTAATAAAGAATAAAAAATCAGTCAGTAAATGAATTGCATGTTGTACATTTCTCCAGTGCAGTCACAACTCAGTGAATACATCACATAATAGTTTATTTTTTAAAAGGAATTTTACTCTTAGTGGATAAAATAGAAGGAAGAAATCAAAGCACAAAGTGGAGTGAGAGAATGATTTACTTATTTTTTTCGTGAGCTTGATTAAGGAAGTTAATCAATCTGCCCACACTAAATCAATATACTAATTCATAAATCAATATTTCCCCATTATTCATTCTTTCTTACAATGCTAAAACTGCAAGAGAACTGCAGAAGCAACCAGAAAATGGTTTTAAGAAAGGGCCACATTTATCGTATGTCATATAATTACTTTTGTTGAATTCACTGTTAAAGGATTTTGAGGAGACTAAAAGAAAAAAATAGGGTATAGAGGTGATTGGACAAGCTCATGTAAATTTTCTGCTAACTCTGTTAAATATAGTGGTCCAGATAAAACCTCTACCATATGAAGTTTCTATGCAACTGATCACCAGAAAGATGTAAGACAGACAGAAGTAGTATAAAGTAACAAGGCAGGCAACAGTACATCATGTGCCAGTAAAGACTGGGGACCAAATGGCTGGAAAGCAGCTTGGCAGAAAATGACCTGAGGGTCCTGCTGGAAGAGCTGAACATGAAGCAGCAATGAGCCCTTGCAGTAAAGAAGTCCAAGAGCATCCTGGGCTGCATTAGGAAGCCAGAGGTCAAGGGAGGTGATCCTTCCTCTCTATTCAGCATGGGTGAGGACCCATCTGGAGTCCAACAAAGGACCACAAAGATAATAAAGGGACTGGAGCATCTCTCCTATCAGGAAAGGCTGAGAGAGCCGAGACTCTTTAGCCTAGAGAAGGCTCAGAGAGGAACTTATCAATGTATGTAAATATCTGAAAGGAGGGTGCAAAAAAGATGAAGCCAGGCTCTTTTCAGTGGTGCCCTGTGACAGGACCAGAGGCAATGGGCACAAACTGAAGCACAGGAGGCTCTGTCTGAACATCAGGAAACACCTTTTTTACTGTGAGGGTGACTGAGCACTGACACAGGTTCCCCAGAGTTTGTGGAGTCTCCCTCCTTGGAGATATTAAAAAAAACATCTGGGCATGGTCCTCCTGTGGGAGGGCCACAAGTTTCTGTGTACAGTGGTTCTGATGGTCTTTGCCACTGAGCTCTGTCCTCCAACCACCATCACCCACTCAGCAGTCATTACCCCAGAGAGGCAATGGCAATATCCCGCTCCTGCTGATGAATAGCCCTCCCGTGCCACTCTCCAGAAGACCCATCTCTTCTGTAAGAGATGAAACAAAAAGGACAATTTTGATCAGCATGTAGCACATGGGCTCCTGCTGCAGTCCAGGTCATGGCCACATGCCAGCAACCTCAGGAGTTGTCCTTGCTCATTTTCCTGAGAGCAGAAGACACTGCATATCTACACTCAACATTATACCTGCTGCTGACTGCTGCCATCAGTCTGAGTCCTGAAACTGCATGGTTGCCTTAAAGAATCCCAAGGAAGGCCTGTCAAAAATGTGAGCAAAAGTCTGTCCAGAATACTGCCTTGCTAAACCAGTCTTCAAAGGAAAGGCCTTCTGTTTCCTTGTCACCCAAACCAAGAGGTTGCACCAAGTACTACAGCTGCACCGAGTACATCCACATTCTGTAGCTGTACAGCTTCTCAGGGACCCCATCTCCCATTCCAGTTATATTACAAACAGCTGCATCAGACATGCCCAGTTGTCCAACTTCCTCTACACTTGAAATGCCATGGCCACAGCAGCAGATGAACAAGGGAGGCTGAGCTTTACACAAGAAAGTCTCCTGGCTTTGGCAGCACCTCTGCAGAATTCCCTATGATCCAGACTGGGAAGACAGATTCAGATTGACAAAGTATTTGCAAGTGTTTATGCCTCTCTTAAGTTGGCCTCTCTGAAGCTGTCAATTTTCCCTGACTGTTTCCAGCTTGTTCCTTCACAGACTAAGAAGAACGCTGCACAGTCAAATCCTGCACAGCCCTTTCGGGTTCCCCTCCCCCCCACCCCAAACTAGTGACACAAGACCTCTCAGTGCTGTGGTCCCTCCAAGCTCTGCACTCACAGCAACACATTGCATATGTGCCACAGCCTCAGCATGTCCCCACTCATCTCTCCTGCAAATCCTATTTCCAGCACTCCAAAGACGAAGCAGCCCCCAGGGAACTGCAGGCTGTGACTCCCCCACCACTGTGCAGGCATCACTCAGCCTCACACCTCTCCAAAGTGTCTCACTGCCTCTGGGGGAGTGCTGGACATAGCAAGGAGGAAAGGCTGTTGCATTGCAGAGAGGTGACATGGAGCTACCTGGTGCCAAGCCAGAACATGGCAGGAGCTGATCCTCCACACAGGGATACTGGTAGGGGCTGACACAGGAGTGGGTCAGTGCTTTGCAATGCCTCCGTGGCAGGAAATACAGGCCAAGCTGCCCAGGACTACAACTGCTGTGGGGCTGCCATGTCTCCCTCCTGGTGTGACCAGTCTGCAGAATGGTGTGACCTTCCTTTGCTGGGTTCTTTGTGCCACTCTGGGCTCTTTTCCTGCTGAGCTCCCTGCCATGTCATCACAGGCTCCAGTCTCCCTGTATTACCACAGAAGGGGATGAGTCAGGTCACAGCCTGGCTTTGGCAAGTGGCTTCTGCTGCCACCCTACAAGCAGTCAGGTGGCAGAGCAGAGCTGGGGCAGTGCCAGGAGCTGGTCACTGGTGACCTCCCGGGAGAGGTGGGTGTTGGGGTGAGGGGAATCTGAGCTATTTGTCTCATCAGATCACAGTCCCCCGGCATGCATGCAGGACTGTCTTCTCCCCTCCTGACAGCATCAATCCTGGGGCCCTGGCCTGCCTTTGTTAGGCTTAGAGCAACATCAGGCCCAAGAAATCAGGGCTGTCTCTTCTAAAGATATGTTCATTGCAAACACCACTCTGGAAGGTGACATGGAGGTTACAGTGGCTCTCAGCAGTGATACCATGACCTGAGATTGCCACTGCCAGGCATG
The DNA here is from genome assembly GCF_028858705.1 of Grus americana. Lineage (NCBI taxonomy): Eukaryota > Metazoa > Chordata > Aves > Gruiformes > Gruidae > Grus > Grus americana. The sequence goes on along the minus strand of NC_072859.1, from coordinate 702,662 downwards.
CAGATGAATCCCACATGCCTAGGATTATCCCAGAGGGCAGCATCCAAACCACAGCTCTTCCACAGTTTGATAAGCACATGGTTTCTGACTGAAGTTTAGATAAGACCATGAGCTCTTGTAGTCAGGGGAATGCAGATGTGCACAGCTGCTTGTGTGGGGCAGGATGCAAGTTCAGTTTCCCCATGTGTGCTGGCTCCAGTTGAGATGGAGTTAATTCTCTTCACAATATCCCTTATGGTGCTGCATTTTGGATTTGTGGCCAAAACAGAGTTGCTACCACACCAAGGTTTTAGCTATTGCTGAGTATCAAGGCTTACTCTGTTTCCCATTTGCCCCACCAGCCGACTAGGCAGAGGTGGACAAGAGCTTGGGGAAGGTACACAACCAGGATAGCTGAGCCAAACTGAGCAAAGGGATATTCCATACCATATAATGTCATGCTCATGGGAGTTATTCCTAAGGGACTGGCTGGGAATCAGCCTACTTGTGGGAGATGATGCGTGATTGCCTTTGCATCACGTGTTCTGTTTTTGTCATTGTTTTTTCCTTCTTCTTTCTCTTTCCTTTGCTTATTAAACTGTCCTTATTTTGACCCACAGGTTTTCTTGCTTTTATTCTTCCTGTTGTCTCCCCTGTCCTGTGTGGGGTGGGGACACTTTGCTCCCAATGAGGGTTAACCCACAAAATGTCACCTGCCTAACTGGTCACTCCTTACATCCCTTCCAGCATCTTTCCAGAACATTCTCTGCTTTATCTTTTCAAGGCTCATATTCTTCCAAAGTCCTGATTATTAGTCTTAAGATTTCTCTGCCAAAACTTTGTTATGAGGCACAGCTCCCATCATCACCCCAACCTTTGGACAAGGCAGTCCTATTGCTGAAACAACTCATTTAGCTTTGTCATGTGAAAAAAGGAGTATGCTGTTCTAAAGCCCAGATCCTGTGTACCCACACAGGCCATCTTTTTTTTTCCCTAGACCTTCTCCTTTCTGGCCAGATCCCCCTTCACCACTGTGTAATCTACTGAGTAACTAAGGCTCTGCCCCTCCCTGCCCTCCAACACCACAGGTCACAGTTTTCTACTAACTCCCACAGATAGCTACTTCACAAGCATATGCTCCTGTATTGGATGGTCTTCCCCACTCTTTCAGCTCCATATAACCCCATGAAACATCTGTGGATCCTAATCAGCTCTACTCAGAAATGCTACTGTGTGCTTTCTGGGCTGCAAGCGCACACTGATGGCTCATGTTGAGATTCCCATCAATCAATACCCCCAAGTCCTTCTCCTCAGAGCTGCTTTCAATCCATTCCTCACCCAGCCTATAGTCATGCTTGGGATTGCGCCAACCCACGTGCAGGACCTTGCACTTGGCCTTGTTGAACTTGATGCGGTTTGCACGGGCCCACCTCTCCAGCCTGTCCAGGTCCCTCTGGATGGCATCCCTTCCCTCCAGCATGTCAACCACACCACACAGCTTGGTGTCACCGGCAAACTTGCTGAGGATGCACTCGATCCCACTGTCCACATCGCCAACAAAGATGTTGAACAGTGCCGGTCCCAGTACCGACCCCTGAGGAACACCACTCATCACTGGTCTCCACTTGGACATTGAGCCATTGACCACAACTCTTTGAGTGCGACCATCCAGCCAATTCCTTATCCACCGAGTGGTCCATCCATTGAATCCATGTCTCTCCAATTTAGAGACAAAGATGTCATGCGGGATAGTGTCAAATGCCTTGCCAAGTCCAGGTAGATGATGTCAGTTGCCCTTCCCTTATCCACCAACACTGTTACCCCATCGTAGAAGGCCACCAAATTTGTCGGGCATGATTTGCCCTTAGTGAAGCTGTGTTGGCTGTCACCAATCACTTCCTTATTTTCCATGTGCTTGAGCATAGTCTCTAGGAGGATCTGCTCTGTGATCTTGCCAGGCATGGAGGTGAGACTAACCGGCCTGTAGTTCCCTGGGTCTTCCTTTTTACCCTTTTTAGAAATGGGGGTTATGTTCCCCCTCTTCCAGTTGGTGGGAACTTCTATGATTCTATGGTCTTGACTGCTCCCTACTCTTGGACTTGTTAAAGAGCTATAAAGCTTGCCCGACCCCAAAAGGGCACAGCTGGGCAGACGGACACTGGCAGTCCCCAACAACTGTAGCAGAACAGATAAGAGACTTGGCAAAAGAAAACAAGTTTAGGCCTGGAAAGGGAAAGGCTGTGGTTTGCGGTGTCTTGGGAGCCGCATCGACAGATGCCCAGAAGGACAAATTCCCGCCAAATTATGCAGCAAATATCCCCTCTTCATTGATTTGCCAGGAAACAAAAGAAAAGCCAGGAAGACATTCAACAGGACCCAAAAAGCACAGGGATTAAATATGTTTAAAAAAATGTGTTAATGCTCAGGGAAAACAACTCAAAACAATTCTAAAGTTAATCATGAAACTGCAAATTATTTATTTTTGTGGTGATCCATACAGTCTACATGTCTCTAGAAATGTCTTGGGTCTAACGGAAGATGCTAATGGTGCTAATGGAGGTGACTGTACATCGTGGAGTCCATTTACACAGGATGACGGGTACACCCTCCCACCTTCAAATCAGGCAAGACCAGGTCTAAGGCAGAGCTGTCGTGGGATGTGCACCGGTAGAAGGGAAAGCAGCAGGAACCTCCTTGCGACCTGTCAGCTGACACTCATTGCCCATGGGGACAGCACCGCTGGGGGTGGGGACAGGGGCCCGCTAGGCTGTGGTGCCACCAGGGATGGGAGCCTGGGCAGGGGGGAGATGGGGGCCGTGGGGCTGTGGGGAGGGAGAAGGGGAGGGGCTGTGGGGCTGTGGCCTGGGAAGGAGGGTGTGGGGGCCATAGGGCGGCTGTGGGGGTCGTGGGGACAGCGTTTGCTGGCCTCGGTGTAAACGAGTCCCCGGCTGCTGGCGCCTGCGTAGCCTCAGATACGCTTACGGGGGTGGCCTGCACATTGCTAAATGGTTGCCGAACAGGTGGAGTAAAACAACTGCTGTGGCCCAAGAAGATGGGGGTTCCACCTGACTATCCAGCGTCATCAATACTGCAGGGACGGAGGGAGGGAGGGAGGGCGGGCAGGTGAGGCTGGCACGTAGGGACCTGGCTTGCGTCAGGCAGGGTGGTGGCACCCAGTGCCTTGCAGATGAGACTGGGTCTGGCCTGGAGGGGCTGGGGGGACCGGCACGCAGAGCAGAACCCTCTCCCTGAGCCCCACCAAACACGCCCGAGCACATGGAGGTGGAGGTAGAAAAGGCTTTATTGGCAGGGGCTGTCAAAAGGGCAGCAGCCCCTCACTGGCCATGGGGAGGATCTTTCCCAGGGCGTAGGCCAGGTCGGTGTACGTCTCATGACACAGCACACGCGGCAGCAGGTGGTAGATGAGCTCAGGGTCGTAGGAGGAGGCGTAGAGCACCACAGCACCCAGAGCAAAGCCGACGGCCAGCTGCACGCCAACCAGGAGCAGGCAGAGTATCCTGTGGGGCAGAAGAGGGAGGGGAGGCAGGGCAGGGTGGATGCATGCCAACCCCATCTTGCCTATGGGATGGAGGGGGCTGTCCTGGGAGCCCCGGGGCCTGCCTCCCCAGCCGTTTCGCGTTGCTCCCTCGGGCAGGGTGGGACAGGAGCCTCCGCAAGCCCGGGAAAACACCCCGGCCCAGGGAAAACCGACGCTGAGCACTTGGCAGCGGCAAAGCCCACAGCCGGCCAGCAGCTCCCCAGCAGCCTGGACTTGTGAGCCCCGGCGGCTGGAGCAGGTGTCCGGCCCATCCCACCCGCTGCCCGGGAGCGGGCCCCAGGGCACAGGGGACCCAGAGGGGACACTCACTGCAGCCAATACGCAAAGCCACGTCTCCTTGCCAGCATGGCCCTCTCCTGCAGGTCAACACAGAGCAAGGACACTTGTCAAGCACTGCCGCACGGTCAGGACAGCTGGGGTTGCAAGGTGCCCCTGGCCTCCACCTTGCGCAGGACTACAGCCCACGCATGCCTGTGACTTCCATGGAACCCGCTCCCCAGGGAGACCCACGCTGGCTGGGGCAGGGGCTGGCACAGGCTCTCCCCCTTACCAGCTGCGCTTCCACCACCTCCGGCAGCACAGTCTCCGGCACCTCTGCCTCCTTCTTCCTTTGCTGCTGGCTGCAGGCAACAGGGCTTGGTTGGACGAGCTACAGACCTTCATGGCCATGAGGGGGGGGGGTCCCCTTCCAAACGCACACCACCCCAGGCAGGGACTGGGCTCCCCTGTCACACCGCGTGCTGTGCATTCCCCCCCCACCCCATTGCCTGGCACCAGCATTGGCAGCCCCATCACTCTGGGTGCTGCGGAGACTCCCGCCCGGACACCTGTGTGGGGCGAGGGGCCCAACTCACTGGGTCTCCTCCTGCTCTAGAGCCTCTTCAAGTTTGTTTAATTCCTGACGCAGCACCTGAGAGAAGGAAGGGTCTGAGTCCCTGAACCCACTGCAGCCCTCCTCCAAACCTCCCTCCCTCCCCACACCCCCAGGGCCCGTGGGCACCCACTCATTTTCCCCCAGCCCTTTCAGCACTACCTCATTCTCCTGCTTGTCCTCTTGCAGCCAGGGCTTCATCTGGGCATAGTGCTTTTGCCGCTGCAAAAAGCAATGGGTGGTTCATGCTGGGCTGGGACCTGGGCACCCTCGCCCCTCTCCAGCCACAGGGCCATGCCCACTCACTACCCCACTGCCCCCAGGACACTGGGAGACTGGGCAAATCACAAGGCCAGGCATAGGGAAGTGGCAGATGCCCCCATGTTCTGGGGAAAATGTCCTCCCCGCTCACACTTCTGCCCACAGCCACTGGGCAACCAGCGCAAGGTGACCCTCCTTCAGCAGGGGGGTTTGGACAGGACAAGATGACCTCCAGAAGTCCCTTCAAACCTCTCAGGCCCAGCCGACTCAGCTCTGGGACATGGGCAGAGGAGAGGACACCAACCTTACTGTTGAACTTCTCCATGGTGTCAAGCACATCCTGATGGATCTCCTCCTGCATGCAGAAAGGAGAGCAGGGGCTCAGGGTCTGCAGCCCCAACCCCCGCGGACCGGGAGCCACCCCACACCTACCATATGCTGCAGTAGCTCCTTGCTCTTTGCCGTTTCTGTGGAGCTCTGCACAGAATCTCTGCTGGCTCCTCGATCAGTCCCCGGAGCCTCTGCTGCCTGCAGGAATGGGGAACCATCAGATTCCCTGTCACAGACGTACACCCCCCTCGCCCATGGCACTGCCCCAGCTTCCCACGTCCCAGCACCCATCAGCCATCTGCACGCCTCCACCTGGCCAGAGGTCCTGCACACCCCTCGCCCTGTGCCCGGCTCGGCCTGTGTTAGCTGGGTGCCCGGGACTTGGCAGGAGGTGGTGGTGGGGGGCACGAGGGACCTGCGCTACTGTGCCTGCAGATCCACACACATCAGGCTCCCCTGTGCAGCACCGGCACAGCCAAGAGCCTGGGGGATGATATCGAGAGGCCCAATCCCTCCGTCACGGATGCCATCGAGGCCCAAAGGAAAGGTCCTCCCCAGCCACACCACTGCCGTGGCTGCTGGGCTGCATGGCCCCAGCACTGGCACCCCCCTCCCTGACCCTGTCAGGACGGGCCTCCTTCTCCCCTGTACCTTCTGTGCCTCTTCCAGGCACACGGCTGCCTCCCTGCTCGCCACCTGGACGTGCTCCTGCAGGAGAGGAGGGGAAGAGGAGCAGCCGTCAGGGCACCGGCGCACTCCCACGAGTGCACCGCCCTCCACCTTACCCCCTCCCGGCTCCCTGCGGGCACTGCCTTTGCCCTCGTGTCCCCTCTCCTTCCCAAGCCCTGCAGGCACTGCGGGCAGGCAGAGGGACCCCCAGGCCCAACTCTGGACATGGTCCACATCTGGACATGGTCCCGAGCACCTGGCTGTCGGTCACCCTGCTGGAACAGGCACATTGCACAAGACAAGATGATCTCCAGAGGTGCCTTGCCATCTCAACCAGTCTGTGATTCTGTGAGCTCACCTTTGTCCGCCCTCACCTCCTCTTCTCCGTCGGGGGCCTTCCACTATGCGGCGGACACAGGACAGGTCGTTGGCGAATGCTCTCCAAACTCCTGCCCAGCAGCGCCGAGGTTAGGTTCTCCCTCGCCTCCAGGAGCAGCTCCCTTTGTACCTGCCAGGGCGCCTGTGTCACAAACACGCAGTGACATCACAGTGACATGGCCACTGTGACGTGGCTGTCACCTCCCAGGGCCTGGCACCAAGACCTGAGGTGGGGCCCAGCCATGGCCACTGGGGAAACAGGGCATCACTCTCAGCACCCGCTCTTAGCGCACGGGCGGGAGCGACTGCAGGCGCCGCAGGTCGGTGTCTCCTCGTGGGGTTTGCTTGCTCTTTGACCCTCCGGCTGCCACGGCTCCCCACCCCAGGACCAGGCACGAGCCAGGCTGCGCACGGATTCCCAGCAGGTGCCCACGGACACTCACGCACAGGTTGGGGGCCCATTCGAGCAATCTTGGAGCTGCCAGCCCTGTCCCCAAGGCCCTATCCCTGCCCACCCCACTGCCCCAGGCCGGCATAGCCCTGGCTGGTCCCTGCCAGCTTCTCCAGCCTGCGAGGGCAGGTTTCGCTGTGGAGGGGAAAGGCCCTGTCTGATGGATGCCGGAGCGACCCGTCCTGTGTAGGGTCTGGAGAGGGCCTACATCGCACTGTTGCCAAGCCAATCATTAAAAATAAAAATCCACATAACAGTATTAGCCCGATATTCAGTAGCCACTTTCCCCATCCAGTGAGTCCCATTGAATTCAGGAGAGAGCTGAACCAAGATTTAGGGTTCCAGCCTTGAAACCAGTCCTTCAGCTGTGTTGCCTGGAAAAACTCTCCGGTCTCTTCCGATAACTCCCTCATCCTCTTTCGTGCTTCTCCTAAGGTGGTAGTTGCGTTGTGTATAGTGAGAAATTATTCCCCATTGGTAAGACAAACCCCTTACTCTTTTAACAATAATATAGCCAAAGCTAGTCTATTTTGTAAAGTCATTTTAGATACCTGTTGAATCTGTAAATTCATTTCCCCGAAAACATGATTGGTCCAATTGCTTAGGACATGTACTTGCCAGGTTACATTTTCCAAGACAAACTGATGCCTTTTGAGGGTTACATATGGGGTAAATATATTTTCTGATATCAGGGATGTTGTCATGCCCTGTGTATAATAATCGGGTATTTGGACTCCACGCACCACTGACTCAGGTCACGCCTTGGGTCCATCACTTTCTTGGCGCCTTCTGTTTTGATGAGGCACTGAGAAATCAAATATGCTAGAAAGACACATTGTAGGAATTCCTATTCCAACTCGTTCCTCCAGAACGTTCCTTGTGGGGTGGAGTACCATGCTGTAGTGCATTGGTAACCATTGTCCCTGGGTATCCAAGTACCCTTGTTCTGGACCATGGCTCGTGGGAATACTGCCACCTACTCACAGTTCTTTCCCCTCTCCAGGTACCGGCACACCTATTGCCTGAATTTTGGAAACCCCGGGAGGGGTTATCCCCAGCAAGTACACACATCACGGGGTTCAGAGTTCAGAGATGTACCATGTTTCCTGTGCCCATGGTACAATTTAAGATTGTGGTAATAGTTCATTAACTGGGAGTATTCCAGGGCGGGGGAGTTCAATGTATTTTTCATCAACAGAAGGACCAGAATCGATGGTCTCAGGACACCACATGTGTAATAGACCAGGCCCACTCATATTTAGCTCTATTAATTTTACCATATTCCTGGCCTGGGTGATTTGGAATCTGTATAAAAAGGGAAAACACAAGTTTTCGGCGCGCGCCCACCACCGGAAGACTACAACTATGAGCAGAGAACATCACTGGATCCAAGGGTGGTGATATCTTTTCTCTCTCTCTCTCTCTTTCTCTCTTTCTTTTCCTCTCTATCACTCTCTTTGTCTCTAACTTCATTTTCGGCACATTAGGGTGATATCGTCACACGTTTTGCTAAACCCTTACCTTTCATAGTTCTGCTAAGTTTTGAGCACTGTTACGAATTCTGCCAAGCCTCTATCTTTTGTAGTTCCACTGCGTTTTAAGTAAATTTGTGATTGGTTTGAACCTCTAAAGTAATTGTCGTTACTTCTGCTTACCGCGCAGAGAATTAAAAAGTTAACCTCACCCTCACCTCCTGAGTGGGACGGGACACCCCCTCAGCCTCCCCCTTTTTTGGGGGAAATAGGTGTCTGCCATCGCCCCCTGCCCAGACTGAGGGGGTGGGAAGCACTGCCTCCCATCACCCTTCCCCTGTAAATGCTCCCCCAGCCACATCTGACCCCAAGTATGCTGTCCTGCCTGGCACCATGAGTGTGGGGCCTGGCCAGGGACTGGGCTGGGGGGCTCTGGAGGGAGCAGGACCCCAGAGGAAGCAGGTACCTGGGGTATCTGAAAGGAGTGGGGTGTCTTGGGGAAACTGATGGGATCAGGAGGGTCTGGGTGGTGGAACTGAGGGGGCCTGGGGTGTCTGGAGAGAACCAAGATGATGGGGGGTGTCTGGGGAGAAGGGAAGGCAGTGGAGGGTGTGCAGAGGGGAAGTGAGGGAGTCTGAGAGGAACTCAAAGGATTGGGGGTGTCTGAAGGGGGGAACTGAAGGGATCAGGGTCTTCTGAGGGCAGAACTGAGGGGATCAGGGTCTTGTGGGGGAAACTGCGGGGCTCAGGGGTATTTAGGGGGCATTTGAGTAGACTGAAGACATCTGAGCAGGAGAGCTGGGATGCCTGGAAACATGTAGGCAAAAGACCATCTGTGTCCTGTGTGTCCGTGCCTGCGAAAGGCTTTCACTCACTCAGCCCCAAGGCGGGGGACGGACAGTGAGACCCCCAGACCCCCACAACCCACCGACTCACTTCTGGAACACTCCTGAGCACGTACCGTGCCTGCTCAGTGATGACAGACCCCCGCCTATAGGGAGCATTTTGGGTTATAAAAAGGGGAAAGACAAGTTTTCGGCGCATGCCCACCACCTGAGGACCACAACTATGAGCAGAGAACATCGCTGGATCCAAGGGTGGTGACATCTTTCCTCTTCCTCTCTCTCTTTCTTTCTTTCTCTTTTCTTCTCTATCACTCTCTTTGTCTCTAACTTCAGTTTCAGCACATTAGGGTAATATCATTACAAGTTTTGCTAAGCCATTACCTTTAGTAGTTCTGCTAAGTTCTAAGTAGTGTTATAACTTTTGCCAAGCCACTATCTTTTGTAGTTCTGCTAAGTTCTAAGTAAATTTGTGATTTGTTTGAACCTCTAGAGTAATTGTCATTACTCCTGACTACCACACAGAGAATTAAAAACTTAACCTCACCCTTACCTACCAAGTGGGATGGGACATTAAATTGACATCACGGACAGGATTCTCTGTGAGAAGCAGTAAAGAGGTTCCATAAAAAGGCGACATCAGCCAGAGTGCTGAAGAAAGGAGAACTGATAATTGGTTGAAGCCAAAATATCCAGCAGTAGGTCACGGCAACCCGGGATAAGCCTGATCTTGACTGCTCCCCGCTGTTGGATTTGTTAAAGAGCTATAAAGCTTGCCCGACCCCAAAAGGGCACAGCTGGGCAGACGGACACTGGCAGTCCCCAACAACTGTAGCGGAACAGATAAGAGACTTGGCAAAAGAAAACAAGTTTAGGCCTGGAAAGGGAAAGGCTGTGGTTTGCGGTGTCTTGGGAGCCGCATCGACAGCTGCCCAGAAGGACAAATGCATTGTCACACAAGGTGAGCGGGAGGCAAATGAGTCCCTTCAGGAACTGGTGAAAAAACTACAGGCAGAATTGGCAATGGAACGGGTGAAACGGCAGCTAGCTGAGAAAGCGTTAGCAGATGAGAAAAGAATCATGGAAAAGTTGAAAGGTAGCCTGCGAGATGCTTTTGTGAGGGAAAGAGAGATGAAGTTGCAGCTCCCTGGGGACCTTGACAGTGAACCAGGATTATCCGGCCTATCAAAAGCAGCCGATCTCATCGCGAGGAAGGTTGCCCCTAACTATCCATTGGAGGAGGTGAGGGCAGTGACAGAACCTGACCCTACACCCAAGCTCCGGCCACTTATTAAAACTGAAGTTGTATATGATGACGAAGATGCAGAACCCGCCGTTACCACTAAGGAGACACCTTATACTGTTACTGAATTGGCAAAACTACAGGAAAAAAGTATAGTAGGCAGGCTAAGGAAACTGAGACTGAATATGTGTGGAGGGTCTCCCTGACAGGCAGAGACAGAATAAGGCTTTCAGAGGAAGAGGCTCAGGGATATTGGGGTCCCGGTGTATTTTTGACCATAGATGACGAGCGGGAACCTTGGTCCCTGACCCAGAGGGTGGCATATTGGGCCAGAGGGTTAGACCCATTGGAGAGAGGAGATCCTATTGCCGTCCCCACCCCTGGAGTAAGCCAGCTTACAGAGAGTGTACAGATGGCGGCTTGCCTCCAACTAATGCATGACAGGCACCTAGCTCCCCGCCAACCTTCCCCGATGCTGTTGTTTGCCAATCCGGATAGGATGACTCCCTTGATTAGAGGGTTACCTGATTCACTGAAGATTGATGCTGTGCAAATCCAAGACCGACTAAGAGCCACTGGGACCTCAGGGCAGACCGGGTCTTACCTGGGGGGGGAATTGCATGGGAATTGATCAGTTATGGCTGGTGTGTGGGGTACGTTGGGAAGAAGGGGAAGGCACAAGAAGCGGTCCTTAGGACCAAGACAGAGGAGAAAATGCTCTGCCCCTGAGATGGGACCCTTGTGGGGGAGGCCCTCAAGAAATCGATTGTGGAAGGAAGGTCTACATACCTCAGAGGTCTCTGTACCTCAGAGATCAGCTGCTCCCACAGCTCCCGTGGGGGGGGCCCACCAGCCCTCCAAAGTCAGGAAGCTTCTTGCGCTGTCCCCAGTGAGTGAGCCGGGGGACGACCAGTGGCTATATTTTAGAAGGCTCACTGAAAATGAGCAGCGGGACCTACTCGTAACCTTTCCCCTTGGTCTCGTTAAGACTCCGGTCACTTTTCTAGTAGACACAGGGGCCCAAATGTCTGCTTTAATGCTGATACCACAGGCTGGAGTGGGATTGTCCCTGATACAAAACAGATATGGGTTACCGATGTGTTCGGATATTCCAAACCCCAACCTACAGCCCGAGTAAAGTGCTGGCTGCCAGGAGACTCCACCCCCACCGAGACCACTATGGTATTGGGAGTGCTTCTTACGAATATTCTGGGATTGGATTTATTGAAAGGGAAGTCCTGGATGGACTCGGCAGGGAGGGAGCGGAAGTTCAGATTGCATGGAGCCCTAGTCAACAGCTTTCATTCCTGGCACTTACCCTTTGGGAGAAGTTGCTGAATAATTCCAATTTTGGAGCTGGGCCCTGTGAAGAGTGCAAGTGAATGTTGTATCCCTTACATGTCTAACCATGCGGAGAGCCCCAGTGTTGGTGTGACTGTGAAAGGGTGCCATGGCATAGTGAGGGCACTCAGCTGCTTACAGTCCTGCACTTACCCTTTGGGAGAAGTCTCTGGATTATTTCAGTTTTGGACCTGGGCACTGTGAAACATGTGATAGTGAATCTGTTACAGGGCTACACAAGCTCAGAGCCGTGCTCCTTGTGGTACTGTGAAAGGGTACGGAGGGAAGGTGCGGGCCATCAGCAGCTTTCAGTCCTGGCGCTTACCCTTTGAGACAACTTGCAGTATTATTTCAGTTTTGGAGCTGAGCTTGGTGAAGACTAGGAGTGAATGGTGTATCCCTTACAGGTCTAACCATGCCGAGAGCCCCAGTGTTGGTGTAGCTGTGACAGGGAACGAAGGGAAGGTGAGGACCTTCAACAGCTTTCACTTCAGGCAGTTACCCTGTGGGAGAACTTGCTGGAAAATTCAATTTTGGAGCTGGGCTCTGTGAAACGTGATAGAGTGAATAACTGCTACATGGTTAGACAAGCCTGGGGCCTTGTCCTTGTGGGACTGTGAAAAGGGTGCCAAGGGAAGGCGAGGGTCAGTAACACCTTTCTGTCCTGGCACCTTCTGAGTGGGAGCAGTCGCTGGACGTTTTCAACTTTGGAGCTGGGCGCTGGGCAAGTGTTACCGAGAGCGAGTGGAGACTTAGCCGTCCAGGAATGGAAAGCCACTCGGTCTTGGTGGGACTTTGAATGGGCTGCCCAGGGAAGGGGACGGCCAGCAATAGCTTTCAGTCCTGACACTTAGCTTCTGGGAGAACTCGCTGGGTAATTGCAATTTTGGCACCAGGCTCTGTGAAACATGATAGAGTGAGTATCTGTTACGTGGCTAGACGCACGCAGATCCCTGGTCCTTGTGGTACTGTGAAAGGGGTGCTAAGGGAAGGTGAGGTCCAGCAACAGCTGTTTATTTGTGTAATTTATTGTTTATTCATTAAAGAAACAATAATTTAATCCACTATACATTTATACATAGGACTGTCAAGGGCTCGAATGACTGTCAGGGTTTTAATACAATATGATTCTAAAACGATAATATTCAAAGGAAAGAAGGAACATGTTTTCAAACCAACTTATAGTGCAAATCAAATAGTGAAGAGGAAAACGATGGACACACACAGAACACACAATAACTTTTTACCATCTCTGCTGCCTTGCCCTGGAGAAAACAAGAAACAGCTGCCTGGCTGCCTCCTCCATGCCTGCCAGCAGCCCTTTGTGCCCGCTTCAGGTGTGGTGCTGGAGAGCCAGCTCTGAGAGTGCAGCTTCAGGAAAAGAGACGACATCTGTCTGCTGCTGCGTAACGCTCATCGTCCCTTCTTGGCTTAGCGTCCATGCAAAGGGCTATTGTGAAACACTCACTATCTAAGCAACCAAAACACAAGCAGGCACACTGGTTTGTGTAAGAGCTTTGCTTTCATTAGGGGAAAAGGGGGGCATTTCTAGTCATATTTCACCAAGTGAGGTACAACAGGAGACTAAAGGAACGCATGCTTGCGCGTAGAAACTGTTTCATGTATAAAAGGTCTCAATGCTAAATCAGACCGGTAAAAAATTATCCTTGAAAAATATTCTATTGGGAAAGTTCAAAACAGGGAAAAGAGACAGCCATATTCATAACTAAACTGCACGGTACGTATTCACCGAGCACGCTATGAAACTGAAATACCTGAAAGCAACCAAATCAGACTGATCACATTTAAATTTCTTAAAGAAAACTTGAGGTGGTCAAGAAATGAGTAAAACCATTCAGGATTCCCACCCCCTAAATGCTCCTGAATGCATCTTTCTAACTCGGATTCCTGAAGGCAAATACACCTTTCTTTACGTTTGCTCTCAGATTCCTTCAGCTTTGTTTTCAAATGCTGTACTGTAACTTCTTTCTGCTGCAGAGCCGTCAAATACTGCTATGGACTTTCTGCTGTGATTGGCACCACAAGAAATGTTTCTCCCTGATCGTCTGAAAAGGAAAAAAACCAAACCATCACATCACTCCTACAGTTCTTCAGTGCTGGCAAAGCATTTCATAGACTGATACAAAGCTTGACCCATTTGGGGCCCCTCAGTGTCTGCACAAGTGACTCCCTCTGGCAAATCAAAGCACTTGAGAAAACGGCCAATTTGTGGCTACAGTGCAAAATTTACTATTAATCGTACTTGGTTTCAGTGCCATTACATCAAATGAGACTCTAAAATACCTCGCCATCCCCTCACCCAAACAGGTGGTGTACCCAAGAGCAGGCAGCCGGGCTGTAGACACGGCCAGGTGAGGTCATGTACGGACCGAGTTCAGCTCCACAGGTGAGTTATGAAGCTGCGCACCCTGAAACCTAGATTCATTGTACCTAGCTTTAGGTGTCTATCTGACATGCTGGGCTGTTGAGTTGCCTGAGACAGAAGGAGAGAGAGGGAAAGAGCAGCAGCGCAGTGGCAATTTCTTCTCTGCAATATGTGTCGCATGCTCTGGCAGGTATCTTTTCTCTTTCCTGTACAGAAAACTGCACAGGGAGGTGCCTAAGGCTGGGCAGGGTGAATTTTCACCCAAGTGTCTAATATTTTCCCTTCTAGGAAAGAACCGGGAAATCCACATGAGAACTGATGGCATGAGACCACATGACGGAGCCTGCCTTGGAGTGAAAACCAACTACAGAGGGCTTTGACTAAAAGTAACCTTGAATTTGACAGTGCTGAAACAACAGTGCTTTTACACAGGATGGAGCACCCTGCTGACTGTCGAGCCACCAACGGGCGGAATCACACCTGTGCTGAGGAGCAAGATGACCTGCTCGCAGCCCAGGCAGCTGACGCCACATTACAGTGCAGAGAAGGTAAGCCAGTGCGCTGAACACCGGGATGCCAGAGTAAAGACTCGCCTCATCACCGGGCTGCTGTCGCTTCCTTTGCATGAGCCCGAGTTGCTGCTGCTACTGGCTGAAGCAGCCCCGTAATTCTGACGGGTGGCAGCAGGACGCAGCTGGTTTTTGCACAGCGGTGACAAAGGGTCCTTTTCGCAGGAAGCAGGTGGGCTGGCTCTGGACTTGTCGGATAAGGATCCATTATTGCCACCATAAGGGCCATGGCTGGAGGGGAACCAAAACAGTTAAAAGTGTATTTTTTTTCCTTTCCCACTCTTTATTAAGAAAGATGCCCATGCGTGGAGGTTTGCTGTAAGACTGCCTTCGTGCTCCTCAGCAAGCAGCCTGAGGGATCACAGCGTGCACTGAACACAGGTTTTCTTTGAGCCACTGTTTTCTTCTGCCTTTGGCATACTGGGTGCTTCAGCTGCCGTTGTCAGCTTTTCATTTGCTTAGATACAGCTGGAACCCCGCTGCGAACAGGCAGGAATGGTATTAAAATAGACAAAAGCACAACCTCATCTTTCTTCCTTCCAGTTTCCCTCATACCTGTCTACCTTTCCTTTCCCACTCTTTAATAAATGATCCGTCACCTGTGTGCCTGAAAGCAATTGGTATCTGCGCTGCCCAGCAGCTGCCAAAGGGCTGGGGCGCTCTGAGGACAGCTTCTCGAGGCGTGTTCCTTGCTCGCTCACTTGGTTTGCCTTCCTGCACTACTGCACTGCTACCTTCATCCTCTCATGGAAGTTGTTCTTCTAAACTGGAATGAAGGGGCTGGGTTCAAAAAAATACAGAAAAAGTCAAATCCAGCCAGCAAAAGAGAAGCCTTGAGCATAAAAATTTAAATGCTGCAGAATTATGAAGCAAAATCTCTTCTCGAAATTTGTCTGACTTGCTTTCCTCCCATCTCTGAAAATGGAACAGTTCATAAGGAAGAGATGGTTGGGTGGCTGCTGCAAACCTTCACCACACCGCTGCGGTTTGGGTGATTTTACAACTATTTTACAATGAAGTGCAGGACTGTGGTTTGTGACAACATGGCAATGTTTCATAGCGAGTTAAGTCAAAGAGTGAAAAGAGAACATATTGCAAAGGAGACATCTCGTTCCAGTTGGTGCAGTGCAGCATCAACTCTTGTGTGAGGCAGAATTTGCACAGACTGTCCGTAACACAGCAATGCATTTGAAGGAGCATTATTACAGAGGATTTCTGTCCAATTACCTCGCTCAGTATGCTCCAATATAAAGTTAGATTTAAATGCACAATAATATATGAATCGATACATATAACCTTACTGCAAGTCAAGTGATTTTAGGGCTTCATATAATACTTAGTATTGTTTTTTTCCCCCAGGCAGTACCTTCACTTGTTAGACTTAATCTAGAGAGCGCTTAAGTAATGTTTACTTTTCTAACAGTCTCCCCACACAGATAGGAAGCTGCTCATTAAGCATCGTTCTGCAGATCTCTCTACACTGGGGCACACTGTGACCTCAGAGGTGTCTGTGTGACTTAAGCATACAGGTGTCCCGCTGCTGGTCCCAGTCTGCCTGCCAGCTCTTCCACGAAGGACAGGAAACCAGTCCTGCCAACGGGAACTCTTTCCACCTACTCCAAAAAATTTAACCAGTGGGGATTGCGTGGGCAGAGCACAAGGTGCTTTTTTTTTTTCCCTATCTTGCATTACAGTTCTCGTCAGTGTAAAAGTGCTGCCTGAGAGCACAGCGTTACCCAAATTGTTTGAAAACTCACAATACTGATATTGTCTGTCTTAGCTGCAAGGCCTTACGGAGTGGTGTGTCTGCACTAGCAAGGCTTGCACCATTCAGGAAACATTGCTTTGCTTACTGGCGAGAAAAAAGAGATCTTTTGCTCCCAGCAGCAGACATATGGACTTCAGGTGCTGAAATAGTGGCCATGCTGCCTGAAGAGCTAAAAATCAGCTTTGCTGCCTGGAAAGGAAAAGGGGAGAGTAAAAACACGATGGAAATTATAACTCAAAATAAGAGTTTTCAAAATAACAATGAATCACAAGCATCCTTCGTCTGTCCTGTCTCAATTTTAGGCATTGCATGAATTTTCAAACATCCCTGAGGACAAGCGCTGGGTTTGTTCCAGATTTGCAACAGTTCTTCAGAACTGGCACTTCAACAAGAGCAGAAGAAACACTGGAACACAAAACCCTCATGCTACAGAAGCCGTTTTAGGACGTGGCTGGGAACGTTTGTTGTGACAACCTGTTTGCTTTCTCACAGCCATCAATACGTGAAGGAGGCTGCTCACGTGGCTCCTTCAGGAGCACAGTGATTAGGAGCACACAGCTGTAACCGTAGATTTCTGTTGCTTTAAACCATGTGAAAACATGACGCGCTGGGAGGAAAGCTGCTTCTCTTTAGGTTTCTGAGATGACGTACGCTTATGTGACTGTGTCTACAAATGTGTATAGGCTAACAGGGTCTATGTACATGTGTATATGTACAGACATAGGTTGTCATGGGACACAGAAGCATAGCAAGGCAGTTACAATAGCCTTAAAATAATCCAATAATCCCGCATGGTGCGCAAGTGCTTCTCGGCTGTTAAGCCATCTATCGGAGTACTGACTTTCTACGGATCACAGCTTTATTTCCCAAGCTCTGGCACATATAAGGACAACTGCTCTCATTTTGCTAAGGCCAGTAGTAGGTAGATGTACTAAGAAAGTCTCATCATCTGGAAAGCATCCTAACTTTAGGGTGGGTTTTTTCCCAGTCTGTCACTCAAATGGCAAATGCCCCAAGCCAGAGCCAGGTCTCACACTGCAGAGCCACAATAGCGTACGATGACTTTATCCGAGGGGATGGAAATAACTTTCCAACACCCTTTACACAGCTGGTCAGGGGGGAGCATCTCTCACCTGAGAATTTCCGGGCACCGTCCCAGGCACAGACACCCCCGTCGGCGGCTGCAGACTTACCACGAACCCCATTTTTGCTGTCTTTTCCGCGAGGGGGGGATGCAGCTGCAGCTACCATCATCCCCACCGGGGCAGAGGAACCATCAGGTGCACAACCTCTCTTAAACTTGGCAGAGCTGATGGCGACGTGCATGTCTTGCACCCCTGAGCACCCTGGGCTGGGAAAAGGCCTCGTCAGAGCACGTCTTCACAGCCTTAAAGAGGATGAGACTTCCAGCAACCATCCTCACCATTCGGCAACTCTTAGCAACCCGTCTTAGGATTAGATGTGTTCGGATTTAGCTTCATTTCTCTTCAAACCTTTAACTCACAGCTACATCTCCAGTTGCAATCCTTAACAGCATAAGCAGCGTATTTCCCAGAAACACTAATGCTGCTTCTTTTCCTTTTAACATGGGCTTCTTCTAGCAAGATTGTTTTTGTACACCACAAGCAAACAAGGAAAAAACCCACACTGCTCACGTGCACTGACAAACATAAGAAAAAGAAGCAGCAAAGAAACGTTGAAGTCTGCTTTAGCATTTCGGGCTTTTCTTCAGATAACGCCCTTAGAAACGACCCCTTTCAAGGGCAAAGTCTCCCAGGGGGAAACGTACTCAATTCACAGTGTCAGGCCCATAGCTGACTGTGGGTTTGGTTCCAGCCCCTGGCCTTTGGCTTACTACTCATTTGATTTACTACTACTATACATGAGACTCTCACCTCGGACCCCTCTGCAGCAAACCCCCAAATCTGTTATTTGCATAATTCCACTTTGAACATCATAAGATGTCAGAGATGAGGAAACAGGGGATGTAAAGGAAAACAGAAAAGGAAACAATCTGTTGATTCTTGAGGAAACATTGCTCAGAAACCCCTTCAAATCCCAGGATTCTCATCAGAAAGGCATTCATAACCTGGAGGAATTCAAAAAAAGGTCAACAATAATGATAACAACAGGATTACAGGGCACTGTTTGTGAAGGGAATGCATTTTGTGTATTCTACGATAGAAAGAAATACTGGCAACACTGTTTATCCCGGGGAGGAGGAACACAGCTGGAAACCTGTAAAGAAAAGCACATAGCAGTAACACCACAGGATTCTGGCTGCCATGCATGTTATTTCATGACAAATCACTTGGAGCTAAAAGGTGACTTGGCTGGCACGGGTCTCACCCTGTCCAGTAGCCCAGGCGCTCCCTGCAAAAGTCCCATCTCCGCATCCCTCGCTCACTCAGATTTGCAGTTAGAGCCGTGGCGCTCTCATGGACCAAGCGCAAGGCTAAGCTCAAGGCTGCAGGCATCCCAAGATGAGAATCTCCCTTTAACAGCGGGCTCCCCATTTTCTGTAAGCCTGGAGCAGTATCAGGACAATGCACGGGCCAGAGAGAGAGAGAAAGCAGTTATGGTGTGTGTGCTGGGAACTCGCCTTCAAACCCCCAATAAACCAGCTCCTGAATTAGACCAAGCGGAACAGCTTCCCTGGGAGCAGACTCCCTGCCTCCCCTCTACCTGCCCAGCAGCCTGCTATTAGGGCACTCTTCTCCTTTGTGCTCAAGGCCATCCTCCAGAAGAGGCAAACAGATCTAAATCTAAGTTTCTTTTCCATTTACTGAACTATAGGAACGTGTATCGCCTGTTATATCTTTTTCTTTTTTTTTTTTTTCCTTTGTGAGGAAGGAGAGAACTACCGAACTGCAGAAGACTTGTGCCCGAGACCCTGCACTGCAGGTGGGCTGTGCCACCAGCCCAGAGCTGAGCAGGTCATTATTTAGGACAGATGGGATTCAGGCTTTTGCCTTTTACTTGCCCATTCCTCCTTTGTAACTTGCTGACTTCTTTTTGGGATCCTCCATTTGCGCTGTGACGCCTGGCCGCTTGCTGCAGCCTGAGAGTCTTCTGAACAAAAGGAGATACATCTCCTGAGAGGCCAACCACTACTTGCCTACATCTCTACTATGCAATACCAACAATTATTGTTGATTGTATCAGGTATCAGGTAGACCTGATGAGGAACACAAGAGACTGGAGTGCGATTCGTCTGACTAAACATGGATGTCTCTAATGCAGACACCCTTGTCTGAGCCAACCTTGGTCCCATCTGTAGGCAATGGAGAGTTAGTCAGTGTAACCAGTGAGTTCAAGGTCCTGTTCATCTCATCCTACAGTAAATGCTTATACAGTTGGTCAGAAAGACCGCGCACTAGATTCCCTGATTTTCTTCATTATATCTCCTTTAAAACAAAACAGGACCTTAGTCCACTTGGGCAGGCGCAGACGATTACAACCACATTACAGATACACAGCTGAGGTCAGATGAATTACTGTCCATCTCCGCTCTATCCAATTTGACTCCAGACCATGACTTTGTGTCTCCCTCACCTCCGAAACAGCTCCCGTAACCCCCAGAAGAAGGGAAATGGCAGATTCACCTGTTCAAGCTGTTCCACTTCCTGTGAGCAATGGGACCAGTCACTGGGTCAGAACAAGAGAGCCAGTCGCCACCCGCAGCCCAGAGCTCCTGAAGGTCACCAAAGAAGACCTGTAGGTTCAAATTTCACCTCTTCTGACTCCAAATACCGAGGGATTGATGCCAGACAGGAGCTCCAATGG
Organism: Grus americana; assembly: GCF_028858705.1. Taxonomy (NCBI): domain Eukaryota; kingdom Metazoa; phylum Chordata; class Aves; order Gruiformes; family Gruidae; genus Grus; species Grus americana. The sequence goes on along the minus strand of NC_072859.1, from coordinate 682,757 downwards.
CATCTACCGGCTGCACTGGGTCTGTTGACCCAGCTGGGAGGAACCGTTCAAAAACTGCTGCAGGGACCCATACATTCTGAAGCATGTGGGGCGTGGGGGGGCGTGGGGGTGGGCTGTGCTATGCAAATGACGAACCCCCCCAACAGCCGCTTCCACCCCACCGCCACCCACCAGCCCTCACAGCGCTGGTCGCCTTCCAGACCTCACAGCACCCACTGCTACAACACACCAAACCTTCGCAGGGTGACGCCCCTCCATGCTCAACTCTAGGACGCAAGCTGTGAGGAGAGCATCGGCTTGAACCTGGACACGGCATCCTCGCTCCTGGAGGGCGAGATGTGCAAGTTCACCTTCCTCTGAAAGGGGGAAAAATAACAGTAGAAACCCTCAACCTGAAACAACAATAGCTTCAACTCATTTAAACCAGACACACAACAGGGTTCCGTCATCCTAGTTTTTAAGAACAAAAATACACGCTTTAGACAATTACGACTAATTGGGAGAAATCACACTAGGTAATCTGAATGCCACTTTCAAGAGGGTTTAATATTTAAGCAAGCTGGGAGGGGATTTTGTCAGCCAGGAATCCATCAGCAAGAGCTTGAATCTTTAAGGGAACCAAGTTTTCTAACATGGAATGGCTATTTTTAGCTATAAAACCATTTACTCTAAGCAGGAGAAGGTTAGTCCCTGTATACTACCACTCAGCTATTCACACACAGCTCCCTTTTTAAAAAAAAAACAACCCCCAAACCCAGGTGCCACTAAGGAGTATTTTGGGTGGAAGGCAAAGGTGGGTAATCCTTCCAGAAGTATAGGCAGCTCAAAGCAATTGTCCTCCTGTCCCACGGAGAGCATCCCAAAAGAAGACTGAGGTCCCCACACAGCCCAAAGCAAAACATGATGCTGTGGGCAAATCCCAGTCCTCAGCACTTGAATGGTTTCAGAGAAAAAAAATGGACAAGAACAAGAGCCCCACTTGAGGCTCCACAAAGCCGGACTTAACACACAGCGTGGGAAAACCACAGCCAGTAGATGAACTCAAAGCCTCAGCTCTCACAGCCTCAGTGCTGAGAGCAGCTTCCCTATGCCAAGCGCAGGGATGGAGAAAGAGCTTGTCAAGAGCAACAAGTCCTTTCCAAGGGCTCCACACAGCTGGCACCATGGGAGGGTGCCTTAAGCAAGCTGCTTGTCAGGGACAAGGTCCAGGAGGAGGCTCTTCCATAAATGCCGTTCTCAAGTCGAGTTCCTTGAGAACATGACCTTGCTGCTCGCTCTCTTCCCCTGCAGAGGCTGAACTAGCTGCTCAGGCCATCTCCATTTTCCAGAGAGTCCAAGTCCAGCAGTTTGTAAGCGTGCCAGGTCCTGATGCCTCTCCTGGATGGACCCTTCCCCTGACTCCAGCCCTGAGTCTCCTCAGCTCGCCCAGCTCTGCCTCTGTGCTGCAGAAGACCTTTCCTCAGACGCAGTCCACCCCAGGAGAAAACACAGAACCCAAACCGGGAAGGCATTTTGGGTGAGCGCTTCCAGCAGCCCGGCAGCCCCTCACATCCATTGTCCCTTGGCACGGAGGAGGCAGCGCAGACCTCAGCTCACCAGGCAGGAGTGGCGAGGAGATGCAGCCTGAAATCTCAGCCCACGGCAGTGTTGAGAAATTCTTTGACCAAACAATGATTAGCTTTGAATTTAAGAGGGCCTATGAGTAATTAATGTGTACGGAGAAGATATCCTACCCTTGAGAACAGAAACATCCCGGCAGGATTGCCCAAAACAGCATTGATAAGGAAGAACAGCTTGGCCGGACAAGAGAGTTGGGAAACGTCCAAGGAGAAGAAACTGTCCTCAAAGGCTTGTGACCATAACAGGGACAAAGGAGTGGGGGGCTAACTCCCCAAACGACCACCGGCGACCACCCGAGACCCCCGCGCACACAGAGTGCAGTTTTGCAACGCCAGCATTATGTAAATGTAGTAGATAGGCGGAGAGGTGGAGACTTCTCGGAAAATGTCTGAATATTCATGTCTTAAGGTATATAAAGGATGAACGTTTGTTTTAGGGTATGCACGACAGGCGAGGCTATCCCCCGTGCATCCGGCACCAAATAAAGCAATGCCTGCTTCCTCATATAAAACTGGAGTATTGGAGAGTTTATTATCCCATATTTGGTGACAGTTTCTGGCAACCCAGGTGGGACCCTGTCTCTGAGACTTCTCGGACGATTGGATGGTAAGATCTCCGGCGCGCACTGAGCATTTTCAGGGAGATTGCTGATCCTCTGATCCGTGGAGGTCCAGCACACGGCCCCTGCGAGTGGTAAGGCATTGCTTTTCTTTATATTTAAGGGTAGAAAAACCCTTGCAGGATTAGGTTATGAAATTCCAGTAAAGGGTTTAATATACGCTAATACGGGGACGCTCGGAGTATACTCACGTGATAAAAGGGAAAATTGCTCCTCTAGGATGTATATTGAAACATTGGAGAGAGGTGGGGGGAGATCCTCTCACTCAGAGGCAGCTTGTCGAATATTGTCAACACTGGTGGTCGATGTATAAATTAGAAAGTGGAGAAAAATGACCTAGAGATGGCAGTCTAATGTCTAATACTATGCTTCAATTAATGTTATTTTGCAGAAGGGAGGGGAAATGGGATGAAGTTCCCTATGTTGATTTATTCTTTGCTTTACGAGATCATCCTGAATGGAGCAGGGAATGTAAATTAACACCGAGAGATCCTTTGGTTCTGGCCTTGGAAGAAGATAATCAGAAACTCTCTAAGCATTGTTGTTTGGCGTGTAGTATCAGTAAATGGTGCGTCAAATACGGAGGACCGGACGAGGAGGTGGAAATGTTGGTTGCGTCCCAGGGAAAGCACAGAAGGAATCAAAAGGGGGGAGGAAGATGTTTCTGATGAAGGGGAATCTTTTGCTGGAAGTGAGGAATTCAGTGCCGTTGCAGGGAGAACGAAGGGAGGGTTGGGAGGTCGAGTTGCGAAGCTCCGCTGCGACAGGCAGTAGGGGCAGAGGGACCAGTGACCGTTAAAGTACCTTTCTCAGTGACTGATTTATGCTCGTGGAAAAAGTTGGCAGGTACGTGTAGCGAAGATCCTGAAAAGGAGGGAGATGCCTTGCAGTTAGCATTTATCTTTTGTGGAACAGGCATCTCTGGATATTTGAAGAAAGTTACAAAAGCTAGAGGGAGAGGATTCAAGGAATTTGAGCAAGTTGTTAGAAAGGGCCAGGAAAGTGTATAATAACCGAGAAGCGCTTAAAGAGAATCGGGAAAGGGAAATAGTTGCTGCATTGATGAATCCTGGGAGAGGAGCTCCCAGAGGAAGAGGAGAAAGGGGAAGAGGTAGAGAGGGAATGGGAAGAGGAGTATCTGCTCAGTTGGGTCCAAATCAGTGTGCAATTTGCAGACAGGACGGACACTGGAAAAGAGAATGGCCCCAAGGGAGAGGCGGAGAGTCCGGATTGAGGCCAGAACAGGCTCAAATAGCCACCAGGCTTCTTGCCCTAGATGGAGATACTGATCAATGATGGGGACCGGGGGAAGTCTCAAAAGAAGCCCCAACAGAACCCCTGGTCACAATAATGTTGGGGAATGAGGAAATAGATTTTCTGGTAGATACTGGAGCAGCCTACTCAGTAATTAATACTGGTAAAGGGAAACTAAGTCAAGAGAATGCGGTCATTGTTGGTGCTACAGGGCAAAAGAAAAGGAGACCATTCTTTCAACCACTAGATTTTAATATTGGGAAACAGCGAGTAACCCATCAGTTTTTATATCTGCCAGAGCGCCCTGTCCCCTTGCTGGGAAGAGACCTCCTCACAAAGTCGGAGCACAAATAACTTTCGAAAGAGGAAGGATCTGTGTAAAATACCTGAATCTAAATCTTCAGATGCTCAAGTTTATATGTTACAGGACCCAGTTCAAACGGAACCGGAAATCCCACAGGAAACAGAGAACACAGTAGTCCCATTGGTATGGGCCAGTGGAACTCCGGGAAGGTTGCAAGCCGCGGAACCGGTAAAGATTCGGTTAAAGCCGGGAGCTAAACCGGTAAGGCAGAAACAATACCCTTAGCGGTTAGAGGCTAGAGTAGGGTTAGAGATGTTGATAAATAATTTTAAAACACGTGGGCTATTGGTTGAATGCCAGTCAGCGTTTAACACTCCGATCCTGCCAGTAAAGAAACCTCATTCAAATGAGTACTGTTTGGTACAAGACCTGAGAGATGTCAATCAAACTGTAAAAAAAAATCCATCCAGTGGTGGCTAACCCATATACACTACTTACAACAGTTAAGGAAACGGACACGTGGTTTACAGTTCTGAACTTAAAGGATGCTTTCTTTTGCATACCCTTGGACAAAGGGAGTCAGGAACTTCAAATGGGAAAGCCCCACAACAGGGCGAAAAATTCAATTGGCCTGGACAGTTCTTCCCCAGGGGTTTAAAAATAGCCCCACTCTGTTTGGGAATCAATTAGCCAAAGAGTTAGAAGAATGAAAGCAACGTAATGAGGACTCTATTTTATTGCAATATGTGGATGATGTGTTAATTGCGGCCGAGTCACCTGATAAGTGTACGGAAATCACTATAAGCCTTTTAAATTTCTTGAGACAAACTGAATATCGAGTGTCTAAAAAAAAAGCTCAACTAGTAAAACAACAAGTATTATATTTAGGGTTCACTCTTTCCCAAGGATTGCGGAGCCTGGGGACAGAGAGGAAGGAAGCTATGTGTCAAACACCAGAACTGACTTCGACAAGGGAACTGTGGGCTTTTCTGGGAATGGCGGGGTGGTGCAGGTTATGGATAATGGACTATGGATTAATAGTACAACCTCTTTACAAGGCATTGAAAGAATCAGGAGACATCTTGGTCTGGACCCTGCAGTGTTGTTGAGCCTTTGAGTCACTTAAAAGAACCTTAATGATGGCCCCAGCTCTAGGATTACCAAATCTAACTAAACCTTTTGAATTGTTCGTTCATGCAAGGTTTCACCTGGCTCTGGGAGTCCTTGCCCAGTGTTTGGCATCCTGGAAGAGACTGGTGGGATACTTTTCCAAACAGCTGGACAATGTGAGTAAAGGCTGGCCGTCCTGCCTCCGGGCTGTAGCGGCAATGGTATTGCTGATTCAAGACGCCCGGAAGTTCGCTATGGGGTAACGGATGACCATGTACGTGCCCCATATGCTGACAGCAGTACTGGAGCAAAAGGAAATCACTGGTTATCACTGAGCAGAACGATGAAATATCAAGCCATCTTATTGGAGATGCGTGATGTGAACTTAAAGGTAACATCTATGCTTAATCCTGCATTATTACTATCCACCTTTTTGGAAGATAGTGGGGAAATAGAATGTGACTGTTTGCAAACAATCGAACAGGCCTACTCTAGCCGAGAGGACCTGAAGGATACCCCACTTGAACGCCCTGACTGGGAATTATATACAGATGGAAGCAGTTACATGAAAAAGGAAGACGGTTGGCAGGTTATGCGGTGCTTTTACAGGAAAAGGTGATTGAAGCAAAGGCTCTTCCACCCAACACCTCAGCACAGAAGGTGGAATTAGTGGCACTAGAAAGGGCATTAACGCTCTCTCAAGGAAAGCAAGTAAATATTTGAACAGACCCCAAGTATGCCTTCGGAGTGGTGCACGCTCATGGAGCTATTTGGAAAAAGAGAGGTCTATTGTCAGCTCAAGGGTCCCCCATTAAACATGGAGGCAAAGCTCTTGGAGCGTGTCCAATTAGCGGCGGAGGTCGCAGTGATGCACTGTAAGGCTCATCAATTCGGAGATACCAAAAATCAATGTGGGCAACAGGTTGGCAGATCAGGCAGCTAAGGAAGCAGCTAAGGGGGGGGCATCTTTTGATTATCCCTAACAAACACATTAACCTTCCCAAGGATAGGCCGCAATATCAGGCAAAATTTTAGACAGCCACCTATGGGAGTCGTTAGAAAAGGGAACAGTCCAGGAGATTACTGGCAAATAGATTTTCTCCGAATTGCCCCGTCAGAGTGGTTACTGATATTTATCAGTGCTAGCGGATGCCTTTTCTGGATGGCCAGAGGCTTTTCCGTGTTGCACCAACAAGGCTAGAGAAGTAGTAAAGGTATTAATGAAAGAAATAATTCCCAGATTTGGAGTACCAATAGGAATGTCCTTGGATAGGGGTTCCCACTTTGTGGCTGAAATCCTTCAAAATTTGGCTTGTATATTGGGAATACAGTAGGACCTGCACACTCCATGGAGGCCACAATCTAGTGGAAAGGTGGAAAGAATGAATCAGTTTGAAGAGACAGACAAGCAAAATGTGTCAAGAAAATAAATTCAAATGGCCCCAGGCCCTTCCACTAGCTTTGTTGAAAGAAACTTAGTCCAGGAAAACCTTATCAAGTGGTAAACTATCCTGGAGATTGGCAGGTCAAAGGAAATCAGGATTTAAAGGAATATGTGATGAGAATGGGAAAGATCCTTTCCTCGCTACATAGATACATGGTTCTTTACTTCACCTCTGGGTTTGGATACACAGGTTCATCCTTACCAGCCTGGAGACTGGGTCTATATCAAGGTCTGGAATGAGGAACCCCTTCAGCAAAGATGGAAAGGACCTTATCAAGTGATATTAACTACTTTTGCTGCTGCTAAGGTTGCAGGGAAGGAGTCCTGGATGCATTATACTTGAGTAAAACCAGCATCAGAGCCAAAAGAACCTCAGTGGAAGGTCACCTCATCAGATAGAGATCCTCCGAATAAAAATTCAAAAATCAACCTGAAAATTAACCAGTAAGCTGTAAGTGTTTTGGTTGGAATAGCCATGATGTTAACTAACTGTTGAACTAACCAGGGCACAAATCACGACAACTTTTATGAGGAGACGAAAATACGATTGGCTAAAGAGCTTAATGTGACAAATTGCTGGATATGCTCGCAGACAATGTTGGGAGGAACAGGGTTGCCTTTTAGCCCGATCCCTTGACAATGGCCAGAATATTGTATTTTGCTAAATTGGTCTAACCAAACAAAGCTAGAACAAGAGAATGTTATTTCAGCAGCAGAGTTAGCAGTCAATTGTACAACAAAGAAAAACCATAGTGCCATCCCGTATGGGTTACCTAAGCAAACCTTTGAGCCTAAGGTGAATTAGACAGACAGACTGACCTCATGCCATCAAATTAGGGCATACAAAAGATGGATTCCTTTGTTACAAAGCAGCCAAAGGTGATACAATTGGTGGTGGCTACTCTGGTGGCTTTAGTGCAGGTAACAGTAAATGTAAATTTTGTCTTACACCCACTCAAAGTGTTACTGTGCCACTCACTTTTTCAAATGGTACAACAGGAGGAAATCTTTCTTTTTGGCAGTCTCCCATTACTTGTGAAATGTGGAAAAATGGAACTAAACCTTGGGAAGGAGGATTTAATGGTACATATTGGATTTGTGGAAAAAGGCGTACCGATGGTTACCTGGGGGATGGTACGTATCCTGTTATTTAGGTTTGTTAATGCCCCCAGTTCAAGTACCACAACAACTTCCATCAGGGTGACCACATTGGAAAAGAGAGATAAAAGTGGAAAACAGACTTATTGCAACAGAAGGGGAAAAATTTTTCTATACGCTATGCCCCATGTGTGCAGCTGTGACCTATGGAACTAAGATAAATCAACTGAGCAATTTGTTAAAGGAAGTAGCTAACGAAACCATTAAGGTATTGAACAGCACATCTTATGAAATGGCCTAAAATAGAATGGTGAGTCTACAAAATCATATGGCCCTAGATTATCTGTTAGCTAGTCAAGGAGGAATTTGCGCTCTTATAGGACAAGAATGTTATACACACATAGATGATGGATTTGAGACCCAACAGAAAGGAATCAATTTGATTGAGAAGGCAGTGGAAGGGGAGGGGGGGGAAACTGTTTTCCAACTCGTAGTGGAATTGGTTAACCTCATGGCTACCAAACTTAACATGGCTGAAGGAATTATTTGTAGTGACCATAGATACAGTTGTTATATGTATGTTATGTTGTATCATGATTCAATGTTTACCCTTATATCACATCATGTGTACCTGAAAATCGAAAATGATATTATCAAAATTATGCAATCTAGGTGACACTCCCAAAGAGCTCTTACTTTGGAAGTCTCAAAGGGGGGAAATGTTGAGAAATTCTTTGACCAAACAATGATTAGCTTTGAATTTAAGAGGGCCTATGAGTAATTAATGTGTACGGAGAAGATATCCTACCCTTGAGAACAGAAACATCCCGGCAGGATTGCCCAAAACAGCGTTGATAAGGAAGAACAGCTTGGCCGGACAAGAGAGTTGGGAAACGTCCAAGGAGAAGAAACTGTCCTCAAAGGCTTGTGACCATAACAGGGACAAAGGAGTGGGGGGCTAACTCCCCAAACGACCACCGGCGACCACCCGAGACCCCCGCGCACGCAGAGTGCAGTTTTGCAACGCCAGCATTATGTAAATGTAGTAGATAGGTGGAAAGGCAGAGATTTCTCGGAAAATGTCTGAATATTCATGTCTTAAGGTATATAAAGGATGAACGTTTGTTTTAGGGTATGCACGACAGGCGAGGCTATCCCCCGTGCATCTGGCACCAAATAAAGCAATGCCTGCTTTCTAATACTAAAACGGAGTATTGGAGAGTTTATTATCCCATATTCAGTGACAGCAGGGGCTGGACCAGGCGGCCTGTCGAGGTCCCTTCCGACCCACACCAAGACCAGACCCGTGGGGCCCCACGCAGGCGGCGGCACAGCCCACGCCGCGGCCGCCCGGCTCCGGGGCGCGAAGCGAACGAGGCCGCCGGTCCCGCCGCCCCGCCCCGCCCCGCCCCGGGTGGACACCGGCGCCGGCTCCCCCCTCACCTCCGTGGCGCCGAGCCGCGCCCGCACCTCCCGCGCCAGGAAGGGCTCCAGCCCGCCGCCCGCCGTGCAGAAGTACCGCCCGCCCTCCGGCGCCATCCCGGCTCGCCCCGCCGCCCTCAGCGCGGGCCGGGGGGCCTGGCGGGACCGGCCCTCCTCGGCGGGGCCCCTCCGCGGGGGCGGCTCTCCCGCGCTGAGCCCGCCCTGGGAGCGGGTCGGCGGGGCAGAGCGATGGCCGCCGCTGCCGCCTGCCTCGGCACCAGAGCACCTTATGTCCCAGCACCTGGTCCGGACCGTGTGTGTACACTCGCGGGGCAAATCTTCGCCTGCCCGCACGGGACCGCTTCACCACTGAGCGCGGTTATCACCGTGACGGGAGGGGACGCCCTGAGGGACCGTCAGTGCGGGCGGGGAGGTGAAGCGCTGCCGCGCAGCTCTCGCTCCTCCTGTTTCGGCAGAAGACCGCGCCACCGCTCCTGACGGGGCTGGTGGGGAGAGGAGGATGGCTGTGGCGCAGAAGCGGTGTCTGCATCCGCAGCATCTGGGAGGAAAACCTGTAGGCCCCCCCGGGAGGGATTCAGCACCCACGGCCCAGGGGGAAGCGCCGGGAGGGCAGCTGGGAGCCAGCGGCTCCCCCCCACGGGCGACCAGCTCTGCCGCAGGGTGCGCAGGAGCTTTTATCTCCAAACGACTCAGTTCTCATCCCCCCTTCCTGCTTATTTACAGGAGACAGAGGCAGAGTGACATCAGGAACACTGATGCCACGAGTCCTGTGTAGTCCAGTCTTTGGGTGGGCCCGAGAGGAAACACTCCAGAAGCAGGAGTGGAAAACTGACAGCTGCCTCTCACCAGGCAACACGCTTACCTTAGCAAGCAGGAGAGCAGCTGCCAGGGCAGTCGGGCTGCGCAGCGATCTCAGCAGAAATCCCTCACTTCCAAGGAGCCTTCACCCAGCTGGGCATCAACGCAGAGCAGCTGCGTGCTCATGTGAGGGCCTGGGGATGGAACAATTTCGCAAGAGTACCTAAAATCCTCTTTGGCCACACCACAGAGTTTTCCTCAAAGAGCTGCACATTCAACAAGGCGAGTCTCTCTTTCCGGAATCGCCATTTCAGCATGAAGCTTACCAGCAGCTGATGGACACCCACCGAGCAATACAGGTGGACGCACCTGCCTTTGCCCGTCGCCACAGCATTTCCTTACAAGAGGAGGTTCTTGGTAGGATACTAGTTGAACATAACTCCCCTGCCAGTTCCCACAATCCTGCTCTTTGGTTCCCTATATCCCTGCTGCATTGCCCGGTTGGCTGTGGCAAAGTTGGACGAAGTTAAAACATTGGGTGCAGCATTGGATAACTGTGGGAGGAGGATCAGTCAGTGTGTTCGAGATCTGGATTGCAGCCTGAATGAGGGGAACATGTATTGCAAATCCAAGAGGACGTTGACTTTATATTGTCTTTCATTGCTTTGATGCTATATTTTTATGGTGAAGTCCACCATAAGGACCAGGGCTTGTGAATGTGAGGCTGCTCCTATCTGCCTATAGATGGCCTTATCTGCTCGGTCTCCCTGGTCAGGTGGCCTGTAGCAGACCCTCGCTATGATGTCCCCTGCCCCAGCACTCCTTTTAATCCTGACCCGTAAGCTCTTGGTTGGCTCCTCATCCATCCCCAGGTGGAGCTCCATGCACTCCATCCGGCTGGTCATTGATGTAGAGGGTGACACCCCCTCCTTGTCTGCCCTGTCTGGCCTTCCTAAAGAGCCTGTATCCTTCCATCCCAACACTCCAGTCATAGGACCTATCCCACCACGTCTCTGTAATGCCAATAAGGTCATAGCCTTGCAGGCGCGCACACGTCTCCAACTCCTCTTGTTTATTCCCCATGCTACGTGCATTCACGTAGAGGCATTTCAGTTTTGTTCCCGATGAGGCTGACTTATTGGCTGGAGCGGCTGGAATTCTTTTGATGTATTCTCCCAGTGTCTCCCTGTTGGTTCCCATTGCATCTGGAGCCCCTGGCTCATGTCCTCTAGGCTTCGAGCATGCTGCAGTGTGTCCAGCACGTCTCTGAGCAATACGCTGAGGGCCCTCACCAGCACCCTGTCCCTCCAACATGTTGGACACGTCGTCCCACAACATGTCGCAGGCAAGCCTGATGTTATCCCCCTCCCCCTTTGAGCCTAGTTTAAAGCTCTGTCGATGAGCCTCGCTAGTTCCTGGGCAAAGATCCTCTTCCCTCTTTGAGAGAGGTGAATCCTATCAGAGTTCATCAAGCCTGGTGCCGTATAGGCCGTCCCATTGTCAAAGAACTCAAAGTTGTGGCGTTGACACCAGCCACAGAGCCACGTGTTTATGGACTGGGTCCGCCTGTTCCTCCCAACATTGCTGCCCTCAACTGGAAGGAGGGAGGAGAATATTACCTACGGTCCCAAATCCTTCAGTGACTATCCCAAGAGCCTGAAGTCCCTTTTGATCGCTTTTGCATTACATGTCTCTGCTTCATCCCCACCCACATGGAGGAGCAGCAGTGGGTAATAGTCAGAGGGCCGTACCAGGCTGGGGAGTTTCCTCATAATGTCCTTAACGCGGGCCCCCGGGAGGCAGCAGGCTTCTCTGAGGGGAGGGTCTGCCCTGCATAATGGGCCCGCTGTACCCCTCAGAAGGGAGTCCCCTACAACTATAAGCCACCTTTTCTTCTTCGTGGGGGTGGTCACAACACGAGGTGCGGGCCTTTCTGGCCTAGGCGCTACCTCTGGTGTAGCTCGACTACCATCCATATCCTCCCTTGAGTGGCCTTCCACAGCCAGAGCCTCCTACCTGTTGTACAGGGGTACGTGGCAAGGCAAGGTGGGCGAGGAGGAGAAGGTTTGCCTGCCACGCCGAGTGGGGACTTGCTTCCATTCACTCCTCCCTTTGAGGCTACTGCCTTCTGCCTGGCAAGGGGAGGATCCAGGGTCCCCTTCACCTTGGTTTTGGTCTGTTAGTTGTCCCTGCTTCTGTCTCAAGTTGGTGAATATAGCTCAAAATGGGGGGGGGGAAGCCAACCACAACCCATCGATGGATAAAAAGAAGGGACTAAAATGCTTTCAGCTACCGTAAGTGAAAACCACTGGATTTGCAGCTTGCTATGCATTACACTGCGCTCTTGCTTTTCTTAAGCTGGAGGTCTTGCCCTTGTCCGTGATAAGGTTGCTGGGCCACTGCAAACTTGCACTCACTTTGTCAGATGGTTTTCAGCTGAAGTGAGACACAACTGATGTGGTTTTATGCTCTTGTATCTTACATATTGACAAAAATGCTGCACGGCAAGTGCATGTTTTCCCGAGTTTAGGGAGTTTTATTGAGAATTAGACATGGTCTAGTGTGGTATTACTGGATCTCTGTATTCTACTTCCCCCATTCAGAGCTGGAGTATTACAATGAAAACGGGGAATATATTAGGTGTTACCAAAGTGTTTCTCAGCATCTCAAATGGCTACTGCAGTAAATTATTTCTATAACTTTTCTCCTGTCCCCATAGCAAAATGTGTGCACAGAAATGATTCATGTTTTAACTGTATAGATTTAGATCTCAAGATTTCATACTTAATTTTTATTCTTATTTTTCTTTTGATAGGAAATCCTGAGGTAACATACAATTTTACAGTCTTAGGATGCTCTAAAGCAAATATTGCAAGCGTGGCTGTCTTTTTTAATAAATTTTTCTTTGGACCAGTGATTTTCTTGCTGAGAGAACAAATATTTTGCACGTGTTCTCTTGAAGCTTGGAAGGAACACGGTTAAAACTGCATCTGAGGTCTTATTTATTAAAATTAAAAACATTATAACTAAATGATTATAATTAAAATTATCAAGATTTGATAATGAAGCAAGCTGGGCTGTGTGCATCTCTAAAGCCCTTCTTACTTGCAATCTAACTCTTGCAGGCTTTCTATTGTAGCCGTGCCTTTCACAAGAATGCCTTCCTTACCCGAACGGTGGATCCTGTGTGTACGGCTCAGGGCAGGTCATCAGCCAAGCGTGACTACGGATGGCAAAGTGCTTCTCTTGTAAACGTGTAAAACTTCCACGTGGAAGTGAAATTTAGCGTGTCAAATTCAACTCCTCTTGCTAAGTAAGGAGCAGGGAACAATGGATGTTCCGTGCACGGGGGAGAGAAGGGCAATTGTTAATTGAAGTGCTGTTCGTATTTCCTAGGGGTTTTTTTTCCCCCTCTCTTCTTGCCTGGCTCGCTTAGTTCTCTTGAGGGCAAAGCTTGTAGAGGGTTGGGCTCAGCAAGTTCACACCTGAGGCAGTCATAGTGAGCCGTGCGAGGTTGCACAGCCAGACAGGGCTCCATTAACTTTTATTTCATGCTCTTTGGCACGACTGCACTCTTAAGCACAGCAGGATTAATTTCCATGCAAGTGTATTTAGACTCCACCAGCCAAGAAAGGAAGGGTACCATCTCCATGGCACTTGACATGTTTAGTGTTTAACATCTTTATTCTAACTGCTACCAGAAGGGTTGCAAGTTGTCTGTAGAGAATGTGCTCTGTGTTCTGAGAAATCATCTAAGGCTAATTACCAGGGAAACGGTTGTAAGGGAGGAAGCAAAAAAAAACCCCAACAAAAAACCCAAGTCTGAGCTATGCTGTCAGTAAATTGTCATTCCTGAATGACCTCACTACATTGTTGCTACCTAGGTGAATGACCTGCTGTGGCTATGGACTGTGCAGGGCCGGCTCTGGTTTGGGCACCGCTTTCTCTCCCCTCTCCTGCTGCCGCCAGGCGGGCGCTGCCTCCCTCCGGCAGCGGGTGCTCGCGCGGCTTCGGGAAGGCTCGGGCGGGAACGGCCGGCGCGAGGTGGGGGGGTTGGGGCGCGCTGAAGGCAGCGGGGCGCTGCGCGTGGAGCTGCCAGCGGGCCGGAGCGGCGCTGCCCGGAGGAGGAGGAGGAGGAGGGGGTCGTTTTCGGGGAGGACGGCCGGGGGAGCGGGCACCTGATCCCGAGGTATTGGCGAGGGGAGAAGGCCGCTTTCCTCCGGGGAGCAGGCGGCGGGCAGCCTGCCTAGAGGTCCGGAGCCTGTGCCCGGCCCTGCCGTGAGGACCCGGCGCTGCGACAGGCACGAAGGCTGAGGTGCCAGCGGTTCAGAGGCTGAGCACTGGAGGTGGAGGCTGGGGACCTCAGGTGCTGCCGGTTTCCACCTCACCAAAGATTATTACAGCCCTCCTGCCCCTGCCTCCCACCTCCTGGTGAGGGTGCCTGTTGCTCTTCCATCCCTGCTGCTCCCAGGGGGAGGAGGGGACTGGCTTTCAGAGAGGCCCCCTGCCCTCATGCTTGTGAAAGTTCTGTGGGGTCTAGTCTAGAGTGCGCTGGCTTGCACGTTGCTTTCCCTGCTATGTAGCTGTTTGCAGAATGTGCTGCATTCTGCTGTTTGGCAGGCCAGAAATGAGTCTCTCTGCTTTATTTTTCATCTATATTGCAGTGTAGTAATGCTGCTTCTTTCTTGCAGCATATTCTGATGAGCTTGAGACAGATGAGGAGACTAGAGCAGACTGGTCACCAAGTTGGCTTCTCTGTGATACGCAGCAGGGACCTGCTCTTAGATGGCTTTCAAGCTGGCTGGTAAGAAACTAAGTTGTGAAGAAAGAGTATTCTGAAGGTGAAAAGTTGAATGGAAGCAAAACTTGGTAGAAACGAATGCCTCTCTTAGCTGACACCAAGTCCAGATTTCACAAGCTAGCGTAGCGGTAGCTCGTGCTCACGCTCAGTGATGGTGCGGGATGCTTTGAACCGACTGAAAGCCAAGTGTAGCCTGTTCTCCCTTTTCTGAGCTTTTCCTGTCTGCATACCCTCCAAGTACCGGTACCTGACACCTGCTGTCTGTCTGTCTGTCTGACAGGTCTGTTTGCACCCAGCCACAGGAAATGGGGAGATTTAGCGGCAGCAGCAGCTCAGACGATTCTAGAATAGCCTTTGCTTTGAAATGCATTACTTCTTGCTAGAAAGTGGGATGTCACCAAGGCCAAAATACTTTCCACTTGACTCATTTCATAAAAACTCATCTCTGCTCTTAGATCAGCCTGTTCTGTCCGAGGCTTATTGCCTTCCTGAAAGGCAATCTCCTTGGTTCCTTCCTCTCTGCCTTCCCAAGGTGAATTCACTTGGTCGGGTGGAGGGATTCCCCTTTCTGCTTGGTAAAGACAGTATCATATCTGGTGCTTGTGGTAGCATCTTGCATTTGGGAAAAGTGACCATTTGTTCCCGGTGGGGAGGCCAGGAGCAAGGTTTGCAGTTGTTGTGGACCCTTGCAGAGCAAAATTGCACCCGAGTCGCCCTGAGATAGCTGCCCTGGCTAAACATGCTTTGCCTTTGCTGTATGTGGCACGCTCCGCTTGAGTTGTAGTCCTGCCCACATTTATATTTAAATGGGAATATTTTTATGAATGATATTTCTATAAAAGTACTGGTATTTTAGAAGTCTGTAAATATTGATGTCAGTATATAGATTTCAATAACATATATATATATATATATAAAAGACTTTTCTTTTTAGCCCAGAAGGGGGGGTGTCTCTGTATCAGATACTACCCAACAGTCTGACCAGTTCATTGAGTGCCCTCAATGAGGGTGACAGCAAGTTTAGCTGGTTGCGGTTCCTTCTTCCCCCTGGGGGAGAGAAAGGGGGGGGAGGACCTTGAGCTGCACATGGCCCACTTTCCCCGAGAGGAGCTGTTGTGTGTCTTCTCATGTGCCTGTCAGCCCTGTGCTTTCAGGAACTGTTTTACTTGCCCCCATCTGGTCTGAGATGGCTTCTGATGGGAAGACATAGCCTTTAAACTCTGCCTTCATTTGTGTTACCTGTCTGAAATGGCTTTAGTGTGCCTTAGGCTTGCCATGCTTCAGCTCTGTAGAAGTGATGGAAGGTAAGGGTTGTCCCATCCCACTCGGGGTTAGGGTGAGGTTAACTGTTTAATTCTCTGCGCGGTAATCAGAAGTAACGACAGTTACTTTAGAGGTTCAAACCAATCACAAATTTACTTAAAACTCAGTGGAACTACAAAAGATAGAGGCTTGGCAAAAGTCATAACAAGGCTCAAAACTTAGCAGAACTATGAAAGGTAAGGATTTAGCAAAACGTGTGACGATATTACCCTAATGTGCTGAAAATGAAGTTAGAGACAAAGAGAGTGATAGAGAGGAAAAGAAAGAAAAGAGAGAGAAAAGATATCACCACCCTTGGATCCAGTGATGTTCTCTGCTCGTAGTTGTAGTCTTCCGGTGGTGGGCGCGCGCCGAAAACTTGTGTTTTCCCTTTTTATAACCTGATGTGCCCGCCCCATAGGTGGGGGTTTGTCAACACTGAGCAGGCGCAGTATGTGCTTGGGAATGTTCAGAAATGTTCTAGAAATGAGTTGGTGGGTTGTGGGGGTCCTGGGGGTCTCACTGCCCCCCCCCACCCCAGGGCTGACCAAGTGAGTGGTGATCTGTCACAGGCATATGGCGCACAGGGCACAGGTGGTCTTTGTTTCAGAAATAGAGGAGTGGTCTCAGAAGACGTTATCCTGCCTCCGCAGGCTCCGTTCTTGGTCAACACTCCCTCGTCATCGTCAGCCCATCCCTGTCCACGTCAAGACAGGTGTTTGTGACATTCACTTGTTATCAGGGCCTTACAAGTGTTGCTGCCTCAAGCAACTCGCTTGATGTCCTACGAACAAGTGTTATGCTCCGCAAACACTTTCGTAGAGCTCTCAACATGAGCAGTGGCCAGTGATGAAACAGGAGAGTACTGGAGTGAAATGAGAAATCTGTGGGGATTCGTAGAGTGGGGTAGGTCGGGTGGGTCCTCCCGATGCCATCTAGTCTGATTTCCTGCTCAGAGCAGGTCCAGTCAGATCATGTTGCTCTGGGCTGTGTCCGGTCACGTTTAGGCTGTCTCCAAGGATGGCGATTCGGTGTCATTCCTGGGCAACTTGTTCCAGTGCTTGGGCACCCTCTTGGTGAGTGACTTTCTTTGTTTTGAGTCAGAATCTGCAAATTGTCTGTTACCCCTTGTCCAAAGCTCTTCAGGAAGCGGCAGTCTGCTCTGCTCAAGTCTAGTGTTGTGATTCTGCTGGTTTGCTCACTTCTCTCAGGTTTTTAAATTCTACAACCGAATGGTGGCTGCAGCCGAGCATGCCCTTGACCTTTGCATCCTTGATCATTTTTTTTCCTTGTCTGTGGACAAGGAGTCCAGCAGAGGGTAGAGACGGGTGCCCAGTCATTCTGCTTTCACACGTGGGGTGTGAGATGATGTTGCTCGAAGTCTGCTGCCCCCCCCCCCCAACACACCCACCCTGCCTGCAGAGTCTGAGAGGCCTGTGCTGGTGTATGTGGTTGCAGGCATTCCTCACTGGGTTAGCCTCTCTGGGCCTGTTGTACAGGTGAGCAGTAGATGTTCTAAGTACAGCGACATCTCTCTGCTCTATAGACAGCCTATATTCCACATACAGGCAGAAGAGCCCCGTACTTACTACCTGTAAAGCCTCACCTCCCCCGTTTGTGTGCTTCTGTAGGCAGAGTGTGCCTGATGTACAGAGAGACCCTCCCCTTCATTCCCTAGCGTCCCCAGATTTCATGGGTGGGTGTCTCACGTGGCCCATCTCTGCTGTGTAACCAGAATACGTTCTGCGTCCTGACAGGAAAGTAGTGTGCAGTGCTCTCCACGTGTATTCTCCATACAGCCATTTTCTAGTCTGTGTGGTGGTGGTTTCTGTTCTCTGTACAGCCAGTGTACACTGTATAAGCAGACCAAAAAGCTCTGCCTTGGCGGTATCTAGTCTATGACTAGAGGGAAGGGACATGCTTTGCCTGCGTACAGTCTATCTACAGACGAGATATAGTCCGTATCCAGAGAGAAAAGCCTCACTGTCCCTTTTTTGACAGGCAGAGTATATCCTGATATATGCTGCATACTGAGAAAGCAAGCCTGGCTTGGCCTGTCCGTGTGTAGTCTTGAGGAAGACAGTATGTAGTCTGCAGAGGGACAGAAAAGCCTCCCCTTGTTGCTGTGTCATGTGTACACAGGTGGTAGATACTAGATGTTGAGGTAGGTGAGGCACTGCTTTTCAATGTACGTGTCTTACATTTAGCCCGTATAGTCTCTACGCAGACAGAAAATCCTCTCATCACCGTGCCTGCGTATATTCTGCATAGGCTGTATTCTAAAGAAAAGACTGAAAAGCCTTCCTCTCCTATCAAATGTATTTTACAGAGAGAAACCGAATCCTCTCTTCAGGATCTCTTGTGTGTACAGACAGAACAGCATGCCTGTAAGGGCCTTCTGTAGGCTTCCGTGGAAAGAGGCTATCTTCTGCTTCATCTCTTTGTATCTACTGTACATACAGATAGTACATATTCTGTATACTGGCAGTATATGAGCTCTTTACAGACAGGAAGAAAACCCCCATGCCTTGCCTCCCTCTCTCTCTGTGTATGTCTGCATGTAAAGTATGCGTATTCATGTGCACGTGTCAGGGCAGCATACATTCCATGCGCAGAGAGAAATGCCCTTCCTCCCATGGCCTTGAAAGTGTCTGTCTTCCATGTAGAGACAATATCTATTCAACATAAAGACTTCGACATCCATAGTCAAGATAAAGCGTAGCTTCCCCTCACCTGGCTGCCTCTTTTGGGTAGGAATTGACAAATTGTGTGTCTGTTTGGTATGTTCTATGTCTGTGCTCTGTGTAGAGAGTGCATCTATGGAGGTAAGACCGTGGTGGTGCTTCCTGTATACTTTTCTATGTGTAGATAATGTAGCTTCTGAATAGGGAGAGGAATAAAGCCTCAGGGAGACGAGATCGGCTGAGGCTTCTCTTCCTGGCGATGGAGTATATGGTGTCTGTGGATGTTCTGTATAGACCGTGCGTGGGGGGGTGTGTATCTATATACTCCAAAGACTTCTGTTGACATGTGTCTCCATCTATCCGTAGATATTCTGTTTATGCTTGTTGCATGTTTTCTGTATATATTCTGTGCATATAAAGATATCTAGACGGTGTGCTAGCTGCGCGTGCTTTATATCCGAACAGCAATTGCCTCACTCAAGCAATGCAGGCCTTGTTCTGTCTGTAGAACAGCTAATATAACAACCTACAGATAGTGTAAATTGAAATGAAGCAAGACTCAGCTAGGCAAGGTGAGGCTTTTTTGTTTCCATGTAAACTACATACTCTCTTGTTTATGCCCTGTTCACAGATGCTACAAGCTCAGCCAGACTCTTCCAAGTGTAGGCAGTAAACATACCGTCAAGTTCTCTTCAGCCTGTAGATGGAAAGCAGGGACACGGTGCAAATCCTTTTGTCCGTCCACCTAGTCTCTGGTGCCTGAGTGTCTTGTAGCTTGAGCCTGGGGAGCTCAGCTGAGTCTTGTGCATTGATGCAGATGTGGGCTTTGTGCTGCTTGTGTGTCTCTTGGGTAGCAGGCGAACAGCAAGGGCGAGGTGAGAATGACCAGAGGAGCGGAGAAGTGGCTCCCGGGTGAAATGGGAGCTCTGCAGGTGGTCATTTGAAGGGGCTAAGGGGAATGTTTGGGGGCCACCTTGTATCTTGGCCAGAAAGGGCCTTCTGTGAGTGGCAGGTTTCCTGAAAGGCAGAGGAGTGGGTTGTGCCCCTGCGCAAGGGCCACCTGTGGAGGATGAAAGCTCTCTGGGAAGCATGAAGAGGGGCTGGCGCAGAGTTGACTAATCCCCGTGCAATAGTTTTGAAGTGCATCACCGTCTGGCCCTGGAAGACCACTTCACTGCCCAGCTGTTTTAGAGCACTTCATCGCTTGGCTTTTCTGGAGGTTTTTCATTGGCTTTTATTTTTGGATGGCTAAAATGCCCCGTTCTTATTGGAGTGTGTCACTACCCAGCATTTTTTGGAGTGCTACACAACGCAGCCCTAGAGGAGCCCTCCACCCTTGGTTTTTTGTGCCCTCCATCTCCTGGGTGTTCTTCAGCGCTCTGTCCTGGGGCTTTTTAAAAGCACTCCAGTCTGGGGTGGTTTTTTTGAGCTCTGCACCGTGAGCCTTTTTCAGAGCTCTTCACCACCGAGATATTTTGGAACGCTTCGCCTTGGTGATTTTAAGAGTGCTCCATGCCAGGGCTTTTTCAGAGGCCT
This sequence comes from Grus americana, assembly GCF_028858705.1. Classification (NCBI taxonomy): domain Eukaryota; kingdom Metazoa; phylum Chordata; class Aves; order Gruiformes; family Gruidae; genus Grus; species Grus americana. The sequence goes on along the minus strand of NC_072859.1, from coordinate 662,744 downwards.
CCATCACTTGAGTGTTTTGGAGCTAGCCAACGCAGGGGTTTTGGGGATCACTATACATGGGGACTGTTTGGGAGCGCTGCTCTGTTACTTGGGAGAGTTTCACCATTTTGTTTTTTGGGCATCCTGTATTGTTGTAGTGTTTTATGGAACAGGACAACACCCAGCAATTTTTTTAATTATTTACAACAGCGTCCTGGAGGAGTATATCACCTCGCAGCCCAGGAAGACGGAGCACTGCAGTGGAGGAATGCTTCAACGAATGGCCCTGGAAGAGTACATCACTGTTCTGGTTTTTGGGAGACTTTTTTTTTTGAGTCATCCCTGATTTTTCGCTTTTTTTGGTTTATTTTATTTTTTTTTTTAGCTTAACAACCAGGGATTTTTTTTTTGGAGTCCTCAATCTTCCCCGAGGCGCGGCCTGGCCCGGGGCTCTTTTGGGAGCCCCCCTCGAGGCGCGGCCTGGCCCTGGGCTTTGTTGTTGCACTTTATTGATTTTGTATTTTCTGGAAGTCTATAGCAGTCTTTGATAGCTTCACTAGCTTCTTAGACTACTGCATCACCACTTGGGTTTTTTTGTGCCGTTCACTGTGTTGTTCTTTTGCAGTCATCTGCATTTGGGTTTTTTTGGCAGGTCTCCAGTCTGGGTCTTTGTAGGAGCCCTCCATCTCCTGTGTGTGTTTGAGGTCTCCACCTGCCGCTGTCCCGGAGGTCTCCATACTGGAACTTTTTATGGAGCTCCTCAGCATTCTGGTTTTTTGGCGCCTTTACAGTGTGTCTTTTTTATGGAACACTACAACACCTGGTGCTTTTGGAATGCATCGCCACTCGGCCCTGGAGGAGTGCTTCACTCTTGGTTTTTTGTAAGCCCTTTATGGATTTACTGTAGTATGGAATCCTACAGCACTTGGCTTTTTTGAAAAAGGATCGCAGCACTGCCCTGGAGAAATGTATCACCGTTTGGTTTTTTGGGAACTGTGTACTGTGACCCCGGAGGAGCGTGTCGCCGCTGTGCTGCCCTGGAGGAGTGCATTCCTCTTTGGTGTTTTGTGCCGTTCTCCGTGTTGCTTTTTGGGAGTTGTCACTGTTTGGATTTTTGGCTGCTCGCCACCCTGGGTATTTTCTTGAAGCTCTCCATCTCCTGGGTGTTTTTAAGCTCTGTATCACAGGGCTTTTTGGGAGCTCTGCACCCCGGAGCTTTTTGTCAACCCTCGATCCTTGGCTTTTTTAGGGAAGTCTCCAGCCTGAGGCTTTGTTGGAGCTCTTCACCATATTGGTGTTTTGGAGGCCTTTACAGTTTTTGTATGGAATACTACAACACTCGATATTTTTGGTGTTTCTTTTTCCTGTTTGGTTTCTTTGGGAGCTGTTTACCATGTTGGTTTTTTGGAGTTGTCACCATTTGTCTGTTTGGGGTTTTTTTGGCAGATCTCCACCCCAGACCTTTATTGGAGCCCTCCGTCTCCTGGGTGTTTTTGAGCTCTCTGTCCTGAGGTTTGGTGTTTTGGGGTTTGGGGTTTGGTTTTTTCTTGAGCGCTTCATGGTTTGGATATTTTGGAGCTCGCCAGCCCCGGGACTTTTTTGGCAACCCTTCACTGTTTGGGTATTTTGGAGCACTTTGGTGCTTTTTAAGAGTGCTCCATGCCAAGGCTTTTTCAGCGGCCTCCATCGCTTGGGGTTTTGGGGAATACTCTACCCTGGGTCTGTTTGGGAGCTCTGCACCCTGGGGCTGCTTGGAGCGCTTCACTGTTTTGTTTTTGGCACTCTTTGCGGTTTTGCTATTTTCTGGAATGCTGCGATGCCCTGTGACCCTGGAGGAGCTCTTCACATTTAGATCTTCTGGAGGGCTCCATTCCCTGGCTGTTACTGGAGTTCATCACTGCGTGGCCCTCAGAGCGCATCTCTGTGTGGGCTTTTTGGCTCTTTTAAATGAGTTGCAGTAAAAGGTCTCTTAGATTGGCAAATGATTAGGAAGTACATCTGTTGCATGATACAAACGGAGTGTTCAGAAATGTTCTGACTTCACTGTTGTCGACATGTGAAATTGTTTGAGAACTCAAAATTGAATGCTATGGGGAAATAAGATGGGAAAGAAGCGTTGGGGTTTTCCTTGCTTAAGAGTAGTAGTGCTGTGTGACATGGTGCTGGGAGAGCATGGGGCTGGGGACCTCACTGAATGGGGGGCCAGGGCCGAGCTGAGGGGTAGTGCTCGCATAGAGCGCGGAGGCCGGGGCCGAGCGTGGGGCTGGGCCAGCACCGAGCACGGGGATGGGGACAGCAGCGACAATGGCATGGGAAGGGTGCCTAGCGTGGTGGATGGGTATGGCTCTGAGCGGGAGCACAGAGACAGTGCCGAGCATGGGGGTGGGTACAGCACTGCGCACTGGAGGGCTCCTCTAAAACAAGCTGTAGTAGGACCCAGGCAGGTTCCCGGACATCGGACTTTCAGAATGGCTTGTGTTCCTTTTAGCCCGAATGATTTAGTGCTAGGGCAACAACAGGTGCCCAGGCTCAGAGATCTGCCTGTGCCAGCCGGAAAGGGGCTGCATTTTTCTAGACCGCCTGCCTGTGTCACTCGGGGAGGGCAAATTAAGACACAGACTTAGTTCCAGTGTTCAACCAAAGTGCAGAGCATGCAAACAATGGCAGTTCTAATTAGTCAAAGCGCTTCAGAGGTAGCAGAGTTTTCCCCAGGAACTTTTGCTCCATTGCAGATCAGCTGAGCCAGCGCATCCCCAGGAGATGCAGGGAGAGCCAAGGAGATGCAGGACGGCCTCTCCCCGAGCACATCCAGCACCAGGAGGGGGTCTTGTGGATGTTGTGCCCTCTCTGCTGCTCGATGTGAAAAAGCCCTGGCCGTGGGGTCCCAGGGAAATTACAAGGCCTCACCACGGAAGCTGTGTGGTCCATTTAACTCTCCCCTCTCCAGCAAGGCTATGAAGGGGTTTTAAATCAAGGGAAGTTGTGTAGAGAATGAGGAAGCAGTAAAAGGTCAGCATGCCGGATGAATCAGCAGTGGATGACTCTGTGCTGCCCTTGCACCGATGGTCCAACCCTGCTCTTTCTGAGCACTTTCTGAGGTGACCGGTCCCTGCCCTCCTGCCCTGGTTGTGCTCTGTAGCTCTTGGCAGGGCTTTGGGGGAGTTTGGCCCTTGGTTTCTGCTCCTTAAAATATGTCCCCTTTCCACAAGCTTTCCGGCCTGTCACTGCCAAAGGGACAGCCCAATTCAGCACCCGTCATCAGGCACCACAGGCCTGGGTCCATACTCCTGCTCCCAGCAGTCATAACACGACCTGCAGCTTTCGCAGCTGCAGTACTGTCGTGAGCGCAGAGCTGCCAGCTGTCCCGTGGAGGGTGTCCTGACAGCAGTCCACATCCGCAGAGGAACTCAGGGAACATAAACCTATTGTCTTGTGTTTGCTGCAAGAGGGGAAAAAACTCATCATCCCCGAACTCCTCCAAGGAAGCTACCTGGGCAGTTTTGTGTATGTTGGAGGCAGGCCAATGCCCAGTACCTCCCTGGGACTCCTCCCAGGCATCTCCTGCAGTGTTTTGTCCTCCCTCAGTAGGGAGCAAAAATTATAGAAGCATAGAATGGTTTGGGTTGGAAAGGAACTTCAAAGATCACCTAGTCCAACCCCCTGCCATGGGCAGGGACACCCTCCACTAGATCAGGTTGCTCAAAGCCCCCCCCAACCTGGCCTTGAACGCTTCCAATGACGGGGCATCCACAAGTTCTCTGGGCAACCTGTGCCAGTGTGTCACCACCCTCAGCATAAACCGTGTATTCCTTATGTCCAATTTAAACCTACCCTCTTTCAGTTTAAAACCCTTGCCCCTTCTCCTGTCACCGGTAAAAAGTCTCTCCGCGCCTTTCTTGTAAGCCCCCTTTATATACCGCAAGGCCACAGCAAGGTCTCCCTGGAGCCTTCTGCTTTCCAGGCTGAACACCCCCAACTCTCTCAGCGTTTCTGCACAGGAGAGGTGTTCCAGCCCTGGGATTCTCCTCTGGACCCGCTCTAACAGGTCCGTGTCTTGCACTGGGGACCCTGGAGCTGGATGCAGTGCTCCAGGTGGGATCTCAGGAGAATGGAGTAGAGGGGGAGAATCCCTTCCCTCAACCTGCTGGCCACGCTCTTCTTAATGCACCCCAGGACACCATTGGCTTTGTGGCCACAAGGGCACACTGTTGGCTCATGCTTAACTTGTTGTCCACCAGGACTGCCAAGTTCTTCTCTGCAGCGCTGCTTCCCACCAGGTCAACCCCTAACCTGTACTGGTGCTTGGGGTTATTCCTCACTAGGTGCAGGACCCTACACTTGCCCTTATTGAATTTCCTTAGATTCCTCTCCGCCCAACTCTCTAGCCTGTCTAGATCTCACAGAATGGCAGCACAGCCTTCTGGTATATCAGCCACTCCTCCCACTTTAGTATCGTCAGCAAGCTTGTTGAACTCCATCCAGGAAGAAATCTGCAGCGTGATGGCTTATTAGAATAGGTGTGATGTGATGGATTCTGGAGAATGCCCCTCCCATGCACAGTGGATGTGGCCTGTAGTAAGGTTTTGGAAGAATTTGTGGAGGAATACCAAATGCCTTTAGGTCTAGGAACAGATCTATGCAACATTCCAGGCAGAAGACTCCCCTGTTCATCTGTATGGTCCTGAGATCTCAGTTGTCCATTTCCATCGATTCTATTAATTTTAAGGCTCTGTTGGCATTTCCAGTTCCCAGCCCCGACGGAGGGAGCAAACCTGACCATAGATTTGCTCTCCAAGCATAGCCAGGGGTCTCTTTTCAGAGTAGCGACAAACCCTTCTTGGCGGAAGGGTGGTATCCTTCCTTTCTTCAGTGAAAGTTCGTAATGTAGATTCCAGTCCTTGTACTACTGAGAACTCTGTGGGACAGGCACCCAGGAGAGGTGGTTTCTGGCAGAGGATGGGCTGTTAGTGCATGTCCAACAGTCAGGCTAATTTGCCTCTGCTGCTGTAGTTTTGACTGTGGCTATGGTGGAATTATGGAATGAATATGTATAGTCCATATTCCACCACATGCTTATAAGCAAGGCTACCATATTAAACCCTAGGCTTCCAAATCACTCTTAACAGGAAAAACAGACAGACACAAACAGCAAAAATAACTATCCCTTGGCTATAGAGGACAGCACAGCAATCAAAAGGGTTTCCTGTCTCCGGAAGCCCCCAAGGCATTTAAAGATCTAAACCAAGCACTTGTGGAAGCTCCCTCGTTAGCCCTGCCAGACTACAAGAAGCCTTTTCTATTATATTTACCTGAACAAAAAGGAATAGTCGGTTGGCCCAGAAACGTCTGCAAGCCATTGATTATTATTACTCAGCAGAACTAGCCCTTGTAATTCAAGGCAGGATTTCATGCACTAGGGCTGGGTCAGCAGCAGCTGTGGTGACTGAGAAAGCAAGAAGGATGTCCTGGGGCACCTCCTAATGCCACTGGTTCGTTCCTTAGTTTTTAGTCCCCCTCTCTAGAGTTCAAGCAACTGTGGATGTGCCACAGTTGGGAAGTGCATTGGTCATTGCCTTCTTTGACTGAACGTCCCATAAAGGCAACAAGATACCCTCACACCCCCTGAGATGTCCCTTTCCTTCACTGGCCCTGCAGCGTGGGCAGCCAAGCGCCACACGGCAAAGCCCACTGCATCTCCCGCAGGCTGTCTTGCCCTGGCTGGCTGCTGACAGGAGGGGACACTGGGTGGTGGCAGCGTGGGGGGTGACAGGACACCAGGTGATGATAGGTTGAGGGGGACAGAAGGGACGCCAGCGGCACGGGGCGGTGACAGGCATGGGGCTGATGGCCTGTGACATCAACCAGTGACAGCTCTCCCGTAGGGGCTACTCAGTGTTAGAATGAAGAGGGCGGGGCCGCCACACCTACGTGACCTAGGCTTTTTGTCATAATGCGCTGGGTCACATGAAGCACTGGGGTGGGTGCAGTGTGCTGTTGCATGTACACAGTGAGGTGCTCGTGGCAGCCTGTGGTTGCCAGGCGGTATACCCCTCAGTGGAACACGGTGGCAGGGGTGCCCCAGTCGCCATAGCGAGCTGTTGGGCCTGGGAGAACTGCTTGCGGGAGAGGGAGCAGAGACTGAGCCGGGGCCGTGGGGGCCTCTCCCTGTCATCCGCCTGCTCGCCCAGGCTGAGACGAGGAGCCGGGCAGCTACCGCTGCCTTGGCCCAGCTCCATCACTGAGGCCTCTGCCAACCAATTCTACCTGAGACTGCAAGGCCTGGCCATGGCGGAGCGCCACGGCCTCTGAGCGCTACCAGCCCACCCGAGCTCAGCCTGTGCTGTCTTCCCTGGCCCCCTTGGTGGGCCCTTCCCCGTGCTGCTGCAGGCCCTAACCTGGCACAGAGGCCGTGACGCTGTCTGCTGTGGTAGACAGCGTTGCGGAGCAGGCACCGCCTGGGTCCAGCCATGTCGTGTGTCCACTATAAGTTCTCTTCGAAGCTGAACTATGACACAGTCACCTTCAACGGCTTCCATATCTGCCTGCGTGACCTCAAGCGCCAGATCTTTAGTCGCGAGAAGCTGAAGCCAGCCAACTGTGACCTGCAGATCACCAATGCCCAGACCAAAGAAGGTGCGTGGGGGCAGCGGGCGTGGGGCCTCAAGGATCACCCGGCTGACAGTGGCACAGACTGCCCTGCAGTGGCTGCTGCCTGCGGGGGCCACGTTCTGCTCTTTGTGGGTCATCCCCACATAGCGTGAGTCAGCCTGGGGCCCATCCCGCCGGCATGCGGGGGACTGGGAGGGCAAGCCGTACCGGGCATTAAGCGGGGTGGGAAGCAATAATGCGATTTGGCCACAACTCGTAGCTGTGACTTGTGTTGGGAGCCTTACCGAGCTGTTCCTTTGGAGTTGCTGTTCTGACAGCTACCTTCAGATCTGTGTTTTAGACATGGAGCTAGGCATAGAAGAATATGTGGTTGATGTGTGACATGTAGTGCTTACAAAAGTTTTAGTTTCCTGGACTTCTTTTAGGTAAAATGATAAGGAGATTTGGGAGGATATCTTACAATAACAAACCTGAAAGATTTCTCTGAAATCTGGTGGAGAAAGCTGAAAGTGCTAGAAATAGAACAGATGGCTAATTTGAAGGAAAAAAGTGCTTTTGGTGACTTAATTTTCTCTTCAACTTCTTTTACTCCACTGCATTGGAAACCTGGTTTTGTGGCTGTTGCAGAAATTGCTCACTGGCAAGATTTTGAATCAAGACTGTATCTGAGTTATAATCTATGCAGTCCCTTTAAAGCCTTCTTGCACGGTTCTTGTTCTCTGTATCTAAATTAGACTTTGGAATTTCTTGTTCATATAACCTCTTTTCTTCACCAAAGACATTATCATTCAGATGCTGTTGAGCATCATTTCATCATTCATTTCTAAAGGATTTTTTTTTTTTTTCTTGGTACTAACCATGTCAGGGCAGTACTGATGTTTTATGGCAGAACATTTATGGTGAATATACGTAATAAATGTTCTTAGAGAAGTCATAAATTCTTTTAAATCTAATAAATGGTGCTTGATTCTCAGAGATGGTAATGGTTTTGTATTACTTGGTGTGATGTTTCTGTTTGGTAATCTGCCATCTTGATAAGTTTGAATGTGATTAAAGACTTTGGGATATGATTTCTCAGAAATAAAAAGACATGTAAAGTGTTTTCTTTCCTTAAACATCCCATTTCTTTTTTTTCCCCTGTGGTTCTGTGACACTCTTACAACAGTCTTTAACATGTGTACTAATGGTTTTTTTTTTCCCCTCTTCTTGTTTGACGTGTTAAAACTTAAACAGAATAATATGTACGCTGCGGTAACTGCAGCCCCAGCCTTTACAGATATTTAAAGTATCTTCAGGAGAATGTCTATGAAGATTTAACAGTACTTCACAAATGCCAGCAGGCTGAATGGCCAACTGGCTGACATCACTCCTGTGATAGTTGGGTCTGTGTAAACAGGGCCTTCAAATGAGAATGTTGGATGGTAGTAAACTGCAATGGAGCCCAATTATTGTCACTAGAAGAAAAAATATTTGAAATAGGCCAAACACATGGATTCTGTTATAGCAGGTGAGAAACAGAAAGCAAAGTTTTAGAATAAAAATTTATGCTCATAAATATGTCACCCCATCAAGTGTTACTCTAATATGCATAATTCCAGTTGTACAAAGTGTGTTGCTTTGTTTTCATACATAGTCAGAATCCAGTGAAGAAAAAGTATCTGCTCCACTAGGTGCTGTTAAATGTGGTGTTGCCTAAAGGTGAAGTTAAAGAAGGAATATCTTTCATACTTCAAAGAGCATCAGTCTTGTTTAACAGTGACAAAGTCCTCCTCTATTTAGGTTGTGTTGCGCTTTGACCTTTGTAAAATGAGGATAAAATTTTAAGCTTGGTATGTTAGTGACACAGATCGTAGAATCATAGAATCATCGAATGGTTTGGGTTGGAAGGGATCTTAAAGATCATCTAGTTCCAACCTCCCTGCCACGGGCAGGGACACCCTCCTCCACTACACCAGGCTGGAATGTTTATGGAAGCTTTCGTGAGGGTGTTTTCCATGTGAACACACAAAAATGCCCCAGTGGTTTTCAGAGCAAAGCTAGAGAATACATTTCAGTGTAATATATATGTATGTCAAATTTTTGGTTTATATGCATAACCGTGAATTTCAGTTTTTATTAATCAGCTATAGGTGCTTAAACTCACCTTCAGAAGATAAAGGAAAAAACTAGACCAGGATATTCTGCCTAAACAGGATATTTGGAATTCTTACATGTGGACATAAAGTATTGGGTTTTTTTATACCTTTGTCTGTGCAGAAGTCCTGACTAAATGTTGAAATGATCTTGGAAAGAACAAAGCGAATCTTGAGTGAAGATGGCCTGCTTGTTCAGATTTCTCCAAGTCTCTAACCTTTTACTGCTCAGTAACTTACTTTTCATAATGGAAATCTCGTCATAGAAGCAGTGCCAGTATAAGCAAAAAGTAGACAGGATTTTAAATATCAGTGGAAAAAATGATGCGATGACTTACTTTAAGATGCTGGGAAGGCAAAATGGATGGTTGGAACCAATTTAAAAAAAAGGAGGGGAGGGTATCCTTTTCCATGCTTACTCTGGAGGCATGTTCTATAAAGGCAGAATTCCCTTCAAAAAGCCTGTACTCAAGAATGGTGCATTTAAACTTGCCTCCTTTTAATTTGATCTGAATTTCTTGACTTGTCTTTTATAATTATAATATAATTTAATGGTCACATAATTTATATGTTCTCACAATACTGTGGAAGAACCGCAAACTGCTGAACTCGGGTTTCTTGAGTACTCTCTCCTGTCCTGTCGCATTCTGACTCAAACCACTTGGAGAATGTGCTATTCTGCTTGTCAGACAAAATATGAAAACTATAAACCCAAAAATGAGACTCTGAACTGGTCTTAGATGAATAGTGTTAAGGAACAACAGTGCTCTTATAAGACTGTCTCTTGAACTCAGGACTTGCCTGAGTTCAGTGTTGCACTTGACAGTCTTAGTAATGCCACGACATGATGTCTTTGAAAGAAACCCACGCTAACTCTGAATGAATTAATTTGGCCTCAGAGCTGATGTCTGTCTGTCTGTCTACTGGAATGTCTTCAACACTGTGCACACTTCGCATTTTAGAGACGGCGCTTAAGCAACTTTTAAACCTTGCCCTTCGCTGTGCCATTTTGTGTTGGCAGTGCTAGCATGGGGGATTACTTTGGTTACACCACATAAGACATGAAGGCATCGGGCAGTTTTTATAATCAGATTAACGATTGGAAGTATGTTAGATTTTATTGACTCCTCCTTTCAAAGCAATGTAGGTGCTCTTTTGGAGCCTATATCTATCTCGCTATATAAACATGCAAGAATAGCCTATAAGGCGGCAGATGTCAATGCTTCTCTTCTAATGGTCAACGAATTGTCACAAAATACTAAAAGAGCACGTACTCTTCTTTTTGCATAATACACCTCTTGTGTGTGTTCCAATTGACCTCTGCGGGCTTGCATAATTTATGAATAAATGTATTGGCCGCTGTCCTCATATATACAGTCTCTTTCTAGGAGAGGTGCTGGCACTTGGAATCTTCTGCAGAACGACCGCAATCCTCAGTTCGGCATGGGCGTAGCAAACTCTGGCATTTCAGAGAGTTTCTCTGCTCTGCAAACAGTGAATTGAAAGAATTCACGTCCCTTTGGTTAAGTCAAACTAGGCGATTAGCTGAAGAGGGGAGATACCACTGTAGTTGGAGCCAATTCTGCCCTGCTTGTGAAAGCAAGCTCAAAATAACCCCCCAAAATTTCTGTGATCCAAATTCTAGCACTGCCAGTTTTGTTTCCATTTAAATGTAAAGCACTGAGCAGCTGAGAAGTGTGGTTGTTGATGGATTAAGCTCCAAGAAATCGGCAGAGATGGCAGGGTCTCTTCCGTGTTCTGTCAGTCTTGAGCGCGAGCAGCAGAGGTGACTCGTTTTCAGTGAGCCGCTATGAAAGCAATGGTGCAGAGTTTTCATGCTGTAGCCCGGTGCCTGTTTTGTTGTCACCTGGTTTATGCAGGTGAGACTTGCTGTGGTTTGTTTTTCTCCAGGGATCTATTAGTTTTGTAGCCTAACGGAAGTAAAAGCAACTTAAGCTAGATCAGGAGAGAACCTCGTGCAGACTCTCCTTTAGAGCCCTTTGAGCCTATTTTGCTGTTGGCATTCAAACAGTATTAAAAAAATGAAAAAGAGTTTGCTGCTTCTGTTTGGTTATCAAACGTTCTTCAAATGTACCGCTAGTGTGTTGAGACGATAAAAGCGCGATGTTACATATAAAATTGTGCTCTTACATCTGTAAAGGGCTCCTGAAGTGCTATGTAATTACGTATTAGCATACATTCTTACAAACTGACTGCTGTGTTTTTTCTGTATTTATGTTGTTTTCAGAATACACAGATGAGAATGCCCTGATTCCTAAGAACTCATCAGTAATTGTGAGAAGAATCCCTGCTGGAGGAGGTAAAGCTACCAGCAAAAGACATGTTCTGTAAGTATCCATAAAGCATTGGCTTCTTTGTTAGGGGTTTCAGCCAGTTAACTTTTTAAAGGATACTCGTTTACAGAGGCATTCAGATTGTATCTTTCTTGTTCAAGCTGCTGGTAATTTTTGTTGTCATGGGTAGATTTTCATATATCTGTCCCAAAGTAGACTTAGATTTTTAGGCCTTCTGGGGCACGGGGTTCCAATTCCAACAATGGTAACTTTAGGGTGATTCTGTCGGGTTTGTTCAGAGCCAAGGTGTAGATCCTGTTTCCTCTAAGTGGAGAGATTCCTTATTATATGTGTTTGCTTTCATTGCTTTTATAGTAAAGGCAGATACACATTATAGTGTAAAATTATAATTTGTTCCCATCTCAGAAGAGTCTGATTCTCGGTGTTTGACTATTTCTTGTGTTTGGGGGGGAGGGATATGGCAGGTGTTCTTATGCCCCAAATCTGGGGGTTTTGCATACTAGCCGTACAGGAAGGACCAAGGGTGGCCAGCTGGTGAACCACACGAACAAGTTTCCTTTTAGTTTCCTAAAGGCCGTGTCCATCTCAGGCAAGAGGAAAAGAACAACATCCTAAAGTGTATTGCTTTTTGTGCGAGTGTGATGAAGGAATAGTTCATGTAATACTACTTAATCCTTTCCAAACTTGAAACTCAGTAAGCAGTTTAGCATGTTACCAAATGTTAGTAGTTAACTTTCTATGTCTGTTTTTACCCTGAGCTGATATCTGTGCTCCATGTTTAATTCTGTATTCCCAAGATTTCCGGAGGACAGAGAAACAGGGGTATTGATGAAAATTACAGCTATTCAAATACACTCCTGACTACAGGAATATTACTGCCACTTATGTATTCCTAGAGCCCAGTTCTATATCAGCTACATTAGCATTGTTTGAATGGTCGTGTTTTCCAGCCTTCTTAAAGTTACACCTCTCCACCACAATTAGTCGATTTCAGCAGCTTGTGGGTTTGCCATGTATTTGTAACATTGGTTGTCAAAAAATAGACTGATGAGTTACAGTGTGTCTGGGACAAACAGCGCAGCAGCGTCCTAGTACCCATGAAGCATTTGCAAGCAAACCCCCCTCAATTTATGTGGCTCTGCGTGTAAACATTGGGCATATTACTGCAGTAGTTGTTGAAGTGCTTTCAGGCACTCCCTAGTAATTCTGGACACCACAGCATTGTGCTTATAAACATGGCCGTGTTTGGGGGCTAATTTAAATATGTATGCTTAAACATACCTTGCCAATGCATCCTCCATTTCTGGTGGATGGCATCCTCTCCTGCTATTGCAGTGCTGCCCTAAAAGGAGAGGGTCGATGCTGCTAGCATCAAAGATCAAATGGATACCTGTGTGTGAGGATAACGAAAGAATGGCACTGTTGTTCATTGAAAATTAACCAGGCGGATTAGGTCTCTGTTCCTTCAGCTGGAACAATTGCAGAAACAACTGGTAGAGCAGTTAATGTTTGGGAATGATGAATGCGTGCTGTAATGGTGGAGAGGCCTTCAAAAATGTGCTAATCGCCTTGTAGTATGTTCTCCGGGTAAACGGATGAAGAAACCATTATGTGGTAATCTAAAGTGGTTCCTTCTACATCCTCATCTTCGGGAGGTCCGTGGCTGTAATTGCGAGCCTCGGTGGTGTTCTAGCAGTGGCAGGAAGCATGAGCCTTTCTATTTGTCCATCAGTTCCACAGCAGCCTTTGAATTGCCTCCGCTCATGGGACACTTTGGATGATGCATGAATTGTTTGTAACGATATCAACGGTTGCATGTCTGATCCATGATGAGCAGCATGCAGATACAGATCAATGAGTATGTGGAATCTCAGCAAGTTTTCAAATGTAATCAGTATTTCCTAGAACATCGTAGCATTTTCAAGGTTACCTTAAAAGCAAATTCTGGCAATTAAGACTGTTGTTTTTTTTTTTTTTTTTTGGTCACAGGGCTCATAAATCACCCAAAATCTTAGGATCTCCTTTCAGGTGACATTTCTACTACTATTTTTAATCAATATCGCATAGGTAACACATGTAGCATTTTGGCACTTTAATGGCTAAGTATGGTAGACATCTGAACACAGTGCTTGGGCTTCCACAAAGAAACTCTCTTCTAAAGGCTGTGTTGCTGACAGTGGTGTTACTTCTTTGTCAGATGACTGATTTTTTTTCACTTAAGTAAACTTGCACTTCAGAGTGTCTAGCCTATCACTGTTCTTTCTTAGGAACTAGAGTACTCTATCTGGTACCTATTTGTGATACTAGGGAAATACAGATGGGCTAAAGTTACCTTTGTATTTTGATGGTTGATTATTTAAGAACACAAAACTGTAATACTGACTTCATATTTTTGATACGTAGCAGAGACAAAATATCTGAGGGCTTCCACTTTCACTGTTGTGGTCTGTATCCGTAAGTCTTAGAGTAATTGGTGCAAAGTAGACATGGGATATTGAAGGGGTTTTTTTACTTGCACTGAAAGTACCAAGAGGGAACAGTTTATGTATATGAATAACTTTCCACATTCAGTAGACTCTCAGAACATAATGTGTTGATGTTCAGGTTTTATGATCTGTTTTCACTGCTTTATGTTGGGTACGAGTGCTTTAAGTTCTGATCACCTTTATTTCTTCTTCTAGAAGTCGAACTGAGCCAGTGAGTGGAACATCAAAAGCAGTATGTAAAACCACAATTTCACACTTTTTTCTACACACTGCACTTAATTCTAAATCACGTATCAGTTTTCCAAACATTAACTGAATATATTTTCCAGTCAAACATAGTATACGTTGTAAATACAGCGTATTTAATTCAGCATAGTAAAAACTGAGTAACACCATCATTTGCACGGTTCCCATGTGAATATTGGCATTGGTGCCTAGCGATGCATTGTATTTCATATTGAATATGTTAGATTATTTCCTGAATGACTTTGTGTGGCACAGATATTGTAGGATCATTTTTAGATCATGTAGGTTCGAGGTTTGCACAACTGACCATAGTGCCCTGTTCAATACCGGTCTGCCTACACCTAGTCATATGCATGTTTGTATAGCTTGTGTGTGCTTTTTGTTTCTTGCCACAAACATTGTTTGGAGTGTGCCTTTTGCCATTTTCACATTTTATCACTTAGCTTTTGTTTTTAAATGGTTTTTTCCTAACTGGCAAAAAATGGGGGGTTCCAACAAATACCAAACCCAACATATCCCATACATTTTGAGGGCAGTTCTGTGCAGCTAAATGATTCTTTTTCATGTCCTTAACTAGTTGGGCATTTGTTCCTAAAGCTGTATAATTGAAGTGAAATTGTTTGGGCCCCTCTGGGTCCACAAATGTGTTTAATAGGTTGCCATGAATATAAATATTGTTGCTACACAAAGTGGTATTCTCAAGTTCTGCATTGGATCTCTCCACTTTATCTGATGAAGCAGTTAATAGTTTGTCTGCGAATGAAAATATCTGAAAGCCAGTGTACAAATTTTGGCACAAGGTTAGAGCCTTGTCGATCTCCAGCGGGTCTGGGTATTACAGTTTCTTTTCATTAACCACAGAGGCACTCCGAAGCTGTCATAGGTTTGGACTCTGTTTTGAGCAAATACAAATCACAGTAGGTGGGAAATATCTCTTTCAGTGACACTCAGAGGATATAGTGCAGACTTTCAGACTACAGGAGAGGTTAACTATTGCTGTGTTTTGAGTGTGGAACTTGAATATGTATTTAATTTTTTGTGAACAGGTTGATGAGTCTTCTGCACCTACTTCTCTGGCCCAGCTTATGAAGGTATATACAAATTCTTGTCAAGTAATAAAAAATAGTATTTGCTTCATATTTTTAAATCTTAGACTGTGATCTATAGCTGGATAACTGTTGTCATGTGAACAAAATTTTAATATAATTTTTAATAATTTAAAGTATTTATTTTGACTTTAAAATGTCTGTATACTTTGATACTATTCTGTAACAAGTAGTTCCCAGTGTGGGAAGATAGAAGGGGAGCACCTTATCAGCCCCAACATGATGTTGCAAATTACTCACCTTCAAGACACAAAGAAGAGGCACTTCAGAAGCTGTTTACCATTTTTCCTATGTTTTGTTAATTTTGCATTGGAAACTAAGACAATTTTCACAGAAGAATTTAGTTGGCTGTAAGTTATGGATGTTTCAGGGGGATTTGCAACAGCCAAAAGAGAAGCGTTTCTCTCACATGGACGACTGCATGGCTATTTCTGAATTTCTAGTCATTATAGTTATAGGTCCATTCTTTGAATGCTTCACAATTTCATAAATTGTAGTGTATGTACAGTGGGCAACACAATCTGATTTGTTTGAACGCAGACTGTGTAAGTTGTGTAAATGTACCCAATTGCTTGTAGGAATATACCAATGGGCATGTGTGGCATATTAGCAGTCGTGACCTTCTGAAACTGTGGTAATGCCCTGTTTTCCTATGGAACTGCCTGCATTCTTTCCTCAACTGTGTGTAACTTTGTCTGAGGAAGCACTAATGACTGCACTTTGTGTGAAGGCGTAGCGCTAGCCAATTAAATTTCTAGTCTTTAAAGCTGCACAAATTAGAGAAGGCAGGGCCTCACACAGAGGAGCTAGTTCGTTCTCAAAATAAAGGCTGGAGTTCATTTCCAAGGAAGAGAAATCTCTTCCCCCTGGTAACTTCTCACCTGTCTCACTGCAGAAATTAAATTGTGTACATTTGGGGGAAAAAAAAAAATTAGATTGGAAGGTAGCCACCAAAATAGATTGGAAGGTAGCCACCAAAAGAAATTGGTCTCCATTAGTGCTGTCCCTACACGTGTGCTTGGTTCTGTAAACTCATGTGAAGTTTTACTCTAAAATGGGAAAAACTGTCCAAGTGGTCTACACATCTAAGCTTTTGAGAAAATTTAAGCATTTCAGAAAAATGCAGGAACGTGACATAAAGCAGCTCAAAAGTGCTACTCTAACCTCTTTAGTGCAGACTAGCTAGCATGGAGGCAATGTGTTGTAAAAAGTTTTCTGGTTTATCATTACTATGTATTAAATGCCATATTTGAATTTTGTTCTATTCCTAGTAATGTTTTGTGGTTTGGGGATGTGTTTTGTAAAACGCTTGGATTCAAACAAATCAGTCGATTATCTGTAAAGTTTTCTGTAAATGTTAATGGCAGTGATTTCATAGATGTCAAACTGGCTTATGTTACTGTTGAGAAAAAGCTGTGTATATGAAAGAACCATTTAATAAACTGTAGAAACTAGTTGGTTGCTTTTGTGAATGAATGCATGTAAAACCTAACACAAGCGGCTGCTCTGAATGAGAGGTGCTTGAAGGTCCACGTCATTTACAGTCACTCCCTTAGACCCTGCTTGTATCTGGAATCGTGTGTAATAAAAACTTTTGAGCAAATACTACTAAAAAAAATAAATCAGCTGACTTCAATAATTTGAAGATATAATTCTGCAGAAGGCTTATATTACAAACTGTATGTTAAAAAGAACAGTCAACTGGAAAAAAACTGCAGGTTTTTTTCTTACTCTAGTTAAATCACTTAATATGAAGAAGTGAGTGGGGGGAACATGCAGTTTGGACTGCCTGCAGCACATGATGGTCAAATTTCTACTGAAAAGAATCTTTTGTCTTGCTGAAGGATTGTAAAATGTTGGATTCCTTTTAATGCTTCTGTGTTTGAAGCTGAATTTCAGCAGGCAAAACCAACTGCCCTGACTCTTAAGTTGTATGTCCTTTTAGTGCTGTAAAATGTAAATAATGATACTTGCATACATCTTTCTCAATTAAATGTACAGTGGGTATCTTCTTATTCAAATAGTCTGGAGCTTAAAAATCAGCTTAAAAATACTAGATGGTATAATTTTTTCTACAGATAGCTTCAGTCCATGTGGGACAAAATTGGATTGGTTACACGAGTCTTTATGTAAGGTACAGCTGAGTCTAAAGGTTTGAGTGCTCAGGAACGCTATTTTCAAGTAGGTTGACAGGCACATAAACACCCTGTCATGGCGTAAGGACTCCCCAGAACATCTCCAGGATAACTGTATTTTATAGAAGCAGCTGTTCTCCTGCAACCTCCGCTAGCGTTGTGCTGCTCTTTACAGGATGGGATGAGTGGTGTTGTCTTTGGCTGTGTGTGCTTCAATGTGTTCCTAACGTGTGTGTCAAATCATTACCTGTTACGCAGACTGCGGATCTGGCTGAAGCCAACGCTTCCGAAGAAGATAAAATAAAAGCTATGATGGTCCAGTCTTGCCAGGCATATGATCCAATCAAGTAAGTTTTGATAATGTCCAATCTGTTCTTTGAAGACTATGGAAAAAATGCAGAGATGTTTGTTTCAACAAGAGAGACACATATATACCTTTTTTTTCCCTTCCCCAAACCTTTCAGTTACATGAAGAAACCCTTGGGTCCACCTCCACCATCATATATTTGCTTTCGTTGCGGGAAACCTGGCCACTACATAAAGGACTGCCCAACGACTGGGGTAAGATTGTGGGGGACTTCTGGCCTCACTGAGTTTTGAATTTTTTTACCTTGGCAGTTACGTAACAAATGCATGAATACTCATATTTTCTCTTTTTTGTTTCTCTTGGGGTGAAATACAGAGGTTATATGGCAATGTTGCAAAGCCCTTCAAAATGCAAGGGAAACCTGGAATTATAAATGTAAAATTTTCTTTGTTTTAGGTCACAGAGATTAAACATATTCATAGATCTTTCTCTGGGAACTTTCATGCATATTTTTAGATATTTCACTATTACTGGAAATTTTTCTGGTTTTCACTCTTTTTGATGACAGTTCACAGTTTTTAGTATTTTGTATAAAACCAAGATGTTTCTGTTGACCCTATCTGTCGAATATTTCTGTGTTTTAATTGCACAAGTCTCTGGTTTAGTATTGCTGCCATTTAAGGTTAGTCACTGAATGTATATGCAGGAGGTAAGAATTCAACCTCGGTATCTCGATGGTGACTGTAAGTTTCCCCGGTGACTGACCGAGAGCCCTGAAGTAAGCTCTCACCTGAAGTGCGCTTTGGAGGAGGAGCGGGTTTGTGTCTCTTCCCTGAGCGGGTGGTGAGCTCAGAGATATTTCACCATTAAGGAACCTGAAGGCAAGCCAAAGAGTGTCGATTGAGTTCAAAACACTGCTCAAGCCTTTTGAACATCCCGGCTATATTCATTTAGGAAAATAAGTATTTTAGTTGAGCAACCCTTACGCTAGGTAGAAGGAGAGGATTAAAGGCTTACGCTACTTAAAATAACCATTGAAATGTCATTTTGAGTGTGGGTCCTAAGATGAGATATCTCTGCATTTATTTTCTCTTCACAGGACAAACATTTTGAGTCTGTTCCCAGAATTAAAAAGAGCACAGGAATTCCAAGGAGCTTCATGATGGAGGTGAAAGATCCCAATACAAAGGGCGCTATGCTGACAAACACTGGAAAATATGCAATACCAATTATTAATGCGTAAGTATGGAATTAATTGGACTGACCAAACACTGAACAAGAGAAACCACGCGTAAATGTCTGCGTGGCAATAGAACCAAGTTGGCTGGCATCCGTAGTTATGGGGAAGGAAGCATTGTCATTGTATCTTAGCCTTAAAATACTTTCTCATATTAAAATAGAGTGGTCCCACTGTTCATGCCCCTGGAAGCTGGCTGAACTCGTGGTATGCTAAGAATCAGTATTTCTGCAAAAGATTTCAGCAGTGTTTAAGGTGGAGTCATTCTCTTTGAAAGCTCGTTTTGCTTCTGTTTGACATATCAAAGGCTTCTTGCAAAATTTAGCAAATAGCTGTTGGACAGAGATTGCCTCCCCTCTAACTTGTATCAAATCCCACGTGTGAAACAGACTGAAGTTTTCCTGATGCTACAAACTAAGAAAATACTATTGTGTGCTGACAAGAGTGGCTGTTTTCAAACGCACTTGGTAGCACTTCTGTTTTTCAGCCATGGATCTCCCTTTGTAGAAGCTATAACAGAGACTTTCATTTATAAAATGTCATTACTCAGAGACTAACTTCATCCTGAGCCTGCGCTTTGTGTTTACCCTCTGGCAAAGGAGAGGTGGGATTCATTTCACCTGATTTCTAGCTGTCAAAAAATGACTTTTCTAGTCTGAGCTAATTTCTGAGTTGATCCAATGAATGGGAGAGTTCTGCAGAAGGAAAATTGTTCCCCCCCTCCCTCTTCTGGTGTTGTGCCTATAGAAAAGTAGTTTAAACTAAATGCCTATGATTTAGAAGGCTAATGTGGAGTTAGAAGAATGCCATCTATTCTCTTCCTTTGATAAAATACAAAGCTTGGGAAAGTTTGCCTTCACCCATCTTTAACTTTTTTCTTCTTCCTTCCCCCCATCCCACCCTCCAGGGAAGCGTATGCAAGAGGAAAGAAGGAAAAGCGTCCCTTTTTACCAGAGGAGCCCTCCTCCTCCTCCTCCTCAGATGATCCTATTCCAGATGAATTGTTATGTCTCATTTGTAAAGATATAGTGACTGATGCCGTGGTTATTCCCTGCTGTGGAAACAGTTATTGTGATGAATGTAAGTGCTACTCCCATGTTTGTCAATTCCAAACATCACATCTGATCTTCTGAAAGCAGAAAAAGGAGATAACGAAATTACTTTCTAATCAGTTCTATTTAATACTTAAGTACACCCTGAATAGGAAAGGACTCTGATCCTGTAAAGGCAAAAAAAAAAGGCAGAAAGCTTGTTTATGCATCTAGTTAAATCCTCTTTACATGCAGAAGGATGAGTGTGAGAAGAGTGCATAATTGTGCAGGTGATTACAGTATTAGATCTTGAATGCATTTAGTTTGTCCGCAGCCCTTTCTCTCATACAAAATTATATAGGCAACTCCGGTGACTTACTGCAGTCTGCAACAAACAGATATTTAGGCATTTAATGCGCATTCTTCTCCACGGGAGAGCTGCTTAAAACCTTCAGAACTCAAACCTACTAATGGCTTTTTGATGTGTGTTTTGTTCATTAACCTTGAGGTTGGTGACTTCTCACTGTACCAGATAGTGGAAAGATGATGAGTCGAAACACCAAGATACAGTCTACTCGACATCTTCAAATGTTACAACAGTGAAAATAAAACTGTGCAGTTATTTGCTGCATACTAGAAACTGTTTACGCTATTCAACAGCTATAGCTTCATGCTCTCAATTCAAGACCATATTCACCCATTAATGACATACGCCTTTTTATAATTGATTAGAACCCCCAAAATTTCCCTAGGTTGGCTGAAAACTATTTTGATCATTCTAATGATTCACAGGTATTAGAACAGCATTACTGGAATCTGAGGAACACACATGCCCAACGTGTCATCAGACAGATGTTTCTCCTGACACTTTAATTGCCAACAAGTCCCTCCGCAAGGTAACATGATGACTTTTACGTATACTGTTTGTAAGAAAAGTCTCTTTGTAAGAAGCTGAAAGGGAAGAAAATATTAATTAATAAAAATTAAATATTAATAAATAAATAAATGATGATGACTGTTACACCTCCTGCTGCTCTGGTGACTGCCACCGAACAATCCACATCTTCCTCTCTGTCAATCAGCAGTTTGTTGGAAGTGAAGGTAAAATTTATTTTTATTTTAATATTTTTTATTAATTAATATTTTTATTATTATTTATTTAGCCTTAAGCAAGACTAAATTGAATAAGGCTACATTTACGTTTCAAATGCATTATCTGTTGCTACAGAAGCTTACAACTCTTTAGAGACAACCTGGTAAATTCAGATGACACTTTTGTTTAACATGATTGCTCACTTTCAAATTCCGTGTTAACACTGAAGTACTTTGAATACAGACACTCGGAGTTACCAGTCATCAACATCAGTGTTTAAAGTGATGTGTTGATACATCTGTACAGAAATACACAAGTAATTTTATGCTGTGGAGGCCTTTGTTCATGTATCTACTGAAGTTTCATATTACCTTTTCGTAAATTCTTTTCTGCCTCCAGGCTGTAAACAACTTCAAAAATGGAACTGGCTACACAAAAAGGCTCTGTCAGCAGATTCAGCAGCACCAGCAGATGATGACTGTTACACCTCCTGCTGCTCTGGTGACTGCTGCTGGACAATCCACATCTTCCTCTCGGTCAATCAGCAGTTTGTTGGAAGAGAAGGTAAATTTCATTTCAACGTATGCTGTGATTCTTGTGGTTTAGTAGAGCTCATTTTCCAACTGTTTGCATTTATTTACAACGGCTATCAGGTTCCTGCACAAAGACAACCAGCATTACCAAGTCTTGTGGGCCCTCGAGGACAATCAATACCCTCAACTGGTAAGTAACTAGAACTTTAGAATTTCTTTAAAGAATTATCTTCAGATAAACTGAATGGGATTTTTTTGTTTTTCCTCTCCCACTCCAAAAGCTCACCCAATGACAGCCAGTGCAGTTCGCTCAGCAGGTGGCAGATCAGGCTGGGAACGGTAAGTATTCTACGGAAATTCAATATACTCCTACTTGTAACCTGTGAAAGGAGGTCGTAACACATAACTTACACAACAGCTGATTTATAGTGACATAAGTATGCACAGATAGTTGTGGAGACTACAAGTGGTAATTAATTTTTAAATGGCTTAATTTGAATTGGCTTTAACAAAGGGCATCTGTGCTTGCAGTAAGATGATTTAAAATAAAACTCCAGTACATGATTGAAAAGAGGACTCTGAAAAATGACCACTTTTTGAGGAGATCATCATTACATAGAAAAATTAAATATTATTAAAGAATCAGATGGAAAGCCACTCTTTTGATTACTGGCTGAATAGGGCTGAAGAAATTGATCTCCCAAGAGAAATCAGCCTCCGACATTCTTTCTTTAACAACTTAGTTGATACTGATTGGGAAAATTATTGGAAAAGTCAATGCTGTTACTTTATCACCATTTGGAATTTCTTCAATTTAGTCATCTCAAACAGCCAAGCTGCTTTCTCTCAGTTGGAGAGAGAGGAGTCTCTTTTATCTATTACTGCCGTGTCAAGTTAGTCCTTCGGTTTTTTATAGAGAGATTGTAAGGGTGCATTGTGTTTATAAAATCTTAAAGATAAATTGAAACAAAGACCAGGATCCATCCCACAGATTGTCTAAAACCTCCAATTCAGCAAGCAAGAAAATAACCGTTCAGGGACAAGAACAAGCCAAATACATCATCATGCGGCAACAACGTAGGAAGCATATGTGGAAGTTAAACTGAGTATAGGAGAGAACAGTGAGGGAACTGTTGGGGGTGAGGATGAGGAAGGCAAGTATGAGGACCAAGAAACAAGTGTCATCTCAAATGAACAGAAAGTAGGGAGAGAAATGCGTAAGTTGAGAACAAGAAGTGCTCGTCACCATGCTCCCGCTTCATTCGGCTTCCTCGTTAAAATCAGGGCAGAGTGTAACAGTGACACATGTGTTGGGGTTTCTTCAGAAGTTCAAACCAACGATGCCTGCACAGTGAAGGTACCCAAAGGACTCAGGCCCCAACACTGCCAGCATCAACACCCGTCTCTGTGCCTGTGCCTCCATGTCCCTTGTATCATCCACCTGCCCAGGCACTTCTCTTCCACCGGGGTACCACCACCACCGTTTACTCCTCAGTTTCCATCTGGTCAGCCTCCATCTGCTGGGTACACCGTCCCCTTTCCAGGATATCCCCCAGCTCCTGCAAACATGTCATCAGCTTGGGTACCAACAGCAGTACCAACAGCTCATTCAAATGCCACCCCAACAACACACACACCCCTCCTTTGTCTAGAGAGGGGTTTTACAGAGAACAACGGAGACTTAAAGAGCAGTAAGTATTTGGCTCAATGGCATTGCGTTGTTTTTCATTTTTGTATCTCGGTAGCATATCAGACTGCAGTTACACCAAAGTGCATCTGACATAAGCAAAAATGACAGTGTCTTTTTTTCCAATATGCTTTCTCATTGCAGATGATAAACATCCAACACCAAACCAAGACAAATGTAAATTCTAAAACTTTCTCTAAAACTTGCAGGAATTCTAAACTGGTTTTGCTTAAATAGGACCTTTGCCATTTGCACGCAGTATACCTTCTCTCATATTGGCCATGTTTTGTTTCTTGATGTCTTTTTGTAATAAAGGTAAAACTATAATTGTAGTAAATGTCAAAGTTATTTTAACAGTTACAAGTCCAAACTTGATGAGATTACAAATGATTTTGCTAAGGAATTGATGGAATATAATGAGATTCAAAAGGAGCGTAGGCGTTCGTTTTCCATACTTTACATGTCTGTAATGGAGAAGCAGATTGTCCAGAAGAATCAGGAGGAGTTCCACTCCACCTCTCTATCGTTAGATGGACTGGATGATCCAGGGGATTAGCAGCGGTAGGAGTTCCATATGTAGGTTACTCGCTCCAATATGGCAGAGATGACAGTTGCCCAACAGTTATAATTTTGCAGCAGTTGTTAAGGAGCAGATGTGTCTTTTACTAAAGCTCCTCTGTAATGACATCCTTCACCTCCTGAAAGCCATGAGGAGGCCAGAAACTGAAGAGTTGTAGTTGCTGGATTTTCTGCATCTCCCTACTCTGATTTGAACCATTGCTTCAAAGCTCTTCAGAGGAGATATGCAAGACAAATTGTCTTCATTTCCTCTTTTGTCTGTCTCATGTGGATAGACGGATAGATTTTATCCTGGCCTGCAGACTGGAGGCTTTCACTAGTATTTTCTTGTCATTGTTAACTATTTCTTAGGAATTAAAAGATCAGACTTCTTTGTAAGGAAATCTTAAATTGATGAAGGAGTTTGAGAGGAGAGATGATGCTAACAAACGTATGTGGAAAATAAAAAGTTGTGAAGAAAAAACCCAGGGTAGCTGATGTTTTCTATCCCCAAAAATCACCTGGGCAGGAGTCTGAATAGCTCTCTATTAGTAATGCTGTCAGTATCTTCCCTAGAGTAATGGCATTGAGTCATATTACTAGATATGACTTTTCTTGAAATGTGGTCACTATCCTTGCTTCGAGCTAGAGGTATGTGCAAAAAGTTGCTAGGACATCTGGCTAGAAATGGTGATTAAATAGCCCCGTATGTAGGATTGCCGTACAAGTATTTTGCATCCTGGATGACTTGCCAAGCAAGTAGTGAAGTTAAATAGACTAAACAGGCATTTCAAAATTGAGCTTTACTGTCTTTGGGCTAAATCATGTTTTCTTGATGTTTGATAGTGCCCTGTAGCCATTAAGACTTGCTCTTTTTGCATCTCACCGCAACAAAAATGATTTGCAGTGCATGGAGCTGCAGAGCATATGGAGAGGAAAAAAATCCCCACACACCAAATTTGGGAGGAAAAAGATGGGGGAGAGTGACTGTTTTAAATTAACATCATTTTTTTTGTGTGTTGTGTTTTCTTTAAGGTCCAAGTCTCCCTGCAGTGCTTCATCAGTGCTGCTGTATCCACGAAGAGGCAAAGAGAAGAGGCGTAACAATCGGTCTAGGTCAAGGTCACGTGGTTATCACCGGTCAAGGTCTCCAGTACGTAAAGGCCAGTCTCCCACTGAACAGACTACACCTCAAGGGAAAGAAGGAAGGGAGCATTTTAACAGATACAAAGAAATTCCACCTTAAGTTGTTTATGTTCTTATTCATCTTCCTATTACGTCTATAAAAAATTTTTGAACTTGTGCATGCTCATTATTTTGAAAAAAGTACACAACATCCAATAGCTTTTCTCAGTGTTTAGCTACAGCTGCTAATCTTTCCAGAGCAGAGCTATGCTGTAAGACCTTTTTTTTTTGGTAAAGACAGCAAAAGAAATCACAAGAAAAGATTTGCCCCGTAATAGTCCAATTAAGTAGAAATTCCAATGACTGCAAACGTGACTTTAAAGGAACTCCATTGGGCTAATAGTGTGATGTTCAGAAAAGCTCACTGTGGTGACTGGCACAGTAGATGAGAAATGGGCTTAGCTGTAACTCGAGTCTTAAACTGATTCAAAGGAAAAAAAAACAACAACCAAACAAAAAACAACAACAAAGAGAGAAAGCAAGGATTTAAAAGACCAGACTTTGTGCCCGATATTGCTCATTTATATCAGTTACCAGTGTTTGTGTAAAGCTTGTGGCTGGAGATTGGAACGTTCTTGCTAACCCCGATTTTAAGGCTGCAGTGTAATAGCATGCAATGAAGGCAAAACCAGCCAAGGTGCTCTCAGGAACAGCAGTAATGTGCATTATACAGCGCCTTTATCGCAAGCTGAACAAGGACAGGATAACACAGAACTCCCTTTGGGAAATGCATTCAAATCATGTTGAAGATGCTGAATTCAAGACCCCACTGTATTAGCTCCTGGTGTCACTCAAAACTGAACAGCTACCATCTGCCTTTGTGAACAAGACATGGATGAATGCCAAAGGCAGAGTGGCACCGAGCTGCTGGCTCCCTCGCGGCTGCAGACCCCACACAACAGGGCTTTCTCAGCAGGGAAAAAAAAGGTTATTGTGCTCATTTTCTGCATTTTCTGTTCTTTCTCCAACATATGTGCTAAGGCTGTACAGACTGATGTGTGTCTGGGAGAGCTGACGGAGGATCAGCAGCAGGCAGATAGCTCTACCCGCCACAGGAGACGGGGCTCCTTCACACATCAGCTAGTGTTGAGACTGGTGTGTACGTTCGTCAGGGGCACGGCTGAGGCACGCTCGCCCATGCAGAACCTTACAGGAGGGCTGGCTGGGCTACACCTGTGTCACAGGGACAGCGGGCAAGTATGCCGAGATTTTGAACACAAGCCACTTGTCAACATTCAGTCCAGAGAAAATCCATGACTAAAAAAACTAACCAGCCTAAATGGCTTCCTGTTAGGCAGCAGACTCTGGATGAGATTTCCTATAGAAAGCTGAAAACTACTGTTGTAGCTTATTTGCTATTGTTATACAGTCATCTGTAAGCATCGTCAGTCCTTTTCTCCTGCTCACCTTTCTCTATTGGATGTATGCTACTTTGCCCTTCCTTTTCCTACACTACAGCAGTTGCCACGGGATTTCGCCACCTGCTAATCCCAGGCTCCTCCACTGTGCTCCCTGAGGGCAGTAGGGATTTCCTCCTGGGAATACTCAGTGTGGCCAACGGCAGCTGCTTGGGGAAGTAGTGGGCAAGAAAATGAACCCACCACACATTACGAACCATAACTTCATTTCCTCTACATTTCTGGGCATATGCTCCCTTTGCTCTCATAAAGTTCCTTATTTGAAAGGGCCTGACCAAACAGAACACTTCAACATTATCGCTAGAAATCCAGGACAAACAGATTCATCTGTGCATTTCTCTGTCTCTCAGGAGAAAGATGCTGTATTTTTAGGTCACGATCTTTGCCACATTACGGCATGCCATCTCCAGGCATCTGAACACTTTGAGCCAAAAACCACCCCAAGCTAAGACCAGGAGGAACGCCACAAAGCAGCATCTGTTTTAAGCTGATGCTTTATATCTAGTCCTAGAGGCAACAGACAAAAACACCAAATCGTAGGCAATCCCCTTCCCAAATAAAAGCACACTACGCATTCCTTTCCTTGCCTTCCCAAAACGAAAGCTTTAGTGAGGTGCTTAGTGTATAAGTGAGCATTTCTTCACAGCACAGGGCAGAAATAATGACTATGCCTGTTGCTCATTTTTGCATACAAGCGGATTCGTGACTCACCGCAGACTGCTGACTTCTGCGTGGTGGGATGCATTGGCATGTACGCCACTGGAAAGAAGGAAAAAAAAAAAAAAGTCAGTCTCAGCACCAGCAATGGTCGGAAGCAACACGCACAGCTAGGCAGACAATAAATAGCACCAACAATGACAGGGGAACAGTGACATTTTCCACTCGTCATTAATTCTGTTTGCTGAACTTGACAAAAGTTGGCATGGCTGTTGGAGGGATGGCCCTTACACACTGTACACTTGGAAGTCTTACCAAAAAATTATGTTTCTCTCTGCTCTCTGAAGCAGCACTTCAAACAAACTGCATTCTGAAAGCTTTGGTACACAGACTGATACTTCATTTCATCTCTGTAATCAGTGTTAATATTACTTATCTATATCAGCAGAGGCATTACACAGGGAATTTCTCTGGCATCTTAGTTCAGGAAAGCAAACTGTGCTACAGGACATGACTGAAAAAAATGTGCTAAAGCCCTACGGAAACTGATGCGATGTGATAACGGCTAAGTGCTAAAATAAGGCTGGTGGGTTCTACTGCTCTAACAGAAAAAGACTCCAACTGATCTCAGTGGTGTTTCCATGATCCTTTAAGTGCCTTTTACATAACCTGGAAACCCACTGCTCCATTGATTTTCAGAATACCCTAAATGCAATGGAACAATACAGTATCTCTCACTATTGCCATGGACAAGTTACTTGAAATCTCACATCCATACCCTCTCAACTCCCAAATGTCCCCATATACCATTCGTTTCTCTATTTTCCAAATGGCCCTGAGGGAGAGGGGAAAAAAAAGTTAATTGAATCTCAATAACCGAGATGATTTTCTTTTACTTGAATGTGCAAAATCATTTGGAAAGAAGTAAAAAAGACTTCCAAATCTTTCTTCTCATGTGACAGACTTATTTTGCACAGAATTGCAAAGCAGCAGTGGTTCCCACAGTTATCTCCTCCTTGAGATAACATCAACAGAAACCAAAACTGTCATCCTGTCCGAGGAACAGTAATATTCAAAAAAAGAGATGTAACAAGGTCCTCAAACTGCCATGTTCCTGCAGCACTGACCTGGGAGATCCTCTCGGCTTTGCATCACCTGTAAGCTATGCTGACGCTGCTACAGAGGGTCGTCCTTCACAGCACCAAGCAGTTGCCCTTGGGGAGACATGCTTTCTTCTTCCCCCTCTCCCTCTCAAAGCCCCTCAAGCTGAATTCCCAGTGCTATTTTCTTTTTAAAACAAATGTCAACCAACCAGCCACCTGGAGCAAAACCAGATGGAAGAGGCTTGCTTTGAATCCGACATCAGGAGCTTCCCTATCCCGCAGCTCGGTCCACGGGCCATGTGGTCAGTATGGATGTACCCTCCAGATCACTGACCGAGGGGGTAGTGGAGTCCGAAGGGGTGGTGGAGAAAATGCTGGGAGGAAACCAGCACCCCATGCCCACAGACAATGTGGGGAGCGGGGCCCGCAGGGTGAGCTGCCGGGAGCTGGTCCCTCCTGCACTCTCCGGAGCCCTAGTGCTTCCGCTTCACTGGCGGCCTGGCTTTGTCCTTTCCCGGGGGTCAGCCAGCATCTGTTTATTCCGCATTGTCTAACCAAAACAGGGCTGTCTTGCTGCCGTAAGACTCCCTCCTTCAGCTGCTTCTCATACCAACCTTGCGGATCTCCATCCGCAATGTTTGTATAAGAGGTAACCGGACACCACCTCTTACGTGCAATTGTCACAGACCCAAGTTATCTTTTCTTCCATTTTACCAGCAGAGGAAAGGGTGCAGCCAGAAATAGAGATACAATGCAAATCAACTTCTGGCTTCATGGCTGATGCTGTTGTGAAGGTCTCGGCAACAGGACATTCTTCGATCACTATAGCCTGCTACGGTGGGATGGGATCCACTTGTCTAGAAGAGGCAAGGGAGTCTTTGGCAGTGGGCTGGCCAACTTAGTGAGGCAGGCTTTAAACTGAAGGACTCGGGGGGCGGGGTCCAAAGTGGCAATGCTCACGCCACTCCAACCAACTGGGGAATAAGACTGGCAAACCAGAGCGGTGACAACTGTTCCTTAGCTAAGTCCGCCCAAGATGTGAACCAGAAGACCAACCACCTCGAGTGTACGTATACCAATGCACCCAGCCTGGGGAACAAACAGGAGCAACTGGAGCTTAAAGGAGGATCCAGGAAACTGTAGGCCCATCACTCTTACTTCAATCCCTGTGAAGGTAATGGAACGAATCCTCCTGGGGGCTATCACAAATCAAATGAAGCATGTGATTGGGAAAAGCCAGCATGGATTCACCAAGGGCAATTGGTGCTTGACAAACCTGATTGCCTTCTATGACAAAGCAAGCTGCTCAGTTGATGTGGGGCGAACAGTGGACATTGTCTACCTGGATTTCTCCAAGGCTTTTGATTCAGTTCCACACAGCCTCCTCCTAGAGAAACTGATGCATTATGGTCTAGACAAGTGGTGGGGAACTAGCTGACAGGCTGCACCCAGAGAGTGGTGGTAAATAGCTCTTTTTTGAACTGGCAACCTGTCACAAGTGGGATCCCCCAGGGATCAATACTCAGCCCAACGCTGTTTAGTATCTTCATAAGTAAGCTGGATGATGGGATCAAGTGCACCCTGATGACGTTTGCAGATGATACCAAACTGAGTGGGGAAGTAGACACTTTGGAAGGGAGAGCCACCCTGCAGGAAGACCTACATAGGCTGGAAGAGTGGGCTAAGAAGAACCTTTTGAAGTTCAACAAGGACAAGTGTAAGGTTTTGCACCTGGGAAAACATAATCCAGGAGCGCAGACTAGGAACCACCTGGCTGGAGAGCAGCTCTGTGGAGAGGAACCTGGGGGTCCTGGCGGACAGCAAGCTCAATATGTGTGCTGCAGAAGCAAATAAAGCCAACAGGTTCAACAAGGGCATCACCAGCGGAGACAAAGAAGTCATTATCCTTCTCTATTCAGCACTTGTCAGGCCACGCCTGGAATACTGTGTTCAGTTTTCATCCCCACTATACAAAAAAGATGTGGACAGGCTGAAGAGGGTCCTGAGGGGAGGGCCGCCAGGATGATCAAAGGACTGGGAAGCCTGCCATATGAGGAAAAGCTGAGAGAATTGGGTTTGTTCAGCCTTGAGAATAGAAGGCTTAGGGGTGACCTCATCACCATGCTCCAGTACTTAAAGGGTGGCTGCAAAGAAGATGGAGACTCCCTTTTTACAAGAAGTCACATGAAAAAGACCAGGGGTAACGGGTGCAAGTTGCTCCTGGGGAGATTCCTATTGGACTCTAGAGGAAAATGTTCACAGTGAGAACAATCAGCCATTGGAATAATCTCCACAGGGAAGCGGTGGATTCCTCAACATCAGACACTTTTAAGATTCTGCTGGACAGGGTGCTGGGCCATCTTGTCTACATGGTGCTTTTGTTTATATGGAGCTTGTGCTAAGAAAGGTTGGACCAGATGATCCTTGAGGTCGCCTTCCAACCTGGTATTCTATGATTCTATGATAGTATGGTTCTATGAGTCTTTGAAAAAAATGCACTGAATGCCTCTGCTTTTTCTTTCATCCCTATTAGTCAGATGACCATCTTCAAGAAGAATTGGTTCAATGTTTTCTTTAGACCTCCTCTTGCTATTAACATATTAAAAAAACCCGCTCTTCTTGTCATCTAAAACCAACACTAGCCAGTTTCAACTCTAATTGAGCTTTGGCTTTTCGTGTCTTCTCCCTGCATAAATTGCCTGCTCCTGCGCTTCTAAAAGGTGCTTCTTAAAGACTGACCAGCACTCATGAACTCCTGATCCCTCAACGGCAGAATCCCAGGGTACTCTACTGAATAGCTTAAACTTTGCTCTCCTGAAGTCCAGGGTAGAAACTATGCTGTCCTTTTTTCTCATTACACTGGCAATTTTAAACTCAGTAATTTCATGATCACTGTGGCCAAGACAGCCACCTACCATCACATTCCCCACAAGTCCTTCTCTATTCACAAACAGCAACTCCAGTAGGGCATCTTTCCTAGTTGGTTCCCTGCGTACCTGTGACAAGGAGTTATTTCCTATAATCTTCAGGAATTTCCCAGACCCGCTCGTCACGGCAGTATCATATTCCCAGTTGATGTCTGGGAAGTTGAAATCTCCCATAAGGACAATGGCTACCAGTCCAGAAATTTCTCCTAATTGCCTACAGAATAACTCATCAGTGCTTACATCCTGGCTGAGTGATAAGTAGTAGACACTCACTACAACATCTCCTTTGTTTCCCATCCCCCTAATCCTGCCCCAGAGGCTCTCAATCACATCATCTCTGACTGTGAGGGCTGTGCAGTCAAACCTCTCCCGTATATACAGTGTGACACCTCCACCTCATCTGCCCCACCTGTCCTTCCTGGACAGCCTGTAGCCCTCCATCTCAGGACTCCCGGCATGACACTTGTGCCACCAGGTCTCGCTGACAGCAATGATGTCATAGCTCTGGGAATGGACCAAGGCTTCCACTTCATCCTGGTAGTTTCTCCTACTGCCTGCTATTTTGCATTCTATGGTATGGCATTTTTTAATTGTATATATTGTCTTGCATAGTATGCTGTTTATTTTTTGTAAGTATTGTATCATATGGTATGGTTTTTATTGTATTTTATATACTGTACTTTGTATTGTATGGTGTTTAATGTATGGTATGGTGTTACACGATATGGTATTGTAATCTAATGTATTTTGTATTATACTGTATTTTGTATTTTATACATGGCATTTTACGTATTGCATTCTATTTTATGTGTTTTCTTTAATGTATTGCAATGGTATGTATGGTATGGTGTGTATTGTATTTTACAATGTGTATTGTATGCATTGTATTCTATTTTTTCTATGGTATGACATGTATTGTATATACTGTACTGTATGTAGGTATTGTATGTACTGTATGTTGTGTATATATTGCATTGTTTATTGTGTGCTGTGTATTGTCTACTGTGTGGTATTGTATGATACGGTATTGTGTGGTGTAGATTGTCTTGTGTATATTGTGTTGTAGGTATTGTATTTTGTATTGCGTTGTATTTGCTATTGCATTGTATTGTATGTGTTAGGGTGTTTATGTTGTGTTCTGTTGTGTCGTATTGCACGTATTGTATGTCATGCTACAGTATTTACTGTAATGTATGTATTGTATGCATTGTGTTGTATAGTATGTATTGTGCTGTATTTTGTAGTGTATGGTATGCATTCTAAGATATTGTGTTTATTGTATTGTATGCAATGTCTTGTATGTACTGTATTTTGTATTTTATTGAATTCTGTATTGTGTTTTCTATTGTATTTTGTATCGTATGTATTGTACATAGTGTATGTAGTGTATGGTAGTGTGCATCTTATTTTCTCTTTTGTATCCTATTTTGTATTGTTTTTATTTTGCATTGTATTTTATGTATTGTAATGCATGGTATTTATTGTATTGCATGTATTTTCATGTATTTTGTAATGTACTTTGTAATGTATTTTGTAATGTATTTTTCTGTTGTAATGTATTTTGTATTGTATTGTATTTTGTATTGCATTTTATATGTGGCATGGCCGGTATTGTACGGCTTGTATTGCACTGTAGTATTGTACACTATTTTGTACAAGAGTATAAACAATAGGTATTGTATTCACTTGTGTATTCATTGGTATTAGCGAGACTTAGCGGAATGAGTCCCACAACAGGAGTTCTGGGATGGAGGGCTACAGGCTGTATTGTATATATTGTATTTTTTATTGTATCGTATGTATTGCGTTGCATTGTGTTGTATTGCATTGAATGTATTGTATTTTGCACAGTACTTTGTATTGTTTGTGTAGTATGGTATTTATTGTATTGTATGTATCCGCCTGGACCAAAGTTCAGTTAGGTCGAACAGGAAGAGGGCATCTGTCACAGGTATGTATGGTATGGTATTGTACTTGGTATCGTAGGAGTTGCATTATAGTTTGCATTGTATTGTATGTATTGCAGTGTATTGCATGTAATGTATTTTCTGTTGTATTCTATGGGATGGTATGCATTGTACATACTGTATTGTACGTAGTGCATTGTATGCTACATATTGTATTCTATGGTATGCTATGTGTTGTATGCTGTGGTATGCATAGTATGGTATTATACAGTATGGTATTGTACGTACTGCGTAATATGATATGTACTGTATTGTATGTAATGTATTTTATATTTTTTGTACTGCATTGTATGTTTAGGGGTTTTTTGTATGCTACAGTATGGTATGTATTGTATGTGTTGTGTTTTATTGTGTGGTATTTATTGTATCATCTGCATTCTGTTGTA
Organism: Grus americana; assembly: GCF_028858705.1. Lineage (NCBI taxonomy): Eukaryota > Metazoa > Chordata > Aves > Gruiformes > Gruidae > Grus > Grus americana. The sequence goes on along the minus strand of NC_072859.1, from coordinate 629,647 downwards.
TTGTTGTTTGTATTGTATTGCTTGTATTTTGTTTTGTTGTATTTTGTATTGTATGCATTATTGTATGGTATTCTATTCTGTAACGTACAGTATTGTATGTATTGTATTTCTTATTGTATTGTATTAACTTGTATGTACTGTATGGTATGGTATGTGTTCTGTACTGTGTATCGTGTTGTATGTAATGTGTGGTGGTGTGTTTTGTGTTGTAGGTATTGTATGTATTATAATTCATCTTGCATTGTCTTGTTTGTATCGTATGTGTTTTGTTCTATTGTGTGGTATGGTATTTATTGTCTTGTATGTATTCTATTGTATTTTGTTCTTATGGTACTTTCTTTTGTAATATATGGTATGGAGTGTATTCTATGTCTAGTAGTAGTGCATCGTGTGGTATGTATTGTACAGTATGTATTGTATGGTATGTATTGTATTGTAGGTTATGTAGGTATTGGGGGTATGGCAGGTATGGTAGGGTATTGCATTGCATTGTACGTTTTTGTGTTGCATGTATTGCATTGTGTGTATCGTTTCGTAGGTACTGCTCTCAATCCATTCTCCGACCAGCCTGTAGTGCTTGGGATTGCCCCAACCCATGTGCAGGGCCTTACACTTGGCCTTGTTGAAGGTGGTTCGTATGGGCCCATCTCTCAAGCCTGTCAAGGTCCCTCTGGATGGCATCCCTTCCCTCCAGCATGTCGACCACACCACACAGCTTTGTGTCGTCAGCAAACTTGCTGAGGATGCACTCGATCCCACTGTCCATGTTGCCGACAAAGATGTTAAACAGTGCCAGTCCCAATACCGACCCCTGTGGAACGCCACTCATCACTGGTCTCCACTTGGACATTGAGCCATTGACTGCAACTCTTTGAGTACGACAATCTGGCCAATTCCTTATCCACCGAGTAGTCCATCCATCGAATCCATGTCTCTCCAATTTAGAGATAAGGATGTCGTTTGGGACAGTGTCAAATGCCTTGCACAAGTCCAGGTAGATGGCATCAGTCATTCTTCCCTTACCCACCAATGCTGTAACCCCATCATAGAACGTCACCAAATTTGTCAGGCACGATTTGCCCCTAGTGAAGCCCTGTTGGCTGTCACCAATCACCTCCTTATTTACCATGTGCCTGAGCACAGTCTCCAGGAGGATGTGCTCCATGATCTTGCCAGGCACAGAGGTGAGACTGACCAGTCTGTAGTTCCCTGGGTCTTCCTTGTGTCCCTTTTTAAAAATGTGGTTATGTTTCCCCTTTTCCAGTCTGTGGGAACCAGACTGCCAGGGCTTCTCATATATGATGAGAAATGGCTTAGCCACTTCATCTGCCAGTTCCCTCAGGACCCGCGTATGTATCTCATCGGATCCCATAGACTTGTGCACCTGCAGGTTTTTTAGATATTCTTAGAGCTGATCTTCTTCTACCGTGGGCAATTCTTCATTCTCCCAGTCCCCGCCTTTGCTTTCTGTGACTTGGGCAGTGTGGCTGGAGCTCTTGCTGGTGAAGACTGAGGAAAAAAAGTTGTTGAGTACCTTGGCCTTCTCCATATGCTCGGGAACCAGGTCTCCCATTTCATTCCAGAGGGGGCTCACGTTTTCCCTTGTCTTTCTTTCATCACTGATGTACCTACAGAAACTTTTCTTGCTGCGCCTGACGTCCCTGGCCAGATTTAATTCTATCAGGGCTTTAGCTTTCCTAACCTGATCCCTGGCTGCTCAGACAGTTTCTCTGTACTCCTCCCAGACTACCTGCCCTTGCTTCCACCCGCTGTAGGCTTCCTTGTCGTGACCGAGTTTGCCCAGGAACTCCTTGTTCATCCATGCAGCCCTCCGGGCGTTTTTGCCTGACTTTTTCTTTGTTGGCATGCATCGCTCCTGAGCTTGGAGGAGGTGACCCTTAAATATTAGCCAGCTGTCTTGGGCCCCTCTTCCCTCCAGGACTTTGTCTCATGGTAGGCTACCAAACAGGTCCCTGAAGAGGCCAAAGTCTGCTCTCCTGAAGTCCAGGGTAGTGAGCTTGCTGTGTGCCCTCCTCACTGCCCCGAGGATCTTGAACTCCACTGTTTCATGGTCACTGCAGCCAAGGCTGCCCTTGAGCTTCACATCCCCTACCAGCCCCTCCTTGTTGGTGAGAACAAGTTCCAGCATGGCACCTTCCTCATTGGCTCCTCTATGAATTGGAGGAGTGAGTTATCATCAATGCATTCCTGGAACTTCCTGGATTGCTTGTGGCCTACTGTGTTTCCCCTCCAACAGATATCAGGGTGGCTGAAGTCTCCCATGAGGACCAGGGCTTGTGAATGTGAGGCTACTCCTATCCACCTATAGATGGCCTCATCTGCTCAGTCCCCTTGGTCAGGTGGCCTGTAGCAGACCCCCACTATAATGTTCCCTGTCCCTCTGCTCCCCTAATCCTGATCCATAAGCTTTTGGTCAGCTCCTCATCCATCCCCAGATGGAGCTCCACGCACTCCAGCTAGTCACTGACATAGAGAGCCTCCTCATCTACCCTGCCTGTCCTTCCTAAAGAGCCTGTATCCTTCCATTCCAAGACTCCAGTCATAGGAGCCATCCCACCACATCTCTGTGATGCCAGTAAGATCACAGCCCTGCAGGTGTGCGCACGTCTCTAACTTCTCGTTTGTTCTCCATGCTATGTGTGTTTCCATAGAGGCATTTCAGCTGGGCCCCCAATGAGGCTGACTGGCTGGCTGGAGTGGTTGGAATTCCTTTGATGTACCTTACTGGTGTTTCCCTGTTAGTTCCTTTTACCGCAGGAATGGATTGTATGGTATGTGTTGTATGGTATTATATGTATTGTATTGTATCCTATGTATCGTATTATACCTTATATAACATATCATGTCATACTGTATCATATGTATCATATTTTATTCTATCGTATGTATTGCATATATTGTGTACATGGAATTGTATTGTGCTTACAATGTCTGTATTTAATTTATGGTACGCAGTGTACGGTATGCTATTTATTGTATTTTATAAATTGTATTGTGCTGTGTTGTATTTTAGGTGATGTACCGTACATGTAGAATTTTGTATATTATGGTATGGTAGGTGTTGTACGGTAGGTGTTGGATGGGATTTTGGTTTGCATTATGTTTTGGTTTGTACTGTGTTTTGTTTAGTACTGTATTGTATATAGAGTATGTACTGCATTTGTATTGGGTTTGTGTGGCAAGGTTTTGGTAGCGGGAGGCTACAGGGGTGGCTTCTGTGAGAAGCTGCTAGAAGCTTCTCCTATGTCCGACAGATGGACATGCTCCATGCTCCACATGGACACGCCGCTGGCCAAGATCGAAGTGGTAGTGCATCTGGGATAAAATATTTGTATTTAAGAAGGAGAAAAAAACCCCAAGAGCAACTGCAGCCAGAGAGAGGAGCAAGAACACGTAGGAGGAACAACTCTGCAGACATCAAGGTCAGTGAAGAAGGAGGGGGAGGAGGTGCTCCAGGCACCAGAGCAGAGATTCCTTGCAGCCCATGGAGAAGACCATGGTGAGGCAGGCTGTCCCCCTGCAGCCCATGGAGGATGATAGTGGAGCAGATATCCACCTGCAGCCCGTGGAGGACCCCACGCCAGAGCAGGTGGATGCACCCGAAGAAGGCCGTGACCCTGTGGGAAGCCTGCGCTGGAGCAGGCTCCTGGCAGGACCTGTGGAGACAGGAGCCCACACTGGAGGAGGTTTTCTGTCAGGACTTGTGACTCTGTGGGGGACCCACACTGGAGTAGTTTGTTCCCCTAGGACTGCATCCCGTGGAAGACAGCCACGCTGGAGCAATTCATGAAGAACTGTAACCCATGGGAAGGACTCAGTTGGCCAGGAGTAAGTGCAAGAGAAATGTGAGGAGAAACAAAAGGAAATGGATGAGGAGAAGATGGAGGAAAAGGTGAAGGAGGAGGAGAAGGAGGAACACAAGAAGGAAGGTGAGGATAAGGAGGAGGAAAAAAGAGGACGAAGATGAAAAGGAACAGCACGAGGAGGAGAAAGACGGGAAATGAGCAACGGCGTTGGGTTTGCGTGGCAAGGTTTTGGCAGCGGGGCGGGGCTACAGGGGTGGCTTCTGTGAGAAGCTGCTAGAAGCTCCCCCTGTGTCTGATAGAGCCAATGCCAGCCGGCTCCAAGACAGACCCGCCGCTGGCCAAGGCCAAGCCAATCAGCACCTCTGTGGTAACATATTTCAGAAGGAAAAAAAACAGTTAGAGAGAGCTTTTGCAGCCGGAGAGAGGAGTGAGAAGATGTAAGAAACTCTGCAGAAACCAAGGTCAGTGCAGATGGAGGGGGAGGAGGTGCTCCAGGTGCCAGAGCAGAGCTCCCCCTGCAGCCTGTGGTGAAGACCATGGTGAAGCAGGCTGTCCCCCTGCAGCCCATGGAGGAAGGATGAGGGGGTGTAGAGATTCCACCTGCAGCCTGCGGACAACCCCACGCTGGAGCAGGTGGAGGCACCTGAAGGAGGCTGTGGCCCGCGGGAAGCCCACGCTGGAGCAAGCTCCTGGCAGGACCTGTGGACCCGTGGAGAGAGGAACCCACGCCAGAGCAGGTTTGCTGGCAGGACTTGTGACCCCGTGGGGGATCCACGCTGGAGCAGTTTGCTCCTGAAGGTCTGCACCCCATGGAAGAGACCATGCTGGAGCAGTTCGTGAAGGACTGTAGACCGTGGGAGAGACTCCATGTTGGAGCAGGGGAACGATGAGAGGAGTCCTCCCACTGAGGATGAAGAAGCGGCAGAAACACCGTGAGATGAACTGACCGTAACCCCATTCCCCGTCCCCCTGTGCCGCTGAGGGGGGCAGAGGTTGAAGCCAGGAGTGAAGTCGAGCCCGGGAAGATGGGAGGGGTGGGGGGAGGTGTTTTAAGAGTTGATTTTATTTCTCATTCCTCTACCCTGTTTTGCTTAGTAATAAAGTAGATGAATTCCCTCTCTAAGTTCAGTCTGTTTTGCTCGTGACGACAATTAGTGAGTGATCTCTTCCTGTCCTTATCTCGACCCATAAGCTTTTCGGTATACTTTTCCTCCCCTGTCTAGTGAAGGAGGGGAGTGAGAGAGCGGCTCTGGTGGGCACCTGGCCCCCAGCCAGGGTCAACCCACCACAGCAAGAGGAGGAAGAAGAGGAGGTGGAGGAGGAACAGGAGAATAGGAAAAGCAACAGGAATAAGAAGAGGAAGAGGAGAAGTGTAGGAGAAGGAAAAAAAAAAGAAGGAGGGACAGGAGGGTGAGGGGGAAGAGAAAGAGGAAGAGGAAGAGCAGCAATAAAAGGAAGAAAATTAAGAAGAAAAGGAGGAGAAGAAGAACAGGAGGAAGAACAGGATGATGAGAAGGAGAAAGAAAAATTTGAGGTAGGAGAAGATGAAGAGGAGGAGAAAGGGGGTGAAGAACAGGAGGGGGAGGAGAAGGAAGCAGAAGGAAGAGGAGGAAGTAGAAGAGGAGAAGGTGGAAAAAGAACAGAAGGAACAGGAGGATGAGGATAAAGAACAGGAGGGTAAACAGAATAACTGAGTAACAGGAAGAATAGGACAAAAAAATGAAGGAAATAGGAGGAGGAGAAGGAGGGGTATAAGGAGGACTGTGAAGAACAAGAAGAACAGGAGGAGGATGAACATGCAGAGGTGTATGAGGAGGAGGAGGAGGAAGAACAGGTGGACGAGCAACTGGATGAAGACAAAAAGGAGGACAAAGAACAGGAGGAGGAGGAAGAACCGTAGGAAGAACAGTATGAAGAACATGAGAAAGAACAAGACGATCAGGAAGAACAAGGGCAGGAAGAGGAGGAGTACAAGGAGGAACATAAAAAGGAAAAGAAGGAAGGACAAGAAAAGGAGGAACAAGAACAGGAGGAAGATGAGAAAGAAATGGAGGAAGAGAATGAATAGGGGGAGAAACAGGAGGAGGAAGAAGAGCAGGAGGACAAACAAGGCAAAGAGAAAGAGAAGAAGAAGGGGGAGGAGGAAGAACAGGAAGAGGAGGAAGAAGAGGAAGAACTGGAAGAACAGGAGGATGAAGAATATGAGGAAGAGAGGAAAGAAGAGGAGGTGGAAGAAGAACAGGATAAGGAGGAGGAGAATAAAGAAAAAAACAAGGAGGAAGAAATAAAGGAGGAGAAAGGAAAGGAGGAGGAGGTTGAGGAGGAACAAGAACAGGAGGAGGAAGAGGAAGAACAGGAGATGGAAGAACAGGAGGCAGAGGACAAACTGCAGCAGGAGGAGGAGAAAAAGGAGGAGGGAGGAGAGGAGGAGGAAGAGCATGAGGAAGAACAGGAGTAGGAGGAGGAGGAAGAACAGGAGGAGGAGGAGGATGAAGAACCAGAGGAGGAAAAGTAGGAAGAACAGGAAAGAGGAATAGGAGGAGGAGGAAACACCTCCAAATTCACTCTAGAGTGTCAGCACATCACAGTTATTGGATGGAGTGCATGCTACATCCGTTCGTCCATGAGGATTCACTAAATCCAAGCCTACTGGTGAAGCTGTTACTCACAGGAGTCGTTCCATGTTGTGGCTATCACTCCTCTTGGGAACAGACAGGAAAGCTCTGGATGACAAAGGCTGTCAGGATGCGCTCCAGAAACAGAAGACCAATGCAAGAAGATCCCCATCACCTAATCGCATAGAAATAATTCTAGCTCAATGAAATGACTATTGAAAATGAACACACAGAAGAGCATCCGCCATTAAAACTCTTTCAGCAGTAGTTTTAACTGCTGCAGGCTGATGACTTTACCATCACTGTCACAGGACCCCAAAAGAAATAATAACTGGTAAACAGTAACTCTACCCATAGCCCATATCTATCTAGCCTTCAAAGGTAGGAAAGCTCAGCCTACAGCTCTGGAGGTCTACACCAGCCTACACTTATATCCTATGGCTACTTTCTGGATGGTCTGTCCAGAAAGTCAGATCATAATTACCTTTGAAAGAGGATGGAACTGGCAGGGTGGGGGGGGAGGCAGGTGGAGAAAGAAAGGGAGAAAGGGAGAAAGGGAGAAAGGGAGAAAGGGAGAAAGGGAGAAAGGGAGAAAGGGAGAAAGGGAGAAAGGGAGAAAGGGAGAAAGGGAGAAAGGGAGAAAGGGAGAAAGGGAGAAAGGGAGTGGTGGAAAAAAGGGAAAGAATAGGCACACAATTTAAAAAAAAAAATGAACCAAGCTATTCTGAAGGCCAGCTCAGCCTAACTCACTTTCCCCAGCAAAAAGCTGTGCAGCTTGGAGGGAAACAACCCTGACTTTGGTGCTGGGATGCACACATATATCAGAGTTCAGATCTGAAACAGCAGCAAAAGCCTGACATGGCTCCTTTTCACTTTCCTCATACCCATGTGTATGCTGTGACTTCTTCATTTCCCTGAAGTCCTCCCAGGCTAACAGGGAAGTGGCTTCTGTCCAGTCTATGTGCTATGAAGAGAAACGCTTTTGACCACTAAGGGGGCAGCAAACAACTGCATTTGCAGAAGCAAAGCTGCACCTTGGCTTTGGAGATACCCACAGCTCCACTAAGACCCAGGAGCCCCTGGCACCCTGGCATTTGCTTGGTCCTGAAGCCTTGTGGAGCCTGCCAGCACTGGGGAGCCCCAGGGACAGAAGCAAAGGACACTGGTAAACCCCCACGGGATGAGTGATGAGGGCTCTGTTCTTCCTTCTGGCCACAAGAGGATGCCCTGGTCCATGCCAGGACAGGGCATCTCTCCTCCTCATCACCTGGGGGAAGGCGAGGCCTGAGGAAGGCCCTGGGTGCTGGGCTCAGCACAGGCGGTGTGACCGGGAGCGGGGTCCCGTCTCCTGCCAGGTGCTGGCCTGGCTGATGCGAGCTGCTCCCATCATGCAGCTCCACCTGCCCAGGGCTGTGGCTGACAGCACACGCAGACCTGCACTTTTGGCAGGATTGCGGATCCAGAGCAAATCCAGGGAAGCTCCCCTCCTGTCCTGTCCTGTCCCTTCCCCTTCGTCCTCCCTTCCCCTTCCGTCCTCCTCTCCCCTTCCCTGCCCTGCCCTGCCCTTCCCTGCCCTCCCCCTCCCTGAGAAGGCCCAGACCTTATGAGAGCACTTAGGGATGGCAGAGCTGTGCACACACCTTGCTCTGCTGAGAGAACAGCTCCAGGTGAAATGGCCCTTCTCAAAGGCCATCCCTCTGCAGGCCCAGTGTCCCGGCTGGTGGAGGAACAGCTGTGGTACACAGGAGCAAGGGGCACACGGCACCTCCCTGAGGAAAGGCCAGGGCTGCCTCTGCCCGCCCAGTACCAGCCACCCCATTGGCCACAGCTGAGCCAATCAGCAGAGTTGGAGGAGGCCTGTCAGTCACAGCCAGCTGGGGTGGGGCTGGAGGGGGCAGAGACCAAGCAGCCTGAGGAGAAATGGGTGAGAGATGGGCCAGGACCAGGGCCAGGACCAAGACCAGAGCCAGGGCCACAGCCACAGCCAGGGCCAGAACCAGGGGTGCTGCAGGAGCAAGAGCAGGTATCTCCCAGTGTGGATGGGCCTGGGGGGAGGGACCTGGAGCCATCATCACCCACATACCCCAATTCACCAGCCCTGGGCCTGAGTGCTTTTGGTTCTCGTTCCTGTGTCCTGCTCTCTGTCCCTGCCTCTCCCTTTCCCTCTCCCCTTCCTTTTTCCTCTCATCCTTTTGCCTCTGTCTCTCACCCCGCCTGTGTCGGTCTGTCCCTCTGTCCTTCCTCCTGCTCTCCTCTGCTTTCTGTGTCCCTGTGTCCTGCTGATCATCATCATGTTCCTGGCCTCACTCTGCCCTCTTCCCCTCCATCCCCTTCTCCCTGTCCCTCCGCCCGTTCCTCACCAGAGGTTTCCCTTCTCCATTCCCTGCAAATCTCTCCTTGTTCCCACCATCCCTCTGTCCTGTTCCTTTCCCTCCCCTGCCACTCCACCACCCTGTCCCACCTCTCTCTGCTGTTCTGTCCCTATCTCTTCCTCCTTGTCCCTGCTCACCCTGGGCTCCAGGAGTGGGGCAGGGGCAGCCCCAGGGAAGCAGCCATGGGGACTGTGAGGGGGCAGAGCTGGGCCAGGGGACAGTGTTCCTGCAGGGTGAGGCAGCAGGAAAGAGGCGCCCCACAGCATGCTGAGTACCGCAGTCCTGGAGCATAGGGGTGCTGGTCAGCCATGCCTTCGGAAAGCAGGAATTAAGGATGTACAATGTAACTAGATGTATGTGTCTCTTAAGGAACTTGATCCAATTTCCTACTCTCAAGACGAATAGGTGCAATAGTCAGGGAATGAGATTTTCATAAGAGAGCCCCTGGGGTGTCCCTTTGTGGGGGTGCCTGAGAGGTACTTGTGAGGGTTGCTTGTAGTGGGGTGGGGGGTGCAGGTACTGGGGGCAATGGTAGCAGCATGAGGTGGTGCTGCTGTGCCTGGGGATGCTGGTACCAGCCTGAGGTGGGGGAGCAGGGTGGGCGAGGTTCCCCAGGCTGGGAAGGGGGCAGTGCTGTTTGTTCACCTCCATTTGAGCTGAAGGCCTGTGCTATAACCTTGGCCAAAGGAGAACTGCAGTTTCTGGGTGTGTTTGTCATGCTGCAGTGCTTTGCCCCAACTGTCAAGCTGTTGGTCAGTCCTGGAAACCCTCAGCTGAACAGTCCAAAAGCAGTGAGGGCCTGAGTGCATTCTGGTTTGGCTCACTGTAACTCGTGTGTCAGTCTGCATCTGTCTTTGCTGGTTGCCTGTGTCTTTCTCTTTGAAGGGATGATCTTTGGGAGGTTCTGCAGCATGGACCTCCTCCCTCCATTGCCCCATTGCAGCATGCCTACATTTAATGCCTGCTGCTTCACACTCTTTCCTCTCAGAGCTGCAATCAGAACCTTCATCCAGAGGAGAGCTGTTCACCTCATGACTTCATGAAGAAAATCCAAGAGCAGAAGGAAGAACTGGGCCTGATGGTGGACCTGCCATCCAGAACTCGCTACTATGGGCCGGAGGTCAGCCTTGGCCTTGCTGTTGGAGAAGCGAAGGCCTATGACGTTCACGTGCCACTTCCTGGGGAGCGCTGGTGGGGCTGTGCTGGGGGTCCATCCTGGGGGCAGGGAAGCGTCACAAGGCTGCTAGCGAGCATCCTTCCCTGCAGGGACTGCCAGTGCAAGGGGTATGTCAACAGTTAGTGAGAGCTGCGGGGAGCCTTCCCCTGTGCTGTGGCTCAGCCAGGCTCTGGGAGCGTCCTCAACAGATGCTCAGAGCCTGAAGGAGGCTGAAGAAGAGATGTTGGAGGGACCTGGAGCCCTGCAAGGTTTGTGCACGAGCTTGACAGGAGCTCCTGGGGTGCAGGGCATGCCACCGCAGCTAGCAGACCTCTGGCCTGGAGCTTGAGCGCTGTGACGCAGGAGATATGGAAAGGACAGGTCTCCTCTGAGCCTGCAGAGTGGTGGAGGGAAAAGGATAAAATATTGTGGGGTCGAGGAGGAGCCTACATCTTTCCGTCCATGGGCAGCCCACCTGGCCTGTACCCGCCGCTGACATGAGCTAATTATGGATGGGGCAGAAGAGGTTGGTGAGCCTGAGGGCAAAGGTGATGTTGGGGATGAGGAAGAAGGAGCAGCATTCCTGGCCAAAGCAGGTGGTGTTCTGCAAGGAGAGAGGATGCAGGTCGCCGCTGGGCTGTGTGAGGAGAGGTAGCCGTCAGGGTCTGGAGGGGCTTGGGGAGCCTTGCAGTGGCTGTTCCTGGTGGCGGGGGGTTGCCGTCAGCCCTGGCCCTCCCCAGTTTGTACTGATGTGCCTGAGCCAGTGCAGGTCCTGTGCAAAGTGCTGCAGCTTCTTCCTCGTGAAGCAGCTGGTCTCCTGGGAAGAAGGGAGGCAGCATGGAGGGCAGATGGAGGGCTCCAGCCAGCTCTGGGCTAACGTCGGGCTTGGAAACAAGGGCTGGATGCTTCAGGTGCCCCTTCCCCTCTTGCAGATCCCCTTTCCCTTTTATTTCTTTCTGGCTGTGGGGAATTTGGTCGTCCCTCCCACCGAGAGCTAATCCTCCCCTGGCTCACCTGCTGGAGGATGTGCTGGGCTTGTACAGGCAGCTCCGCTTCCAGTGGGGCCATAGTAGCCAGTGTCTTCTTCACCCGCTCCTGGGGAAGCCTAAGAAGAACAGAGCATACTTAGAGCACCGCACAGCAGGATAGGTGCCCCAGAGGTGCTGGGAGCAGGGTGTTTCAGCGCCATACATGTCCTGAGCTTCAAATTGGGTCTGGTTGCTGGAGGGCAGGTAAGAGGGAGCTGTCCCCAGCAGAGAAACCCCCTAGCAGGCAGCGAGATGAAATGCTGTGGGATGGCTCTGCTGGGAACGCTGAAATGCCCTGAGTGCTGCAGGGGGACTTCTGATTTGCAGCAACAAATCTAATCACTAAAAGAGACCAATCCTCCCCGGATGGCATCTTTGCTGATGCTCCATCACCCCATCACTGGCTTTTTGGGGCCCTGGCTGGTGGGACCTGTAAGGCATGTGATGAAAACTCCTTTCCCTAACTATTTAATCAACCAGTCTTTATATTATGAAAGTGTATGAGCTTTGTTTGTATATATATATATACACACACACACAATGAGTTCACATGATACACTGTAATGCGATGAGGTAGTAGAGTTTTCCTGGAGACTTTGTGATGTGGTTTAGCCCCAGCCAGCAGCTGAGCACCACGCAGCTGCTCGCTTACTCCTCCCCTGGTGGGGTGGGGAGGAGAATGGAAAAAGAAAGGCAAAGCCTTGTGGGTTGGGGTAAGGACAGTTTACTGGGACAGCAAAGGGAGAGGGAAACAATCAACAACAGTACTGATAACAGATATTCACAATGGGTGATAACAGAAAGCAATTTACCGATGGATGACCGACCGGATGCTCAGCCCATCCCGGAGCCACGCTGAATCCGCCCCTCTGTGACTAGCCCCCTTTTATGGTGAGCATGACGTCACATGGTATGGAATAGCCCCCCTGGCCAGCCTGGCTCACCTGTCCTGGCTCCTTGTGAAAATTAACTCTATCCTAGCCAAAACCAGGACACTTTGGTATTGTTTATGCTGAAGTAAAAGAAACTAAAGGACAGCCCAGCCCTAGAAAGAAGGACTTTGCTTCTGGGAAGCTTAGAGCTGTCCATGAAGGATAAAGAATACCCCGTGTCAACCAAGATAACACCAGCATCCTAGCCCCTCTGACACATCTTTGAAACCCTCCCAGCATCATCCAGCATCGTAGATCAATACTTCAGGGAGGACTGACTCCAGGGACATCTGGCTCAATAGACAATCAGCAAGAATGCTGCAAAACTAGAGTTGCTTTGCAGTTTGACTCTGATTAGTAATCGGTAGTGTGGGTTCTAGTCCTTAGTCGCCTTGTACCTGAATGATTGAAGAATATAAGAGCCTTATGTAATGACACATTTGGGGTGCACCAATTGGCTCGGACACTGCATGTGCATGGAAAAATATTTGCCCCTGTAATTCTATACTTTGCGACCTTGCCTCTCCCCTTGGCTGGCATGGGCCAGTTGTGAATTTTTTGTGCCATCAACTTGGGGCTCACCTGTGGGCTGGGGGTTTTGCCAGATGAGGTCCAGGCAGTGCCAGATGAGGCCGAAGAGGGGGTGGAGCAAGCTGGGCAGCCAGTGTAGTGCCAGCTCCGGGGTGTTGGCATGCAGGTGCCGTCCAGTGATGCCCGCCCGCTGCCCTGGCGTGAGCTCAGTTTTCTGCCCTCAGCCAGTCCCTGCCTGGCCCCCAGGGTGGCCGCGGCTCCTTCCCAGGGACAGACCCAGCTCACCAGCAGTGATGCTGGTGCTGGGTCAGCGATGACACTGGTACCGGTGCAGTGATTCCGGCACTGGGGCAGTGATGGAGGCCTCCATCCTCCTGGCGTTGATGCTCATCAGCGGGGTTTCACCCATGGGCGCCCGCAATGCAGAGTGATGGCCCACCTGCCCATTGCTCTCAGTGTCCATCCCCAGCCCAGCCTAGCCAATCACAGGGTGGGCAGGGGCTGTGTTAACGCCCTGCCCCCCCACCCCCCCACTGCACAAATGACTACAGGCAGAGAGGGGCTGCAAAGCAAAGACCCAACTCTTTTAATGAATGAAGCAAGGAAGAGGGATCTGGGAGAGGGCCGGGGTTGGAGCACTGCCTGCAGATGTCCTCTGCACGTAGGTGCTATGAGGGACGGTGCTGGAGCGGCGGGTTATGGGTAGCTGTGCTTGTTGGCTATCTCCATGTCATTCTCCCTCTGCACAAAAAGCTGTAGCTGGTCCAGTGACATCTGCAGGGCCACCCGCTGCCGCTCCTCCTGTGCTAGCTTCTTCATGTGCTCCCACTCAGGCTGCTGCTCAGGTGTGATGGCACTGACTACTCCTGCTCGTCCAGCAGGGTGGGCACAGCCATGATCCCCCCCACCCACCCAGGGCCTAGGCGATAGCCCAGAGGCAGTGGGAGGGTGTGGCAGCTGCGGCAGCATGAACAGCTGCTGTGGCAGCCTGTCCTGTGGGGTTTGGCACCCCATGGGTGACAGGCACAGCCAACTCAGCTGCTTGGGTTTGGCAGCAGTGTCGGTGTGTGCCTTGTTGCTCGATGCCGGTGCTGTCTCCCTGCCATCAGCCGGGGGCTTGGAGGCAGCCAGCCTTGCACTTGGTCTCAGGGCCCCTGGTAGGGGATTGGGGACCCTGGGGTGCAGGTCAGGTGGTTTGCATACCAGGCCCACCGCCTTCCCTCTTTGGGCCAGTGGGTGGAAACTCTTGATGGCATTCAACAAGCGCGCCCTCAGGTCGGTGTGGGGCATCGCCAGGCCCCACAGCATTTTGGCCAGGACTTTTTTGTGCAGCAGCCTGTCCTGGGGTTGCATGTTGTGGGGATCCATGCTCCATGCCTTCTCAATCAGCAGGGGGTGGGGTTGGCAGGCGGGCAGTGGGCGCGAGGTGCTTTGCCCCCGCCCAGCATCCCCAGGGCATCTGGGGTGCTCGAGCACCAAGGTGGGCACATTGGTGTCCTCAGATACCCTGCGCTTGCTGCCGCCTGCATGTTGCCTGCTGCTGCCCGCCTGCTGTCCACTTCCACCTGCTGCCGTGCCTTTCTAGCTTCCCCTCCCCCAGGGTTTTTGAGTGTTTTGCCCCCCAGCACACCACTATCTTCTTCTTGGGTGGCAAGCTGTCCCACCGGGAGGTCTCTTGAGCCCTGGGGGTGCAAGCTGGCGTGGGGCACTTGGCCCGCTTGCCGCCTGCCTTGCCTGATCTGGGCACCACTCGCCATAAGGCAACGCCTGGTGGCAGCGGCAAGCAGGTCAAAACCACCTGGGGCTGCTTCCACAGAGCCTCCTCTACCAGTTGGGCCAGGCAGGGCAGATGACACTGGGGGGCAGTGAGGGGGCTGGCCAGAGGACTCAGCAGTGGGATCTGGAGGGCTCAGCAGGGGACTCTCCGGAGGACCTTTCAGGAAATCCTTCCAGGGACTCTCTGGAGGACTCCCTGGGGGACCCTTCTGAGACTTGCCCTCTGGGCAACCCTTCAGCGGGCTCTCTCTAGGGCTCTCCTTTGAAGTCTCCATAGGAGTGTCTCCTGAGAAGGCTCCCCAGGAATCTCTGGCAGCTAGGTGAGGAGGACCGCCTCTACCCTTGCCTACTTCCTCTTGGGGTCCAGCAAGGGAGGTGTTGCCACCCCCTGCCAGCAGGGATTGGTGTCCCCCAGCATCGCTGCTGCCACTCGGTCCTTGGGACAATTGCCTTCTGCCTTGTACTCCAAGAAGTTGGAGTTGCAGAAGGTGGTGCTGTCAGAAACGTCAGGGACATTGGCCATGTTGGGGACTATGATTGGTAATTGGTAGTGTGGGTGCATTAGTCAAGTCGCCTTGTACCTGAACAATTGAAACGTATAAGAATCCCGTGTAAAGGCACATTTGGGGTGCCTCAATTGGGCTGGGAAATAGTCTCTCTCTGAGACACCCCCGGACGCCCCCCTAACCCCCCAAAACTCAGTCCCTCATTTTCTCTAGCAAATGCGCTCTCCAAAACTTTATCCAGCTTCGTAACAGAAGAGTCATTAATAGGTGGTACCTCTACATAGGTGTTAGAAATGTCCTTTGTATCTTGGCATTCATCTGTAACATCTAGAGATGCAAGTTTTTTAAAAATACATTCAATGGCAGACTTTATAGAGGAAGCTTGTCCTAATTTCTCTTTGCTCTCAGGAGATCCTTTGATGTACAAAGTAATTTCTTTTGAAATCAGTTCAGGTTCTTTTGATCTTCTTGGTTTGTCTTTATCTGTACTGTCTTCAGACTCACACTGCCCAAGGAATTAACCTTCAGTGTCCAAGGATTTTTCCTGACCTTGCGCTGACCAATGATATTGGGATGCGTATTATCGGCTTTTGTTATAATACTTTCAGCAGCTGCTTCTTTGGTAGGAGTAGTTTCAGAATCCGACTGAGTAAAAAGTTTCCCAGCCTCACAGCTAAAGTTGGAAGGAACCTTCCTCAATTCTTCACAGGCAAACTGTGCTTCCATCACTACAGTTTCCATTAGAGCATCATTCTCAGAAGATTTCTGAGGTCCAGGGGCACTGCACAAAATAAACCCACGTTTTTCACTTGAGAAAGTCCATCTAAAAGATGAATGTTAGGAGTAAAATTCCCTTTAGTAAAAAACTTGGTGGCTACTGGAAAACTCTGAAAGACATTCCCTTTAGAAACCTATTGTTTCCAACTTCCTCAGCTCCCAGAGAAGAGGGATTTTTTTTTTCCTCTTGCTTCTGCAAGTATTGCATTAAAAAAAGCATACCCAACACATCTGTCTCCCTCCACTTGCTGCTCTAAATGACATCGATAGCCAAACCCACTATATTTGCTCTCCTCCCAACTACAAAAAAGTAAACACATGGATTTCCCTCTCTGCCAAATGGCAGAGCAGAAGGTGGGAATTTACATTCGCTTATCCTAGGGTGGAAAAAAGGGGAAGAGGAATAGAAAAAGTATTCCAGACAATGGAAAAAAATGCAAAAAATGTTCTCTGAAAAGTTGAAAGTTTTCCAAGAGGCATCTGCCAGTATTTAATATCAGAATAATATACGCTCGGTGCAACACTTGATGTACAGTGTGGAATTCTCTGTACTGATTGAAATCTTTCTATTAAATAGTATTAGTAGGCAGGTGTGGTGGTGCAACCCCCGCTCCCTTGAGCTGCTTGGTACTTGGCGCAATCTCTCCCCGCCTTTTCTAGGCCGCATACCTGAGCAGCAGACCAGAGCGTTAAGGCACCCCCTTAATGTGCCCGGTTCTTGCGTCCTTGGTAACGGTAACAATCTGGTAAATCTGTGCTCGAACTGTAACATGCTTGTTCCCTCATTACTTGGGAACAGTAGTGACAATCCTGACAACCTGTGTACCTGTGCCTGAGCTGTGGCCCAAAAGGGGGGGTATCAGAAAAGTTCTGAGTCTGTGCAACTGGTGGAAGGTACCAGAATATGTCGTCATCTGAGCAGGGCCGAGGTGAAAAGTACCTGACAAAAGTCAATTTTCTCAGACCCTGTAAATAGCGCTTCTAAGTGAGACCCTTTGGAGCTCTCCTCGATCGCAGCACACTGTGACCAGTATCCCACCTAAGCTGAGACACCTCTCAGGCGCAAACTTTGTGCGAATCATCTGCCAGGGCAGAGCCAGTGTTCTTGAGTCTCAACTATGGCCTGTTCAGGAATGCCAATACGTTGTATTTAGTCTAATTTCTCAAAGAGGGAAATTTTAACTATAAGCTAGCTTCCAGCCTTCTCGAGTCCCAGCTGTCACCTGCTGAGGAATGCTGATGCATTGTGAGTATTTACTCTAAACTCGAAGAGGGAAATCCTAACTATAAGCTAGCTTCCTTCATCCACCTCTCTGCTTATATACATGTCTAAATACATACATTTGCCTTTACGAGTGTGGGTGGCATATATCACTGGGCCCAAATATCTGTTTGTCTTAGGTTTTATGTTCATCTATCTACCTATCTACACACTTTGATTTAGATACCTTATAGTAAGTTAGTGTGAATCTTGTCATCTTCAAATCTGTAATTAAGTTGCTGGTTTTATCATAATATATATTCCTGAATTACTTGTAAATCTTTAAAATCAGTCAGTCATTAAGCACTGCCTCATGCTATTAAGAAATTCTGAATTGACTAAATCAGAACTGTGTCAAACACCTTTCATTCATGGCAGCAGGTAAAACAATGATAAACTTGTATGAAATCTTGTTTTACTCGGAGTATACTCATTTTAGCTTATGTCCTCTGTCAAGCTGTTCAGCTGGCTGTATGTGAGAGATTCTAAGATTATTTTTTCAGGAACTGGCATCAAAGCTATAGGCATCTACAGTTAAAGCACAGAAGTTAACAGACAGACAAAATACCATCTTTAGTAGAAAACTACTGTTTGCAAAATTTCTGCATTAGGTGTTAAACAGGATCATTTTGAGTTCTATGCTCTATCCTCATTTTACACATCACCCCGCTCACCCCCCCCCCAATATACTTTATGAAGCTTATGATGTATTATCTCAGCTGAACTTCTCTTAAGTTGACATGTGCTCATATGTCAGCTCAGCTCTGCAAGTTATCATGGGATAATAGCACAAACTGTTACGATGAAATTTGCGGTGTGTGTTTTCTTGGTATTTCACATTATAATGCTCCTGAATACCGAATACATCATAGGTGAGAAATTCTAGATGGAACAAACATAGCTTACTGTTTCAAGAAGTTCATTTGTTGTAGAAAAGAAAAATATCAGAAGGTTTAACAGGTTGGACTTGGCAAGCGGAATCATCACGTTTCAGTCCATTTTCTTTAGATTCATTATCTAAACTAATCGCACCATTTAGTGAATCATTTTTTGGCAGCTCACACTGTGATCTTTCTTCTTCAGCATTCTGACAGGAAGAATGGGAATTCTGCAATGTATGAGCTACCTTTCCAATCAAAAGTACATTACAAGGTATTATGTTGTAATTCCTTTCAAACAAGTCCTTCAGCTCCTCAGGTTTTCCTGAAGATTCTGTAGCATGAGGGACTGCATTATCAGAGGTGAATTTAGGATTTCCATTCACTGGTGTCTCAACAAAAATTTCATCAGGAACTTCCTGTTTGGAAACGTTAGTAGCAACTGACATCGTAGATGCATTTGAAGTAAACTCGGCTGCAGAAGAATTTCTAATTGTGGATGAAAGAAAAGGCTTGCTTAGACCCTAAGCTAAGACAGGTTGCGACACAGCCTGACGTGCAGGCAATTTGTTATGAATACTGATAGTGCCAAAGCCGGACTGTCCCCGAGCCACGTGTCCTGGAGCTGCCCCGCCCCTCCCCGACTAGGTCCCTTTTATGCTGAGCATGACATCATATGGTATGGAATACCCCCTTTGGCTAGTTTGGGTCACCTGTCCTGGCTGAGGCCAATCCCAGCTTCTGGTGAAAATTAACTCTATCCTAGCTGAACCCAGGACATTAACCAAAACTACAAACTGAATATTAGAACTGAATATGTAGGTCTTCCTACAATCACTGTCCTTTTCAGAGCAATAACTCATCCTTACACCATCTGTGGCCTCAATTTCTCCTCTTTCTTAATATAGCCAGATACAGAGAACAGATATATAGCAATGTACACAGGTGCAGCAGTTTTAAGGCCAAGCAATGAAATGCATAATAAATGACATGGAGAATTTCAGGTTTGACAGAACTGAATTATACAAATAGTAATCTTTTCCTAGCATAGAAGGAAAAATACTTGACAAGAAGAAAAATGTAATGACTGTAAAGTAAATATATCCTGAACACATTTGGTTTTTGTTATTACCTGATCTAAAAAAGTACATAAGCTTGCTGATTGGGAACTGGTTTGCTATCAGAAAGGTCTGTTGAGGCATCAGTCATTTGATACCAAAAAGTCCATTACCAGCCCACAAATGAAGACAATGATATCTTTAGATGAGTTGCACGCTTTCCAAATGATATCACAGGTAGAACACAACAGAAGAAACCGTACCAAAATGATTCAAACAAAACATATAATGCCACCTTTTCCCCTAAGAACAATGGCTACCAGTAACATTTTATTTTCTTTACAGCTCCTCTGGCCACCTTTCTGCCTTCCGGCGGTTGGCCCAGCTCCTTTCCCAGGGGATCGTGGGATGGGTGGTGGACAGGGCCCGGGTATATGATGCGGCCCCTCACCAGGGAGCTCATTCTGCTGCTGTGCGCTTCTGGTGTCAGTGCTCTGCTGTTCCGTCAGTCAATGGCAGCTTTTGAGCTGGCTCAGCTCTCTGGGCAAATGTGTTTTGACATTTATGGAAGCAGAGGTGTCTGAAGTAAGAGCTTCAGGACTAATCAAGATTAACCAGCATACAGTGAGGAAAGTACACTTGTATGCAGCTTTTTTTTTTTGTTGGGTTGTATTGTGTGTGAGTTTTTTGTTTGGTGGTTTCTTTGGGGTTTGGGTTTTTTTTCCGCCCAGGTCAATAATTTTGTATTGAGTGTTCAGGTGTTTGCAAGATGATTTAATAGTATGCTTTTTTTTTATTTATTCTTCTAGGTGCATTGTGTTTGACTGGAGTTCCTGACTTTATTGAAGATGGAACCTTGTTTTTTCACCAGTTTTTCTGTATACTGTGTAAGCTGCTGGTATTACCTCCCTTAATAGGCCTGATGGTGAGATTATTTATTAGAGGTCAGGGTGAGCATCTTGTATGCATCTGTGCATGGAGTTTTAGCATTTCTCAAGAAAGCAGTAAGGATGTAAGGCATAGCATCTTTCGGGGTACAGGACAGCTCATTGCTTTTGCCAATCAGCCATGGAGTACCGTGTTGTTACTGGAAGCTTTGCAGCTTCCGGCAGGCTCTTCATAGATCATAAGTGTCAGGACTTTGCTTATTTTGTGGGCCTGTAGCAGAGCCCAGAGTTTGCAGGGAAGATGGGAGTTGCCTGCAGAATGCAGGGCACAGCTCAGAAGAGCGGCTGACTCAGGGGGTTCAGGGGTGCAAATACAGGGAAGGAGCTGTCAGGAAGGAGTGGGATTCCTTCCCTGAGAGTTCAGGAGAAGAGGAGTTTCTAAAGTTTTGGGACTGCGGGATGGCTGGGAAAGGGAGGAGGGTTCATCAGCCGTTCTCAGGTTTGTTTTGCAGTTGGATTGGGTTGTTGATGCGGTCTGTTCCGTTTCAGTTTCTCCATAGCTGATGGGAGGTACAACAGTCATGAGAGAGGCAGTGTAAACCACCTGGCCCTCTGCATCACAGTGTGCAGGCCTGAACGTCAGAAGAGTCTCGTCTCGTAAAGCATGAGGTACGTTAAAATATACCCTCGTGAACTCTGAGGTCTCTGCTTCTCTGTGCCTTTTACTTTCTTCATTCCTGACTTAATTTTGTATTCATAGCTTTGCTGTCCATCTAGATGTCACAGTCATTGTTAGAGACATCGGCTAGGCACTTATTTGCAGCACAGGTTTGTGTCACTGTCTTCCCTGGAGTTTCTTGGAGGAGAGGATATGTATTATTTGTGCTCCTAACAATCTCCAGCCAGGGATCTTTCTTTTATCGCAGTCCCAGGCCCGTGAGCTTTTTCTGTATTCCAATTTTACCTTTGTCCTTAAGCGTGCAATGAAGTTTGCTCTAGTATCAGTTGCGGCAGTTACGTTCTGTTATTCTTGTTGATCTGTTGTGTTTTTAGCACCAGTTTCTGTAGTCTTAAGGTGATCTAAAAGATCTTTGAGTCACCATGTCACAATTACTGTGTTTTTTCCATAGGCTGACTACTTCTGTAGTTCCCTAATGGGCTTTGTAGGTAAGGAGGTAGTTTGTCACTTGTTTTCTCTGTACTATACCACATCTTACTCAGGTCTTGATGTTCCTGTTGTTTTTTTTGTGCTAGGCGGGCACATTGGTAGCCATGCTGAGGGTCTCATGCGCCTCAATGCATCAGCATAATGCCAGCTGAGTGCTTCCTTTCTTGTGTTAGATGCTCAATGCACAGATCTGTCTTGCATGTCTGGAGTCTCAGAAGTCTATGGAAGGTGTTCTCTCACAGCAGTGATCCAGGATGTGTTAGCATATCTGCTGTCAAGCAGTCTGTTTTCATGGAGACCTTTTCTGGGACTACTTCTTCCTTGCATCCTCTTGGTCTTAGGTCCTAGAGCCTGGCTTCTCATGCATTCATTGTCAGAGTTGCAGATGTATCTTTTTTTGTCACGGGCTGTGGTGCTTGACTTCTGGGGCAGCTGTAGATTCTTCCTCTCGGCCCCCTAGGACTTCTCACCTAAAGGCATCTTCGCTTTGGAGTGATTCCTCTTGCCCAAGAGTCTTTCTGTGCCTCTGGGTCAAATCATTCGTCTTGTGTGCAGTGTCAGTCTGCACACGTGCCTGGATTGGAGGTGGCTCTGCCAGGGGCATAGCAATTTTTAGTCAGGGAAAGAATAACAATAAGAGCCTACGGCTCATGTTGCTGTACCTAGAGTGTTCAGTTACAAACCTTACAGTCCACCTCAGAGCAACTAGCCCTCAGTAGCAGGTGAGGATGCCGAAGGGATGACGGGAACTCTCTGGGAGAGGCTGCTGGAGTGCTGGTTGAACAGATTGAATCTCAAAGGTGTTAAGGCTTGTATGCTTAGAGTTTAATGTTGTTTTGATTTTTCTTAATGGCAGGCTGTTGTTGGACTCTAGGTGATATTCCTAAATGGAAACAAGACCTTTGGAATTGTTAAGCTGTTGCTCTGCATCTGGGTGATTTGTTCAATGCTGGTTTTTGCAGATGCAGAGGGACGAGTCGTGTGCCAAAGGGTGACAGAGGAACCTCCTGCCGAACCTGCTAGTTAGCCAATGTGTGGGGTGGGTTTTTTTTGTTGAGGATGGATTCCGATCCCTGGCACTCTGAAAGCTAAGTTGAGGGACCAGGGCTGGGGAGGGGCTGAGAGGAGGAGGGGACAAGGTTGGGAGCTGTGGGGAGTGAGGCGTTTAAAGTTAGTGTAGGGGAGAGGGCTGTCCGGGAGTAGTCCCCTTTGAGCAGTCGAAGGGAGCGGGTTACTTGTCAGCATGGTGCTAGAGTGTGCCGGGCAGGGCAGTTCCAGCCTGTGTTTGTGTTGTGTAGCTTGTCTTCTGTGTCTTAGACCTTCCTTGGGTCTCAGTGTCCTCTTTGCGCTCAAGGAGCACCGCACACTTCTTGGGTGCCACCCCTAGGGTCTCGAATGCCCATACTCATTGGCATTGTGCCACTCAGGTGCTTCTCTTCTCGCATAGCAACGTTGCAGCATGGATCGGTCTTGTGTCTTGGAAGTTTCCAGTCAGTCCCCTTTTGCAGCATAATTCCAGGCTGCGTCAGCAGCTCTGCACTCCAGCAATCCATTTTCAGGGACTGGCCCTTCTTCCCTGCATCCTTACATTCTTAGGTCTTGAAGACAGGCTTCTTGCGCATCCATCATCTCAGTTTTGACAGTAACTTTATTTTCTAGGTGCAAATCAATGTGCGAAGCAGGATATCCACACCAGAATGGACTTAAGCAAGGTGAGTGACTGACGTGCTGAAGTAGCATTTTTCTGAGGTGTCATATTATCGACATAGCTAAAATCATACCCGGTCGTTTAACAGGTGGGGGTCAGGCCTGGGCACGGCAAACCGAAGAATCTGACTCTGAGCGGCCGAGGTAAAGGGGCAGGAGAGAGGAAGATGTTTCCGAGGAGGGCATCATCGCGGCGGAGGTCGACGCCAGCTGACGTGTCGGTGACCAGCGATGAAGAGGAATGCGGTGGATAGGGGAGCCTCCCGGTTAGGTGACGTGTTCCCGATGAGGATGGATTCTGGACCCTGCCCTCTGAAAGGTAGTTCAAGGGGCAAAAGCGGTGGGCGGGGTGGGGCCAGCGGGGGGTTTAACGTCAGGGTTGCAGAGAGGGATACTTAGTCTGTCTGAAGTCTAGGGGCAGATAGTGGTCCTGGATGTGAACGTTCTGGCCTCTGTCTGTGTCTGTCACTTGTGTTATCTGTACTCTTTCTTGTATATGGTGCCTTATGGCAAGTCTCTACGTTCTGCCCCACGGGCTCTCTGCACTTGGCACACACCTCGGCAAGCATCCATAGGGTGTGTAACGCCTGGCCACTTCAGAATAAAGCCCATCAAGCGCTTATCTCGTGATCAGAGCTTAAAGCGTGTTTTGCATCACAGATGTTTCCACAGGGTTGCCTTTGCAGAGATGGTCTGGGCCAGACTGAGAGCTCTGCTCTTGGAAGATCATCTTCCACAGAGATTCCATAGCATGTTTCATCCTTAGGGGCTTGGGTCTTAAAGCCTGGTTTCTCACACATCCATTGTTCTGGTGTTGTATTGCATTGCTGCAGTCTGTATTGGTTTTGACTACCATCTGAGACCATCTTGTTTTGTAGTGCTTTGTGTTGTATTGCATTGTGTAAGGCTCTGATAACAAGTGAATGTCGCAGACATCCATCTTGACCCAAGCAGGGATAAACTGATAACGGGGGAATGTGGCAGACATCCGTCTCGGCCAAGGACAGAACCTGCAGAGGCAGGATAACGTCTTGTGAGCCCCTTCCCCTATTCCTGAAACACGTAGACAAAAGACCATCTGTGTCCTGTGCATGCGTGCCTGTGAAAGGCCATCACTCAGTCAACCCTGAAGTGGGGGTCAGTGAGACCCCCAAGACACCCACAACCCACCAACTTATTTCTGGAACATTCCTGAGCACATGCTGTGCCTGCTCAGTGATGACAGACCCCTGCCTGTGCGGAGCATTTTGGGTTATAAAAAGGGGAAACAAGTTTTCGGTGTGCACCCCCCACCTGAGGACTACAACTACAAGCAGAGAACATCGCTGGATCCAAGGGTGGTGATATCTTTTCTCTCTCTCTCTCTCTTTCTCTCTCTCTTTCTTTTCCTGTCTATCACTCTGTCTCTAACTTCATTTTCAGCACATTAGGGTAATATCATCACAAGTTTTGCTAAGCAATTACCTTTTGTAGTTCTGCTAAGTTCTAAGTATTGTTATAACTTTTGCCAAGCCACTATCTTTTGTAGTTCTGCTAAGTTCTAAGTAAATTTGTGATTTGTTTGAACCTCTAGAGTAATTCTTGTTACTCCTGATTACTGCGCAGAGAATTAAAAAGTTAACCTCACCCTCATCCACTGAGTGGGATGGGACATTAAATTGGCATCATGGACAGGATTCTCTGTGAGAAGCGGTAAAGAGGTTCCCTAAAGGGGATATCAGCCAGACTGCTGAAGAAAGGAGAACTGATAATTGGTTGAAGCTGAAATCTCCGACAGTAGGTCACAGCAACCCGGGATAAGCCTGATCTTGACTGCTCCCCGCTGTTGGATTTGTTAAAGAGCTATAAAGCTTGCCCGACCCCGAAAGGGCATAGCTGGGCAGACGGACACTGGCAGTCCCCAACAACTGTAGCGGAACAGATAAGAGACTTGGCAAAAGGAAACAAGTTTAAGCCTGGAAAGGGAAAGGCTGTGGTTTGTGGTGTCTTGGGAGCTGCGTTGATAGCTGCCCAGAAGGACAAATGCATTGTCACACAAGGTGAGCGGGAGGCAAATGAGTCCCTTCAGGAACTGGTTAGAAAACTACAGGCAGAATTGGAAATGGAACAGGTGAAATGGCAACTAGCTGGAAAAGTGTTAGCGGATGAGAAAAGACTCACAGAAAACTTGAAGCCTGTGAGATGCTTTTGTGAGGGAAAGAGAGCTGAAGTTGCAGCTCCCTGGGGACCTTGACAGTGAACCAGGATTTTCTAGCTTATCAAAAGAAGCCAGCCCCCATTGCGAGGAAGGTTGCCCCTCACTACCCATGGGAGGAGCTGAGGACGGTGACAGAACCTGACCCTACGCCCAAGCTCCGGCCACTTATTAAAACTGAAGTCGTAATTGATGACGAAGATGCAGAACCCGCCGTTACCACTAAGGAGATACCTTATACTGTTACTGAATTGGCAAAACTACAGGAAAAAAATATAGTAGGCAGGCTAAGGAAACTGAGACTGAATATGTGTGGAGGGTCTCCCTGACAGGCAGAGACAGAATAAGGCTTTCAGAGGAAGAGGCTCAGGGATATTGGGGTCCCGGTGTATTTTTGACCGTAGATGACGAGCGGGAACCTTGGTCCCTGACCCAGAGGGTGGCATATTGGGCCAGAGGGTTAGACCCATTGGAGAGAGGAGATCCTATTGCCATCCCCACCCCTGGAGTAAGCCAGCTTACAGAGAGTGTACAGATGGCGGCTTGCCTCCAACTAATGCATGACAGGCGCCTAGCTCCCCGCCAACCTTCCCCGATGCTGTTGTTTGCCAATCCGGATAGGATGACTCCCTTGATTAGAGGGTTACCTGATTCACTGAAGATTGATGCTGTGCAAATCCAAGACCGACTAAGAGCCACTGTAGCCATGGGACCTCAGGGCAGACCGGGTCTTACCTGGGGGGGGAAATTGCACGGGAATTGATCAGTTATGGCTGGTGTGTGGGGTACGTTGGGAAGAAGGGGAAGGCACAAGAAGCGGTCCTTAGGACCAAGACGGAGGAGAAAATGCTCTGCCCCTGAGATGGGACCCTTGTGGGGGGGGCCCTCAAGAAATCGATTGTGGAAGGAAGGTCTAGATACCTCAGAGGTCTCTGTACCTCAGAGATCAGCTGCTCCCACAGCTCCCGTGGGGGGGCCCACCAGCCCTCCAAAGTCAGGAAACTTCTTGCGCTGTCCCCAGTGAGTGAGCCGGGGGACGACCAGTGGCTATATTTTAGAAGGCTCACTGAAAATGAGCAGCGGGACCTACTCGTAACCTTTCCCCTTGGTCTCGTTAAGACTCCGGTCACTTTTCTGGTAGACACAGGGGCCCAAATGTCTGCTTTAATGCTGATACCGCAGGCTGGAGTGGGATTGTCCCTGATACAAAACAGATATGGGTTACCGATGTGTTCGGATATTCCAAACCCCAACCTACAGCTGGGTGCCAGGAGACACCACCCCCACCGAGACCACTATGGTATTGGGAGTGCTTCCTACGAATATTCTGGGATTGGATTTATTGAAAGGGAAGTCCTGGATGGACTCGGCAGGGAGGGAGCGGAAGTTCAGATTGCATGGAGCCCTAGTCAACAGCTTTCATTCCTGGCACTTACCCTTTGGGAGAAGTTGCTGGATAATTCCAATTTTGGAGCTGGGCCCTGTGAAGAGTGCAAGTGAATGTTGTATCCCTTACATGTCTAACCATGCGGAGAGCCCCAGCGTTGGTGTGACTGTGAAAGGGTGCCATGGCATAGTGAGGGCACTCAGCTGCTTACAGTCCTGCACTTACCCTTTGGGAGAAGTCTCTGGATTATTTCAGTTTTGGACCTGGGCACTGTGAAACATGTGATAGTGAATCTGTTACATGGCTACACAAGCTCAGAGCCCTGCTCCTTGTGGTACTGTGAAAGGGTACGGAGGGAAGGTGCGGGCCATCAGCAGCTTTCAGTCCTGGCGCTTACCCTTTGAGACAACTTGCAGTATTATTTCAGTTTTGGAGCTGAGCTTGGTGAAGACTAGGAGTGAATGGTGTATCCCTTACAGGTCTAACCATGCCGAGAGCCCCAGTGTTGGTGTAGCTGTGACAGGGAACGAAGGGAAGGTGAGGACCTTCAACAGCTTTCACTTCAGGCAGTTACCCTGTGGGAGAACTTGCTGGAAAATTCAATTTTGGAGCTGGGCTCTGTGAAACGTGATAGAGTGAATAACTGCGACATGGCTAGACAAGCGTGGGGCCTTGTCCTTGTGGGACTGTGAAAAGGGTGCCAAGGGAAGGCGAGGGTCAGTAACACCTTTCTGTCCTGGCACCTTCTGAGTGGGAGCAGTCGCTGGACGTTTTCAACTTTGGAGCTGGGCGCTGGGCAAGTGTTACCGAGAGCGAGTGGAGACTTAGCCGTCCAGGAATGGAAAGCCACTCGGTCTTGGTGGGACTTTGAATGGGCTGCCCAGGGAAGGGGACGGCCAGCAATAGCTTTCAGTCCTGACACTTAGCTTCTGGGAGAACTCGCTGGGTAATTGCAAGTTTGGCACCAGGCTCTGTGAAACATGATAGAGTATCTGTTACGTGGCTAGATGCACGCAGATCCCTGGTCCTTGTGGTACTGTGAAAGGGGTGCTAAGGGAAGGTGAGGTCCAGCAACAGCTGTTTATTTGTGTAACTTATTGTTTATTCATTAAAGAAACAATAATTTAATCCACTATACATTTATACATAGGACTGTCAAGGGCTCGAATGACTGTCAGGGTTTTAATACAATATGATTCTAAAACGATAATATTCAAAGGAAAGAAGGAACATGTTTTCAAACCAACTTATAGTGCAAATCAAATAGTGAAGAGGAAAACGATGGACTCTGCCAGAACACACAATAACTTTTTACCATCTCTCCTGCCTTGCCCTGGAGAAAACGAGAAACAGCTGCCTGGCTGCCTCCTCCACGCCTGCCAGCAGCCCTTTGTGCCCGCTTCAGGTGTGGTGCTGGAGAGCCAGCTCTGAGAGTGCAGCTTCAGGAAAAGAGACGACATCTGTCTGCTGCTGCGTAATGCTCATCGTCCCTTCTTGGCTTAGCATCCATGCAAAGGGCTATTGTGAAACACTCACTATCTAAGCAACCAAAACACAAGCAGGCACACTGGTTTGTGTAAGAGCTTTGCTTTCATTAGGGGAAAAGGGGGGCATTTCTAGTCATATTTCACCGAGTGAGGTACAACAGGAGACTAAAGGAACGCATGCTTGCGCGTAGAAACTGTTTCATGTATAAAAGGTCTCAATGCTAAATCAGACTGGTAAAAAATTATCCTTGAAAAATATTCTATTGGGAAAGTTCAAAAAAGGGAAAAGAGACAGCCATATTCATAACTAAACTGCACGGTACATATGCACCGAGCACGCTATGAAACTGAAATACCTGAAAGCAACCAAATCAGACTGATCACATTTAAATTTCTTAAAGAAAACTTGAGGTGGTCAAGAAATGAGTACAACGATTCAGGATTCCCACCCCCTAAATGCTCCTGAATGCATCTTTCTAACTCGGATTCCTGAAGGCAAATACACCTTTCTTTCCTCAGATTGCTCTCAGATTCCTTCAGCTTTGTTTTCAAATGCTGTACTGTAACTTCTTTCTGCTGCAGAGCCGTCAAATACTGCTATGGACTTTCTGCTGTGATTGGCACCACAAGAAATGTTTCTCCCTGATCGTCTGAAAAGGAAAAAAACCAAACCATCACATCACTCCTACAGTTCTTCAGTCCTGGCAAAGCATTTCATAGACTGATACAAAGCTTGAGCCATGTGGGGCCCCTCAGTGTCTGCACAAGTGACTCCCTCTGGCAAATCAAAGCACTTGAGACAACGGCCAATTTGTGGCTACAGTGCAAAATTTACTACTGATCGTACTTGGTTTCAGTGCCATTACATCAAATGAGACTCTTAACTTTGAAATACCTCGCCATCCCCTCACCCAAACAGGTGGTGTGCCCAAGAGTAGGCAGCCGGGCTGTAGGCACGGCCAGGTGAGGTCATGTACGGACCGAGTTCACCTCCACAGGTGAGTTATGAAGCTGCGCACCCTGAAACCTAGATTCATTGTACCTAGCTTTAGGTGTCTATCTGACATGCTGGGCTGTTGAGTTGCCTGAGACAGAAGGAGAGAGAGGGAAAGAGCAGCAGCGCAGTGGCAATTTCTTCTCTGCAATATGTGTCGCATGCTCTGGCAGGTATCGTTTCTCTTTCCTGTACAGAAAACTGCACAGGGAGGTGCCTAAGGCTGAGCAGGGTGAATTTTCACCCAAGTGTCTAATATTTTCCCTTCTAGGAAAGAACCGGGAAATCCACATGAGAACTGATGTCATGAGACCACATGACGAAGCCTGCCTTGGAGAGAAAACCAACTACAGAGGGCTTTGACTAAAAGTAACCTTGAATTTGACAGTGCTGAAACAACAGTGCTTTTACACGGGATGGAGCACCCTGCTGACTGTCGAGCCACCAACAGGCGGAATCACACCTGTGCTGAGGAGCAAGATGACCTGCTCGGCAGCCCAGGCAGCTGACGCCACATTACAGTGCAGAGAAGGTAAGCCAGTGCGCTGAACACCGGGATGCTGGAGTAAAGACTCGCCTCATCACCGGGCTGCTGTCGCTTCCTTTGCATGAGCCCGAGTTGCTGCTGCTGCTGGCTGAAGCAGCCCCGTAATTCTGACGGGTGGCAGCAGGACGCAGCTGGTTTTTGCACAGCGGTGACAAAGGGTCCTTTTCACAGGAAGCAGGTGGGCTGGCTCTGGACCTGTCGGATAAGGATCCATTATTGCCACCATAAGGGCCATGGCTGGAGGGGAACCAAAACAGTTAAAAGTGTATTTTTTTTCCTTTCCCACTCTTTATTAAGAAAGATGCCCATGCGTGGAGGTTTGCTGTAAGACTGCCTTTGTTCTCCTCAGCAAGCAGCCTGAGGGATCACAGCGTGCAGTGAACATAGGTTTTCTTTGAGCCACTGTTTTCTTCTGCCTTTGGCATACTGGGTGCTTCAGCTGCCGTTGTCAGCTATTCATTTGCTTAGATACAGCTGGAACCCCACTGCGAACAGGCAGGAATGGTATTAAAATAGACAAAAGCACAACCTCATCTTTCTTCCTTCCAGTTTCCCTCATACCTGTCTACCTTTCCTTTCCCACTCTTTATTAAATGATCTGTCACCTGTGTGCTTGAAAGCAATTGGCATCTGCGCTGCCCGGCAGCTGCCAAAGGGCTGGGGCGCTCTGAGGACAGCTTCTCGAGGCGCGTTCCTTGCTCGCTCACTTGGTTTGCCTTCCTGCACTACTGCGCTGCTACCTTCATCCTCTCATGGAAGTTGTTCTTCTAAACCGGAATGAAAGGGCTGGGTTCAGAAAAAATACAGGAAAAGTCAAATCCAGCCAGCAAAACAGAAGCCTTGAGCATAAAAATTTAAATACCACAGAATTATGAAGCAAAATCTCTTCTCGAAATTTGTCTGACTTGATTTGCTCCCATCTCTGAAAATGGAACAGTTCATAAGGAGGAGATGGTTGGGTGGCTGCTGCAAACCTTCACCACACCGCTGCGGTTTGGGTGATTTTACAACTATTTTACAATGAAGTGCAGGACTGTGGTTTGTGACAACATGGCAATGTTTCATAGCGAGTTAAGTCAAAGAGTGAAAAGAGAACATATTGCAAAGGAGACATCTCGTTCCAGTTGGTGCAGTGCAGCATCAACTCGTGTGTGAGGCAGAATTTGCACAGACTGTCCGTAACACAGCAATGCATTTGAAGGAGCATTATTACAGAGGACTTCTGTCCAATTACCTCGCTCAGTATGCTCCAATATAAAGTTAGATTTAAATGCACAATAATATATGAATCGATAGATATAACCTTACTGCAAGTCAGGTGATTTTAGGGCTTCGTATAATACTTAGTATTGTTTTTTTCCCCCAGGCAGTACCTTCACTTGTTAGACTTAACCTAGAGAGCGCTTAAGTAATGTTTACTTTTCTAACAGTCTCCCCACACAGACAGGAAGCTGCTCATTAAGCATCGTTCTGCAGATCTCTCTACACTGGGGCACACTGTGACCTCAGAGGTGTCTGTGTGACTGAAGCATACGGGTGTCCCGCTGCTGGTCCCAGTCTGCCTGCCAGCTCTTCCACGAAGGACAGGAAACCAGTCCTGCCAACGGGAACTCTTTCCACCTACTCCAAAAAATTTAACCAGTGGGGATTGCGTGGGCAGAGCACAATGTGCTTTTTTTCCCCCTATCTTGCATTACAGTTCTTGTCAGTGTAAAAGTGCTGCCTGAGAGCACAGCGTTACCCAAATTGTTTGAAAACTCACAGTACTGATATTGTCTGTCTTAGCTGCAAGGCCTTACGGAGTGGTGTGCCTGCACTAGCAAGGCTTGCACCATTCAGGAAACATTGCTTTGCTTACTTGCGAGAAAAAAGGGATCTTTTGCTCCCAGCAGCAGACATATGGACTTCAGGTGCTGAAATAGTGGCCGTGCTGCCTGAAGAGCTAAAATCAGCTTTGCTCCCTGGAAAGGAAAAGGGGAGAGTAAAAACACGATGGAAATTATAACTCAAAATAACAGTTTTCAAAATAACAATGAATCACAAGCATCCTTCCTTTGTCTGTCCTGTCTGAATTTTAGGCGTTGCATGAATTTTCAAACATCCCTGAGGACAAGCGGTGGGTTTGTTCCAGATTTGCAACAGTTCTTCAGAACTGGCACTTCAACAAGAGCAGAAGAACACTGGAACACAAAACCCTCATGCTACAGAAGCCGTTTTAGGACGTGGCTGGGAACGTTTGTTGTGACAACCTGTTTGCTTTCTCACAGCCATCAATACGTGAAGGAGGCTGCTCACGTGGCTCCTTCAGGAGCACAGTGATTAGGAGCACACAGCTGTAACTGTAGATTCCTCTTGCTTTAAACCATGTGAAAACATGACGCGCTGGGAGGAAAGCTGCTTCTCTTTAGGTTTCTGAGATGATCTACACTTATGTGACTGTGTCTACAAATGTGTATAGGCTAACAGGGCCTATGTACATGTGTATACATACAGACATAGGCAGGTTGTCATGGGACACAGAAGCATAGCAAGGCAGTTACAATAGCCTTAAAATAATCCAATAATCATGCATGGTGCGCAAGTGCTTCTCGGCTGTTAAGCCATCTATCGGAGTACTGACTTTCTACGGATCACAGCTTTATTTCCCAAGCTCTGGCATATATAAGGACAACTGCTCTCATTTTGCTAAGGCCAGTAGTAGGTAGATGTACTAAGAAAGTCTCATCATCTGGAAAGCATCCTAACTTTAGGGTGGGTTTTTTCCAGTCTGTCACTCAAATGGCAAATGCCCCAAGCCAGAGCCAGGTCTCACGCTGCAGAGCCACAATAGCGTACGATGACTTTATCTGAGGGGATGGAAATAACTTTCCAACACCCTTTACACAGCTGGTCAGGGGGGAGCATCTCTCACCTGAGAATTTCCGGGCACCGTCCCAGGCACAGACACCCCCGTCGGCGGCTGCAGACTTACCACGAAGTTGCTGTCTTTTCCGTGAGGGGGGGATGCAGCTGCAGCTACCATCATCCCCACCGGGGAACCATCAGGTGCACAACCTCTCTTAAACTTGGCAGAGCTGATGGCGATGTGCATGTCTTGCACCCCTGAGCACCCTGGGCTGGGAAAAGGCCTCGTCGGAGCACGTCTTCACAGCCTTAAAGAGGACGAGACTTCCAGCAACCATCCTTACCATTCGGCAACTCTTAGCAGCCCATCTTAGGATTAGACGCG
The DNA here is from genome assembly GCF_028858705.1 of Grus americana. Classification (NCBI taxonomy): domain Eukaryota; kingdom Metazoa; phylum Chordata; class Aves; order Gruiformes; family Gruidae; genus Grus; species Grus americana. Next base: position 597,330 of record NC_072859.1, on the reverse strand, counting down.
TTCGGATTTAGCTTCATTGCTCTTCAAACCTTTAACTCACAGCTACATCTCCAGTTCCAATCCTTAACAGCATAAGCAGCATATTTCCCAGAAACACTAATGCTGCTTCTTTTCCTTTTAACATGGGCTTCTTCTAGCAAGATTGTTTTTGTACACCACAAGCAAACAAGGAAAAAACCCACGCTGCTCACGTGCATTGACAAACATAAGAAAAAGAAGCGGCAAAGAAACGTTGAAGTCTGCTTTAGCATTTCGGGCTTTTCTTCAGATAACGCCCTTAGAAACGACCCCTTTCAAGGGCAAAGTCTCCCAGGGGGAAACGTACTCAATTCACAGTGTCAGGCCCATAGCTGACTGTGGGTTTGGTTCCAGCCCCTGGCCTTTGGCTTACTACTCATTTGATTTACTATTACTATACATGAGACTCTCGCCTCGGACCCCTCTGCAGCAAACCCCCAAATCAGTTATTTGCATAGCTCCACTTTGAACATCATAAGATGTCAGAGATGAGGAAATAGGGGATGTAAAGGAAAACAGAAAAGGAAACAATCTGTTGATTCTTGAGGAAACATTGCTCAGAAACCCCTTCAAATCCCAGGATTCTCATCAGAAAGGCATTCATAACCTGGAGGAATTCCAAAAAAGGTCAACAATAATGATAACAACAGGATTACAGGGCACTGTTTGTGAAGGGAATGCATTTTGTGTATTCTACGATAGAAAGAAATACTGGCAACACTGTTTATCCCGGGGAGGAGGAACACAGCTGGAAACCTGTAAAGAAAAGCACATAGCAGTAACACCACAGGATTCTGGCTGCCATGCATGTTATTTCATGACAAATCACTTGGAGCTAAAAGGTGACTTGGCTGGCACGGGTCTCACCCTGTCCAGCAGCCCAGGCGCTCCCTGCAAAAGTGCCATCTCCGCATCCCTCGCTCGCTCAGATTTGCAGTTAGAGCCGTGGCGCTCTCATGGACCAAGCGCAAGGCTAAGCTCAAGGCTGCAGGCATCCCAAGGTGAGAATCTCCCTTTAACGGTGGGCTCCCCATTTTCTGTAAGCCTGGAGCAGTATCAGGACAATGAACAGGCCAGAGAGAGAGAGAGAAAGCAGTTATGGTGTGTGTGCTGGGAACTCGCCTTCAAACCCCCAATAAACCAGCTCCTGAATTAGACCAAGCGGAACAGCTTCCCTGGGAGCAGACTCCCTGCCTCCCCTCTACCTGCCCAGCAGCCTGCTATTAGGGCACTCTTCTCCTTTGTGCTCAAGGCCATCCTCCAGAAGAGGCAAACAGATCTAAATCTAAGTTTCTTTTACATTTACATTTCATTTCCATTCTAAGTAACGTGTATCGCCTGTTATTTCTTTTTCTTTTTTTTTTTTTTTTTTTTCCTTTGTGAGGAAGGAGAGAACTACCGAACTGCAGAAGACTTGTGCCCGAGACCCTGCACTGCAGGTGGGCTGTGCCACCAGCCCAGAGCTGAGCAGGTCATTATTTAGGACAGATGGGATTCAGGCTTTTGCCTTTTACTTGCCCATTCCTCCTTTGTAACTTGCTGACTTCTTTTTGGGATCCTCCATTTGCGCTGTGACGCCTGGCCGCTTGCTGCAGCCCGAGAGTCTTCTGAACAAAAGGAGATACATCTCCTGAGAGGCCAGCCACTACTTGCCTACATCTCTACTAAGCAATACCAACAATCATTTTTTAGACAGGGGTGGATCATAAAATTTGTGACACAGAATGAAAAGATTGTTTTTGTAGGCCACTTTCATTTAACAGGAGCTTATAGATTTGGGTTCAAAAATACAAAACGCTTGAAAGCCGAAAGACTCTTTGTAGCTGCTACTTTGCTTATTCTCCTTTGAAAGAAATACTTGGCTATTTGAACATGTTTCCCACATCAATTCCACTAAATTTGTTTACCTTGAAACTTTAAATCTAAAATATAAAAAAATCCAAACTAAAAAAAAACCCCCAGCGCTATGCTAATCATTTTTCCCTAACTTTTTAAGCATCTTTTGCTCAAAATACCCAAATTCTGATCATACCCAATATTGTCTCTCAAAAGTTATAGAGCACCTTTTTCACTTCAGTGTAATTTAATCAGCTTATGTCCTAATAATACTTCGCTCTCCTGACTCACAAAATTCACGGTGCAAAATGAGATACAGAATCTCCCTCTGCAATGCTAGGTGCCTTGGGCAGCGGTCCTCCGAAACAGGACAAACGGAGAGTGCCTAAGCTTATCGGGGGTGAACAGAAGAGGAAAAGGCATCTAATTAGACCCACTTGAGGATCCAAGTGTGATCTTCAAACACAAACTTTCTTCCGCAACTGAATATCTTAAGACTGACTTTTCTTTCTGTTAAACAAAACTAAACCAAACCAAAAAAACCAAAACGAGAGATAAATACAGGAGACAGAGACTGCGCTTGGCCTCAAGAAGGGCTAACAGCAGAGTTGTCAGAGACCTGAAGAGGAACACAAGAGACTGGAGTGCGATTCGTCTGACTAAACATGGATGTCTCTAATGCAGACACCCTTGTCCGAGCCAACCTTGGTCCCATCTGTAGGCAATGGAGAGTTAGTCAGTGTAACCAGTGAGTTCAAGGTCCTGTTCATCTCATCCTACAGTAAATGCTTATATAGTTGGTCAGAAAGACCGCGCACTAGATTCCCTGATTTTCTTCATTATATCTCCTTTAAAACAAAACAGGACCTTAGTCCACTTGGGCAGGCGCAGACGATTACAGCCACATTACAGATACACAACTGAGGTCAGATGAATTACTGTCCATCTCCGCTCTATCCAATTTGACTCCAGACCATGACTTTGTGTCTCCCTCACCTCCGAAACAGCTCCCATAACCCCCAGAAGAAGGGAAATGGCAGATTCACCTGTTCAAGCTGTTCCACTTCCTGTGAGCAATGGGACCAGTCACTGGGTCAGAACAAGAGAGCCAGTCGCCATCCGCAGCCCAGAGCTCCTGAAGGTCATCGAAGAAGACCTGTAGGTTCAAATTTCACCTCTTCTGACTCCAAATACTGAGGGATTGATGCCAGACAGGAGCTCCAATGGCATCTACCGGCTGCACTGGGTCTGTTGACCCAGCTGGGAGGAACCGTTCAAAAACTGCTGCAGGGACCCAGACATTCTGAAGCATGTGGGGCGGGGGGGTGCGGGGGGGCGGGCTGTGCTATGCAAATGACGAACCCCCCCAACAGCCGCTTCCACCCCACCGCCACCCACCAGCCCTCACAGCGCTGGTCGCCTTCCAGACCTCACAGCACCCACTGCTACAACACACCAAACCTTCGCAGGGTGACGCCCCTCCATGCTCAACTCTAGGACGCAAGCTGTGAGGAGAGCATCGGCTTGAACCTGGACACGGCATCGTTGCTCCTGGAGGGCGAGATGTGCAAGTTCACCTTTCTCTGAAAGGGGGAAAAAATAACAGTAGAAACCCTCAACGTGATGGAGGGCAGAGAGGGCTCCCTCGTAGCAGAGTGGTGAGTGCGTCTGCCCCGCCTCGCCCCTGTGCCCACTGCTGTGCAGCTTCCTCCCAGAGCCGGGGCCTGGCGGGCGCTTGCAGTGGCACGTGGCCCGGTGGTGCTGGGAGCCGTGGGGCCAGGCCGGGCCCTGGCAGCGGTGTCGTCGTCGGCTGGCAGCGCTGTGTCGCCCGTTCCGTTGACCGTATCGCAGCCCCCGGGCAGCGGGGAGCCGTAGCTTGAAGCGTGGGGGGCCGGGTGGGCGGAGTGGGTGAGGGTCCTAGGCCGGGGAGTTTAACCGCCGGGCCAGCGGTTGCAGGCCTGCGTTCTGCGGGGTTTGGGTTGAGCGGCCGCGTGAAACCTGTTCCCTCCAGCTGTGCGAAGGACCCTTGCCCGCTGGCGTCCCCCCGGGTTCTAGGTGCTCGGCAGGCCCATTGCTGCTGTTGGATGCTCTCGGCTTGCTGCTTCCTGCGTGCTGCCCGCTTCCGCCCGTCCCCGTCCAGCTTCCCCTCGCGCAGGGTTTACGGATGTTTGGCCACCCGGCGCGCCACCATCTTCTTGCTCTTCCTGGGTGGCGTGTTGTCCTGTGGGGAGGTCTCCTGCGTCGTGGGGGTGCTGGCTGGTGCGGGGCGCTTGGCCTTCTTGCCACCTGCCTCTCCCGATCTGGGCACCACACGGCCCGAGACGACGCCTGGCGGCAGCGGCAAGCGGGTCAAACGGACCCAGGGCTGCCTCCGCAGAGCCTCCTCCACCGCTTGGGCCATGCGGGGTGGATGACGCTGGGGGGGAGCCGGGGGGCTGGGCAGGGGACTCAGGAGCGCAATGCGCAGGGGGCTCAGTAGGGGACTCTCCTGGGGATCCTTGAGGGAATCCTTGCGGGGACTCTGCAGAGGGCTGTCCTCTGATGTCTCCTCTGAACTCTCCGGAGAGCCCTCCTCAGAAGTCTCCAAGGGACTCAGCGGCAGCCAGGTGGGGAGGTCTGCCGTCAGCCCGCTCTCCTTCCCCTTGGGGTCCTGCAAGGGAGAGGCCGCCACCCCCCAGAAGGGGTCGGCGTCCCCCAGCATCGGCACTGCCAGATGGTCCTCGGGGCAGTCGCTGTCCTCCCGGTCCTCCAGGAAGTCGGGGACATCGTTGAAGGAGGCAGCGCTGGCAAGGCTGTCGGGGCCGTCGAGGAGGATGTTTTCGCCGTCCACCAGCATCACCGCCACCACTTGCTCCTTGTTGCAGCCGCCCTCCGCCCTATAGTCCAAGAGGTGGGGGAGCTTGTTGAGGGATGTGGTCAAGTTGGGGACATCGGGGCCATAGGGGAAGGTGTTCTCGCCATCCCCCAGCCCCGCCGCCATCGCTCGCTCGTTGGGGCAGCCGCCCTCTGCCACGTACTCGGAGAGGTCGGGGAGCTCATCGAGGACCTCGGTGGTCAACTTGGGGACACTGGCGGTCAAGATGGTGCCCTCGTTTTCCCCTACTTGCGCCACCGCTGGTGGATCGTGGGGACACTCGCCGTGCGCCACATCCCCCGAGGAGTTGTGGAGCTCATTGAGGAAAGCGGTGCTGGCAAGGCTGTAGGGGAGAGCAAGGCCATCAGGGACAGTGTCCTCACTGTCCCCCAGCCCCGCTGGCACCGCTCGCTCCTTGGGGCAGCCCCCCTCCGCCACGTACTCGGAGAGGTCGGGGAGCTCCTTGAGGAAGGCAGCCAAGTCATGGAAATCGGGGCTGGCGTCCTCACTGTCCCCCAGCCCCACCACCGCCGCTCGCTCCTTGGGGCAGCCGCCCTCCGCCACGCACAGGGGGAGGTCTGGGAGCTCGTGGAGGAAGGCGGTCAAGCTGGAGCTGTCGGGGACATCGAGGACGGTGTCCTCGCTATCTGCAGTGTTGAGCCAGGCGAGCATCTGTTTGACGGTGGTGTCCTGTGCCTGCTCAGGAAAGGCCTTGGCAAAGGCAGCTGGCCCCTGCTCGGGCAGATCGGTGGGCTTCCCTGTGGCTGCTGGGGTAGTCACTGCTGCTGGAAAAGCAAACAAACTCAACCAAACCTTGGGGCGATGCAAGCTTTCCTCGGCTTGGCCGCCTACCTCGGCCTCTGCCACCCCCCGAAAACTCACCTTCGGGCTTCATGGTGGTGCTGCTGGTCGACGGAGCCGGGGCGGGCTGGTGGGGGCTGGCAGCGGGGTCGCTGGTCTTGATCGTTACCCCATCGTTGTTGGAGGCCTCCGACGGCTTCTGGGTTCTGCCGGGCAGGGTGTGGAGCACAGGGGGGCCCTGCACCCAATGCTGAGCCGCGGGGCGGCAGGGTGGCAGGGGTCCGGGGCGGGCAGGGATGTGGAGCACGCAGGAGCCCGTGGAATAGAGGGGCTGCCCCTGGAGCAGGGCCCACGGCCCCAGCCCCATCGGCTGGTGGGGCAGCAGCATCCCCGTCACCAGCTGCTGTCCCCAGCCATAGGCAGGGGGACAGGGAGCAGCCCCGGGGAGGAGCTGCACCTGACAGGGGAGCTGCACCCTGGAGGGGAGCTGCACCCTGTGGAAGAGCTGCACCCCAGGGGGGAGCTGCACCCCAGGGGGGAGCTGCACCCCGGGAGGGAGCTGCACCCTGTGGGGGAGCTGCACCCCAGAAGGGAGCCGCGCCCCATGGGGGAGCTGCACCCCAGGGGGGAGCTGCACCCCGGAAGGGAGCTGCACCCTGTGGGGGAGCTGCACCCCAGAAGGGAGCTGCGCCCTGGGGGGGAGCTGCACCAGCTGCCCTGGTGCCCCCAGGGGCCCTGGCACCCCCTGCCAGACAGTGGCCTGTGCCAGCTGGTGGGTGTCAGGGTGGAGCTGGGCAGGCTGGCAGGACACCGGCAGCCCCGGGACAGAGGGCAGCACGCCGGCAGTGACCGGTGGCGGCATGGCCGGGGCGGCGAAAGTCACACTGGGCACCTCCAATGCCACGGGCAGCTGGAGAGGGAACCTCTCTGTTGGGGGAAGAGAAGAGGGGTGATGGGGTGAGAGCCGGGGCAGAGGTGGTTGGGGGGTTACCTGGAGTGGGGCAGGAGCACCAGGAGGAGCGGGAGCCTGCTGCTGTACCTGCCATGGCAGTTGGCCGGTGTGGGGTTTGTTTGGGGCAAACGGTGTTCTAGGGGCTCTGTCCCCACGGCGATCATTCCGCCAGCACCTGCTTCAGCCAGCCTTGCCATGGTTTGATTTTTCATACCACAACAACTTCCCATCTGAATGATTTCCCATGCTGCTGATGATTTCCTGTCCTGAATGATGGTTTCCCATCGCCACGATGATTTCTCAGCCCCGTGATGGTTTCCTATGTGAACGGTCTCCCACCCCCAGGATTTCCCATCCCAAGCACAGTTTTTGGTGGGGGGAGGTGAACTTCCTGTCCAAGGGGAAGGGATGGTGCTGGCACCATTGGCCCGTTGATGCTGAATGCGTGTGTGCTGTCCCATCCCACCCCGGAGGTGGGGATGGCGGGGGTTGGGGCACTTTGGGGTTGTTTTTGTCCTCCCCCTCTCTGCCCCGTCAGAGTGCAAATGCTGCTTCCAACGGTGGTGGAAGCGGTGCCGGTAGCGGTACCGTGCGGCCATGATGGGGAGCCATCACCAACAGTCGGCAACTGGCCCGTGCCAACCGAGGAGAGAAGCTGGAATGCAAAGTATAGCATTACAAGAGGAATTCTTGCGTTTGTGCGCATGAGGTGTCCCGTTCAAACTGGGGCATCCCAAATGCGGTTTCAGACATGGTTCTTACACCTTTCAGGCATTGAGGCCCAACGCGACTTGACCAATCGCTGCTTAACACGCACATGCGCAGACACACACAGACAGAGACACACGCACACAGAGACAGAGGCTGCTGTTTTGCAAAGCAACTCTAATTCTGTGGTGTCGACATCCACCCGCTTCTTTCTTGATGCAGACGTCCCTGGAGTCAGTCTTGCTGCAGTTCCCTATCCCTGATGCCAGAGAAGGGGAGGTTTCACCAAGGTGTCAAAGGGGCTGGGATGCTGGCGTGATCTGGTAGTCCTGGGGTATCCTTTCTTCTTCAGGGTGGGGGGCTGTCCTTCTCCTTGCAAGGACCTGGGGCCCTTCATTCATGCTGACTGAACCATGTCTGTGCAGTCTGCATTGTCAACTCGATAGATCTTACAAAAGTTCATTCAGTTTTACACTATAAAGACGCATTGGTACAAGAGTTAGGGAATGCGTTTTTCCTACCAGTGCCTCCTTTTCTTTTAAGTGTCGAGGGCACACTATGCTACTCTTCTTTTAGTCTTATGTCGAGTGCATAAGGTAATACACAATGTAAACACGGACATATATTTACAAAGGAAAACAAGAGCGTGAATACAATAACCCAAGTCCTTTTAGTTCACAGTCCTCTACGTAAGTCTGTGAGCCAAAAGGTTAGCCATCCAAATAGATTTATGGGAGACCCCTGCCTTTCTTCATGTAGTATTTGGAAATGAGTCTTTATCTTGTGTCTTTCGGTTTCGTTTTTCTGGTCTTGATTGACATAAAAACCCCAGCAGCTGTTATTCAAGAATGCACCTATTCTGTCCTGTACTTCTACAAGGTCGTCTAGGGCTAATCGATTCTATATTACCGTTTCTTATAATCATTTGATTTCTTCCTGTAGAGCTGTCATACTATCTGTGCTTTCATGAATGGATTTTTCTAATTCTCTTGAGACATTTGAAATATCTCTTTCTAGTTTTGCAACCCCTAACCGCAGGATAAAGGCTGTTACAGACAGGTGGAACTCGGTGCCACAGTCTGTCAGAGGACTGTAACACTTTTTCCCATAGATATCGGTAGCTGGGAGCTACAGAGGCAGAAGAGGTACTGGCTGTAACCTGTGTGCATGGATGAATGCATTTAGAATACACTTTTCAGCTGAGGCTGAGGGTCAATCCTTGAATGTCCTTTCTTCACCTCTCCAATATTGCCCTGGTAGTTGTGCAAATAGGGTAGTGAATCAAAAAAATTCACTCGATAGCCAATGTGACTATGAAGCAGGTATCCTTTATTGCAGCGCTGGGAGTCCCACCGGGATATTTCCACGAACGTGCGTCTCGACGAGAAACAAATTGTACATGATTTATATTACAAAAGAGTTACATGTTCATTAGGTTTCCAATAAATCTAATACATATTCATTCTTATTCAGGGGACTCATGAATATATGCTAATGTCCTGATACGCCTGCGCAGTTTCTTTCTCGGGTGGTCGTCAAGGGTCGTCCTCCTCAAATCTTCCTCTTTCTCCTCTTCTTCAGTGTACACAGTTGGGCGACCTCTTCTTCATTATCTCCATTTTGCAAGCTCAGCAACCTCATTATCCGTCCTGCCCAGATGGTCCCAGGCTTCTTGGCATATTGGGCCCCCTTTATCAGGATGCCTCAAACTTTGTGTCTTTTTTCCAGTTCATACCCAAGGGCTGTTCCCTACTTTACGGCTTCTCTTATCCTGTCTCTACATTCCAACTATTTTAGCAATTGTTTTTTTTCGTACTGGAGCATGAGACAGGCGAAGCCTGAGTTTGTGGGGCCTGACTCAAGTGTTGCCAAGTTATATATTCTGTTTTAAAATTGTTCTACGCTAATTAGTTTCCAGCCGTGGATGCGCTGACCTCGCACAACATTTCAGCCACAGGAAAACTGTCAAATTTTGGTTTCCACTGCAGGAAATACCGGTCTAGAAGTGCATGTTGGTAGCGGTTGGGAAGGCACAGAACCAGGCCTGGTAACCAAAAGCGTCCAGAAGTTACGGGCAGGAGGAGGCCTGGAAACAGGCGAGGATCAAGGTCGTTTCTTTTTCACATAGGAAAAAGGTCTTTCCTGGAAGTGAACTGAGCCACTCGGAAGCATGCCGTAAACTCCTGGTTGCACTGGGTGGGAGGCTGCGTGTTTCTCATGTCCCGCCTTAGCTTCAGCACTGATGTACTGAGTTCGCGCGGTGTTTGGTGGTGTTTTGGATCCATTTCAGGGTGACTTAGTTTAGAGCTGACCTCCTGGGAGCTGCAGTCATGGCAAGAGCTTCTTGCCTTTGAGCCGTCTGTTGTCATTCTAGTATTATCTCGAGGCATTTGGCACGGTTCCAATGAGCTTGATGGACCCAGCAGGGCTGGTGCAAGAGCCACAGGACGTCACCGAAAACGTGTACCAAAAATCAGAGGTGGCAGCTGAGAAGACCAAAGCAGACCTGCGTGCAGAAGTACCGCTGCCTTCTCCCCGGTGTGTGCACTCTGCTCTCACTCTCAGTGTTCCAGGAGCTTACAGTGGGCAGAGGGATGTGCAGGAGCCATCCCTGTTTCCCTTCTCTGAGAGGTGAGTGGGCCAGGGAGCATGGAGGAGAGCGTGAGGAGACATGTTTTGGATACCGTCAGGCCCGCGGATGAAGAACGATGCCTGGTCGAGCAGACGTCCCGGCAGTAAGTGGAACGGCTTCCCAGATGCTTGCATGTCTCAGCCTCCATCTCCCCAGCCTCCGTCCTGAGCGGGGCAAAGGAAGCACTGAGCTGTCGCTGGTCTTTGCCAAGAACCCGGGTGGCGGCACGTAGCTGCGCTGCTCCAGCTGCAGCTGTTGGTTGTCTGGATGAGTGCAGCTCGAGCTGGAGCATGCTGCCATCTCCTCTGGCTCCCGAGGAGAGGCTCTGCGGGGCTGTCCTGTGCCCCTGGAGGCAGTCGCTGCGGTGCGGTAGAGAAAGCTGACCTGGACTCAGGCTCTGTCCTTCCCAGGGACCTTGGGTGCCTTCCCCTGGAAGGCTCAGCACATTCCTGACGTGCTGTGTGCAGGAAAGGCAGCCTTTGGCGCTTTGACTTGTAGGCACAAGTCAAAGCAGGAGAGAAGGGCCTGTTTGTCGAGCAAGACTTTCCAGGGCTGCTCTGCCTGGTCCTCTCCCAGACAGGTTTTGTGGTACCTGCCATGGCGTCCCCTGGGCAGTGGCTCCCTCTCCCACCAGTCCCCGCTGCCCTGTAGCACCCTCTCCCACCAGTTCCCACACCACTCGCTATTCCTCCCTCTTCCCCTAGTTCCCTGGGCACCGTGTCCCTCCCTCTTAGCCACATCTCACAGCCGTATCCCTGTGTCTATCCCTTTCCCACCCCCATATCCCTCCCTCTCCGCCAGGTTCTGGGCAATGCCCATCCCAGCCTCCCCCCCTGCTTCCCACATGCCACGTCCCTCCCTCTCGCCAAGTCCACAGGACCTCGGCTGCCTCTCCCCCACTTCACAGGGCCATCCGTAGCCCTCCCTCTCCTCCCGTTCCAGCACCGACGTTCCTCCCTCTCTCTCTACCAGGTCTTGAGCCAGAGCCCACCCTCTGCCCGAGTTCCCACAGCCATATCCTTCCGTCTCCCCCAGTTCCCAGGGCTGTATCCCTCCCCCCCCCCCCCCAGTTCTGCAGCAATGAGCAAAGCGGTGTGTAGAAACCAGGCGTGGCCCCTGGCTCGCTCTGCATCTCTGGTGGTTTTATTTGAGAGGGACCCCGGGGGGCCCAGCCACCCCACTCAGGGGTGGAGCCAGGGGAGGTGGTGCGCGTGGTCCCCTGAGCCCGGCTCTTCCTCCCGGACCCTCCGCAGCCACGATGGATCTTCGCGGGTCTCCAGCGGGGAGCGGAGCCGGCTGCGCCCATCGCTGTCCCACTGCCAGGACAGGCTCCGGACACGCTGGCGGGGCACGGGGGGGCTGCGCTCCCCACGCTCGGCGGAGAGGCTCCGGCACCGGGGGCCTCTGGGGTGTCGCTGCCGCTGCTGCCTCTGCCGCCCCCACCGCCACGGCCACGGCCCCGCGTAGGGATGGAAGCGGCTGTGGGGACTGCGGGCCACCCTGGCACGGTCATCGTCCAGCCTCAGGCGGCGGATGGCCACGATGGGCTGCCAGCAGAGTGGGCAGGTGGCAGCGAGGGCGGTGGCAGCCCAGCGCTGGATGCAGGCATGGCAGAAGGCATGCCAGCACGGGTCCACGCCAGCAGGGTCTTCAAGGGGACCCAAGCAGATGGGGCAGGTGTCCCCCCACCGGGAGCTCCTGGCGGCTCCCGGCACCGCCGGCTCATGCCTGGACGCCTCCAGTGCTGCTGCTGGGACTCGGTGTCCTGTCAGCTGCTGGCGGGACTTGATGTCTCCTCTGCTGCTGGCGGGACTTGATGGGTGCCGCAGGTGGGACTCGAAGGCTCGTGTTCCACTGGCGGGTCTTGGTGGCTCCTCGGCCGCTGGCAGGTCACGACGTCTGGGGTGCCGTTGGCAGGACTCGATGGCTCGGGTGCTGCCCACAGGACTCGACGTCTCGTGTGCCACTGGCAGTACGCCACGCTGGCGTGTATGGGTGCCCACCGCAAGTGACATCATGGGGTGACTGTGACTCTCCGGTGCCATCACAGGGCTCTGAGGGGCACACCCGGGGAAGGACCCAGAACCTCCTCCCCCAGCCTCAGACACAGACCTTGTGATGCAAAGGCCGTCCGGCAGCGTGCTTCACGCCTCCGCCTTTGCTCAGGCCCCTTTTGGGTGGTGCCTGATGGTGGTGGTGGCCCAACCATGTCATGTGTCCACTATAAGTTCTCTTCAAAGCTGAACTATGACACAGTCACCTTCAACGGCTTCCACATCTGCCTGCGTGACCTCAAGCGCCAGATCTTTAGTCGTGAGAAGCTGAAGCCAGCCAACTGTGACCTGCAGATCACCAATGCCCAGACCAAAGAAGGTGTGTGGGGGCAGCGGGCGTGGGGCCTCAAGGATCACCCGGCTGACAGTGGCACAGACTGCCCTGCAGTGGCCGCTGCCTGCGGGGGCCACGTTCTGCTCTTTGTGGGTCGTCCCCACATAGCGTGAGTCAGCCTGGGGCCCATCCCGCCGGCATGTGGGGGACTGGGAGGGCAAGCCGTACCGGGCATTAAGCGGGGTGGGAAGCGATAATGCGATTTGGCCACAACTCGTAGCTGTGACTTGTGTTGGGAGCCTTACCGAGCTGTTCCTCTGGAGTTGCTGTTCTGACAGCTACCTTCAGATCTGTGTTTTAGACATGGAGCTAGGCATAGAAGAATATGTGGTTGATGTGCGACATGTAGTGCTTACAAAAGTTTTAGTTTCCTGGACTTCTTTTAGGTAAAACGATAAGGAGATTTGGGAGGATATCTTACAATAACAAACCTGACAGATTTCTCTGAAATCTGGTGGAGAAAGCTGAAAGTGCTAGAAATAGAACAGATGGCTAATTTGAAGGAAAAAAGTGCTTTTGGTGACTTAATTTTGTCTTCAACTTGTTTTACTCCACTGCATTGGAAACCTGGTTTTGTGGCTGTTGCAGAAATTGCTCACTAGCAAGATTTTGAATCAAGACTGTATCTGAGTTATAATCTATGCAGTCCCTTTAAAGCCTTCTTGCATGGTTCTTGTTCTCTGTATCTAAATTAGACTTTGGAATTTCTTGTTCATATAACCTCTTTTCTTCACCAAAGACATTATCATTCAGATGCTGTTGAGCATCATTTCATCATTCATTTCTAAAGGATTTTTTTTTTTTTCTTGGTACTAACCATGTCAGGGCAGTACTGATGTTTTATGGCAGAACATTTATGGTGAATATACGTAATAAATGTTCTTAGAGAAGTCATAAATTCTTTTAAATCTAATAAATGGTGCTTGATTCTCAGAGATGGTAATGGTTTTGTATTACTTGGTGTGATGTTTCTGTTTGGTAATCTGCCATCTTGATAAGTTTGAATGTGATTAAAGACTTTGGGATATGATTTCTCAGAAATAAAAAGACATGTAAAGTGTTTTCTTTCCTTAAACATCCCATTTCTTTTTTTTCCCCCTGTGGTTCTGTGACACTCTTACAACAGTCTTTAACATGTGTACTAATGGGTTTTTTTTTTCCCCTCTTCCTGTTTGACGTGTTAAAACTTAAACAGAATAATATGTACGCTGTGGTAACTGCAGCCCCAGCCTTTAAAGTGGCTTTAAAGTGGTTGGACCTAAAGCTCACTGTTTATCTACAGATATTTAAAGTATCTTCAGGAGAATGTCTATGAAGATTTAACAGTACGTCACAAATGCCAGCAGGCTGAATGGCCAACTGGCTGACATCACTCCTGTGATAGTTGGGTCTGTGTAAACAGGGCCTTCAAATGAGAATGTTGGATGGTAGTAAACCGCAATGGAGCCCAATTATTGTCACTAGAAGAAAAAAATATTTGAAATAGGCCAAACACATGGATTCTGTTATAGCAGGTGAGAAACAGAAAGCAAAGTTTTAGAATAAAAATTTATGCTCATAAATATGTCACCCCATCAAGTGTTACTCTAATATGCATAATTCCAGTTGTACAAAGTGTGTTGCTTTGTTTTCATACATAGTCAGAATCCAGTGAAGAAAAAGTATCTGCTCCACTAGGTGCTGTTAAATGTGGTGTTGCCTAAAGGTGAAGTTAAAGAAGGAATATCTTTCATACTTCAAAGAGCATCAGTCTTGTTTAACAGTGACAAAGTCCTCCTCTATTTAGGTTGTGTTGCGCTTTGACCTTTGTAAAATGAGGATAAAATTTTAAGCTTGGTATGTTAGTGACACAGCTCGTAGAATCATAGAATCATCAAATGGTTTGGGTTGGAAGGGATCTTAAAGATCATCTAGTTCCAACCTCCCTGCCACGGGCAGGGACACCCTCCTCCACTACACCAGGCTGGAATGTTTATGGAAGCTTTCGTGAGGGTGTTTTCCATGTGAACACACAAAAATGCCCCAGTGGTTTTCAGAGCAAAGCTAGAGAATACATTTCAGTGTAATATATATGTATGTCAAATTTTTGGTTTATATGCATAACCGTGAATTTCAGTTTTTATTAATCAGATATAGGTGCTTAAACTCACCTTCAGAAGATAAAGGAAAAAACTAGACCAGGATATTCTGCCTAAACAGGATATTTGGAATTCTTACATGTGGACATAAAGTATTGGTTTTTTCATACCTTTGTCTGTGCAGAAGTCCTGACTAAATGTTGAAATGATCTTGGAAAGAACAAAGGGAACCTTGAGTGAAGATGGCCTGCTTGTTCAGATTTCTCCAAGTCTCTAACCTTTTACTGCTCGGTAACTTACTTTTCATAATGGAAATCTCGTCATAGAAGCAGTGCCAGTATAAGCAAAAAGTAGACAGGATTTTAAATATCAGTGGAAAGAGTGATGCGATGACTTACTTTAAGATGCTGGGAAGGCAAAATGGATGGTTGGAACCTATTTAAAAAAAGGAGGGGAGGGTATCCTTTTCCATGCTTACTCTGGAGGCATGTTCTATAAAGGCAGAATTCCCTTCAAAAAGCCTGTACTCAAGAATGGTGCATTTAAACTTGCCTCCTTTTAATTTGATCTGAATTTCTTGACTTGTCTTTTATAATTATAATATAATTTAATGGTCATATAATTCATATGTTCTCACAATATTGTGGAAGAACCGCAAACTGCTGTACTCGGGTTTCTTGAGTACTCTCTCCTGTCCTGTCGCATTCTGACTCAAACCACTTGGAGAATGTGCTATTCTGCTTGTCAGACAAAATATAAAAACTATAAACCCAAAAATGAGACTCTGAACTGGTCTTAGATGAATAGTGTTAAGGAAGAACAGTGCTCTTATAAGACTGTCTCTTGAACTCAGGACTTGCCTGAGTTCAGTGTTGCACTTGACAGTCTTAGTAATGCCACGACATGATGTCTTTGAAAGAAACCCACGCTAACTCTGAATGAATTAATTTGGCCTCAGAGCTGATGTCTGTCTGTCTGTCTACTGGAATGTCTCCAACACTGTGCAAACTTCGCATTTTAGAGACGGCGCTTAAGCAACTTTTAAACCTTGCCCTTCGCTGTGCCATTTTGTGTTGGCAGTGCTAGCATGGGGGATTACTTTGGTTACACCACATAAGACATGAAGGCATCGGGCAGTTTTTATAATCAGATTAATGACTGGAAGTATGTTAGATTTTATTGACTCCTCCTTTCAAAGCAATGTAGGTGCTCTTTTGGAGCCTATATCTATCTCGCTATATAAACATGCAAGAATAGCCTATAAGGCGGCAGATGTCAATGCTTCTCTTCTAATGGTCAACGAATTGTCACAAAATACTAAAAGGGCACGTACTCTTCTTTTTGCATAATACACCTCTTGTGCGTGTTCCAATTGACCTCTGCGGGCTTGCATAATTTATGAATAAATGTATTGGCCGCTGTCCTCATATATACAGTCTCTTTCTAGGAGAGGTGCTGGCACTTGGAATCTTCTGCAGAACGACCGCAATCCTCAGTTCGGCACGGGCGTAGCAAACTCTGGCATTTCAGAGAGTTTCTCTGCTCTGCAAACAGTGAATTGAAAGAATTCACGTCCCTTTGGTTAAGTCAAACTAGGCGATTAGCTGAAGAGGGGAGATACCACTGTAGTTGGAGCCAATTCTGCCCTGCTTGTGAAAGCAAGCTCAAAATAACCCCCCAAAATTTCTGTGATCCAAATTCTAGCACTGCCAGTTTTGTTTCCATTTAAATGTAAAGCACTGAGCAGCTGAGAAGTGTGGTTGTTGATGGATTAAGCTCCAAGAAATCGGCAGAGATGGCAGGGTCTCTTCCGTGTTCTGTCAGTCTTGAGCGCGAGCAGCAGAGGTGACTCGTTTTCAGTGAGCCGCTATGAAAGCAATGGTGCGGAGTTTTCATGCTGTAGCCCGGTGCCTGTTTTGTTGTCACCTGGTTTATGCAGGTGAGACTTGCTGTGGTTTGTTTTTCTCCAGGGATCTATTAGTTTTGTAGCCTAACAGAAGTAAAAGCAACTTAAGCTAGATCAGGAGAGAACCTCGTGCAGACTCTCCTTTAGAGCCCTTTGAGACTATTTTGCTGTTGGCATTCAAACAGTATTAAAAAAATGAAAAAGAGTTTGCTGCTTCTGTTTGATTATCAAACATTCTTCAAGTGTACTGCTAGTGTGTTGAGACGATAAAAGCGCGATGTTACATATAAAATTGTGCTCTTACATCTGTAAAGGGCTCCTGAAGTGCTATGTAATTACGTATTAGCATACATTCTTACAAACTGACTGCTGTGTTTTTTCTGTATTTATGTTGTTTTCAGAATACACAGATGAGAATGCCCTGATTCCTAAGAACTCATCGGTAATTGTGAGAAGAATCCCTGCTGGAGGAGGTAAAGCTACCAGCAAAAGACATGTTCTGTAAGTATCCATAAAGCATTGGCTTCTTTGTTAGGGGTTTCAGCCAGTTAACTTTTTAAAGGATACTCATTTACAGAGGCATTCAGATTGTATCTTTCTTGTTCAAGCTGCTGGTAATTTTTGTTGTCATGGGTAGATTTTCATATATCTGTCCCAAAGTAGACTTAGATTTTTAGGCCTTCTGGGGCACGGGGTTCCAATTCCAACAATGGTAACTTTAGGATGATTCTGTTGGGTTTGTTCAGAGCCAAGGTGTAGATCCTGTTTCCTCTAAGTGGAGAGATTCCTTATTATATGTGTTTGCTTTCATTGCTTTTATAGTAAAGACAGATACACATTATAGTGTAAAATTATAATTTGTTCCCATCTCAGAAGAGTCTGATTCTCGGTGTTTGACTATTTCTTGTGTTTGGGGGGGAGGGATATGGCAGGTGTTCTTATGCCCCAAATCTGGGGGTTTTGCATACTAGCCGTACAGGAAGGACCAAGGGTGGCCAGCTGGTGAACCACGCGGACAAGTTTCCTTTTAGTTTCCTAAAGGCCGTGTCCATCTCAGGCAAGAGGAAAAGAACAACATCCTAAAGTGTATTGCTTTTTGTGCGAGTGTGATGAAGGAATAGTTCATGTAATACTACTTAATCCTTTCCAAACTTGAAACTCAGTAAGCAGTTTAGCATGTTACCAAATGTTAGTAGTTAACTTTCTATGTCTGTTTTTACCCTGAGCTGATATCTGTGCTCCATGTTTAATTCTGTATTCCCAAGATTTCCGGAGGACAGAGAAACAGGGGTATTGATGAAAATTACAGCTATTCAAATACACTCCTGACTACAGGAATATTACTGCCACTTATGTATTCCTAGAGCCCAGTTCTATATCAGCTACATTAGCATTGTTTGAATGGTCGTGTTTTCCAGCCTTCTTAAAGTTACACCTCTCCACCACAATTAGTCGATTTCAGCAGCTTGTGGGTTTGCCATGTATTTGTAACATTGGTTGTCAAAAAATAGACTGATGAGTTACAGTGTGTCTGGGACAAACAGCGCAGCAGCGTCCTAGTACCCATGAAGCATTTGCAAGCAAACCCCCCTCAATTTATGTGGCTCTGCGTGTAAACATTGGGCATATTACTGCAGTAGTTGTTGAAGTGCTTTCAGGCACTCCCTAGTAATTCTGGACACCACAGCACTGTGCTTATAAACATGGCCGTGTTTGGGGGTTAATTTAAATATGTATGCTTAAACATACCTTGCCAATGCATCCTCCATTTCTGGTGGATGGCATCCTCTCCTGGTATGGCAGTGCTGCCCTAAAAGGAGAGGATCGATGCTGCTAGCATCAAAGATCAAATGGATACCTGTGTGTGAGGATAACGAAAGAATGGCACTGTTGGTCATTGAAAATTAACCAGGCGGATTAGGTCTCTGTTCCTGCAGCTGGAACAATTGCAGAAACAACTGGTAGAGCAGTTAATGTTTGGGAATGATGAATGCGTGCTGTAATGGTGGAGAGGCCTTCAAAAATGTGCTAATCGCCTTGTAGTATGTTCTCCGGGTAAACGGATGAAGAAACCATTATGTGGTAATCTAAAGTGGTTCCTTCCACATCCTCATCTTCGGGAGGTCCGTGGCTGTAATTGCGAGCCTCGGTGGTGTTCTAGCAGTGGCAGGAAGCATGAGCCTTTCTATTTGTCCATCAGTTCCACAGCAGCCTTTGAATTGCCTCCGCTCATGGGACACTTTGGATGATGCATGAATTGTTTGTAACGATATCAACGGTTGCATGTCTGATCCATGATGAGCAGCATGCAGATACAGATCAATGAGTATGTGGAATCTCAGCAAGTTTTCAAATGTAATCAGTATTTCCTAGAATGTCGTAGCATTTTCAAGGTTACCTTAAAAGCAAATTCTGGCAATTCAGACTTTTTTTTTTTTTTTTTTTTGGTCACAGGGCTCATAAATCACCCAAAATCTTAGGATCTCCTTTCAGGTGACATTTCTACTACTATTTTTAATCAATATCGCATAGGTAACACATGTAGCATTTTGGCACTTTAATGGCTAAGTATGGTAGACATCTGAACACAGTGCTTGGGCTTCCACAAAGAAACTCTCTTCTAAAGGCTGTGTTGCTGACAGTGGTGTTACTTCTTTGTCAGATGACTGATTTTTTTTCACTTAAGTAAACTTGCACTTCAAAGTGTCTAGCCTATCACTGTTCTTTCTTAGGAACTAGAGTACTCTATCTGGTACCTATTTGTGATACTAGGGAAATACAGATGGGCTAAAGTTACCTTTGTATTTTGATGGTTGATTATTTAAGAACACAAAACTGTAATACTGACTTCATATTTTTGATACGTAGCAGAGACAAAATATCTGAGGGCTTCCACTTTCACTGTTGTGGTCTGTATCCGTAAGTCTTAGAGTAATTGGTGCAAAGTAGACATGGGATATTGAAGGGGTTTTTTTACTTGCACTGAAAGTACCAAGAGGGAACAGTTTATGTATATGAATAACTTTCCACATTCAGTAGACTCTCAGAACATAATGTGTTGATGTTCAGGTTTTATGATCTGTTTTCACTGCTTTATGTTGGGTACGAGTGCTTTAAGTTCTGATCACCTTTATTTCTTCTTCTAGAAGTCGAACTGAGCCAGTGAGTGGAACATCAAAAGCAGTATGTAAAACCACAATTTCACACTTTTTTCTACACACTGCACTTAATTCTAAATCACGTATCAGTTTTCCAAACATTAACTGAATATATTTTCCAGTCAAACATAGTATACGTTGTAAATACAGCGTATTTAATTCAGCATAGTAAAAACTGAGTAACACCATCATTTGCACGGTTCCCATGTGAATATTGGCATTGGTGCCTAGCGATGCATTGTATTTCATATTGAATACGTTAGATTATTTCCTGAATGACTTTGTGTGGCACAGATATTGTAGGATCATTTTTAGATCATGTAGGTTCGAGGTTTGCACAACTGACCATAGTGCCCTGTTCAATACCGGTCTGCCTACACCTAGTCATATGCATGTTTGTATAGCTTGTGTGTGCTTTTTGTTTCTTGCCACAAACATTGTTTGGAGTGTGCCTTTTGCCATTTTCACATTTTATCACTTAGCTTTTGTTTTTAAATGGTTTTTTCCTAACTGGCAAAAAATGGGGGGTTCCAACAAATACCAAACCCAACATATCCCATACATTTTGAGGGCAGTTCTGTGCAGCTAAATGATTCTTTTTCATGTCCTTAACTAGTTGGGCATTTGTTCCTAAAGCTGTATAATTGAAGTGAAATTGTTTGGGCCCCTCTGGGTCCATAAATGTGTTTAATAGGTTGCCATGAATATAAATATTGTTGCTACACAAAGTGGTATTCTCAAGTTCTGCATTGGATCTCTCCACTTTATCTGATGAAGCAGTTAATAGTTTGTCTGCGAATGAAAATATCTGAAAGCCAGTGTACAAATTTTGGCACAAGGTTAGAGCCTTGTCGATCTCCAGCGGGTCTGGGTATTACAGTTTCTTTTCATTAACCACAGAGGCACTCCGAAGCTGTCATAGGTTTGGACTCTGTTTTGAGCAAATACAAATCACAGTAGGTGGGAAATATCTCTTTCAGTGACACTCAGAGGATATAGTGCAGACTTTCAGACTACAGGAGAGGTTAACTATTGCTGTGTTTTGAGTGTGGAACTTGAATATGTATTTAATTTTTTGTGAACAGGTTGATGAGTCTTCTGCATCTACTTCTCTGGCCCAGCTTATGAAGGTATATACAAATTCTTGTCAAGTAATAAAAAATAGTATTTGCTTCATATTTTTAAATCTTAGACTGTGATCTATAGCTGGATAACTGTTGTCATGTGAACAAAATTTTAATATAATTTTTAATAATTTAAAGTATTTATTTTGACTTTAAAATGTCTGTATACTTTGGTACTATTCTGTAACAAGTAGTTCCCAGTGTGGGAAGATAGAAGGGGAGCACCTTATCAGCCCCAACATGATGTTGCAAATTACTCACCTTCAAGACACAAAGAAGAGGCACTTCAGAAGCTGTTTACCATTTTTCCTATGTTTTGTTAATTTTGCATTGGAAACTAAGACAATTTTCACAGAAGAATTTAGTTGGCTGTAAGTTATGGATGTTTCAGGGGGATTTGCAACAGCCAAAAGAGAAGCGTTTCTCTCACATGGACGACTGCATGGCTATTTCTGAATTTCTAGTCATTATAGTTATAGGTCCATTCTTTGAATGCTTCACAATTTCATAAATTGTAGTGTATGTACAGTGGGCAACAGAATCTGATTTGTTTGAACGCAGACTGTGTAAGTTGTGTAAATGTACCCAATTGCTTGTAGGAATATACCAATGGGCATGTGTGGCATATTAGCAGTCGTGACCTTCTGAAACTGTGGTAATGCCCTGTTTTCCTATGGAACTGCCTGCATTCTTTCCTCAACTGTGTGTAATTTTGTCTGAGGAAGCACTAATGACTGCATTTTGTGTGAAGGCGTAGCGCTAGCCAATTAAATTTCTAGTCTTTAAAGCTGCACAAATTAGAGAAGGCAGGGCCTCACACAGAGGAGCTAGTTCGTTCTCAAAATAAAGGCTGGAGTTCATTTCCAAGGAAGAGAAATCTCTTCCCACTGGTAACTTCTCACCCGTCTCACTGCAGAAATTAAATTCTGTAAATTTGGGGGAAAAAAAAAAAATTAGATTGGAAGGTAGCCACCAAAATAGATTGGAAGGTAGCCACCAAAAGAAATTGGTCTCCATTAGTGCTGTCCCTACACGTGTGCTTGGTTCTGTAAACTCATGTGAAGTTTTACTCTAAAATGGGAAAAACTGTCCAAGTGGTCTACACATCTAAGCTTTTGAGAAAATTTAAGCATTTCAGAAAAATGCAGGAACGTGACATAAAGCAGCTCAAAAGTGCTACTCTAACCTCTTTAGTGCAGACTGGCTAGCATGGAGGCAATGTGTTGTAAAAAGTTTTCTGGTTTATCATTACTATGTATTAAATGCCATATTTGAATTTTGTTCTATTCCTAGTAACGTTTTGTGGTTTGGGGATGTGTTTTGTAAAACGCTTGGATTCAAACAAATCAGTCGATTATCTGTAAAGTTTTCTGTAAATGTTAATGGCAGTGATTTCATAGATGTCAAACTGGCTTATGTTACTGTTGAGAAAAAACTGTGTATATGAAAGAACCATTTAATAAACTGTAGAAACTAGTTGGTTGCTTTTGTGAATGAATGCATGTAAAACCAAACACAAGCGGCTGATCTGAATGAGAGGTGCTTGAAGGTCCGCATCATTTACAGTCACTCCCTCAGACCCTGCTTGTATCTGGAATCGTGTGTAATGAAAACTTTTGAGCAAATACTACTAAAAAAAATAAATCAGCTGACTTCAATAATTTGAAGATATAATTCTGCAGAAGGCTTATATTACAAACTGTATGTTAAAAAGAACAGTCAACTGGAAAAAAACTGCAGGTTTTTTTCTTACTCTAGTTAAATCACTTAATATGAAGAAGTGAGTGGGGGGAACATGCAGTTTGGACTGCCTGCAGCACATGATGGTCAAATTTCTACTGAAAAGAATCTTTTGTCTTGCTGAAGGATTGTAAAATGTTGGATTCCTTTTAATGCTTCTGTGTTTGAAGCTGAATTTCAGCAGGCAAAACCAACTGCCCTGACTCTTAAGTTGTATGTCCTTTTAGTGCTGTAAAATGTAAATAATGATACTTGCATACATCTTTCTCAATTAAATGTACAGTGGGTATCTTCTTATTCAAATAGTCTGGAGCTTAAAAATCAGCTTAAAAATACTAGATGGTATAATTTTTTCTACAGATAGCTTCAGTCCATGTGGGACAAAATTGGATTGGTTACACGAGTCTTTATGTAAGGTACAGCTGAGTCTAAAGGTTTGAGTGCTCAGGAACGCTATTTTCAAGTAGGTTGACAGGCACATAAACACCCTGTCATGGCGTAAGGACTCCCCAGAACATCTCCAGGATAACTGTATTTTATAGAAGCAGCTGTTCTCCTGCAACCTCCGCTAGCGTTGTGCTGCTCTTTACAGGATGGGATGAGTGGTGTTGTCTTTGGCTGTGTGTGCTTCAATGTGTTCCTAACGTGTGTGTCAAATCATTACCTGTTACGCAGACTGCGGATCTGGCTGAAGCCAACGCTTCCGAAGAAGATAAAATAAAAGCTATGATGGTCCAGTCTTGCCAGGCATATGATCCAATCAAGTAAGTTTTGATAATGTCCAATCTGTTCTTTGAAGACTATGGAAAAAATGCAGAGATGTTTGTTTCAACAAGAGAGACACATATATACCTTTTTTTTCCCTTCCCCAAACCTTTCAGTTACATGAAGAAACCCTTGGGTCCACCTCCACCATCATATATTTGCTTTCGTTGCGGGAAACCTGGCCACTACATAAAGGACTGCCCAACGACTGGGGTAAGATTGTGGGGGACTTCTGGCCTCACTGAGTTTTGAATTTTTTTACCTTGGCAGTTACGTAACAAAGGCATGAATACTCATATTTTCTCTTTTTTGTTTCTCTTGGGGTGAAATACAGAGGTTATATGGCAATGTTGCAAAGCCCTTCAAAATGCAAGGGAAACCTGGAATTATAAATGTAAAATTTTCTTTGTTTTAGGTCACAGAGATTAAACATATTCATAGATCTTTCTCTGGGAACTTTCATGCATATTTTTAGATATTTCACTATTACTGGAAATTTTTCTGGTTTTCACTCTTTTTGATGACAGTTCACAGTTTTTAGTATTTTGTATAAAACCAAGATGTTTCTGTTGACCCTATCTGTCGAATATTTCTGTGTTTTAATTGCACAAGTCTCTGGTTTAGTATTGCTGCCATTTAAGGTTAGTCACTGAATGTATATGCAGGAGGTAAGAATTCAACCTCGGTATCTCGATGGTGACTGTAAGTTTCCCCGGTGACTGACCGAGAGCCCTGAAGTAAGCTCTCACCTGAAGTGCGCTTTGGAGGAGGAGCGGGTTTGTGTCTCTTCCCTGAGCGGGTGGTGAGCTCAGAGATATTTCACCATTAAGGAACCTGAAGGCAAGCCAAAGAGTGTCGATTGAGTTCAAAACACTGCTCAAGCCTTTTGAACATCTTGACTATATTCATTTAGGAAAATAAGTATTTTAGTTGAGCAACCCTTACGCTAGGTAGAAGGAGAGGATTAAAGGCTTACGCTACTTAAAATAACCATTGAAATGTCATTTTGAGTGTGGGTCCTAAGATGAGATATCTCTGCATTTATTTTCTCTTCACAGGACAAACATTTTGAGTCTGTTCCCAGAATTGAAAAGAGCACAGGAATTCCAAGGAGTTTCATGATGGAGGTGAAAGATCCCAATACAAAGGGCGCTATGCTGACAAACACTGGAAAATATGCAATACCAATTATTAATGCGTAAGTATGGAATTAATTGGACTGACCAAACACTGAACAAGAGAAACCACGCGTAAATGTCTGCGTGGCAATAGAACCAAGTTGGCTGGCATCCGTAGTTATGGGGAAGGAAGCATTGTCATTGTATCTTAGCCTTAAAATCTGTGATACTTTCTCATATTAAAATAGAGTGGTCCCACTGTTCATGCCCCTGGAAGTTGGCTGAACTCGTGGTATGCTAAGAATCAGTATTTCTGCAAAAGATTTCAGCAGTGTTTAAGGTGGAGTCATTCTCTTTGAAAGCTCGTTTTGCTTCTGTTTGACATATCAAAGGCTTCTTGCAAAATTTAGCAAATAGCTGTTGGACAGAGATTGCCTCCCCTCTAACTTGTATCAAATCCCACGTGTGAAACAGACTGAAGTTTTCCTGATGCTACAAACTAAGCAAATACTATTGTGTGCTGACAAGAGTGGCTGTTTTCAAACGCACTTGGTAGCACTTCTGTTTTTCAGCCATGGATCTCCCTTTGTAGAAGCTATAACAGAGACTTTCATTTATAAAATGTCATTACTCAGAGACTAACTTCATCCTAAGCCTGCGCTTTGTGTTTACCCTCTGGCAAAGGAGAGGTGGGATTCATTTCACCTGATTTCTAGCTGTCAAAAAATGACTTTTCTAGTCTGAGCTAATTTCTGAGTTGATCCAATGAATGGGAGAGTTCTGCAGAAGGAAAATTGTTCCCCCCCTCCCTCTTCTGGTGTTGTGCCTATAGAAAAGTAGTTTAAACTAAATGCCTATGATTTAGAAGGCTAATGTGGAGTTAGAAGAATGCCATCTCTTCTCTTCCTTTGATAAAATACAAAGCTTGGGAAAGTTTGCCTTCACCCATCTTTAACTTTTTTCTTCTTCCTTCCCCCCGTCCCACCCTCCAGGGAAGCGTATGCAAGAGGAAAGAAGGAAAAGCGTCCCTTTTTACCAGAGGAGCCCTCCTCCTCCTCCTCCTCAGATGATCCTATTCCAGATGAATTGTTATGTCTCATTTGTAAAGATATAGTGACTGATGCCGTGGTTATTCCCTGCTGTGGAAACAGTTATTGTGATGAATGTAAGTGCTACTCCCATGTTTGTCAATTCCAAACATCACATCTGATCTTCTGAAAGCAGAAAAAGGAGATAACGAAATTACTTTCTAATCAGTTCTATTTAATACTTAAGCACACCCTGAATAGGAAAGGACTCTGATCCTGTAAAGGCAAAAAAAAAAGGCAGAAAGCTTGTTTATGCATCTAGTTAAATCCTCTTTACATGCAGAAGGATGAGTGTGAGAAGAGTGCATAATTGTGCAGGTGATTACAGTATTAGATCTTGAATGCATTTAGTTTGTCCGCAGCCCTTTCTCTCATACAAAATTATATAGGCAACTCTGGTGACTTACTGCAGTCTGCAACAAACAGATATTTAGGCATTTAATGCGCATTCTTCTCCACGGGAGAGCTGCTTAAAACCTTCAGAACTCAAACCTACTAATGGCTTTTTGATGTGTGTTTTGTTCATTAACCTTGAGGTTGGTGACTTCTCACTGTACCAGACAGTGGAAAGATGATGAGTCGAAACACCAAGATACAGTCTACTCGACATCTTCAAATGTTACAACAGTGAAAATAAAACTGTGCAGTTATTTGCTGCATACTAGAAATTGTTTACGCTATTCAACAGCTATAGCTTCATGCTCTCAATTCAAGACCATATTCACCCATTAATGACATACGCCTTTTTATAATTGATTAGAACCCCCAAAATTTCCCTAGGTTGGCTAAAAACTATTTTGATCATTCTAATGATTCACAGGTATTAGAACAGCATTACTGGAATCTGAGGAACACACATGCCCAACGTGTCATCAGACAGATGTTTCTCCTGACACCTTAATTGCCAACAAGTCCCTCCGCAAGGTAACGTGATGACTGTTACGTATACTGTTTGTAAGAAAAGTCTCTTTGTAAGAAGCTGAAAGGGAAGAAAATATTAATTAATAAAAATTAAATATTAATAAATAAATAAATGATGATGACTGTTACACCT
The DNA here is from genome assembly GCF_028858705.1 of Grus americana. NCBI lineage: Eukaryota > Metazoa > Chordata > Aves > Gruiformes > Gruidae > Grus > Grus americana. The sequence goes on along the minus strand of NC_072859.1, from coordinate 571,110 downwards.
CCTGCTGCTCTGGTGACTGCCACCGAACAATCCACATCTTCCTCTCTGTCAATCAGCAGTTTGTTGGAAGTGAAGGTAAATTTTATTTTTATTTTAATATTTTTTATTAATTAATATTTTTAGTATTATTTATTTAGCCTTAAGCAAGGCTAAATTGAATAAGGCCCCAACACTGCCAGCATCAACACCCGTCTCTGTGCCTGTGCCTCCATGTCCCTTGTATCATCCACCTGCCCAGGCACTTCTCTTCCACCGGGGTACCACCACCACCGTTTACTCCTCAGTTTCCATCTGGTCAGCCTCCATCTGCTGGGTACACCGTCCCCTTTCCAGGATATCCCCCAGCTCCTGCAAACATGTCATCAGCTTGGGTACCAACAGCAGTACCAACAGCTCATTCAAATGCCACCCCAACAACACACACACCCCTCCTTTGTCTAGAGAGGGGTTTTACAGAGAACAACGGAGACTTAAAGAGCAGTAAGTATTTGGCTCAATGGCATTGCGTTGTTTTTCATTTTTGTATCTCGGTAGCATATCAGACTACAGTTACACCAAAGTGCATCTGACATAAGCAAAAATGACAGTGTCTTTTTTTCCAATATGCTTTCTCATTGCAGATGATAAACATCCAACACCAAACCAAGACAAATGTAAATTCTAAAACTTTCTCTAAAACTTGCAGGAATTCTAAACTGGTTTTGCTTAAATAGGACCTTTGCCATTTGCACGCAGTATACCTTCTCTCATATTGGCCATGTTTTGTTTCTTGATGTCTTTTTGTAATAAAGGTAAAACTATAATTGTAGTAAATGTCAAAGTTATTTTAACAGTTACAAGTCCAAACTTGATGAGATTACAAATGATTTTGCTAAGGAATTGATGGAATATAATGAGATTCAAAAGGAGCGTAGGCGTTCGTTTTCCATACTTTACATGTCTGTAATGGAGAAGCAGATTGTCCAGAAGAATCAGGAGGAGTTCCACTCCACCTCTCTATCGTTAGATGGACTGGATGATCCAGGGGATTAGCAGCGGTAGGAGTTCCATATGTAGGTTACTCGCTCCAATATGGCAGAGATGACAGTTGCCCAACAGTTATAATTTTGCAGCAGTTGTTAAGGAGCAGATGTGTCTTTTACTAAAGCTTCTCTGTAATGACATCCTTCACCTCCTGAAAGCCATGAGGAGGCCAGAAACTGAAGAGTTGTAGTTGCTGGATTTTCTGCATCTCCCTACTCTGATTTGAACCATTGCTTCAAAGCTCTTCAGAGGAGATATGCAAGACAAATTGTCTTCATTTCCTCTTTTGTCTGTCTCATGTGGATAGACGGATAGATTTTATCCTGGCCTGCAGACTGGAGGCTTTCACTAGTATTTTCTTGTCATTGTTAACTATTTCTTAGGAATTAAAAGATCAGACTTCTTTGTAAGGAAATCTTAAATTGATGAAGGAGTTTGAGAGGAGAGATGATGCTAACAAACGTATGTGGAAAATAAAAGAAAAAGTTGTGAAGAAAAAACCCAGGGTAGCTGATGTTTTCTGTCCCCAAAAATCACCTGGGCAGGAGTCTGAATAGCTCTCTATTAGTAATGCTGTCAGTATCTTCCCTAGAGTAGTGGCATTGAGTCATATTACTAGATATGACTTTTCTTGAAATGTGGTCACTATCCTTGCTTCGAGCTAGAGGTATGTGCAAAAAGTTGCTAGGACATCTGGCTAGAAATGGTGATTAAATAGCCCCGTATGTAGGATTGCCGTACAAGTATTTTGCATCCTGGATGACTTGCCAAGCAAGTAGTGAAGTTAAATAGACTAAACAGGCATTTCAAAATTGAGCTTTACTGTCTTTGGGCTAAATCATGTTTTCTTGATGTTTGATAGTGCCCTGTAGCCATTAAGACTTGCTCTTTTTGCATCTCACCGCAACAAAAATGATTTGCAGTGCATGGAGCTGCAGAGCATATGGAGAGGAAAAAAAACGCCACACACCAAATTTGGGAGGAAAAAGATGGGGGAGAGTGTTTTAAATTAACATCATTTTTTTTGTGTGTTGTGTTTTCTTTAAGGTCCAAGTCTCCCTGCAGTGCTTCATCAGTGCTGCTGTATCCACGAAGAGGCAAAGAGAAGAGGCGTAACAATCGGTCTAGGTCAAGGTCACGTGGTTATCACCGGTCAAGGTCTCCAGTACGTAAATGCCAGTCTGTCTCCCACTGAACAGACTACACCTCAAGGGAAAGAAGGAAGGGAGCATTTTAACAGATACAAAGAAATTCCACCTTAAGTTGTTTATGTTCTTATTCATCTTCCTATTACGTCTATAAAAAATTTTTGAACTTGTGCATGCTCATTATTTTGAAAAAAGTACACAACATCCAATAGCTTTTCTCAGTGTTTAGCTACAGCTGCTAATCTTTCCAGAGCAGAGCTATGCTGTAAGACCTTTTTTTTTTTGTAAAGACAGCAAGAGAAATCACAAGAAAAGATTTGCCCCGTAATAGTCCAATTAAGTAGAAATTCCAATGACTGCAAACGTGACTTTAAAGGAACTCCATTGGGCTAATAGTGTGATGTTCAGAAAAGCTCACTGTGGTGACTGGCACAGTAGATGAGAAATGGGCTTAGCTGTAACTCAAGTCTTAAACTGATTCAAAGGAAAAAAAACCAACAACCAAACAAAAAACAACAACAAAGAGAGAAAGCAAGGATTTAAAAGACCAGACTTTGTGCCCTGATATTGCTCATTTATATCAGTTACCAGTGTTTGTGTAAAGCTTGTGGCTGGAGATTGGAACGTTCTTGCTAACCCCGATTTTAAGGCTGCAGTGTAATAGCATGCAATGAAGGCAAAACCAGCCAAAGTGCTCTCAGGAACAGCAGTAATGTGCATTATACAGCGCCTTTATCGCAGGCTGAACAAGGACAGGATAACACAGAACTCCCTTTGGGAAATGCATTCAAATCATGTTGAAGATGCTGAATTCAAGACCCCACTGTATTAGCTCCTGGTGTCACTCAAAACTGAACAGCTACCATCTGCCTTTGTGAACAAGACATGGATGGATGCCAAAGGCAGAGTGGCACCGAGCTGCTGGCTCCCTCGGGGCTGCAGGCCCCACACAACAGGGCTTTCTCAGCAGGGAAAAAAAAGGTCATTGTGCTCATTTTCTGCATTTTCTGTTCTTTCTCCAACATATGTGCTAAGGCTGTACAGACTGATGTGTGTCTGGGAGAGCTGACAGAGGATCAGCAGCAGGCAGATAGCTCTACCCGCCACAGGAGACGGGGCTCCTTCACACATCAGCTAGTGTTGAGACTGGTGTGTACGTTCGTCAGGGGCACGGCTGAGGCACGCTCGCCCATGCAGAACCTTACGGGAGGGCTGGCTGGGCTACACCTGTGTCACAGGGACAGCGGGCAAGTATGCCGAGATTTTGAACACAAGCCACTTGTCAACATTCAGTCCAGAGAAAATCCATGACTAAAAAAACTAACCAGCCTAAATGGCTTCCTGTTAGGCAGCAGACTCTGGATGAGATTTCCTATAGAAAGCTGAAAACTACTGTTGTAGCTTATTTGCTATTGTTATACAGTCATCTGTAAGCATCGTCAGTCCTTTTCTCCTGCTCACCTTTCTCTATTGGATGTATGCTACTTTGCCCTTCCTTTTCCTACACTACAGCAGTTGCCACGGGATTTCGCCACCTGCTAATCCCAGGCTCCTCCACTGTGCTCCCTGAGGGCAGTAGGGATTTCCTCCTGGGAATACTCATTGTGGCCAACGGCAGCTGCTTGGGGAAGTAGCAGGCAAGAAAATGAACCCACCACACATTACGAACCATAACTTCATTTCCTCTACATTTCTGGGCATATGCTCCCTTTGCTCTCATCAAGTTCCTTATTTGAAAGGGCCTGACCAAACAGAACACTTCAACATTATTGCTAGAAATCCAGGACAAACAGATTCATCTGTGCATTTCTCTGTCTCTCAGGAGAAAGATGCTGTATTTTTAGGTCATGATCTTTGCCACATTACAGGATGCCATCTCCAGGCATCTGAACACTTTGAGCCAAAAAACACCCCAAGCTAAGACCAGGAGGAATGCCACAAAGCAGCATCTGTTTTAAGCTGATGCTTTATATCTAGTCCTAGAGGCAACAGACAAAAACACCAAATCGTAGGCAAGCCCCTTCCCAAATAAAAGCACACTACGCATTCCTTTCCTTGCCTTCTGTCCTGGTTTTAGCTGAGAAGGTTGATTTTCTTCATAGTAGCTAGTGTGAGGATATGTTTTGGATTTGTGCTGGAGACAGTGTTGATAATATGGGGATGTTTTTGTTCTATGGACTTATTGTTGAGCAGTGTTTACACGGGGCCAAGGCCTTTTCTGCTTCTTGCACTGCCCTGCCAGCGGGATGGCTGGGGGTGCACAAGAAGTTGGGAGGAGACACAGACAGGACAGGTGACCCAAACTGACCAAAGGGATATTCCATACCATATGACGTCATGCTCTGTTTATAAGGAGCTTGGGGGAAGAGAAGGGGGGGGGGCGGCGTTCGGAGTGATGGCGTTTGTCTTCCCAAGTAACCGTTATGCGTGACAGAGCCCTGCTTTCCTGGAGATGGCTGAACACCTGCCTGCCCATGGGGAGTGGTGAATGAATTCCTTGCTTTGCTTTGCTTGTGCGCGTGGCTTTTGCTTTACCTATTAAAATGTCTTTATCTCAACCCACGAGTTTTCTCACTTTAACTTTTCCAGTTCTCTCCCCCATCCCGATGGGGGGGGGAGCGAGTGAGCGGCTGCGTGGTGCTTAGCTGCCGGCTGGGGTAAAACCACGACACCTTCCCAAAACGAAAGCTTTAGTAAAGTGCTTGGTGTATAAGTGAGCATTTCTTCACAGCACAGGGCAGAAATAATGACTATGCCTGTTGCTCATTTTTGCATACAAGCGGATTCGTGACTCACCGCAGACTGCTGACTTCTGCGTGGTGGGATGCATTGGCATGTACGCCACTGGAAAGAAGGAAAAAAAAAAAAAAAAGTCAGTCACAGCACCAGCAAGGGTCGGAAGCAACACGCACAGCTAGGCAGACAATAAATAGCACCAACAATGACAGGGGAACAATGACATTTTCCACTCATCATTAATTCTGTTTGCTGAACTTGACAAAAGTTGGCATGGCTGTTGGAGGGATGGCCCTTACACACTGTACACTTGGAAGTCTTACCAAAAAATTATGTTTCTCTCTGCTCTCTGAAGCAGCACTTCAAACAAACTGCATTCTGAAAGCTTTGGTACACAGACTGATACTTCATTTCATCTCTGTAATCAGTGTTAATATTACTTATCTATATCAGCAGAGGCATTACACAGGGAATTTCTCTGGCATCTTAGTTCAGGAAAGCAAACTGTGCTACAGGACATGACTGAAAAAAATGTGCTAAAGCCCTACGGAAACTGATGCGATGTGATAATGGCTAAGTGCTAAAATAAGGCTGGTGGGTTCTACTGCTCTAACAGAAAAAGACTCCAACTGATCTCAGTGGTGTTTCCATGATCCTTTAAGTGCCTTTTACATAACCTGGAAACCCACTGCTCAACTGATTTTCAGAATACCCTAAATGCAATGGAACAATACAGTATCTCTCACTATTGCCATGGACAAGTTACTTGAAATCTCACATCCATACCCTCTCAACTCCCACATGTCCCCATATACCATTCGTTTCTCTATTTTCCAAATGGCCCTGAGGGAGAGGGAAAAAAAAGTTAATTGAATCTCAATAACCGAGATGATTTTCTTTTACTTGAATGTGCAAAATCATTTGGAAAGAAGTAAAAAAGACTTCCAAATCTTTCTTCTCATGTGACAGACTTATTTTGCACAGAATTGCAAAGCAGCAGTGGTTCCCACAGTTATCTCCTCCCTGAGATAACATCAACAGAAACCAAAACTGTCATCCTGTCCGAGGAACAGTAATATTCAAAAAAAGAGCTGTAACAAGGTCCTCAAGCTGAATTCCCAGTGCTATTTTCTTTTTAAAAGAAATGTCAACCAAACAGCCACCTGGAGCAAAACCAGATGGAAGAGGCTTGCTTTGAATCCGACATCAGGAGCTTCCCTATCCCGCAGCTCGGTCCACGGGCCATGTGGTCAGTATGGATGTACCCTCCAGATCACTGACCGAGGGGGTAGTGGAGTCCAAAGGGGTGGTGGAGAAAATGCTGGGAGGAAACCAGCACCCCATGCCCACAGACAATGTGGGGAGCGGGGCCCGCAGGGTGAGCTGCTGGGAGCTGGTCCCTCCTGCACTCCCCGGAGCCCTAGTGCTTCCGCTTCACTGGCGGCCTGGCTTTGTCCTTTCCCGGGGGTCAGCCAGCATCTGTTTATTCCGCATTGTCTAACCAAAACAGGGCTGTCTTGCTGCCGTAAGACTCCCTCCTTCAGCTGCTTCTCATACCAACCTTGCGGATCTCCATCCGCAATGTTTGTATAAGAGGTAACCGGACACCACCTCTTACGTGCAATTGTCACAGACCCAAGTTATCTTTTCTTCCATTTTACCAGCAGAGGAAAGGGTGCAGCCAGAAATAGAGATACAATGCAAATCAACTTCTGGCTTCATGGCTGATGCTGTTGTGAAGGTCTCGGCAACAGGACATTCTTCGATCACTATAGCCTGCTACGGTGGGATGGGATCCACTTGTCTAGAAGAGGCAAGGGAGTCTTTGGCAGTGGGCTGGCCAACTTAGTGAGGCAGGCTTTAAACTGAAGGACTCGGGGGGCGGGGTCCAAAGTGGCAATGCTCACGCCACTCCAACCAACTGGGGAATAAGACTGGCAAACCAGAGCGGTGACAACTGTTCCTTAGCTAAGTCCGCCCAAGATGTGAACCAGAAGACCAACCACCTCGAGTGTACGTATACCAATGCACCCAGCCTGGGGAACAAACAGGAGCAACTGGAGCTTAAAGGAGGATCCAGGAAACTGTAGGCCCATCACTCTTACTTCAATCCCTGTGAAGGTAATGGAACGAATCCTCCTGGGGGCTATCACAAATCAAATGAAGCATGTGATTGGGAAAAGCCAGCATGGATTCACCAAGGGCAATTGGTGCTTGACAAACCTGATTGCCTTCTATGACAAAGCAAGCTGCTCAGTTGATGTGGGGCGAACAGTGGACATTGTCTACCTGGATTTCTCCAAGGCTTTTGATTCAGTTCCACACAGCCTCCTCCTAGAGAAACTGATGCATTATGGTCTAGACAAGTGGTGGGGAACTAGCTGACAGGCTGCACCCAGAGAGTGGTGGTAAATAGCTCTTTTTTGAACTGGCAACCTGTCACAAGTGGGGTCCCCCAGGGATCAATACTCAGCCCAACGCTGTTTAGTATCTTCATAAGTAAGCTGGATGATGGGATCAAGTGCACCCTGATGACGTTTGCAGATGATACCAAACTGAGTGGGGAAGTAGACACTTTGGAAGGGAGAGCCACCCTGCAGGAAGACCTACATAGGCTGGAAGAGTGGGCTAAGAAGAACCTTTTGAAGTTCAACAAGGACAAGCGTAAGGTTTTGCACCTGGGAAAACATAATCCAGGAGCGCAGACTAGGAACCACCTGGCTGGAGAGCAGCTCTGTGGAGAGGAACCTGGGGGTCCTGGCGGACAGCAAGCTCAATATGTGTGCTGCAGAAGCAAATAAAGCCAACAGGTTCAACAAGGGCATCACCAGCGGAGACAAAGAAGTCATTATCCTTCTCTATTCAGCACTTGTCAGGCCACGCCTGGAATACTGTGTTCAGTTTTCATCCCCACTATACAAAAAAGATGTGGACAGGCTGAAGAGGGTCCTGAGGGGAGGGCCGCCAGGATGATCAAAGGACTGGGAAGCCTGCCATATGAGGAAAAGCTGAGAGAATTGGGTTTGTTCAGCCTTGAGAATAGAAGGCTTAGGGGTGACCTCATCACCATGCTCCAGTACTTAAAGGGTGGCTGCAAAGAAGATGGAGACTCCCTTTTTACAAGAAGTCACATGAAAAAGACCAGGGGTAACGGGTGCAAGTTGCTCCTGGGGAGACTCCTATTGGACTCTAGAGGAAAATGTTCACAGTGAGAACAATCAGCCATTGGAATAATCTCCACAGGGAAGCGGTGGATTCCTCAACATCAGACACTTTTAAGATTCTGCTGGACAGGGTGCTGGGCCATCTTGTCTACATGGTGCTTTTGTTTATATGGAGCTTGTGCTAAGAAAGGTTGGACCAGATGATCCTTGAGGTCGCCTTCCAACCTGGTATTCTATGATTCTATGATAGTATGGTTCTATGAGTCTTTGAAAAAAATGCACTGAATGCCTCTGCTTTTTCTTTCATCCCTATTAGTCAGATGACCATCTTCAAGAAGAATTGGTTCAATGTTTTCTTTAGACCTCCTCTTGCTATTAACATATTAAAAAAACCCGCTCTTCTTGTCATCTAAAACCAACACTAGCCAGTTTCAACTCTAATTGAGCTTTGGCTTTTCGTGTCTTCTCCCTGCATAAATTGCCTGCTCCTGCGCTTCTAAAAGGTGCTTCTTAAAGACTGACCAGCACTCATGAACTCCTGATCCCTCAACGGCAGAATCCCAGGGTACTCTACTGAATAGCTTAAACTTTGCTCTCCTGAAGTCCAGGGTAGAAACTATGCTGTCCTTTTTTCTCATTACACTGGCAATTTTAAACTCAGTACTTTCATGATCACTGTGGCCAAGACAGCCACCTACCATCACATTCCCCACAAGTCCTTCTCTATTCACAAACAGCAACTCCAGTAGGGCATCTTTCCTAGTTGGTTCCCTGCGTACCTGTGACAAGGAGTTATTTCCTATAATCTTCAGGAATTTCCCAGACCCGCTCGTCACGGCAGTATCATATTCCCAGTTGATGTCTGGGAAGTTGAAATCTCCCATAAGGACAATGGCTACCAGTCCAGAAATTTCTCCTAATTGCCTACAGAATAACTCATCAGTGCTTACATCCTGGCTGAGTGATAAGTAGTAGACACTCACTACAACATCTCCTTTGTTTCCCATCCCCCTAATCCTGCCCCAGAGGCTCTCAATCACATCATCTCTGACTGTGAGGGCTGTGCAGTCAAACCTCTCCCGTATATACAGTGTAACACCTCCACCTCATCTGCCCCACCTGTCCTTCCTGGACAGCCTGTAGCCCTCCATCTCAGGACTCCCGGCATGACACTTGTGCCACCAGGTCTCGCTGACAGCAATGATGTCATAGCTCTGGGAATGGACCAAGGCTTCCACTTCATCCTGGTAGTTTCTCCTACTGCCTGCTATTTTGCATTCTATGGTATGGCATTTTTTAATTGTATATATTGTCTTGCATAGTATGGTGTTTATTTTTTGTAAGTATTGTATCATATGGTATGGTTTTTATTGTATTTTATATACTGTACTTTGTATTGTATGGTGTTTAATGTATGGTATGGTGTTACACGATATGGTATTGTAATCTAATGTATTTTGTATTATACTGTATTTTGTATTTTATACATGGCATTTTACGTATTGCATTCTATTTTATGTGTTTTCTTTAATGTATTGCAATGGTATGTATGGTATGGTGTGTATTGTATTTTACAATGTGTATTGTATGCATTGTATTCTATTTTTTCTATGGTATGACATGTATTGTATATACTGTACTGTATGTAGGTATTGTATGTACTGTATGTTGTGTATATATTGCCTTGTTTATTGTGTGCTGTGTATTGTCTACTGTGTGGTATTGTATGATACGGTATTGTGTGGTGTAGATTGTCTTGTGTATATTGTGTTGTAGGTATTGTATTTTGTATTGCGTTGTATTTGCTATTGCATTGTATTGTATGTGTTAGGGTGTTTATGTTGTGTTCTGTTGTGTCGTATTGCACGTATTGTATGTCATGCTACAGTATTTACTGTAATGTATGTATTGTATGCATTGTGTTGTATAGTATGTATTGTGGTGTATTTTGTAGTGTATGGTATGCATTCTAAGATATTGTGTTTATTGTATTGTATGCAATGTCTTGTATGTACTGTATTTTGTATTTTATTGAATTCTGTATTGTGTTTTCTATTGTATTTTGTATCGTATGTATTGTACATAGTGTATGTAGTGTATGGTAGTGTGCATCTTATTTTCTCTTTTGTATCCTATTTTGTATTGTTTTTATTTTGCATTGTATTTTATGTATTGTAATGCATGGTATTTATTGTATTGCATGTATTTTCATGTATTTTGTAATGTACTTTGTAATGTATTTTGTAATGTATTTTTCTGTTGTAATGTATTTTGTATTGTATTGTATTTTGTATTGCATTTTATATGTGGCATGGCCGGTATTGTACGGCTTGTATTGCACTGTAGTATTGTACACTATTTTGTACAAGAGTATAAACAATAGGTATTGTATTCACTTGTGTATTCATTGGTATTAGCGAGACTTAGCGGAATGAGTCCCACAACAGGAGTTCTGGGATGGAGGGCTACAGGCTGTATTGTATATATTGTATTTTTTATTGTATCGTATGTATTGCGTTGCATTGTGTTGTATTGCATTGAATGTATTGTATTTTGCACAGTACTTTGTATTGTTTGTGTAGTATGGTATTTATTGTATTGTATGTATCCGCCTGGACCAAAGTTCAGTTAGGTCGAACAGGAAGAGGGCATCTGTCACAGGTATGTATGGTATGGTATTGTACTTGGTATCGTAGGAGTTGCATTACAGTTTGCATTGTATTGTATGTATTGCAGTGTATTGCATGTAATGTATTTTCTGTTGTATTCTATGGGATGGTATGCATTGTACATACTGTATTGTACGTAGTGCATTGTATGCTACATATTGTATTCTATGGTATGCTATGTGTTGTATGCTGTGGTATGCATAGTATGGTATTATACAGTATGGTATTGTACGTACTGCGTAATATGATATGTACTGTATTGTATGTAATGTATTTTATATTTTTTGTACTGCATTGTATGTTTAGGGGTTTTTTGTATGCTACAGTATGGTATGTATTGTATGTGTTGTGTTTTATTGTGTGGTATTTATTGTATCATCTGCATTCTGTTGTATTGTTGTTTGTATTGTATTGCTTGTATTTTGTTTTGTTGTATTTTGTATTGTATGCATTATTGTATGGTATTCTATTCTGTAACGTACAGTATTGTATGTATTGTATTTCTTATTGTATTGTATTAACTTGTATGTACTGTATGGTATGGTATGTGTTCTGTACTGTGTATCGTGTTGTATGTAATGTGTGGTGGTGTGTTCTGTGTTGTAGGTATTGTATGTATTATAATTCATCTTGCATTGTCTTGTTTGTATCGTATGTGTTTTGTTCTATTGTGTGGTATGGTATTTATTGTCTTGTATGTATTCTATTGTATTTTGTTCTTATGGTACTTTCTTTTGTAATATATGGTATGGAGTGTATTCTATGTCTAGTAGTAGTGCATCGTGTGGTATGTATTGTACAGTATGTATTGTATGGTATGTATTGTATTGTAGGTTATGTAGGTATTGGGGGTATGGCAGGTATGGTAGGGTATTGCATTGCATTGTACGTTTTTGTGTTGCATGTATTGCATTGTGTGTATCGTTTCGTAGGTACTGCTCTCAATCCATTCTCCGACCAGCCTGTAGTGCTTGGGATTGCCCCAACCCATCATGTGCAGGGCCTTACACTTGGCCTTGTTGAAGGTGGTTCGTATGGGCCCATCTCTCAAGCCTGTCAAGGTCCCTCTGGATGGCATCCCTTCCCTCCAGCATGTCGACCACACCACACAGCTTCGTGTCGTCAGCAGACTTGCTGAGGGTGCACTCGATCCCACTGTCCATGTTGCCGACAAAGATGTTAAACAGTGCCAGTCCCAATACCGACCCCTGTGGAACGCCACTCATCACTGGTCTCCACTTGGACATTGAGCCATTGACTGCAACTCTTTGAGTACGACAATCTGGCCAATTCCTTATCCACCGAGTAGTCCATCCATCGAATCCATGTCTCTCCAATTTAGAGATAAGGATGTCGTTTGGGACAGTGTCAAATGCCTTGCACAAGTCCAGGTAGATGGCATCAGTCATTCTTCCCTTACCCACCAATGCTGTAACCCCATCATAGAACGTCACCAAATTTGTCAGGCACGATTTGCCCCTAGTGAAGCCCTGTTGGCTGTCACCAATCACCTCCTTATTTACCATGTGCCTGAGCACAGTCTCCAGGAGGATGTGCTCCATGATCTTGCCAGGCACAGAGGTGAGACTGACCAGTCTGTAGTTCCCTGGGTCTTCCTTGTGTCCCTTTTTAAAAATGTGGTTATGTTTCCCCTTTTCCAGTCTGTGGGAACCAGACTGCCAGGGCTTCTCATATATGATGAGAAATGGCTTAGCCACTTCATCTGCCAGTTCCCTCAGGACCCGCGTATGTATCTCATCGGATCCCATAGACTTGTGCACCTGCAGGTTTTTTAGATATTCTTAGAGCTGATCTTCTTCTACCGTGGGCAATTCTTCATTCTCCCAGTCCCCGCCTTTGCTTTCTGTGACTTGGGCAGTGTGGCTGGAGCTCTTGCTGGTGAAGACTGAGGAAAAAAAGTTGTTGAGTACCTTGGCCTTCTCCATATGCTCGGGAACCAGGTCTCCCATTTCATTCCAGAGGGGGCTCACGTTTTCCCTTGTCTTTCTTTCATCACTGATGTACCTACAGAAACTTTTCTTGCTGCGCCTGACGTCCCTGGCCAGATTTAATTCTATCAGGGCTTTAGCTTTCCTAACCTGATCCCTGGCTGCTCAGACAGTTTCTCTGTACTCCTCCCAGACTACCTGCCCTTGCTTCCACCCGCTGTAGGCTTCCTTGTCGTGACCGAGTTTGCCCAGGAACTCCTTGTTCATCCATGCAGCCCTCCGGGCGTTTTTGCCTGACTTTTTCTTTGTTGGCATGCATCGCTCCTGAGCTTGGAGGTGACCCTTAAATATTAGCCAGCTGTCTTGGGCCCCTCTTCCCTCCAGGACTTTGTCTCATGGTAGGCTACCAAACAGGTCCCTGAAGAGGCCAAAGTCTGCTCTCCTGAAGTCCAGGGTAGTGAGCTTGCTGTGTGCCCTCCTCACTGCCCCGAGGATCTTGAACTCCACTGTTTCATGGTCACTGCAGCCAAGGCTGCCCTTGAGCTTCACATCCCCTACCAGCCCCTCCTTGTTGGTGAGAACAAGTTCCAGCATGGCACCTTCCTCATTGGCTCCTCTATCAATTGGAGGAGTGAGTTATCATCAATGCATTCCTGGAACTTCCTGGATTGCTTGTGGCCTACTGTGTTTCCCCTCCAACAGATATCAGGGTGGCTGAAGTCTCCCATGAGGACCAGGGCTTGTGAATGTGAGGCTACTCCTATCCACCTATAGATGGCCTCATCTGCTCAGTCCCCTTGGTCAGGTGGCCTGTAGCAGACCCCCACTATAATGTTCCCTGTCCCTCTGCTCCCCTAATCCTGATCCATAAGCTTTTGGTCAGCTCCTCATCCATCCCCAGATGGAGCTCCACGCACTCCAGCTAGTCATTGACATAGAGAGCCTCCTCATCTACCCTGCCTGTCCTTCCTAAAGAGCCTGTATCCTTCCATTCCAAGACTCCAGTCATAGGAGCCATCCCACCACATCTCTGTGATGCCAGTAAGATCACAGCCCTGCAGGTGTGCGCACGTCTCTAACTTCTCGTTTGTTCTCCATGCTATGTGTGTTTCCATAGAGGCATTTCAGCTGGGCCCCCAATGAGGCTGACTGGCTGGCTGGAGTGGTTGGAATTCCTTTGATGTACCTTACTGGTGTTTCCCTGTTAGTTCCTTTTACCGCAGGAATGGATTGTATGGTATGTGTTGTATGGTATTATATGTATTGTATTGTATCCTATGTATCGTATTATACCTTATATAACATATCATGTCATACTGTATCATATGTATCATATTTTATTCTATCGTATGTATTGCATATATTGTGTACATGGAATTGTATTGTGCTTACAATGTCTGTATTTAATTTATGGTACGCAGTGTACGGTATGCTATTTATTGTATTTTATAAATTGTATTGTGCTGTGTTGTATTTTAGGTGATGTACCGTACATGTAGAATTTTGTATATTATGGTATGGTAGGTGTTGTACGGTAGGTGTTGGATGGGATTTTGGTTTGTATTATGTTTTGGTTTGTACTGTGTTTTGTTTAGTACTGTATTGTATATAGAGTATGTACTGCATTTGTATTGGGTTTGTGTGGCAAGGTTTTGGTAGCGGGAGGCTACAGGGGTGGCTTCTGTGAGAAGCTGCTAGAAGCTTCTCCTATGTCCGACAGATGGACATGCTCCATGCTCCACATGGACACGCCGCTGGCCAAGATCGAAGTGGTAGTGCATCTGGGATAAAATATTTGTATTTAAGAAGGAGAAAAAAACCCCAAGAGCAACTGCAGCCAGAGAGAGGAGCAAGAACACGTAGGAGGAACAACTCTGCAGACATCAAGGTCAGTGAAGAAGGAGGGGGAGGAGGTGCTCCAGGCACCAGAGCAGAGATTCCTTGCAGCCCATGGAGAAGACCATGGTGAGGCAGGCTGTCCCCCTGCAGCCCATGGAGGATGATAGTGGAGCAGATATCCACCTGCAGCCCGTGGAGGACCCCACGCCAGAGCAGGTGGATGCACCCGAAGAAGGCCGTGACCCTGTGGGAAGCCTGCGCTGGAGCAGGCTCCTGGCAGGACCTGTGGAGACAGGAGCCCACACTGGAGGAGGTTTTCTGTCAGGACTTGTGACTCTGTGGGGGACCCACACTGGAGTAGTTTGTTCCCCTAGGACTGCATCCCGTGGAAGACAGCCACGCTGGAGCAATTCATGAAGAACTGTAACCCATGGGAAGGACTCAGTTGGCCAGGAGTAAGTGCAAGAGAAATGTGAGGAGAAACAAAAGGAAATGGATGAGGAGAAGATGGAGGAAAAGGTGAAGGAGGAGGAGAAGGAGGAACACAAGAAGGAAGGTGAGGATAAGGAGGAGGAAAAAAGAGGACGAAGATGAAAAGGAACAGCACGAGGAGGAGAAAGACGGGAAATGAGCAACGGCGTTGGGTTTGCGTGGCAAGGTTTTGGCAGCGGGGCGGGGCTACAGGGGTGGCTTCTGTGAGAAGCTGCTAGAAGCTCCCCCTGTGTCTGATAGAGCCAATGCCAGCCGGCTCCAAGACAGACCCGCCGCTGGCCAAGGCCAAGCCAATCAGCACCTCTGTGGTAACATATTTAAGAAGGAAAAAAAACAGTTAGAGAGAGCTTTTGCAGCCGGAGAGAGGAGTGAGAAGATGTAAGAAACTCTGCAGAAACCAAGGTCAGTGCAGATGGAGGGGGAGGAGGTGCTCCAGGTGCCAGAGCAGAGCTCCCCCTGCAGCCTGTGGTGAAGACCATGGTGAAGCAGGCTGTCCCCCTGCAGCCCATGGAGGAAGGATGAGGGGGTGTAGAGATTCCACCTGCAGCCTGCGGACAACCCCACGCTGGAGCAGGTGGAGGCACCTGAAGGAGGCTGTGGCCCGTGGGAAGCCCACGCTGGAGCAAGCTCCTGGCAGGACCTGTGGACCCGTGGAGAGAGGAACCCACGCCAGAGCAGGTTTGCTGGCAGGACTTGTGACCCCGTGGGGGATCCACGCTGGAGCAGTTTGCTCCTGAAGGTCTGCACCCCATGGAAGAGACCATGCTGGAGCAGTTCGTGAAGGACTGTAGACCGTGGGAGAGACTCCATGTTGGAGCAGGGGAACGATGAGAGGAGTCCTCCCACTGAGGATGAAGAAGCGGCAGAAACACCGTGAGATGAACTGACCGTAACCCCCATTCCCCGTCCCCCTGTGCCGCTGAGGGGGGCAGAGGTTGAAGCCAGGAGTGAAGTCGAGCCCGGGAAGATGGGAGGGGTGGGGGGAGGTGTTTTAAGAGTTGATTTTATTTCTCATTCCTCTACCCTGTTTTGCTTAGTAATAAAGTAGATGAATTCCCTCTCTAAGTTCAGTCTGTTTTGCTCGTGACGACAATTAGTGAGTGATCTCTTCCTGTCCTTATCTCGACCCATAAGCTTTTCGGTATACTTTTCCTCCCCTGTCTAGTGAAGGAGGGGAGTGAGAGAGCGGCTCTGGTGGGCACCTGGCCCCCAGCCAGGGTCAACCCACCACAGCAAGAGGAGGAAGAAGAGGAGGTGGAGGAGGAACAGGAGAAGAAATAGGAAAAGCAACAGGAATAAGAAGAGGAAGAGGAGAAGTGTAGGAGAAGGAAAAAAAAAAGAAGGAGGGACAGGAGGGTGAGGGGGAAGAGAAAGAGGAAGAGGAAGAGCAGCAATAAAAGGAAGAAAATTAAGAAGAAAAGGAGGAGAAGAAGAACAGGAGGAAGAACAGGATGATGAGAAGGAGAAAGAAAAATTTGAGGTAGGAGAAGATGAAGAGGAGGAGAAAGGGGGTGAAGAACAGGAGGGGGAGGAGAAGGAAGCAGAAGGAAGAGGAGGAAGTAGAAGAGGAGAAGGTGGAAAAAGAACAGAAGGAACAGGAGGATGAGGATAAAGAACAGGAGGGTAAACAGAATAACTGAGTAACAGGAAGAATAGGACAAAAAAATGAAGGAAATAGGAGGAGGAGAAGGAGGGGTATAAGGAGGACTGTGAAGAACAAGAAGAACAGGAGGAGGATGAACATGCAGAGGTGTATGAGGAGGAGGAGGAGGAAGAACAGGTGGACGAGCAACTGGATGAAGACAAAAAGGAGGACAAAGAACAGGAGGAGGAGGAAGAACCGTAGGAAGAACAGTATGAAGAACATGAGAAAGAACAAGACGATCAGGAAGAACAAGGGCAGGAAGAGGAGGAGTACAAGGAGGAACATAAAAAGGAAAAGAAGGAAGGACAAGAAAAGGAGGAACAAGAACAGGAGGAAGATGAGAAAGAAATGGAGGAAGAGAATGAATAGGGGGAGAAACAGGAGGAGGAAGAAGAGCAGGAGGACAAACAAAGAGAAAGAGAAGAAGAAGGGGGAGGAGGAAGAACAGGAAGAGGAGGAAGAAGAGGAAGAACTGGAAGAACAGGAGGATGAAGAATATGAGGAAGAGAGGAAAGAAGAGGAGGTGGAAGAAGAACAGGATAAGGAGGAGGAGAATAAAGAAAAAAACAAGGAGGAAGAAATAAAGGAGGAGAAAGGAAAGGAGGAGGAGGTTGAGGAGGAACAAGAACAGGAGGAGGAAGAGGAAGAACAGGAGATGGAAGAACAGGAGGCAGAGGACAAACTGCAGCAGGAGGAGGAGAAAAAGGAGGAGGGAGGAGAGGAGGAGGAAGAGCATGAGGAAGAACAGGAGTAGGAGGAGGAGGAAGAACAGGAGGAGGAGGAGGATGAAGAACCGGAGGAGGAAAAGTAGGAAGAACAGGAAAGAGGAATAGGAGGAGGAGGAAACACCTCCAAATTCACTCTAGAGTGTCAGCACATCACAGTTATTGGATGGAGTGCATGCTACATCCGTTCGTCCATGAGGATTCACTAAATCCAAGCCTACTGGTGAAGCTGTTACTCACAGGAGTCGTTCCATGTTGTGGCTATCACTCCTCTTGGGAACAGACAGGAAAGCTCTGGATGACAAAGGCTGTCAGGATGCGCTCCAGAAACAGAAGACCAATGCAAGAAGATCCCCATCACCTAATCGCATAGAAATAATTCTAGCTCAATGAAATGACTATTGAAAATGAACACACAGAAGAGCATCCGCCATTAAAACTCTTTCAGCAGTAGTTTTAACTGCTGCAGGCTGATGACTTTACCATCACTGTCACAGGACCCCAAAAGAAATAATAACTGGTAAACAGTAACTCTACCCATAGCCCATATCTATCTAGCCTTCAAAGGTAGGAAAGCTCAGCCTACAGCTCTGGAGGTCTACACCAGCCTACACTTATATCCTATGGCTACTTTCTGGATGGTCTGTCCAGAAAGTCAGATCATAATTACCTTTGAAAGAGGATGGAACTGGCAGGGTGGGGGGGGAGGCAGGTGGAGAAAGAAAGGGAGAAAGGGAGAAAGGGAGAAAGGGAGAAAGGGAGAAAGGGAGAAAGGGAGAAAGGGAGAAAGGGAGAAAGGGAGAAAGGGAGAAAGGGAGAAAGGGAGAAAGGGAGAAAGGGAGAAAGGGAGAAAGGGAGAAAGGGAGTGGTGGAAAAAAGGGAAAGAATAGGCACACAATTTAAAAAAAAAAATGAACCAAGCTATTCTGAAGGCCAGCTCAGCCTAACTCACTTTCCCCAGCAAAAAGCTGTGCAGCTTGGAGGGAAACAACCCTGACTTTGGTGCTGGGATGCACACATATATCAGAGTTCAGATCTGAAACAGCAGCAAAAGCCTGACATGGCTCCTTTTCACTTTCCTCATACCCATGTGTATGCTGTGACTTCTTCATTTCCCTGAAGTCCTCCCAGGCTAACAGGGAAGTGGCTTCTGTCCAGTCTATGTGCTATGAAGAGAAACGCTTTTGACCACTAAGGGGGCAGCAAACAACTGCATTTGCAGAAGCAAAGCTGCACCTTGGCTTTGGAGATACCCACAGCTCCACTAAGACCCAGGAGCCCCTGGCACCCTGGCATTTGCTTGGTCCTGAAGCCTTGTGGAGCCTGCCAGCACTGGGGAGCCCCAGGGACAGAAGCAAAGGACACTGGTAAACCCCCACGGGATGAGTGATGAGGGCTCTGTTCTTCCTTCTGGCCACAAGAGAATGCCCTGGTCCATGCCAGGACAGGGCATCTCTCCTCCTCATCACCTGGGGGAAGGCAAGGCCTGAGGAAGGCCCTGGGTGCTGGGCTCAGCACAGGCGGTGTGACCGGGAGCGGGGTCCCGTCTCCTGCCAGGTGCTGGCCTGGCTGATGCGAGCTGCTCCCATCATGCAGCTCCACCTGCCCAGGGCTGTGGCTGACAGCACACGCAGACCTGCACTTTTGGCAGGATTGCGGATCCAGAGCAAATCCAGGGAAGCTCCCCTCCTGTCCTGTCCTGTTCCTTCCCCTTCGTCCTCCCTTCCCCTTCCGTCCTCCTCTCCCCTTCCCTGCCCTGCCCTGCCCTTCCCTGCCCTCCCCCTCCCTGAGAAGGCCCAGACCTTATGAGAGCACTTAGGGATGGCAGAGCTGTGCACACACCTTGCTCTGCTGAGAGAACAGCTCCAGGTGAAATGGCCCTTCTCAAAGGCCATCCCTCTGCAGGCCCAGTGTCCCGGCTGGTGGAGGAACAGCTGTGGTACACAGGAGCAAGGGGCACACGGCACCTCCCTGAGGAAAGGCCAGGGCTGCCTCTGCCCGCCCAGTACCAGCCACCCCATTGGCCACAGCTGAGCCAATCAGCAGAGTTGGAGGAGGCCTGTCAGTCACAGCCAGCTGGGGTGGGGCTGGAGGGGGCAGAGACCAAGCAGCCTGAGGAGAAATGGGTGAGAGATGGGCCAGGACCAGGGCCAGGACCAGGACCAGAGCCAGGGCCACAGCCAGGGCCAGAACCAGGGGTGCTGCAGGAGCAAGAGCAGGTATCTCCCAGTGTGGATGGGCCTGGGGGGAGGGACCTGGAGCCATCATCACCCACATACCCCAATTCACCAGCCCTGGGCCTGAGTGCTTTTGGTTCTCGTTCCTGTGTCCTGCTCTCTGTCCCTGCCTCTCCCTTTCCCTCTCCCCTTCCTTTTTCCTCTCATCCTTTTGCCTCTGTCTCTCACCCCGCCTGTGTCGGTCTGTCCCTCTGTCCTTCCTCCTGCTCTCCTCTGCTTTCTGTGTCCCTGTGTCCTGCTGATCATCATCATGTTCCTGGCCTCACTCTGCCCTCTTCCCCTCCATCCCCTTCTCCCTGTCCCTCCGCCCGTTCCTCACCAGAGGTTTCCCTTCTCCATTCCCTGCAAATCTCTCCTTGTTCCCACCATCCCTCTGTCCTGTTCCTTTCCCTCCCCTGCCACTCCACCACCCTGTCCCACCTCTCTCTGCTGTTCTGTCCCTATCTCTTCCTCCTTGTCCCTGCTCACCCTGGGCTCCAGGAGTGGGGCAGGGGCAGCCCCAGGGAAGCAGCCATGGGGACTGTGAGGGGGCAGAGCTGGGCCAGGGGACAGTGTTCCTGCAGGGTGAGGCAGCAGGAAAGAGGCGCCCCACAGCATGCTGAGTACCGCAGTCCTGGAGCATAGGGGTGCTGGTCAGCCATGCCTTCGGAAAGCAGGAATTAAGGATGTACAATGTAACTAGATGTATGTGTCTCTTAAGGAACTTGATCCAATTTCCTACTCTCAAGACGAATAGGTGCAATAGTCAGGGAATGAGATTTTCATAAGAGAGCCCCTGGGGTGTCCCTTTGTGGGGGTGCCTGAGAGGTACTTGTGAGGGTTGCTTGTAGTGGGGTGGGGGGTGCAGGTACTGGGGGCAATGGTAGCAGCATGAGGTGGTGCTGCTGTGCCTGGGGATGCTGGTACCAGCCTGAGGTGGGGGAGCAGGGTGGGCGAGGTTCCCCAGGCTGGGAAGGGGGCAGTGCTGTTTGTTCACCTCCATTTGAGCTGAAGGCCTGTGCTATAACCTTGGCCAAAGGAGAACTGCAGTTTCTGGGTGTGTTTGTCATGCTGCAGTGCTTTGCCCCAACTGTCAAGCTGTTGGTCAGTCCTGGAAACCCTCAGCTGAACAGTCCAAAAGCAGTGAGGGCCTGAGTGCATTCTGGTTTGGCTCACTGTAACTCGTGTGTCAGTCTGCATCTGTCTTTGCTGGTTGCCTGTGTCTTTCTCTTTGAAGGGATGATCTTTGGGAGGTTCTGCAGCATGGACCTCCTCCCTCCATTGCCCCATTGCAGCATGCCTACATTTAATGCCTGCTGCTTCACACTCTTTCCTCTCAGAGCTGCAATCAGAACCTTCATCCAGAGGAGAGCTGTTCACCTCATGACTTCATGAAGAAAATCCAAGAGCAGAAGGAAGAACTGGGCCTGATGGTGGACCTGCCATCCAGAACTCGCTACTATGGGCCGGAGGTCAGCCTTGGCCTTGCTGTTGGAGAAGCGAAGGTCTATGACGTTCACGTGCCACTTCCTGGGGAGCGCTGGTGGGGCTGTGCTGGGGGTCCATCCTGGGGGCAGGGAAGCGTCACAAGGCTGCTAGCGAGCATCCTTCCGTTCAGGGACTGCCAGTGCAAGGGGTATGTCAACAGTTAGTGAGAGCTGCGGGGAGCCTTCCCCTGTGCCGTGGCTCAGCCGGGCTCTGGGAGCGTCCTCAACAGATGCTCAGAGCCTGAAGGAGGCTGAAGAAGAGATGTTGGAGGGACCTGGAGCCCTGCAAGGTTTGGGCACGAGCTTGACAGGAGCTCCTGGGGTGCAGGGCATGCCACCGCAGCTAGCAGACCTCTGGCCTGGAGCTTGAGCGCTGTGACGCAGGAGATATGGAAAGGACGGGTCTCCTCTGAGCCTGCAGAGTGGTGGAGGGAAAAGGAGAAAATATTGTGGGGTCGAGGAGGAGCCTACATCTTTCCGTCCATGGGCAGCCCACCTGGCCTGTACCCGCCGCTGACATGAGCTAATTATGGATGGGGCAGAAGAGGTTGGTGAGCCTGAGGGCAAAGGTGATGTTGGGGATGAGGAAGAAGGAGCAGCATTCCTGGCCAAAGCAGGTGGTGTTCTGCAAGGAGAGAGGATGCAGGTCGCCGCTGGGCTGTGTGAGGAGAGGTAGCCGTCAGGGTCTGGAGGGGCTTGGGGAGCCTTGCAGTGGCTGTTCCTGGTGGCGGGGGGTTGCCGTCAGCCCTGGCCCCCCCCAGTTTGTACTGATGTGCCTGAGCCAGTGCAGGTCCTGTGCAAAGTGCTGCAGCTTCTTCCTCGTGAAGCAGCTGGTCTCCTGGGAAGAAGGGAGGCAGCATGGAGGGCAGATGGAGGGCTCCAGCCAGCTCTGGGCTAACGTCGGGCTTGGAAACAAGGGCTGGATGCTTCAGGTGCCCCTTCCCCTCTTGCAGATCCCCTTTCCCTTTTATTTCTTTCTGGCTGTGGGGAATTTGGTCGTCCCTCCCACCGAGAGCTAATCCTCCCCTGGCTCACCTGCTGGAGGATGTGCTGGGCTTGTACAGGCAGCTCCGCTTCCAGTGGGGCCATAGTAGCCAGTGTCTTCTTCACCCGCTCCTGGGGAAGCCTAAGAAGAACAGAGCATACTTAGAGCACCGCACAGCAGGATAGGTGCCCCAGAGGTGCTGGGAGCAGGGTGTTTCAGCGCCATACATGTCCTGAGCTTCAAATTGGGTCTGGTTGCTGGAGGGCAGGTAAGAGGGAGCTGTCCCCAGCAGAGAAACCCCCTAGCAGGCAGCGAGATGAAATGCTGTGGGATGGCTCTGCTGGGAACGCTGAAATGCCCTGAGTGCTGCAGGGGGGCTTCTGATTTGCAGCAACAAATCTAATCACTAAAAGAGACCAATCCTCCCCGGATGGCATCTTTGCTGATGCTCCATCACCCCATCACTGGCTTTTTGGGGCCCTGGCTGGTGGGACCTGTAAGGCATGTGATGAAAACTCCTTTCCCTAACTATTTAATCAACCAGTCTTTATATTATGAAAGTGTATTAGCTTTGTTTGTATATATATATATACACACACACACAATGAGTTCACATGATACACTGTAATGTGATGAGGTAGTAGAGTTTTCCTGGAGACTTTGTGATGTGGTTTAGCCCCAGCCAGCAGCTGAGCACCACGCAGCTGCTCGCTTAGTCCTCCCCTGGTGGGGTGGGGAGGAGAATGGAAAAAGAAAGGCAAAGCCTTGTGGGTTGGGGTAAGGACAGTTTACTGGGACAGCAAAGGGAGAGGGAAACAATCAACAACAGTACTGATAACAGATATTCACAATGGGTGATAACAGAAAGCAATTTACCGATGGATGACCGACCGGATGCTCAGCCCATCCCGGAGCCACGCTGAATCCGCCCCTCTGTGACTAGCCCCCTTTTATGGTGAGCGTGACGTCACATGGTATGGAATAGCCCCCCTGGCCAGCCTGGCTCACCTGTCCTGGCTCCTTGTGAAAATTAACTCTATCCTAGCCAAAACCAGGACACTTTGGTATTGTTTATGCTGAAGTAAAAGAAACTAAAGGACAGCCCAGCCCTAGAAAGAAGGACTTTGCTTCTGGGAAGCTTAGAGCTGTCCATGAAGGATAAAGAATACCCCGTGTCAACCAAGATAACACCAGCATCCTAGCCCCTCTGACACATCTTTGAAACCCTCCCAGCATCATCCAGCATCGTAGATCAATACTTCAGGGAGGACTGACTCCAGGGACATCTGGCTCAATAGACAATCAGCAAGAATGCTGCAAAACTAGAGTTGCTTTGCAGTTTGACTGATTAGTAATCGGTAGTGTGGGTTCTAGTCCTTAGTCGCCTTGTACCTGAATGATTGAAGAGTATAAGAGCCTTATGTAAAGACACATTTGGGGTGCACCAATTGGCTCGGACACTGCATGTGCATGGAAAAATATTTGCCCCTGTAATTCTATACTTTGCGACCTTGCCTCTCCCCTTGGCTGGCATGGGCCAGTTGTGAATTTTTTGTGCCATCAACTTGGGGCTCACCTGTGGGCTGGGGGTTTTGCCAGATGAGGTCCAGGCAGTGCCAGATGAGGCCAAAGAGGGGGTGGAGCAAGCTGGGCAGCCAGTGTAGTGCCAGCTCCGGGGTGTTGGCATGCAGGTGCCGTCCAGTGATGCCCGCCCGCTGCCCTGGCGTGAGCTCAGTTTTCTGCCCTCAGCCAGTCCCTGCCTGGCCCCCAGGGTGGCCGCGGCTCCTTCCCAGGGACAGACCCAGCTCACCAGCAGTGATGCTGGTGCTGGGTCAGCGATGACGCTGGTACCGGCGCAGTGATTCCGGCACTGGGGCAGTGATGGAGGCCTCCATCCTCCTGGCGTTGATGCTCATCAGCGGGGTTTCACCCATGGGCGCCCGCAATGCAGAGTGATGGCCCACCTGCCCATTGCTCTCAGTGTCCATCCCCAGCCCAGCCTAGCCAATCACAGGGTGGGCAGGGGCTGTGTTAACGCCCTGCCCCCCCACCCCCCCACTGCACAAATGACTACAGGCAGAGAGGGGCTGCAAAGCAAAGACCCAACTCTTTTAATGAATGAAGCAAGGAAGAGGGATCTGGGAGAGGGCCGGGGTTGGAGCACTGCCTGCAGATGTCCTCTGCACGTAGGTGCTATGAGGGACGGTGCTGGAGCGGCGGGTTATGGGTAGCTGTGCTTGTTGGCTATCTCCATGTCATTCTCCCTCTGCACAAAAAGCTGTAGCTGGTCCAGTGACATCTGCAGGGCCACCCGCTGCCGCTCCTCCTGTGCTAGCTTCTTCATGTGCTCCCACTCAGGCTGCTGCTCAGGTGTGATGGCACTGACTACTCCTGCTCGTCCAGCAGGGTGGGCACAGCCATGATCCCCCCCACCCACCCAGGGCCTAGGCGATAGCCCAGAGGCAGTGGGAGGGTGTGGCAGCTGCGGCAGCATGAACAGCTGCTGTGGCAGCCTGTCCTGTGGGGTTTGGCACCCCATGGGTGACAGGCACAGCCAACTCAGCTGCTTGGGTTTGGCAGCAGTGTCGGTGTGTGCCTTGTTGCTCGATGCCGGTGCTGTCTCCCTGCCATCAGCCGGGGGCTTGGAGGCAGCCAGCCTTGCACTTGGTCTCAGGGCCCCTGGTAGGGGATTGGGGACCCTGGGGTGCAGGTCAGGTGGTTTGCATACCAGGCCCACCGCCTTCCCTCTTTGGGCCAGTGGGTGGAAACTCTTGATGGCATTCAACAAGCGCGCCCTCAGGTCGGTGTGGGGCATCGCCAGGCCCCACAGCATTTTGGCCAGGACTTTTTTGTGCAGCAGCCTGTCCTGGGGTTGCATGTTGTGGGGATCCATGCTCCATGCCTTCTCAATCAGCAGCAGGTGGGGTTGGCAGGCGGGCAGTGGGCGCGAGGTGCTTTGCCCCCGCCCAGCATCCCCAGGGCATCTGGGGTGCTCGAGCACCAAGGTGGGCACATTGGTGTCCTCAGATACCCTGCACTTGCTGCCGCCTGCATGTTGCCTGCTGCTGCCCGCCTGCTGTCCACTTCCACCTGCTGCCATGCCTTTCTAGCTTCCCCTCCCCCAGGGTTTTTGAGTGTTTTGCCCCCCAGCACACCACTATCTTCTTCTTGGGTGGCAAGCTGTCCCACCGGGAGGTCTCTTGAGCCCTGGGGGTGCAAGCTGGCGTGGGGCACTTGGCCTGCTTGCCGCCTGCCTTGCCTGATCTGGGCACCACTCGCCATAAGGCAACGCCTGGTGGCAGCGGCAAGCAGGTCAAAACCACCTGGGGCTGCTTCCACAGAGCCTCCTCTACCAGTTGGGCCAGGCAGGGCAGATGACACTGGGGGGCAGTGAGGGGGCTGGCCAGAGGACTCAGCAGTGGGATCTGGAGGGCTCAGCAGGGGACTCTCTGGGGGACCTTTCAGGAAATCCTTCCAGGGACTCTCTGGAGGACTCCCTGGGGGACCCTTCTGAGACTTGCCCTCTGGGCAACCCTTCAGCGGGCTCTCTCTAGGGCTCTCCTTTGAAGTCTTCATAGGAGTGTCTCCTGAGAAGGCTCCCCAGGAATCTCTGGCAGCTAGGTGAGGAGGACCGCCTCTACCCTTGCCTACTTCCTCTTGGGGTCCAGCAAGGGAGGTGTTGCCACCCCCTGCCAGCAGGGATTGGTGTCCCCCAGCATCGCTGCTGCCACTCGGTCCTTGGGACAATTGCCTTCTGCCTTGTACTCCAAGAAGTTGGAGTTGCAGAAGGTGGTGCTGTCAGAAACGTCAGGGACATTGGCCATGTTGGGGACTATGATTGGTAATTGGTAGTGTGGGTGCATTAGTCAAGTCGCCTTGTACCTGAACAATTGAAACGTATAAGAATCCCGTGTAAAGGCACATTTGGGGTGCCTCAATTGGGCTGGGAAATAGTCTCTCTCTGAGACACCCCCGGACGCCCCCCTAACCCCCCAAAACTCAGTCCTTCATTTTCTCTAGCAAATGCACTCTCCAAAACTTTATCCAGCTTCGTAACAGAAGAGTCATTAATAGGTGGTACCTCTACATAGGTGTTAGAAATGTCCTTTGTATCTTGGCATTCATCTGTAACATCTAGAGATGCAAGTTTTTTAAAAATACATTCAATGGCAGACTTTATAGAGGAAGCTTGTCCTAATTTCTCTTTGCTCTCAGGAGATCCTTTGATGTACAAAGTAATTTCTTTTGAAATCAGTTCAGGTTCTTTTGATCTTCTTGGTTTGTCTTTATCTGTACTGTCTTCAGACTCACACTGCCCAAGGAATTAACCTTCAGTGTCCAAGGATTTTTCCTGACCTTGTGCTGACCAATGATATTGGGATGCGTATTATCGGCTTTTGTTATAATACTTTCAGCAGCTGCTTCTTTGGTAGGAGTAGTTTCAGAATCCGACTGAGTAAAAAGTTTCCCAGCCTCACAGCTAAAGTTGGAAGGAACCTTCCTCAATTCTTCACAGGCAAACTGTGCTTCCATCACTACAGTTTCCATTAGAGCATCATTCTCAGAAGATTTCTGAGGTCCAGGGGCACTGCACAAAATAAACCCACGTTTTTCACTTGAGAAAGTCCATCTAAAAGATGAATGTTAGGAGTAAAATCCCCTTTAGTAAAAAACTTGGTGGCTACTGGAAAACTCTGAAAGACATTCCCTTTAGAAACCTATTGTTTCCAACTTCCTCAGCTCCCAGAGAAGAGGGATTTTTTTTTTTCCTCTTGCTTCTGCAAGTATTGCATTAAAAAAAGCATACCCAACACATCTGTCTCCCTCCACTTGCTGCTCTAAATGACATCGATAGCCAAACCCACTATATTTGCTCTCCTCCCAACTACAAAAAAGTAAACACATGGATTTCCCTCTCTGCCAAATGGCAGAGCAGAAGGTGGGAATTTACATTCGCTTATCCTAGGGTGGAAAAAAGGGGAAGAGGAATAGAAAAAGTATTCCAGACAATGGAAAAAAATGCAAAAAATGTTCTCTGAAAAGTTGAAAGTTTTCCAAGAGGCATCTGCCAGTATTTAATATCAGAATAATATACGCTCGGTGCAACACTTGATGTACAGTGTGGAATTCTCTGTACTGATTGAAATCTTTCTATTAAATAGTATTAGTAGGCAGGTGTGGTGGTGCAACCCCCGCTCCCTTGAGCTGCTTGGTACTTGGCGCAATCTCTCCCCGCCTTTTCTAGGCCGCATACCTGAGCAGCAGACCAGAGCGTTAAGGCACCCCCTTAATGTGCCCGGTTCTTGCTTCCTTGGTAACGGTAACAATCTGGTAAATCTGTGCTCGAACTGTAACATGCTTGTTCCCTCATTACTTGGGAACAGTAGTGACAATCCTGACACCTGTGCACCTGTGCCTGAGCTGTGGCCCAAAAGGGGGGGTATCAGAAAAGTTCTGAGTCTGCGCAACTGGTGGAAGGTACCAGAATATGTCGTCATCTGAGCTGGGCCGAGGTGAAAAGTACCTGACAAAAGTCAATTTTCTCAGACCCTGTAAATAGCGCTTCTAAGTGAGACCCTTTGGAGCTCTCCTCGATCGCAGCACACTGTGACCAGTATCCCACCTAAGCTGAGACACCTCTCAGGCGCAAACTTTGTGCGAATCATCTGCCAGGGCAGAGCCAGTGTTCTTGAGTCTCAACTATGGCCTGTTCAGGAATGCCAATACGTTGTATTTAGTCTAATTTCTCAAAGAGGGAAATTTTAACTATAAGCTAGCTTCCAGCCTTCTCGAGTCCCAGCTGTCACCTGCTGAGGAATGCTGATGCATTGTGAGTATTTACTCTAAACTCGAAGAGGGAAATCCTAACTATAAGCTAGCTTCCTTCATCCACCTCTCTGCTTATATACATGTCTAAATACATACATTTGCCTTTACGAGTGTGGGTGGCATATATCACTGGGCCCAAATATCTGTCTGTCTTAGGTTTTATGTTCATCTATCTACCTATCTATACACTTTGATTTAGATACCTTATAGTAAGTTAGTGTGAATCTTGTCATCTTCAAATCTGTAATTAAGTTGCTGGTTTTATCATAATATATATTCCTGAATTACTTGTAAATCTTTAAAATCAGTCAGTCATTAAGCACTGCCTCATGCTATTAAGAAATTCTGAATTGACTAAATCAGAACTGTGTCAAACACCTTTCATTCATGGCAGCAGGTAAAACAATGATAAACTTGTATGAAATCTTGTTTTACTCGGAGTATACTCATTTTAGCTTATGTCCTCTGTCAAGCTGTTCAGCTGGCTGTATGTGAGAGATTCTAAGATTATTTTTTCAGGAACTGGCATCAAAGCTATAGGCATCTACAGTTAAAGCACAGAAGTTAACAGACAGACAAAATACCATCTTTAGTAGAAAACTACTGTTTGCAAAATTTCTGCATTAGGTGTTAAACAGGATCATTTTGAGTTCTATGCTCTATCCTCATTTTACACATCACCCCGCTCACCCCCCCCAATATACTTTATGAAGCTTATGACGTATTATCTCAGCTGAACTTCTCTTAAGTTGACATGTGCTCATATGTCAGCTCAGCTCTGCAAGTTATCATGGGATAATAGCACAAACTGTTACGATGAAATTTGCGGTGTGTGTTTTCTTGGTATTTCACATTATAATGCTCCTGAATACCGAATACATCATAGGTGAGAAATTCTAGATGGAACAAACATAGCTTACTGTTTCAAGAAGTTCATTTGTTGTAGAAAAGAAAAATATCAGAAGGTTTAACAGGTTGGACTTGGCAAGCGGAATCATCACGTTTCAGTCCATTTTCTTTAGATTCATTATCTAAACTAATCGCACCATTTAGTGAATCATTTTTTGGCAGCTCACACTGTGATCTTTCTTCTTCAGCATTCTGACAGGAAGAATGGGAATTCTGCAATGTATGAGCTACCTTTCCAATCAAAATTACATTACAGGGTATTATGTTGTAATTCCTTTCAAACAAGTCCTTCAGCTCCTCAGGTTTTCCTGAAGATTCTGTAGCATAAGGGACTGCATTATCAGAGGTGAATTTAGGATTTCCATTCACTGGTGTCTCAACAAAAATTTCATCAGGAACTTCCTGTTTGGAAACGTTAGTAGCAACTGACATCGTAGATGCATTTGAAGTAAACTCGGCTGCAGAAGAATTTCTAATTGTGGATGAAGGAAAAGGCTTGCTTAGACCCTAAGCTAAGACAGGTTGCGACACAGCCTGACGTGCAGGCAATTTGTTATGAATACTGATAGTGCCAAAGCCGGACTGTCCCCGAGCCACGCGTCCTGGAGCTGCCCCGCCCCTCCCCGACTAGGTCCCTTTTATGCTGAGCATGACATCATATGGTATGGAATACCCCCTTTGGCTAGTTTGGGTCACCTGTCCTGGCTGAGGCCAATCCCAGCTTCTGGTGAAAATTAACTCTATCCTAGCTGAACCCAGGACATTAACCAAAACTACAAACTGAATATTAGAACTGAATATGTAGGCCTTCCTACAATCACTGTCCTTTTCAGAGCAATAACTCATCCTTACACCATCTGTGGCCTCAATTTCTCCTCTTTCTTAATATAGCCAGATACAGAGAACAGATATATAGCAATGTACACAGGTGCAGCAGTTTAAGGCCAAGCAATGAAAGGTAATAAATGACATGGAGAATTTCAGGTTTGACAGAACTGAATTATACAAATAGTAATCTTTTCCTAGCATAGAAGGAAAAATACTTGACAAGAAGAAAAATGTAATGACTGTAAAGTAAATATATCCTGAACACATTTGGTTTTTGTTATTACCTGATCTAAAAAAGTACATAAGCTTGCTGATTGGGAACTGGTTTGCTATCAGAAAGGTCTGTTGAGGCATCAGTCATTTGATACCAAAAAGTCCATTACCAGCCCACAAATGAAGACAATGATATCTTTAGATGAGTTGCACGCTTTCCAAATGATATCACAGGTAGAACACAACAGAAGAAACCATACCAAAACGATTCAAACAAAACATATAAAATGCCACCTTTTCCCCTAAGAACAATGGCTACCAGTAACATTTTATTTTCTTTACAGCTCCTCTGGCCACCTTTCTGCCTTCCGGCGGTTGGCCCAGCTCCTTTCCCAGGGGATCGTGGGAAGGGCGGTGGACGGGGCCCGGGTATATGATGAGGCCCCTCACCAGGGAGCTCATTCTGCTGCTGTGCGCTTCTGGTGTCAGTGCTCTGCTGTTCCGTCAGTCAATGGCAGCTTTTGAGCTGGCTCAGCTCTCTGGGCAAATGTGTTTTGACATTTATGGAAGCAGAGGTGTCTGAAGTAAGAGCTTCAGGACTAATCAAGATTAACCAGCATACAGTGAGGAAAGTACACTTGTATGCAGCTTTTTTTTTTGTTGGGTTGTATTGTGTGTGAGTTTTTTGTTTGGTGGTTTCTTTGGGGTTTGGTTTTTTTTTTCCGCCCAGGTCAATAATTTTGTATTGAGTGTTCAGGTGTTTGCAAGATGATTTAATAGTATGCTTTTTTTTTATTTATTCTTCTAGGTGCATTGTGTTTGACTGGAGTTCCTGACTTTATTGAAGATGGAACCTTGTTTTTTCACCAGTTTTTCTGTATACTGTGTAAGCTGCTGGTATTACCTCCCTTAATAGGCCTGATGGTGAGATTATTTATTAGAGGTCAGGGTGAGCATCTTGTATGCATCTGTGCATGGAGTTTTAGCATTTCTCAAGAAAGCAGTAAGGATGTAAGGCATAGCATCTTTCAGGGTACAGGACAGCTCATTGCTTTTCCCAATCACCCATGGAGTACCGTGTTGTTACTAGAAGCTTTGCAGCTTCCGGCAGGCTCTTCATAGATCATAAGTGTCAGGACTTTGCTTATTTTGTGGGCCTGTAGCAGAGCCCAGAGTTTGCAGGGAAGATGGGAGTTGCCTGCAGAATGCAGGGCACAGCTCAGAAGAGCGGCTGACTCAGGGGGTTCAGGGGTGCAAATACAGGGAAGGAGCTGTCAGGAAGGAGTGGGATTCCTTCCCTGAGAGTTCAGGAGAAGAGGAGTTTCTAAAGTTTTGGGACTGCGGGATGGCTGGGAAAGGGAGGAGGGTTCATCAGCCGTTCTCAGGTTTGTTTTGCAGTTGGATTGGGTTGTTGATGAGGTCTGTTCCGTTTCAGTTTCTCCATAGCTGATGGGAGGTACAACAGTCATGAGAGAGGCAGTGTAAACCACCTGGCCCTCTGCATCACAGTGTGCAGGCCTGAACGTCAGAAGAGTCTCGTCTCGTAAAGCATGAGGTACGTTAAAATATACCCTCGTGAACTCTGAGGTCTCTGCTTCTCTGTGCCTTTTACTTTCTTCATTCCTGACTTAATTTTGTATTCATAGCTTTGCTGTCCATCTAGATGTCACAGTCATTGTTAGAGACATCGGCTAGGCACTTATTTGCAGCACAGGTTTGTGTCACTGTCTTCCCTGGAGTTTCTTGGAGGAGAGGATATGTATTATTTGTGCTCCTAACAATCTCCAGCCAGGGATCTTTCTTTTATCGCAGTCCCAGGCCCGTGAGCTTTTTCTGTATTCCAATTTTACCTTTGTCCTTAAGCGTGCAATGAAGTTTGCTCTAGTATCAGTTGCGGCAGTTACGTTCTGTTATTCTTGTTGATCTGTTGTGTTTTTAGCACCAGTTTCTGTAGTCTTAAGGTGATCTAAAAGATCTTTGAGTCACCATGTCACAATTACTGTGTTTTTTCCATAGGCTGACTACTTCTGTAGTTCCCTAATGGGCTTTGTAGGTAAGGAGGTAGTTTGTCACTTGTTTTCTCTGTACTATACCACATCTTACTCAGGTCTTGATGTTCCTGTTGTTTTTTTTGTGCTAGGCGGGCACATTGGTAGCCATGCTGAGGGTCTCATGCGCCTCAATGCATCAGCATAATGCCAGCTGAGTGCTTCCTTTCTTGTGTTAGATGCTCAATGCACAGATCTGTCTTGCATGTCTCGAGTCTCAGAAGTCTATGGAAGGTGTTCTCTCACAGCAGTGATCCAGGATGTGTTAGCATATCTGCTGTCAAGCAGTCTGTTTTCATGGAGACCTTTTCTGGGACTACTTCTTCCTTGCATCCTCTTGGTCTTAGGTCCTAGAGCCTGGCTTCTCATGCATTCATTGTCAGAGTTGCAGATGTATCTTTTTTTGTCACGGGCTGTGGTGCTTGACTTCTGGGGCAGCTGTAGATTCTTCCTCTCAGCCCCCTAGGACTTCTCACCTAAAGGCATCTTCGCTTTGGAGTGATTCCTCTTGCCCAAGAGTCTTTCTGTGCCTCTGGGTCAAATCATTCGTCTTGTGTGCAGTGTCAGTCTGCACACGTGCCTGGATTGGAGGTGGCTCTGCCAGGGGCATAGCAATTTTTAGTCAGGGAAAGAATAACAATAAGAGCCTACGGCTCATGTTGCTGTACCTAGAGTGTTCAGTTACAAACCTTACAGTCCACCTCAGAGCAACTAGCCCTCAGTAGCAGGTGAGGATGCCGAAGGGATGACGGGAACTCTCTGGGAGAGGCTGCTGGAGTGCTGGTTGAACAGATTGAATCTCAAAGGTGTTAAGGCTTGTATGCTTAGAGTTTAATGTTGTTTTGATTTTTCTTAATGGCAGGCTGTTGTTGGACTCTAGGTGATATTCCTAAATGGAAACAAGACCTTTGGAATTGTTAAGCTGTTGCTCTGCATCTGTGTGATTTGTTCAATGCTGGTTTTTGCAGATGCAGAGGGACGAGTCGTGTGCCAAAGGGTGACAGAGGAACCTCCTGCCGAACCTGCTAGTTAGCCAATGTGTGGGGTGGGTTTTTTTTGTTGAGGATGGATTCCGATCCCTGGCACTCTGAAAGCTAAGTTGAGGGACCAGGGCTGGGGAGGGGCTGAGAGGAGGAGGGGACAAGGTTGGGAGCTGTGGGGAGTGAGGCGTTTAAAGTTAGTGTAGGGGAGAGGGCTGTCCGGGAGTAGTCCCCTTTGAGCAGTCGAAGGGAGCGGGTTACTTGTCAGCATGGTGCTAGAGTGTGCCGGGCAGGGCAGTTCCAGCCTGTGTTTGTGTTGTGTAGCTTGTCTTCTGTGTCTTAGACCTTTCTTGGGTCTCAGTGTCCTCTTTGCGCTCAAGGAGCACCGCACACTTCTTGGGTGCCACCCCTAGGGTCTCGAATGCCCATACTCATTGGCATTGTGCCACTCAGGTGCTTCTCTTCTCGCATAGCAACGTTGCAGCATGGATCGGTCTTGTGTCTTGGAAGTTTCCAGTCAGTCCCCTTTTGCAGCATAATTCCAGGCTGCGTCAGCAGCTCTGCACTCCAGCAATCCATTTTCAGGGACTGGCCCTTCTTCCCTGCATCCTTACATTCTTAGGTCTTGAAGACAGGCTTCTTGCGCATCCATCATCTCAGTTTTGACAGTAACTTTATTTTCTAGGTGCAAATCAATGTGCGAAGCAGGATATCCACACCAGAATGGACTTAAGCAAGGTGAGTGACTGACGTGCTGAAGTAGCATTTTTCTGAGGTGTCATATTATCGACATAGCTAAAATCATACCCGGTCGTTTAACAGGTGGGGGTCAGGCCTGGGCACGGCAAACCGAAGAATCTGACTCTGAGCGGCCGAGGTAAAGGGGCAGGAGAGAGGAAGATGTTTCCGAGGAGGGCATCATCGCGGCGGAGGTCGACGCCAGCTGACGTGTCGGTGACCAGCGATGAAGAGGAATGCGGTGGATAGGGGAGCCTCCCGGTTAGGTGACGTGTTCCCGATGAGGATGGATTCTGGACCCTGCCCTCTGAAAGGTAGTTCAAGGGGCAAAAGCAGTGGGCGGGGTGGGGCCAGCGGGGGGTTTAACGTCAGGGTTGCAGAGAGGGATACTTAGTCTGTCTGAAGTCTAGGGGCAGATAGTGGTCCTGGATGTGAACGTTCTGGCCTCTGTCTGTGTCTGTCACTTGTGTTATCTGTACTCTTTCTTGTATATGGTGCCTTATGGCAAGTCTCCACGTTCTGCCCCACGGGCTCTCTGCACTTGGCACATACCTCGGCAAGCATCCATAGGGTGTGTAACGCCTGGCCACTTCAGAATAAAGCCCATCAAGCGCTTATCTCGTGATCAGAGCTTAAAGCGTGTTTTGCATCACAGATGTTTCCACAGGGTTGCCTTTGCAGAGATGGTCTGGGCCAGACTGAGAGCTCTGCTCTTGGAAGATCATCTTCCACAGAGATTCCATAGCATGTTTCATCCTTAGGGGCTTGGGTCTTAAAGCCTGGTTTCTCACACATCCATTGTTCTGGTGTTGTATTGCATTGCTGCAGTCTGTATTGGTTTTGACTACCATCTGAGACCATCTTGTTTTGTAGTGCTTTGTGTTGTATTGCATTGTGTAAGGCTCTGATAACAAGTGAATGTCGCAGACATCCATCTTGACCCAAGCAGGGATAAACTGATAACGGGGGAATGTGGCAGACATCTGTCTCGGCCAAGGACAGAACCTGCAGAGGCAGGATAACGTCTTGTGAGCCCCTTCCCCTATTCCTGAAACACGTAGACAAAAGACCATCTGTGTCCTGTGCATGCGTGCCTGTGAAAGGCCATCACTCAGTCAACCCTGAAGTGGGGGTCAGTGAGACCCCCAAGACACCCACAACCCACCAACTTATTTCTGGAACATTCCTGAGCACATGCTGTGCCTGCTCAGTGATGACAGACCCCTGCCTGTGCGGAGCATTTTGGGTTATAAAAAGGGGAAACAAGTTTTCGGTGTGCACCCCCCACCTGAGGACTACAACTACAAGCAGAGAACATCGCTGGATCCAAGGGTGGTGATATCTTTTCTCTCTCTCTCTCTCTTTCTCTCTCTCTTTCTTTTCCTGTCTATCACTCTGTCTCTAACTTCATTTTCAGCACATTAGGGTAATATCATCACAAGTTTTGCTAAGCAATTACCTTTTGTAGTTCTGCTAAGTTCTAAGTATTGTTATAACTTTTGCCAAGCCACTATCTTTTGTAGTTCTGCTAAGTTCTAAGTAAATTTGTGATTTGTTTGAACCTCTAGAGTAATTCTTGTTACTCCTGATTACTGCGCAGAGAATTAAAAAGTTAACCTCACCCTCATCCACTGAGTGGGATGGGACATTAAATTGGCATCATGGACAGGATTCTCTGTGAGAAGCGGTAAAGAGGTTCCCTAAAGGGGATATCAGCC
This sequence comes from Grus americana, assembly GCF_028858705.1. NCBI lineage: Eukaryota > Metazoa > Chordata > Aves > Gruiformes > Gruidae > Grus > Grus americana. The sequence continues at coordinate 535,769 of NC_072859.1, read as the reverse complement.
AGACTGCTGAAGAAAGGAGAACTGATAATTGGTTGAAGCTGAAATCTCCGACAGTAGGTCACAGCAACCCGGGATAAGCCTGATCTTGACTGCTCCCCACTGTTGGATTTGTTAAAGAGCTATAAAGCTTGCCCGACCCCGAAAGGGCATAGCTGGGCAGACGGACACTGGCAGTCCCCAACAACTGTAGCGGAACAGATAAGAGACTTGGCAAAAGGAAACAAGTTTAAGCCTGGAAAGGGAAAGGCTGTGGTTTGTGGTGTCTTGGGAGCTGCGTTGATAGCTGCCCAGAAGGACAAATGCGTTGTCACACAAGGTGAGCGGGAGGCAAATGAGTCCCTTCAGGAACTGGTTAGAAAACTACAGGCAGAATTGGAAATGGAACAGGTGAAATGGCAACTAGCTGGAAAAGTGTTAGCGGATGAGAAAAGACTCACAGAAAACTTGAAGCCTGTGAGATGCTTTTGTGAGGGAAAGAGAGCTGAAGTTGCAGCTCCCTGGGGACCTTGACAGTGAACCAGGATTTTCTAGCTTATCAAAAGAAGCCAGCCCCCATTGCGAGGAAGGTTGCCCCTCACTACCCATGGGAGGAGCTGAGGACGGTGACAGAACCTGACCCTACGCCCAAGCTCCGGCCACTTATTAAAACTGAAGTCGTATATGATGACGAAGATGCAGAACCCGCCGTTACCACTAAGGAGATACCTTATACTGTTACTGAATTGGCAAAACTACAGGAAAAAAATATAGTAGGCAGGCTAAGGAAACTGAGACTGAATATGTGTGGAGGGTCTCCCTGACAGGCAGAGACAGAATAAGGCTTTCAGAAGAAGAGGCTCAGGGATATTGGGGTCCCGGTGTATTTTTGACCGTAGATGACGAGCGGGAACCTTGGTCCCTGACCCAGAGGGTGGCATATTGGGCCAGAGGGTTAGACCCATTGGAGAGAGGAGATCCTATTGCCGTCCCCACCCCTGGAGTAAGCCAGCTTACAGAGAGTGTACAGATGGCGGCTTGCCTCCAACTAATGCATGACAGGCACCTAGCTCCCCGCCAACCTTCCCCGATGCTGTTGTTTGCCAATCCGGATAGGATGACTCCCTTGATTAGAGGGTTACCTGATTCACTGAAGATTGATGCTGTGCAAATCCAAGACCGACTAAGAGCCACTGTAGCCATGGGACCTCAGGGCAGACCGGGTCTTACCTGGGGGGGAAATTGCACGGGAATTGATCAGTTATGGCTGGTGTGTGGGGTACGTTGGGAAGAAGGGGAAGGCACAAGAAGCGGTCCTTAGGACCAAGACAGAGGAGAAAATGCTCTGCCCCTGAGATGGGACCCTTGTTGGGGGAGGCCCTCAAGAAATCGATTGTGGAAGGAAGGTCTAGATACCTCAGAGGTCTCTGTACCTCAGAGATCAGCTGCTCCCACAGCTCCCGTGGGGGGGCCCACCAGCCCTCCAAAGTCAGGAAACTTCTTGCGCTGTCCCCAGTGAGTGAGCCGGGGGACGACCAGTGGCTATATTTTAGAAGGCTCACTGAAAATGAGCAGCGGGACCTACTCGTAACCTTTCCCCTTGGTCTCGTTAAGACTCCGGTCACTTTTCTGGTAGACACAGGGGCCCAAATGTCTGCTTTAATGCTGATACCGCAGGCTGGAGTGGGATTGTCCCTGATACAAAACAGATATGGGTTACCGATGTGTTCGGATATTCCAAACCCAAACCTACAGCTGGGTGCCAGGAGACACCACCCCCACCGAGACCACTATGGTATTGGGAGTGCTTCCTACGAATATTCTGGGATTGGATTTATTGAAAGGGAAGTCCTGGATGGACTCGGCAGGGAGGGAGCGGAAGTTCAGATTGCATGGAGCCCTAGTCAACAGCTTTCATTCCTGGCACTTACCCTTTGGGAGAAGTTGCTGGATAATTCCAATTTTGGAGCTGGGCCCTGTGAAGAGTGCAAGTGAATGTTGTATCCCTTACATGTCTAACCATGCGGAGAGCCCCAGTGTTGGTGTGACTGTGAAAGGGTGCCATGGCATAGTGAAGGCACTCAGCTGCTTACAGTCCTGCACTTACCCTTTGGGAGAAGTCTCTGGATTATTTCAATTTTGGACCTGGGCACTGTGAAACATGTGGTAGTGAATTTGTTACAGGGCTACACAAGCTCAGAGCCCTGCTCCTTGTGGTACTGTGAAAGGGTACGGAGGGAAGGTGTGGGCCATCAGCAGCTTTCAGTCCTGGCGCTTACCCTTTGAGACAACTTGCAGTATTATTTCAGTTTTGGAGCTGAGCTTGGTGAAGACTAGGAGTGAATGGTGTATCCCTTACAGGTCTAACCATGCCGAGAGCCCCAGTGTTGGTGTAGCTGTGACAGGGAACGAAGGGAAGGTGAGGACCTTCAACAGCTTTCACTTCAGGCAGTTACCCTGTGGGAGAACTTGCTAGAAAATTCAATTTTGGAGCTGGGCTCTGTGAAACGTGATAGAGTGAATAACTGCGACATGGCTAGACAAGCGTGGGGCCTTGTCCTTGTGGGACTGTGAAAAGGGTGCCAAGGGAAGGCGAGGGTCAGTAACACCTTTCTGTCCTGGCACCTTCTGAGTGGGAGCAGTCGCTGGACGTTTTCAACTTTGGAGCTGGGTGCTGGGCAAGTGTTACTGAGAGCGAGTGGAGACTTAGCCGTCCAGGAATGGAAAGCCACTCGGTCTTGGTGGGACTTTGAATGGGCTGCCCAGGGAAGGGGACGGCCAGCAATAGCTTTCAGTCCTGACACTTAGCTTCTGGGAGAACTCGCTGGGTAATTGCAATTTTGGCACCAGGCTCTGTGAAACATGATAGAGTGAGTATCTGTTACGTGGCTAGACGCACGCAGATCCCTGGTCCTTGTGGTACTGTGAAAGGGGTGCTAAGGGAAGGTGAGGTCCAGCAACAGCTGTTTATTTGTGTAATTTATTGTTTATTCATTAAAGAAACAATAATTTAATCCACTATACATTTATACATAGGACTGTCAAGGGCTCGAATGACTGTCAGGGTTTTAATACAATATGATTCTAAAACGATAATATTCAAAGGAAAGAAGGAACATGTTTTCAAACCAACTTATAGTGCAAATCAAATAGTGAAGAGGAAAACGATGGACTCTGCCAGAACACACAATAACTTTTTACCATCTCTCCTGCCTTGCCCTGGAGAAAACGAGAAACAGCTGCCTGGCTGCCTCCTCCACGCCTGCCAGCAGCCCTTTGTGCCCGCTTCAGGTGTGGTGCTGGAGAGCCAGCTCTGAGAGTGCAGCTTCAGGAAAAGAGACGACATCTGTCTGCTGCTGCGTAATGCTCATCGTCCCTTCTTGGCTTAGCGTCCATGCAAAGGGCTATTGTGAAACACTCACTATCTAAGCAACCAAAACACAAGCAGGCACACTGGTTTGTGTAAGAGCTTTGCTTTCATTAGGGGAAAAGGGGGGCATTTCTAGTCATATTTCACCGAGTGAGGTACAACAGGAGACTAAAGGAACGCATGCTTGCGCGTAGAAACTGTTTCATGTATAAAAGGTCTCAATGCTAAATCAGACTGGTAAAAAATTATCCTTGAAAAATATTCTATTGGGAAAGTTCAAAAAAGGGAAAAGAGACAGCCATATTCATAACTAAACTGCACGGTACGTATTCACCGAGCACGCTATGAAACTGAAATACCTGAAAGCAACCAAATCAGACTGATCACATTTAAATTTCTTAAAGAAAACTTGAGGTGGTCAAGAAATGAGTACAACGATTCAGGATTCCCACCCCCTAAATGCTCCTGAATGCATCTTTCTAACTCGGATTCCTGAAGGCAAATACACCTTTCTTTCCATTTGCTCTCAGATTCCTTCAGCTTTGTTTTCAAATGCTGTACTGTAACTTCTTTCTGCTGCAGAGCCGTCAAATACTGCTATGGACTTTCTGCTGTGATTGGCACCACAAGAAATGTTTCTCCCTGATCGTCTGAAAAGGAAAAAAACCAAACCATCACATCACTCCTACAGTTCTTCAGTCCTGGCAAAGCATTTCATAGACTGATACAAAGCTTGACCCATGTGGGGCCCCTCAGTGTCTGCACAAGTGACTCCCTCTGGCAAATCAAAGCACTTGAGACAACGGCCAATTTGTGGCTATAGTGCAAAATTTACTACTGATCGTACTTGGTTTCAGTGCCATTACATCAAATGAGACTCTAAAATACCTCGCCATCCCCTCACCCAAACAGGTGGTGTGCCCAAGAGTAGGCAGCCGGGCTGTAGACACGGCCAGGTGAGGTCATGTACGGACCGAGTTCACCTCCACAGGTGAGTTATGAAGCTGCGCACCCTGAAACCTAGATTCATTGTACCTAGCTTTAGGTGTCTATCTGACATGCTGGGCTGTTGAGTTGCCTGAGACAGAAGGAGAGAGAGGGCAAGAGCAGCAGCGCAGTGGCAATTTCTTCTCTGCAATATGTGTCGCATGCTCTGTCACGTATCTTTTCTCTTTCCTGTATAGAAAACTGCACAGGGAGGTGCCTAAGGCTGGGCAGGGTGAATTTTCACCCAAGTGTCTAATATTTTCCCTTCTAGGAAAGAACCGGGAAATCCACATGAGAACTGATGGCATGAGACCACATGACGGAGCCTGCCTTGGAGTGAAAACCAACTACAGAGGGCTTTGACTAAAAGTAACCTTGAATTTGACAGTGCTGAAACAACAGTGCTTTTACACAGGATGGAGCATCCTGCTGACTGTCGAGCCACCAACGGGCGGAATCACACCTGTGCTGAGGAGCAAGATGACCTGCTCGGCAGCCCAGGCAACTGACGCCACATTACAGTGCAGAGAAGGTAAGCCAGTGCGCTGAACACCGGGATGCTGGAGTAAAGACTCGCCTCATCACCGGGCTGCTGTCGCTTCCTTTGCATGAGCCCGAGTTGCTGCTGCTGCTGGCTGAAGCAGCCCTGTAATTCTGACGGGTGGCAGCAGGACGCAGCTGGTTTTTGCACAGCGGTGACAAAGGGTCCTTTTCACAGGAAGCAGGTGGGCTGGCTCTGGACTTGTCGGATAAGGATCCATTATTGCCACCATAAGGGCCATGGCTGGAGGGGAACCAAACCAGTTAAAAGCGTATTTTTTTTCCTTTCCCACTCTTTATTAAGAAAGATGCCCATGCGTGGAGGTTTGCTGTAAGACTGCCTTTGTTCTCCTCAGCAAGCAGCCTGAGGGATCACAGCGTGCACTGAACACAGGTTTTCTTTGAGCCACTGTTCTTTTCTGCCTTTGGCATACTGGGTGCTTCAGCTGCCGTTGTCAGCTATTCATTTGCTTAGATACAGCTGGAACCCCGCTGCGAACAGGCAGGAATGGTATTAAAACAGACAAAAGCACAACCTCGTCTTTCTTCCTTCCAGTTTCCCTCATACCTGCCTACCTTTCCTTTCCCACTCTTTAATAAATGATCCGTCACCTGTGTGCCTGAAAGCAATTGGCATCTGCGCTGCCTGGCAGCTGCCAAAGGGCTGGGGCGCTCTGAGGACAGCTTCTCGAGGCGCGTTCCTTGCTCGCTCACTTGGTTTGCCTTCCTGCACTACTGCGCTGCTACCTTCATCCTCTCATGGAAGTTGTTCTTCTAAACTGGAATGAAGGGGCTGGGTTCAAAAAAATACAGAAAAAGGCAAATCCAGCCAGCAAAACAGAAGCCTTGAAGATAAAAATTTAAATACCGCAGAATTATGAAGCAAAATCTCAAAATTTGTCTGACTTGATTTGCTCCCATCTCTGAAAATGGAACAGTTCATAAGGAGGAGATGGTTGGGTGGCTGCTGCAAACCTTCACCACACCGCTGCGGTTTGGGTGATTTTACAACTATTTTACAATGAAGTGCAGGACTGTGGTTTGTGACAACATGGCAATGTTTCATAGCGAGTTAAGTCAAAGAGTGAAAAGAGAACATATTGCAAAGGAGACATCTCGTTCCAGTTGGTGCAGTGCAGCATCAACTCGTGTGTGAGGCAGAATTTGCACAGACTGTCCGTAACACAGCAATGCATTTGAAGGAGCATTATTACAGAGGATTTCTGTCCAATTACCTCGCTCCGTATGCTCCAATATAAAGTTAGATTTAAATGCACAATAATATATGAATCGATAGATATAACCTTACTGCAAGTCAAGTGATTTTAGGGCTTCATATAATACTTAGTATTGTTTTTTTCCCCCAGGCAGTACCTTCACTTGTTAGGCTTAATCTAGAGAGCGCTTAAGTAATGTTTACTTTTCTAACAGTCTCCCCACACAGACAGGAAGCTGCTCATTAAGCATCGTTCTGCAGATCTCTCTACACTGGGGCACACTGTGACCTCAGAGGTGTCTGTGTGACTTAAGCATAAGGGTGTCCCGCTGCTGGTCCCAGTCTGCCTGCCAGCTCTTCCACAAAGGACAGGAAACCAGTCCTGCCAACGTGAACTCTTTCCACCTACTCCAAAAAATTTAACCAGTGGGGATTGCGTGGGCAGAACACAATGTGCTTTTTTTTTTTCCTATCTCATATTACAGTTCTCATCAGTGTAAAAGTGCTGCCTGAGAGCACAGCATTACCCAAATTGTTTGAAAACTCACAATACTGATATTGTCTGTCTTAGCTGCAAGGCCTTACGGAGTGGTGTGTCTGCACTAGCAAGGCTTGCACCATTCAGGAAACATTGCTTTGCTTACTTCTGAGAAAAAAGAGATCTTTTGCTCCCAGCAGGAGACATATGGACTTCAGGTGCTGAAATAGTGGCCGTGCTGCCTGAAGAGCTAAAATCAGCTTTGCTCCCTGGAAAGGAAAAGGGGAGAGTAAAAACACGATGGAAATTATAACTCAAAATAACAGTTTTCAAAATAACAATGAATCACAAGCATCCTTCCTTTGTCTGTCCTGTCTGAATTTTAGGCATTGCATGAATTTTCAAACATCCCTGAGGACAAGCGCTGGGTTTGTTCCAGATTTGCAACAGTTCTTCAGAACTGGCACTTCAACAAGAGCAGAAGAACACTGGAACACAAAACCCTCATGCTACAGAAGCCGTTTTAGGACGTGGCTGGGAACGTTTGTTGTGACAACCTGTTTGCTTTCTCACAGCCATCAATACGTGAAGGAGGCTGCTCACGTGGCTCCTTCAGGAGCACAGTGATTAGGAGCACACAGCTGTAACTGTAGATTCCTCTTGCTTTAAACCATGTGAAAACATGACGCGCTGGGAGGAAAGCTGCTTCTCTTTAGGTTTCTGAGATGATCTACGCTTATGTGACTGTGTCTACAAATGTGTATAGGCTAACAGGGTCTATGTACATGTGTATACGTACAGACATAGGCAGGTTGTCATGGGACACAGAGGCATAGCAAGGCAGTTACAATAGGCTTAAAATAATCCAATAATCCCGCATGGTGCGCAAGTGCTTCTCGGCTGTTAAGCCATCTATCGGAGTACTGACTTTCTACGGATCACAGCTTTATTTCCCAAGCTCTGGCATATATAAGGACAACTGCTCTCATTTTGCTAAGGCCAGTAGTAGGTAGATGTACCAAGAAAGTCTCATCATCTGGAAAGCATCCTAACTTTAGGGTGGGTTTTTTCCAGTCTGTCACTCAAATGGCAAATGCGCCAAGCCAGAGCCAGGTCTCACGCTGCAGAGCCACAATAGCGTACGATGACTTTACCCGAGGGGATGGAAATAACTTTCCAACACCCTTTACACAGCTGGTCGGGGGGAGCATCTCTCACCTGAGAATTTCCGGGCACCGTCCCAGGCACAGACACCCCCGTCGGCGGCTGCAGACTTACCACGAACCCCATTTTTGCTGTCTTTTCCGTGAGGGGGGGATGCAGCTGCAGCTACCATCATCCCCACCGGGGAACCATCAGGTGTACAACCTCTCTTAAACTTGGCAGAGCTGATGGCGATGTGCATGTCTTGCACCCCTGAGCACCCTGGGCTGGGAAAAGGCCTCGTCGGAGCACGTCTTCACAGCCTTAAAGAGGACGAGACTTCCAGCAACCATCCTTACCATTCGGCAACTCTTAGCAGCCCATCTTAGGATTAGACGTGTTCGGATTTAGCTTCATTGCTCTTCAAACCTTTAACTTACAGCTACATCTCCAGTTCCAATCCTTAACAGCATAAGCAGCGTATTTCCCAGAAACACTAATGCTGCTTCTTTTCCTTTTAACATGGGCTTCTTCTAGCAAGATTGTTTTTGTACACCACAAGCAAACAAGGAAAAAACCCACGCTGCTCACGTGCATTGACAAACATAAGAAAAAGAAGCGGCAAAGAAACGTTGAAGTCTGCTTTAGCATTTCGGGCTTTTCTTCAGATAACGCCCTTAGAAACGACCCCTTTCAAGGGCAAAGTCTCCCAGGGGGAAACGTACTCAATTCACAGTGTCAGGCCCATAGCTGACTGTGGGTTTGGTTCCAGCCCCTGGCCTTTGGCTTACTACTCATTTGATTTACTATTACTATACATGAGACTCTCGCCTCAGACCCCTCTGCAGCAAACCCCCAAATCAGTTATTTGCATAGCTCCACTTTGAACATCATAAGATGTCAGAGATGAGGAAACAGGGGATGTAAAGGAAAACAGAAAAGGAAACAATCTGTTGATTCTTGAGGAAACGTTGCTCAGAAACCCCTTCAAATCCCAGGATTCTCATCAGAAAGGCATTCATAACCTGGAGGAATTCCAAAAAAGGTCAACAATAATGATAACAACAGGATTACAGGGCACTGTTTGTGAAGGGAATGCATTTTGTGTATTCTACGATAGAAAGAAATACTGGCAACGCTGTTTATCCCGGGGAGGAGGAACACAGCTGGAAACCTGTAAAGAAAAGCACATAGCAGTAACACCACAGGATTCTGGCTGCCATGCATGTTATTTCATGACAAATCACTTGGAGCTAAAAGGTGACTTGGCTGGCACGGGTCTCACCCTGTCCAGCAGCCCAGGCGCTCCCTGCAAAAGTGCCATCTCCGCATCCCTCGCTCGCTCAGATTTGCAGTTAGAGCCGTGGCGCTCTCATGGACCAAGCGCAAGGCTAAGCTCAAGGCTGCAGGCATCCCAAGGTGAGAATCTCCCTTTAACAGTGGGCTCCCCATTTTCTGTAAGCCTGGAGCAGTACCAGGACAATGCACGGGCCAGAGAGAGAGAAAGCAGTTATGGTGTGTGTGCTGGGAACTCGCCTTCAAACCCCCAATAAACCAGTTCCTGAATTAGACCAAGCGGAACAGCTTCCCTGGGAGCAGACTCCCTGCCTCCCCTCTACCTGCCCAGCAGCCTGCTATTAGGGCACTCTTCTCCTTTGTGCTCAAGGCCATCCTCCAGAAGAGGCAAACAGATCTAAATCTAAGTTTCTTTTCCATTTACTGAACTATAGGAACGTGTATCGCCTGTTATATCTTTTTCTTTTTTTTTTTTTTCCTTTGTGAGGAAGGAGAGAACTACCGAACTGCAGAAGACTTGTGCCCGAGACCCTGCACTGCAGGTGGGCTGTGCCACCAGCCCAGAGCTGAGCAGGTCATTATTTAGGACAGATGGGATTCAGGCTTTTGCCTTTTACTTGCCCATTCCTCCTTTGTAACTTGCTGACTTCTTTTTGGGATCCTCCATTTGCGCTGTGACGCCTGGCCGCTTGCTGCAGCCCGAGAGTCTTCTGAACAAAAGGAGATACATCTCCTGAGAGGCCAACCACTACTTGCCTACGTCTCTACTAAGCAATACCAACAATCATTTTTTAGACAGGGGTGGATCATAAAATTTGTGACACAGAATGAAAAGATTGTTTTTGTAGGCCACTTTCATTTAACAGGAGCTTATAGATTTGGGTTCAAAAATACAAAACGCTTGAAAGCCGAAAGACTCTTTGTAGCTGCTACTTTGCTTATTCTCCTTTGAAAGAAATACTTGGCTATTTGAACATGTTTCCCACATCAATTCCACTAAATTTGTTTACCTTGAAACTTTAAATCTAAAATATAAAAAAATCCAAACTAAAAAAAAACCCCCAGCGCTATGCTAATCATTTTTCCCTAACTTTTTAAGCATCTTTTGCTCAAAATACCCAAATTCTGATCATACCCAATATTGTCTCTCAAAAGTTATAGAGCACCTTTTTCACTTCAGTGTAATTTAATCAGCTTATGTCCTAATAATACTTCGCTCTCCTGACTCACAAAATTCACGGTGCAAAATGAGATACAGAATCTCCCTCTGCAATGCTAGGTGCCTTGGGCAGCGGTCCTCCGAAACAGGACAAACGGAGAGTGCCTAAGCTTATCGGGGGTGAACAGAAGAGGAAAAGGCATCTAATTAGACCCACTTGAGGATCCAAGTGTGATCTTCAAACACAAACTTTCTTCCGCAACTGAATATCTTAAGACTGACTTTTCTTTCTGTTAAACAAAACTAAACCAAGCCAAAAAAACCAAAACGAGAGATAAATACAGGAGACAGAGACTGCGCTTGGCCTCAAGAAGGGCTAACAGCAGAGTTGTCAGAGACCTGAAGAGGAACACAAGAGACTGGAGTGCGATTCGTCTGACTAAACATGGATGTCTCTAATGCAGACACCCTTGTCCGAGCCAACCTTGGTCCCATCTGTAGGCAATGGAGAGTTAGTCAGTGTAACCAGTGAGTTCAAGGTCCTGTTCATCTCATCCTACAGTAAATGCTTATATAGTTGGTCAGAAAGACCGCGCACTAGATTCCCTGATTTTCTTCATTATATCTCCTTTAAAACAAAACAGGACCTTAGTCCACTTGGGCAGGCACAGACGATTACAACCACATTACAGATACACAGCTGAGGTCAGATAAATTACTGTCCATCTCTGCTCTATCCAATTTGACTCCAGACCATGACTTTGTGTCTCCCTCACCTCCAAAACAGCTCCCATAACCCCCAGAAGAAGGGAAATGGCAGATTCACCTGTTCAAGCTGTTCCACCTCCTGTGAGCAATGGGACCAGTCACTGGGTCAGAACAAGAGAGCCAGTCGCCATCCGCAGCCCAGAGCTCCTGAAGGTCATCAAAGAAGACCTGTAGGTTCAAATTTCACCTCTTCTGACTCCAAATACCGAGGGATTGATGCCAGACAGGAGCTCCAATGGCATCTACCGGCTGCACTGGGTCTGTTGACCCAGCTGGGAGGAACAGTTCAAAAACTGCCGCAGGGACCCAGACATTCTGAAGCGTGGGGGGGGGGGCGGGCTGGGCTATGCAAATGACAGACCCCCCAACAGCCGCTTCCACCCCACCGCCACCCACCAGCCCTCACAGCGCTGGTCGCCTTCCAGACCTCACAGCACCCACTACTACAACACACCAGACCTTCGCAGAGTGACGCCCCCTCCGTGCTCAACTCTAGGACGCAAGCTGTGAGGAGAGCATCAGCTTGAACCTGGACACGGCATCCTCGCTCCTGGAGGGTGAGATGTGCAAGTTCACCTTCCTCTGAAAGGGGGAAAAATAACAGTAGAAACCCTCAACCTGAAACAACAATAGCTTCAGCTCATTTAAACCAGACACACAACGGGGTTCCGTCATCCTAGTTTTTAAGAACAAAAATACACGCTTTAGACAATTACGACTAATTTGGTGTGTTGGATTTGCGTGGCAAGGTTTTGGTAGCGGGGCGGGGGGGGGCGGCTACAGGGGTGGCTTCTGTGAGAAGCTGCTAGAAGCTTCCCCTGTGTCTGATAGAGCCAATGCCAGCTGGCTCTAAGACGGGCCCGCCCCTGGCCAAGGCCAAGCCCATCAGCACCTCTGTGATAACATATTTAAGAAGGAAAACAAAACAGTTGGGGGAGCTTTTTGCAGCCGGAGAGAGGAGTAAGAAGATGTAAGAAACTCTGCAGACACCAAGGTCAGTGCAGAAGGAGGGGCAGGAGGTGCTCCAGGCACCAGAGCAGAGATCCCCCTGCAGCCCATGGTGAAGGCCATGGTGAAGCAGGCTGTCCCCCTGCAGCCCATGGAGGAAGGATGAGCGGGTGTAGAGATTCCACCTGCAGCCCATGGAGGACCCCACACCGGAGCAGGTGGAGGCACCTGAAGGAGGCTGTGGCCTGTGGGAAGCCCACGTTGGAGCAAGTTCCTGGCCGGACCGGTGGACCCGTGAAGAGGGGAGCCCACGCCAGGGCAGGTTTGCTGGCAGTGTTACCGGAAAGCGGCAAAATAATTCACTCTCTAAGACTTATTTGGAAGTTTTAGAAAGCAGGCATTCTTTATTGCAGCGCTGGGTGCACAGGGGATAACTCCACCTAACGTGCACACCCAAAAGACAAAACTAGCAAGTATTTATACTATGTTAATATACATATTCAGTATATTTCCGAGTAGTGCTTATCACATTCATGGATTTTCCGGGAACTCGTTAGCATATGCTAATGTCTTTCGCACATGTTTGTTGGCACATCCGGGTGGTCGTCGGGGGTCTTCAGACTCAGTCCTGGTATCACGTATACCTTATCCCTCAAGGCTGGTTTTGTGATCACCTTGTAACTTACTTATCTTTGCGCATCTGTTCTTCCAAGGCCGAGCTGTTTAAAATGAGATTGTTCCAGAGCTTCTTATCTTACAACTAATTATTTTCTAAGTTACAATGGTTTCCCTTTTGTTTGGTTACCTCTATTGAGCAATGGCTCTAATTGCTTGAATTGATCTTAATATTTCAATATTCACAGGTATCAGCAGGACTTGTGACCCTGTGGGGGACCCCACGCTGGAGCAGTTTGCTCCTGAAGGTCTGCACCCCGTGGGAGAGACCACGCTGGAGCAGTTCGTGAAGGACTGTAGCCTTCACGAGAGACTCCATGTTGGAGCAGGGGAATGTTGAGAGGAGTCCTCCCCCTGAGGACAAAGAAGCGGCAGAGACAATGTGTGCTGAACTGACCGCAATCCCCATTCCCTGCCCCCCTGTGCCGCTGAGGGGGGAGGAGGTTGAAGCTGGGAGTGAAGTTGAGCCCGGGAAGATGGGAGGGGTGGGGGGAGGTGTTTTAAGATTTGATTGTATTTTCTCATTCCTCTACTCTGTTTTGCTTGGTAATAAATTAGATGAATCTCCTCTCTATGTTCAGTCTGTTTTGCTCGTGATGATAATTAGTGAGTGATCTCTCCCTGTCCTTACCTCGACCCAAGCCTTTTGTTATACTTCTCCTTCCCGTCCCGCTGGGGGAGGGGTGAGTGAGCGGCCGCGTGGCTCTCAGCTGCTGGCTGGGCCTAAACCACGACATTGGGATAAATCACACTAGGTAATCTGAACGCCACTTTAAAGAGGGTTTAATATTTAAGCAAGCTGGGAGGGGATTTTGTCAGCCAGGACTCCATCAGCAAGAGCTTGAATCTTTAAGGGAACCAAGTTTTCTAACATGGAATGGCTATTTTTAGCTATAAAACCATTTACTCTAAGCAGGAGAAGGTTAGTCCCTGTATACTACCACTCAGCTATTCACACACAGCTCCCTTTTTAAAAAAAAAACAACCCTCAAACCCAAGTGCCACTAAGGAGTATTTCGGGTGGAAGGCAAAGGTGGGTAATCCTTCCAGAAGTATAGGCAGCTCAAAGCAATTGTCTTCCTGTCCCACAGAGAGCATCCCAAAAGCAGACTGAGGTCCCCAGACAGCCCAGAGCAAAACATGATGCTGTGGGCAAATCCCAGTCCTCAGCACTTGAATGGTTTCAGAGAAAAAAAAATGGACAAGAACAAGAGCCCCACTTGAGGCTCAACAAAGCCGGACTTAATGCACAGCCTGGGAAAACCAGAGCCAGTAGATGAACTCAGAGCTTTTACAGAAGGCCTCAGCTCTCACAGCGTCACTGCTGAGAGCTCTCAGAAGCGCAGGGATGGAGAAAGAGCTTGTCAAGAGCAACAAGTCCTTTCCAAGGCCTCCACACAGCTGGCACCATGGGAGGGTGCCTTAAGCAAGCTGCTTGTCAGGGACAGGGTCTACAAGGAGGCTCTTCCATAAATGCCATTCCTTGAGAACATGACCTTGCTGCTCGCTCTCTTCCCCTGCAGAGGCTGAACTAGCTGCTCAGGCCATCTCCATTTTCAAGAGAGTCCAAGTCCAGCAGTTTGTAAGTGTGCCAGGTCCTGATGCCTCTCCTGGATGGACCCTTCCCCTGACTCCAGCCCTCAGTCTCCTCAGCTTGCCCGGCTCTGCCTCTGTGCTGCAGAAGACCTTTCCTGAGACACAGTCCACCCCAGGAGAAAACACAGAACCCAAACCAGGAAGGCATTTTGGGTGAGCGCTTCCAGCAGCCTGGCAGCCCCTCACACCCGTTGCCCCTTGGCACGGAGGAGGCAGCGCAGACCTCAGCTCAGCAGGCGGGAGTGGCGAGGGGACACGGCCTGAAATCTCAGAGATCCCTGCCCACGGCAGTGTTGAGAAATTCTTTTACCAAACAATCATTAGCTTTGAATTTAACAAGGCCTATGAGTAATTAATGTGTACGGAGAAGATATCCTACCCTTGAGAACAGAAACATCCCGGCAGGATTGCCCAAACAGGGTTGATAAGGAAGAACAGCTTGGCCGGACAACAGAGTTGGGAAACATCCAAGGAGAAGAAACTGTCCTCAAAAGCTTGTGACCGTAACAGGGACAAAGGAGTGGGGGGCTAACTCCCCAAACGACCACCCGAGACCCTCACACATGTGTAGTATAGTTTTGCAACGCCAGCATTACGTAAATGTAGTTGCTTTTGTGGTCTTGTGTTGCTTTTCATACTATTTTATAATGGGTAATAAACCCTCAGCGGAAAGGGGGATTTGGAGAAAATCTCCTCTAGGATGTATATTGAAACATTGGAGAAAGGTGGGGGGAGATCCTCTCACTCAGAGGCAGCTTGTCGAATATTGTCAGCACTGGTGGTCGATGTATAAATTAGAAAGTGGAGAAAAATGACCTAGAGATGGCAGTCTAATGTATAATACTATGCTTCAATTAAAGCTGCACATTCAAGAAGGTGAGTCTCTCTTTCCGGAATCGCCATTTCAGCATAAAGCTTACCAGCAGCTGATGGACACCCACCGAGCAATACAGGTGGATGCGCCTGCCTTTGCCTGTCGCCACAGCATTTCCTTACAAGAGGAGGTTTTTGGTAGGATACTAGTTGAACATAACTCCCCTGCCAGTTCCCACAACCCTTTGTTGTGGGAACCCTCTTTGGTTCCCTATATCCCTGCTGCATTGCCCGGTTGGCTGTGGCAAAGTTGGACGAAGTTAAAACATTGGGTGCAGCATTGGATAACTGTGGGAGGAGGATCAGTCAGTGTGTTCGAGATCTGGATTGCAGCCTGAATGAGGGGAACATGCATTGCAAATCCAAGAGGACGTTGACTTTACGTTGTCTTTCATTGCTTTGATGCTATTTTTTTATGGTGAAGTCCACCTTAAGGACCAGGGCTTGTGAATGTGAGGCTGCTCCTATCTGCCTATAGATGGCCTTATCTGCTCGGTCTCCCTGGTCAGGTGGCCTGTAGCAGACCCCCGCTATGATGTCCCCTGCCCCAGCGCTCCTTTTAATCCTGACCCGTAAGCTCTTGGTTGGCTCCTCATCCATCCCCAGGTGGAGCTCCATGCACTCCATCCGGCTGGTCATTGACGTAGAGGGTGACACCCCCTCCTTGTCTGCCCTGTCTGTCCTTCCTAAAGAGCCTGTATCCTTCCATCCCAACACTCCAGTCATAGGACCTATCCCACCACGTCTCTGTAATGCCAATAAGGTCATAGCCTTGCAGGCGCGCACACGTCTCCAGCTCCTCTTGTTTATTCCCCATGCTACGTGCATTCGCGTAGAGGCATTTCAGTTGTGTCCCCGATGAGGCTGACTTATTGGCTGGGGTGGCTGGGATTCTTTTGATGTATTCTCCCAGTGTCTCCCTGTTGGTTCCTGTTGCATCCGGAGCCCCTGGCTCATCTCTAGGCTTCGAGCGTGCTGTAGTGCGTCCAGCACGTCTCTGAGCAATACGCTGAAGGCCCTCACCAGCACCCCGTCCCTCCAACATGCTAGACACGTCATCCCACAACATGTCACAGGCAAGCCTGATGTTATCCCCCTCCCCCTTTGAGCCTAGTTTAAAGCTCTGTCGATGAGCCTCGCTAGTTCCTGGGCAAAGATCCTCTTCCCTCTTTGAGAGAGGTGAATCCTATCAGAGTTCATCAAGCCTGGTGCCGTATAGGCCGTCCCATTGTCAAAGAACTCAAAGTTGTGGTGTTGACACCAGCCACAGAGCCACATGTTTATGGACTGTGTCTGCCTGTTCCTCCCAACGTTGCTGCCCTCAACTTGAAGGAGGGAGGAGAATATTACCTACGCTCCCAAATCCTTCAGTGACCATCCCAAGAGCCTGAAGTCCCTTTTGATCACTTTTGCATTACGTGTCTCTGCTTCATCCCCACCCACATGGAGGAGCAGCAGTGGGTAATAGTCAGAGGGCCGTACCAGGCTGGGGAGTTTCCTCATAATGTCCTTAACGCGGGCCCCCGGGAGGCAGCAGGCTTCTCTGAGGGGAGGGTCTGCCCTGCATAATGGGCCCGCTGTACCCCTCAGAAGGGAGTCCCCTACAACTATAAGCCACCTTTTCTTCTTCGTGGGGGTGGTCACAACACGAGGTGCGGGCCTTTCTGGCCTAGGCGCTACCTCTGGTGTAGCTCGACTACCATCCATATCCTCCCTTGAGTGGCCTTCCACAGCCAGAGCCTCCTACCTGTTGTACAGGGGTACGTGGCAAGGCAAGGTGGGCGAGGAGGAGAAGGTTTGCCTGCCACGCCGAGTGGGGACTTGCTTCCATTCACTCCTCCCTTTGAGGCTACTGCCTTCTGCCTGGCAAGGGGAGGATACAGGGTCCCCTTCACCTTGGTTTTGGTCTGTTAGTTGTCCCTGCTTCTGTCTCAAGTTGGTGAATATAGCTCAAAATGGCGGGGGGGAAGCCAACCACAACCTATCGATGGATAAAAAGAAGGGACTAAAATGCTTTCAGCTACCGTAAGTGAAAACCACTGGATTTGCAGCTTGCTATGCATTACACTGCGCTCTTGCTTTTCTTAAGCTGGAGGTCTTGCCCTTGTCCATGATAAGGTTGCTGGGCCAGTGCAAACTTGCACTCACTTTGTCAGATGGTTTTCAGCTGAAGTGAGACACAACTGATGTGGTTTTATGCTCTTGTATCTTACATATTGACAAAAATGCTGCACGGCAAGTGCATGTTTTCCCGAGTTTAGGGAGTTTTATTGAGAATTAGACATGGTCTAGTGTGGTATTACTGGATCTCTGTATTCTACTTCCCCCATTCAGAGCTAGAGTATTACAATGAAAACGGGGAATATATTAGGTGTTACCAAAGTGTTTCTCAGCATCTCAAATGGCTACTGCAGTAAATTATTTCTATAACTTTTCTCCTGTCCCCATAGCAAAATGTGTGCACAGAAATGATTCATGTTTTAACTGTATAGATTTAGATCTCAAGATTTCATACTTAATTTTTATTCTTATTTTTCTTTTGATAGGAAATCCTGAGGTAACATACAATTTTACAGTCTTAGGATGCTCTAAAGCAAATATTGCAAGCGTGGCTGTCTTTTTTAATAAATTTTTCTTTGGACCAGTGATTTTCTTGCTGAGAGAACAAATATTTTGCACGTGTTCTCTTGAAGCTTGGAAGGAACACGGTTAAAACTGCATCTGAGGTCTTATTTATTAAAATTAAAAACATTATAACTAAATGATTATAATTAAAATTATCAAGATTTGATAATGAAGCAAGCTGGGCTGTGTGCATCTCTAAAGCCCTTCTTACTTGCAATCTAACTCTTCCAGGCTTTCTATTGTAGCCGTGCCTTTCACAAGAATGCCTTCCTTACCCGAACGGTGGATCCTGTGTGTACGGCTCAGGGCAGGTCGTCAGCCAAGCGTGACTACGGATGGCAAAGTGCTTCTCTTGTAAACGTGTAAAACTTCCACGTGGAAGTGAAACTCAGCGTGTCAAATTCAACTCCTCTTGCTAAGTAAGGAGCAGGGAACAATGGATGTTCCGTGCACGGGGGAGAGAAGGGCAATTGTTAATTAAAGTGCTGTTCATATTTCCTAGGGGTTTTTCTCCCCCTCTCTTCTTGCCTGGCTCGCTTAGTTCTCTTGAGGGCAAAGCTTGTAGAGGGTTGGGCTCAGCAAGTTCACATCTGAGGCAGTCATAGTGAGCCGTGCGAGGTTGCACAGCCAGACAGGGCTCCATTAACTTTTATTTCATGCTCTTTGGCACGACTGCACTCTTAAGCACAGCAGGATTAATTTCCATGCAAGTGTATTTAAACCCCACCAGCCAAGAAAGGAAGGGTACCATCTCCATGGCACTTGACATGTTTAGTGTTTAACATCTTTATTCTAACTGCTACCAGAAGGGTTGCAAGTTGTCTGTAGAGAATGTGCTCTGTGTTCTGAGAAATCATCTAAGGCTAATTACCAGGGAAATGGTTGTAAGGGAGGAAGCAAAAAAAAAACCCCAACAAAAACCCCAAGTCCGAGCTATGCTGTCAGTAAATTGTCATTCCTGAATGACCTCACTACATTGTTGCTACCTAGGTGAATGACCTGCTGTGGCTATGGACTGTGCAGGGCCGGCTCTGGTTTGGGCGCCGCTTTCTCTCCCCTCTCCTGCTGCCGCCAGGCGGGCGCTGCCTCCCTCCGGCAGCGGGTGCTCACGCGGCTTCGGGAAGGCTCGGGCGGGAACGGCCGGCGCGAGGTGGGGGGGTTGGGGCGCGCTGAAGGCAGCGGGGCGCTGCGCGTGGAGCTGCCAGCGGGCCGGAGCGGCGCTGCCCGGAGGAGGAGGAGGAGGAGGAGGACGGGGTCGTTTTCGGGGAGGACGGCCGGGGGAGCGGGCACCTGATCCCGAGGTATTGGCGAGGGGAGAAGGCCGCTTTCCTCCGGGGAGCAGGCGGCGGGCAGCCTGCCTAGAGGTCCGGAGCCTGTGCCCGGCCCTGCCGTGAGGACCCGGCGCTGCGACAGGCACGAAGGCTGAGGTGCCAGCGGTTCAGAGGCTGAGCACTGGAGGTGGAGGCTGGGGACCTCAGGTGCTGCCGGTTTCCACCTCACCAAAGATTATTACAGCCCTCCTGCCCCTGCCTCCTGCCTCCCACCTCCTGGTGAGGGTGCCTGTTGCTCTTCCATCCCTGCTGCTCCCAGGGGGAGGAGGGGACTGGCTTTCAGAGAGGCCCCCTGCCCTCATGCTTGTGAAAGTTCTGTGGGGTCTAGTCTAGAGTGCGCTGGCTTGCACGTTGCTTTCCCTGCTATGTAGCTGTTTGCAGAATGTGCTGCATTCTGCTGTTTGGCAGCCCAGAAATGAGTCTCTCTGCTTTATTTTTCATCTATATTGCAGTGTAGTAATGCTGCTTCTTTCTTGCAGCATATTCTGATGAGCTTGAGACAGATGAGGAGACTAGAGCAGACTGGTCACCAAGTTGGCTTCTCTGTGATACGCAGCGGGGACCTGCTCTTAGATGGCTTTCAAGCTGGCTGGTAAGAAACTAAGTTGTGAAGAAAGAGTATTCTGAAGGTGAAAAGTTGAATGGAAGCAAAACTTGGTAGAAACGAATGCCTCTCTTAGCTGACACCAAGTCCAGATTTCACAAGCTAGCGTAGCGGTAGCTCGTGCTCACGCTCAGTGATGGTGCGGGATGCTTTGAACCGACTGAAAGCCAAGTGTAGCCTGTTCTCCCTTTTCCGAGCTTTTCCTGTCTGCATACCCTCCAAGTACCGGTACCTGACACCTGCTGTCTGTCTGTCTGTCTGACAGGTCTGTTTGCACCCAGCCACAGGAAATGGGGAGATTTAGCGGCAGCAGCAGCTCAGACGATTCTAGAATAGCCTTTGCTTTGAAATGCATTACTTCTTGCTAGAAAGTGGGATGTCACCAAGGCCAAAATACTTTCCACTTGACTCATTTCATAAAAACTCATCTCTGCTCTTAGATCAGCCTGTTCTGTCCGAGGCTTATTGCCTTCCTGAAAGGCAATCTCCTTGGTTCCTTCCTCTCTGCCTTCCCAAGGTGAATTCACTTGGTAGGGTGGAGGGATTCCCCTTTCTGCTTGGTAAAGACAGTATCATATCTGGTGCTTGTGGTAGCATCTTGCATTTGGGAAAAGTGACCATTTGTTCCCGGTGGGGAGGCCAGGAGCAAGGTTTGCAGTTGTTGTGGACCCTTGCAGAGCAAAATTGCACCCGAGTCGCCCTGAGATAGCTGCCCTGGCTAAACATGCTTTGCCTTTGCTGTATGTGGCACGCTCCGCTTGAGTTGTAGTCCTGCCCACATTTATATTTAAATGGGAATATTTTTATGAATGATATTTCTATAAAAGTACTGGTATTTTAGAAGTCTGTAAATATTGATGTCAGTATATAGATTTCAATAACATATATATATATATATATATATAAATATATATAAAGACTTTTCTTTTTAGCCCAGAAGGGGGGTGTCTCTGTATCAGATACTACCCAACAGTCTGACCAGTTCATTGAGTGCCCTCAATGAGGGTGACAGCAAGTTTAGCTGGTTGCGGTTCCTTCTTCCCCCTGGGGGAGAGAAAGGCAGGGGGAGGACCTTGAGCTGCACATGGCCCACTTTCCCCCGAGAGGAGCTGTCGTGTGTCTTCTCATGTGCCTGTCAGCCCTGTGCTTTCAGGAACTGTTTTACTTGCCCCCATCTGGTCTGAGATGGCTTCTGATGGGAAGACATAGCCTTTAAACTCTGCCTTCATTTGTGTTACCTGTCTGAAATGGCTTTAGTGTGCCTTAGGCTTGCCATGCTTCAGCTCTGTAGAAGTGATGGAAGGTAAGGGTTGTCCCATCCCACTCGGGGTTAGGGTGAGGTTAACTGTTTAATTCTCTGCGCGGTAATCAGAAGTAACGACAATTACTTTAGAGGTTCAAACCAATCACAAATTTACTTAAAACTCAGTGGAACTACAAAAGATAAGAGGCTTGGCAAAAGTCATAACAAGGCTCAAAACTTAGCAGAACTATGAAAGGTAAGGATTTAGCAAAACGTGTGACGATATTACCCTAATGTGCTGAAAATGAAGTTAGAGACAAAGAGAGTGATAGAGAGGAAAAGAAAGAAAGAAAAGAGAGAGAAAAGATATCACCACCCTTGGATCCAGTGATGTTCTCTGCTCATAGTTGTAGTCTTCCGGTGGTGGGCGCGCGCCGAAAACTTGTGTTTTCCCTTTTTATAACCCAATGTGCCCGCCCCGTAGGTGGGGGTCTGTCAACACTGAGCAGGCGCAGTATGTGCTCGGGAATGTTCAGAAATGTTCTAGAAATGAGTTGGTGGGTTGTGGGGGTCCTGGGGGTCTCACTGCCCCCACCCCAGGGCTGACCAAGTGAGTGGTGATCTGTCACAGGCACATGGCGCACAGGGCACAGATGGTCTTTGTTTCAGAAATAGAGGAGTGGTCTCAGAAGACGTTATCTTGCCTCCGCAGGCTCCGTTCTTGGTCAACACTCCCTCGTCATTGTCAGCCCATCCCTGTCCACGTCAAGATGGGTGTTTGTGACATTCACTTGTTATCAGGGCCTTACAAGGGTTGCTGCCTCAAGCAACTCTCTTGATGTCCTACGAACAAGTGTTGTGCTCCGCAAACACTTTCGTAGAGCTCTCAACATGAGCAGTGGCCAGTGATGAAACAGGAGAGTACTGGAGTGAAATGAGAAATCTGTGGGGATTCGTAGAGTGGGGTAGGTCGGGTGGGTCCTCCCGATGCCATCTAGTCTGATTTCCTGCTCAGAGCAGGTCCAGTCAGATCATGTTGCTCTGGGCTGTGTCCGGTCACGTTTAGGCTGTCTCCAAGGATGGCGATTCGGTGTCATTCCTGGGCAACTTGTTCCAGTGCTTGGGCACCCTCGTGGTGAGTGACTTTCTTTGTTTTGAGTCAGAATCTGCAAATTGTCTGTTGCCCCTCATCCAAAGCTCTTCAGGAAGCGGCAGTCTGCTATGCTCAAGTCTAGTGTTGTGATTCTGCTGGTTTGCTCACTTCTCTCAGGTTTTTAAATTCTACAACCGAATGGTGGCTGCAGCCGAGCATGCCCTTGACCTTTGCATCCTTGATCATTTTTTTTCCTTGTCTGTGGACAAGGAGTCCAGCAGAGGGTAGAGACGGGTGCCCAGTCATTCTGCTTTCACACGTGGGGTGTGAGATGATGTTGCTTGAAGTCTGCTGCCCCCCCCGCCCTGCCTGCAGAGTCTGAGAGGCCTGTGCTGGTGTACGTGGTTGCAGGCATTCCTCACTGGGTTAGCCTCTCTGGGCCTGTTGTACAGGTGAGCAGTAGATGTTCTAAGTACAGCAACATCTCTCTGCTCTATAGACAGCCTATATTCCACATACAGGCAGAAGAGCCCCGTACTTACTACCTGTAAAGCCTCACCTCCCCCGTTTGTGTGCTTCTGTAGGCAGAGTGTGCCTGATGTACAGAGAGACCCTCCCCTTCATTCCCTAGCGTCCCCAGATTTCACGTGTGGGTGGGTGTCTCACGTGGCCCATCTCTGCTGTGTAACCAGAATACGTTCTGCGTCCTGACAGGAAAGTAGTGTGCAGTGCTCTCCACGTGTATTCTCCATACAGCCATTTTCTAGTCTGTGTGGTGGTGGTTTCTGTTCTCTGTACAGCCAGTGTACACTGTATAAGCAGACCAAAAAGCTCTGCCTTGGCGGTATCTAGTCTATGACTAGAGGGAAGGGACATGCTTTGCCTGCGTACAGTCTATCTACAGACGAGATATAGTCCGTATCCAGAGAGAAAAGCCTCACTGTCCCTTTTTTGATAGGCAGAGCATATCCTGATATATGCTGAATACTGAGAAAGCATGCCTGGCTTGGCCTGTCCGTGTGTAGTCTTGAGGAAGACAGTATGTAGTCTGCAGAGGGACAGAAAAGCCTCCCCTTGTTGCTGTGTCGTGTGTACACAGGTGGTAGATACTAGATGTTGAGGTAGGTGAGGCACTGCTTTTCAATGTACGTGTCTTACATTTAGCCCGTATAGTCTCTACGCAGACAGAAAAGCCTCTCATCACCGTGCCTGCGTATATTCTGCATAGGCTGTATTCTAAAGAAAAGACTGAAAAGCCTTCCTCTCCTATCAAATGTATTTTACAGAGAGAAACCGAATCCTCTCTTAAGGATCTCTTGTGTGTACAGACAGAACAGCATGCCTGTAAGGGCCTTCTGTAGGCTTCTGTGGAAAGAGGCTATCTTCTGCTTCATCTCTTTGTATCTACTGTACATACAGATAGTACATATTCTGTATACTGGCAGTATATGAGCTCTTTACAGACAGGAAGAAAACCCCCATGCCTTGCCTCCCTCTCTCTCTGTGTATGTCTGCATGTAAAGTATGCGTATTCATGTGCACGTGTCAGGGCAGCATACATTCCACGCACAGAGAGAAATGCCCTTCCTCCCATGGCCTTGAAAGTGTCTATCTTCCATGTAGAGACAATATCTATTCAACATAAAGACTTCGACATCCATAGTCAAGATAAAGCGTAGCTTCCCCTCACCTGGCTGCCTCTTTTGGGTAGGAATTGACAAATTGTGTGTCTGTTTGGTATGTTCTATGTCTGTGCTCTGTGTAGAGAGTGCATCTATGGAGATAAGACTGTGGTGGTGCTTCCTGTATACTTTTCTATGTGTAGGTAATGTAGCTTCTGAATAGGGAGAGGAATAAAGCCTCAGGGAGACGAGATCGGCTGAGGCTTCTCTTCCTGGCGATGGAGTATATGGTGTCTGTGGATGTTCTGTATAGACCGTGCGTGGGGGGGGTGTGTATCTATATACTCCAAAGACTTCTGTTGACATGTGTCTCTGTCTATCCGTAGATATTCTGTTTATGCTTGTTGCATGTTTTCTGTATATATTCTGTGCATATAAAGATATCTAGACGGTGTGCTAGCTGCGCGTACTTTATATCCGAATAGAAATTGCCTCACTCAAGCAATGCAGGCCTTGTTCTGTCTGTAGAACAGCTAATATAACAACCTACAGATAGTGTAAATTGAAATGAAGCAAGACTCAGCTAGGCAAGGTGAGGCTTTTTTGTTTCCATGTAAACTACATACTCTCTTGTTTATGCCCTGTTCACAGATGCTACAAGCTCAGCCAGACTCTTCCAAGTGTAGGCAGTAAACATACCGTCAAGTTCTCTTCAGCCTATAGATGGAAAGCAGGGACACGGTGCAAATCCTTTTGTCCGTCCACCTAGTCTCTGGTGCCTGAGTGTCTTGTAGCTTGAGCCTGGGGAGCTCAGCTGAGTCTTGTGCATTGACGCAGATGTGGGCTTTGTGCTGCTTGTGTGTCTCTTGGGTAGCAGGCGAACAGCAAGGGCGAGGTGAGAATGACCAGAGGAGCGGAGAAGTGGCTCCCGGGTGAAACGGGAGCTCTGCAGGTGGTCATTTGAAGGGGCTAAGGGGAATGTTTGGGGGGCCACCTTGTATCTTGGCCAGAAAGGGCCTTCTGTGAGTGGCAGGTTTCCTCAAAGGCAGAGGAGTGGGTTGTGCCCCTGCGCAAGGGCCACCTGTGGAGGATGAAAGCTCTCTGGGAAGCATGAAGAGCGGTTGGCGCAGAGTTGACTAATCCCCGTGCAATAGCAGGGCTCTGGGAAGAGGTGTGGCATTTGTGTACCCATCAGGTGTAGTCCGGCTAAGCGCAGGCAGCGTTTCCGTTGTGGGAGTGTGCAGTGTGGTTCTTGGGCACAGGAAAATAAGGGAGAGATGAGGAATTTCCCAGGAACCCCTAGGAGACGATGAATTGGGATGCATTCAAGGACTTTTACAGGACTTGCTAGGAATTCCTGTCTCTAGGAGATAGACGCGAATGTTGTACAGTTGTTGGCTACTAATCTCCGAACGGGAATAAAAATAGCTATTCCACTGCTGTTTTCTAGGATCGCGCACACTAGTTTTGAAGTGCATCACCGTCTGGCCCTGGAGGACCACTTCACTGCCCAGCTGTTTTAGAGCACTTCATTGCTTGGCTTTTCTGGAGGTTTTTCATTGGCTTTTTTTTTGGATGGCTAAAATGCCCCATTCTTATTGGAGTGTGTCACCACCCAGCATTTTTTGGAGTGCTACACAATGCAGCCCTAGAGGAGCCCTCCACCCTTGGTTTTTTGTGCCCTCCATCTCCTGGGTGTTCTTCAGCTCTCTGTCCTGGGGCTTTTTAAAAGCACTCCAGTCTGGGGTGGTTTTTTTGAGCTCTTCACCACCAAGATATTTTGGAGTGCTTTGCCTTGGTGATTTTAAGAGTGCTCCATGCCAGGGCTTTTTCAGAGGCCTCCATCACTTGAGTGTTTTGGAGCTAGCCAACGCAGGGGTTTTGGGGAACACTATACATGGGGACTGTTTGGGAGCGCTGCTCTGTTACTTGGGAGAGTTTCACCATTTTGGTTTTTGGGCATCCTGTATTGTTGTAGTGTTTTATGGAACAGGACAACACCCAGCAGTTTTTTTAATTATTTACAACAGCGTCCTGGAGGAGTATATCACCTCGCAGCCCAGGAAGACGGAGCACTGCAGTGGAGGAATGCTTCAACGAATGGCCCTGGAAGAGTATATCACTGTTCTGGTTTTTGGAAGACTTTTTTTTTTGAGTCATCCCTGATTTTTCGCTTTCTTTGTTTTATTTTATTTTTTTTTTTTAGCTTAACAACCAGGGATTTTTTTTTTGGAGTCCTCAATCTTCCCCGAGGCGCGGCCTGGCCCGGGGCTCTTTTGGGAGCCCCCCTCGAGGCGCGGCCTGGCCCTGGGCTTTGTTGTTGCACTTTATTGATTTTGTATTTTCTGGAAGTCTATAGCAGTCTTTGATAGCTTCACTAGCTGCTTAGACTACCGCATCACCACTTGGGTTTTTTTGTGCCGTTCACTGTGTTGTTCTTTTGCAGTCATCTGCATTTGGGTTTTTTTGGCAGGTCTCCAGTCTGGGTCTTTGTAGGAGCCCTCCATCTCCTGTGTGTGTTTGAGGTCTCCGCCTGCCGCTGTCCCGGAGGTCTCCATACTGGAACTTTTTATGGAGCTCGTCAGCATTCTGGTTTTTTGGCGCCTTTACAGTGTGTCTTTTTTATGGAACACTACAACACCCGGTGCTTTTGTAATGCATCGCCACTCGGCCCTGGAGGAGTGCTTCACTCTTGGTTTTTTGTAAGCCCTTTATGGTTTTACTGTAGTATGGAATACTACAGCACTTGGCTTTTTTGAAAAAGGATCGCAGCACTGCCCTGGAGAAATGTAGCACCGTTTGGTTTTTTGGGAACTGTGTACTGTGACCCCAGAGGAGCGTGTCGCCGCTGTGCTGCCCTGGAGGAGTGCATTCCTCTTTGGTGTTTTGTGCCGTTCTCCGTGTTGCTTTTTGGGAGTTGTCACTGTTTGGATTTTTGGCTGCTCGCCACCCTGGGTATTTTCTTGAAGCTCTCCATCTCCTGGGTGTTTTTAAGCTCTGTATCGCAGGGCTTTTTGGGAGCTCTGCACCCCGGAGCTTTTTGTCAGCCCTCGATCCTTGGCTTTTTTAGGGAAGTCTCCAGCCTGAGGCTTTGTTGGAGCTCTTCACCATATTGGTGTTTTGGAGGCCTTTACAGTTTTTGTATGGAATACTACAACCCCCGATATTTTTGGTGTTTCTTTTTCCTGTTTGGTTTCTTTGGGAGCTGTTTACCATGTTGGTTTTTTGGAGTTGTCACCATTTGTCTGTTTGGGTTTTTTTGGCAGATCTCCACCCCAGACCTTTATTGGAGCCCTCCGTCTCCTGGGTGTTTTTGAGCTCTCTGTCCTGAGGTTTGGTGTTTTGGGGTTTGGGGTTTGGTTTTTTCTTGAGCGCTTCATGGTTTGGATATTTTGGAGCTCGCCAGCCCCGGGACTTTTTTGGCAACCCTTCACTGTTTGGGTATTTTGGAGCACTTTGGTGCTTTTTAAGAGTGCTCCATGCCAGGGCTTTTTCAGCGGCCTCCATCGCTTGGGGTTTTGGGGAATACTCTACCCTGGGTCTGTTTGGGAGCTCTGCACCCTGGGGCTGCTTGGAGCGCTTCACTGTTTTGTTTTTGGCGCCCTTTGCAGTTTTGCTATTTTCTGGAATGCTGCGATGCCCTGTGGCCCTGGAGGAGCTCTTCACATTTAGATCTTCTGGAGGGCTCCATTCCCTGGCTGTTATTGGAGTTCATCACTGTGCGGCCCTCAGAGCGCATCTCTGTGTGGGCTTTTTGGCTCTTTTAAATCAGTTTCAGTAAAAGGTCTCTTAGATTGGCAAATGATTAGGAAGTACATCTGTTGCATGATACAAACGGAGTGTTCAGAAATGTTCTGACTTCACTGTTGTCGACATGTGAAATTGTTTGAGAACTCAAAATTGAATGCTATGGGGAAATAAGATGGGAAAGAAGCGTTGGGGTTTTCCTTGCTTAAGAGTAGTAGTGCTGTGTGACATGGTGCTG